>NC_080086.1:142303511-143503511 GCF_950005125.1 Chionomys nivalis
CAAGTACCTGAGAACCAAATTTAGCCAAAATACAAAACAAGTTGGGATTGTTTGGGGCAGAATGTGTCACCAGACACAACACCAAGGCAGAGAAAACAGAAAGCAGAGAGAACATGGGAACAGAAAGCTTCCTCTCCCCGGGATCTGTTCTGTATTTCTCAGCAGCTGGAGGGTGCAGAATGCTGGTACAGCTGACACAGCCAGAAGTGCTATGAACACTGAGGCCTTACAGTCACGCTCCTTTCTGAGGAAGCCAAGGCACCACACTGACTCATACATGCTACCTTTGAGCTATGCCCTGTCTATATTCCTGTCACATCTGTAAATGTGAACCATGCCCCTCATAAACTGACTTTACTTTCACCACAAAGGGGATTTATTTAAGATAAGAGATATAAGAAAATAGCTCTTTACGTTTTCACTTAATTTTTACAGTTTATATAATCTTTGTGCTTACCTATAGAGTCCATTCTTTAAGCATCTTACCTTCAAAAGCTACTATAGGAGAAAAGGAATCACCCTAGCTAGTTTTTCCTAGCTGTGAACCTTGTGAATGACAACAATGACTGTTCTAGTAAGACAGGCCCACTGGTGTAATAGTGGCGCAAACACCATGGGAATAACCAACCACTTGCTGATTAGATTTAAGCTTTGCTTCACACGATGAAAATTATACCCAATACCTATTCCATGCCAAGATCCTACAGGTAGACCAGTTGTAGACCCTAGAGAGAATCTACTATGTTTATGTGGTTAAATGGACATAGTACTAGACAAACTCCCACTGGCTTATTGTTATATTTGAAGGTCAATGCATCTTTCACCCCACATCTGAGAAGCTTCCATTTGAAGTAGACGATGATTAACACAGAGACTCACAACTGTACAAGGCACAGAAAATAAGAGACTGAAAAATTCTCTCCCTAAATGGAAGATCTGTGCCTTTAAGCTCAGGGATCATTGAAGAAGACAGGGAGGAAAGAGTGTAAGAGACAGAGGTAGTAGATTGACTGCATATGGACTCACAGCTGTCCTGACACCACACACGAGAACCGTGAAAGTCCAAGCAGCATCAAATCGCGTCATGAAGAGGGGAGTTGAACACGAAGTCCCACTCCTGGTCTTGGAGATATTGGTAATTGTGAGCCAGTTGGAGAGGTACTAGCAGTTGGCAGAGGGCGAGGTGGATGAGGAAGCATAAGCTGTCTAGGTTTTCCTGTTCCATACAGGGCTCAGACACATCGTCTGCTTTTCGGTTTTGCCAGGGAAAAAAATCTCAAGTTGTAAGACAAGGCAGGAAGGAGTGAGGGCCTTTGTTAATGAGTTACAGTTGCTATGCACAGGAGACCCTGCCCTACTCATCTCCATGGGTGCTGTGTTCCTTTGAAATTAGGCAGGCTACATCTGGTTTTGTCCAGGGTGCTTCCTTGTTTTGCTGGACAAAGCCTGCATGCAGTACACATCTTCACGGATCAGTTATGGTCAGGACAAAAGAAAGATCTACAATGTCTAACTCATCTCCCCTCCCCCACCATCTGCTGTCTCCAGCCCAGTGCTACAAATCTTCCCAATGACACTTCATGCACAAGACTCTTCTTGGCACTTCATAAGTCCTTCCTGGCTTCCCACGTTGTATCCCAGCGGAGAACAAGACAAATACAATCCTCAGTTTGACCTGTTTGGACACCATTTTTTTTCCCAAAATGTAGCTAAACAAACAAACAAACAAACCCACCTCCATCCGCAACAATCAGTGCAGGCACACAATAAATATTTGCTGACTTGAACAGTGGAAAGAAGAAATATCCCACCCTCTGTGAACCTGCCCTGCCAAGAGAGGTGCTCCCTAAGATGAAAAGGCTGCCTCTGCAAGAGCTGCCCTTCTTTCTGCAGAGCATTTCCTGGATTCTCTTTTTATAATCCAGGAGTGACAGAGCTGTCATCCAACAGAGGACTGTCGGCATCATAGCCTCCAACCTGCCAACTCTGGTTCCACAAAAACCTCTTCCTTCTGTTGGTTGTAGCCAAAATATAGCTCAAAGTAAAGCCATCATCATATCCGGAAAGATCAGGGCTAGCTGCTCAAAATGCTCCTGACTATCTATGAGTTAAGCAGCAAGACATAAACTGGGGCTACCCATAATGCAAAGCGAGTCCAAACTATTTCAGCAACTATCATCGAATGGTTTTGTATTTGTTATCTTCTGCTCTTCAGTTTAAAATGAATAAATATTAGTCTGGATGACTGACAGGTACAGTTACACCAACCATATTTCCATATGTATTTATTTACTAATAACCTTGGCTCCTTCCGGCAAGCATTCATCCCAGTTAGACTCACATTCCCTTACGTCCTATTCCCTAAGGGAGGCTCTTCAGTTAAGGAGCTGGGTGAATTCATCAGTACATGTTTGGATCTACAGGAAGCTTAGAAAACACTGCTAACTCTTTTGCATTTTGGGGAGAGCATTGGGCATCCTTATGCCTCAGTTCTTTTTTTTTGATTAAACTTCAAACAGTTTCACCTTTCCAGAGTACGAAGACAAAAGCAGGAGGAAGCTGTCTCTGAGGAATGAGGTATACTGTACCTGGGAAGCGAAGTGTAGATTTCTAAGTTAGGTATCTCACCTGGCTAATCTCAAAAGCCTTTAAATTCCACAGAGAAATAGATGGCTTTGATTGCAGTGGCTGCTGCCTGAACAGTCTCAGGATGGGATGTGCTAGCTGTGGGCTAGAAGGAAGCTAGAAGGAAGGGAGGGCTCTATCTGATAAACAAACAAGCAAACAAAAATGTTCATTGAACTTAGAGAAAAAAGTAAGCCAATGTCAGCTGCAGGCCAGTCATGGGCCACAAAGCAGAATCGTCTAAGGAGCTGCTTGAATCTGGCATCAGGATTAGATATTTGTCAACTGGACACAAACTGGAGTCATCTGAAAGGAGGGACCCTTGATTGGGAAACTGCATCAATAACACTAGCCTATAGGCAAGTCTGCAGGGCTGTTATCTTGATTAATGCCCTATGTGGGAGGGCCCGGCCCACTGTGGGAGGTGCCACCCCCAGCAGGTGGTCCTGGCTTTTGTGTGTAACAAAGCAGGCTGAGCAAGAAGCCTGTGGTCAGTACTCCTCCATGGCCTCAGCTTCCAGCTCTGGCTTGAGCTCCTGACCAGGCTTCCCTGAGTGATGACCTCAGAGTGGTAAGATGAAGCCGACCCGTTCCTCCCCAGGCTGCTTTTGGTCACAGTGTTTATTACAGCAATAAAAACTCTAAGCAAGACATTGATGACTGGGGAAAATAAGGGCTAAAAAGACAGTTCCTTGCGAAGGGGTAACTGGGATCAGAGATGCTGAAGAGAGGTGGTCTACACTGTGCAGGCAGTTCTGTGGCTCTTCTCCCTAATGGTCCCAAATGGGTCATCCCACTTCACGACTGTTGGCTTGTTGAAATCATCACCACCTGCCACCCACTCATTCTCATCCACTGGTCACAAACAGCAGTCAGAGTGTCCCGTGGGGCAACCTCCAAGCATCCACAGTAGGCCTACCATGAACCACCTATGAATCCGCCTCAGCATAAGCCTGGTTCATTGAGATCTTCCCCAGCTCTGGATCCCTAACTGTGAGTGTTAAGGTCTAGGCACAGGAGGAAAGAAAGACGGAAGAAGGGATCACAGTTCCCTCTCAGGTGGTGGGGGCTGTAGAAAGAAAGATTTCGCTCCATGCCAGGGTCACATTTCCTGGTATTGTTCAGCACTGGGAGTCTAGTGATTGAAACGAGACCATGCTTGAGATTGGATGTGATGATAGGCCTTGCAATTAGCTGCAAGTAGCTAGAAAAATCAAGGGACATGAGCGCTTTTATCCCGCATGGGCAACCTCCCCCATCGGGAAGGCTTGAATGAGCAGCTGCCCTGAGCTGTGTTCAGTGTTCTGAAGCACACACCAGGTGTGCACTTCCCCTTCCAGAGAAGAAGGCGCCACCCACCGCCATTTCTCCTGCTTACTGTGGGGCGGGCCCTAGCTTGGTTTACTCAGCAATCAGTTTACCCTGATCTAGACAACTGTAAACCAATTTTCTTCCTCCTCGTTCCCATTTGTCAATGGTGGCTCTGCAGGCAGGCATAGGATGCAGTGGTGGCCAATGAGTAAGGAAGCAAAGAGTTCTGCTTGGGAAGGGACAGATGGGGAAGGCTCTGCCTTCTATCACCTCCTGTGGTAATCCAAAGGTAACTGGTCCTCATAAGCTCACATGGAGTGGTACTATTAGGAGGTGTGGCCTTGTTGGAGTAAGTATTCCCTTGTTGGAGGAAGTTTTGTTCTAAGACCATGTGGCAATACATAGACTAGTAGGAATGGGTTAATTTAAATGTAAGAGCTAGTTAGTAATAAACCTGAACTATAGGTCAAACATTCTGTAATTAATATGAAGCTTCTGCAGAATGGGATGGGACAGAGAAACCTCCATTTACAGCTCCCAAAGTAAGATGGCTGTCTAGAGAGAGTGAGGGACACTTGCCAAAAGTCATCAGCCTCTCTGCTTATAAAGTAGATTTTATGTGGTTGTATAAGATATCAAAGCAAACTCCAATCCAAACAGTGAGCAGAGAGCCAAACCCCACAGAGAAGCCTGGTAGTTCCTCCCTGGCCACCTCTCACTGCTGGCTCCCGAGGGGATCAGGCCAGGCTGCAGATGTTTTACTGCGTGTCACAGAGACTCTGGGAAGATGCGCAGCTGTTCCCCTGCTCCTTCTTTTAACTGTGCAGCTGCCTCAGATAGGTTCCTGCCGACTTCTAAATCCCCTGGAGGAAGAGCGGCCTCCTGTTCCTTTGTGAAAAGTTTGAATGTCTGTAGTTAAACATGGTCTTGAAGTTCCTGAAAAACTCCAAATGAGATACATGTAGGGAATGGGCCATGAGACCCTGCTAGCTCCTGCACTGATAGTGAGCTGAGACCTCAGTAGAACATACACACTTACATTAACGCCCTGTTTGCTTGAAACAGAGGGATGGATGATAATGGGTTTTAGATTCTCCAGATAAGATGGGAACTGGCAAGAAAGAAGCAGGTAGGGAGACACAATCAAAAGTTGCGAAAGAGAGGCCAGAGGCTAAGGCAGCAGAATTCTAGATTCTTACCATGACCTTTGCCCCTGGCGCTACTCCTTTGATTATGCTAGATAATATCCTGTTATGTAATTCTGTTCTAAGATCAAAGGTGTCTCTCAGATGCCATTAAAGGTACCAATCAGTGGACTCTAAGATGGGCAGATTACCTGGGTGGGTAACCACAGCGCTTTCTAAGCAGATTGCCTCTGGCTGGCAGCTGAAGTCAGAAAAGGCTGCTGCCGCTCAGGTCAACCAGATGGTAGAGGGGTCCATGTGGCAAAGGGGCAGAGGGAACAGAGTGTTTTAAGCAGCTAAGTTTTTAGTAATGTTACCTAGCCATATAAACCAGAAAGAAATTAGAGGAAGAAGGAAAATCCAGAGTGATAGTACCTGTTCTAAGGCACTTGTTTAAGCAAAAATCCTATGTCCCCACTCCCAGTAATTAATGGAAAACAAACCTAAGTATGGCTAAATCTCCTACATGGTTAAAAAGAAAAACAACCCCCAACCCCAGCAATGGCTTGTGAGGACATGGGCTGGGGAGGGAATTGGATGAGGGAGGACAGTGCTGAGGAAGCTGGGATCGCAAAGAGCCTGCCCACCAGAAGGCAGATGTGCAAGGGGCTGCAGAGAACCTGCCCAGAGGCAGGTGTGTTTTGTGGGGTGGCACAGTGACACTTTAATATTTGGTGCTGTGTGGATTGCAGCCTTCCAGATACTAAATTTTTTAAAAGAGAAACTAGAAATAAAAGTTTATAAAATTGCCACAATTAAAAAATCCTTCTAAAGACAAGGTGCAGACTATCCAAACATATCTTTCAGCCCAAACTAGGCCTGAAGCCCAAGTCCGTTTGCTAACGAGTCACAGCTATGACCATCTCTGGAAGAGAACAATTGAAGACGTGTCTCACACCACGACGGGCCCTTCCTGGAGGCGCTCAAGGCTGCAGTCACTCACTGCTGGAGCTCTCTGGGTTTGAAAATTACCCAACTCTTCCCAAGAACATTCTAGAGATGGCGGTTCTAACTCTGATGTCCAGGCCTTGCTTTATGAACCACTATATTTTAAACAAGTCCTGGCAAGAAGAGGTTCACAGTCAATGTGCACTGATGGGTGGCGGTCTGCAAGGCGCTAACTCAAACTGATTTCTGCAGGAGAACAAATATAGCAGCTTATTTTCCACCCAGGGACACAGGACAACGAAATTATTTTTTCTTTAAGACACTGTGCACAGCACCAAATTGTTTGCGTTGAGCAGAATCTTCAGTGCTAATTAAAAGGAACTATAAAACTATGGCGGGCCTTTTGACTAACAGTTTCACTGGTGGAAAACTGAGCAGCCTCATGTTGTCCCCACGCAGCTCTACAGCAGCAGGAGACATCAGAGTGGCTCCCTGTAGCTATGAGTGGCGTGGATGTGGCACTGAGAGGAGTCTGGCTACGGAGACCTGGCACCTGAGCCTAGGATGAAGTAAGGATGGGCGTGGGCATGGCACAGAGAATGGACAGGATGCAAGCGTGGCTGGGTGCCGATGGAGCTAAGACAGCTCCCCAGGTCCCAAGCAAAGAATCTAGAACTCCATGGAGAAGAGCATAGAAGGGATTCTCAAATGAGTCCTGCAGACAGACAGACATTGCCAGCTTAAGAAGGAAACTGACATCCACATAAAAGAACAGAGAGGCTGTTTTCCAGCTTTAGCCAGGATTTCATAGTCACTGTGGAATGTTCACAGGTCGGGTCCTCTGGGATACAGACCCAGGCTAGCAGAGGACCCTGAAAACAGGACTGATAAGAATAGGCAACGGCACTGAACAAGGGCTCTACCCCAAGGGGCGCTGAGCCGGCTTGTCTTCCAAGTTATGACATTGGGGTGAAGGATCTGAGCGTCCACGCCCACGCCATTCATGGACTTTGCACAAAGCAACTTCTGGGAAGCACATTACAACCTGGATGATTATCAAGTGGATCACTTGACAGAGCGTGGCCGTCATGGGGTCAGTGTGCATCAGGCACCGAGCAGATGCCAGTGCCGCTGGGGTCTCCCCATACCGGCAGCTAGAGTTCGACGACTCTGAGAGTTCAAGGCCCCGGAGAGCGAGCCCTTTTCTGCAGTAGCCTGTATTTAATTGGGACAGCTGAGGTGCTGTGCACGTAGGCCAAAGTCATGAACTTGCTCAAACCAGAAAGGGGAATTAACAGGATAAATGTGGGGAAGGGGCCACAGCATCCCGAGCTGTGACATGGACCCTCAGTGTGGAAACCTTCCCTATGGTCTGAATTGCTTTGGCTCCACTTCTATGGAACACAGGTTGACATTGGAAGGGGTCCATGGGCAAATAACAGTCCGTTCACAGCAGCCCCTTCAGAGATGAGGGCTTAGATGATGCTATCAGGAATCCCTGCAGGAGAAACCTACTGAACTGGTGACATGTAACTTCGGTGGCCCATTGATGATGGCTTTGACATCTCCCAGGAAAATGATGGGATTTTAAGAGGGTCTGTATGTGTAAACCAAGCAGTTCACTGGCTTGGTTTCATTTTTCCTAAGGGAAAATTCATTTTAGAGAGCTGTGATGCAGACTAGTTCGTGCCTCTTAGCATGTGGTCTTAAATCCATGAAGAAGAATCTTGGCTGGGACTATTTTTCTAGCAATAGAAAGTCATTCACAGTACTGCAAAAACCAGACAGCAGGGCTGGCTATTAGACATGAAAGGGCCTTAAAATTTTTTCCTTCATAGTTACCTTGATAGTCAAACCATATAAAGACCCAACAACAGAAGAGAATTACAAACCAATTTTCCTTATGATAATAGGTGCAAACATTCTCAATAAAATACTTGCAAAGTGAATATAAGAACACATCAAAATGATCATCCAACATGATCAACTAGGCTTCGCCCACAGAGATGCAGAGATTGTTCAACATATAAATCAATAAATGTAATCCACCACATAAACAGGCAGAAAGATAAGAAACAGAGGTTCATCTCATTGGATACAGAAAAGGCCTTTAACCAAATCCAACACCCGTTCATGATAAACTTCCGGAGAGACTAGCGACTCATGGGACGTATCTCAATATTAGGAAAGCTATTTACAGCATGACCATAGCCAACACCAACATAAATGGTTAGAAGCTCACAGCGATTCCACTAAAATCATAACAAGACAAGGCTGTGCACTCTCTCCTCACCTGTTCAATATAGTACCTGGAGTCTTAGCTGGAGCTGTAAGGCAACTAAGGAGATGAAGGGAAGGGAAGGAAAAGAAGAGAAGGACAGGGGAAGAGAAAAGGGGAAGGGGGAGGAAGGGGAAGGGAAAAGGAAGAGGTGGGAAAATATCTAAGTTCCTTTATTTGTAGACGATAGAACGGTGTACATAAGCGACCCTAAGAATTCCAGTGGTAATCTCCTACCACTGTTTTAACCTTTTCAGCAAAGTAGCAGGATACAAAACTAACACACAAAAGTCAGTAGCTTTCATATACACAAATGACAGATGGAGAAAGACATCAGGGAAACAATACCTTTCATATTAGCCTCAAAAAATATAAAATACATTAGGGTAACTCCAACCAAGCAAGTGAGTGACTTGTATGATTAAAAAACTTTAAGACACCAAAGAAAGAAATTGAAGAAGAAATCGCAAGTTAGATCTCTCATGCTCATGGACCAGTGGGTTAATATTTTAAAAATGGCTATCCTACCCAAAGCAATATACAGAGTCAATGAATTCCCCAACAAAATTCCTGCACAATTCTTCACGGAACTTGAAAGAACAATTTCACTTCATCTGTAAATAGAAACAGATGGAAAACTAGGACAGCTAAAACATGCCTGAAGAATGAAAGAACTGCCAAAGGTATCAATACCCTCGGTCTCAAACTGCACTAGAGGGCTCTAGTAATAAAAACAGCAAGGTATTGGCCAAAAAGCTGACATATCAATCAATGGAGTAAAACTGAAGACCCACAAATAAGTCCACACATCTATAGATAGCTGGCTGTTTATAAAGAAGCTAGAAATACATACAGGAAAAAACGCAGCATATTCAAAAAGTGGTGCTGGTCAAACTGCATGTCTGCATGTAGAAGAAACAAACAGAACTGTATTTATATCACCCATGAAACTCTACTCCAAAGGGATCAAAGACCTCAACATAAGGCCAGATACACTGAATCTGACAGGAGAGAAAGCGAGGTGTAGTCTTGAACTCATTGGACCTGGAAACACCTTTCCGAACAGGACACTGAGAGCATCTGCACTAGAACAGCACTTAATGAACGGGGGATCCGGAAATGGAAGAGCTTCTGTTAGGCAGACAATGTCATCATTCGGACAAAGCAACAGGCTACACAATGGGAAAAGATTTTTACCAACTACATATCCGATAGAGGGCTAATCTCTAAATTTTATGTATCAAGAAAACAACCCAATTAAAAATGGGATGCAGACACAGACAGACAACCCTCAAAAGGAGGAAATTCAAATGAGGAGAAACATTGAAAAGAAATATTCAACATCCTTAGTCACCGGGGAAATGCAAATTAAAACTGCTTTGAGATTTTTATCTTAACACTGGTTAAAATGCTCAGGCTGAGAGGGGTTAAACAATTACCCAGCCCTGCGGATGGAGGGAGGAGAGTAACCCCTGTCTAGTGTGGCTCTCAGGCTGCACCGCCGCCACACTGATCCCAGCCCTCACGCTCACACCATCCTCTTCTTATGGGTCCATAGCAGCACAGCAGTGATAAAAATCATACTTGAGATAAAGTTAACAAACATAACCTCAAAGACAAACTACTCTAATATCCCTCACTTGGGAAAGTTACAAGAATTTCGACATAGACAAGATGGAGAGGGAGTGTTTTAAAGGACTCACTACATATCCTGCTATAATCCTAGGGATTCTTATATTCATATACAGGTAGAAAATTTACACTTATATGCGGGATCCCTGTGAACTGTCAGCAGCAGACCTGACAACCTGCTCACTGAAAGCCCCCAATGTTCTCTGAGTGAAAGACTGGCATGGTGAATGATGGTCAAATAGCTGTCTTCTTTCTAATGTGGCCATGGTGAGGATGAACAGGATTCACCTATTCACTGGCTGGCATCTTTTGGTGCGAGCTTCCTGGTTCACATGTGTGAAGGTGCCTCCCCTGGCTGTATACATATTAGCTACTTCATAACTGTGTGATTTTGCTACTGTTGTGAATCATAATGTAAATATCCAATATGCAACCCCCCTAAAGAGGTCATGAGAGCCACTGGTCTACACATCTGCACCCTTCTCCCTTCTCAAACAGCTACTCTTAGTTCTCAGCCCACCTTCTCTAAGCACAAATGCACCTGCCCACAATTCGGTCCCCTCTGGAGAAGAGGCGATGAAGTCAGACCCAGGTAGTTACTGGCGAGCTTTCATTCCTTATGTGAGGTTGGCGCGGCAGGAGCAAGGACCCTGGCTGTGCAGCAGCTTCTTAACTAGGAGCCTAAACATCCCCTTTGAACAGATCTTTAGGCTGCTCTGCTTGGACTTCCTCTTAGGGAGCATACTCCTTGGTGAAGGTTCTCAGCGGCAGTGCCATAGCAGGAAGGCAGAATGGTGGGGTTGTTTGGCAGTCTGGAGACGTTCCCCTTGGGCGGAGTGGAGATCTGATCAGCCATGGCAGGGCGGACTCTGAAGTGGGTTCCCAGACAGCCTGCCTGGCTTTGTCAACCTTTAGTGACGGTCAGAAGTAGGTTCGTCGTGACACAGAAAGGAACGCACATTGACTCTTACTGAAAATACCAGGAAGATGCAGGCCCATCCCCTGCATTAAAGTCCTCAGGGCTTTATTTTCAGTTGTCTTTGTTGTAAAGCATTTGACTCCTCATTTGGTCCCCAGGATAACTAAAGGCAGGCAGGAAGCTTGGTGGATGCACCTTCATTTCGTGCATCGCCTTTACTTGGGTCAGACTCCTCATAGACTGCATACCCAAAGAGTGTCCATGGAAGACCTGGGGACCCTGACCCCTTCCAAGTCCTCTAAGGCTGAAGGCACAAAGATAAGAGCCTTAAACCTGAGGTTCCCCGAGATTCCAGAAACAGCAAAGCTTCATAGGACAAACCAGTACCTAAAGATCTGTCATCCCCCCCAATTCCTTCCCTTTCTCCTTTACGGTGGCAGGGTCCAGGGAATTGAACTTAAGGCCTCAAACATTCTGCCACTTAGCTCCATTCTTACCACTAAACGTTTCTATAATGGTGAGGCCCACATCCTTAGACAGAAATGATAGTTTTGTGTTAATAATCATATGTTATCAATAATCATATTGATTCCCCAGAGTGAGGACAGTGGTAGTGACTTCTTGGGACCTGAGATAGCAATCAATCAGACCCTCCTTTGGCTGAGACTAATTAATGAGATGTCCCTGTCCCAAAGAATAGTTCTTCCTGTATTTAAATCTAAAGTTCATGCCAGTGGCCTGAATATAAACACGGGGTCACTGTACCTCTTTTATCTGCTTCTATTCCCTGTGTTCCACATTGGCTAAAGGTCTCTTCTCTGCTCTTCACCATCACCCATCTCTTTAGTTGGTATGGTGAAAGCCGTGGCCAAGTTGAGACAATCTATGAATCCTGAATCTGGCAATTTTGCCTTGAAACTCAGCTACAGGAAGCACGAAATCAACCATCTTCCCTCCCTCCCTCCACCTTCCCTCCCTCCCTCCCTCCCTCCCTCCCTCCCTCCCTCCCTCCCTCCCTCCCTCTCCTCCACCATCCTGTTTCTTCCAGACATGAAGTCCCCTGTCATATACAGTCCATGGGCTGCAGTGTGTCCTAAAGACACCAGTAAGACACAGCCCTTGACCTGGAGTTGGTGAACAACCTGCAGGGAACACCAGTGGTGACAGCAAAGAGAGGGTGGCTAGGAACCCCCAGAAGGGCTGGGCCGTTCCTCCTGGGTGCCATCTTGCACAGCACAGTGTGATTCCCACCTGGAAGGCCGAGACTCAAGTCAGCCTGCCGACCTCTGTGCACCTCTGGACTGGATGTTCTTGGAGTTTAGGGAAGCCTTAGCCCCTGGCATTTTACTGTCCTTCCAACTATTTAATCACAAGGTGACTTCTATTAAAGGCTAGAATCTGTGAAGTCTGGGCCAATGAGCATTTTTACTTTATTCCCAAATTCAAAGCAGATGAGAAGTCTGAAGTTCTTCTAGAGAAAGGCACGAGCTGGATCTCCTCCTTCTGGGCAGGAGATGGAAGGACACAGACACCAGCTGACTTAACAAGCATCACTGCCAAGTGCGTATTCAAGGGAAGCGAGCAGAAGGGGCCTGGCGTGCAGAGGCCTTGCCTGGGACAGGCGGCCCTTTCCCCTTTGCAGTTGAGGCACTCCATGGGGCCCAGCTCAACTACTGGAAGTGGACAAAGGTTCTTTCTCACTCTCACTTAAACCGAGTCAATCTTACAAAAAAACAGATAACCAAACTTAGGTTGGGGAAATTTGGAAGACGACTTTGGAATGGTCTCGTCACTTCAGAACAGAAAATGATAATCAGCTTTGCCGCAAGTGTCGTCATTTAGAAGTCTCCAGGAGCAGCTGTCTAGGGAAACTCAAAACACAGACGCCTTGGTGTCTTTGTGGCTGCTCTTACTATGTCCCCTTTCTGTCCACTCCACGACCACCACCCATGCCATCCAAGTCACCTTTCTTCAATTAACGTCTCTGACAGCCCTGTAAAACTTTCAAGTACACAGAGAAAAGTCACACTTATTGTAGGTGGCCCTGGCGCGTTCGGTGGCCTCCCTTCATGCCTGCCTGGAACCTTCCCTTCTCCAGCTCTCCCACCAGAACCGCCTGCCCTGTTGCCGTCTCCGGAAGGCCTTCTGAACCAGGCAAGGGCTACGCCCCTTAGGACCTCACTGGGGCTCCTCTGCATCAAGCAACACAAAGTCCAACCAAATTAGCACTGAAAGGAAAACTAAAGGGGAGACATACAGACCACACAGACGCGAGGGCCTCTTGAGGTGTGTGCTGGGTCTAGCCTATCCCTCATCTTCTGCTTCTGCCTCTCGGATGCCCCATGTATTGGCTGGGTGGCCCTGTTCGCTCCACCTTGCTCGTTTCTTACCAAGCATAGGCAAAAGGAATACTTCTTCATGGATTCCTCTATAAAACCCATCACAGGCTTCCTGGCTTGGGATGCTGGCCTGTCCCTTAGTGACCTACTGATCAACATGGAGTAGAGCGGTGTTTGACACGGGTTAGGTGGCTATTTTACTGATTCGGTATAATTACATGCGGATGGATGAATGCGCAAACCCTCTGGGAAACTGTGGTCAACACTGCCGGAGTTTTACCTCAGATCCAGGGAGGCAGCCTGAGGAAGGCCGAGGGAGGGAGACCTGTAGGGTAAGGGATGACTGCCAGGAAGGAGGTGTCAGGGCTTGGCCTGTGTGGTGTTCAGGGGCTCCCAGGTAAGCAGGAGCTGAGGAAGAAGGGGCCGAGAGATGCAGTGTAAGAGATGGGGGTTATCAGGTCTGCAGCTAGGCTCACAGCACTTTAGTTGCTTAGCTCCAGTGGCCTCTCGGACACTGTCGGAGAGAGGAAGTACCATAGATGAGGAGACAATATACATATTCAGCAACAGCATCCAGGTCAAGGAGGGCCTTGCACGCCACACTTCCAGGCACATTTAGGGAGAGCATGGTGAGATGGCCAGAGCAGTTGGTCTCAATACACCTGCCTCTTATTTGCTCACTCGAGGTACCCCAGAGACTCCGCATCAGAGTCATTCTGATGACTGACAAATGACCAGCTAAAGAGAACCTCTACAAAGCCTGGCACCTGGCATACACCAAGAAACACTGGTGTTTCTTCTTTTCCTTGGACTCTAAGAGGGAGGAGCCGGTGATGCAAACATTCACAGCTGTCTGTTACAAGCCTGGGGCTCAGCAGGTGGATGCAAAGTGACACCAGGAACAATGGGGCGGGACACTACTGCCTGCTAAGCTGCATTTTAGTGCCTCTGATCACAACTGAAAAACAAGACGCACGCTGGGGCCGGACAGGCATCCCGCTCTGTTCTCCTTCTAGTGTAGCTCAGCATAACTGAAGAAGCAGGAGCCATGCTGGGGCTGGGTAGGCATCAAGTTCTCGTCACTTGGAATCAGGCGAAAGGCTCAGAGCTTTGCAACATTTTCAAATTCTTTCAAAATCCACAAAGTGCCAGGCGGTGTTGGAGCACGCCTTTAATCCCAGCACTCGGGAGGCAGAGACAGGCGGATCTTTGTGAGTTCGAAGCCAGCCTGGTCTACAAGAGCTAGTTCCAGGACAGGCTCCGTAGCTACAGAGAAACCCTGTCTCGAAAAACCAAAAAAAAAAAAAAAAAAAAAAAAAATCCACAAAGCTTGAGGCTGAAATGCTCACAGGGAGTCTCTTTCCCATGTCTACAGTGAATATGGCTCTTTTTAAGGGATCCTCTTAGCCATGTCTACTTCTTCACAGGAACAAATGAGTCAGAAGGGGAAGGTTAGAATCATGCCACACAGACAGTGAACATCGACACTTGAGGAGGAACGTGATTCCCAACAGAGCATTTTTCGTAGATGCTTTAACACCGGCCACAGTGTAATGTGTCCCCTTTGTGTGCTGCGAGAAAAGAGGAGCCGTTTGGAAGCTGGATGCACCCAGAGCCCACCATTAGGGACCAACCATCCCTTGGCCTACAGATTACTACCTAACTGGCTCTGCGCAAGCCACCCTGCCTTCAGAGACTCCGTTTTCACGTCTCTTCACCCACAGAGAGGAGGAGACCCAGACGCGAAGGTTGTTAGGAGCCCGAGCGAGATACTGCAGTTTGATAATGGATTAAAAGCCTTGGCACGTTTGACGAAGGGAAGGGGGAAGGAGAGCTGTAAGTCTTCAGGTAGTGCCAGATCCAGTGTCACAGAAATCTCTTATAGCTTGGATTATTTAACATAAAGTTTATAAACACCGTGCAAAAAATATTACTGCCTTTATCGTGACACAGGTGGGTGTGTGGGCCACACAGGGCTCCCAGTTCTGTCCTGTTTCTGCTTTCCACCTGAGCACTGGCTAATGTTTGCTGACCATGACAAACGACCACATCTGTCGTCACGAAGCCACAGGGGAGTAATAAAAGCTGGGTGTGTAAAGCCTCAGTGGTTCTTACGGTGGTCAGACTTCACAAGGTTCAGAAATGGGGACTCAGAACAAGGTAAATATTAACTCTCCGGAAACTTCAAAGCTGGTCATGGATAAGGAGACACAAAAGCAATGAGGACAGCAAGAAACTATCATCATGGGATCTGGGCAGGAGCACCGGTACTGAGAAATGAGTACAGCCATCCTTACCTCACAAGCACCCTAAAACAGCCGGGTCTGTCTCATTCAGTGGGCAGGGAATTGTGATTCTCCCATCAGCCTTGAGTCATAATCCCCTTCAAAGTTCACATCTAGAAACTGAGAATGGCAAGGAAGTCCCTCTGGGAACTCTTTCCAGAAGGTGGCGAGGAGGTTCCAGGCAACAAAATGACAGCCATTCACTGTGGGGATGGGGGTGGAGGACTAGGCACGCAGACAGACGAGGGCCACACCTGTGCCAGGGCAGAGAAATATGACACCGCGATGCACCATGCACCAAGTCACCTTGAGCTTTGAACCTCGGTTTCCCACCCCAGTTGCTCTCTCTGTTGTTCCTTCTCTGTATTTCGGTCTGTCTGTCTGTCTCATGTCCCCACTCTGAGATAGCCTTTCACTCTCTCCCAACCCAACAAACCTCTTGCATTAGATCTGGTGTGTGGTGTGATCTCTGAGTTCACCTTGGCCGGGTCCACAAAAGGTCCCTTTCCAGCCACGTTATTCTAAGAAGAGGGGAAGGCCAGGCTGGTGGATCTTCATTGGCTATGAGGTCAGCCTCCATTTCTGCAGTTTCCCCATCAGGGAAGTCAACCAACCGAGGCCTGGAAATCCTTGGAGAACATCTACTTTGAACACCTACCAAGTTCTTCTTATAGTTCCCTGAGTGATAGGTTACAATCATGACATGTAT
Source organism: Chionomys nivalis (assembly GCF_950005125.1). Classification (NCBI taxonomy): domain Eukaryota; kingdom Metazoa; phylum Chordata; class Mammalia; order Rodentia; family Cricetidae; genus Chionomys; species Chionomys nivalis. Next base: position 142,319,682 of record NC_080086.1, read on the forward strand.
ACAGGCCACACACAGTCCCTGTCATGAGTAGATGCTACACAGTACTTGAGAAGAGGTGTGTGGTTCATTTGCACACACTACCCACACAACACGAGGGGCTGGAGCATCTCCGGGCCAACCCCATGTGATAAGAAGGGGACACCCGTGTATATCAGAGTCACCAGGACCCAATTCTGTGGCTGACCCCTGTTAGAAGGGGCTCTGTGTTCACAGATGACAGCGCCTTTGGGGGTCTGGACAGGAGCAATATCACTCTTCATCTCACAGGTCCAGGTGGCAGTGACATTTCCCTCCTCAGTCAAAGGCGATGAATGTGGCACAGTAGTCCCCCACCCCTGAAACCGCCCTGCAGACACACAGGTACACACCTCCCTGAGTCAGGGTCTTGGTTCATCAGTGTGTGCTCTGAGCATCAGCTCCTGGTGGGCCCCAATGTTGGGAGGGCCCCAAAGTCACTGCAGGGAGTCTGTGATACTAAACCCATTTTCTTTTAAGTAGCTGATATTGTAACTAATCCGTAAGAAACCTCCACTTGTTAAGTTTTGCATATATATATATATATAAAGCTTACAGTTGTCCACAGAATCTATGTAAACATTCCCTCTCTTTGCAATGAATGCCTGTAAGACCCGGGCTTTCTTCTACATGTCAAACAAGATAGTTTATCATCACAGGTGGAATATTGGAGCAGATGTGTGAACCCAGCTGCTTCCCACTAAATCAAACCCTGAGATTTACATACATGTCAAAGCGATGCCAAAAATTGGGACTTCTTTTTTATTTTTGAAAGTAGGGTTCTAGTTCATAAACTATATCATGTATACTCAATGGCCAGATGTTCCCGCTGCTTTGTCTAAAAGAACGAGTAAGCATTTTAAATTCCATATCTAATATAGAAGACACCAATAAGATATAGTCGAATAAATGAGAGCTCTGTCGAATGTTCTGTGCATTTAAAGGATCTTAGAGGGCCTTGAGGCCAAGTAGTTCTGGCCCCAAATTCAGTTAGTTAGATTCCCAGGGCAGCCCAAGCTAGCAGACCAGCTTTTGCAGCAAGTGAGAACACATTGCAAAAACACTCCCAACGACTTTATAACCAAGTCTGCTCTATAAAACCCAAAGAAACGAGGACGATTCAACGAGTTCCCTGCTGAAAATTCGTTCATGCTCATTACTCCCACATCTGCTAAGTTTGGGCCTTTGAGATTGCTGGGAGTTATGTTAAGTGTGTGACGCTCCATTTGACCACCACAAGATGGCAGTGTTGCACAGAAAATAGCCGATGCTGCTGGGCTAAGTGAGCCCTATCTATGTATCATCTACCTTCCTTCCTTCCTTCCTTCCTTCCTTCCTTCCTTCCTTCCTTCCTTCCTTCCTTCCTTCCTTCCTTCCTTCCTTCCTATCTTTCTATCTATCATTTATTTTGGATAGAATAGAAACAAGGGATTGGTGCGCGCCCGCACACATGCACACGCACACACACACCTGTATTAGGCTGACTTTATTTTTGCTCCTGAAGAACTCCAAGCTCAGGAACAAAAAGAGTGCTATTCATACGAGGACACACTTTTTGGTGTCAGTCCAGGGGACAGAAGGCCTATCTCAGACTCCGTTTGTCCTCTATAGCAGAGACTCCAAACTTCAGCTGCACATTAGAAACAATAGGAAGAACTAAAATTAGATCACTGGGACTTATATCAAGCATCTAAATCTAAATAGCTTAAATTTTCTGTTCTTTCTTTCCGGACCTTATACAAGCTAGGCCAGGACTCTATCAACAAACTGACTCTTCTAAATGTGGATTTCTGAGGGTGAGATCCAAGCATGTTTTCTGATAGTTTTTTAAGCTCCTCGGGAAATTTCAGTGTGCAGACAAGAGTGAGAGCCACAGTATTGCACATTGTCCCCACCAGCTGGCCCTAAGTGGGTGGGGGTGGAGGTGCATGGAATTAGCTTAGGTAGACCCCCCCACACACACACGCCAAACCCTGGGGCTTCTGTTTTCAATGTACTTCCATGAAAGACACTGTGCACACGTGAAGGGCTGGGCAGGAAGGCCAGAGTCTAAGTGAGGACCCAAAGCCTCGGAAACAGAACCGCAGGGAGGCCAGGCAGAATGGACATCTCGAATGGCTGGATTCCCCTCCCCTGTCATGACCCAAGTCTGCACCTCCACCCCCACCCTCCCCGCCACACACAGCGCTCCGGAATCACAAGAAGTGCTAAAATAACCGATGCTGGATCCTCCCCAGCCTCTGATCCCATAGGTTAAGGCGACTGAACGCATTTGTTGTTGTTTGCTTTGCTTCCCAGAGCAAGTCTCATCTGCATAAAGTGAGAGACCCCGCTATGCCCCCCCCAACCAAGTCAGCTGATGCTCAGACCTCTGATAAATCCACATGGTTAGAGTCTGACATGAAATAATAGCCAGTAAATCCCGGTTTCCTGAGAACATCCAGCTCGTTCCAATCCATTCGAGCAGTGTCCCTGTTCCGTTTTTACGGCCGCAGATGCATGGCAGGAAGATGGATGACCACAGCCATTACCGTGCCTGTCATTTTCACTAGCTAGGCTCTGCTCATCTTCATCTACCCTTGACTCCCGAGAGAAGCCTGGTTATGTCAGTCATGTGCAGTTTCCAAAGAACCTCCTGAGGAGAAAATCGACAGCTTTCCTGGCCCCCATCATCCGAGCACCTCTCTTTCACCTCCTCCATTACATCAATGGCTCCGTGTCTCCCCCGACACAGCCCTGTAAATGGAGGCAACACCTCAGCTCGGTGAAGGTCAGTGGTCAATACCCTGCGGAGGTCTAAAGACGACAAGGAGAAGCCACACACCCCAAGACGAAGAGCCCTGCCACAGTGCCCAGTTGAGGGCCCACCCAAGAGGGGCTGTGGCATCAGCACACACAAAGGCATGTTAGGTTTCTGAAGCCAGGTAGCTTTGCACAGAATACCACGATAACCACGCCAACACATGGCGTGAAAACAGTGCTCCAGGCTGGCCTCTCACCACAGTCTTCTCTCCCACAATCCCTCACTTCTCTCTCTCTCTCTTGCCTGATGTATGTCTGGAGGCTGGCCCTGGATGATGGCAGCCCTTCTCCCTGAAGTCTGCCCCAGAACTTGGGCTTGGTTTGGCTAATGGGAAGTACAGGCGGAAGTCAGGTTGGGAGGGGGGGAGAAAGAAATTGGGAGTTGGGAATGAGGCAGTGATTGGGGTGCAAACCTCTTGGGTGTTCCCACGCCAGCTCCCATGAACCTTCCCTATCCCCACTGCCACTCCTGGACCCTCGAACATGTGGTGATGACCCATTCCTGACTTGATAACCCAAGGGAAAGTTTCCCAGTTAAACAAATTCTCTGGCGACTTCTGGTCCTCCGCTTCCTGTAAGGGTCCTGCTGGGGCCATGGAATGAGTTATGAATTCACTTTTCAGTTCTGGCTGCTTCAGGCAGCAGCCTAGTGGAATAATGGACACACCTCAGAGATCTTAACTACGAGGAGTCCAGGCGGAGGGTGGATTAAGACATCATGTTCTGTCTGAGTCTTCCAGAGGTTTGGCAAACACTTGCTTCATGGCCAGTCTCCTGTTCTGTAAAGCAAAGGGTCAGGTCAGAGGCCAGGTCCCTTCTCCTTGGGCTCTGGCTTCTCCTGTTGCTGCAGGATGCTCACAGCCAGATTTCGGCCCCTGGAGGAAAGAGCTTGCCCAGGGAAGGACTGGGAGCCCCTGACCTAGCTCTGGCGGTATCTGAGATGTATGGATCCGTACACTGAATTTGGCTCAGTTTGTTACACCTCAGCTCTCTGCTTGCAAGTGAGCGCTCCGGGGTGTGCTGGGATTTAGAACCAGAACTTACTGACATAAAAGCTTTCACATGGCTGTCAAGAGGCATCTACACCATACACCACAGCTTACCCAATGCTGCCTGTGTGGATCCTTCTTGGGCTCCATAAAGATTGGTCAGAGCCCCCATTGAGGCCTGATCCCTTGGCCTACGGTTCTGACCGTAGGCTGCATTTCTGACTCCCTCGCTGGAAGGCCCAGGATGCTGGTATTCAGGGTCACAGCTTGAGAACCGCTGATGTTAACAGTTACCTAGGATACAGTGGACTAAGTCCACATAAAGACTATGTGCCGGTCTCTGGGGGTGGTTCTGAAACATGAGGTGAATCCTTACAGATATAACAGAGAGAGGTGACTGTTCTGGACCCCAAGAAAGCCTGAAGATCACAGGATGGGGGAAGCATTTCAGGCTGAGGGAACAAAGAAAGGAAGGTGATGCGGGGTAGAGTGGGAGGCCAGAGGGAGAAGAAGCAAGGGCAGGGTGCATCAGACTGCAGAGCATGATGGGCATTTCCTTACCCTCTGAACCCTCACCACCTACTACCTGCCTTCCACACCAGGCCACACTGTGGCTCAGACTTCTCTCTGGACAGTCGGTTAGACCTAGTCCCGTCCCCCCCCCCCCCCGCCATCCTTCTTTTTCTGTGGAGATATGCCTCATCAGCACAAGCAGTTTGGAATGGGACAGGCTAAACCTCTGCCAGGACCTCTCAGCCTCCAAAGGGCAGGAGATGGTAGATTAGTGTCCCTGCCCGGTCCCTCTAAGAACGAGCACGGCTCCTCACGAGACACAGAAAATCAAAGGACAGACTCAGAGATGCCCATTCCTTCTAACCTCTCTCAGCTATTTTACTCTCTCTAATCTGACCTTCCTGCCTTCTCCCTTGGGCGCCACTAGACATCTTGAATCTTTGTTGGGGGTCTAGGCTCAGACCTGTAGCCAAAATCATCCTAAGGTATTTGAACTTTGTCCTGCAGTTAAAACCAACCAACCAACCAAACAGCTAGGACAGCACTATTGAGCAGTGTCCGGGGGACATGAGTCATCTTGTGGGACCCTGGGTTGAGAGAAAAACATTCTGGATGACCCCCATTAGTTCCACAGGCTTCTGTTGCTCCTCAGAGCGGAGCAAGCCTTGCTCCACATGGTAACTGCCCACCGGCCAGGGACAACGCAGATAAAGCTCTCTGGATGAGATGTTGGATCACAGAAAAGCAAGGATCACGTGGTATGTGGGTGGGCAACCAGAAAGTAGACAGTTTCTCAACCGAAAACAGAGCCTTGCTCTCAGAAGCTGGTCCTCCACGAAGATAGGCGTCCTAGAGAGGCAGAAGAAAGGGCTGCTGGCCTGAGCCCTGCAGTAGGTAGGAGGGTAGAAACCCAAGAAAGAGGCTTTGTTGCCTGTGGCAGGGAAGAAGAGTGACTGAGGTGCTGGTCCTACAGCAGCTAGAGCAGCAGTTCTCGACCTGTGGGTCACAACCCCTGTGGGGTCACTTACCAGATATTTTGCATATCAGATATTTACATTACAATTCATAGTGGTAACAGAATTTCAGTGATGAAGTAGTGAAGAAAATAATTCTATGGTTGGGGTCACTGTAGTAAAGGGTCACATCATTAGGAAGGTTGGGAACCACTGACCGGTCAGGGAGAGGCGACAGAGTGCTCAGGGACCTGGGAGCCTCTGAGGATGTGGTAGGAGTACCAGGAAGGCAAGGGCAAACTCATCCCCATCTTCAGGGTGCTGTTCCCCACTCTGCGGTCTTTTCTGCCTGGTGCTGCAATGACCCTCTTCCAGTTCCAAACCTTCTAGAAGTCCTGAGAGCACAAATCCTGTATGCACAATCTGGAGGGATGAGGTGAGGAGGAGGGGTACTATGAGCAGGAGGAGGGGTGGGGAGGAGAGGTACTGTGAGCAGGAGGGAGGGGAGGAGGGTTACTGTGAGCAGGAGGGAGGGGAGGAGTGTTACTGTGAGCAGGAGGGAGGGGTGGGGAGAAGGGGTACTGTGAGCAGGAGGGAAGGGGTGAGGTGGGGGAGGAGGAGTACTGTGAGCAAAAGGGAGGGGTGGGGAGGAGGGTTACTATGAGCAGGAGGGAGGGGTGGGGAGAAGGGGTACTGTGAGCAGGAGGGAAGGGGTGAGGTGGGGAGGAGGGGTACTGTGAGCAAAAGGGAGGGGTGGGGAGGAGGGTTACTGTGAGCAGGAGGGAGGGGAAGGAGGGTTACTGTGAGCAGTATGGAGGGGAGGAGGGTTACTGTGAGCAGGAGGGAGGGGTGTGGAGGAGGGGTACTGTGAGCAGGAGGGAGGGGAGGAGGGTTACTGTGAGCAGGAGGGAAGGGGTGAGGTGGGGAGGAGGGGTACTGTGAGCAGGAAGGAAGGGGTGAGGTGGGGGAGGAGGGGTACTGTGAGCAGGAGGGAAAGGGTGAGGTGGGGAGGAGGGGTACTGTGAGCAGGAGGGAGGGGAGGAGGGTTACTGTGAGCAGGAGGGAGGGGAGGAGGGTTACTGTGAGCAGGAGGGAGGGGTGTGGAGGAGGGGTACTGTGAGCAGGAGGGAAGGGGTGAGGTGGGGAGGAGGGGTACTGTGAGCAGGAGGGAAGGTTGGAAGGCAGGGTATTGGATCAGCTCAGCAAGTGCAGCAGCCAGGACAGAGAGAGCTTTCCCTGGCTTTAATGTGACCAGTGGACCTGAGACACGATGAGCTTTTTATTCTTGTTTCAGTCTTTGAATGGATATTGCACATTTAATGGTTCAAAGGTCAAAGGGCTTCAAACAGGAGCAAGGAAAGGAAAACTCTCTTCCCACACTCTTTCAGTGACACCTGCTTCCCCTCCAAAAGTCAATGAAGTCCACTCTTTCAGCTTTACGATTTGACAAGAAATAAACATGTAAAGATCAGTGTTTCCTAATCTACACAAATGAAACATGAAGGACACGAGCTGCACTTCCCTTCTCTGCATTGGCTCTCCTCGTCCTGGGGCCGCCTGCCATGCCTGATATGTATGATGTGGCTGCCGTGGGATTCACGAAGATTGTTTTCTGACACTTACTACCACCAGAAACGGTGAAACGAATGGACGTAAGTGGGGCTGACCATCCAAGAGCTGTGAACTGAACAAGTAAGCATAGTGCTGAGTACCATGAAAGGAACACGGACAGGAATGAGCGTGGCGTCAGTGAGCTAAGCGCTCCCACAAAAGCAAGGGAATGAAAACGATAGGACCCCGGCTTTGCACCCTGGACCCAAGACTTCGAATTCGGGAGTGCTTTGTTACAGGTTTTTGGATTAGAGATGAAAACTGCTACAAACATCTTGGGCAGACGATATTCAACCTGTACATTATTAAAAGTGCTTTTCCTGCCTCATGGGTACGCACTGTCTTCCCCCGTCAAATCAGGTGCCATTTGCTCCATCCGTCTATCTCCCGTTAATACACACACACTTGCCGTGTTATTTATTTGATTTGGTGGGAGGTATCTGGGGAGAAGGGTTGGTCCTTATAGCTAGAAAATAGTAATGCATTCTCAAAATCAGGCCATGGAGAGACTGAGTGGTCTTTAGCATTCACGGAGAGGATGGTGGACAAATCCAAGGGGTTGCTTAGAGCAATAAGGGCAAAGGGACGTGATGAGGTCCAGCTGCTCCGCAGAATTACAGCCCTGAGCGTGGGCTGGGGAAGCCTGCACTCACCTCTTCGCCCCGCCACTGTGCACGGTGCAGCTGGAATCAGGCAGGCACTGAGAACTCAGCCTGTGAATCTGGCAAAGCTGCTCAGTCTCAAGTGGGAAACCATTTCACGTGTGTGCAATCTGGGTGTAGAATCCCAGTGTTATTCATAGACAGCCCATCACCCCACTTTTCTAAAGATCAGTAGATAATCTACGTGTGGTATAAATTCTAAACTACATCTCACACAAGCGATTGCACTAGGCTGACCATTTTAATTAAATGCACTAAATGGGGGGGGGCACAAAATAAACCATGTTTTAAAAAAATCGAGATGTTTAAACACAGAATCACAGCGTTTACCTGCTTGCAGGGGGTGAACCCTTTCAGCTTTATTCCCTCTGCGGGCTCCCCATCCCCCCCGCATCTGCAGTTACTAAAGTCAGATCCATTGCTAACAACCTGGACAGGAAGTAAATCTGGACACCACTCAAATCTGATGGCAGAGGTAATGTATCTCATTTTTCCAATTAGCACTGTTAATGCTTTTGGATCCGCCAACAGCATAGTCTTTTCTAGATTTACTTGGGAAAAAAAATCAATAAAATAAACGGGTGAGGAACATCTGAGCACTGGGGAATGGGCATGCTGGATTTGAGCAAGGCTGGGAAGTCAATTCATCCCACTCATTAAAACCTTTAAGGCAAGCCATTAACTGGAGCAGACAAGTACCTCAGGCTCCACTCAGTCAATCCACTCAAGTTCCCACTAGCTCTTCTCCAGTCCCTGCCGCCATGGCAACAGGCCCGTGCCCTGCCCTGAAGGGGCAACAGGATCTCTAGCCAGACCGAAGCTTTTCCTAATCACGCAAGCTTTTCCTAATCACGCTTATCAATACAAGTCACAGAGAAAAGGTTAGATAGATTCTTATCAAGTTGGGTCACAAGCTACTAGCAAAGTGAGCGGTCAGCAGCAAGTGACCGGACCTACTGTCCAGAGTATTTCCCAAGAAAGCCAACCACATAATTAGTGTTCCAGAAAATGCACACTGTTGACAACTGTCCATCATATCTCTTACTGAGTATGGACTTCTTTGAACATGCCCTTTCTTTCCTCACCAGCCACCTCCCTAAAGTAAAGGACTACTGGCTGGCTCACTCAATCTGATTATTAATTAGATTACTCATTTCCCTAGGCCCTAGATGCTGGCTAGATTTATGTCAACTTGACAAACTACAGTTATCTGAGATGAGCAAATCTTGATTGAGAAAATGCCTCCAGAAGAGCAGGCTGTGGGTCAACCTATAGAGTATTTTCTTAATTAGTGATTGATATGAGAGGGCCCAGCCCATGGTGGGTGGTACCATTCGTGGACTGGTGGTCCCGGGTACTGTAAGAAAGAAGGCAGAGCAAACCACTTGGAGCAAGCCAGTAAGCAGCACCCCTCCATGGCCTCTGCATCAGCTCCTGCCTTCAGGTTCCTGCCCTGTTTGAGTGCCTGTCCTGACTTCCTTGGACAATGAAAAGCAATGTGGAAGTGTAAGTGAAATAAACCCTTTCCTTTCCAAGTTGCTTTTTGGTCATGGTGTTTTATAGCAGTAATACAAACCCTAACTAAGACAGAGGGCATGGCCTGTCACACCTGTTTTCTGCTGAAAATAACATCCAGAAATAGAGCTTCTGTCGATGGAACTTCCTTGCTGGTTTCCATTGTGGGACCTGTTTTCCGTAACAGACTGCATTTTCAGCACCACTGCTCTCCAATTCAGAAATATAAACACCACTTCGGAGACTTACTTTACAATTCATTTTCTGATTTATCATGGGTGAGAAGGTCAGCTTCCAGATTTTCTATTCTAAATTGCTTCTGAACAGATTTTACAAACAGACTAAGGACTAGTTTTTATCTGGACCAGAACAAACTCTGAAAGTTGGGTCTCTATCTCTCTCTCTCTCTCTCTCCCTTCCTCCCTCCTTTCCCCCTCCCTCCCTCCATCCTCCACTAGTCTATTAAAATGTAAACAGTCAGCAGTCCCCAAATTTCCCAAGTCAATTATTTGCAGAAGACTACACAGGTGTTGGGGAGACATTAGAGTTTTAAAAATAAAAGGGCAAATGATGTTTTCATGGGCCAGCTGCTCAACTGATATGAGGCTGGGGAGCACCCTCCTTTGCTCTGAGACTCAATTAGCAAATCAATTACCATCACACTCTGGCTGCCAACAGACTGGCTGTTTTCTCCCAGAGCTTGGTGAGGTTCCCTCACTGATGGCCTGGCCTTCAACTCAACCGAAGCCTCCACTGGTTCCCACCAGGCCTGGCACCAGGGGCTCACCTAAGTTTAATTGTGGATTAGCAGCCACCCAAAGCAGCAGCATCCCATCTTGCCCTCCCGTATCCCTCCCTGACCCAGCCCTGGTCCACCCTAGAAGCTGGGCTTGGCTTAGCCACCATGGTTGCCGATTGTGAGGCAGGCTGTCACTGGCTGTCACTCTCAGTGGGGAGTAAATATGACCAGGCAAAGCAGATGGACACATCCCCAAAGTCTGCTGGGCAGCTGTGGTGGCACCTTTCAAATAAGTAGCAGGTCACTGGAGAGGAAAATGGTGTCCCCTTCTCCATATCCCACGACCACCACAACACAGCCAACTTGCACACTCACCCAGCTCAGGACTTTTCTGATAGCAGTGGAGTGCTGTGACTTTCCTGGGGGGAAGGTCAGCCTGACTAAGCTCCCCAGAGACCGCAGTCATGATGATGAAGGCTTCCGTGTCTGTCAGTAACTCTCCACCTAGGTTAACCCACCTTCAAAAGCTGACCGGCAAGCCTCCTGCCCATGCTTGCTCATACATCCCTAGGCCAGACAAACATAAATACCAGGCATTTGACCTGCTTTGTGGCCTGAGACGACCAGCAGGCCTCAAGTGGCATTTAAAACATGTTTCATCCACTGTTTGGCATTCAACAATAATGGAGTGTTTTCCTTCTTTCCAACTAAACCCCACAAATGACTATTTGTCTAAGACTTGGTTCTGACCATAGGGCAAATCATAGAATATTTGTGGGTCTTGAGTTTCTCGCATGGAGCTCAAGAAGGGGTTGACCTGGAAAAGTCTAAGGCGCTTTTGGCACCCTCCAGGTCTAAAATGGGGAGGAGTCGCCTCCACATTTTGGCAAGTTGCATCTATCATGTCCCATCTCATTCAGCACAAACCAACACGAGATGGCCTAGGTCCATGCCATAGGCTGCTCACCTTCTCTACTGACGCGTGTTCCTCATTGGCGACATTTGCTTTCCTCGATTCGTTTTTAGACCTGCTTAGCCTTCTGGACACTTTTTCTCTGAGGAGAGTGGCATATCCAATGTGTTCATAGATAGGATTTGTGGTCATTTTTGCAATGTACTCAGCAGCCTTGGTCTCTATGTAGAGTGTGATCAAGCCATCGGTCACTAGGTCGTGGATGGATTCGAACCTCTTCTCACCCACAAAGTGCTTCCCATCATGGAAGAGCCGATAGTTTAAGGTCTGGTTCCCAAACCTGCCCGCCAGGAAACAAAGGATTACAACAGGTCCAAGAAGCACTGGGAAATGACAGCAGCTTCCAGAATGCCCCCAAATGCCAGGCCTGGAGCGGGTGCCTGCATCTAATAATCTCAGAGGTCCTTTGAGATGGGTTTATTATTATTCATATTTCACAGTACAAGCAACCAAGTCATAAAGAGCTGTGGCTCCCTGCTGGGGCCCATGTGCCTGAAATGAAGCAGACACGATTTAACCTCAGGGACACATTGGGAACATCCCATCCTGTCAGTCACTCAGGACACTGTGTCATCCCATTATCATTGGTGAACTTCAAAGTCCTGGTTTACAAATACGTCACCTAAAACCTCTTTAATGGCAAGCAACGATTCCCTCTGCAAGGGATACCCCCTCTGCAGTCACATCTTTAACTGCTACCCCATCTCTCCCATCCCAGTTAGTGCAACCGAAGAGAAACCTCAGCTTGGTGCTGAGTGTACCACTAAGACTGGCATCCCCCAGTCTCACCTGCATGACTCCCTGTGCCCACTATGGGATACGAGGAGACAGGAGAACTCTCTGCCTGCACAGAGTTCTTGAGAGCTTTTAAAATAATGAAATAATGACTCGCTCATCACTGAGTCACCGAAGACATGTTCTGGATGTCTCCAGCGGCAACTGGCAAAGCCTCTTGGTGGGGTTATACTATGGAGACTGTGTATGAAACACACACCCTGCACGGGCCGGCCTGGGATGGCTTTCCGTCACATCCCATCCATTCTTTCTGTGGAGAAAGCTCTAGTCAACTTCTAAGAGTCTTCAGTAGGACTGTGTGAGGAGGAAACCGCCTGAGGGACACAAACGACACCCGAGTGCCTTAGCAATTGTGGTGTTGGCCAAGTGCAGGAGAAGCCTGCCTTGTTGGCTTGCTGGCATGCATAACAGAGTCATCGTGGTGAGTCTGGGGTCCGGGTGGCCCCTGAGAACTCATGGTTGGTGGGCCGCATGTCCAAAGCTCTCAGACTGACGATCTGCATGTCTGCAGTCTGGTAGAGACCCTTCATCTCTATCCCGCACAGCTGGTGTTTGGAGACTGGGATGCAAAGTAACCTGAGCAGGAGTGACTGGTTGTGGAGACTGAGCATCTGGGGTGAGGGGCAGGTTCAGGAGGTGGAGTGATGGTGGAGACTGAGCATCCGGGGTGAGGGGCAGGTTCTGGAGGTGGAGTGATGGTGGAGACTGAGTGTCAGGGGTGAGGGGCAGGTTCTGGAGGTGGAGTGATGGTGGAGACTGAGTGTCAGGGGTGAGGGGCAGGTTCTGGAGGTGGAGTGATGGTGGAGACTGAGCATCTGGGGTGAGGGGCAGGTTCAGGAGGTGGAGTGATGGTGGAGACTGAGCGTCACGGATGAGGGGCAGGTTCTGAAGGTGGAGTGATGGTGGAGACTGAGCGTCAGGGATGAGGGGCAGGTTCTGGGGGTGGAGTGATGGTGGAGACTGAGTGTCAGGGATGAGGGGCAGGTTCAGGAGGTGGAGTGATGGTGGAGACTGAGTGTCAGGGGTGAGGGGCAGGTTCTGGGGGTGGAGTGATGGTGGAGACTGAGCATCAGGGATGAGGGGCAGGTTCTGGAGGTGGAGTGATGGTGGAGACTGAGTGTCAGGGGTGAGGGGCAGGTTCTGGGGGTGGAGTGATGGTGGAGACTGAGCATCAGGGATGAGGGGCAGGTTCTGGAGGTGGAGTGATGGTGGAGACTGAGCATCAGGGATGAGGGGCAGGTTCTGGAGGTGGAGTGATGGCGGAGACTGAATGTCAGGGATGAGGGGCACGTTCTGGAGGTGACCAGCGACAGTGACTGTAAAGCACATCTGGTGTGTCTGATGCCCCTGTATTGTACACTTAAACTGGCAGAGATGGTCAGTTTTAAGTATGTGCATTTCACTGTTGTAGGGAGTTGAGGAAACCGTTCATGTGTGAAATCCTGAGTGGATGTATGTTGTTGACATGGGCACAGCCATGTCAAGGACCCCATAGCCTCACACTCATTGGAAAAATGGCAAAATAGCCCCTAGTTCCAGGGAGGCTCAAAGGGCAACAGCAAAGCCTTTTTTGGGTCTAAGCTTGAATACTGTGCCCAGAAAATGTCCACCATCACTTTCTCTCCCTGGATGTTTACAGCCTGAAGACTGCTCCGGTACAGAGACTGTTCCTACTGAGACAAGCTAACCCAGCTCCGCATTTAGCTGTATACCACAAACCCTGCCTCCTTGTTTAGTTGTATGCAATAACCCCATCTCCCTACTCAACACTATATTATAAATGTGCTGCTCTCCTGGGGGGCTACAGTTTCTCCACCAGGTAGCTCAATCTACCTGCTGTCAGCTTTTCCATGTATCTGTCTTTACTGTTTCACCATCCCAGTCAGGTCTGTCCCTGGAGCACATTATAGTTCTTAAAAATTGGAAAAATCATACAGGCCACTTTCACAAACAGTGAGTGAAACACAGCTCACCTTAGTGCTAGCGTGTAACATCCCGGCTGCCGCTGGCTTTCTCGAAGGATGTAGGCGCCCTCCACGCCTCCAAGAAGCTCGTCAGCTTGTTCTCGGGAGATGATCCCATGAAACCTGGAGGGACAAGGCAATCAGTGCTCTGAACAGACCATGTACTATGTCCTATGAGGACCAGGCTAAAAACGATGGTGGCTAGGTCCCTAGGCACCCACTGTCTCCCATGGAATGAATAGGGTGTGCCAATGTCACACTTTGAAGGCCCTCTTGGAACTGCCTCCCACATTTCCCCAAAGAGTCGCAAACACAGGAAAACACATAGTCCACCTGGCTTTGCTCTCGGGCTGAAAATGAAAATCGAAATGGAAGCTAGGTTATAGCTCCTTCCAAACCATGGGGAATAACAAAAGAGCAATTACCAATTTAGCTTTCAGCACAAACACAGAGAACCATGGATTATCCTGATTGCAAATGAACACTTATTGATTAGCAACCTGCTTGCTTCTGGTGCTGGGCGTCGTTCATTTTAAGGGTTCATTCTCTGGAAACAAGGGCTGGCTAGGAGCCATGGTCTCCCAGTCTTTTCCATTTGAGAGTAATTGTTTAGGTGGATGCTTGGAAGAAGAACCTACTTTTCTGTTACAATGATAATGGTGTCTTCTCTGTCTCCATTACAGAATGAACACATGTCCACACACGCGCACACACACACACACAAATACACACAGTGTGGGGGACTTCTGGCTAGACAAAGACTGTACTGGCCTCCTAAAGGCAGTTGTCTGAAGCGTAGAGTTTGGACAGTGACTGGGAAGGTTGAAGGCAGGTAGCTAGGTGGCCCTAATTGTCCTTCTACTTTTAAGTAAAGATGAAGGCTCACAGCCATCACTAGTAATTCTTTGGGTTGGTTTTTTTGTGTTTGTTTGTTTTGAGACCATCTCTCTAGTCTTGGAACTCACTATGTAGAACAGGCTAGCACCAAGCTCACAGAGATCCCCCTGCCTCTGCCTTCTCCTGAGGGCACTCCCACACCCAGTTTTTTCCTTGTTTTTCTGTCATCACTAGCAATTCTAACTTCTGTGTGTCTAAGATGAAGAGACCTTAAGTATGGAAAGAGGCCAGTGCCCAGGGACTCTACACTCTTGGGAGAGGGTTAAACACCTCTTTCTAGAATTACCTAGTGGTAAGGAATTTGGGAAAAAAATCATATAAAGAATTTTATAAAAGAGTAACCTTTGGTGTTTTTATCCCCCACTTCCACTAAGAATACAAAGCTTAGTCTGGAACACAAATGTGATGGAGGTATGTATGCAAATGTGTATATGGAAGTATGTGTGTGTGTCTATGTGTGCATGCATGCGTGTGTGTCAATGGAGTATGTATGTGTGTATGTGTCTCTCTGTTCCTAATTTCCTTTTTCAATACTTCTTTTTTTTTTTTTCAAAACTGGTCTCTTCCAGTTGATGTTCTGGTCTGGGAGGGGGGAGCATAGAGGAAAGATGCAGAAGCATCAATGGTCCTGTACTAAAAGCTCAGCTCTTAGGTGAAGGCAACGATAGCCTGTGGAGAAAGAGGTTTATGCTCTGCCAAGTTTCGGTTTTAAATCTCAGAACTCAGTGCTTAGAGCAGTGCTTTCGGGGAACACTGGGTACGAGTGCTGAGACATAAGAGCAACCTGGCAGGAGGGTTGGCCGTAGCCTTGATGAAGAGCTCCAGAGAAGGCATGAGGACAGAGTGTCTAGGATATGCCAACAGGTGCCGCAGTAGGACAGAAGTGGGGCACTGGGGTAAGGGGCTCACGACAGAGGGCACAGGGACCTGGCACCCTGTCTTGCTACAGGGCAGGGGTGGCCTGGGAGGGCTCCAGTCTGAAAGCAGGAGGGCAGTTAAGAACTAGCCTTCTTGAGCCAGAAACTGAAGAGATGGCCAGAGGTACAGGTGGGTGTCAAGAATCAAGTCCAAGGGTCCAAAAGAAGGAAGTCGCAGTTGTGTTTGGCTGAAAACACTCCGTGACTTATGCACACTTTAACAATTCAGAATATCCGGATAAAGGGGAAAAGGCAACAATGGTTCTCTTTCAATGGGGAGAGCTGGGGGTGCTTCCCACCATCTATTTTTCTGTTTTATTTCCCCAAGGCACAAAGTATTAAAACTGAAAATGGCAGGGGCTGGAGACATGGCTCAGCAGTTAAGAGCACTTGCTGCTCTCTCACAGGACCCAGCACCCACATGGCAGCTCACTCTGCACCTCCAGTGCCAGGGCATCGGATGCCCTCTTCTGGCCTGGGCGGGCACCAAGCACACACTTGATACACGGACATCTATGTGGACAAACCACACACAGTCTTAAAAATTAAAAATAAGAAAGGAAGTAGGAGCTCACAGTGGGAACATTCAGGATTGAAATGTTGACGGTACAGGTACAGAGGATGTGCATGTTTAAACAATGCAGAAACAAGTATTCTGCCTCCCCAGAGACCCCACTGTCACCCACCCTGGGCTTCCTGCCTGAGAAGCGCACACACATGCTTCCTCAGGGGCACCTGCAGTGCTTTCTGAGTAGACAGGAAAGAGAACTTCATTTTTTAAAACAAGAGGAGCTGAACCTTGCAAGGTTTACATCAATCCTCCTCTAATATAAAATATTCTTTTGTGATTAAGAAAATACTTCCTTGCTTTCCTGTCTCCTTTGCTCACAGGATTTGGCGGGTTGGAAGACAAAATAGAAAAGATTATTCAATCAAAACTTTTGTGTAAAAAAAGCATTTAATAAATAATGTACCTGTGAGATTCAGGCACAAAATTGTATGTGGTAGCTTTTCCTGTTTGTTCTCTCTTACAAAAAACAATTGTGCAGTTTGCAAGTCACCCCCCAAGTCAGATCCACGAGACAACACAGGCTAGCTGTCAGAAGCAGAGAGTAGGGGGTAGTGGGGTGGTAGGAGGGTGGGTGAGAGGGGAAGCCTGCATTCCTGCGTGGGTACTTGAGAGGAGCTGGCTGGAGGCTCAGATTCTGATAGGAAAGGGTCTGGGATGCAGCTGTGTCCACTGGGAAGGAGCTCTGGGCTAGGATGACCAAATGGTCCATTAGCCATGAAGCTGAGGCTCTTCTGGATACGAGGATGAGGGGGATGGTCTTGCATGGCTGAGAGAACAAAGGAGGTAGACTTGAAAGAGGTTTGTCTCATCATGCCTCTAGGTTGACCTTAGGAAGAGAGGTGACTTAGGTACCTTTCCCTCCTTGGGCCATTCCACGGCCTTCGCTCTCTAAGGTGTCCTATATCTCACAGCCTCAGACTACAAATGCCTTTCCTAGTCATGGTGTTTGCCTTGTGCTAGTCTCCTAAGGAGGCCAAGCAAAGCTGGAGTTACAGAATGTGGCTGGGTGGAAGGGGAGTTTAGCTGCAGTCTGACTGATGCAATCAAGTCCAGAGATTGACCCTTTTGGTTTTCTAACACTGCAGGGGAAACAAGATGCTTTTCCTGACCACTGTGCTATGACGCTCATGCCAGGAATTCAGCTGTAGTGTATGGGTACGGGCATCCAAGGGTTTGATTGCATCAGGGTAGACAATAAATAAGATGCTGATGGCGAGACTTCCATTTCAACACTGGCCAGGTACCTGGAAGCTGGCTCTCAGGAGAGGACCTGCAACACAGGACTCACCCACTTCACTACCTTAGTGGAAACCAGACACCCAGATGTGGGAAGAAAAATTCAATACAAAGGTGTCTGATTGCATTTATTCTTCTTACTAAACTCTTACACAATGGGCATGTGATGAAGACCACGTTAAGGAATATTTAATAGTTAATATTTGAATGACATGAAACGACTGCTTATTACATTATTAAAACACGAAATAGTATAATACGTACTCTCTTCCATAATATTTTGGTCTGTTTTCCACCTGTATTAAAAAGAAGGAAAATGTTAACAATGCATTTAAATTCAAATCAGCTAGATAAAAATGTGATTCAGATAAACAGCTAGTGTCCTGGTTGTAATTTTATTATAGATTCATTCACCAAACCAGAGATCCATGAAACTTTGGAATTAATCAACACATCCTAATGGATAGGAACAATCCAGAATTATTGCATTTTTATATTCATTAGACTCATTTCCCATCCAAACCAAATGAACCGAATAAAGAATTTTCAGAAAAGATAACAGTTTTTCCCCCCAAAGGAAACAAAGTGTTGCTCATTATAACAGTAAGGGATTTATAAAGATATTTTAACTTCACTCTAAAAGACAAGACAGATACCTCTAGCATGAATAAAACATAAGCATTTATTTCAATCTTCATTTAATTGTTTTGTTTTGTACTTATAAATAAACAAGGGTTTGCACCTGGAAAAAACATAAAGCAAATATCATTTGGTTCCTTCTCAAATAAAATTGGAATTTTCTTTATTATTTTCAACAAATGCCTAGTAAGGGGTCCCAGGTCATCTGATACCAGAGGCACAGCCTGCGAAGGGCAAGACCGAGATGATTGCACCCTCTTTGCTCACACATGTCATCAGCCACATAAGAACTTTTATTGGCTTAGTAAGAAATGAGCACAGATTTTCACATTTGGCTCTTGGTCCTGCTTGGTCCAAATACAGTTGAACCATGTGAAGCTAGAAGTCTTATTGATGACTGAACATTTGGGAGTAAATGCGTGTCTGTTCACTGGTGCTGGAGATGAGCCTGGCAGATTTTTCTGTCTATAGTCAGAACTGTCTACAGCCAAATCGACTGTTCTACCAACAAGGCTCACAGATAGGCACAATGGTTGAAATTCCAGTATCAGGCAGATTCCTGGTACACCTCCATTTCCTTTATATCCAGCAGGGGCCATAGGATGTTAGAGGCCATGAGGAAAGTTTAGAAGAAGGATCCAGAACATCACCTCACAATGTACCTGAGACAAATTCAGCTTGCACACAGCTAATCACCTAGACACTTCTAAACACGCGTTCTCTCTTCCGTGTATCTCACACCTGAAAAGCACTCAGCCAAAAGGCTGCTGTAACTCTTGATCTTCGAGGTGTGATGTCTGCCCCATGTTTCTGTGCAGAAATGTTTAAATGATATAATTAACCAAAGTGCAGAGTGTGTGAAGAGGCCCCGTCTCAGCAGGTGCCTTTTCTAGAAACTCTCTGCTCAGATGTCACACATCAGTAACCTTTAAAGTATGAGCTGAACATTGTCACTGATATCACTCTGTTGGCTTTTGAAGTTCTTATTTATGTCATACTACTGATAGATAATCAATTGCCACATCAGTGTGCCGCAGTGACAATTTAGATCTAGAAAAACTAATGAGTGTAGGCAATGCATGATGGCAAAATCTCTTTCTATTCTTGGAGGTGTAATATCCCCAAATTAGAAGTGGTTCATTCTCGAACAAAAAAAAGTTTTCACTCCTATCTTTGTGGCTAATCTGTGACACAAGACGTAAAATCTGAGAGTAGCTTTGAACCCTGTTCCATTCCTTCCCCTCAGTTCTCCCTCAGGAGATGAATAACTAATCAATCTTCTCATGTGGACAGCACCATAGGTAAAGGTAACTCCAAACTCCTGGAATGTAGGCAAGAGGTCAATAACTGTTAAATTTAATTGATTCTTAATAAGACAACAATCATTTCAGTTCACTCATCACTTAAGAAAACACACAACACATGCATTAGGTTTAGGACTTAGCATTTGATGTGGGATTCCCCTCTGTATGCTGTGAATACCATTGGTTAATAAAGAAACTGGCTTGGCTTGATAGGGTAGAGTAGAACTAGGTGGGGAAAACTAAACTGAATGCTGGGAGAAGGGAGGAGGAGTCAGGAGAGAAGCCATGGAGCCGCCACCAGAGACAGACATTCTGAAACCTTACTGGTAGGCCATGAGCCTCATGGTCAAATATAAAATAATGGAGATGGGTTAAATCTATATGTAAGAGGTAGCTAGCATCCTGAAACTGAGAAGCTTCTGTAAAGCAAAGGACACTGTCATTAAGACAAAAAGACAGCCTACTGACTGGGAGAAGATCTTCACCAACCCCGCAACAGACAAAGGTCTGATCTCCAAAATATATAAAGAACTCAAGAAACTAGACTCTAAAAGGATAATTAACCCAATTAAAAAATGGGGCACTGAACTGAACAGAGAATTCTCAACAGAAGAAGTTAAAATGGCCAAAAGATACTTAAGGTCATGCTCAACCTCCTTAGCGATCAGAGAAATGCAAATCAAAACAACTTTGAGATATCATCTTACACCTGTCAGAATGGCTAAAATCAAAAACACCAAGGATAGCCTTTGCTGGAGAGGTTGTGGAGAAAGGGGTACCCTCATCCATTGCTGGTGGGACTGCAAACTTGTGCAACCACTTTGGAAATCAGTGTGGCGGTTTCTCAGAAAAATTGGGATCAACCTACCCCTGGACCCAGCAATACCACTCTTGGGAATATACCCAAGAGATGCCCTATCATATGACAAAAGCATTTGTCCAACTATGTTCATAGCAGCATTATTTGTAATAGCCAGAACCTGGAAGCAACCTAGATGCCCTTCAATGGAAGAATGGATGAAGAAAGTGTGGAATATATACACATTAGAGTACTACTCTGCGGTAAAAAACAATGACTTCTCGAATTTTGCATGCAAATGGATGGAAATAGAAAATACGATTCTGAGTGAGGTAACCCAGACCCAAAAAGAAGAACATGGGATGTACTCACTCATAATTGGTTTCTAGCCATGGATAGGGGCCACTGAGTCTATAATTTGTGATCCTAAAGAAGCTAAACAAGAGGGTAAACCCAAGGAAAAACATATAGATATCCTCCCAGCTATGGGAAATAGACATGACTGATGGGCAAAAAATTGGAATCTTGGGGGTGGGGTGGGATGGGGATGAGGGGTGATGGGGAGAGAAAAGTGTGAAGGAGAGGATGAGGGGAACTGGGGGAATCGGGGTGATAGGGGATAAAGGAAGGTTGGATAGGGGAGCAGGGAAACTCATACCTTAGGTAAGGGAGCCACCTAAGGGTTGGCAAGAGACTTGAACTTGGAATGGCTACCAGATGCCCAGGGCAATGTCCCCAGTTAGTTCATTGGGGCACCTGAGGATAGGGAACCTGAAATGAACCTATCCTATAATCATACTGATGAATATCTTGCATATCGCCATAGAACCTTCATCTAGCGATGGATGGAGATAGAGCCAGAGACCCACACTGGAGCACCGGACTGAGCTCCCAAGGTTATAATGAGGAGCAGAAGGAGAGAGAACATGAACAAGGAAGTCAGGACCGTGAGGGGTGCACCCAACCACTGAGACAGTGGGGCCGATCTATTGGGAGCTCACCAAGGCCAGCTGGACTGCTACTGAAAAAACATGGGATAAAACCGGACTCTCAGAATGTGGTGGACAATGAGAGCTGACGAGAGGCCAAGGAGAATGGCACAGGAACTTTCATCTGGCGATAGATCGAGAGAGAGACAGAGACCCAAATTGGAGCAACGGTCTGAGCTCTTAAGGTCCAAATGAGGAGCAGAAGGAGGGAGAACATGAGCAAGGAAATCAAGACCACGAGGCGTGCATCCACCCACTGTGACAGTGGAACTGATCTATTGGGAGCTCTCCAAGGCCAGCTGGACTGGGACTGAATAAGCATGGGTTGAAACTGGACTCTCTGAACATGGCGGACAATGAAGGCTGATGGGAGGCCGGGGACAATGGCACTGGGTTTCGATCCTAATACATGAACTGGCTTTGTGGGAGCTTAGCCTGTTTGGATGCTCACCTTCCTGGGCCTGGATGGAAGTGGGAGGACCTTGGTCTTCCTGTAGGGCAGGGAATTTGGACTGCTCTTCAGTATCGAGAGGGAGGGGGAATGGGCTGGGGGGAGGAGAAGAGGAGTGGGGATGGGGGAGGGGAGTGGGGGGAGGGGGCAATGTGTGGGAGGAGGGGGAGGGAAATGGGAAACGGGGAGCAGTTGGAAATTTTAATCAAAAAAGAATAAAAAAAAAAGAGGTAGCTAGCAATATGCTTAAGTAATTGGACAAGCAGTGATTTAATTAGTACAGTTTTTGTGTGGTTATTTTGGGAGTCTGGGATGCCAGGAAATAAACAAGAGGCCTTCATACAACAAGTTAGTGTCCAAACAAGCATAGGGAGGCTGGGAACACACTAGCAGCTTCTCACTACAAACTGGTGCCAAAGAGATCAACTAAAATCCACTTAAAACCTGAGAGAGTTTGGGAAGAAATTCTAGGGAACAAAAAAGAAAAAAAAAAAAAGAACAGAATTAAGCCTGGCTTTAACATCGTGGCTCCTCTAAGAGAGGTTTTCCTGATTCAGCGGTAGCAGAAAAAAAGCCATGTGATTCTGAACCACTTCCTAGGTTCTGCTGCCAGTACAAATTCTGAGGAGGTTTGGTTATGGAGCATTTAAATGGGATTTGTAAGCAGAGTGCTACAACTTGCTTAATGACAACATAGACCCTCTGTGTGCATGAAAATGGGGCAATGCGCATGGCACTCAGAGGCAGTGAACATGTCTCCACCATGCTGAACTGGGTGGAGCAAGCAGGCAGGACTATTGTGCATCTGAGACTCATGCAATCCTACAGAATGAGTTAGGCAGGGAGAGCCTATAAGCTGCTTAAGTGGCAAAAAGTTATCAAATTATTGCTAAAGCATCCTAAAAGATCAAATTTCTAAATGTTACTAAAATTTTAAATAACCATTGAGTGCCGTAATAAGAATTTTTAAGTAATATAAAGCATTGTAGGATTGATTTTCTAATCATTTAATACTCAGTAGAGGAATGCATATGTATGCCTCTGTGAGGTTTAGAGCTAAATAGACTGGAGATATCATTAACCCCCTCTCAAAGAGTAAGGCAGAGAATGAGACCTAGTGTCCTTCTCTGTCCTTCGTGTGTTCCTGTGGGCATATGCAATATACACTATAAACACATACATATATATTATATAGTATGAGCTCATACTATATAATAAAAATAAACAATGAATTCTGTTGTCAAATATCTGAGTGTTAACCCTGCTGCGTACACTGTAAAGATTTGTCTTTCATATTGGTTTACTAGAATACTGACTGGCTAGTAGCCAGGCAGGAAGCATAGGTAGGGTGACCAGACTAGGAGAATTCTGGGAGGAGGAAAGACAGAGATATATCACTATCCAGTCAGACACAGAGGAAGCAAAATGAGAATGCCTCACTGAGAAAGCTTCCAAGCCACATGGCTAAACACAGATAAGAATAATGGGTTAATTTAAGTTGTAAGTGCTAGTTAATAATAAGCCTGAGCTAATAAGCCAAACAGTTTATAATTGATATAAGTCTCTGTGTGTTTATTTGGGATTGAATGGCTATGGGACCAGGTGGGACAGATACTTATGTCTGTATTATTCCCTAACTGCAACAGAGTTGGTGGTGCCCTTGGTGTGCCCAAACTTATTAAACACTAACTACAGTTCCTCAGGAACAAAGGATTGTCCTCTATGTTTAAACTCAAGCCACTAAAGACAATACAGAGCTCGGGAGAAGACACCTTCCACAGGCTGGCATGCTCCTACTCAAAGTATTACAGAAAAGGGTGTTACCAAGTCATCAAAACCAGAGTCTTGCCCTCACCATGGAGCTTGAATCTGCACCTCGAAGAGGAGTCACTAAAGTCTTAGGACCTTAGAAGGTGCCAGGCATCCAAAAACCTCTGCACTGAGGAAGGATGATGGCTAAATGGATAGTAGGACATTGTAGCTGACAGTCAGTGTTCATAGAACAAAGAGCTCAATGCAGGGAAGAAAATGGACGCAGGTCTTTCCTCACTGTGAAGCTACCTGCAGCATGACCCTAGAGAGGTTATTAAATATTTTTCCCTCTCATTTTCTTCAATCTTTAATAATATTGGTACTATCAAGAGATGCTATTTTAATGACAGTTTCAGTGATCAGATTAAGGGATTGCCTATGAAAACTGCAAGACTTAGAACAGTCCGAGCAATGGTCTTACACTGCCGGGTGTTGCTACATACTCTGTGTTTTCTATGCATTATCTCCTTAAGTTCTCTATTGAACAAGGAGGTGAGGACTCAGAGCTAGCACCAGCCTCTGCATGACACCCCTGGCCCCACGGCTTCTCTGCTGTTCCGGAAAAGACAAAGTATGTCAAGGCCTTGGTTGGCTCCTCAAACCCCTCATTTTAACTAATTTGCTCATCTGGGGGACCCTGAGTTTCTCTTTGCTGGGGCTGAACACCTTAAAACCTTCCTCAGTGATCTGATTTCTATCAGCCAGTTAGTCAACAAGAACTCTGATAAAATTGTCTGATATTTTGAGTCTTGCATTCTTTTCCTGTGAATTAGAATTATATTTCTTCCCAAACTAGCAGGTTTGTCCCCCAATTTATTTCGCTAATTTTAAGGAAGACTTTTCAGCAATTTGCAAAGCCCGGGAGAACATTCTGGTGACAGATGTACTGGGAGAGACAGGAGGTATAATCCTTAAATGAGTTTCTTTATAGACAGATTATTGTTGCTTAGATAAGCACATAGTCTTTTACATTCAACACAAAGACATTTAAAGAATATCGTTGAGCCTTCTGTAAACAAGGTTTCCAATTATTGGGGAAAAAAAACAAAGTTCTATAATCCCTCAGCAGCTGGTATATGTTAAGTTTATACTTAACAGAAATAATTTTAAGAACCTAATTTAGGAACCTCTTGCATGAAGCAGCCAGACTGCTGGGTTCTTTGAAATACACATCAAATGTGGGAGTAAAGGCCTTTGATGGGAGATTAGAACTGGTCTTACTGGGGCGATTCTATCCACAAAAGCTAAAGATGGTTAATTCCTTTCTAATTAGAAACCAAAGATCTCTGCTGAAAAGGAAATAAAAGCCCAGGAATTTTCATTCTTCTAATTTAAGGTGCATGGTATGAAGTAAAAACTGAGCACACCCAAATTCCCACTGCTTTCTAGAACCCAGAGCCATATATATATATATATATATATATATATATATATAGAGAGAGAGAGAGAGAGAGAGAGAGAGAGAGTTGAGACAGCACTTCTCTGTGGTTTTGGAGCCTGTCCTGGAACTAGCTCTAGTAGACCAGGCTGGCCTCAAATTCACAGAGATCCGCCTGCCTCTGCCGCCCTAGTGCTGGGATTAAAGGCGTGCGCCACCACCACCTAGTCCCAGAGTCATATTTTGCCCGGGGCATCACTTTAAGTCTTCTGAACCTGTAACTGAGCCCTGAGAGATGACTCCCTCCTTTCTTTAACAGAGTGTGTTACAGTCATCTGCTGTCTGGGGCTGAGGAAATGGTCCCACAGTTAAAAGCTTTAGTTGTTCTTGCAGGGGACCTGTGGGTACTCCCACCTACAGGATGGTTTTACGGCACTCGTTCTAGGGGATCTAATGCCCTCTTCTGGCCTCCATGGGCGCTACACATATGTGGTGCACACACATTCATACAAATCACTTGAACACGTGAAATAAAAATAAATCTTGAAAAATAGGAAAAACAGAACAACTGTCCAGACTTTCTTCACCGACTTTAGCAGTCACTGTGGCTCTGCTTGTTTTGGGAGTTCAAGGCTAGGCAGTGCTAGGACTGCGTGAAAACAGTTAATGCACAGAACACATACAGATGGACCAGGACAGTTCCATCCATTTGCACTGCTTTCTGTTTTTAACTCTTCTTTTGATTTTATAAAAAATGTTTTCCTAGAACAGCAGTTCCCGACTGTGAAACGCATGACCCTGTCCACCCCACATACTCCGGGAACACTCAACAAAGGCTACAGACAGTGTTGTCTTGACTCCTAGGTCTGTAGCCTGGAATATTGCTGAACATGCGACAGAATGTCCTATCTAAGACGGCAGTAGTGGAAAATCCTGTTTGAGAATAAAAGAACTTCATGCTTTTGACTGTTCTCAACCAAGCCATTACCAAACCAAAATTCAACTGAGCAACTACTTTGAACGGATCACATAGAATGGAGTTAAAGGAAGGTTACAGAAAAATATTTATTTTTTTTATAAGACTGGTCATTTATAAAAGTATGATTAAGGATAAGACAATACTTATGAAATGCCACCAACAAATCAAAGCAGCACAGATGAACAAGAAATAGATCAGTTTCTTTCTTCAAAGACTTAAAGTTCTTGCCAAATAGATCTTTCACTTCCTTGGTCAGAGTTACCCCAAGGTATTTTATGCTATTTGTGGCTATCGTGAAAGGTGATGCTTCTCTGATTTCCCTCTCTGCTTCCTTATCCTTAGTGTATAGGAAGGCAACTGATTTTTTGGAGTTGATTTTGTATCCTGCCACATTACCAAAGGTGTTTATCAGCTGTAGGAGTTCTTTGGTAGAGTTTTTGGGGTCGGTTATGTATACTATCATATCATCTGCAAATAATGAAAGCTTAACTTCTTCCTTTCCAATATGGATCCCCTTGATCCCCTTATGTTGTCTTATTGCTATTGCTAGAACTTCAAGCACTATATTGAAGAGGTATGGAGAGAGTGGACATCCACACTGAGGCAATGGGGATGATCTATCGGGAACTCACCAAGGCCAGCTGGCCGGGGACTGAAAAAGCATGAGACAAAACCGGTCTCGCTGAACATAATGGACAATGAGGACTACTGAGAACTGAAGAACAATGGCAATGGGTTCTTGATCCTATTGCATGTAATGGCTTTGTGGGAGCCCAGGTAGTTTGGATGCTCACCTTAATAGACCTGGATGGAGGTGGGTGGTCCTTGGACCTCCCACAGGGCAGAGAAACCTGCTTACTCTTTGGGCTGAGGAGGAAGGAAGACTTGATTGGGGGAGGGGGAGGGAATGGGAGGTGGTGGCGGGGAAGAGGCAGAAATCTTTAATAATTAAATTAATTAATTAATAAAAATCAGAAAGAAAAAAAAAATAGATCAGACTAAAATGCTAATAAGATTAGTAAGGGGACCTACTCCCTGACGGGAAGGAATATAAATGATGCAAAGCATAAGCCACAAATGAACAAAAACTAGAGGAAAAATCTGAGTAACTAAGGGTGGGGCGGATAACCAGTTACATGACGCACATATGTGACCTGTGGCCGCAGAAGCTCCCTGTTGCTGTGGGACTCCGCTGCAATTCTGCCCTGGATGGTGGGCTGGAACAGCCTCCACCAGGCAGCACCCAAGCCTAAAAGACACCCTGAGACAAAAGGCTGAAGCATTGTCAAATTATTTCTCTAGGATGGACTTCAGTGAAGTGATGATTTCCTAGAACTCATTAGATAAACAGCCATAGAACACGAATCATAATGGGGGGAGACACAATGCCCAGATTTCTCCTGTATACCTTTGAACTGCAATCACACGCAGGCACACCCGTAAACTGTATTCTCCCTTGCACTTTGGGCCTGGGCTTCTGCATCCCTAAAGGCAGGGCTAGAATAGGTAGAGGAGGAGACATACTGTCCAGGTTCCTTTAGTATAGATGCCCAACAAACAGGCCAGGTGGGGGCCAACATTCCCATTTTCCACATGTGCACAGGAAGGCTTGCAAGGCTATGTGACTTGAAGTTTATGAAAAGGAATGAGGATGACATACAGACCAGGATCCAGTAGATGCTGATAATCTACATGGAGAGGAAGGGCAATTTTCAACGCACAAAAAAAAAAAAAATGGAACAACAGAAAACACTGATTCTGCTGGTATCATTGGACTGACCCTCGTAGTGTTAAAATCTCCAGTACTGTCCATTCTAGCCCATTAAAAGGGATGGGATAGAGAGTCTGTTGGCTACGCCTGGTGTTTCAGCATCTCTGAATGACCTTACTCAAGGCTCCTGGGCACTGTCATACAGAGTGCACCCTCTCCCATCCTGTGTTGCATTTCTCTTAGTTGCTGTTACAATTGTCTCTTTCTCTCTTTGTCTGCCATCATGAATCTGTTCTCCTGGTTCATCAAAATAGTATTTTCACTGATCCTGCCTGAACTTCCCTTGTCCCCAGATCTATGTTTTATAGTGAGTCAGAAAGGACAAGCCTCATCCTGTTGCTGAATGTTGCTACAAACCCTTCACAGGTCCCTCATTGCTGGAGGGAAACCAACATGACTTAGTTGGTTCTTCTTGGACCTCTCAATTGAAAAGTAGCAGCTCCTCTACTCCCTTGCAAACACTGTACTTGATGCCCAAAGACAAAAGTCTTGTTCTTTTCTAACTGTGGCTCCTAGCTCTGAATGTTCAGACTTGAACATCTAACCTGAAATGACTGCAGAAGCCAAGAAAGTAGAAAAGGAGCATGGTGTGTGGTGGCGGGGTGGGGTTGGGGGACTCTAGGGAAGGGGATCGTAGGGCACAGGAGCTATGAAAGGGAGAAAATAGACGGGCTAACAGGGGAGGGGTTTAACACAGGGTGAGAGCTAAGGAAAGATAAATAACACTCAGACATTTGAAAAAGTCATAGGGAAATATAATTTTATAAGCTTACTTAAAAATAGACTGTGTGTGTGTGTGTGTGTGTATGCACTTTAAATGGAGTTACCCTGACAGCATTTCCATCCTCCTGATATTTCCTACAAGCAATGTCATGTTTTAAGATAAACTTTGTAAAGAGTAAAATAAAATAAAAATCCAGATTTATTCATGGATAGAAAGTCCATCTTAATACATCTGATCCTGCATCTTTTTGCTTCTGATTATGCTTCTTGCTTGCTGAGTCTCCAGTGAAGACGAAAACTCAGACTCCTTTCCAGAGAAGAAGGATTGGTCATTAAAAGTGATCTTGGCCCCTTGGTTGCATGTCCTTCCTCAAACTAAATAATCCTTGTTCTCTTAACCCTTCTAAAAAAGCTCCACTCCAGTCCTTAGTTCATCTCCCTCATTCCTCTTCACTACTTTAAATTCTCCACATTCCTCCTAAACCCAAGGAACTTGAACCATGGAATAGATGCTGCAGCTGACTTTAGAGAAGCTAGGGGGCAGGTTGGTGAACACACTTGCTTAAGCCCTCTCTCTTAGAGAATTCTTTCCTTCAAAGCTTAATGCATGTGCAAAGAGAGAGAAAGGAGGACACATGGAGCTTAGGATGCAGAAGAAAGGAAAGATTTATTCAGTAAGTGTCAATCTCTTTTGCATATATAGTCTATTCTGAAGGGTTGTTAGACAAGTCCCTGCAACCCCTGCCCGATGAAAACGTTAATTCTGAAGATAAACTCACCGTGTATCTGTTATGTTCTGTATGCGCATTTGTGATTTATATATTAAGACAGCTCTGTCTCTTTATCTGTCTGTTTCTCTCGGTGTGTCTACTTCTGTTTCTGGCTGTCTCTGTCTCTCCCCCCTCTGTATACCCTGCCAAGATCATTTCATGCCATTGGGGATAATACGCTCTCCAAGAATTCATGTTCCTGTGAGGGTTCATCCTGCCTCCGGTGTGCCTTTACAGATGTTCTTCCACCAGGCTGTGGGTGGTGTGCCTTTGCATCTTTTTCAGAGGGCCAGAAGCTGCAGCTCAGGATGGGTACCAGTTTGCTCTAAGAGCTCAATAGAGCCAAGATTGAAGCCCAGCTCCGATTTCAGGCTCTGGCACTCATTTCTCTACATCACAGTGATTCTCTAAAATTCAGAAGCTTATTCTGTTATTTCAAGAAAAAAATGTTCAATACACTGCTTCTAGAGTAGGCA
Source organism: Chionomys nivalis (assembly GCF_950005125.1). Lineage (NCBI taxonomy): Eukaryota > Metazoa > Chordata > Mammalia > Rodentia > Cricetidae > Chionomys > Chionomys nivalis. The sequence goes on from NC_080086.1 coordinate 142,348,925, forward strand.
TCCTCTCAAAACTCCCCAGCACAGTTACAAATAAAACAGTGAGAGCTCTTTATTCATGCTTGTCCTTCCTTCCGATTATTCTGAATTTCACATGGCCTGGGTACTGTCAGTACCTCTGACACTGAGCCTGTCTCCCGTCCATCAGGGTTCAGCGCCCCAGAGAAGCTTTGCTTGTCGGCCTTCTCTGCTTGCAAAAAATAGTCTTGGCTTTCTTGATGCTTTTGTGTGAGAATCTTCATAGAGTTGGTTGGATACATATAAGGTTCAAAGGTATTCATGGCAGACACATGCATACTTCACCGGCACTCCATAGCATTTTGAAGTATAGCTATTTGTACATCCTTGATTGCCCATTGGTCTGACATTTAAAGTCATGGGTTTCAGAGTGGAGAACTTCACACTCTTCTCTCCATCATTAAAACACAAATCAAAACTCAGCTTCAATGGCTACTGGACTTCTGATAGGAGGTAACACCAGCTTTCTTCCTGAAATTAAAGCCAGTACAGTCTGCATGTCCAGGAAGTGTTACAAACGCCAACTCCACCTAGCCTTGCAGACCCTACTAAACAGCACTGGTCACTTTTGCAAGCACACTGCCATTGGCAGGCGATGGAGAAGGGGACCAAATGCCTGCTTTTTGCTGCTGTCTTGGCCTTTCGGCCAACGTGCATCCATTAAGCATGAAGGGCAGGCTGGGGGCAAAGTCCTTCCTTAGCTACAGGCTGAAGTTTCCTCCTATCTTAGTGTTTGGGAATGGGCAAGGATGAATGCCGGGACGTTCTGGGCACAGCTGCCAGGCCTGCCTCTAATCTAACTGCTTTGTATATATCAACTCACTCTTCAAAGTTAATGTTGCTGTACCATTAGTGGTCAGCAAAGTTCTCTTGGAAAGGGTAGGACTGGAAATAGTTTAGGTTCTCAGAACTGGATAGTCTCTGTCTCAAGGACTCGGTTCATTCAGAAGTGACCGGACATTGCTATATTCTGATGAAACTTATTCCAGTGGGGTTTTGTGTGCCAATCCCTCTGTTAGGCTAGCAAAGGTGGGTGCCCCATTATCTAAAACCTTACACTTAGCACAAAACACAAAATTGTCCATCTTTCTTTGTTGCATTGAGTGGAAGACATTTGTAATTTTTAAACAAGATATCCTGCATCAACTTAAATCACTATGTACTAAGGCAGAAAGGGTCTGGTTTACATATGTGAGCAACAGAGACGACAGAAACACACATGAGCCTTTTACATATCCTTAGATGGAGGAGTACTGAAGACAGTGTTTAGCCTGTTCTTGAGAACCCATGCAACCTCGAGGACCACAACTGAGCCAAAGGATGCCCAGGGAGTATAAATGCATGGTAGAAATAGCCAGGGAGACCCTGGAACAATTCATCACACAATCGATGTGCACAAGGTGCTGGATGCCAACCAATATGACTCTGTGAGGTTTTTCCTGGGCTATTTAATTTCCTTCCACAGGAGATAGGAAGATGGCAGTTGCCAGGTAAATAAGACAGAAGGAAGAGACACCATCTATAAAGTGAAATTTGCTGTTTTCTCCAACAAGACCTGGAGATAGGGTCCATTTAGATCTGATGTCCAGCGAGACTGAGATTGTGAAAGGGCACAGGCAGAGGTAAGGGCTTACCTACGGCTCAGGAGACATTATGCTGGAGACAACAGAGAAGCGGGAGCTAAGGCAAGGATGCGAGAGTGAGAGCATCATTTATGGACTGGCTTTTATTAGCAAAAGAGCCATGCAAACTCCAGGTGAGGAGCTGCTCATGAAGTACTAAGCGAAGGAGTTAGGCTCTTGGGGAGTGGAAACGCTTGTCACGGTATTCCTGGCACCGTCATAAGGAATTTATTATTTTTATTAAAGCAAAGATTTTCTCAAAGCAAAAAGAAATCGAGCAGAGATATTTTATGCACAGTCACTGATAAAGAAAATATGTGAACTATCCCAAAAGAGGTGGGGTTCATAACAGAATACTTAAAATATGAATAAATAAGAGTATGAAGCATTAGACGTGAACTTGACTAATTCTGTTAACTTTAATACAAACGATTATCTGTGGAATAATGCCAGAACAGGTGGAGGGCTGAGTCAGACAGCAGCCACAGACCATATCCATACAAGGATTTTCAGTTGGTCCCATAAACATGAGACAGTTTGGGAAAGCTAGACCTAGCAAATAAGAAAGGCAAGACACTTGCAAAGGGCAGAAACAACAGGAAGGAGGAAGAACACGGGGAAGAAACAAAGAGGGTCATGGGATGTCTGGATGTCTACTTTGAGATCCATGCGAAATCTAGTATAGAGATGGTCCACCAGTATCAGGAGGTCAAATAGTCTTGATTCCTGGGTCCTTAGGACACAGGGAAGATGTGCCATAGATGGGATGGGTGGCTGGCCTCCATCCCCTGCTTCCGATTCAGCGGGTTCAGGCTGGACCAGGCAATATGCATTTCCAGTAGGTTCTCAGGTGACACCCTCACCTGGCTCAGAAGCACACTTTGAGAGGCACTGTCCTGGATTCAGACTGTCCGGTAGGAATGTGGTCTCACCTCTCCTGTGCTGTCTGTCCCCATGGGAGTGTCACAGGGGACTGGGCAGAAGAAGCTATTGGGTTAGGACTCAGGGCACAGGAAGTACCTTCCGCAGCAGCAGAAGACTGACTATAACCCAACAGCCAGGTGATATTTAGGGTCATCACATTAAAGTTGGGACTGATTAAAATTTCACTATCCATATTTTTCTGGTGGAAAATAGAGTCAAGATTTGAAATTTGTTTTCAAGCATGAAGATGCTTGGTTAGCTAGACCACATTCCCCTAGGAGACAAGGCCTATAAGGGGTAAAGTGCAATCTGCCTTAGTCAGCACGATTTCTGTTAGTTTAACTAAGGGAGCAAAAGTCTGGAACCATGTATTCGAAACCCCAGAGGTTATGCGTTCTTACTACTCTTGCCTCTTCCCACAGGCCCCTCCCATCTCCAAGCTACATCACAGGCTAAAGTAAGAGCCGCTCTGTGCGTGCGTGCGTACGTGAGTGCGTGCGTGCATGTGTGTGTGTGTGTTGGGGGTAAGGCACATTGGATTTCCGTTTACATAATTTATCCATATATGTGGTTAGCTAACTACTTTCATAAAGGCATTAATCCATTCACCAGGGCAGTGCCCTATGACCGAGTTTCTGCTCAAGAGCCCCAGTTATCAGCACTCCAGGAGAGGACTTTCAAACCATAGCTGCAGTCTGAAGTTGGCTTTCCAAAGAGCAGAGATTCTGTGCTGTGTCTCAGTGCATCATCCCTGCCTTGCCTCACTGAGAAGGTGACAGGAATGGGTCCTGCTGCCCCAGGCTAGGGGAGGACGGCAGACACATGCCATGGTCTATGGTAGCTCAGTTGTTCTTTCATTGTCTGGGACAGTGAGCTGCACCACGCTAGTGTGATTGTGTAAGAGCATTTACACATATCCCAGTTAGATTGTAAGAAACAGAAACCGCACGTGAGGTTAAAGAATCTTCAAGAAACTTAGCCTACTAGCAGGTTCTGCGTGGCTGTCCCTTCATTTTTCCGCGGCCCACGTTCCACTTCAGTGTGGGTGCATTGCTGCTCCCTCCTCCCGCCTCTGTGTCCCCTGAGTTTCAGAACTGTACAGCAGGCCTCTAGAACTGAGGCCTCTTTCCCCTTGTGAGTTCACCTCAGAATGGCTGTGCCCCTCCTAGAGGCACCCGGGGGTCTGTACTAACAGAAGACGTTCAAAGTATTCTGAAGAGAGTGAATTCCTCTTGTTTGGAGGGGAGGGATATGCATTAGCAGAGATCAAGTTATTTTTTATTAAGAAATTTTTGTTTAAAAATAAGCACAAAGGTCTATGAACATAGCTTAGTAGATACTGTTCTTGCTTGTGGCAGGGTCTTGCTATGTAGTTCCCTGTCTTGGAACTATGGAAATCTGCCTGCCTCTGCCTCTCAAGTGCTGGGATTTAAAGGCTTGTACAGCCATGTCTGGTCAAAGGCTTGACTTCTTTTTTAGCATGCATGGATTTGATACCCAACAAGGCACAAATGGAGCATGGTGGCACATGCCTGTAATTTCATGACTCAGGAGGAGGTGGCCTGAGAATGAAGAACAGAAATTGGCTGCTCAAGTCATTCTCAGCTAATCTAATGAAAGCAAAAAAAAATAAAAAGAAAGGGGAACACATGTTAAAATCTTTATCCTTAAGAAAAAGGGAGTTTACATGTCAATTCTTCTGCAGGATTATAGTCAGTCTAAGACCAAAGCAAGTCTGACTAAGGACAAAATAGTGTGAAGAGAGAAGGCTGACTGTGGTAGCGAGCAAGATGAAAGATGAGGAGGAAAACGGATGGGAAAAACCCTTTATTGTTGGTTGTGTCGATAGTAAGAGGGAAGAAAGAGATCAGCACAGAGAGCCCGGATGAAAGGAATGGAAATGCTTCTTCTACCAGGGAAGCAATTGCCTTCTGATCACTGCACATAAAGCCAATTAAAGAGAAACAGGATTGATTTTGTTCCTGGCTTGTCGAATCAATCACAGGATTTAGGAGCTGCCCCAGCTCAGGGTATCTTGCATCTATAGAATGTTGCAGCCTCCCAGAATGCACTTCGTTTTAAAACATTTATTTTCAATGATAAACATGGAAAGCAGGAGAATGATGGGATAATGGAAAACCACTTGGAGTTGCTGAAATCTGTGCGAGCAAATGGACTGAGTTCATTGGGAAACATTTGGCCAATCAGTACCACTTGCTCACAGGCACTTGCTTGTCCCGAGACCAAGCCCTATAGCCGAAGACTGAGAAGCTGAGGGGTAACTACTAAATCCTTAAAATGCAGAATGAAGAAGAATATTTCGGTGGGCCTCAAGGGACAGTTTTACAAATAAATGTGAAAGGAAGAAACAGGCTATTCAGAAACTCCAGAGGGCAGAGGTAATGCACCCGAAGAGGGGAGGGACACTTAAGTGATCCCCGGCAGGTGAAACGGGGCAGTGAGGGGTGACTGCCAAGCAAGAAGGGCCGACAATCAGAAGAAAGGCTGGTCCTGGTCACGAGCGCAGCAAGCCTCAGCGCCATAACTGACATTGCACTGAAAGAAAAGTTCCCAAGTAGATTCTTGTCGGGCGAGGGAGAGCTGAAATGACAGGCCATCACTTTGTTTCCGTTTTGGGATTGCCTTTTGTAATCCTCTATTCTCTAGGCAACGTCAAAGTCGACAGAGGAGACCGAGTCATTTATGTCACAAAAGCATATCTGCTTCTGTGGTGTGTCCTTACGCAATGCCACTGGAATCTGACTTTAAATTAGTCATGCAGAAAGTCTTGACATTTTGGCCTTTTGGATAAGGCCAGAAAGAAACCTGGGCCATTCCAGGAAACGTTATCAGACTGGGTTTAAGTAAGCACCTTAATTGCCAAAAGTCTAACTCAACGCCCTGGTAACAGCACTGGGTAAACCTGATACGCGCTTAGCAATCCTCTGAGAATTCGGAATTCCTTACGTTACCCATACCTGCCCCCTTTGCATGACTTTGCTCTGTGTTACTGACTACCCACTGCTGCGTGGCTGCACTCCATGCCAGGGATGGGCAGAAATGCTGGGAGTCTCTGGAGTATCCCTCCATTCTTCTAGAGAGAGACCCACAAGTGATAATTATGTATGTTAAGAAAGCATTTTAGAAGGCATATTAAACACGTTATTCCCCTCTTATCTGTCTTTTTTTTCTTTTTTTTTTTTGTGGGCTTCAGTCAACCATGGTCTGAAAATGTTAAGTGAAGAACTTCAGAAACAAACAATTCAGAAGTTTAAAGTAGCTTGTATTACAATATATTGCTAAAATTGCTCTATTTTATTACAAGTTGTTAATCGTTTACTATGTCTAACTTATAAGTTAAACTTTATTGTAGGTAAGTAGATTATACGTCAAGATCAGCACTCATCACTCTTTTGGGCATCTACCAGGTGTCTCAAAATGTATCCTTTGTAGAAGGAGAAGGGCTCACTGGACTAGAGATAGAACAAATAGGGTCATCGAACAGAGACTATCTGACAGCTGGCAGGTGCTTATTCTCACGGGGATCATGGGTGCCCTGGTACTAGGAGACACTGAATCTGAGACCCAGACAGGCAGAGATCCTGGAATCCATTGGAGAGTTATCTGGAAGCAAAGCTGACACCTGCTAAGAAAGAAGGAGAAAGCGGTGGGGAGGGGGAAGCCAGGATTTCTGGAGCTCTGTTACTGAGGGAAGATGGCCTAGTCTCTTCTGAAAGTGAGACTTTTAATGACCTGGGCACAATGCACCCTCAGAGGCCAAGCAGACAGATGGGTAGAGGTCTCGGAAGTCCCGGGGAGAGGTCTCAGTCAAAGAAACAAATTTTGGAGAAATTTTTCTGCACAGTTGCTGCCAGACTACTCAAGCATATACTTGGCCATTAATAAATACTTATGAAGTGAAGGATTGATAATTCAGAGAAAGGGCAAGCGCGACTTTTGTTTCCTAGACAATGTTTGAGTCTCTTGGCAAGGAGTATTCTGGAAAATTCCTATAGAATGCCAGGTGCTGTGGTGGCTGGGTAAGTATTAATTTACAATGATGAATCTTGAGAAAGCAATGGACCATTATTTCCATGGCTGACTCTGACTGGAATAATTGGCACCGTTGTTCAGCTGCTGGCACCTTCTGTCTCTTCATCCTGGGCATCTTGCTCTGTTCCTTACCAGTGCCACTTTGCTCTCACATTCGGTGACTATTGTCATCATCCTGGCTGTCCCCAGCGACAGTCTCAAAGCCTTTTCTCCATGGTGAATCTGCTTTGGCTCTTGCACATTACCCAAGTACCTGTTATGTGTCAGACTCCACACTAGATGCTTATCACATTTGAAGTCACTCTGCAAAGCAGATCTCTAACCTTGGGTTTAGCTTCTATCACTCCAGAAGAGTAAGACAGATGGCAAGTGATTGGCAGAGCAAGAAGTCAGGAGAAGTCCACACTGCCTCTCCAGCTGAGCTTCCCCATTCCTGGCTTGGCTAGCTCTTCAGATCTTGTCTACGGAGTCAGCCTGCTCTCCTCACACCTAGCAGCTCAGAAAAACCCATCAGGAAATAGTACTGTGGCTTGCAATTGATTCACAAGTCAGGCTGGCCTGAAATTTATCCTGGAGTCACAGTGTCTCCTATCTCTGTCACTCTGGACTTCATTTTGCATTCACGCATGTGTGTATTGATCCAGGGAAGCCGAGGCTCCTAGCCTGAAAGATGCAGAGCCTGGGATGATGTAATAAATGAGACAGAGAACAAGGATATAAGGATGTGGATCCAACCAGTGAGGGACCAGGCAGAGGAGTGGGAGGAGATGGGCTGAAGATGAAGAAGGAGGGAGCAGAGCTGTGTGGAGAGTTGAACCAGAAAAACATGTACATCAGAAGCCAGTACTCCTTGTTCAAACAAAAACCTTACGAGTTAGTGCACACGCTACAAGAGCTTCACTCTCTGACCATACAGTCCTTTGAGAAAACATTCTGTCTTCTGTAGGCAGGTTCCCCCAAGAAGGCAGGAGCATCACAAGGCAAAGTGATGTTTAACTAAACAGTGTCTTTAGTAGGAGCGTTGGAAAGGAAGTTTGGCTTCCAATCCCAAGAGCTCAGGTCCTGGGAGGCCCAGGATTTGAACAGAAAACACTCACAGTTAACATAACGCTGGAGGACAACCAATGTTGGGCCTACTGTTAACATTAAGAACTGTACCTGTTCCCCCAGAAAAGTCCACCCTTTACACCTGATACCTGCCTTACTGGCTGGACACAGGCAGCCTGCTGGGGAAATAGACCTGCTGGATACTCACTCCACACTAGGTTTCATGCGCCAAGGGATACGGAACTTCTAGAGGTCAGCTACATGTAGATCAAACACCAACCAGCAATCAATCTACTTGAGACACATTAGTCAAGGTGGAGAGAGGAAAAGCATGGTTTAAAATGCAGGGAAGGGCTGGGCGGTGGTGGTGCACGCCTTTAATCCCAGCACTTGGGAGGCAGAGGTAGGCAGATCTCTGTGAGTTCGAGACCAGCCTGGTCTACAAGAGCTAGTTCCAGGACAGGCTCCAAAACCACAAAGAAACCCTGTCTCGAAAAACCAAAAAAAAAAAAAAAAAAAAAAAAAAAAAAAAAACCTCAGGGAAGGCTTAAAACCACACTGTATTGTATCCTTGGATGCAGCTGGTGGTGAGGACTGCATGGCAGATCCTCAATATCCTGGATATCTGAAGAGCATCGGCTGAAACCCGGAAAGAGTTTCTGTGACATGAGAATGAAAAGCTGTCATGGTTGCCAGGATTTTGAGATACAAGGTTCTCTCTCTCTCTTTCTGAGTTAAAGCCTTAAACACACACACTCACACACTTACGTCATCATTTTGCTCTCATTTATTAAGATACTCAAACTCACAGAAGGCATGTTCTGTGCCCTAGTTCACACACCTGGACTAACAGTGCTCCATACACATCTTCTGACACTGAACAATGATCCTTCACTGCCTTTTTTGGGGAGGGGTTTTGAGGTAGGGTTTCTCTATGTGACTTTGGAGCCTGTCCTGAAACTCGCTCTGTAGACCAGGCTGGCCTCAAACTCACAGAGATTTGTCTGCCTCTGTTTCCCGAGTGCTGGGATTAAAGGCATGAGCCACCACCATCTGGCTAAATATTCACTATTAGAAGCACTGGTGTTGGTGGTGCTCAACTTTGCTAGTGAGCCTCTGCCACTTCCTCCAGTGTAGTTCTTACATTTAAATTCTTAGTTGCATTCTAAATTTTATTTTGATTTCATTTGATTGTATGCATTCATATGTTCCTGTATATTGGTACATACATGTATGCACATATGTAGACATGTATTTGTGGTCCAGAGGGCAACTGTAGTGCTATTATTCAAGATCCATCTACCTTTCTTTGAGAGAAGGTCTCTCAATGGTCTGGAAATTGCCAAGTAGGCTAGGTTGGCTGGCTAGTCAGAAAGGGCCAGGCATTTTCTTATTTCTGTGTCCTCAGTGCTGGGGTTCCAAGCATATGCCACCATGAATGGACTCTTTCACCTGTGTTCTGAGTACTGAACACAGGTCTGTACACTTGCAAAGCAAATACTACCAACTGAGCCATCTCCCCAGTCAAACTCTGATGTGGGATTCCCCTCTGTATGCTGTGAAAATCATTGGTTAATAAAGAAACTGCTTTGAGCCTATTGCAGAGCAGGACAGAACTTAGCTAGATGAGGAAAACTAAACTGAATGCTGGGAGAAAGAAGGTGGAGTCAGAGAAGTCATGTAGCCCTGCCAGAGACAGATGTCAAAACTTTACCTGGTAAGCCACAGCCTCATGATGATACACAGATTAATGGAGATGAGTTAATTTAAGATACAAGTTAGCCAGAAATATGCTTAAGCTATTGACCAAACAGTATTGCAAATAATATGGTCTCTGTGTGATTATTTCGGGGCTGAGCAGCCAGAAAACAAACAAGCAGCCTTCTACAACAATATTGGTGTACCAATATGGTTGACTGTATCCACACTAAACCTGAGAAAGCTTGGAAAGAAATTCTAGAAACAAAAGAATAGAGTTAATCATCGCTTAATGCCATGGTTCCTTTAAGAGAGGTTTTACTAATTCAGTGGTAGCAGAAGAAATGTCTCACAGTTTTGAAACAGCGGCTTTCTGGGCTGTGCTGCCAGTGTGAACTCTGGCTTTTTCAGGAGACCAAGCATTTGAATGGGGTTTGTTGGTAACGTGCTGCAAGTTACTTGGTGGCAGCATGTGCCAAGTGGTTATCAAAGTTGAGGTGTTAAGGACAGCTCCCACCAGGCAAACTCAGGCAGTGAAAGGACTTCTACCTTTCAGACTGGGTGGAGCAAGCAGGTAGAACCATATCTGCACTAGCAACACTGCAGTGTTGGTTTTTAAGAAGCACTTAGCATTTTAACAAGTCATTCTGGTCAGAAAAGTAGTAAAGATATGCAATAAGGACAGATTCAGACATAAAAGACCTCTAAATGAGACACAGTGTGTTTAGAAAATGTACATAGGCTTGGGAGAAGAAAAAGAATAAAGAGACAGTAAAGATAATATAAACAAGAACAGTCATAGATTAAAGGAGTAAAGATAATAAAATAAATATTAAAAAGTAATAGAGAAGAAACAAATTAAGATATGTGTAGATAGAATATACACAGAGGCTGGATTATATATATTATTGTGTTTTCTTTGAGTTTTTTGACTGTTAAGGAGCTAAGTACAGAGAGACATTTTGTTGTACAGACTGCTAGACTAAGCCAGCATATATACTTTAAAGATATCATGACTTCAAAATTTGGGTCTAGGGATTTGTAGCTTTGGAAAAGATGTTCTTTTGTTTCCACAGAAGAACCTGTGGATTAATCTCAGACCAATGTGGTTTGATGGACCAAGACTACCCAAAAGGTCACCATGAAAACCACCCAAAGTACTTTGCCCAACAAAAAGCAGAAAGCAGTTTGTAGAGAACTATATCCAAATTCCCAAATATTGTTTATTCTATATGTTATAGAGATGGACACTTTGCATTGGTATAAATCTTGGTCTATTGATACAAATTTAAGGTAAATTTTGTGATGCGATATATATATATATATATCTGCTCTTGATTAAAGTATTGTGTTTATACAACTCATTTAAAAATGTAATGTATAATTAAGAAATATAGATCAATAGATAGTCATCGATAATAGTCAAGATTGTAGTCATATTAGTTAGGTTTTCTAGATATATATTTATATATTTCAGTTAGATAGGTATTCTTCAAATCTTTCAGAGACCTTTAGAATATAGCATATAAAATGTTTTAATAACTTAGGACTGTTCATGACAATGAAACACATCTACTTCTGGTAGCACCAATTACTTCAAGAGGAAGATGGGCATCAAAGAGGCTCCTCATAGAGCTTGTTAGTCATTTGGGCAAGAAACTGCTCTTGCTTAGACTGGTTGATGTTATTCTGTATGAACTGGACATGCAGGACCCACGGAGAAATGACTGCTGAACTTGCCTAAAGATGAGATGATTTTTTGGGGTTTCTGCTTCATGAAAGAGTCTGCCAGACATTCTGCAGGACACAGAAGAAAGTGACTGACAAACCCGCTTCATGTGAAAGTCTTCTGGATACTATTGGCCTGTGGTCTGAAGATTGGATGCCCCAATGTTACAGAAGAACTTTGGGTGACTGTTCAGGCAGTGAGATGTCTCTGTCAATTCTAGAGTTTTGGAAGTTGCTTACAATGTACTTCCTTGTTTATTTAGGTAACACTATATCTTCTGGAGTGTTTGATGGAGCTGAAGAACAGATAGTTATAATTATTGTCCTCCTTAGTTATGATAAAAGTAGATACAAACATTGTAACTATAATTTTTGCTTAATACCTGTTTTGTTATGTAATTTTACTATGTTAATATTAAAACCTTCCTTTTTATTTAAACAGAAAAGGGGAGGTGATGTGGGATTCCCCTCTTTATGCTATGAATACCATTGGTTAATAAAGAAACTGCTTTGAGCTTATTGCAGAGCAGGGCAGAACTTAGCGAGGCGAGGAAAATTAAACTGAATGCAGGGAGAAAGAAGGCAGAGTCAGAGAGAAGCCATGTAGCCCTGCTGGAGACAGAAGCCAGAACTTTATGCAGTAAGCCACAGGCTCACGGAGATACATAGAACCTTCATCTTGCTAGTATCCCAAGTGATGAACAAAGGAAGGCAATGGAAACCTCTGTGAGCTTGGTGGCATTTTTATGAGTATATTCTGAAAGCTATTTTCAGGATTGAAACATAGCTACTTTCCACAAATAGCTTTATTATTTAAAAAATTTCAGGTAAATATGATAAAACCATAATGATTTGCTAACTATGGATACCAGAAATGCCCATGTATTTTTTTTTTATCAGTTTTGTAATGTGTTTTCTGGAAACACATAACTGAGCATGTTAAAAAAAAAAAAAAAGCCAAAACATGACCTTTTACACCTGGTGACACGTCACAGATGGAGAGGTCAAAAGTCCTAGAAGGTAAGCCACAGCTTTTGCTTTGCTCAATGGACATGATGTAACTAACCATCAAATTGCCTTCTAAACAACTATGTATAACCAAGGATTGCCACTGCTGTCATCTTTGTCTAGAGAGCTGTTTTTGTTTGTTTGTTTGTTTTGTTTTTGAAAGCTTGGGGACCATTAACTGCAGTGGCCCCCAATAGATCAGACTGCAAAACTTAAATGATTGTTGAATGCCACACCACAAACAAAACGTCACAGCTCAGGTAGCATCGCTGAAGAGAGGGCAGGAAGAACGTAAGAGCAGGATCAAGGAGTAGAGCGTTCATCTTCTGGGTGTGATATGACTGCGGTGATCCTTGGCCTCGCAGCATCTGTGAAGCCTGCACGAGACCTCAGGCTCTGCACAGAGCAGGCCTGTCAATCTCTGTCCCCCAGGGAGAAGGTGTTCATGAGGCCCCACCCCTCTCTGAGGATTCACGGACAGTAACGGTCGCTAGGAGAGCTAGAGCCATCCTCTTCAACAGTGTATAACTTTCTGTATGGTGCCCATGCTCCTGCAACCAGCCCTAATGAAACTAACCGGGACACCCCCCCACACATACACACATACAGGGTGGGTGATGGGGCTTGTTGGGAAGAAGGAGATCAGTGGGATGGGGACAAGAGGGGTATGGCAGTGACGACACTATATACATGTGTAAAATGTCACACTGACACTCGTAATTGCATTTAATTAATATATACTGATAACTAGTCACTAAAAGAAGCAGAACAACTGTAAGACAGAACAATCATATATCTTATGGCATTTACAAAGGGTTTAGTTTGTCTCTGCATTTGTTAAAAATGTGAGACATTCGATTCTCAGTTTGTAAAGCCAGGTTTGAGATAACATGCAATTTCAAGATAGAGTTATGAAGATATTCAATTTGGTGACACGGTGCCAAACGTTAATAGAAATCACCCCCCAGGAAACCCGAAGTCCTTCCAGCATCGTTGGCCCCATGCTGCCAATTCATCACACTTAACAAGGTGTACCGAGAAGAGAAGAGCTGAGTCCCTACCTCCCGGGGACAAATGATCCTCTTGGGACGAGGTGCCTCTTGCTGCAGCTGATACACTGCCAAAAACAAAACAAAACAAAAAAAGATGATTATAATTAGGAAACCACATTGCATAAGCAATACACCTTCACATATTCTCAGTGAGGTTCATCCTCAGGACAATATAGATAGAAATCATCACCACCAACAACAATCAAAAAAACAATTTGAAAAAAACCCAACAAACTAACCCAGGGTATAGACACATTCTGCGGACCAGGCGAAGTCAGAGTCAGCTCATTTATATGGAAATTAGTCACTGAATGCAAACTGGCAAAATTGATTTTTTTTTTTTTTTGCTCTTATAAAGCCAATTTAGCTTAATAATTGTTGCTGGCGTTGTTCATTCTGTGGCTTTTTTTGGAAGACTAGATGCAGGTAAAATGCTTTTGATTATTTTAGAGATGAAATTCTGCTCGTGAGTACCTGAGTGTAAGATGATATAACAATCTCCATGAATTTAAATGCTGATGGTTTCTGACATGGCCAGGGAAGAGCTGGCATCAGGGACTGTCATTTTCCGAGATACTTCAGTTATGTACAAAGACGCTGGATTCCGTGAATGAAGGAAATACCAAATCTCTCTGTATCTGTCTCTTTTTCTAGATCTCTCTCTGTCTCCTCCCAATCCACCTGCCCCCGCCACACACACACACACACACACACACACACACACACACACACACACACACATACCCCTCCACCTTTGCCCTGACTCTCACCATGGATTCTCATTCAACTGACCACTTCCCATCTGTTGTCATTTCTCTTTCCCGGGTGCTCTCAGATCTTAAGGAATAATTATCTGAACCTACTTAAGTGAGAGGGATATATCCCAGCTAATTTTTTGTCAACTCACAAACCAGGGTCATTTGGAGGGAGGAATATTCATTGAGAAAATGCCACCATAAGACTGACCTAGAAGCAAGTCTGTGGGGGCATTTTCTTGATTAATGACAGATATGGGACACCTGGCCAACTATGGGTAGTGCACCCTTGGACTGGTGGTCCTGGGGTATATAAGAAAACAGTTTGAGCAAGTCACGGAGAGCAAGTCAGTAAGCAGCACTTCTTCATGGCTTCTGTTTCCGTTCCTGCCTCCAGTTTCTGGACCTGAGTTTCTTTCATAATTGACTGAGATAAGGACACAGAAGGTAAATAAGCCCTCTCCTCCTCAAGTTGCCTTTGTTCATGGTATTTTTGATTACATCACACGAGCTAGAACACAGGCATGCATGAAACATGTATGACTGCATACAACACAGCTCACCAGACAATTATCTAGGGTTTTTCAGACTGTTCAGATGACAAGGAAAGATTTTTCTTCTGTTGGACTAATCTGAATTACCCAATCCATCCCTTCCTTCCTTCCTCTTTTAATCCCTCCTTTTCTTTTTTCTTTCTTTCCTTCATTTCTTCAAGCTGGTGTTAAACCCAGGGCTTTCTATTTGTCTAGGCAAGTGCTCTACCTCTGAGCTGAACCTCAGCCCTGACTATTCTCTTTAAGGGAATGGCTACCCTGTGCCAATTCCTTCAGGCTCTAGTGCCATGAAAATAGAGGTTGGAAACAAGCCAAGTTCATCTTACATGCAGAATATTGAAAAGGAAAAACTAATTTTAAACAGAATAAGTCTATAAAAAGGTAAAATTTAAATTCTGTAAGGTATTTTAAGAAAATACAATAATATAAGTACAGACTTCTGATTTAATCTGGGTCCTAAAAATAAAACAGAAGAATCTAAAGGAGAGGCAGCCAGTGTATAAATACAGACATGAAAACTATGGGAAGTCATCTATAATTACAACCGCTCCCTAGTGACTTCAGTCCAACACGGATGTTTCCTTACCCAATTAAGTGTGGATTCCACAGTACCAGCATAGAGCAAGCCAGGCACCCTTTCCCAGTGTTGGAATCTGCTGTATTTCAAGTGTGAGCTGCTCACATGCATGATCCACCCAAGGAAAACCTCACCCATGTGTGGAAAGACAGCAGAGCTCAGTATCACTTCTGGGCTCAGAAAGACTCCAAGAAAGACAGCTAAAAAGATGGCCTCAGACAACTGACTCCCATCTGAAGGAAAAGCCTGTGGGTCCTGACGAAGCAGTGTAAGGGAAGGTGGGGGTGCCGGAGGGATGATGAGCGGTGGGTACACACCACTGCCAGTCTGTGGACTACTAGATCCGTGCTCCTTTTCCTTGGATTCTGAGGTACCACCCCCTCATCTTTCCTCCTATTTGGGTTTGAAGTTCAGGTCTACTGCTCCCTCGTCTTCCTCTACCCCTCATACCACAGGAGGTACCCACGCTGGATCTCAGACCTTCTGAAGGCCCCATTCTCCCTCCCCCTCCCTCAGACACTGCCCGCATCTAACACTTGATGTGTGATTTACAGTTACAAGGCTCCATTTTTTACACAGAACCATTCCTGAAGTACCAGGCCATAGGCCCGATATCCCAGAGATCTGCTGATGGGCGCCAAGGGCTTGAGTTCAAGAGCTGAGTGTCTGGCACAGTGTCTGACACACGCTCTCACCTCACCACATACCATAATCTTTGCTTAACTAAGTTGGTTTTCTCTTTTTCCAGATATACAGCATTCTCTTCAACTTTAGGGCCTTTGTACATGGGGCGCCCTGCCTCTATGCTATCTGCCCATCTTCCTTCTGCATCTCCAGATCTCTGTTCCTCATCAACACAACTTCAGTTCAAATATCAACCATATGCAGCATATTTTCTGATTCTCTCACAGCACATTAAAGACATCAGCCATTCTGTGCCCTTATAATGCCCGGTTCTTCCTTTGCATGGCTTGTCCCATTAGGTTACTGTAGCAACAGTAACTGGAATGAGCTGTGCAGAGGACTGTCTCTCTTCCTGAATGTCCTGATGCAAGGAAAGTGATTATGGTGCTTCTGTCTTCTCTCTCAAATATTTATTGTGGTGCTGTGGCCATAAATCAAATCAAATCATATCCATCTGTGAGAAGTCTGTCAGATTTTGTGAGAAATCCAGAAAAGAGAAATATTTGTATGAAACAGGAAAGCAAATGTGGAGTTGGCAAGATACAAGCTCTTCTAACACCAGGAGGGGAGGAATCGCTGCCTGAGCTCCAGTGCACCTTCCTGTGGACCTGGCTTCTTGAGTGAGGACCGTGGAGCTCTCTGGCCTGATATGGATGTTCTATTTAGTTAGAAAAGCAAGGTAAAAAAAAAAATACAGACCACAGAGACCACTTGCAAGGGCCGGTCCTTCCTCCCTGACTCCAATCCCTGCCTACTTCAGCAACCCAGTTTTTATCCTTTCTGTGGACCCTGCCAGTGCCCCCTTCATAGCCTGACTCCATTCCTTTATGTTAGTCCCCAGTGCCTAGAAACACATTCTACCAGGGACTCCCAGTGGCCATCGCTAGCAGGGACTCAGAAAGTTCTTCCTATCAGGCAATCCACAGCTAGACACAGTAGAATAAAATGATGGAAACAGCTCAACATGTGAAAGTAAAAAACAGACCATTAAACAAAAGCCAAGCAGATAAAACAGAGAATAAAAATTTAGGGACTCAAACAAAAATTTCAGAAGTAAACCTTACTAAGAGATTATAAGACATGGAAGAGAGAATCTCAGGCATTGAAGACCAGAGCAAAGAGATGTTTGCTTCTGTCAAGGACAATGATACATCTAAAAAACCCAGGCACAAAATAGCAAGAAAATCTGGGACACTATAAAAAGAGAAAATTCACAATTAAGAATGAAGGAAGGATAAAAAACATATCAAAGGCACAGAAAATCATAGAAGAATATTTCCCTAGCCTAAAAAATGAGGTACCTATGCAGGCAGAAGAAGTACACAAACTTCCATACAGGCTGATCCAGAAGAGAAATTCCCCATGATACATAATCATCAAATCACTAAATTATAGAACAAAAAAAATATAAAAGTTGCAAGGGAAAGATTAAGTAACATATGAAGACAGACCCATCTAGAATAACACCCAATTCTTAGTGGAGACTTTAAAAACCAAAAGGGCCTAGACAGATGTTCTACAAACTCTAAGAGACTACAGATGCAGGCCATACAACCACATACAACAAAAAATTCAATCACAATAGAAAAACATTTCACAATAAAGTCAATCTGAAGCACTATTTATCCAAAAATCCAGCTCTATAAAAGGCACTAGAAGGAAACTTCAACCAGAAAACAAAAGAATAAATATTCCTAGACCATCAAATCAAAAGATGAGGAAAATAACCCACAGAGATAAAGGGAATCAACAAAGAGTGTAATTCACAAACATAACTCTCAACAACCATGGTCTCAATTCACTAAGAAGTCACTGACTAACAGATTGGATTTAAAAACAGAATCCATCTTTCCACTGCATCTAAGAAACACACTTTACCATTGAAGACAGACATCACCTCAGGGTAAAAGGACGGACAAAGACATTCCAAGCAAATGGGCCTAAGAAGCAAGCCGTCAGAGCCATTTTAATATCTGACAGTGCAGACTCACATAAAAACTAGTCAGAAGAGATAGCGAAGGACACTACATACTCATCAAAGGAAAGAAAAAGCTTCGCCAAGAGGACATTGCTATTCTAAACATTATGTGTGAAATACAAGAGCACCCAAATTCTTAAAAGAAAGACTTCTATGGCTAAAATAAATATTGACCCTCACACAGCGATAGTGGGAGACTTCAGTACCCCATTCTTTCCAGTAGACAGGTCATTCAGACAAAAACTGAACAGGGAAATGCTGTAGCTGAATGATATCATTAATCACACAGACCTAGCAGATATTCACAGAACATTTCATACAGGCACAAAAAATTATTCCTTCTTCTAAGTACCTCATGAAGCTGTCTTCAAAACTAATCACAATGCTTGTCACAAAGAAAGTCTCAACAAATACAAGAAAACTGAAAGAGCGCTCTGCACCCTGTCAGAGCACCACGGATTCAAGATGGAGGTCAACAACTACAGAAGACTTACAAACTCACAGAAACTGAACAACTCACCACTGAATGAAACCTGGGTTAGAACATAAATCAAGAAGACACTTAAAAACTTCCCAAATGAACGAAAATAAAAACACAACATACCCAAACTTATGCAACACAATGAAAATGGTTCTAAAACATAAGTTCACTGCACTAAGTGCCTTTATAAACATGTTGGAGAGCTCTCATACTAGCAACTTAAAGGCAGATCTGAAAGTTCTAGAACAAAAAGAAGAAGAAATCATACCAAAAAAGGAGTAGACAGCAAGAAATGAACTCAGGATTGAAATCAATTAAATAGAAGCCAACACATAGAAAAAACAATACAAAGAATCAACGAAACAGAATTGGTTTTTCAAGAAAATCAGTAATATTGATCAACGCTTAGCCAAATCAACCAAAATATGGAGAGAGGATCCAAATGAATAAAATTAGAGATAAAAAGAAGGACATAAGACAATATAGAGAATTCTAAGGACATACTTTAAATATCTAATGGATTTCTTGGTATATGCTACCTACTAAAATTAAATAAAAAGCAAGACAAGATAAGCAATATGAACAGACCTATATCCCCTACTAAAATAGAAGCAGTAATTAAAAGTCTCCAACCAAATGCTCAGAGCCAGGTAAATTTAGCATAGAATTTTACCAGATTTTCAAAAAAGAAGTAAAGTCAGTACTCTTCCAATTATTCCACAAAGTAGAAGGAGAAGAAGCATTGTGTAATTCCTTAAGAGACCACAATTACTCTGATACCCAAACCACAAAAAGATACAACAAAGAGAAAATTACAGACAAATTTCCTTTAACACAGATGTAAAAATTCTCAGTCAAATATTTTCAAACCAAATCTAAAAACACATAAAAAAGATGATCCACCACGATTAAGTAGTGTGCTGCCTAATTTTATGTCAACTTAAAGCAGGTTAGAGTAGGGAACCCCAATTGAGAAAATGCCTTCATAAGACTGGGCTATAGACAAGCCTGCAAAGCATTTTTTAAAATTAGTGATAGATGGGGGAAACCCAGTCTATTGTGGGTAGGGCCTCCCGTGGGCTGGTGGTCCTGGGTTCTATAAAAAGCAGACTGAGTTAGCCACGAAGAGCAAGCCAGTAAGCAGCACCTCTCTATGGTCTCTGCATTAGCTCCTGCCTCCATATTCCTACCCTGTCTGAGTTTCTGTCCTGATTTTATTCAGTGATGGACTATTGATGTGGAAACATAAGCCAAATAAAACCTTCTCTTCCTGAACTGCTTTTGGTCATGGTATTTTATCACAGCAATAACAACCCAAACTAGGACACGTAGGATTCATCCCAGAGACGTAGAGATGGTTCAACATACAAAAAGTGATTAAATGTATCCCTCCATAAAAAAAAAAAAACAGACTGAAAGGTAAAAAATAAAAACAAACAAACAAAAAACCCCACAAGATCGTATGATTAGATGCAGAAAAAGCCAAGGACAAAACCCAACATTGCTTCATGATAAAAGTCCTGGAGAGATTAGAAATACAAGGAACACAATTCAATATAATAAAGACAGTTTACAGCAAGTCTACAGCCAGCATATACCTACATGGAGAGACACTCAAGGCATTTCCACTAAAGGCTGTCCACTCTTTCCATACCCACTCATTACTGTGCTGCTATGAGGACCAGCCTTCTGCAGCTCAGTAATTATGGGGGAGCCACGGAATCAGTGAACTAATCACTCAATTTGACTTCTCTATCTGAGGGAGTAAAACTTAATTCCCTGGGGCTGAAGAGTGGGGCAAACTTAACTCTGGGGCCAGCAAATAAAAGGGAAATACATCCCACCCACCTCTATCCATATGGATCCCTCTGTGTAGTCTTCATTTTTCTCTTACAGCTCATATACCCCAGCAAGACCTTTCAAGAAGTCTAAAAGTTACAGCGTGGTTACATTCTACTTTAAGTGAATGATTGCAATGAATACAAGTAAAAAACCAGCGTATTAAAAAAATTATACCCAAGAACCCACATACATTCATGCACAAGTGACTTGTTAAAGGTTAACAAAGTGTAAGCAAGCTAGGTATTTTTCTCAGCCAATTCTTTTACTGGCAGGCTACAGTCTGCAATTACAAAGAAAGAATCAGTCATTTTATTATTTATCTCAAAAGATAATCTTATTTTTTAAAAAGTCTTAAAAGAATCACAAACTAAACTTTTATATATGAAAAACAGTCTCTACTTTAAATCCTGGGGGGGGGCGGGTATACCCATTCATCAACACCCTTTTTATAGCAGGGAGCTGAGGGCAGAAATGGGCACAAGGAATTAATTATCACCCTTCATCACCAACCCATGCTAGCAAGAAGGGTACATCAGCCAGCAATAGCCAGGCTGTCACTGTTTTTGTTTCCTGACATTGAGTCCCTCACCCAACTACTGAAATTGTGCCTTTCTAAGCCTTCAATTGTTCCCCAAGATTTTCTACCTCAAAACCATTAATTTAATTTAAAACAGCTTAACCTAACCTTAAGTCATTATTTAAAGTTTTGTTTTAGCTGTGATATACACTGAAACCTATGAACACATCTTTTAATATTACGATTAAAAGAACTTGAGCTAGCCTGGCTTTCAGGACTCAGCTGTTTTCCCTAATCATTAACCCAAGCCACAGTCTACTTAAGAGAAACTCCTAAGTCTTAGCTGTGTGACACGTTCTTGCTCTTATTTTCTGACCTCTGCAGCCCCTGCTTTATTAGGGACAGGGGCAACACTATATCCTGCCTTTATCTATATTAATTTTTTCACTAAACTAATTTCTATCATAAATCCTGTACTATATTTGTTTAAAACCCTTAACCACCAAAATTCTATTTAAACTAACACTATTATTGTATAACATCATTATTTCAGTTAAGCAGTACAGCTTCAGAGAAAATCATCTTCATAATAATGCACAGGTAAAAATGCCCAGTAGAACAGGATATTTCCACGAGATAATCACACTACATAAAAGGCAGTGGGTGATCCCCCAGCTCCCATTCATGTCACATACCAGAGGAGAATGGAAGCGGAAAACATGTGCAAGCACAGCAGTAGCAACAGACATTATGGAGCCAAAGCCCTTGGGGCCTTGCCCTTCCGAGATTTGCCCATCAGTGCCTTGCATTCTGGTTGGCCAATCCCCTGAAGCTCAAGTGCTACCTGCTACTCCTCTGACATGGCCACAGGCAACCTAGTACTTGAAGTCTTACCTATCACAATAAGACAACTGAAGGAGATAAAGGTGGATACGAATAGGAAAGGAAGATGTCAAGGCATCTTTGTTTGGAGATGATATGATTATATTCATAAAGAACCCTAAAAATTCCACCATAAAGCTCCTATAGCTGATAAACATTTTCAGCATAGTAGCAGTATATAAAAGCAAAACCTACAGAAATCAGTAGCCTTCCTATATATGAATGACAAATGGTCTGAGAAAGAAAACAGGGAAGTAATACCTTCCACAATAGCTTCAAATATGTATCTTAGGGCAACTCTAACCAATCAGCTGAAAGACTCATATAAAAAAAATACTAAGACACTGAAGAGAGAAATCAAAGAAGATATTAGAGGATGGAAAGATGTCCTGTGTTCATGGATCAGTAGGATAAATACAGTGAAAATGGACAATCCTACCAAAAGCAACCTACAGATTCAAATGCAATCCCCATCAAAATTTCAACACAATTCTTCACAGAACTTGAAAAGTCAATTTTTAGTTTCCTATGGACACACACACACACACATACACACACACACACACACACACAGAGAGAGAGAGAGAGAGAGAGAGAGAGAGAGAGAGAGAGAGAGAGAGAGAATAGCTATAACATTTCTAAAAAAATAAAAAAAAAAGAACTGCTGGATGTACCACCATTCCCAATCACAGTTGTACTACAATACTATAGTAATAAAACCAGCATGTACTGGCACAAAAGCAGACATGTTAATCAATAGAGTAAAGTTGAAGACCCATACAGAAAACCCTAGACCTATGAACATGAGATTTTTGATAAAGAAGCCATAAACATAGAATGAAACAAATTCACTAAAATGAAACAACAACAAAAAAACAGCAGCTTTAACAAGTTTTACTGGTCAAACTGGGTGATTGCATGTAGGAGAATATAAATAAATTCATGCTTATCACTGTCCACAAAATTCAACTCCAAATGGATCAAAGACCTCAACCAGAAGGACATCTGACAGAAAAGAAAGTGGGGAATTGTGTTGAACTCATTGGCACAGCAAACAACTCTTCGAACAGGATAATGCCACACCACCACTAAAAACAATAAATAATAAACGGGACATTGTGGAATTGAAAAGATTCAGTGTGGCAAAGGGCAAAACCATTCAGACAAAGTATCAGGCTACAAAATGGGAAAAGATTTTTATGAACTACTCATCCAACAGAGGGCGAATACCTAAAATATATAAAGAACTTAAAAACTAGACATCAAGAGAATAACCCAAATAAAATGGGGTAGAGATCTGAGGCAGAGAATTATCAAAAGATGAAACAAAAATGGCTGAAAAACAAAGAAATGTCCAACATCTTTAGTCACCAAAGGAAATGAAAATCAATTCTACTTTGAGATTTTATCTTCCATCAGTCAAAATGGCCATAATCAATAAAACAAATAACAGCTCACTGTGGTGAGTATGTGGGGTAAGGGGGTTACACATCCATTGATGGTGTGAGTGCAAGCTTGCACAGTCACTATCGAAATCAGTGTGGCAGGTTCTCAGGAAGCTGGGAAACAATCGACCTCAAGATTCAGTTATACCACTTTTGGGCATATACCCAAGGTGCTTCATTCTACTACAGAGACACTTGATACTCATTGTTGCTCTGCTCATAATAGCCAGGAACTGGAAACAGCCTAGATGTCTATAAGTAGATAATTCAATAAAGAAAATATGGTGCATTTACACAATGAACTATTACCCAACTCTTTTTTAAAAAAATGAAATTTGCAGGTATATAGATAAAGCTATTAAAAATTCACCCGCGGGTGGTGGTGGTGCACACTTTTAATCCCAGCACTCAGGAGGCAGAGGCAGATGGATCTCTGTGAGTTTGAGGCCAGCCCAGTCTACAAGAACTAGTTCCAGGATAGGCTCCAAAGCTACAGAGAAACCCTGTCTCAAAAAATCAAAAAAAAAAAAAAAAATCATCCTCAAGGAGGTAACTCAGACTCCAAAAGATAAACATGATATGTATTCTCTTATAGGAAGATGCTAGCTGGTGATTCATTGAAAAGCAGGCCACAATTTATACAAGTATAGTGGTTTTGTAGGAAGAAGAGAAGGATCTCCCCAGAAAGATGAAATAGAATAGATAGCTATGGGTGGAGAGGGGTAGGGAAGACTAGATTGGGAGGACCAAAGAGGGAGAGGAAGGAAAAACACAGATAAGGGAGGTAATATGGGGAGGGACAGATAAAATCAGAAGGGTCATATGAAAACCGGCTACTGTAGAGCTTCTTAAAATATATACATAGACTATGGAACAATCTTTGTACACTATAAATAGGTATTACTCTTATTAGTTAATGAAGATAGGACTAGTCTATAGTTAAGCAGGAAGAGACTGGGTGGGAGAGCCACACTAGGAGAACGCTGGGAAGAAGGACAGAATCTGAAGAGTTTCCAGCCAGACGCAGAAGAAGCAACACGGAAAGTACATAGATGAGGTAAATGAGCCTCGGGACAGCACACAGATTTATAGAAATGGGTTAAGTTAGATGCACTAGCCAAAAACAAGCCTAAGCTATTGGCCAAGCTTTTATAATTAAGAAATCTTGTGGTTATTTGGTAGCTGGCAGTTTAGACAAAAAACTCCTCCTACATACATACATGAATGAAATGTAAATGGAATCACCAAACAACAGGGGAGACAAAGACCCAATTAAACATCTCACCCACCAAATGAAACCTCCTGTGTTGGGAATGGTTTACATCTAATTGGATTGTTCAACAAAGGGGCCCCATAGAACTCCCCAAGCAACCTAGGCTATTGCCAGGATTATTGGTTTCTCTCTACAAACTGACCATAGGGCCCTACTGCTGAAGTTAACACCTAGGTAAGTCACTGAACTCACAGAAGTCAAGGTAGTGCCTACCTAGAGTTACTCCTACTAACTAGTGTTAATGGTACCAGAAGAAGAGAGGTAAACACCAACCCAAGTACAAACCCTTGGATCTACAATGTGATCTACCTGCATGATATAACAGTGTAATAGAGACACAGGAGCCGTGGGAGTAACCAACCACTATCTGATTGGATTTAAAGCCCAGCCCACGAAATGAAAACCATACCCAACATTGTTTAAATGCCCACAAACCTGAGACTGGATAGGTCAGGGACCTAGAGGAAAACCAAATATTACTGTTTCTGTTTAAGGAATGTAGCAATAAAATGACTTCTATGGACATTCTGCCATACTTAAAGATCAGTGTCTTGCTCAGCTATCGTTAGAGAAACTTCTTGCAGTTGATGGAACAAATACAGAGACCCACAACTGGACAATGTGTAGGGAGTGAAAGATGTTAGATTACTCAGTCCTAAATGGGATGTCTCCATTAAACTGTGCCCTCAGGGTTCAGGGAACTCTGTGGAAGAGGAGGTAAGAAGCATCACCAGTAGTGATGGAAGACACCGAGGAACAAGGACTTCCAGACACAATAGGACAGGTGCACGTATAAACCCTCAGATGCTGAGGCTGCATTCACAGGGCCCACACAGCTCTCAAGCAGATGGGAGCTCAGCACTGAGATGAGAAGTGGACACAAGTGCCCATCCCTAATCTGGACACTATCTCCAAGTGAAAACACTTACAAAGGAAACACTTGTTTTCTCCAGTGGGGTCTCACTGGGTATACAAACCACACATCAGGGGGCAGGCCCCATGCCATGTAATATATGGCCAACACAAAATGAACTCAGCTGTATTTTTGGAGATTTTTTTCTCTTATAACCTTTTCTCTGTGCTTTATTGTCTTTTGCTTATATATTATGGTTCAAAATAAGGGTGGGGGGAGATACAGTGCACAGACAGTCCCCAGGACCCAGGTCCTCCTTACCTGGGGATTCACTGAACACTCACTGAAGACATTTGGAAACAAACTACGCCCATACTGGACATGTATTTCTCTTTCTTATCAGTGTTCCCAAACACTTGAAAAACTACTGTTTACTGGTACGGGAGAATTGTCTGTATTCATGTTTTAAATAAACACTGATTGGCCAGGCAGGAGTATACGCAGGAAAACCAGACAGGAAGTAGAAATGACGTAATGAGAACAGGAAAATTCTGGGAAGGAGGAAGTTTCCTCTCACTCCCGCCCAGACCACCGAAGCAGCAGGATGTGATCTGCCCCACTAAAAAAAGGTACTGAGCCACATGGCTAACATAGATCAGAAAAATGGGTTAATCAAGATGTGAGAGTTAGCCAATGAGAGGCTAGAGCTAATGGGCCGATCAGCTTATAATTTATGGAGACCTATGTGTGATTTTCTTTGGTGTTAAACAGTTGTGGGGTACTGGGCAGGACAGAAAACACAAACAACAAGCCAGGCTCCCTCATGTTACAGTTTACATGGAATTTCACATTGCATTTGGCACTGAAAGTCATCTGGGGCAATCTGATATCTATAGGAGGCTGTGAGTATATCGTGTGCAAATACTAACCATATGACTTTATAGACAGGTCTGGGGCATCTTTAGCTTTTGCATCTGCAAGAGCTCCACAGAAAGCACAGAACTGCTTTATCTACACACATACACACACACACACACAAGCTTGCGCGTGACACATGGTTCCATTATAAGAAGGATATAAGAAATAGTTTAGATTCATTCTTGCTTATGTCTGTATAAATAAACTCTGGCAGGAACAAGGAAGTCATGAAAGCAATTGCCTTTGAAAGATGAAAAGACAGCGAAGACAGCAGCAGAACAAAGAACTTCCCCATGAATATCTTTCTAGTGTCTTGATTTGGAAACTCTGAGTAGATATCGCTTATTCAAAAATAAGATAAAGGCTCTGAGAGATAGGGTCAGGAAGACTGCTGGTAAGAGGGGAACATACCGATAAGTTGGCCAGTAACAGAGTAGCAAGGACTCTTGCTTTCTGCAGAACCCCAGGGAGGCTGCGCCAGGAGTCCCTTTGTCCCCCTTGCAGAAGCAGGCCACTTACTCCTTGGCAGGCTCACAGCAGGATGAGGCCTAAGAGAGGGTAATGCAAACCACAGAGGCTGCTCCTACACTACAGAGGTTTAGATCCAAGGGGAGAAAAAACCCCACTTCACCCCTCTTCCCATTCTCAGTGCTTCCTGAAGCCAACAGTTCTATGGGGACTTGGGATGGGTTTGTGAACACCATCTATGATGGAGGAGTCGAAGGACAGGCATCTGCCACAAGACAAGAGCAGCCTGACCTACATACTCCTTTGCGGGTCACATCAGCAAATGTATGAGCATCTGCTATGTCCCAGGCACCATCGTTAGCACTACGTGGAGGCTTGGAGGATGAACAGGATGCATGCACAGAGAAGGGGAGGGCTTCCTAAGAGCCTGCCAGTGAGTCCAGAAAACACTTGTGTGTCTTTACAAACCCCAGAAAACAACTTTGGTATTGTTTACATCCTTGCTTTTCTGATGAGGAAAGACATACGGAGAAGTTAATTATCTGTGTGAGGACACTCAGCTGCACTGCGACCTTTGATTGCAAAGTCCTGGTCTCGTTGTTCCTGTACCTCAGGCCCTTTGCACTTGCCGCTCCCTCCAACTGTGGATCATTCCTGAGGCATCCATAAAATAAGTCACTGCATCCAGGAAGGTCTCCATCCTTCCCTTGGTGTCTCCGGGAAGCCTGCACAGCTGGGCCTGTGCAGAACACAATCCTCACTGGGCTCTCTCTGCTCCTTTGTTTCTAAACAACACTGGTTGCCACAAACACCACTAAGAAATAAAAGGCAAATCTTGATTTCTTGTATACTCTCTGTCCTGACTATAGTGTGGGTCACAAGGACAACTACTTGGCTTTGGTTGCTGCAGTATCCCCAGCACTAATAACAGAGAATTTGATCAAGGAATGGCTGTGCCTTCGAGGAGAATCTGGTTCTATGAGGGAGTCATGTAGAGACACAACATCCACGTGGGACAAGAGCTTCAAGGACTGGCACAAGAGGAAGACATGCAGCTTCCCTGGGTCATCAGGATAAAGGACCATGGGTCTTTCTTTGAGATACGGGGTGGGGGGTAGCTTCAGGTACAGACGAAAGGCTGACAGGAAGAGGGAGTCTCATGGGAGAAAATGCCTCTGCCAAATTGGTCCATGGGAAAGACTGTTGGGGTGTTTTCCTTCTCTCTTGAAAAATTATTTCTTTTATTTTTAGATTATAATTACATCATTTCTCCCTCCCCTCTCCTCCCTCTAAGTCTTCCCATGTATTCCTCCTTTGTTCTCTTTCAAATTTATGGTCTCTTTTTATTAACTTAATATATACATATATGAGCATGTATGTACATAGATATCCCTAAATACAACTTGCTCAGACTGTATAATGTTACCTGTGTGCATGTTTTCAGGGCTGACCATTTAGTATTGGATAGCCCACTGGTGTGCTCTTTCCTGGGGAAGACCGTTTCTCCCACTCTCAGTGTTCCTAGCTGCCTGCAGTTCTTTGTGTGGGGATAAGGCCTCATGAGCTTCCTCCCACCTGTGTTAGCATGTCTATTGCCCTTGTTTGGTTTGTTTAGGCAGTCACTGGTGAGACTTTATGGGTGAAGCTTCTGGCATTCCGATAATACAATATCACAGCAAATTCCTTGTTTCTCTGGCTCTTACAATCTTCCCACCCCTTCCTCCGCAATAATCCCTGAACTTTAGGTACAGGAGTTGTGGTGTAGATGTATCAGTTGGGACTGGGCTCCACAACTCTGCATTTTGATTGGTTATGGTTTTCTGTGATGGTCTCCTTCTCTTACAAAGAGAGGTTTCTTTGATGAGGGTGAGAACTACACGTATCTACTTAGAGTGTAGTTAGGAACTATGCTGGTTTAGTAAAGTGACGGTTATAGTCTTTTCTTCCAAGACCCATGACTTCCTGGGTAGTTGGCTATGCTTCCAGTACCAGGAATAATTTCCCTCTTGTTGAGTGTGTCTTAAGTACAATTAAAGGGCTGTTGGTTACCGCCAAGGTGTGTAGGCCATTACTGCACTCTTAGGGTAATGGTGCCATGCTGGCCATTGCTGTGCTTCCTAGGCATCACAGCTGGGTAGGATTGTTGGTTGCATCCCTCTGGAAGCTGGCAGGACACCATGCCTTATGGCCCCATGAAATCTAGTCCTCTGGAAGACAATGAGATCAGTTCCAGCTCAGGGGTCTCTGTGCTCTGTGTCTTAAGTAGATAGAATCTTTAGCAATGAGGACTTCTCTTCTACCTCTGAGGGGCAACCAAGTACAACAGCAATAGCCTCTGTTTTCATGTCTCTTGGACAACCCTGAACAACAACTTAAAAAGGGGCTTCTCATGCCTAGTATTGTTTTTGTTGTAGCTGACGTTAGGCTATAGCCCTTGGATGGTTCACTGTCAGCCCAGACAGAAAATTTCATTTAAATTGTACATGTGTATTTAATCACAGACTTACATTTATTATATGTATTTTTAGGTAGATAGTCAGGACTATGATTCTTTATGGCTTTTTTCAACACCCTTATTTTACCACTCTTTCCTCCTTCTGTATTTATCTCCCCCTTTCTCCCTAATTAGAACCTTCTCCTTTTTTTTCATTTTCTTGATCAGATCACATGTACCCAGCTATTCCACTCTCTACTTTTCCCCCAGCCCGACCCTGCAATGATCCCTTTGATTTTTCTGGTTTCTACAGTACTCCAAGCTATGAAGATTTGGAATTAGGAGCCTCAGATGAGTGAGAACATACAATTATTGTCTTTCTGGGTCTGGGCTACATCACTCAATATGATCTTTCTAGTTCCCTCTGTTTACCTGTAAAGTTCGTGATTTCATCTTTCTTCACCACCGAGTAGTATTTCTTACTGCATCCGCACTACATTTTCTTTATCTACTCATCAGTTGTGTTGACTGTACAACATTTAGGGGTTTCCATTTCCTAGCTATTGTAATACTTGTCTGAGCAAGAATCTGTGGTATAGAACGCCCATCCTTTCGGGATATGCCAAGGAGAGGTGTACCTGGGTCGTATGGTAGATCTATTTTTAGCTTTTTGAAAATTCTCCACAATGATTTCCACAGTGAGTGGATCAGTTGGCAGTCCCGCCAAGAGTGAATGGTGTCATCAATTCTGTTGATCTTTGTTGTTCTTACTGGAGTAAGATGAAATCTCAGAGTTGTTTTGACTTGTATTTCCTTAATTGGTAGGAATGGTGAACATTTTTTTGAGCTATTTCTTAGTCTTTGCTGATTAATGATTGATGTGGGAGGACCCAGCTCACTGGTATCACCGGGCAGGTAATCGTAGGGTGTATAAGAAAGTAGGTCAGGGGAGCCAAGGAGAGCAAGCCTGTGAGCAGCATTCCTCCATGGTCTCTGCTTCAGTTCCTGCCTCCAGGTTCCTGCCTTGAGTTCCTGACCCCAACTTCCCTCAATAATGAACTATGATGATAAGCCAAATAAACCTTTTCCTCCTCAAACCACTTTTGGTCATGGTGTTTATCACAGTAACAGAAAGCAAACAAGGACACTATTCTTGCTAGGACTTTGCTGTAAGTCGGAATTTCTGGCATGTTCTCATTGACTCTTCTGATTCAATTTCCTCCATGACTTACTCACTCATGCTAATGAAGCCATGGAGATGTCTGCACTCTTTGAAGACACCAAAGTTACACAGACAACAGAACTACTAAATCAAGTTTCAAAGCCTGGATATCCAGGCCCCAAAGTCAGCAGGTGTCTAACATAATTGGTGGAAAGGTCTCAAGAGGGACTGGTTCCATTAGAATCTGGAAGTCATCATAAAATACAGATACCTGGTCTCCATCCCTGGCAAGATCCACTCTGTGAATCTGGAAGGAGCCTTCAGAATCTGTTCTGGACCTCTCCAGAAGATTCTAGTATACAGTCAGGGGTGGAGGCACTACCTTTGCCCCACTGAAGGAGGACCAGACAGGAGCACTGGAAAGCATGGAAGAGGGAAGACAGGGTTTTAATCACATAAAACAGAGATTGAGAAAGCATGCATGATGATAGAGCAAGAGGGAGAACACCCCAAATGAGAAGACACCATTGGTGGAACTGAAGGATGCAGGCAGTGGTGCACTTCTGAGCAGCATGCTTAATGTCAGTAGCCCAAATCCCAAAACCTCACCTTTTGGGGCCCTAGGCACTTTAGCATAGAGACATGCAGAATCACCAACCACACACCTGGAAACAGAAGCTTCAGCCATAGTCTGGAAGTGGAACAGGCCTCTGCAGACCAATAAGCCACAGAGGCATCCCTACACCTAGTCCCTCACACCGACATCCTTAACTGACAGCCCTTCTCTTAGCCAGAAGGCTACAGAATCCTAAGGCTTGCCCATGCTCTCTGAGCAGCAGAGTTTGGAAGGGAAGTCAACATACTACTTAAGTCCTGTGTCTCTGCCTCCAGAGGTTAATACAACAGCCAACTGCAGTGGAAACCAAACAAGCTTGGCAGCTTGCTATCCTAGCTTTCAGTAAGAGCCTGGCCATCGTTTGAAGGGTTAGTGAAAACAAACACCCATGGGAATAATTCTCCAAGGCACATTGAAGGTAACCGAAACATGTCACAAAGTCTGAAAGTGCCACTTAGTGATTTAACTCAACAAACACATTTCTCAAGCAAAAGGCAATAATGAACCACTTTTAAGGTGGTTCCATGAGTGGAGAGATGACATGGTAGAATCTGCTTCTGCAAAAATGTCCCATGCATACTGCAGGACTTCCCTGGACAGTGGAGGCAGGGGAGAGGTAAGGGGGAACACCTCTTCAGCACAGGAGAGAATTCTTCCACTGGACAAACCTGTTTGGCAGGGATAGTGGTCACTGAGGAATGTAGAGGTAGAGAAAGGGATGCCTAGCTACCCTTGAAATCTACTAATTGAGAAAGCTAATATGTTATTCTTTTCTCTAATGATAAACTTGACCCACCCTAACAACACAAGGATAAGTCTACATGTTTCTGTGGGCCATGTGGGAAAGCTCATCCCTGGATAGACCTGAACCCACTCAAAGCCATAAGCTCCTAGGACAGAGATGGGCCTCCAGGTTAGGCTCTACAGTCCACTCCCTTCTAAAGAGGTATGTGGATCTCTGAGCTGTGCCTTTCCTGTGGATAAGAGGTGAGCTATATCACCCTGCCCATTGCCATATCTTACAGGAAACTTCCCAGACCAGAACAGCTTATTGGTGCTGTGGGTGACTTCCCAGTCCCAACCTCACCCACAGCTACCACATAAAGGCCTTGCCTTGCTAACAAATCTTATCTTAAAATTTACTGCTCGATCAATGTCACCATGGCAACCCAAAGACAAGGCTTGTGGGGCCCCAAAGCAGGGAGCCAGGTAACTGTGTACATAAGCAAGACCTATGGGGTTTGACAAATTACAGACATACTACTTTTATGACTCACAGACTGGAATAGGATCAAAGAATAACTACTATCATATTCCTGTCAGGTGCCTCTGCTGTAGCAGTTCTACAGGGGGTGAGATTCCAAGCCCCTGTTTAGAAAGAGGTAGGCGCTCTGAGTGCCTGACCTCCCATTGGAGAAAGGCTCCTGGGAGAGCTGTCAGCCCCAGCATCTGTTGCCTGGCTGGCTTTTGGTCTCTCACAAAAGAAAACCTTAGATTATTCTCACAATGGTTGGCATTTGAACCTGTCAGCTCCAGGCCCACATTTCACACAGTTCTGACTTATCATTCAAATGTGGTTTCCTTATTATTTTAAGTGAATTCAAAAGTGGCTATTCTTTTAGGTTCTTAACTCCAACACTTTCTCAACGACTTTGCCCATGGTTTGGGGGTTGATCTTAGTAGTTGAGCTACGTATGTATGAAGTTTACGGCTAAGATGATCCCACTAAGCAAGTAATGATAGTGTCTGTCTCGTAAAAACTCAGCAAAGTCTTCTAATCTCACAAGGAGTGGAAGGAACAGAGATTTAGGGCCACCGTGTGACACTGGGGTTCCTTGAGTCAAGGAACTTAAGACACTGCCTTAATATGCATTGATTGAATGAGTTACTGAATGAAGGACAACATACATGCAGCACAGGAAAAGACAATCTCTAAAGAGCCTTACTGGCAAGTGTCCATGCCTGGTGGTTGTGCTTACCTCCCCAACACCTGCTCGCGTCTTCCCCCTCCCAGGGTTTCTCTACATTTTCTGACCATGATTTTTATAGTATTGATCCAGAAGTGGACGCTGATCAGCCTTGGAAAGTGAGCAGTTACCAACACCCTGACCACAGAGAGGAAGTCAGGAGTAAGAAAGTGAGGTCAATGAGGGCTGAAATTCAGTTCTGAAGCTTTGCCTGATGGGTTCATTAATGGATGCTCTCTTTGCCTGCTGTTTCCCAAACAGTGCTAATATCCAAGGTAGTCCTTGGTTGTCTGGTGATGACATTGGAAGAACACGTTACAATGTAGCTCTAGAAAAGTGAAACAGTAAAGGAAGATGGAGGAGTGGACAGGGTCATACCCAAAGCCAGTGTCTCTGGCCTTTCTAAAGTCAAGTCTATGTCACTGACTGGAAGAATCTGTTAATTTGCAGTCAAGAACATTACAATTAGCAATAAGCCAAAAACAAGTTTCTTAAAGTCAATCTTCAAGAGGAGACTAAGTTTTCATTAGGCATGCCATCCAAAAGGAGTTTGATGCTTCTTAACAACATCAAATAAGTGAAAATAATGGCAACCACTTGTCACTGACAACAAGGATCATTGTTTTCATATGACAGGCTTAGGTCTTATTTCTCACTAGCCGATGAGTCGGAGGTAGATGTGGGCCACATTATCGTCAGTGTCAATTTCGAGCATTTACCATTAGAAATAGCAATTGTAAAATGGGGCACTGAGCTGAACAGAGACTTTTCAACAGAAGAAGTTCAAATGGCCAAAAGACACTTAAGATCGTTCTCAACTTCCTTAGCAATCAGGGAAATGCAAATCAAGACAACATTAAGATACCATCTTACACCGGTCAGAATGGCTAAAATCAAAAACACCAATGATAGCCTCTGCTGGAGAGGTTGTGGAGAAAGGGGCACTCTCATCCATTGCTGGTGGGAATGCAAACTTGTGCAACCACTTTGGAAAGCAGTGTGGCGGTTTCTCAGGAAAGTCGGGTTCAACCTACCTCTCGACCCAGCAATACCACTATTGGGAATATACCCAAGAGATGCCCAAACATACAACAAAAGTATATGCTCAACTATGTTCATAGCAGCATTGTTTGTAATAGCCAGAACCTGGAAACAACCTAGATGCCCTTCAATGGAAGAATGGATGAAGAAAGTATGGAATATATACATATTAGAGTACTACTCAGCAGTAAAAAACAATGACTTCTTGAATTTTGC
The DNA here is from genome assembly GCF_950005125.1 of Chionomys nivalis. Classification (NCBI taxonomy): domain Eukaryota; kingdom Metazoa; phylum Chordata; class Mammalia; order Rodentia; family Cricetidae; genus Chionomys; species Chionomys nivalis. Next base: position 142,382,735 of record NC_080086.1, read on the forward strand.
ATACAAATGGACGGAAATAGAAAACACTATCCTGAGTGAGGTAAGCCAGACCCAAAAAGAAGAACATGGGATGTACTCACTCATATTTGGTTTCTAGCCATAAATAAAGGACATTGAGACTATAATTCGTGATTCTAGAGAAGCTAAATAAGAAGGTGAACCCAAAGAAAAACATATAAGCATCCTCCCGAATATTAACCTTCATCAGGCGATGAAAGAAGACAGAGACAGAGACCAACATTGGAGCACTGGACTGAAGTCTCACGATCCAAAGGAGGAGCAGAAGGAGAGTGAACACGAGCAAGGAACTCAGGACTGCGAGGGGTGCACCCACACACTGAGGCAATGGGGATGTTCTATCGGGAACTCACCAAGGCCAGCTGGCCGGGGTCTGAAAAAGCATGGGACAAAACCGGTCTCGCTGAACATAACGGACAATGAGGACTACTGAGAACTGAAGAACAATGGCAATGGGTTCTTGATCCTATTGCACGTAATGGCTTTGTGGGAGCCCAGGTAGTTTGGATGCTCACCTTAATAGACCTGGATGGAGATGGGTGGTCCTTGGACCTCCCACAGGGCAGAGAAACCTGCTTGCTCTTTGGGCTGAGGAGGAAAGAAGACTTGATTGGGGGAGGGGGAGGGAATGGGAGGTGGTGGCGGGGAAGAGGCAGAAATCTTTAATAATTAAATAAATTAATTAATAATAAAAAAAAAAGAAATAGCAGAAGGGATGATGGCTGGTTGCTTAAGTGATGATAATGCTGGGAGTCTCACGGAGCAGTGTGAGCCTGACAACAACAAACCATGAGGCGGTCCACAAAGGCACCAACACCTACTGTAAAGAACTCCCTGATCCACAAGGACCAGGAGCCTCTCTTTTTAGGGATGCTCTGTAGGGCTTTGAGCAACATGGCTTTGGTGTCCTGTGTGTCAAATGCCCTTCATTTCTATAAAACTATTCACTTGGAGACTCTTAATAATAAATGCCTATTAGACTGATTATAATAAAGAACTTTGCCTATGCCACTAAATTTGTATTAAATAGCCCAAACTATCCCATCTTCAAGTAAGATTTTATGATTTGAGATCCAAAAATCAAAATTTCAACCTAATATACCAGGGTAAAATTGGTGTTGTAGACATATAATTATCAAGGCTCTTCCTAGCTTCCTTAGGATATACAAGTGCCTTTAAAATAGAAATTGGATAGCCTAAGGTCACTCAGAAAAGGAGGAATTTGAGCCAATATCATATATTTCAGTAAAGCTCCCAGTGGTGGCATTTGCTCAACAAATATTTATTGGATTGTTAATGTGAGCCAGGCAGTGTACGATGCCCAGTAACTCAAGGAGCACCCAACATCTCTTCCCAGGGATATTTTGTTGATTTACTGTCAGAGTACTTCACACTCCATTAGGAAACAAACAAACAAAAACATCCAATTACGAAGTCATTAGCACTGCCTTTTAGAATCGAAGCTCGGAAAGCAGAGCCCTCGATTGGAAGGGCCCTTAGAGACCCACATCGCCCCTAACTTCACAGATGGGGGAGCAGGCTCATGTAATAAAGAATGAGGTGGGCCTGCGTGTGCCCGCACAGAAAAGCAAAGACTATATATCTGGGAGGAGAAAAAAGTGAAGAGTGCCAAGGGCAATGCAATCCATTAGACAAAAAGAAGGGACAAAGGCCTCGGTACCCAGCAAGTTTTTCAATTTTAAACATGGAAGGCATATGTCTTACAAGATGACAGGAAGCACACGCTGGGAAGGGGAGGGTGACTGCACTATGAGGCAGGGGCTGGTGTATGCATTATGGGAAATTCCGACTCTCAGATTAACACGTGGTTTATGTGTATGGTGTATGTGCACATGTGTGTGAAATGTATAGAGACCAGAGGTCAATATCAAGCTTCTTCCTTGATCACTCTACAGCTTAGTTTTTGAGACAAAGCTTCTTAAGTGAGTCTGGAGCTCACTGATGTGGCTAGGCTAGCTAGCTAGTAGGCTCTGGGAATTCTCCTGTCTCTACCCTGATGCTAGGCGTGTGCGACATTGCTTTTGCATAGGCACTGGGCTCTGAATTCAGGCTCTCATGCTTATGAGGCCAACAGTGTCCTGACTGAGCCATCTCCTGACCCCACTTTGGTTCAATTTTATACACTTCCACAGATTCATAACAAATATGTGCATATGTGTGTATGTATAAAGTACACACACACTCTAATCATTTTATGATAGGAGTACATGCTGAGAAATGTTTGTTAGGCAATGTGTGCTTATGTATACATCAGTGTATACTTATACAAACCTAGATGGTACAGCCAAGAACACACATGTGCTATATGGCCCATGCTGATGATATATGTTGTCATAGGCCCAGGCAATTTTTGGTGGAGGTGCCATTATGTGACACATGACTACAATGATAAGCAGAAAAAGTATATATATATATATATATATATATATATATATATATATATATATATATACACATATATATACACATATATAAAATCTGAGACTTTAATTATTGAGACAGAGTCTTATTATGTAGACCTTGCTGTTCTGGAACTCACTGTATAGACAAGACTAAGACTGGCCTAGAACTTAAAGAGGTGCACCTGCCTTTACCTCCAGAGTGCTAGGATCACAGGTATACATCACTGTGTGCTCAGTTTACAATTTTAAACCAGTAGAAAAGAAATCTTGAATGCCTGCTTGCAGCCTAAGAGTTGGCTTGTTTCTGGGCACCCAGACTTTACTTCTGAATGCCCCCTGACTCCTTTTGGAGATGCCTCTGCCCTTGTTGAGCTATGGTTTCCTTACAGAGGAGGCAGGGATAATAGCAGTGCCAGCCTGTTGGGCTATACTGAGAATCTAAGATTAGCAGCTCAAAGCCTAAGGCAGGTCCTCAGTGGACAGCATCAGCAATGGCAGCCATCAATACTGTCAGCAGCACTAACGATTGCTATCTAGCGAAGAGCCTGGAGGAACACCTGTCTCAGCCATGGTGGGCTCCTTCCTGCCACAGCCCTTTCTTCTAACAGAGAATTCTGAGAGAGACGCATGACACCAAGGAGGAACAGTGAGCGAGGTAATGGCCATTGCCTTCATGACAGGAGCTGCTGGGTGGCTGATGCTCAGACAAGATCTATGCTCCTAAAGAATCACCCCGAGTCATCAGTCCATCTTCACTGTGTGTCCATTCTCCAATAGTTCATGTCAAATGATATTACAACCCCGGAGTGATGAGCAAAGAGCACAATTCATGGAAAGTCAGAAGGTCCCTCCCCTCGGGAACAGTCCTAAAATGGGTCACACAGCCCAGTGGTTGTTAAAGGTTCTGGCTGGGCACAAGTGCAGTTTACTCTCTCTCCTCACACAGGTATCTCCTCAGTGAAAAGAAGAGCTAGGGCTCGGGGATGAAGCGCTGCACCCCAGTAGGATCCTTCAAGAAGGCAGGCAGGTTAAAGACTTGCAGGGATCTGTGTGTCATTGGTACTCACGGTATGATTTCCATATCGGAGGCTGATATTCCTCAGCATCTAGAATGAAGAGAGAGATCACATCAGACTGCATGTCAACCTGCCAATGCGTGTCTTCCCTAGAGGAGGGACAGCCTGTCAGCTGGACTCACATTCCAACCCCAGGGGTCTCTCGGCTCATGAACAGAGTCATTCCAGGCACAGAGGCAGAACATGCATGGGTAACTTGTGGGCCCAACAACAACAATATCTTTAGATCACTACTGTGACAGAATAAACAACTTAACAGCTTTCAGAATTCAGTAAATAAAAAAAAAGATTTTGAAGTAATTAATTGGATTGTGCTTTCTAGTGATCCTTTCAAAATATATTTATTCAACTTGGCATAATAAACACGTAATTTATCTCAGTTTCCAGCCAAACCTTTAGTCAATTTATTAAGGCTCGAGGGCAGAATGCAAAGTGGCGAGCATGCAATATTAGGTGTGGAAACTTGTGTGGCCAAAATCCCCGCCACTCCTAAACTCCTGGGCCTGACATTAGAGGCATTGAGGATGCTCTTGGGATTGCACTACCTCCTTGAATTAATGTTAATATGCATCTAGAATATTTCCAGAAGCCTCACAGCAAGCACAAGAGTCGGATGAGGGTGTTACAGGAGAGGATGAGTTGTTCTTCATCACCCTCAGAAACAAGCAAGAGGAGGCAATGGCTGCTGCCTCCGCTCCCGGCCTTGTGAGATACCATTCTCCCTTGTGGTTAGTGTCCTGTGTACTCACAGCTGTGAGCCTAATGAAGCCCCTGTCAGCCTAAACAGCCAGGGCCGTAGAGTCTGGCCCAGGATACATGTGGCTCAGAAGGAAGCTTGAGTTTTCTTTTCTTTCTTTCTTTTTTTTTTTTTTTCTCTCGAGACAGTATTTCTCTGTAAAACAGTCCTGGCTGTCCTGGAACTCACTTTATAGATCAGGCTGGCCTCAGACTCACGGAGGTCTACCCGCCTCTGCCTATTGAATGCTGGGACTAAAGGTGTGCACCACCACCGCCCGGTAAAGCTTGAGTTTTCCAATTTAGCATCTTTAGGTACATAAGCCCTGCTGTGTATTCCCCACTCCCATTCCCAGCTGCTCTGTCCTGTCCCTATCCTGGGGCTTCTGTCCTGTTAGAACTTTCCTAATTCTGGAAGGAATTAACATCTGAGTTTTTCTCCCTGAGAAACACACGTGCTATTTATTGATAAATACCAACCACAAAGTGACCAACTTTCCCCCCAAATCCTACTCAGATATGCTTGTTTAGTTTAACATTTTATTTTGTAATAGATATCTTGTTCCTTTGGCTCATCACTTCACAAACTCAAAGGTCGTTGTGTACCCTTTAGAACATGGGTGCATGTGCATTGATGGTTTCTACTGTGACCAGACAAACACTGGCATTGACTCCTTAAATATTTTTTGCATATTTTGTTTGTTTGTTTACTTATTTATTTATTTATTTTATGTGTATGTATGTTTTACCTGCATGTGTACAAGTGCATCACATGTGTGCTTGGTGTTTACATAGGTCAGAAGAGGGCGTCAAATACCCCATTATGGATGACTGTTAGCCACCATGTGCACGCTGAAAATCAAACCCAGGACCTCTGCAAGACTAACCAGAACTCTAAACCTCTGAGCCATCTCCCCAGCCCGCTGGCATTAACTCTTAATACCTGTGCCAAAGTAAGAAACAGTGTCTCATAATAAGGAGCTGTTAGCCTAAACCGCTGGTTCATTTCATCCTCTTTGTAACATGAATCAAAGTTAAACATTAGCAGGAATGTTTATAAAAGACCTTTTTAAATCAAACAAACCAACTTGCTGAGTTTACAAGAAAATTCTTAACCATCCATCCCATGCCGCTTCCCCCAGAAAAGCCAGGCCCTATATGCTTGAATGTGGATCACATCTCCAAAAATAGTTTTCAAAGATAAATAAAAATCAATACAGGCAAACACACACGCATATTTGAGCATGCACAGGAACACACACAGAGACAGACACATATATTGTATAGAAATTAAATGAGACGCTACCTAAGACATCACAGGTAGGGAGAAAGATGATCTACCTATAACCTCTTCTTATTTTAGGTGAGATTATTCTATGAGCTAAGTCTAACCCTCAGGCGAGAGGTGGTCAAGATCGGTCAGGACCTCCACACAACTTTCTGTGGACCGAAGAGAGGTTCTGAGGCAGCGGCAATTAGCACTCTTGTTTGGATACAGTCCTGAGTATGGCTTAGATCTAAGATGTTCTTACCTCATGCCCATTTAAATTAGACACCCTCACTATGAATGTCGTCTTGCCCTAAGAACAACCTAGGATGGTTTTTCATGAGACTCAGCGGTCCCATTAACGCAGGATGACCTACAAGCGCTGGAAACCGTTTTCCTTTGCACTTGCTTCCTGTGGTCAACACAGCTCAGAGATAAAGAAAGCTGCCCAAAGAAATGGAGGATCTCAATGGCCCCTGGTCCAGAACCCATCAACATTTTCCTTCTGTGTGTGGAATAGACTTCACTGTGGTGTGCGCTGGCCCCCTCTGAGTCCGCTGCATGCATTTCCGCATTCCACAGCTCACCCTGCCATACCAGCCTCTGTGTGCTCAACACAAATAATGCCTTTCCAAGTCTGTGCCTTTGCTGTGTGGATTATCTTCGTAAAATGCTCATTAATAGGTCTTGGCATGGCTCATTTGTCCCATCACGTAGGCCTCAGCCCAAATGTCACCTCCTAGGGGACTTGCCCTTAACCCAGGCCCTCTCATATCACGCAGCTTGGTTTTCTTCATAGCTTCTGTTACCATAGAGAATACTTATTGATTGTTTTTTTTTAATGACTGGTCTCGCCCCACTATTTGTCAAACTCCATTAAAGCAGGAGCATTGGCTCACCCACTTTGGCATTACCAGCCCTTAGCAGGTGCCAGCATACACCAGGCCTTCAGACACAAACCAGAGAGGCGCTAGTGGGGCAATGGTGAGCACAGATGCCTTCCAATACCTAAAACAAAAACGTGTTAAATAAATGAAGACTTTCATGAGACCGGGGAGGTGAGGCCTGCCTATAATCCCAACACTCCAAAGGCGGAGGCAGCTGAAGGTATCTATAAGTTTCAGGCTGATCTGCTCTATACAGTGAGCTCCAGGCCAGCCAGAACGAGGCAGTGAGACACTATCTAAGGGATCTATGTGTTTCCTGCCGCTCCACCTTCTGCAGACAAGCACTGCCGAGCGGCACGAAACAGTCAGGTTCTTTCTGTCTCCTACCCTGAGTGCTGGGGTGTCATGGGGATTCACTAAGAGTGCTTACGAGCTGCTCCTAAGAGAGAACTGCGCTCTGTATAAAGTCCCTGATGTGGCGGGCTGCTATTAGTGTGTCACTGTGATGTCACCCTGTCCCGGCTCTTCCCAGGTGGCTCACTGCTATTGTCTTCGCCCTCCCCACGGCAGCCATTGACTGTCTCCATTTCCTCAAACCTGGAGCCTGTAATTAAGTTCCAGGGCTGTTGTCATGGAAGTTTCTTCTCTCATATAAAAGAATTCAAATTGAGAGACCATTTGCCATGCTTCAGTGGAAGGGACTGTAATTACCTTGGCCTTCGAGACCCGTTTCGTGAACCACACGGCAGTACACTTCTCAGGGGCCACGGTCAAGGGACAGATCACAGAATAATTTTAATATGTCGTAACAAGTCCTGAGCTGCCTCCAACAGCACCTCACTAACAATAAAGCTATCTGCACCGACTGCTCCCACTCTGTGTCTTCTTCTCTTTGGTGACGGACTTCACTCTTGGATCGGCAGACACTTCACGTGACCTTTTCCTTTCTCAGGTAAGTTCTCGGGAATCTCATGAAGCTATTCTGATCCTCTGTACTGCTGGGATTATAGATATTCTCTACTACACTAGGTTCACGTGCTGTTGGGGATTGAACCCAGGGCCTCCACTGTGCTAAACACTTTGCCGACTCAGCTACATCTTTAGTCCCACTTTTCCTTTAAAGCGTGGGGTGCCTGTGAGGTCAGGTAGTTCTCCTTCATTACCTGGCAAATGGGTGAAACGAGACACACAACTATTAAATGGCTTCCTCAAGGTTGTAAAACAAGTGAGGGGCAGAAGTGGGCATTGGTCTTCAGGACCTGGAGGTATCACTCATTCCAGTCAGACAGTCCCTCCAACTGCACATATTCAAGTTAAGAAAATGACATTATCATATAACAGAGCTATCAGTTTGATTTTTGGGAAGCTTAAAAAAATGGGTGCAAAACTTCCCCGTGATTTAGGGTGGGACACTCCGGGATCTGTGCACACTTTCCATGGCCTGTGGTTCAGGTGACAGCCTCCGGGGTGAGACCATCTGGATTCAACACCCTACTATGCCCTTCACTGTGAGACCTCAGGCACATTATCTAATCTTTCTGGGACTCATCAGTTTAACCTATCAAACAGGAGGAAGAATGTTCTCCGACACAAAGCATTATTATTACAAAGAGTTCATATTTGTGAGAAATTAGTCTGCAAAGAGAAAACAAGTATGCTTGAGGTCAGTATAACCAGAGAAAAGACTGAGACAGACAGACAGACACACATACACATACACATACACACACATAGAGACACACACATACACACAAATCTAGGGTAGACTCAAAAAGTAAAGGGAGGCAGTAAAATGGATAAAGGGGCATGAAATGAAGCTCGGAGTCCAGATTTCTAGAATCCACATAAAGCTGGATATAGTAGCAAGATAGGAGCTCGAGACAGAGAAGCCGCCGATGCTCAAGGCCAACGACCCTGGCTTAGGAAGGGTGGATCCCATCTCCAACAAGGTGGAAAGTGAATACCAACCAAAGGTCGTTCTCTGACTTTGATGGCACAAGCATGCTCTCTGCCCCCAGCAACACACATCAAACACACCCAAGCACAGACAAAGGTTCTAAAACATACAAAAAGAGTGAAGATTGGACAGGAGATAAAATATGCGGACAAACTAAAATGAAATGCTTTGACTATAAAGTTCTATGCTTAATGCTATCGTTATCTTTAATGACAGGAAAATAATTCCTGCCACATTGTTACTAATAAAATCACAAAGCAATAAATTTATTATCAAGGAGATGATCTATCTTTCCTTTTTAGATACCATCCTAGTCTGTAACCCAGCCAGTCTCAGAACTCAGCTATTTTCCTGCCTCAAACTCCCAAATACTAGGATCATAGACATAAGTTACCACCTCTGAGTCTTGTATTTCAGTGTGTCTGTGTGTGTGCGCACACATGTACATGGACGTCCACGTGGGAGCACATGTGTATGTGTGCACTGTGGGACAAAGGCCACCTTTGAGTGTTATTCCTTTGGTAACATCTGCCTGGTTTTTGAGACAGTCGTTCACTGGTCTGGAGCTATCCAAGTAGGAAAAGCAGGCTGAACAGTGAGCTCCAGGGATCCCCCTATCTCTACTTCCTCAGAGCCTGGACTGAAAAGTTGGGACAGCATGCCTGACTTTAAAAATGTGAATTCTAGGGGTCAAACTCTGATCTTCTTGCTTATTGACTGGGCTATCGTCCCAGAAATAAATAAATAAATAAATAAATAAATAAATAAATAAACAAACAAATAAATAAATAGGTTCATATTCCCAGAAGCACAATTATTAAAAAGCTATTATACCTGCTATTGAATGGGTAATCCTACTTTCCTCTGATTGCTCACCTATATCTTGTAACTGTTTATATTTATATTGCATGTATGAAAATGAAAAGGAATGGGAGATAAATTTGGAAGAGCTCTAGGTCTTTCGTCGTTTGTTTTGAATGCACTGCTTCAACAAAGCATCACCTCGAAAAGAAGTTGATGCAACAAAACCTACAGAAACAGCTCTTATTTAACAGCCTTGGTGCTGATGGAGGAGGAACAGAGCTGTGCCTACTACCCTGGCCCAGTTTCTGAAAAAGCCTTGTGATGTAAGCATGAATCAGCCATTCCAGGCAGGCTGGGAAGCAGCTATCTCCTCTCATGTAAAAGGGATAAAAGTAGAAAAAAATGCTTAGAAAATGATCCAAAACTTACCAAAAATGATTAATGGATCAAATGAAAATATAAAGAGTCTGCATAATACTTATGTGGAAGAGGGGAAGGGGAAAGGAAGGGAGGGAAGAAAAAGAGAATGGGGGAAGAGGAGAGAAGAGATGAGGGGAGAGGAGAAGAGAGAAGGGGAGGCAAGAAAAGGGGGAGGGGAGGGGAGAGGAAAGGAGAGGAGAGGGTGAAGGGGGCCAAAGGGTACAAGTAGAATTTGAAAGTGACCTTGAGAAAGCCATACCTGCTGAGTATTTGAGCCTTGAAAAGATAACACAGCCACCATGGTCTTGGGGAAAATCAAATTCTGGAATGGTCCCAGAGAAGGCTGTTCAGTTTGTGAAGCAGTCTGGGGACAGGAAGGGCTCTTAGAGAGCATTCGTGGGACAACATCATCTTTCTAGAGGAAGCACACAGCAAAACTAACACGTCTACAGAGACCCCACTAAACTTAGAAGTAGTGCAGACTTACTGCTGAAAACAGAGAAGGTAATAATTTTAAAATGTGTCATTTTAAAAGTCTCCTACCTCAGGAAAAAATGCTCCTTTAATAGATTTGTGTGAGACTTTATAACTTTTTCTCTGTGTCTTATTACAATAAAATTCTACAAAAATGGTCCCACACTATATATTATGATTCTACAGTTTGCTTTTAAAATTTTAATGTTACTTCTCTTTTTATTCATATATAGATAGACAAGGCCTCTCACAATCATTAGTCCTCTCGTCTTAGTTTTCTCAGTGCTGGGACAGCAGCTGTCTGGTCCCACACCCAGACAGCTATTTTATAGGTAGGCATTTTGTTTTCACATCTGTACACATGCATCTATGTTTCTTTCCCTTCATTTAACTAAAGGTTGGCCTAGTGTATGCTTTTCATTTATTTATGAACAATTTCTCAGGAATAGACATCCGGGCTTCTTTTGATGTTCTGCAGATGCAAACAACGCGTGGCTCTTGTATTCGAGGGGTGGATCTCAGGGGAGTAAAAGTCTGTGTTTTCATTATGAAAGTTTTTCTTAAAATATTTTACAGAAAAGGTTATGTTAACCGGAAACCTCAGTGGTGTGTGCAAGAAAGTTGAGCTCCCTATACCCCCCCAGCTTGAGCTCCCTATATGCCCCAGTCTGAGCTCCATGCACTCCCACAGCTTGAGCTCCCTATATGCCCCAGTCTGAGCTCCCTGCACCCCCACAGCTTGAGCTCCCTGCACCCACAGTCTGAGCTCCCTGCACCCCCACAATCTGAGCTCCCTACACCCCCATAGTCTGAGCTCCTTACACCCCCACAGTCTGAGCTTTCTACACCCCCACAGTCTGAGCTCCCTACACCCCCACAGTCTGAGCTTTCTACACCCCCACAGTCTGAGCTTTCTACACCCCCACAGTCTGAGCTCCTTCACCCCCACAGTCTGAGCTCCCTACACCCCCACAGTCTGAGTTCCCTACACCCTCACAGTCTGAGCTTTCTACACCCCACAGTCTGAGCTCCCTACACCCCACAGTCTGAGTTTTCTACACCCCCACAGTCTGAGCTCCTTCACCCCCACAGTCTGAGCTCCCCCCCACACACAATCTGAGCTCCCTACACCCCCACAGTCTGAGCTCCCCACACCCCCCAGTCTGAGCTCCCTACACCTCCATAGTCTGAGCTCTCCCCCCACACAGTCTGAGTTCCCTACACCCCCACAGTCTGAGCTCCCTACACCCCCCCCAGTCTGAGCTCCCTACACCCCCCAGTCTGAGCTCCCTACACCCCCCAGGTCTGAGCTCTCCCCCCGACACATAGTCTGAGCTCCTACACCCTCACAATCTGAGCTCCCTATACCCTCACAGTCTGAGCTCCCTACACCCCCCCAGTCTGAGCTCTCCCCTGACACATAGTCCGAGCTCCTACACCCTCACAGGCTGATGTCAATCTGCACCCTAATTTGTGATGCTTCTTAAGATTGAACTATAAATTCACAGGTAAGACTATATGTATTTGCAGAGTAGCAGATAGAGACAGGAAGCTCCTGTGGAAATAAGGCTATGGCCTGACGTGAGAATCCATGAGTCCTAAGGGCTATGTTGACCGCAGCTGGAAGGCTGTGCATCCCAGGATTTATGGCTCCAGAAATAAGCCACTGTAACAGAATCACCTGAGGAGCAAGTGTAAAGGAATTTGGGAACTGATTAATGAAGAAAAATGAAAGATGGCATATGTTCTACTTGGGTAAGTGACAACTGAAGAGGAACCCTGTAAACATCTAGGAGAGCCAGTTTCCTTCCCTTGGCTCAGTGGAGGGTGACAAGAGCAATGGAAACACACAACCAGGCTTTGGAAACAAGACTCATTGGTCCATAGAATGACCTAATGAGGAAGCTGGAGGAGACCTACCCCTGAGAGTATTTCAGATATGTATTTGGATCAGAGGATTTTCTGGGAAACACGGGGAGGGGAGTTTGGGTCCCCCCCTCTGCCATTCCCTCTCTCACAAATGCCAGCCCTCTGCCGCCCCTTTTGATTTACTGATGCACACATTTGCAAATGGCCACAGTGGCCTTTTTCAGGGATGTTGGGTGCAAACCGGTTTTTCATTCAGTACTGGAGTAGTCGCTCACTTTGAGATGACAGTTCAGGATTTGCGGCATGATCAGCTTAATGGGCCCAGAATGGGTTGGGATCCAGATTAAGGCAGAAAACAACAGCAGGAGTGGAGTGCCGCTTATGTGTGCACTGCAGTGTGTGTGCACTGCAGTGTGTATGCACTGTGGTGTGTGTGCACTGTGGTGTGTGTGCACTGTGGTGTGTGTGCACGGTGGTGTGTGTGCACGGCAGTGTGTGTGCACTGTGGTGTGTGTGCACTGTGGTGTGTGTGCACAGTGATGTGTGTGCACGGCGGTGTGTGTGCATGGCAGTGTGTGTGCACTGTGGTGTGTGTGCACGGTGATGTGTGTGCACTGTGGTTTGTCTGCACCACGACTGCCCGAGCTTCCGAAGGTTTGAGATGTATGTGGGGTCACAGCGCAGTCTGAGCCCAGGCCACAGCAGCCAAATGGGGCCAGGCTTGATTAAACAGCTCCAAAATGTTGGATGAGAAGCTTTCCAGAGATTTCTTGTTAATACATTTCACCTGCACAAATTCTCTGCATCATCCTGAGGAACAAGACCCTCTGAATTCTCTTCGAAAATGGTTTGGGTGGAAACTAGAGTAAGAAATGAAGGCCTGGTGTACATCAGCTGTGCGGTTCAGCAGGGTTTTGTTGTTGACTTTTCTCTTGTGTTTTTTGTGATTATAATATAATTATATGATTTCGCCCTTCCCTTGATTCTCCACAAATCCTCACATACACAAATACATGGCCTCTTATTAACTGTTGTTACATGCATATGCATATACATCTATATTCCTAAATATAACCTTCTCAGTCTGTGTATAATGTCACTCGCATGCATGTTTTCAGGGCTGACCATTTGGTGCTGGATAACCAGTTAGTATCCTCTTCCCTGGGGAAGACGATTTCTCCTGCTCTCAGCATTTCTTGGCTGCCTGAAGTTCTCTGGGTAGGCTTGTCGCCCCATGAGCTTTTCCCACTATCCACGTGAACATGTCTATTGTTGTCCTTGTTCAGCTCATGTTTAGGCAGTCGTTGGTGAGACTTTGTGGGTGTAGCTTCTGCCATTCCTCGGAGACACGATCTCACAGCAAACTCCCTGATCCTCTGGCTCTCACAACCTTTGCACCTCCTCTTTCACAACGTTCCCTGAGCCTTAGGTTCACGAGTTATTTTGTAGATGTATCAGTTGGGCCTGAGCTCCCTCACTTTGGATTTTGATTGGTTGTGGTTTTTCTGTACTGGTCTCTCTCTGTCTCACGACCCATCTCATGGAATGAGTTCCACTTACAGAAGCATTACTAGGACAAATTCCCGTAATGCCAGAATTTTCTAGCTCCTTGGGCTGAGCATGAAGATGAACTATGGAGAGACTGTCTAAAAATGATGAGGACACAAAGAGCTCTGAACTGGAGTTTGTGGTCACTAGAGGGCACTGGGGCCACACGGAGCTTCTGTCCTGGGCCACTGAGGTTGCCTATGGAGACAAGCTGAGAGTCTTTCTTTCACCAAGTGTTTACTGAATACATGCTGGGAACCCAGCTTTGGTTACCCCAGCACACAGGAGAGAGGGCTCAGAAAGCTCTTCCAGCTGCCTCTGGTTCTTCTCATCCCACTTGTCTCCCTTCTTTTCTCTCATTGCTCCGTCACATTGGCCTTTCCTTTGGTCCTTGGATGCACTGAGTTAACATATGTGGCGGCCTGCCTTCTGACGGCCACGTGCCCAGCTCTCCAGAGTTCGGCCCCTCCAGACATTCTTTCCAGGCCAAGCACCAGTTCCTCCCTGGGCCTTTTCTCTCTTGGGAATTTTCTTTTACTATTCCGTATGTATGTCTTTATATGTTTATATGTTATCTCCATCAACCTGATGAACAGCAGGTGGAAGCAAGGACCGCATTTGTCTTGTTCTCTGCTATCTGTATCTCTTTTAGCCTACTGGTCTCTCTAGTGCATTTAGACAAAGATGTCCTACTCAGGTAGGTGGCTGGGTGCTTGGACAGAGCCTACAGTTGGACAGTGTGAAGACGATGCTTCTCCTAGGGGACATGGATGTCAGTTTTAGCATGTGGCCCACCTAGGTCATCCCACACTGGGTCAAGCCCCCACTTGTCTCTTGACAGGCACGAATGGTACAAATTGAAATGCCACAATTACTGTATACTAGGACACAGCAGGCACGCAGTCAAGTGATGGCATAGTGAAAGAAAGAAACTTGTGTCATATATTCTGTGGTGGGACACAAAGGAAGGGACAACTGGAATGTGGCAAGAGGCTGTGTAGGAAGGAGGTTAGAATGGCGTTTCCCAGATTTGGGAAGGTGGGATTAGCTTGGTTCATTCTGTCCTTTCTTAGGCTTTGGCCAGTCAACTCTGACCCTGAGTAGCCCTGTCTAGGGCCCTGCAATAATAGGCACAGAGGGTATAATTTCACCACAAGGCTAAAGGTTTTAGAAATAAAGAAAAAAAAACTTCTGGTACCATGGTATACTGCACCTACTTGAAGGGTCACTCTACTACCTAGACATGGAACGCAACAGCCACAAGGATTGCCTTGTGGACAAACAGGCTGCTGAACCATCACACACAGGCCAAGGTATTGCCAAAGCCAGACAAGACACAAGGACAGGACTGGTCCCGCCTGCTGACAAGGGCAAATGCTGATATGGAAGGTGGGGTCCCAGAGTGGTTAGAGACTAATTTAGAGAAGGAAACAGGGCTTGGAAAACCCAAAGTTAGAAGGAGAAGCTAAGATGTTGCCTTTGCACTGAAGGGAAGGAAGAGTTAGCAGGGACGATGCAGACCCGGTGAGTTGGTTGGAAAGATTATCCCAGTGTGGGTGTGCAGCTGGATTAGAGGGGAGAGGAGAGGAGTAAGGGAGAGTGAGTGGCAGCGAGATCAGTCAATCAGGAAGCTAGGTCACTAGCATGAACAATATGAGTTCCAGTCATATCAATGGAAATGGAAGAAATGATTTGATAGATGTTGAGGTAGCCAATGAGTAGGGTGTGGGATGAACTATCCCTAAGCAGAGAAAGAGGGCACGATGCTGGCCTGGCAGAGGATGGAGAATGGTCTATGGCAGAGTAGGATGGAGGGTGACTTCTCTCACATAACTGAGCATATCCAGTGAGAAACAAGCCAGGCAGGTGGCAGTGGCCCTTGCTCTTCACTTCTGCAAAGAGGCAGCAATGGGACAGCCAAGTCTAAAAGGTTTGCAGTCCAGACAAAAGGCTGGGCCCTGGCTTCTCCGAAGGGAAGTCCTGTGAGGACAGGGCATGACAGAGGACCGAGGCTCAGCAAATGACAGGAGACCTCTGAAGAGCCCGACAAGAGCATCCGACGCGGATGGAGTAAGAAGAGAATGAGCTGAGGGCAGAGAAGGCAGGGAGAGGCAAGGCCACTCAGAAGGGGAAGTGGTGAGGGTGGCAGAGGTTGCTCGGGTGAGAGAGGCAGGACAGGGAGCCCATGCTACACCAACGAGGGGGTGGGGGTGGGGCAGGGTGATGATCTTAGGGTAGAAACCACATAGCGAGGTGAGAGGAAGGGGAAATGAAAAAAAAAAAAACAGAATGCATGAGTAGGCGTTGTTGCAGACACAGAGACACACTGTGGGAATAAAGGTGTGAGGGCCTGAAACACCAACTTGGCTGTCACCATCATTACCTTTGCCATTACCTTCGCCAAACCACCCGTTCTCCTTTGTCCCCAGGGGCCTCTTCCCACCCAGTGGCTCTGTTCCTACACAGATACAGACTTTTCCCAGCCCCGCGGAGCTACATTCCTGGTTGAGTATTTCCCTCTTGTCATTAAGAGCTCCTTTTTCTGCTATTTCTGAGTCTTCAGAGGTAGCCTCCCTGCCTCCACTCCCTCTGGCCTGGAGAACTCTCCTTCCCCCCTTCCCTCTAGTAGTTGCCTGCCTCTTTACAAATTCCTTTCACCAGAAGAATGTCTTCCTGGCTTTCCTCCAGAGCCCTTCAGGGCATTCATTTATTCATCTAACAAATATTTACCTAGAGTTTAATGGCCTACTTGGCACAAAATATTGCACTAGACAGAGGTGTTGATAGCAAGGCAAGGCGCAAAATCCAGACACAAAAAATCAGCTTGGAGTTAAAATATGTCTTCAATTCATTCATTCAGCCATCCATCCACCCATCCACCCATCCATCCATCCATCCATCCATCCATCCATCCATTCACTCAACAAGTACCACCTCTCTGCTAAATCAGCCTCTGGCCACATGTGTATGTGTAAGACATGACAAGACTGGACTTACAGTGCTAGAGCAATGGAGAAGAGAAAGAATTCTTTTAGCCAGTTATTCCTTACTATTTGTTTCATTTTGTTGTTTCTAAACCCACTGGATACTGGGAGACAGCGGTAGGTGTCCTGTGCCTACTCCTCACACAGTGTGCTGAGGGTGCCTATACTCCCTCAGCCCCACCAAGATGGGCTTTGCTCTATATATCTAACTTGATAGACCAGGTGTCAAGGTATACTTCCCACTCGGCTCTTTAATTCTCTTTTTTCTTTCTTTTTTTTTAAATTCTACCATGGTGGTCAGTCTGGGTAACTTCCCTGGAGATGTATGGCCCAAAGTTTACAATATGCGAAACAATTCTCCCAAGAAATTCCCAACAGCGAAGACTATGTTTGCCTACAGAGAATATGTGGGTGTCTGAGGTCAGGGGAGGTTGGGAGACTTAATTTTTAATGATATACCCTTTAATTTCATTTGAATTAAAAGGGAAGAAAAAAAGAACAAAAAGCTGGGAAGGAAGGAGGGAGAGAGGAGGAAACTTTTACAAAGGTCATTTACAATTATGCCTTATTCCTGCAATCGCAACTATATTACATATTTATTAGTTTCTGTTGAATATATTTATTAAGAGGCCCCTGAAGGGAAGTAAAGCTATCATCAGTTAACTTCAGGTATATTGGATATTTAATAGAACATAATTGGCTCAGAACAAAGGAACTGTGTAAACTAAAAGTAAGACCCCCCCCTCTCGTGTGTGTGTGTGTGTGTGTGTGTGTGTTTACATGCATGCTTGCGTGTACACTGGGGTTGGAACCCAGGACCTTATACATAACTAGACAGGCACTCTACCACTGAATTCCAACTCCAACCTAAGAAAGTCTTGTAGAAAATTAAAGACAATATCATCTTTCCAAAATGACCTAACAGGTTGGGCAGGTGCGATGCAGCTCTAGACACTGTACTCTTATTGACAGCCTGTCATTGCACAGTGACATTAGTTTTCCATGTGCAGTGCCTTGCTTATAGCACAGCAAGCTTGTATATGGGTCTATCTCTCAATCACCCCGTGTAGGCAAGTGAACTGGAGAATGGAGGGTGCATGAGGTAAGCAGTGGAGTTGAGTACTAACACCAAACTCTTTCTGAGTCCAACAACCATGACTTGACTCTTATAAAATCTTGTCACTCATTCTGAATCATAATGGATCATAGCACATACATTCCACAGTGGCTCTCCTGAGTACTATGAGTTGGGCAGCACTACACCAGTCCTTAGCATAGAATCCAAGGCCCAGAGGGCACCATACCTTGTCCAAAGTTGGTTAGCTCGTTTGTATCCATCTGAATAGTTAGAGTCAATCCTATTTTGCCCAATGGCTGTCTTGGAAAAGCTGACCTATTATTACAGTCTATCTGAGAATTAAGTTTATTTTCTTCACAGTATTAAACCTGTTAATGAACTTCCCTACACGTCTTTAAGTAGCTGTGCATCTGTACCAACTGGGACCATTGGTCTTGTTGACAGGCTGGCAGCATTAAGAGCTCTCTATCTAGGTAAAACAACACACCTGTGTGTCTTGTGGGGGGTAGGTTGCATTTCCAAAGAGGACTGACAGGCGAGACAGTGAGGAGAGGGTTGAGGGATCCACCCGAATGCGAGTGCCACCACCCAACAGGCTGATAGGCGGATGGAAGAGACTTGGAGGAAGGCAGCATCCACACACATGCAAGCCTTCTTTCCTTCTGGGGTGGCTGCTAGCATCAGCTTTCAGCCTCTTCAGCCTTTTACTGGGGAACTTCCAGGCCTGAAGCTCTGGACTAAGACTGTGAGCTCCTCAGCTTCTTGAGCTGAAAAAACTACCATATTCTCTGCCTTCCTGAGACACAAACAACCATTGTTGGACCACCTAGTCCCACCATGAGGGAGGATAATGTATGTCTGTGTGTGTGAGAGCATGCATGTGCACACACACATGTGTCTACATATGTGTATTCTATTGGTTTTGTTTTTCTGGAAAATTCTGCTAAATATGCCAACTAATCTTGATCTCTTACTAGATTAAGACAAACAAAGATAGAGGGACAGAGGGGCCTAGTGGGTTGTCTAGATGGGAGTGTAGTTTCTGAGACACAAAGCATCCTGAGGATTAGAGCTCAGGTTTAGCCTTGCTCCTAGGTTTTGATCTCTGGTTTCTTTATCACTTGCTTTAAAAATAACTTCTTACAAAAGGAACAATTCTAAGACAACAAACACATGGAAAAGCAACACTTCAGATGCCTGGCCGGCCATACCACAGAGCAAGAAAAAAACCAGCAGGCACAGGAAGTGTTCTGAGCATCGCAGACCTGCAAGAGGCCAGGCCCTGTTGGACTCTGAGGAGAATACATTTGTCAGTCCATGTGATATGAAGTGTTTGAAGAAATGCATGCAGGGAGGAAAGAAGCCTTTCTGCAGGTCCTGGCAGGGTGGGTAACAGCTTCAGTCTGTCTGTAATTAGAGGCCTAGGAAGACAGACAACAAGTGGCTCTGATGATTCCTGAAAGAGAAAGTATTTGCACTGCAAAGCAGACAAGAAGCATGGACTCCTCCCTGCCCCTTGCTGTTATCTTGGTATTGGATGTCTTCGCAGGGCTTGGGACAGCAGTACCACATGCGGTGGCAGCCATATCTTCTTACTGTTTGCACAGTGGGACATTTGTCTTCCTAATTGCTGCATGTGAGAGTTCTACATGCTTCTACTACTAGCTGAAACCAAATATCGAAATAAACCTTCCCTTTCTAGGCAGCTCTTGTCTGAGGCCATTTAGACTGCTAGCTTCTTCCACACCTAGTGTCCTTGGCCGAAGGAGCGATGACAGATTTGCACACTGCACTTTGACAAATGAGCTGTGGTCACTTCCAGTGAACCACTTAACAGATGGTTACCCATCATCCTGCCCCTAGACCCAGCGTAGGCACTGGGTGTGCATAGATGACATGTGTGTCTTTCCTTCAAGCAGCTTTCCTTTGAGAGGGAAGAGGGAGACTGGAACAGAATGTGTGTTCTCAATTCTGAGGATGTCAGAGGGCAAGAGCCAAGCAGCAAGGCCCTTGCAGGATTGGGTAGCAATGTAATGAGGACAACTTCAACAGAGGCAGCAGTGCAGCTGGACAGTAAAGGCTGAGGAGGAGTTTGCTAGGCTGTATGCTGGGGTTGGGAGACAAGATTGAGGTAAAAGAGTGCACTCTTGTTTTTCCCTTCTGAGTGGCCTGGGAAGGAAGAAGGCTCTGTGTTTGATGTAGGAGTCTCCTCTGTATGCTGTGATTACCATTAATGAATAAAGGAACTGCTTTGGACCTATAGCAGGGCAGAACAACTTAACGAGGTGGAAAAAAACTAAACTGAATGCTGGGAGAATGAAGGGTGGAGTCAGGGAGAAGTCATGGATCCACTGCCAAAGACAGACGCTGAGCCTTGCCAGTAAGCCACAACCACATGGTGATGCACAGATTAATGGAAATGGGTTAAATTGAGATGTAAAAGCTAGAGAAGTTAAAGCTAACAGGTCAAGCAGTAATTTAAATAACATGGTTTTTGTGTGATTATTTTGGGGGTCTAGGCAGCTGGGAAACGAACAAGCGGCCTCCTTACAACAAGCGTTTTTAATAAAAGAATAATTTTACCCCCTAAAACTAGACAACCATTCCTGCTAAGAGTCTATGTCTTGATGAGAACGGGTTTTCCTTAACTGTACCCAAAAGCAAATAGAGTCAGCAGTCTTGCGAGAGGACTGTATATGCCTGCTGAAGAGTGAGGACAGGGTCACTAAGGAGGTTACTGGGGGGACCGTGGCCTCTGCAGGCAGGCAGGGTGCTGACTTGTTCACAGCAGAAGCCCCAGGCAGACTACTACCAGAGAGTAGCCTCTGGCATTCAGGAGAGAATGACAGTTTGAGTTGCAATGGAAGCCAGCCTACTGGAGCTGCTGGCATATCCCAGTCCTCAGTTCCCCTGCCTATCTCAGCTGTTGTTAGCACCACCGAAAGCAGAGACAGATGCTAAATACACAACAGATGCTCATCAGCATGTGTGTTTGCTCATCACACCGAATGGCCTCTATCGAAGTCAGAGGATGATGAAACATAGTCAGATGTCCTTAAGGATGCTTGCTCCATTAGACCAGCAGTGAAAGTCTCCTCCACCCACAGGCCTCTCAAAGTCCTTCTCTGGTACCCACAGGTCTAAAATCAGTGTCTTACAAGGCTAGGTGGGGTCTGAATTTCAAACTTTAACAAGTGAAAAAGGAAAACATGATGCTATGAGCTACCGTAACCAGGTCAAGGTCTGCTGAATGGCGTGGGGCAGATTCTCTATCTTCATGTCTAAGCTTGCTGAGGAAGCTGGAAGCTTCCCGTACTGGTTCTGCTTACCAGGAAGCACACCTTCCCTTCTGGGTCCCAACAGACCAGTTATATCCATTAGGAGTAAGAGTGAAGTCAAGAGAGTTGGTGTGGGTCTCTGACATGCAACCTTTGAGTCTTCTGGAACAGGCTGTTTTAGAAGCAATCGATTCTGATGGAATAGGTTTTGCTCTTGGGTCCCAGTGACAGAAAATGCAAGGGTGACTTCACATTGTTCCATTCATGTGAAGGCCACTTCACTAAACAGATGGTTCTAGAAAGAAGATGCACCCAGTTCTTGACCACAGAATTTTACACACCTTTCTAAATCCATTTTGTGTTGCTAACAATTCGTAGGTTATTAAATTCACATTATTCTCCAGGTGTCCATTGCTTTAGAGAACCTGTCTGTGGCATTCACTGGCTCATTCCAGATGCCAATGACACCTTAAAGCCACACACAGAAAGTACATGTGGCTACATCCAACAACAGCCTCATGTCCACATGGGGCATGTATGTCTACATTAACTTTTCCACTTAAGGGACTCTGACGCAATAGCAAGCTGGAGAGAAGGACCAACTCCACCACTGTGCTCTGGGTTCACCTGAGAGCCCCTGCCTCAATGAATAGGGTGGAGAGCAATGGAGGAAGACTCCTGACACCAGTCTTAGCTGTTCACAGGCACGTGAACACACATGCATCGACACCTGCACCCACACATGCAAACACACTTGCACACACACCACATACACACGTGCATGGGCAAAACTTTTCCACAGACAGTCAGACTCCACAGCACAGGGCCTTTGTCCCTTCTACTATTTTGTTCACATCCATCCACCCCACCCCCAACTCCTCAGAGGACGGTGTATGTTGGCTCGAGGGTGGGTTAGGGCTGGGGTCGGGCATCAGCTGGAAACTCAACAAGAAGTTTAAGGCCAAGGAAGAAATTATTCAGAGACACGCTAGCAATGTGGGGCACGCTGAAGCCACAAGGGTGACGCCAGCGAATCTGGCCACTGGCCTTCACCTCTGCAGCTCGCATCACGTTCCAGCTGGCTTCCCATTTTTATTTGTGAGGCTATGCAAACCGGACAGGATGTCTTAAAGACTTAACTCCATCTGGGGTTCTTTTGCTGGCTGTTTCTCTCGAGGACTATGTCTTTTCTAACCTCCTGATCTGTTCTGCATGATCTGTTCCTGTTTACTGGGCCATCCCTCCAACCAGCGAACACCGAGAAACCTTTCGTGGCAGCCTAGGTCTGAAGCTATGGAGGCCAAACCAGGCGGGTGAAGCCTGAGGTCGCAGTGTTTCTGGTGTGTGGTATGCAGTGTAGAACAGCTGAGAAGAACATGGACCTCACACCGAATATAACTTTGGGACTTAGTCCCACATTGCTCTGCATACCCCAGCCCAGCCCATGTAATAGAACCTGACACCACATCCTCCTCTTTCAGTTCTCTGACCCTGACCTCCTGCCTTTCATAAGGCTCCCAGCATCAGGGGGATAAGCAAGTCCCCCCTCAAATATAAGCTCGGGGTAGGGGGATCACTTGTTATGGTGTGGGGATGGTTTGGCTAGGTCCCCTATGTGTCTCGAGTGTTGGCATATAGGAAGTATTGAGCCCTGTTAGCCAAGCCTGGTGAACGAGTCAACTGTTTCCAGTGAGGCTGTAAGGGCCCTGGGGAGTGGTTGTTTCCAAGGGAAACTTCTGTTTCTGCCTATTCTACACAAAACTGCTGCCCTGCCACATAATGCCCAGCAGATACCAGAGACATAGGCTTGGATGTTTTACCCTCCAGAACTATGAGCCAAATAACCCTCTTTTCCTCCTAAGTCACCAAGGCTCATGCATTCTGTTATGACAGGACAGGAAGTAAAGTCCTTTCCAGTCTATTGCAGCTAATGTTAACTTTAACAAAGAACGACAACAATATCACCAATATCCCAGAAGCACGGCTTGCCGATCGTCCCATCTCCCCAGCTCCCAGTGCAGGCACATCTTCAGAAAGGCCCCACGGTTCTGCCTGGGCATTCTCTGCGGTTTGGGTCGATGGCAGGAAGGCCTATGTACTGAGTGCTGACTGATCTCGGCCAAGTACTTCACAGTGATATTTCCATTTCATCTTCCCAGGGACTCCATGGAGAAGATCTAATAATCCTCATTACAGAACCATGTGTCAAAGCTTCGAAGAGAAATGGCTCCAGACAGGCAGATGCTAAGGGCCAAGCTTGGGTAGGACTCCAACCATCACATCCCACTGCAAGTGACTTCAACTGCTCCTCCCTGGGAATCACTGTTTCTTTCTTTTTCCTGGATAGGAACTGTATTATAGAGTTAGCCTTTATTTTTAGGTTGTAAACGTCAAACCTTGCCCCAAATTCTGATTTTGTGGGGGATCCTTCAAACTCTTCATATCTCTTGTGTTTGTCACCTATCCACTCCATTCCAGTCAATCCTGTAAGAAATCAATGTGTTGTAAACTCAGATTTAAAGAGACGAGTGAAGTCTCCCATAGTGGACCTCTTCCCTCTATGAAGTCTTCTTAGTGCCAATATTAACCTCACCGGCTGTACTGTATCGACCTCATGGGCTGCACTGCACTGCATTGACTTCCCTGGCTGTACTGCATCTACCTTACTGGCTGCACTGCATCGACCTTACTGGCTGCATTGCATCAGCTTCACAGGCTACACTGCATTGACCTCACTGGCTGTACTGCATCGACCTCACCAGCTGCACTACATCAACCTCACTGGCTGCACTGTCTGGCCTCATCATCTCTAGCTTCCAGCTACCTTCCCCCAGTGGGAAGCAAGGCAAGAAGGAGAGATGCCTGTGCGTATGACAATCGTCTCTCTGCAAAGTGCTACAGTGTCGGCAGCAGATGTGCACCTCCATGATGCCAGCTTAAGCTATCCTCCAGGGGCCCTAGGCATCTGAACACAGCTCCCTCCTGCTGCCTATTCATCCACACAGGAGGGATGGCTGCCCACCCTTGAGCACGCCTGCGTGCTTCAGATTCTCCTGGCCCTCGAAACCTGCCTACATTTGTCAATAGGCCCTTCATCAACTTCTCATCAACACCGCACCTGAGTGTGTCTCCTGTGCCCTGAGGGACCCTGGCAGGAGGCTTCTGTCACCACTTGACCACAGAAAACACCATAGCCTCAGCTAAATCTGAGTGACAGGGCTCATTTCCTTTTGCAGTAATTTTCACGTTCTACAAACTAGTCACAGACTCTACGTAAAGGGAGGAGAGGAGCGTGGACAGTCTGCAGGGTTTTTTTTGTTTTTTTGGGGGGGGGTTTGTTTTGTTTTGGGTTTTTTGTTTTTGTTTTTACAGCTCCAGCTCTGTTCCACTTTGGTATTTATTGGAGGGAGAGCTGCAGGCTACCAACCAAATAGCAAGTAGACTCCGAACTGTCACCATTAAATGAGGGTGGATCAAATTGAGAAGATGAATAAACATTTATCCATGTTACATAGTATGCAATCTCTCATTCTAATAAATGTTTATCCTGACTCCAAGTACATCAGGAGACTTTGCTCTTTCTAGAAGCAGTCATATACCTTCAGCCCTGCCCTCTGCCATGGTGGGTTCTGGGCAGAGGCAAGGACTTGCAGTTTCCTGGGTCAATTTTCTTTTCTTCATGTACTGTGCAGGCCACAGAATTGTAATTGTGGGATTTTCAAAAATTTAAACTACATGGGTGGAGACATTAAACGACGCCTGAGTTTTTCATAAGCAATGTTCAAACACATGCAGTGTCTAGAAACAGCATTTGTCTCCTTAGTGTCAACTGCTAAGTCTAGATTCCAAAGACCACCTTCAGGAACGAATTCTTATTCATTTAAATAAATATGTAGCCATTATAGGAGATACTGTCCCATTTATTCTCCAGTTGTGGGAGTTTCTCAGAGCGACAATGGTTTCCAGTACCCTCACACAGAAACCGCCCAGTCTGACCTCAGTGCTGGCATGGACACTTCCAATCCAGTAACACTGGCTCAAAGGGACCTTGTGGGTATGTATGGCACACGAACTATATCACAGAAGCCAAGATCACAAATCTTTACTACATGACTCTGGGCCACGAGGGCAGGCCCACTTTGAAAAAGAAACCGTCAAACACAATGAATCTCAGCATATGGTGTTAAAACAGGCAGTGGCGGAGTTCACTGTTTTAATAGGAAATGGGTTAGAAAACATGATTTAACATGACACAGGCTTTGCTGTAACTTCAGAAGCTGCTGGTTTAAGACATAAGACATTTGGAAGGTGTTTACTTTTGAGACATCAACAGTCTGATCCGGTTATGATAGTTTAAAAAAAGATCCAACAGTATACAAAAGTTAACACTGAAGGTGAGAAGTGATTGGTACAGACAGTGATGACCCTAGAAATTCCAAAAAAGAAACCGCAGAACCTGCCAGTGGATCTTTCAAGAAAAATATTCTTTTTCTGAACAGCAACACTCCCTGGGGGGGGGGGGGGAACGGACCAAGAGGAAACTATATTATCTACTTCAATCACCTTTTTTCTTTATTGTAGAGGCTAGCCGTCCTAACAGTCTAATAGTGCAATGCCTTATGGTCACCCGAACAATGATTGAATACACTTATTCCTTGATAAGCTCCTGCAGATTAAGTGTGCACTCAGCATTAATTATTACCCACATGGCAGGAAGTAAACAGGAACTGAGAGTAGCGGGCTTTCAGAGAAATGAGGGCAGAGAAATTATGCTCTTTTCCCTCGCCATTTTCTATTGATCTTCTCAGAGCAATTTCAGAAAAGTTGCAAGCCAATAATTTACACCCGATAAAGAAAACCTCAAGGAAGATAGATAATAAAAAAAATGAGAAACTATCTCCAGCTGGACCACGTTCTATTATGAAGGGCACACTGTCCCAATGGCGGGCCATTTTTCTTGCCTTATCTGAAGGCTTAATGCTGGTCGGGAAGATGAGGAGCCGTCCTCTTCCCTTCTGCTAGCTGTCAGCCCTTGCAATCTAGCAGGCACGCCACTAGTTCAGTTTAGCAAATCACCAGGAAGCGCTGTGCGAGCAGTCTTCGACTCCAGAGAGACTCGGAGGCTATGAAGAGATGGGCAGAGTCTCCCCTACCCCTCCTTTCGCTCTTACAGTCTAGTGTCGAACTCATTTCGACTTATTTGGACTTGGAAAGAAACACTTCTCTGTCTGCAATGAGCAACTCCAGACAGCTATGAAGGTGACTAGCTCTCCTCAGCTCAGCACAGTTTCCCAGGTGCTCTGTAATTCCTGAGTGGCTTACAGGTGACTTGTAGCTGCTCTGAGCACCCTGACTGAAGAATGTTGGGTTCTTTCTTTCTTTCCTTTTTTTTTTTTTTTTTCAGAAATGACAGCCACTGTTAGCCTTGTGAACTGTTCTCACCCCAAAGATAAAGACAAGTCTCAATCTGTTTCTTTAAGGCGACTGTGAGCATATGAGCCTCCCCACCCCACCCCCGCCCCGCCCCAGGAGAAGGCTCCAGGAGAAAGTGGCCTGCCTCCTTGAGATTCAGTGTATTTAAATCAGTGTGCCAATCTGAGCCTGGACAGTCTCTAGTTTGCTGCTCTTTTTTTCTTTTTTGAATTCAGCGATAGTGTGTAATTTGAAATTCCAGGAAATGATGATAAAGGGTGGAGGTTTTTTCCTGCCCAGTAATCATGCTCCAGTATTAAAGTCGTGTTATACAAAATGAAAACTATGGCCGTTTAGCTTTTAAATTTCTCCTTATACCACACTGTTAGTGTAGTGGTCTCTTGAATGCATTTATCTTTATCAACCCCTTTTGTATTATTCACCACGGAGATCCAGCCCTGGTCATACTCTCAAAGAAAATGCTCTTGCTGCGCCTCTGAGTGCTTCCTGGCCATTCCGATTTGATACTGAGAAAAAAGAACCACGATGCGCTCTCCGGTTCCTAATCTCAAGGGAGTGAACACCCAGGGCAAGGAGTCTTGCCTAAAAAAGGAAGTGCTTGCTGAAGTTGGACGAAATTCTCAGCGGCTCAAACTGTCAAATTCTGAAAAGGAAAGGGAGGGTCGCTGCTGTAAAGCCATAGAGAAACAAAGCCACCCATCATGAAGTTGTTTCCAAGATTCACAGCTTAAAGCAAAACCTCAACTACAACCTCAATACTTTTAGGAGGCTGAAACAGGAGGATTGCCATGACTCTGAGGCCAGCCCAAACTATGATAATTACAAGGCTAGCCAGGGCTACATGGCAAACCCTCATTTCAAAATAAATATATATTTAACCTCAAACAAAACCGAGTCACAAACAGGCCATTGGGATTCCAAAGACCTCAGCATCACCACAGGCCCTAATGGGCTCTGGGCCTACAGGGTACCATTCTCTTTGCTGTTCCAAACCTCTGCAGATGCTCAGCCTGACAATGATGTGACGTTTTCGAAAACTGTTCTCCCCGAAGACCCTGATTTTTAAAACCTCCTCCTTCCTACTTTCTCTAGGAGTTAAAGGAGGCACAAGAAGAAGAAGAAGAAGAAGAAGAAGAAGAAGAAGAAGAAGAAGAAGAAGAAGAAGAAGAAGAAGAAGAAGAAGAAACCTCCAGAATGAAGCAAAAATAAGTACAAATATCAAACAGAGAACTGTTAAATTAACTTTAAATTTTATCATTCAGGAGAGAAATACGAAATGTGTCAGGTTGCAGGCAGCATTTAAGGCCATAAAACGGTTATTACCCTACAGTCTTTATGTGACGCTCTAGGCTCCAGATGCATCACAACCACTAATTACACATCTGTCTGCTGTCCCAGTACGGGAGCTTGGTATCGTTAACCACATTACAAAGGCAGGGAATGGGGAATTAAGTGACAGGCCCCAGGTGATAGACTAAGGAAAGGTAGGAAGAGGGAATGGTCCTGGGATTCTCTGAACACACAGACATCTTACCCTGCCTTGTGTTTAACATACACAGGAGTTCAATACTGGGGTCGATTCTGAGCGCACAATAGTGAGGAAGCCAGAAGCTTCCCTGTCATCAGAATCAGGAACTCCGGGTGTTCACAGCCTTGGCTCGGGAACAGTAGCATGTGCCAGGTCCCTTGGAGCTGGGACCTTATTAAAACAGTCCCCTGAGCCTCACCTCTGCTCTTTTCATTCAGGTCTGGGGCAAGGTCTGAGACTGCATTTCTGGAAAGCTGACAGACGAGGATGGTGGTCTGTGGAACTCAACTTCAAGGTTTTCCATTTCATACCAAAGCCTTTCTCAGGTACCCTGGGGTCTGCCCTCTCCTTCTCTACGCCCTCTCCTTCTCTTGTGTAGACCAGGCTGTCCTCGAACTCATTAGAGAGTCCCATGCTTCTGCCTCCCCAGTGCTGGGATTAAAGGTTGCACCACCACTGCCTGGCTCCTTCCTTCCTTTCTAGCTATCACATCTCCTGCCCTCAGTCACAGCATGTCCCACCAGATGAAAATGAGGCCATTAGGGTGGTTCTGACATCTATCAAGATGCCACTACTCACCTCAAGTTGAGGCCCTTCTGTCTTTACATCTATAAAATGGACTGATGCTATATTTATCATGGGAAGTTTAATTAAGGGTTAGCTGAGGTCGCCCACTAAGGCACCAAATACCTGGCAAGGAGTACAAGTTCATTAGTAATTATCATTATTACTACATGTTTGTCCTACATTCATTGAACATATTCTAGGACTCTATGAAGAACAAAGGATAGAAGGACAAGTCGTCGTCATCTCTCTGTTCCCAAGGAGCTTAATATCAATATTTGTATTAGACGAGGACATGATCGTCATCTGTGATGTTGGACCAGGTGGACACTTACAAAAACATCAACCATTAATGATCAATAAGGCAGCAATAAAACCTATCTTCAATGAAAACTTATGAAGAAGACACATTGCTACTTTTCCATCTGCTCTGATTTAAGAGCAAGGAAAGGATGGATATCCCCTAGGCCTCCATCATGCTTCTCCTAGCTTCCAGAGAGCCACTGGTTGCCTGGAAAGCTGCAGAACAGTCCATTCCTCTTTTCTTGAAGTAGAGAAGAAAGTATGGTCCAAAGAGGAGGCATTTCTTGCAAATGCAACCCAGAGCCAACTGCAGGAAGAAGACCAGCCAGACCTGGGACAGAATGAGTAACAGAAAGACTTTCCCAAATGATCTGATGCTGACTCAGGTTGTGACTTACAGAAAAGGGCACCGAGGTCTGGGAGTGTTTAGAAGTGGGTATCAGGGACAAGCCCAGCAGCCTAACATCTAATCCAAGTTTTTTCCTCACATCTGTCTTGTAAACAGGACTCCAAGGCAGAATGTTCATCCCCCTCAAAATGAGGCAGAGGTATGTGTTTCTCAACTAGGCAGAACAAAGGACAGAACCTGGGGATGCAATGTTTCAGTCCGGTCAGATAACCATCCACAGGGCTGGCTAGTTTGTTCTCTCTCTCTCTCTCTCTCTCTCTCTCTCTCTCTCTCTCTCTCTCTCTCTCTCTCTCTCTCTCTCCCCTTCTCTCCTTCTCTCCCTCCCCCCCCACAGCTAATAACATTTTAGTATAGATCATGGATCACACAAAAGGTAGAAGAGGCCTTTATGACTTCTTTAAAGAGTCTGGTACCAGGAGAACATCAAAGAAGTCCCCATTCAGCTGGCATTCTAGGTAGGATGCTGAAGGACCTTCCCAAGGAGGACACAATTCCTTTCTTGTTTCCAGGCTTCTTTGCCAAAAGTAACAGTGTTTGGTTAGCAAAGGATAAAACAAAGATGACCAAAAAGTAAACAGAACCCAAGGTGAGATGAACTGGACAGACAAGGACACCCAAATGGTCCAAATGAGTTTGAACCTCAAATCCCAGACAAGCTATACCTGGCTCAGAGGACACTTCCTATAGGATGGCCAGCTTGCTGCAGAGTCCATGAGGAGGATTCAGTCCACAAGAAGGGACTAAAGCAAGGCACTGGTCCAAAGCAGGGGTGAGATCTCTCTAAGAGCTACAAACTGATTCTAGAAACGACCAGTGGGACAGATTGCAAGGGAATGGTGATGTCTGGGTGCCAGTTCAGCCTCCCTAAGGATGACAAAATCAAGACCAACACCAATTGTTTCTTTCCAGGAAAAAGCCACAAAGTGGGAGACCAGCACAAATGCAGCAGGCAAAAGGGACTTCAGCAAAGAATTTTGGACACGATTGTGAATGTAAGATAAAAAGCAACACCAGTGGGTAAGGGGAAAACTGGCTGATTGACAGCCACAGAGGCCACGAATTGGTTGGAAGAAAAAAATGTGTCTTGGTCTTATCTCTGGCCATCTTTGATCAAAAGCAAATGTATTCTTATCAAAATTGTCCCTGTACAGATGATCGAATAAAACTTCACTCTATTTGCAGGAAGTAAACTGTCTGCCCTTTCTGAAACAACAACAACAACAAAAAACTTGGACGCTTGAATTACCAGCTGGGTGGGGTAAATAATACAGTAGATGGGAAGCCGTGGATTCAAGAGATCTGAATAGGTTGGCACAAAATGCAACACAATTTTAGCTTCACAGAGATAAACATAACATTTTGGCAAGAAGGTGGTATTTATTTATTTATTTATTTATTTATTTTTGTCGGTGTGGGAGAGACTCGGGCTGATGGTGGAACGTGTGGTGTAGATATAGAAATGAAAATCCAGGCAAATTCGATAGCATTAAAGTGTGACCAAGGCTCAGGCAAAAATGGAGGCACAGGCTGGGTGAACAGAGTTAACGCCATTGGCTTCGGTTAGCTAGTGTGTCTGCACCATGTCCACTGTAAAGCCATAAGGAAGAATGGGATGTGTGGAGAGGAGAACATGAGGATTCTTGTAAGACCCAGGTGAGGGAAGCAGGTGAGCAGTGCCTCTGGAGGATCATGGCGTAGCCCTTCAAATAACCAATAGACCAGTGAGCGGGTTCGGTGTGGTCTAAAGAACTGACACGGGGTTCCCATGAGAGAATCTTTGCCAACAGCTTCCAGCAGCTACTTCAGAAGGCAGTGAGTTCCTACACAGGGGCCTCTCGGGAGGGAGAGACAGTGCTTCCCAAAGTGGGGCCCAGACATCCCTTACTGTCCCAGATTGGGATGCTGTGAATTTGACTAAATGAGCCACAAATAAGCCTTTGATTCTGAAGTAGAGACCGAGGACTTGAAGTTGCCAGCCGGAGAACTCCTCCTAGCCATTAAACCATGCAGAAATCTCAATAAATCCAGCTAATGAGATGCGGGGTCACAGGGACCTTTCATCTTCAGAGCTTGGGCGTTTTCACACCAATTATTGCTTTTAATCTTCACAATACTCCCACTAGGCAGGGAGGAGAGGGGGTGGCAAGTTTCATTTTGCCTATGTGGTAACTTGAGAAGACTAGGCCGAAGCTCTTCCATCCCGAGGTATGGGATTGATAACCTGAATGCCTACCAGTCTGTTGCCGCGTCCCGTCTTTCTGCAAGATGCTGTCCTGGGGTGAAGCGCTGGAGAACAGCACAAATCAAGGACCATCAGAATGTGTAATTCTGGAGTGAGCAGAACTCACTCGGGGAGCCAAGCAGAGCTCTCAGAAACCACAGGAGAGGAGCCTTGTGTTGGTGATCAATCAGTGAAAGATAGCTTCTAGGACATTTGCTTTACCCTGCCTCAGTTTCTCCAATTAGGGGAGAGACTGATGGTTCCTTGGGATAAAAATAAATAAATAAATAAATCCAAAATGGCTCTTAGGAGACTTATGAACCCTCTATCTTTGTTTCAACTGAAGTACTTAACAAGGTACTTAAATTCAAGGCATCCCTTAAATTAGAATGGCAAAAGCCTCTGGCTAATCCGTATGATCAGTAAAGGGAGTTTTAAGCCTTCTTTGTCTATGTGCCAATAGGCTAAGAAGACAGGGTACATGCAGTTTCTAAATTTAGATGTCTTAAGTTCAAATCCCAGGTGAATCTCCTAAGAGCTGTGAGACCATGAACGAGTGGATTGACTGCTCTGTGCTCATTTTCCTTCTCTATAAAACAGAGATGGTGAGTATGCCCTTCCCCAGAGACTAGCCATGGGGAATAAACCAGGCCATGTTTGAGTGCCTGGCCCCTGGGACGCATTTCCCATTCGCTCTCCATTATCACTGCACTGTCTGTGGAGAGGAGGCCCATGCACGGTGGCTGACATCGATTTAAATGTTTGTGAGTCTCCTGCTGTAAGGCCTGATTGTACAGGAAGAGCGCACTCCTTGGTGGAATACACAGAAGGCCAAAATGTACCTTCTTAAAAACAAACAAACAGCCATTTTCCCCAATGACAACTTTAACTCTGGAACTGCTATCGTTCTATAAATACCTTCTCCCAAGACTTTTATCAGAGAGATGGTGAGGGAATTAGTGGTCCCATTCCAAAGGAAGTTTAAGAGAAGCAATGTGGGGCTTGCGTAATGGCTAAGGTGGTAAAGGTGTCTACTGTCAAACTTGATGAGCAGGGTTCGATCCCCAGGACTCAACTGCTGGAAGGAGAGAACTGACTCCCACAGATTGTCCTGACCTCCCCCCACCTGCCCCACATCCACACAGAATGAATAAATAAACATAAAAAGGTATTTTCTAATGTCCCATAAGCGTATTCCAGCAGCTTACACTGTGGTATTGGAGGATGAGAAAAGAAAGTCAGTGTGGCATCTGCGCAATCAACTCCACAATGGGACAGAAAGAATGCGGGGGGGGGGAGCTCAGTCGAAAGAGGGAGCTGCCAGATGAGCCACTGACCAGAGGAAGGAGGAAGGGCTGACAGTGCCTGGAAAGAGAAGCATCAGGGGACACAGAGAGAAAGTGAGCAAGCGTCCACTGGGCACACCTCCTGCAGTGTGGAGGCAACTTCCTAACAGGTGAGCATGCTCTCTTTGCAGCCTGGATCTTGGGCCAGCACTGCCGGCTGGATGATAGTAAGGAAATGTCCTGTGCCCCAGAAGTGGTTCTGAGGGCTTGGGTTTCTTTAGCATTTATCTCATTCTCTTTCCATAAGGAAAATTTTTTAAATAATAAAGTCAAGGAAATGAATGATTGCAAATCTGTGGGGTTTCCAACTAGATGCAATCTTTGCACCCATGATATTTTTTAGAACCGCAGGGTCAGCTGCCGCTGGTTAGCACTGTCTAAAACCCTGGGGAATGAAAAGTTGGCCTCCTCACTTGCTACAGAGGCTGCAGACGTCAGAAGCCACAGTTTGGTGGATCTGGGACCCATGTCTCCAGTATCTGAAGTTCATTAGTATCAATTAGCTTGATAGCTAAGAGCTCCATACTGGCCAAATTCAGTCCTGTCTCTCTCTGGCTCTGGCATGTTAGACAAATTATGTTAGTTCTCAGCCGGGCGGTGGTGGCGCACGCCTTTAATCCCAGCACTCGGGAGGCAGAGGCAGGCGGATCTCTGTGAGTTCGAGACCAGCCTGGTCTACAAGAGCTAGTTCCAGGACAGGCTCCAAAACCACAGAGAAACCCTGTCTCGAAAAACCAAAAAAAAAAAAAAAATTATGTTAGTTCTCTAGGTCTCCACGGTGTCCTCGTCAACAGAGAACTCTACTGGCCTGTCTCTGGGGAGGCAGGCAAGATACTGGAGCTTAAGCCTAAATAGCCAATATCATCTGTGGCTTCCTCCTCTCAACCCAGAGATGGGGACGTGAGCACCGGTCACATGACACAGGGAAGGCTGCACCAAAGGGCAGCGCATGGAAACACTTGCTCATTCAGTCTCCTACAGTGAGATGTGGCAAAGTGTTATGTGGCACTCAATTCCAAATAACATAAATGCTAGAGAGGTGGGCCTCGTCAGACACCCTAACATAGCCATGTGGACAGAATGTGGCAGGCTCTTCAAAGCAGGCAGAGAAAGGCTGGGAATAAACTGGAAGTGGAGGCAGATCTGGCCCCTGTCATATGGAAATGCAATCTCTCACACACACTGGTGCAGTCCCCCAAGTGTGTCAAAAGAACTGTGGGAGTCACTCAAAGGACACAGATCATGTGTCCAGTCTAAACCAGCTGTTTGGGCAGCTCTGTATAACTGAGTTGTGTCTGCATGAATGTGTAATGCTGGGATGTAAAGGACGATCCCTGCACCATGCCAGGAACGTGCTAGTATGGAAATGGGGTGGCACGCACTTCTGCATGGTGTTGAAGGGGCCAGCTGACACTCCCCTGCAGCCTTTTTTACCTCACTGGTCCTTGCCTGGCAGCCAGCATCCATACTAGCCACATCATTATTCTATCGAAAATGGACGGATACCCAAATCCTGCCCATTTATTGACGATTCCCTTAAGATGCTGGGTGCACAAAGACCTATATGGATTCTCAAGAAGTATAAACCAAAATGGCTTTAAATGAGCAAAACGCACAGAGAGAGAGAGAGAGACAGAGACAGAGAGAGACAGAGAGACAGATCTCTGTCAGTCACATGTCACACTAGCGTACCTCCCCCTTGCGTCACCCACTATCTGTGCCTCTGTCAGGTATGTGAAGGGTCCAACACCTCTCACCTGGGACAGACACAGGCAAAGACTGGCTCATGGCTGGCCTATCTCTGAGACTGTATTAAAATTATAGGGCTTAGGAGCCATATGCCCTCGCCACCACCTGAACAGCCACTAGAGTTCCATCAAACACATCTGCATGAGAAGAGATTCCTCTCTATTACAAGGTCCAAATTATTATGTCACATTTAGTTCTCATTTACAGTAAGAGTTGTTTGTTTCCATAGAGCCACAGTGTTATGAACATTATCAATTGCATATGGGATGGTTTGGCCAGCTACTGTAAACTTCTTAGCTAAACACATTCGTAAGTGCCAACTCAAATAACTATCACAAAGTTGTTTTTTTTAGAAGATGACTCTGTGTAGAAAAGACTTCAGAAGTATCTTGTATCTCAGGCTCTGGCCCTGCCATATCCACTTTCTATGCACCCCATCACCCAGCACAGGCTCACCCCTGCTTGCCTGCTATGAACCCCATTTTCTGTCTTTGTCCAGGACCTCTCGGCACGGTCCTGGAATAGGAACAAGCAAACCTCTGGTGAAAGGCTGGAGGGAAAATATCTCAGATTTTGATAGTCATATAGTCCCTATTGCACCTGCCTGGTTCTGCCTTTACGGTGTGGAAAACCAGATGTTAATATATAAAATGGTGGTTGTGTTGTAGTCTAATAAAGCTTTATTTACACACTAAATTGAGGGCGAGATGCTTTCAGTAACTCATGGTTTGCTGACTCCCAATTTTAGATCTAACTGCCTAGTAGACATTGTAACCTGAAAACATCACAGCTCAACACTGTAAGGGTAGACTCTGCTTACCTCTAGGTATCTATCAACACAGAAGCCAGCTCGCCCATGCCCAGGACAACCAACATTTAACCACCTAGTCTACAAACTCCAATTCTCAGTGTATCTCTCATGTTCTGCTCCTGTTCTGCACACGTTTTAAGTGCAAAGAACACGTTACAGCTATCTCCTCGTCCTGTGGTCTAGTTTGCTATCTGGCATATGGAAAGAGTTCCATAAATGTTTGTGGAGTGAATAGGTGACTGAATGAATGAAACAGTCACCCTAGGGCAGGAAGTGCTTCAACTATAGGGAGTGAGCGAGTGTGTGTGTGTGTGTGTGTGTGTGTGTGTGTGTGTGTAAGAGAGAGAGAGAGACAAAGAGAGACACACAGAGAGAGACAGAGACACCTGGAGACTTTTAAATCACGGGTTATAATTGTGCTGGTTTAGAATCTGAGGTCCTGCTACTGACCCATGGCATATACTGGAATAAGGACAGGGAACCTGAGGAGCACACCGTTGCCTCACAGTGCCCATACCTGCACAGACTTCTTCCCATTGCATGTTTATTTCTTTCCCACAGCCATTTCATCGCCTAACATCTAGTCAAAATTCCAGAGAAATTCATAAAACAGCATCAAACGACTTAGATTTGCTGAGTTTGTACACATTTTAAATGAACTCCTTCCCTCTCGGCTTCTGCCTCTGGGTCCCAGTTAATTTAATGTAATGTACCCATTCGCCATCTGTGCAGCATCCTGTGGATGCTCTGCCAGCATGAGCCTTGCTTATCAAGATGTGTTACTTATCTGGATTGTGCAAAAGTCTTAAACAAATTATGATTGTTCCGAAATTCAAAGGAACAGCCTGCTTTCCCAGAACTCTAATACAATGGCCAAATAGAAACCTTGTTTCTGGCTGCCTCGCACCTTCTTTTATGGCAACAAAACCCTTTTTATCAGCAGAACAAGTAATGGCTTTCAGGGTTTCAGGACTGTGTGACTTTCCCCTCCCCTGAAGAGAAGACCGCGCCATGGTTATCTGGAGGGAGGCATCGCCCACAAAAGCTGAACTGTGTGTTTTGGCAAGTTAAAAATATGACTCTGATGTTTTGTTTCAAAAACTCGTATTTCTTTGCATGAGTTCCATAGTGTTAATGGCCTCAGGCGGGGGAGGCTGCTCTGGCCGCGTTGCACTCTGCCTGGAAAGGGGCTGTTAGTGTGGAGAATGCCCGGGGTCTGCAGCAGGCAGGCTGATTTACACACATAATCTCAGCATTTTGGATAATTACATTTCCTTTGACAATTTCTAAAGAATCTGCGTGATGCTGGATCGTGTCAGGAAATAGGTGTCACGGTGAATGTGTGATTCTAAACCAGGCCTTTTCACTATGAAATTGTAGCAATACGCAGTGTAATCAACTCATAGAAATTACTCTCCCTATACTTAGCTCAACTGAGGAGAATCAAATTGCCGTACCTGAAATTACAGAAAAAACAAAAAAACAACAACAACCAAAAACCCAATTACAATGATATTCCAGTTCTACAACTGGTAAACAACTAAACAACTCAGATCTGTTTTTACTGTAAAATTCCTATGGCTCCCGAATATCTAGAATTTCAATGAACCCTCAGTAAAATGCATTTAATAGACATCCTTTCGTATCCACAAGGGATTGGTTGCAGGATCTTGCAAAGACACAAAAATCTTTGGCTGCTCAAGTCACTTATGTAAAATAGCACAATATGCATATAATCTACACATATTCTCATGTGTCTTTTAAAAAAACATATCACCTCCAGATGTCCTACAATAGCAGACACAGTGTAAATGGCATGTAAATGACAGTCAGACTGCAGTGTTTCAGGACTAATGGCAAGGGACAAGGCCCCTGCATGTTCAGTACAGATGCAATTCAAATCATATCATTGTCAGGTCTTGGGTGAGTCTTCAAACCTGGCACCCAAAGATACAGAGGGCCCGAGTAACTGGCTTCATACAGGCAGCTATGGGAGAACCACAAGGTCCTGAGATTTGGAGCTTATGAGGCTCAATCTCCATGACTGAGATTTAGATGTCCAAAGGAGGAAATACTTCTGAAGCCCAACAGATTCATGGCAAAATAAAGCCTGGAACCCAACGTGCCTCCTGCCCCCACAAACACCCTTTGTCTAAGGGCTGAATGGCATTTAATGCTACCACTTCTGTTTTCCAATTCATATACAGACCCACATCTTGACTCTGCCTGTCCTTAGGGTTCTCTCAGATCGAAAGGGCCACCTGAGTGCTAGCAGGAAAAAGTCCCAAGGAAAGGGTTTCCCCTTTTGTTCACTGCTCTACCAAAAGGCTAGTGTTGAGGAAAAAAAGGAATGGTCAAGAAATGTGTCGCGTGAAAGAGAACGAGTCCCATATGACAATCCATAGATGTACCAGAGCTTTGTCGGAGACTTCGCTTTCCATATCCTCTCTCTGACACTCTTCCAGAACTTCTGATGTGCCAGACATTTTACAAGGCTGAGGTGAACCTCAGAATAATGCATCGATTTTATTCATTCAGTGAACTTAATTGAAGGTGATCCCATTATCGTAACCTCTTAATGCAATGTCATCTCTAATCAGCTTAATTCGGCAGACTGTACCTGTACGTCACTCCCTGAGGGAATGGTTTTCACCTTCAACCTGAGGTCAGGACTCCTGTGATTCAGCAATCTGCTCTCTAGGATCATACAGGGGAAACTGCGATCTCTGCACTCGCCTGCCAAACCTGAAAGAGCGGATCGAAGCAGGCAGCTTGGCTGGGCAATTCTGACAGATTCTCTTTCCCAACTACAACCATCACAATGTGTTGTATTCACCAGCAGGACAGGGTCCCTGTACCTCAGCCACACATGATGATAGGTGTCTTACTTCTTTGCCTCAAGGAAATGCAAGTAATATGCCTGAACACACAGCTTGGTTTCCCAGGAATCCGGTAAGCATCATAGCCTTGCAAAAATCCGGGAGCCTGAGCAGTATTTTCAGAATCTAATACTAGATTAGGGCGAGTGTGACTCTTTTGTGTTGGGCATGCTTTACTTTCACACTAATCCGTTCTAATGAGTACGGTGGCACTCAGCACTTCTTTTCCCCCATGAGGGCACGGGGTTGATTCCAAACAGGTGATACTCCATGGGAGGAGGCTTGAACAGTTTATGAGACACCAAAAACCTAAAGGACAGTAAAGTACTAATTACCCGCCTTTCAGTGGAAGTAGAAGTAATTAAAGCAATCATTTCTAGCTCACTTCAGAGTTCTCCCTGACCTCTTCAAGCTCACCTGAAATGGAGAGTACCTGGAACACTTCCCTCCCAGCTATGAAAAATTCCACTATTGAAATTATCACTGAGTCGCTCTTTTATGCATCTCTTATCAATCCATACAACCCCAACATCCCCACTGCGACATAAGCTTTATTGTCTTTCTTGGTCCTTGGCACAAATGTATCATATGTAGTAATGAGAAATATTTGTTGACCATGAATTCTTTGCTGAATTCTTGGACATTCTGTTGTTGACTTTGATGTACCTTTTCAATCCTTCTTCTAATGCCAACTATATAAAGACATACAACCTAAATTTCACCATTATAGCCACCTCTAATGAAGGATTTTGCAGTTTTCGGTGCATTCATGCTGTTGAAACAATTTCCAGCACTTTGTTCATCTCAGAAAATTAAAACTGTCCCCATCATAAAGAGCACTCCATCTTCTCGCCAGCCAGCCAGGGAGCCACTGAAACCACCATTCTGTTTTCTAACTCAGTACACACATGTAAATAGAGCCCTACAAAGCTGTCCTTTTTGGCTGGTTTATTTTACTTAGCAGAATGCCCTCCAGGTTCATGTATGTTTTAGCATGTA
The DNA here is from genome assembly GCF_950005125.1 of Chionomys nivalis. Taxonomy (NCBI): domain Eukaryota; kingdom Metazoa; phylum Chordata; class Mammalia; order Rodentia; family Cricetidae; genus Chionomys; species Chionomys nivalis. Next base: position 142,421,795 of record NC_080086.1, read on the forward strand.
CTGGAATCTCTTTCTTTTATAAGGTAAAATATTCCTATGTATGCACTGCCCATACTTTTCTCCCACCCAAGCATGTTCCAGTGGTCACTTGTATTTTTCCAGCTTTTGGCACTGTGAAGGACGGCAACTGACTCTTTGAGAACTCGTCTTCCATGCTTTGGGGGCAGAAATCCAAAAGTGGAATTGCTGAATCACACAGCCCCCAGCCAATATTAGTATATACACTGGTGGGTGATAATGACAGGATGGTCTTTATTTTTATTTTTATTTGTTTAGAATTAGAAGAATACCTTGGGCAGAAAGACTTTATAATAAAACAGGGGATGGCACTCCCTGGACAGAGCTGAGCCTGTGACTCTGAGGGGCAATGCATGGGGACAGCTCCTAAAGATAAACATAATTCATGGTGAATTATGCCCCATGAACTACAGTAAGATCTGGTGCTAGTAAGAAGGGCACAGGAGTTATAAAAGAAAGAAGAAAGGAAAAGAGACAGAAAGCAAGCACTGAGCCATTAAGAGGAGTTTCTTAGGAAGACATTGCCCAGAGAGACAGTGTAGGAACAGATGATTTGGGGCTTAGGAAGCTTCCTGCTTGCTTCTCAGCCCAGCCAAGCAGCAGACTCTCCAGGAGGGCATTTCTCTAGACTAGCTGTTCTCCCTCCTCCATGCTTCCTCCCTATGTGACAGCATGCTCCTGGAGAGGGACCTAAATGTCAGCCCAGCATGAGTGTAGATCTCAGGAAGGCTAAGGAGAATGGACACCAAGGGGGAAAAATGACTCGGCAGTGAGCAGGTCATGGTGACCTGGGGGCCTGTTCAATGGTTTCAGAAGTCGGACTGCACATGTTCAAAGAACCGTGAGGACTGGGGGAATATGAAGGTTGACTGTGCTATGGATCAGAGCTCCACAGAGAGAATATTTTAAAAGACAACGCCCTGGGGATCTGAGGGGAGTGACTATCTGAGGTGTGAGGAACCACGAAGGAATGCAGAGGCTTTCTGTGATCATCAGATGTAATGTAAGATCTAAGGCACAATGGCTTCAAGTCATGAAGCTTGGGAAGAAGGGAGGTAGAAACAAGACCTAACACACACTGCAGTCTGTTTTTAAGCTAGTATTTTGCAAGTATAATAGGTTATTTCTGTCCCTGGGAGAGTCCATTTGTTTTAAAATAATGTCATTATTTGAAAACAGTCTGAGTTTTCTAATATCTCAATTTCATTTTAATAAATGGAAACCAAGGAAAATGCATCCCTCAAACAGAAGAAATAAGTTCCAGCATGTTGGGGGCGCCAGATGTTGTAGAAGATTATGCATTTCTTTTCTTTTTCTTTTAAAAATTTTTTAAAATATTTATTTATTATGCATACAATATTCTGTCTGTGTATATGTCTGCAGGCCAGAAGAGGGCACCAGACCTCATTACAGAAGGTTGTGAGCCACCATGTGGTTGCCGGGAATTGAACTCAGGACCTCTGGAAGAGCAGGTAATGCTCTTAACCACTGAGCCATCTTTCCAGTCCTTTCTTTTAAAATTTTATTTGGTTTTTTGAGACAGGGTTTTCTGTAGCTTTGGAACCTGTCCTGGAACTAGCTCTTGTAGACCAGGTTGGCCTCGAACTCACAGAGACCCACCTGCCTCTGCCTCCTAAGTATAGGATTAAAAATGTGTGCCACCACTGCCCGGCTGATTATGCATTTCTACGTGACCTTAGATAATTAATTCTTCAGAATCTGAGCTTGCTGTTAATGAAACAGAACAAATGCCGACACTGCAAGGATACCCCAATCTCTAGTTTCCTTTCCTTTCTTCAGAACCCATATTAAATGCATAGCACTTGGCAAAACAACTCTGCTCATAGTGATGCCTCATGGCTTTACCTACAGGATGAAAGAGAAAATTACTTGGGGTTTTATGAGTTTTAAGAAATTTTTTTAAAATACTCTGGCAATGTGGGTGGACAAAGAAGTGAAGAATGAGGGGGGAAGGAGGCAACTGGGTTCACAGAATGGAGGAAGAAAATGTGAAAAAATGTACAAGAACAAAAGTACACAAAATGAGCAAAAGGCTGTGCTTTAGAATGAATTACATTTCAAAGCATCAAGAAGCAAGAAGAAGCCAGATGTGGCGCGGTATACCTTTGATTCCAGCTCTCAAGAGGCAGACAGATGACTGTGAGTTTGAGGTCAGCCTGATCTACACAGTGAGTACCAGGCTAGCGAGAGCTACATAGCAAGATACCAATTTAAAACAAACAACAACAACAATTAAAAAAAAAAAAAAAAAAAAAACTCCCCTGGGCAGATATAATATACTACTGACAGATCATATACGTGCTATCGGTCATCAAGTTCAAATGGGACACAGGAGGGTTTGTGTGAATTCAGGACTGTAGGTGCCTCAAATTAGACCTGAAACTTAAAATAACAGAAGCTTTCTGTAATCTAGAGAAGTACCGATACAGAAGACAGGAAAATGGTACCAGAGCCATCACCCAACTTGCCCTGGCATGTTCTCTAGACTCTAGGTCAGCTGCTCCTCCACACTGCAGGCAGGAATCTTGCTCTGTCTTGCTCCTTAGTATTTCAGATTCTACAACAATGGTTAGCACACGGCAAATGCTCGACCAACACAGGAGGCACAGGCACTAATCAATAAGTTTACAGAGATTTCTACAGGTAAGTGTCAGGCCTTAGAACCCAAGAAATACAGATAAATGTAAGATACAGTCCCCCAGGAAGAATGCGGTAAGGGAGACACACATGGAAGGGTGGGATAGTTAATATTCAGTGGCAAATTGACAGAACATAGCATCACAGTGTCTGGGTACAGCACTGAAAGCATTTCCAGGGGGTTACCTGAGGAGGGAGGGCGCACCCAGATTATGGGTGGCACCATCACCTGAGCTTGGGTCCCAGCCTGAACAAAAGGGATTAAGAAAGAAGACGAGGAGGAGGAGGAGGAGGAGGAGGAGGAGGAGGAGGAGGAGGAGGAGGAGGAAGAAGAAGAAGAAGAAGAAGAAGAAGAAGAAGAAGAAGAAGAAGAAGAAGAAGAAGAAGAAGAAGAAGAAGAAAAGTGTCATCATTTCTCTTTCTCCCTTTGTGATCTGCTGGGGTATAAGCAAGCGACATGCTCCCACTGCCATGGAACCGCCTCTATCATGCCTTCCTCAACACTATGGGCGATGTGCTCCCAACCCGTGAGCCAGAACCAACCCTTGCTCTCCATGGTTGCTCTTTTGTCATGCGCTGGTGACAGCCATGAGAAGAGTTAGCTACTAGAAAGCTTTGCAAAGGTGAGAAGTAGAAAGTGCAGAAATTAAAGTGATACTGGATTCACACTACCTGGATTTGAACCTGACTCGGCCATTTCTATCTGCAATGCTCAGACAAGTTGATAAGCCTCTCCCTGTGCTTCACTATGACACAGGGCTGTCACAGCAACTCTATGAGGTAACACGCAGGAATTAGGAAGTACACCGACACAAAGGGAATGCCCAGGATTGGAGAAGTGTAAAGTTGCTAGGAGAACCTCTAAGACAAAGAGTGAGCTTGGCCTGGGGCCTCTGGCCATGAATCTCAGTTACTCAGGAGGCTGAGGCAGGAGTAACATGGGTTGAAGGCTGGCTGGGCTAAAGAGTAAGTTCCAGGTCAGGATAGGCAACCTGGTGAGACCGTGCCAAAAGAGTAAAAAGAGCCATTCTGACTAGATTGAGGTAGCATCTCAATTTATATTCTCTAGCTTTTAATGATGGTAAACATTTTTTCTCATTTACTGGCCATTTCTTCCTTGTATTTTCAAAAATGTTTGCTGGTTTCATTATGCCATTTATTTGGTTGGTTGATTTGATATCTCATTATGTAAGTTTTGTCTTCTTTGTACAGTCTAGATCTTAATCTGTTTTATAGATAGATAGATAGATAGATAGATAGATAGATAGATAGATAGATAGATAGATAGATAGATTTTTCTCCTATTCTATAGGTTCTGTGTTGTGGAATATTAAGATGTACTACATTTATTTGTGTGTTTGTTTAATGATGCAAAGATGTGCTGCATTTTTTATGCTGCATTTGTTTAACTCTGTAGCTGTGTTTCTTTGCCTGTCTAAAACACCTGATTGGTCTAATAAAGAGCTGAATGCCAACTTGGGCAGTGGTGGTACGTGCCTTTAATCCCAGGACTTGAAAGACAGAGGCAAGTGTATCTCTATGAGTTCAAAGCCAACCTTGTCTACAGAGTGAGTTCCACAACAGCCAGGACTGTTACACAAAGAAACCCTGACTCAAAAAACCAAAAAATTAAAAAAAAAAAAAAAAAAAAAAAAAAGGTAAGAAAAGAGCTGAACAGCCAATAGCAAGGCAGAAGAAAGGATAGGGAGGACTGGCAGGTAGAGAGAATAAATAGAAGGAGAAATCTGGGGAGAAAGAGATCTAGGAGCAAGAAGAGAAGGGGCTAGCCACCCAGTCACACAGCCCGACATGAAATAAGAAGGAAAGAAAAATATATAAAAATAGAGAAAGTAAAAAGCCCAGAGGCAAAAGATAGATGGGATAATAATTTAAGAAAAGTTGGCTAGAAAGAAGCCAAGCTAAGGCCGGGCATTCATAAGTAGAAATAAGTTTCCATGTGTATTATTTATTTGGGAGCTGGGTGGCAGGCCCCCCAAAGAGCAAAAGAGTTTAAGCAAACAACAAATGGGAGTTCTGTCTTCACTTGACTGTTTGCTTTGCTGTGCATAGACTTTTTTTTAATTTCATAAACTTTATTATTTAAAAAAATCTGCAAATAAATGAAAAAAATCATACACCAAAGTTAACCATATCCAAAGTCTACAGAAGTCAACAGACTTCTCTATAGTTCGCACAGACATTTGGAACAGGAGCTGTGCAGCTTCACATTCAGCTTTTCTCTTTCATTATCTGACGTATTTGAGTCCCTTATGCAGAAGCTTTCACGACCTTTGTTAACGTTAGCAGTCTTTCCTGAGCGACTAGAGTCCTCGTCAGAAAGAGCCTGCCACTCTTGCCCTTTTCCTTTAGCAGTTCCAACAGCGTCAAGTCTTAAGTCTTCGATTATTCGGAGCTGATTTTAATACAAGGTGAGAGACACTGATTTATAATACACACACACACACACACACACACATATCATGAAGTTATGTCATTTACAGGAAAATGAATGTGACTTTGATAATCAAAGTCAGTCTCAGAGAGACAAACAGCATTTGCGGGTCCTACCTACCTGATACTGTACGGGTATGGGTGACGTGAAAGGAGAAGCAAGCTGATCTAGCTCAGTGGTTCTCAACTTTCCTCACACTGCGACCCATGAATATGACTCCTCATGTTATGATGACCCTCCCAATCATAAAATTCTATCAGTGCTGTATCATAACTGTGATTTTGCTACTGATATGAATTGTAATGTAAATACCTTTTTATATGCAGGATTTGAATGAAGAAGGGATCTTTTATGGAGAAGGAAATGAGCCCTACCAGACTCTCAGTCTGTCAGCCCTTTGCTTGTAGATTTCCTACATGTCACATCTTTGAGGAGGAAATTTCTGTTGTTTGTGAGCCACCTAGACTAGGATAAAACAGCCTTAAACAATGAAGAGACACATTTGATTTATAAAATAGCACCATATCTTTTTATGTCCCTTTCCAAAAGAAATATGAATTCATTAAAGTTAAAAACTAATACTGGGTCACAAGTTACTCACAACTCTATAACCATCCCCAATTTAATATTTATCGTTGCATTATTTATATCAGCATATTGATTATGCATTTCTATTTCAAAAGTACAATCATGGGGTATCTACTGTTTTACAGCTTGAGCTGATAAAATTAAAAGTGAACACAATTACATGTCGCTTAATGTTCTTCTACATGATCAATTTTAATGGGAAGTGTTCTACTCTGTGAATGTGTCATAATTTATTTTTATCTACTCCCTTATGTGAGCATTTGTTCCCTTTGTTTTCTTCTACTGAGCACTCCTATTGATAAATCTCTGCACACATCCTTAATTTTAGCTTTCCCTTTTAATGTGTCTCCTATGCATCTAAGTGAGGGAATGCACTCTGCAAGATCACCCCGTGCACGGCTCCTTGGCCCTTCCCAGAAAGCACTATGTGTCTGCCTCGTGAGAAAGAGCACAGAAGAAGACACCTGACACCCATGTGAGGTGGACAAATCCTGCCTGGGCGGGAAGTTCAAAGAACAGATGCTTCGAGCATCATCTAAGCCACAGTCGGTAAGCATCCAGAAGCTAGCGAAGCTCTCGAGTCCTATCTCCTCAGGCAGGTGATGGATGTAGCCAAGGACCCTCCTTGAAGCACTACCCAGGGACGAAGAGGAAAGGTGATCAGAATCTCTGCCCAGAAGAGATCTTTCTTTTAATGAACTGATGGATGAAAACACAGAGCAACCGGCACCTCCAACGTGCTATAGTTCTGGTTCTTTTAGGCTATTTCCTAGCTACGTGTCTTAGACTGCTGCATTTCTCTTAGGCATGCTCAGCCCAAAGGACGTTGAAAAAAAAGAAATAAGACAATTCCATCATTTACCAAGTCTTGATGCCACCTGTATTATCATGAATACACTATTAGATGGAAGAGATTACAAGCACCATTGCTTAGCCTTTGTGAATGGAGAAGCAGGATGGGGGTAGGGGGACTGCAGCTCACTCACAGAGAACAAGAGACTGGATCAACCCAACCAGTGGGCTTTCCCAGAAGGCAACATTCAAAGGAAAATCAAAAGAGCACAGCAATTCAAACACTTTTTGACCCCTAACCCATTCTTATTTCTACCTCAAAATAAAAGCAAACAAGCAAATGAAACAGGCTTTTAGTTACACACTAAAACCTGTTATTGCTAAAGACCTCTACTGAGTTCTCCGGCTTTGCGGCCAGAGAATCACTTGCTCAATCACTTGTTCATCAGACATTAGTTATTATGGACAGGTCATGGCTGTATGCAGGACACAGTGTTGCCAGGATGTCCACCGAGTAGAGAGCAAAACAGATAAGTCACTCTCTCTAACATGGTCAATAAGTTAACTAAAGCGAGACAACAGGAGCAAATAAGTGATGGTAAAATACCATGAAGGACAAATGAGGAGCCATCATGGAGGCCAACCAGGCTCTGCAAGGTGAAACATGAGGGGTCTGTCATGGGGAGAGCCCTGCTATTATTCATACAGTTGTCTATGCTCCTGGACCATAGGAAAACCATCTGCTCGCTGCACTGCATCTAGGTGTGGGCACATGGAACACAGGCATGAGAGGCTTTTCCCACTTTGGAAACCAGCCTAGACAATCCATACATGTCTGTGTCTCCCCAGGTGCATACATGTGATCTTGGTGAGAAGTCTGAGAAGAGACAAGGGGATAAAGAGGTCATGAAGTGGCCACGTAGGACATGGCTGATCTTTGTGCATAATGTACACATTTACCATAACCACACTGAATTGTGTCCTGAAGGGCACGTAAGTCCAACTATTTTAACCCTCTGGGGTCTAGAGTTCTGCGACAGAAAGAGTACTTAGACACACCTGGCTATTAACCCCTTCTGCTATTTCCCAAGAAACCAACACAGCAATGTGATGCTTTAACGTCTGCTTCTTTGTTTCTCTTGCAGTTTTCCTTTTGTTATTTTATTCTGTATTATTTTAGGATATTCAAGATTCATTCATTCATAGGTTTTTTTGAAATAGTCTCTCTAGGTTGCCCAAGCTGGTCTCAAACTTGTCAATCCTGTGTGACTCTCCAGAGACCTGCGATCACAGGCTTGTGCCAGCAAGCCCAACTCTAGTATTCTATGCACCGTGCTGATGTGTGTCAGATCACTGAGTCCAGTGCAATAGATGTATAAGGGGTGTAACTAATAGCTTTGTCCCTGTCACAACAGCTAGTCCTTTAGAGATGGCACTGGGATGCCACTTGGTCTGCTCAGATGGAGATGACCTGGTGATACACTGCATTCTAGAGTTTCTCACTTCCTATCTTCTTGTCATGAGAAGTTCCATCCAAAATAGCAGTGCTCGTAAAAGTCAACGCTCTGCCTTCTATTCGTGCTCACAATGTCCAGGTCTCCTTGTTCTTAGGGATAAAATTTTCGAAGGGGCAATCCCAAGCCAGGTTAGCTAGCCATTGGCTGCAAAGCATTGCCTTCAGCTGTGGGAACATGGAGGACCACCTTCCCTTTGGAGCTTCCATTCATCCCAATAGCTCTCCTCACAGCATCTAGACTGACTCTGTGCACTGGCCCTAGGACTTCGGTCATTTGTGCTTCATGGGAACCATCATTTCCTCTGTCTTGGTACATCTAGGATCAGCAATCTCAGAACAGCTTGCTTCTTGGGTTTTCTACAGTTAAGTAGATCCCAGTGGTCTATGTCCCAAAAATGTAGAAAACCCTTATTTCAACCCTCCATGGAGTTCACTTCATCTCAATGTTGAGGAAAAGGCAGACAGATCCTACGACTTCCTCTCTGGAGAGGGTGAGAGCAGCAGACACTTGTCTCCACCATTCTAAGGACGGTGTTGAGCCACAGAACCAGGCTGTGGGCATGTCTTTGCATTCCTGCTTTATGGTCTCATCCATCATGCTGAAACCCACAGTGAAAGCTTTGGGTAGTCAATCTAAAACTAAGACTCAAGTAGCTCCATTTTAACTTATTTTATTTTATGTGTGTGCTGCCAGGGATCAAATCCAGAGCCCTGTGTATATTAGGAAACTACTCCTCGACTAACCTACAACCCTCAGCCCAAAGCAGTTCTACCTAACATGGTATAGAAAGGAACATTCGGCCACACTGTGGGGCTCGGCTTCTCTCAGCGTGGTTTCAAAGTGCTCCCTCAGTCATTTTTGGATTCTTAACTCTCAGCTGTGTCTCACATCGTATAAATCTCCTGGAGATGCCAAGGGATCAGATTTAGTCATATGCAAATGTGGCTGGCTCTGTTCCCTCTCTAATTTAGGTCTTCTGTTCTCTTCCTGCATTTGTACTAGCCCATTGACTTTCACACACTAGCATTAGGGAACTATTCTGAAACACTGACTCCGTGGCATCTCAGGTGCTATCATCTTTGTATTTTACTCCTGAACCCAGTGATCCTGGCCTGTGCCATTGGGTAGGACTATTGCAATCGTCAAGAGTCGCATAGCCCACTGACTGGGAACAAAGACTTTGGCTCTTTTCTTTCTCCAAACCCTAAACCCTGGCATGGGCTAAAGAGTTAGAGGGACAGCTGTGAAGTAGACAAAGGCCCCAAAGAAAGTCCTACAGGCTGGGGAATCTGCAAAACCAGCACATGCTGGTGAAAAGGTACCAGGGGACGCAAGGGAGGCACAGGCTTAAGTAGCCCGCCATGTTGCCATGATGACAGTAATTCAGGGCTTAAGTAGCCCGCCATGTTGCCATGATGACAGTAATTCAGAGAGAGCCAGGCCTTGAACTGTCTGGCTGTGGTGATCATGGGCTAACATAGCAATGACTTAGGGAAATCAATATTTAAATGAATGTCTTGGGGCTGGGAGACAGATGACAATATCTATAACATGATGAATAAGGTGTAGACAGCTCAAGCCATGGCATGAGATCCCTGGCACCTGGACAATGAGACAGAAACCTGGGTACTGAACAATATTTTGGTCTGGGGTGGTGTGCATGTGCGTGTGTGTGTGTGCGTGTGCGTGTGTGTGTGTGTGTGTATGAGGGGGGAGCAATAAAGAAAGAGAAAGAAAGAGAGAGATTTGGATCACCTAGGGTTTAGGACACACCAGAAAGGTCAGACCTGGGACCTTCTCTGTGGCACCCCTCCACTGGATTCTGCACTTAGACCCCAAATGAATCCTCAAAAACAGCCCTGCCGGTACCTGATACCTTGTTCAGTCATTATCTGCCTATGAAGTTGTTTTCATCCTTGGCTGTCATGGAGAAGGCTGTAGGAATATTCCCAGACCCATTCCAAATGCCATTTTTAATGTTTTGGGGGAGTAGAGCCTAATTTTTAAAAGCATTCTATAGAAGAAAGCTGCAAACTGTCTGGAATCATAAAACAATCAAATTTACCCACGTCAAGGGTTCCTAAAGGAAGGAGGCTGTTGCTGGGGCATCTAAGGTACTGTTAGGAGACTTTTCCTTGTCACGAGCTTTGTAAGAATACTGACAAGGACCTTTCTGGACTTGGTGGGTTTAAGCACTACAGCTGGCTGTCATCTAAGCACTTGGCAAACTTTAAACCTGCCATTAAAATGTTTAATAACAATTACAACTTAATTTCTGAACTCCGAATAGGAGAAGGCAAATGTAGATTAATTCACTCACTTGGGATTTTTATGTTTTACTTACTCTACACAGAAGGAAATGAGCAATGTTCTAAATTTTGATCATGGTGACATGATGCTCTGAGGAATATCATGCCTTATGAGATAAGTTTATTCCATGCTTTATCAAATGCCTACAAATAAATCACATTTTAACCAGCAGTGGTTCCTTGCTGTTTGGGGAAAGCTCCCTTTATTATTCAAATAGCCACCCAAACCTATCTGCTTCACTAAGTCTGGTGTTCAAGCTTTGTTGCCTTAAAACAAAGAAACTCCTCATGTGCGAAAAATAAACTTACTTTTCCTTAAGTTTCTCCAGTTTGGTCCCTTACATCATCTTGTTGGCTTCCAGTATTTTGCTAATATTTGGTATTTTGAGCAAAATAAAAGAAAAATAGCATTGTTTCTTTTTCTGGCAAAGGAAATCAAAGGATGAAGTATTCCTAAGATGATGACTCAGAGACAAAGGATGGAGGCCCCTAGACATCCACCTTGAGGTACCTGGATCTCTCTCTGCCTCCCATCAGTCACCCTTACTTCTACTGTTTCACTGAAGATGTTTCCATCTCTCCTCCTTCCAGAGTCCTCTTGCCTCCCCTCATCTCTATGCTCTCTGGAGCACCCTAGCTACAATTAAAACACCAACAACTGTTGTTTGCTCCAGTGCTCCCTGTCTCTCTAGTCCTATATATGATTTACCACTGCCTCAGTTTTAAAGTCCATACTCCTCAGCTTAATTTGTAAGACCACTCATTCCCAGGACCCCACGTTTCTTCTAAATCATGATGGCGCTCAGCCTTGGATTTCTGAATGAATCTCTTTTCCTCGGGTTTGTTCTACCTTGCCGTCTCCACAGCTCACTCAATGCCATTTTCTCCTTGGAGAAACACTCCACTATTACAACCCCCCCATCCTGCATTCCACCCTATGTTGCTTCATCCCCTGAGTCTTCCTGACCCTCCCATGCTCTCTTCTATACTCTCATTGAGAGACTTCCATTTGTCTCTTATGGGGCTGTCACTTGTCAGCCCAAGCATTCATTATACGTGTTTCTGCTCAGTCCCCGAAGCCTCCCACTTTACAGAAGCTCAGCACAGATACAAGACTCACGTGGCCTGCCAGGTGACAGTAGGAACCCTGGTCTAGTCTATGGCTGTATTACTCTTCCAAGAAGCCCAGTCTAGAGCAACAACAGTGATACAGTGTGTGTGCGTTCGTGTGTGTGTGTGTGTGTGTGTGTGTGTAAAACAAAAAAAGAAGAGGGAGGGAAGGAAGGAGGGGGGAGAGAGTTCATATGCCATGCCCTACGGATCTGCTGTCTGTTGCCCAGAACTCAGATAAAGGTTACATTGCCATTCTTACTTGACAAGAGAGCACCCTGGAGTATGGAGCCAACAAGAGACTGTTGTGTCAGATGAGCAGAAACTTCTGAAAGCGCTGGAAGAACACAGAACGACCCTGGTTTCCAGACAGCTCATACCTTTGCTTCCAGACAGCTCTACCTATGAATACGGGAGTGCCTTGCTCTGTGGCTCTAATACACCTGGTAAGCAGACTTCAGGTAGACCAAGCAGGGCGTGGGCAGAACAGAGACCACCAGTTGTGCTCTTTATGACAGACAGACATCTCTTTCATCCAGAGGGGCCACCAATGGGGCCCCTTCTGCATCTGTGTCAGAGAAGCAGGTGTGCGCAGACTCAGGCTGACAGAGACTCAGGGAGGGTTTGCCTATAAGAAGTCACTGGACCCTTCAGGGAAACACACAGGAAGCTCATTAACCAACTTGCTGGACTCATGCCCCCTGGGACTGCTAAATGGACTGGAATCAACTTCTCTCTTTTGTCCTCACCTTTTAATGGTATACATACAAACTACTAAAAGGAGATATTCTTTTTTTTTTTTTTTTTTTTTTTTTTGGTTTTTTCAAGACAGGGTTTCTCTGTGGCTTTGGAGCCTGTCCTGGAACTAGCTCTTGTAGACCAGGCTGGTCTCGAACTCACAGAGATTCACCTGCCTCTGCCTCCGCCTCCCCAGTGCTGGGATTAAAGGTGTGCGCCACCACCGCCCGGCTTAAAAGGAGATATTCTTAAAAGAAAGAAGCAAGGAGAAAGAAACTCAGCCCTGGAGCAGGTGAACACCTTCAGGCAGAAGGCAGCAGATGCTGTCAGGCAAATGCTCCTATGCACTGTCCATATCTCTGTGTTTTGTTTTGTTTTTATTCTATAGCATTCAGAAATTATTTCCCCAGTTATCTCCCCAGTGTTATTGAGAGCCCAGGAAATAAATGTAACATTTTAGTGTGTATTTAAAGCACACACCTAAGATGGTATAAATACCTATGAGTAGACCTTGTCCGTAGGCTCCTCAGCTCCAACCTGGGGTATTTCTAGCCTATTGTGCTCGTCTCATGCCCAGCTCAGCTACCAAGATCATGCCAATGTTCCCTCTTTGGGAACCAGAGACCAAAGTCTTAGACATTAGTGAGCCTCCCTCAGGACCCTGCTGACTCCAGGCTCTTTGCCAGTTTACCTAATCCATTCTGCTGGCAAGAGCTGCTATGCTACGAAAGCCAGGGCTGCATTAGCAAGCAATTTGCTTACCAGGGCTTGCTTCTCTGAGCTGCTATAAAAAGCATTTTCTTGGTCTCACTAACAAACATGGCTAAGTAGATTCAACAGCCACTGAGATATGCCTATTTTGCTAGGTAAAAATGTTGGTAGAACAAGCTTTAATTATCACAGACGTATTGACCCAGTGTTTTGTTTGTTCTAGTACTGAAGATGAAGCCTAGGACCTCACATCTACCAAGCCCAAGCTCTGCTGGCCCAGGCTTTAGTTGTCTTTCTTGACTACTGAGATGGACAGCTGTTTAGTTCCTCTAAAGAACTGCCTGGCGTAAACACAGCCGTATTTAGGTCCCCAGACTAGGGTCGCAGGAAAGCTGAGACTGACATGCAGTGCTGTGTTGCAGAATAATGTGATGTGGGTTGAGCTGTAGAGAAACGGCTCAGGGAAAGCCGAACACTGGAACTATGACTTTTGGACAAATATGTTGTGGGAGACAGAGATGGAGAGCCAGCCCAAGAGTGAGGAGGAGAGCAGGCTAGACTGGGAAACCAGCAAACGCAAAGGCCCTGGAATGTTCCCCGCTTGATTGACCAATTGCCGATGGTGGGCACCCAGAATGTCTGGAACTCAGTGAAGGAACGAAAGAGGGAGATGATGAAAGACAAAGATGCAGCAGAGGCCAGAGGTCTGAGGTAGGAGGACAGTCAGCATAGTGTGGAGGTGGAAGAACAATGTGTGTACAGGTGGAAAATTCGATCATGATTAGCAACTGGGGACAGGGAAGGGGAGAACTGAGCATGGCTCCCACAGTCAGTGCTGAGGTGGAGGGTGCAGCTTGTGACAGTGCAGAGGAGGTGACTGGGCTGGCCAGAGTGGATACAAGGAAGGAAGGGAAGGAAGGACCTTGCAGAGATTTCTGCAAAGGCAGAAGAGAAATGGTATGGCCACTGGAAGAAAGAACACTGTGAAACAAGGCTGTCTAGTCTGTTTGAGTTTTCTTTCTTTTTAAAAAAGCTTTTCCAAATGAGAGAAACAACAGGCTGCTTGTATGCTGTTTGGGTTGAAAAATCATTGATGTGGCACAGGAGAAGAGAGGACAAAGGGTAGGGTAGTAGTGGCCCACAGGGACAGTCATCTCTTCTGGGAAAGGCAGATAAGGGAGAGCATCCCCTACCCCTGAGACCAGGAACTGCAGAGTATGGGAAACTTAAAGATCCTCTTCCTACAGCCCCATCTTCTCCACAGTCATCCAGAGGTCACCTCACCCAGGGATCACCTCAGAGAGAGGAAGCACTGTGACGCAATTGAGCTGCCTCTCATATGTGGGTTCCGAACAGATCAGAGGGAGGCAAAGCATGGAACCAGCTGGTAAAGAGGCCACTGACATCTAGAACGGATAGGGTTCATTCTTTCGAGATTAGCATGGTAGCAATGGGAATGGGGAAAAGATCAGATTCTAAATATACTTTAAATACAAATAAGTATGAATGCATCTCCGAGATACAGGGAGTATTGTTTCCTTTTTCTCCAAAGCCAACACGACTAAACCAACAGACTACCAAATCAATAACATTTTAGTTGCTTTTACTGACAACGATCCAGTTTTTAACTAGCGAAGATTATTCCAGAATAGTGGCAGTATCAATAAGCAATGCCAGAGAATACATAAAACTCTGTTGGCACTGTAAAGCGATATCGAAATGGAAGCTGTAGTTAAAAGCAAGGCATCTGTGTCTGTTCCAATAAGCCAATTGGCAGGAAGGAATCAATAAATCACAAAATGAGTGTGGAAAAAAATACCATGAGCTTTCCAAGATCAAAGAAGGGGTAGTAAAATATTAACTCAATGTCTTTTTAACTCCCTTTTCTCAATATTTATCAGGGTTTGCCCTCCCTTGAAATGACACTGCCACTATGGGCCCTTCTGATAAACAGATTAAGTTCTTCCTAGTGGCCCCTTTCAGTCTTTCTCTCTAGTCCACCTCCTGTTCTTTGTGACACCCTCCGACCTGTGGAACCTCTCTCTACAGGGACAGGTAGGGGGCCTTCATCTTAGTTCATGTCCTCCATTCCAGTCTCTCCGGGCTTAACCTTAGTCTTACTACAGTCTGCCCGTGGGAGCTCCTTCCTCTTGGGACTCAGCCTCACGATACAGACCAGGGTCCCCCTAGTTCTTTCCAGCTTCCCTCTCAGTTCTTCCTTCTTGCCCATCCCTATTCCTTTGTGCCTCCCTGCATACCTAGAAACAGCTCTCTACCAGGGACCCACAGCCACCGCACATTTGTTAGGCTCAAGACTGGGCAACAGCAAGGAAAGAAAGGAATTTCCACCAAACAAAGATGAGCTTGGATATCCATACCAAGAAACACCTCAAGCATTGGGACTCCAGATGTTTAGATCCCAATGCAAAACCAGAGACATGACACTATGCCTCCTCCAGAAGCCAGCAACTCTAGCCCTATATTATTAGTTCCCAAGAAAAGCCACTTACCTGAAGCATAAGACAAGGGCTTTTAAATAGCAGTTACAAATATGTTCAAATATTTTAAACAGGACATGAACTAATGAAGACCATGAAAAGACACATACAATTGAGTGAAATAATGAAAACAATCTAAGACATTAAAGTAGAATTTGATAAAGAAATAGAAACACATACACACACACACAATGAGAAATGGATAGAAATACATGTGTCTCCAAGCACTCCGGGCTCTCTAGCTATTTTCTGCATTTTACAGTAACTCTCCTCTCAGCACCAAAACCATGCAACCCAGCACTTTGATCATTTGTTGCCCATAGATGAAGTAGAAATATGTAGATTTGCATGTCAGAGGACACCTTGCTCTTGGTCTTTGCCATCCACCTTGTTTGAGGAAGGTTCTCATAGTTGCTGCCTATTCCAGACTAGCTGACCTGAGAGCCTCTGGGAATTCTGCTGTCTCCACCTCCCATCTTGCCATAGAAGTTGGTTACTAACAAATGCAACTTCATCCCACTTTTTATGTGGGTCCCGGGGATCTGAACTCGGGTCCTCATGCTTTAGAATCAAGGGTTTTATACATTGAGTCATCTACTTCTCCGGTCATCCTTTGTAGATTCTTCAGAGCTCCTTAAATACCTAAAATTTTAGCATGATACAAACAAAACATATCAGAAGTCCAGTTCTTCTATTCAAATCCATAGTAGTCAGAAAAGCCACAAAACTTGCCAAGGAGAAGGCAGAAAGTCACTCCCTGTCGCTTGCCCTATCTCAGGTTGCTTGAGAACATTACCCGACAGCCTTCGCTGCCTCACTGTTCTCTGGTATACTGAGGGCATCTGTGGCAGACCCTAAAAAACCATGGCCTATTTAAACCATACAATGAAACTCCTAATAAATACTACAGAAAAATTAAAAATACACTAAGACTCAGTATGGTTCATTGAGAGAGAAAAAAGAACAAGAATTCATCTAAATATTTACCAATACGTAATGATTAAAATAAGTTTTATCTCTGCAACTGAGGTGTATACATCCATTAAAATTATACAAAAGATTGACAGTGTGGATGGGGGAAATCTCATAAAGTCTTACCCTAATATTAAGAGCCACAAGCAGTCAATGACTCCTAAGAGAGAGAGAACCCGTTTTCTTCAGGAACAAGTCCTTGATAGGTTACCCAGTCCAAAGCAATCAGCCCTAAATACATACACATATGAGCAATACTGAGAGAACTCAGCAGGCTATGTTTATATGCACATATGTGTATATATATATGTGTGTGTGTGTGTGTGTGTGTGTGTGTGTGTGTAAACAATAGCTAAAGAAAAAAAGGTCATGAATTTGTAGAGCTGATGGGGGCACAAGAAGATTTAGAGGGGGAGACATAGATAATGATAGAGTACTTATGAAATTATCAAAAACTACAAAGGTGTCTGTAATAGGTTCTCCCTTTAAGATCCACATGCACATTAGCCCTGGGGGAGTGGGCTGAGTTTATAGTACTCAACATTAGTTCCCTCCCATTGAGCTGGACATAAGTCCAACTAGACAGCTGTTGGGTACTGCTGTTGGGTACTGCTATGAGTGTTATTCTACCCTTAGGTATATTGTGCCATGCTGTTACTGTTGTGGTTCACAGACATCAGAGTTGGGTAGGACTGTCACTTGATATTTTCCTGTGGAAGCCTGTATAGCAACTTCTAGTACTATGCGAGTCTGTCCTCAGGGAGCATACTTTCTGGTCAGACCCAGCCCAGACCCTGAGTGTCACGTCTGAATTTGTGGTGTCTTCAGCAATAGGGACTTCTCTTTAACATCTGGGAGGCAACCAAGAGCAACAGCAATAGCTAAGAACCAGGGGCAGTCTTTAGGATTCTCCTGACCAACAACTCCAAGGGGAGAGGGTTTCTCATGCCTAGCACCGTTTTTCTCTCTTACTGTATTCTAAATACTCACCCCTGTGCCCACAGATACGTGCAGTTCTAACTGCTCATCTACAAAACTTCTCTCTACAACAGAGGGAGACCCTTACAGAGAAGTTCCACTGATCAAAAGACAGAGAACAATTGATCGCGTGGTGCCTGGCCCAGTGGATTCACCTACAGTACAGTTTCTGTACCTAAGGCTCAGAGAACATCAAGGAAAAGAGTATGGGAAGATTGGAAGAGCCAGAGGACCAGGAAATCTGCTGTGAGACAAGTCTAACAGCAATAGCCATGCTAACATGGAAGGGGGAAATTTCATAGGCCCCACATGTACACAAAGACTACACGCAACTAAGGAATGCTGAGAGGAGAAATAGCCTTCCCCAGGGATGAGCCTCTAATTGGCTATCCAATGCCAAGTGGTTAGCCCTGAAATCATAAACATGCGAGCAACATTAAATTAACCACGCAGGTTG
This sequence comes from Chionomys nivalis, assembly GCF_950005125.1. Taxonomy (NCBI): domain Eukaryota; kingdom Metazoa; phylum Chordata; class Mammalia; order Rodentia; family Cricetidae; genus Chionomys; species Chionomys nivalis. The sequence continues at coordinate 142,439,593 of NC_080086.1, forward strand.
CATTTATATACTTATGTGTATGTATGTTTCAACAACATTTAAGGAAAGGAAGTCAAGAATTTAAGAGGGAGAAGGCAGTGGGAGACATGGGGAGGGTTGGAAGGAGGAACGGAAAGAGGAAAATGATGAAATTATAATTTAACTTCAAAAAATAAATTAAAAATTTATAATTAAAAATATGTCAAATATAGATGTTGAGATACTTTGAAATCAAATTAATAATAAACAATCTAACTGCTTTTAATAAAAAGAAAGTGTATCGTTACATGCAAGTATGTTTATGAAAAAGATTTCTTCTAAATGAAGAATTTTTTTTTCTGGTAGCTTATTTTCTTCTCAACATTCTTTGCTTTAACTTGTCCACAAATACCATCTTAACGCTCTCTTATTGGGAAAACTGTCAATAAACTTTGCTAAATATGGTTTATGGGGGCAAACAAGTCTCCAATAAGACCATCTGGCCAAGTGCACCCTTATTGCTTTTGACCTTGCTGGCCATGTGGTTGTAATTGAGTTTAAGCTACAATGTGCCCAGAGATGGCCTTCTTCCATGGATCTAGGGCAGTCTTTCCAGTGGCAAGGCTCTCTGTTGTCTCAGCAAATGGAAAGGAACGGACCAGCAGCAGGGTTTCAAACCCAGAGACCTCCCCTGGGATGGGCCCTCAGGTTGTTTTCCTATGTACAAAATCATCAGGAGTGTCTTGTCCCTAAATGTGGCCAGAACATCTCTGGAGACTCAGGGAGAGGGACTCCCAGGGGGTCAGTTGGAAGCTCCGGAAAGAGAACCCAAATCCAGCATCTGTTTGGTCAAAGCGCCTTGGGCATAAAATAACTCAAAGAATTTCCAGGTAATTCCAGGGACAAAGCCCAGAAGGACAAAGAAATCTACAAAGATTTCTTTCATGTTCGAAATCCCCATAGAACTAACTTCTAACACCTTTAACTTCAAACAAGGTACTTGAAAGTAAGACTGAAAAAATGGGCCATGGGTGGTAAATTAAGAAACACCCCCCTCCCAGCTCTCTTATCACAAATTACAATCAGGTACAAGATGGTTGAATTTGCCGATAGCCCTGACTGTGACTAATAACCCAGAGAGGGGAACCCAGGTCCCCATTCAGTTTTCCCTATCTTGCTAACACTGAACCAAGACACCAGGTAAAAGCACACAGAGCTTTGCAAAGCGAAACACCCACTGAATGGATAGGCGAGGCCCAGCACGGACTGGCTTTCATCTTTTGTGCATCTATTTACATAAAGAAAGCACGAGGCCTGTTTGTCTGACTCCAGTGTTCCAAAGCAACTCTCTGCCTTCACCCTCTGTTCGATTCTAGAATTTGCCCTTATTTAATTTTGGCCCATTTTCCACGCGGAGCAGAGGGCGAAAGCTGAAGTGTGCTCCCTCCCGCTGGCACCCATGCCAGCCTGCAGCCCCGCTGGCCTCTGTGGCTCTGCCAGCACCCCTCTCTGAGACATCTGTTGCCTTGTGTAAACAGAGAAGCCTCTGAGCATGTGACTGGCCCATGCAGAATTGGAAAGCAGCACTTCCAACAAGAGGCTCGTGTCCACCTTGCCTCTCCCCTGTCATTTCCTCCTCTAGCCTAGGCCTCAACAAGTGGCCGGGCCTCGCACAAGCTGTCGGGACAGATGCTGTGTGAAAAGAGGAAACTGGACTTAAAGACGCCACAGTTTTTTTAATTAAGTCCAACATAAAAGTCAAATAGCAAGGCATGAAATGAGTGCTTACTGTGGGGAAAGAGAGAGAGAGAAAAAAAGCACCGGGGACTGCAAAAACAAAGGCTCCGGTTCAGGTTGGCCACCATGTACTGGCTCTGCCAGATGTCTTTCAGCCTTCCAGGTGCTTCTGCCTGGGCCTTGTATGTGCACTGTGGGCTGTACATGGCTTTCCTGTTTTCCTTCGTGATTTTCTTCCTCCATCCTCCACGGACTTGCACAGTTGGCAGGAAGAAGTATGTCCACATACAACCAAATGCTCACTCTCACCTATTCATATCTCTCTCTCTCTCCCTCGCTCCCTCGCTCCCTCCCTCCCTCCCTCCCTCCCTCACTCCTTTTCTCTCTCCCTCCCTCTTTCAGCAAACACACTGAGCGCCTGCTCCATGCCAGGCCTGGCTTTCCATAGGAAAAGCAGGAAGAATCACAGCATGGGAAGTTCCACTTACTTCTTTGTGGTCATTTCCTTCAGTTTACTCTGTGTCACCTGCTCGGTCCCCTATTGCTCCTCTCTGGTACTGTTAGATAAGTGAATCCCACTGGAGCCTCTGCTAATGGTCAAGGCTCCAAAGGCCAGGCTCACTGTGAAAGGTTACGGTAAAGGGGCAGGGTAATAACCCACATGGAATTAAGACAGAAGAAACACGTGAGGAGAAAAAAAGACAAAGTCAAAATCTTCATGGAAAAAGATTAGAGGGTGTAACCTGAGCCACTAAAGATACATTTTAAGATCACCACAAAATGCAGGTGTGGAAAGCCAAGAGTTAAATTTTTCTGATTTTTTTTTCCCTCTAACCCTTTCAATCATAGAACACATTACATGTGTTCAAGAAAGCTTTTACACACCCCAAACTCAACACAAAGGGAAACTCAGCAGTCATTCTGCCTGGTCTGGAGGCCAGGAAAGCAGAGAGCTGCACATTGCCTAGAGTCCACAAACATTTGCCTAACACAGCAACGGCTCCCAGGGCCCCCAGCTTGCTCTGCAATCCACCCACAGTACCAGAAAACCTTACTTCCTTTACTGGACATCATTGCATGGTAATTTGCATTTAATTTGTAAGTCTTTATGTTTTATATTAACTTTAAAAGTCATCATTTTGTAAATGGGTCGGAGATGAATGACTTCAAGTGTACACTTGTTATGAAAATCAGGAGCAATGCTTGGTGCTCTCAGGATATGCAATGTTTGTTAAAAGAAATGCTAAACAGTAAGTTTCTAACAAATCATCTAACAAAGATCAGGAGAGGAAACAAACCTGCTCTAAGGCCATAGCCACCATTCTACAACAACTGCTATTCCATTTTAGTATTATTTCAGAAGCGTGGGATGTTAGGGACTCTAGTCAATGGTTGTGAGGGTTAGTTTTGTTTGTTGGTTGGTCTGTTTTTGTCAACTTGACACAAACTACAGTCATCTGAGAAGAGGAACGTTGACTGGGAAAATGTCCCCAACAAATTGGTCTATAGGCAAGTGTGTAGAGCATTTTCTTGATTAATGTGATTAATGACTGACGGGAGAGGGCCAAGCCTAATATGGGTGGTACCACTCCGAGGCAAGGGACCCTCCCTGCATTGTATAAGAAAGTAAGCTGAGCGAACCATGTAGAGCAAACAAGTAGTAACATTTCTCCATGACCTCTGCTTCACTTTGTGCCTCCAGATTCCTGCCTTGAGTTCCTGCTCTGACTTCCCTGGATGACAGACTGACTACAAGCTGTAAGGTGAACTAACCCATTTCCTCCCCACGTTACGTTGATTTTTATCACAACAACAGAAAGCAAACTAGGACACTTGGAATCTTTGTGTTAAGTCACAAAAATCTACAAGCTAAACTGCCTAGTGCAAAAGAGAATTTATTGCTCTTTGGACCGAAAGAAAGAAGGTAGGTGAGCCTCATCTTAGGAAGGGCTTGACATATAATCCAAATGAAGCCGGACACTTGAGTGGCGTACATTCAATGCTATGTCCTGTTGTCTGCATTCCCATGACCCGCCCTACAGTTCCATGAGAAGGTATATAATGAGCCTCACATCTGAGAAGGCGGGGCCACTGAGTCCAGCTTGCCAAGGGGAAGCCTTCAAAAAGAGGCAGAAAAATTGAAACCCAAGCATCTGGCTTCCAAGTCGAAACCAAGTTCCCTTTCCCACAAGTTCTTCCCTGTTCTCAAAAATTCCCCTTTGACTGTCCCCGACCCAACCCACATCCCTCAGGGCAGAACACAGAGGGTGCTCCACAGATGATCTCAAAGTCCAGAAGAACAGGATAGCCTGTCTTAACAGAGGGGACAGTTACGGGAAACAGAACTGAAACTCAGTGGTGAGAGCCACAAGTGGACGCTGCCCTGCACGATTAAACCGTAAAGCAATTAAAGTGCTTCCTTTGGCATTCACGGCGAGAAGCCTAATCTTAAGGTAACCGCTGAAATAAGAAATCTCTCCCCCATACCTTGGGCACTGGAACATTTGATCCCTAGTTAGTGGCATTGCTTGGGAAGGTCTAGGACTTGAGGGCTTGCTGAAAGACATACACCACTGGGGCAGGTTTGAGAGCTACAAGGCTCGCCCATCTCCAGCCTGCTCCTCTCATGCTGGTGGTTCATGATGTGAGCACACCACTTCTTACTCCTACAGCCATGCCTACCGCCTCAGGTCTTGCTGTCTCTGTCATGATGGACTTTACTGTACTGGGACTGTAAGCCCAAATGAACTCTTTCTTTTATGAGTTGCCTTGGTGGGGGCGTTTTAGCACAGCAATAGGGAAGTGGCCAATACAGTAATGCAAGGATCTTAGAAGCCAGGGGTGACTTTCACTTTTATGTAATGAATGCGAAGGAGGAGGCAGGTATGAGAAAAGGAAGTGATGTCATCAAGACAGTTATGATGGTATCTATCATCACGGAGTGTCTCCAATGTGCACACTGTTACCATCCCTCCACGCACTGTGAAATTGAAGAATCTCTTCGGGATGGATCTGGAAATTCTTCCATCTCTAGGTCCCCTGTGAGCAGATGTTATCCCAGATGTGGTCAAGAAAAATTCCTCCACTATTGGAGACAGGTTTTACTTCTTGGTTCCTCTGCTAATCGTGGGGTGCTTCTGATAGAAAACTGGTAAGAGGTCAGGCTGATAGGTGTCGCCACAGAGGGTGACAAGTCTCCTTTACCTCCCTCACCACCCCTACACATGCACACCTCATCTTTGGGGCCTCCATACTCCCTCTTGCATATTGTCTTGATTTTCATTTTAGAGTCTATGATTCTGTGTCTCAAACCATCCTGGAGAGACTTCCCTCTAGACTAAGAACAAGTTCTGCCTCGGTCTTTTAGGTATCTCGAGGTTTATTCTTATCAATAGACATTATTAGATCCCATAGTCTTTATGTTTCTCTGTTGGAGCAAGTCTGAATGCCAAAAAGAAAAGGAAGTGAGAGCAAATATTTGTCAGCTAAAGGAGGAACCAGGAATCACATTGGGGTGTTTCCCCAGGAGAAGCAGATTTACAAGCATATTACAGCACCTTCCCCTGAGGAAGTACCCCAATGTGCTTTCTGGTTCCTCCCTTAGCTGACCAATATTTGCTCCTATTAGGACTGGAGGAGGGTAGAGGGGAGGGTTGTGGTGGGAAGCGGGAGGGAAGTGGGAAGAGGGGAGGAAGTGGGAATTTTGATTGGTATTATTTTTAAAGTAATAAAAAAATAAACAATAACAACAACAAGAGCAAAAAAGAAATGGACTGGAAGAGACTGGAAGCAGACTCACCAGCTTTTACGTGGGTTTCAGGAAGTAGTTCATGACAGCTTAATGGTACCTTTATTAGCTGAATAATCGCCACTAGAAGATACGTAACCAAGGGATCAAACACTGAGAGCTGGTCATCACCATGGTGCAAGCGGAGGTATCCGACCTCAACCATGTCCAGTTTCAAAGTTCTCTCAGTGACTCCAGTGGGGCTAGCTGTGGCAATACTTACACAGTGGAGAACCAAGATGCTGGGGGGTTGAGCAGTATTGTTGGGTGACATCATCACACAGGGTAAGATCCTGCTCCCGAATGAGACATGCAGGCATGACTGTCAAGTCTGCACTTAGTTTCAAAAACAAAGAGCCAGCACGTGACTGGGGAAGGTAGACATATGCGAGAAGGGAGATCTGGTAGTCTCAGTGAGCGCACGCTATGAGTCAGCAAGGCACTGCGGTTGTCTAAAAGTGAATGTGGCCTCAGGCAGCATTAATGGAATGGAATGTATAGACAGTGGCTCATGCTGGGTTTGCTGTTCGTGGGAAGCAGACCACACCAGAGGTTCATCTTCGGTTCCTGACCTTGCTCTAAGAGACACACAGGCAAACTGAAGTTGGGTAGGAAAGAAAGGACTGGGAAGTCCTGTGAGGGCCTGGAGATACTTAGTTTGGAAGAGAGATGGCTTCTGGGGAACAAGAGGCCATATCTAATGACATGAACAACTATCCTGCAGAAGCCACTCTGCTTCTTCTATGAACCACCTATGGCTGGACCTAGCTCAGCAGCAGCCGTTATGGGTGACCGGATTTGAATGAAAAGATAGGACATCTAAAGAAGTGGGCCTCAGATGGGAGGAAAGATGCAGGGAGAAATTCAAACAGAGTCCAGGAAGCTGTAAGGCACACATAGAGATGAGGAGAGTTGAAGGCAATCAGTGATCTGAAAACTGGATTCCTCTGGGGTGCCTTGAGGAGAAGTGACAAGGGGTAGTTGCTGCTAGGAAACAGGAGAAAGTATTGGTCAACTCGGGGAGGACACCATAGAGCACACTGGGGTGCTCATCTTGAGGAAGATGCTGAAGAACAGCCTTGAAGAGGAGATACTGTACGTTCTGGCTAGAAGGTAGGGAGACAGACTCACCACCGTGTACCTCTCCGTTTCCCATTGCAAGCAGAGTGGTCCCCCAACCTGTCCACACAAAGGGCTTCTCCCTCAAAGGAAAGGCACCATGCAGCCACTAGACTGGATGGTTCCCATTTGAGCCCGATGTTTCAGGATGACTTCTGGGGTTAAGAGGGCTATCACTGCAACCAAAATCGTGGGGGCTCTGCTCTGTGCATATCCATTTTCTATAGCCACATAATAAATACAAACATGATGTCTTAAGTCAGCACTCCTTTTGCAATTCAGTCTCTGTAGACCTTAGTGCAGGAACAGCTGGGCTGGGTACCTGCCTGGTCTCGGTGCTGAAATCAACTTGTGACCGCATTGTGTGTCTCAGTGGAGCTCAGAGTCCTCTTCCAAAAATCACATGGCTGTTGGCCGAGCTCATCTCGCATGGCTGATGACCAATGTCCTCATTTCCTTGCTAACTATTGGCCAACATCCACTCTTAGCTCCCAAAGGCCACTTCAAAGCCCTTGCCACATGTCCCCCTCTTACAGATGATCTCAACATGGTTACTTATTCTAAAGAAGAGAAATGCAAAAATCTCTTACATCATCTCTCTATTTTTTTAGGGGAGGCCTATACCCTCTTTTAAGGACACACACCTGATTTGGTCAGGCCCTGCCAACACAGTTTCTCTTTTGACTGGAAGATCAATTAATACTGGTAATCCTTAAAGAAAAAAGGAATCTTCGTCCTTACTGTAATACCTAACCTGGCCAGGAGAGTGACTAGCCATCCTCCTTCCAATCCTTCCCACATTGAGTGGGAGAAGATTCTGTCAGGTGGGTAGACAAGGGGCTGGATAGTAAGAGCATCGTAGATTTCTACTTACACCTCCCTTTTCTACTCAAGGCTTTTCTCTTGGGTTAGCCATTCTTGCTCTCCGAAACTCAGTTTGTCTATACGTTACCAAGGATGGCTCCTTAAGGGGTCACTACAGGTTCACATGAGATAGTACACAAAGACCACGCAATGTGGCAGGACCGTGTGAGCTGCCAAGGAGAGCTGTGAGCCTTGTGAGCAGACAGGCAAGGCACTCAGGGCAACTGAAGAAATAGCTGAATTCAGTGGTGTTTGCCCATCACTGAGCCAATGTGCTCAAGACTGGAGCAGGGAAAGTGGGTCAGGCCTCCATGGGGAGGTGGCTTCTGTTCCCTTTCCACTGGCCAGCTCTCCTCTCTGCGGCCACTTCCACCACTTGGTTTTAATCTCCTCTGGCACTTCAGGTGTCTACCACCCACTGCTACCCTTCCCTGCTCCATGCGGCCATTTTTTTCCCTGGCTTTCACTGTCTCTCCTCTCAGAACTCTTCGTGTTTTACTCTGAGGGATTTGGCATTATCGGCCGCCATCATAGGGCTCAGCCCACAATGCTCCTTCAGCCAGGAGGCATCCTGTCCTGATCCTCATGGTGTGGGTTTTTCCTATTAGTGCTCACTGCTCATGGGTTCTCATGTTAAGGCCATGCGTGCTATTGTTTCAGATTCCTAACACCATCAAATTTTGACCTATTTTCGCCATAAGGTAAAAATTCTTTACCAATCAGAGAAATCAAAAAACCCATGTTTGACTATTCTCAACTGTTTAGCACCCTCTTAATGGGGAAATTCCCCACTATAGTTCAAAACATTACTCGTTGTATAACGATGCATTATTAAACACGGTTTTTAAGGATTCTTCTTTCATGCAAAGTGATTCATCCCCGGGGTCGCAATCCAGTTCGCAGATGTAGAATATAATGAATGGCCGGCCAGCAGAGGAAATGGCAAGCCAATGCAGCTTGCCAATGTCAATGAAAACAGTCAACATGGTGGCAGACCTTTGCAGCATTTTAAAATGTCATGCATTTCAGCATTTTGCCCTGCACGTAACGGGTACACAGTAGACACGTTTTCGAGTTGGCTCGAGGTGTCTCAGGAGAAAGCTGTTGGGCGTAATTAAGGCTCTGTCTCAGTAAGAGGGACACTGTGGGTTCGTTTACTTAGCTTCTGCTGCTAAATCCTAGGGTAAAAGCGTTCTCAAAACAAGACCATGAGCACCAAAGAACATGCAGACTGCTTATACAGATAAATAAGCTCACATGCATTATCCGTTGCGGCTTTGCTGCTAGCGGAAGACCAGGTGAGGTCACCGTTTCCATGCTGACCTGTTATGTCACGTCACTGCCTCATCAGCATGGCTGTCTCTGCATTGTCTACGGAGGATGCTGACAGACCTGGGCCGACCCACCACCCAGCACCCTCAAGGCGGAGGCAGCACAGCCCGCTGATGCCCCTGTCGTTCCACGTCCTCAGACACAACACAGATGTATCCCGGAAATCAAGGACAAGGTCATAGCATCGTCCCTGAGGACGTGTGCTTTAATGGATCTTAAGACCCAAAGGTCCCTCAGTTGTCTATGTCACCACCTAGCATACATCTCTTGCAGGTAAACGTGACATAAAGCCATCTGGGTTTTTTCCTGGCAGGGAATTATCACTTCTCCCGATGTGGGGAATAGACAGAGGAGCTGCCGTTTTGGGGAAGGAAGGCAAACCCTTAGACATGCAGACCACTTCTCAGCCCACGCAGGTGTCTTACACATACTCTCTTGTGAACCACAAATCACCAGTGAACATGCCAAGAAGAGCATAACTTGGTAAAACCACTATGGAGACCTTTTGGCCACAGTCATCAAAATTACAAGCATACGCGTTCCCTTTGATGTGGCTACTCCACTTGAGGGATGAATCCCAGAGACCCCCTTCCATGTGTGAGAAAAGATACAGCCTTGTTTATAGGAGCAGACAGTTGGAAACGACCTAATGTCTATAAATAGGCCTTGCACAAGTAAGATTCATACTCTTCAACGGATATGCTTTTTTCAGGCAAACAAGGCACAGAATAACTAATGGTACCTTAGGATTTTATATTTTAAAAAGGGGAACTATAGCGGCAAAAAGCAATGTATGCAAGCTGTACAATTTCAACACGGCAAGAATGCAAGAATACACAAGATGGTGGCACTGGGGAGGAACACTGTGTACTGGATGTCAAGACTCCACCAGGAATTTTGAACTTTGAAGTGTCCTCATATATCGCTTATTCAAAATACAGTTCTCAAACTCATGAGACTGTCAGTGTTAAGCATTCTATTGGTGTATCCAGATTTACAGATCATAAGCCCTCCGACTTACGGCTGGGACACTTGTACCCCCTCCCTTTTCCTTTTTAATGACAGAGTGGACGTCAAGGCTGGGCAGTGACTTCCTTACTGTCGTCCAGCTCACAGTCAAAGGCTGTTGTTATGAACACCCATGTTTCCAGGCTGGTTGCTGAACGTCTGTCTTTTTGCTAAGCTATGGGCAACAGAGCAAAGGGCCAGGTCTACCCCCAATACCTGGAGGACGGCCTGCACCTAGGAGACTGCTCACTGAATAAACTAGTGGAGGAGTCTATGAAATAAGGTACTGAGTGACAGGAGCAATGACAAGTCACTGAAATTATACTGTGGCTCACAGAGGGTATCTTCTTCAGTCATGGGTGGGAATAGGTGCACCACACCCACACATGTGTAATCCATCAGAAATCCAGCTGTCCCCTGTACTCCCCAATCCTTAAAGGCTTGTGTTCCCTGTGTTTCTGCTTTACCTCCCCTCCCTCCCTCCTTATCTCCTTCCCTCCTTCCCTTCTTCCCTCCCTCCCCTTCCACTTCCTGCTTTGGCCTTCTTAGTTGCTCCCTGCCCATCCTTCTCTTAACCCATTCTCTTACATGGACTGAACCTGTGCTTCTCTGTACCTCCAACCACCTCACTGGATTTCCTGTTCCATGCTACCCACAGCCTAACACTTAGCTCTACCTGCACAGTCTTTCTTCTCCTAAACTCAGCTGCTCCTAAGAAGCAGCTGATGAATGGCTCCACCGAGCATCCTGTGTATTGTCAGGGGTAAAGACCTCCTACTTTCTTTCTTCACCCTGCAAATTCTGTCTTCCGGGTACAATCATACTACCCTGTTTCTCTCTGCTCTAGCTTCTACCTCTTTAGTTAGGGCCTCCTTGTATCCTAATACACTCAGCGGGGTGCTTTGCTTGTCTACTGTGCTTCTGCAGCCTGACTTGGGTCCCCACTGCAGTCAGATCATCATCTTCCAGCTGCAGAGGGCAGGCTGCCTTCCTCTTCCTCCACAGGAGCCCCCACAGGCCCTGGCAGCTCAGAAACAAGGGAATGTCAGGCTTCTCTGCAGGTCCCTCAGCTTCCCTCCAGATTCTATACCTCTACACTGAAGCCATACCCTCCACAAGCATTGCCACATCCTCGTCCTGCCTTTGGCAGACTGTTCCCTCTACCAAGAGGTGCCTTTTCTTCTGATTTCAGCCTGGAAATCTATTGGGTTCAACTCTCTCGTTCTAGGAGACATTTCTTTGAAACCTTGGCTTTTCACCCCAGTTCCTCTCAGGCCCCGAGTGGCATTCCTGTGTCTATTCCACCGCCCCTAGAACTGTCTGGAAGATGTTTGTCCATGCACTGTCTCTCTTTGGTGAATCAGAGCTAAGCCTGCAGCACTGATGACCAGAACGAACATGAGTCTCAACAAACATCTCTTGATGATATTTACTCCACTATCTCAAGAATAACCTACAACGACTGTTTGTCATGCACGCAAACTGACATTCTAAGTGCTACCCTTAGTCATGGTTTTCTTTCATCTTGGTATTTTCGGTGGTGTCCCTATGATCCACCATTAAAGAAAGCTGACATGTAAGAGAAAAATAATTACAGAAAACATGCTTTGATTTCTGTATTTTAGGAGACTGAAGAATAATTTCAGTCAGCATGAACAATTCAGCATCGCTATTTTCCAGGTGTCCTTTTGACTTTGTAGATAATCCCACCCCACGATTCCAGGAGCACTACATTAATATTTCACAGAAGAAAATGCATATACAGAATCCCCTGCATAAAAATATTATCACTCAAGATACAAGCCTGAGGCAGGCAGAGAAGTTCAGCCGAAAAGAGAAGGGAGATCCTTGAGCAGGGCAGGACCTCATCCCAGTGAGACCCACTCCAGAAGGATCCAAGCTGGGAGGACAGCCAGAACAGGGTATATGTTCCTAAAGGGGCCATCCTCCTTATCAAACAGGTGGCAGCCTTGTGGTCCAGCGAATCCTTCTCATTACAGAGGACTTGACTGGCAGCCAACACTGGGGTGAGGGGCAGTTTTAACTCATTATGGGGCTGGCAGGAGAAAAAGGACACTTGCCAAACAGGTGGCAGCTCAGGCAGGATTTCCAACCAAGCAGGGAGCCAGGATCCTTAATCCACCTCCTCCCCAAAAAATAATAATGCCACCCTGGAAGTTTAACCACAGGGACTGGCCGACTCTGCTTAGCCTGCAGCAAGGGGATGATGGACTTGGGGTACCTACGGTTCTCCTAGGATACCAGGGACATCAGATTTCAGCAAGGCGCATTCTCATCTCTTGGTAATAGGGTCCAAGCAAATGGCGGCCTGGCTCCACCTGTCCTTGTCAAACTTGGCTCAGATGAAAATTTGCCAGCACATACATGGTTTTGTAAAAGTTTTGTTGGAACACAATCTGCTTGTTCTCTACCAAAACAGAGCTGAGTAGTTTCAGCAGAGGCCACATGGCCCCTGCAGCCGAAAACATGTATTATATGTCCTTCACAGGGGACTTGGCCAACCCTGTCCTTAGCAAATGCCCAGACTGCACTTTAGACCAACGATAAACAGACAGTCCAGGTGGGACCCAGACTCAAGTGCTTAGTAAATCTGCCCAGGAGATTTCAGTGTGCAGTCGAAGGTACAAGTCCCTGCTCCAACTTGATGCTGTAAAGCAGAAGTGGTGAACAGGTCATTCCTAAGCTTTCCCCTCCACTGACCATGGCTCAGACAGCACAGAGCAGTGTGATGGGTGGGGTCCACAATCCCTGTTCTGTTATACTAGCTACATGCCAATAATCGGTGTAACCCCTCTATGCCTCGGTTTCTCCACTTGCAAACATCCACTCCCTAGGATAGTATGGTGATCTGAACAGCCAACCTGGATTGGCAAGCTCCCAGTTCAAAAGAGTTTGAGCAACACGCATGGCTGAGTCCTGTCCATGTCTCCCTGCATCGGCTAGTGTTCTTGGATCTGGACCCTAGCTTAGATTCTGATGGCAATTCTGGAAGCTTCTGAATACTTGTGGGACTCTTGTTGCTTTGGTCACACGCTGAGGCACATGGGCTGATCTTGTCGTACAGACTTCTACTTCTTTCCCACCTTGCTCCTCCTCTGTGCCGCTGTGAAATTGACAGCAGTCTGCCAAGCCTGTACTCTGGCAATACAAGGAAGGGTGTGCGGTCGGCTGCTGGATGGCTTCTTCCTTGGGAAAACCAAACTGGATGCTGCAGCAGCAGCATCTGTGGAGAAGGCTGTGCTGCAAGATCCATGGGGTTCCTCGCTCAGTGCTCAGGTCCTGACCTGCATCAGATGGAGAGGATAACCACTGCTCTGCACAGCCACAGGTCTAGGTCTCACTCGGTAACTTTTCCTATCTGGTGTAGAGATGGGAGGAGGCTTAGAAAACTGAGCAGAACTCTTGTGCAGTCTGGCAGGGTCAAGGGACCCAGGACAGCAGGAAATCATAAGCCCACAACCTTACTCAGCTGAGCCAGGAGCAGGCCTTTAGTCACAGCTGGGTACCTAAGCACACATGAAGATTTCAGGCTTTTTCTAGAAGGCTCAAGATGAGAAGCCTAGCTGATGCTATTTTAGAGAAGGAGACTTGGCACCACACTAGCAATCCCCTCTCCCCAATGGACCCTAAAGCTAGCATCACACAGGGATCAGAAACAGCTTAAGGGCAGGCTACAATAGAGCCTTCAGCACAGTGGTGGCAACTATACCACCTCTAGTTAGCATGATAACAACAGCTTGCATTCATTGGAAACCTGCAGAGATGGGATGTTCATTTACATGCAATTTCTTTGTTAATCTTACCACCATCCAGTGAAAACCTGGAAGATGGATCACTAGCACAACTGCCTGTCATGTGTCTTAGTGACTGTTCTACGATTATTAAGGGACACCATGAACAAGGAAACTCGTAAAAGAAAACATTTCATTGGGACCGTCTTACATTCATAGGGTAACTCCACGATCATCATGTCTAGATAGGCATGCGGCCCCCCCCGAGCAGTAGCTGAGAGTTTTACATCCTGATCCTGTGTGGGCTTTTGAAACCTCAAGGCCTAGCTACTTACTGCCTTCTACAAGGCCACTCCTCTTCTAATCCTTCTCCTCGTCCTCGAACAGCTCCATCCCCAAGTAACTAAGCATGAAAATATATGAGCCAATGGGAGCCATTCTCGTTCATGATACCATGGAAATGGCAGAACTGAGATTTGAACTCAGGGCTCTCTACAGTTCCCACTGGCTCCATTTTGTATTCCTATATTGAGACATTCAGCCTCTCAGAAGGAGCAAACTCCCTCTGCTCACCATATGCTCTTGGATGCGAATGGAGGAATACACCCTGATCGCCGCCGAGCAGGAGGTTCTCCAGTGCACCTGAGGTTCTGGTTCACCTGGACGCTCTTCTCATGAATTACTTCCTATATACCTCTTTTCTAAACCCTTCAGAACCTCTGGATCTCCGTCCCCTCCTTACATGTCCTCCCCGGGTGTCACAAAAAACTCCTAAAGCCTTGCATCTTATCTCCCCCACTGTAAGAATCTATTCTTGGCTGGATACTTTTACAGATCAACGAAAACAATTTACTCATTGGAGGAGCAGCCATTTGAAGCCTCCCCCAACACTGATGATAAAACACCATCTTTATCTTGGCTACAAAGACAAACATCTGATTCCGTCATCTGCAGACAAAGCATTGCAACCTGCTGAGTTCGCCTGGGATAAGGCCCTCCCCCACCCCCCTTATCACACTGAGGAAGGACAAGGACAGCCTGCTTGGGGTCAGTGCTCCCTGTGGAGGCTGCGAGCTACCTGTTGCAAGGTGACTCACACCCTCCTGCTGTGTGAACCAAGCGTGATAACAGCACCTCCTTCAGAAGGCTGTGGCAGGAAGTGAGACAGCAGACTAGTTGGCTCAGCTCTGTTCCAGAAACACTACTCCTCACAACTTTAACTTTGACCTCCTCCGTGTGGTTATGTGGTTGTTTTGTTTTAAGTAAATAGTCATTTATTTTCCAACGAAGTCGGGCATGGGGTCACATATGTGTAATCCCAAGTACTAGGGAAGCAGAGGCAGAAAGAGTATGACTCTGGGAACAGTTTGGGCTACATGAGAAGATCCTGTCTCAAAAAACCAACAACAACAAACTGAAAATAAAAATACTCCCCCTATTTCCAACTCAATGCTATCATAAGTTGCTATAGACAAAGTATTAAGTTGTTCTTTTCATTTGTACCCAAAATAAGGCGTACTACGTCCACAGAATTTTTCCCCGATGTGACCGCACAGTCCGGCTCTTTGCTGCAGGTCCATGGTCTCTGCTGTATGCTCCTTCCCCCACCCCTCACTGCCTCACTCCTCCACACTGCTGATCTCCAACTCCACCCTCTGGAAAATCCCATGCCCAGAAGAAAAAAAAAAACAAAAAAACCCAGAGTCAATGTTCCCCACCCATTGTAGCTCTGGAGGAGCGAGAGCACCCATGGGAGTCATTTTCCCAAAGGACAAAGAATGAAGCTGATTTTTTTTTCTTGAGCCACATTAAAAACCACATCCCTGTGCTAGAACATCCAAACATGGTTTGTTTGCTGTTCGGTTGTGTGAACCACTTTTCTTTGATCTGCATACTAGCTGCAGACTGACTGGCTATATCCGCGGTCATTCTCTCTAGCAAGCCCAGCCTAGTGCTGTGCAGAGTCCCCAAACAACCCAGCGCTTGCTCTTCATTCCTGCTCATGCTGTCTCAGCCCAGCCACTGTCTGGATCAGTGTGGGGCTTGGGGAGGAGTTCCAGTGGACTGAGATGGCTCGGTATCCAGAAAACAGCAGATGAACTGGGTGAACGGCTGTGTGGGTTGGCTGCCTAGCCCACATCTCAGCTGCTCATGAGTCCCATAAGTAGGGAACCCATAGAGAGCTTGCAGCAGCCATTTCCCTATTATAAAGCACCGTGTAATTGGGAAGAGGAAAAATGCATGTGCTGTCTTGGCTAAGTGGCTCACTCAGGAGTTGAGGTCACATGTTGAAGGTGTGGCCAGGAGACTGTCTCACACTCTGGCTTATCTTGTTTTCTGGTCCATGCACAAGGGCTTAGCTGAACTGCCCAACAGGGCCTTTGACATCTGTTTTCTTCTACTCTGCGTCTGGGGTGTAGTCGGAAGTCATCAACACTAGGCAAATGCCAAAAGCCATAAAATATGTGCTCAGCTCACTATACCCACTTTTGACTCGTGCAGAAATGTCACATTATACAAGACAGCCACATGTCACAACCAGAGACAGGCAAATATGTGGTGGAGAGGGGGAGGTGCCCTCCTGGGCAGCGGTACTCAGCGTGGACTGGGAAACTGGGACTCCCTGAAATCATCACAGGTAGTGAGAGAAATCACAATCACATGACTGTCTGACTCCCTCATTCCCGTTCCCTCTTGCGGAAACAATGAAGTTTTGCAACAGATTGGATATAGAAGCTGATGTGAGATCCAACCATCTCCCACTGAACCAGACTCCAGGGAGACTAGAAGTGTAGCAAAATTGTGACCCATCTCTCACTTGTTATTTTATAATGTATCTTTATAATAAAAACAATTTGTTAACATATACTCACCATATTGTTTGAAATAAATTGATTTTTTTCTTACACTTCTCAGTTAGAAGTTATAATATGTTGAGTGTTGTACAACATGATCTACCTCCTGGGACCCATAATCGTTAAGAGAATAAAAAGGATCGGGGTCCCCAAAATCCAGGAAACATTGGCCTGGAAGAATCTGGTGCTTCTGTCTCCCCCAGGAAGCATCCTTCCTTCTCTAGTGAACAGCAGAGTGTCTGTCCATCAGTTCCAGGCTCACTACTGCCTTGGTGAGGATGCAGACTCTCCTCCTTGCAGCCTCATTACCTTCTTTGGCCCAGCCCCTTACTATTGAACTGTCTGTATTCTGCTGGTTACTTTGATCCTGGAGGGTCACAGTTGTTTATTTTTCCTGGCAAGGCAGAGGATGACATTCTTCAGGGCCCCAGCTGTCAGTCACCAGCTATCCAGCTATCCAGATGCATATGAGTAGCCCACCTGGCCCATCACTCAAACCAAGGCTTCTGGGAGTTGATAACCAGAAAGAGGAGGCCCAAGGAGTTGGAAACAGTCCTAAGCCTGGGCTCCTGAGACGGAGGAGCCCTGTGAATCAGCGATGCGGGACTTGAGCTGCCAGGCCATCAATCAGGGGATGGCAGGTTACAGATCAAGTGTCTGTCCCCTTCTGTGTGTGAAAAATACCACAATTGACACAAGGCCACAGGCAAAGCCTCAGGTTCCAGGGGGGCTTCAGCACCACTCACAGCAAAGCAAAGCTGGCTCCTCACTCCCATCTGTCTCTGGACCCACAATGCAACAGCCACCTGCAGCCAAGCACCTGCACAAAGGGCCTTCTAGACACCTGTGAGAAGGGAAGCTGAGAGAAATGTGAAGACTGACATAGAATGGCCCCTCCCTGGCCTCCAGGAACCTCTCAGCAGCAGAATGCAGACTCCATTTTTAACTTATTTCTCTGCTTTGCTACTTTGTTAGAGGCAATGAGAATACGACAGCAAATGAAATGCTACCAAAGGAAGCAGAGAGAAATAGAAGCCTAAGGGATCCATGATATCTGAGATGTAAGAACTGACTCTGCTAAAGACATCACTCGGCTCCATTTTTTACAAATGTCATTTCTTAACCTCAGATTAAATTGTAGATTTAGAGAGAAAGAACCTAGTTTCCCGCCACACTGAGATTTCCCACATCCACCTGGGTAAGCTTATATTCCCAGGCAGGGTTCACCCAAAGAGGCCCAGAGGAAATGACAGCAAATACACCCCCGGATGGAAAGGGCTCTGGATCATTTTGAAAGGCAGAATGCTTCCTCTTCTTTGGAGCCTCCATAAAGTTATGGCTTAAGAGGCTGCCATGAAAACTCTGTGAGCCATCACCTGATGGTTGACCAAAACCAGGGACACACAGGCTGCTAGATGCTGACAGTGCCCAGCGTCTGCAACTTGCCTGTTCAAGTCAGGCAGACAACACCATAGCCAGAATAAAGACACACTTTACATAACAACAAGGAAGAAGGAGGGCTTGGAAGCTGTGTGCAAAGTGTTTTCTGAAGGCTGTGCATACCCACATCTCCTCCGTCCATTCCTCTCATCTCTGCCACCCCTACCTCAAGTGGAACCATTTCTGCTCTCTTTGGCAAAGTTTTGAAATCCTGACAATTCGCTAACTTTATATTTCAACCTAACATTTACAAAAATTACTGATATCATTAGTTCCAAATATATGCACTAGGAACTCAAAGTCCTAATAATTAATTAGTTGGGCACTTTTAAGGATTTTCTGCATATAAATTATTAGATGAGGTCTATAAATACGGATGCACCTCGCAAACCACATCTGTTGGGGAAATCGGTAGCTTTTCTTGCAGCCACAAATCCTGCTCCCCCTGCTCAGCAACTCCATCCTCCTCTTCTCTCCCTCCAGACACTTTACTTTCTTACCCCACTCAGCGCTGCGGGTACACACCACAGTGAAGCATGCCCCTTCCTTTAGAAGGCAGTTTACGGGAAAGTGCATGGATCTTCCTGGAAGAGCACACTAGACTCAGAATCTGGATGAACGGGGAGCAGTGGTCACACTGCCCAGCCAGCAAGGAGCTCTTGAGGACCCTACATGAAGCAATACCTGCAACCCACTTAGTTCTATATGGGGCATGACAAGAGGCCACTCACGATTCAGAATTAGAAGCTGTAGATCGCAGTAACTTAAATTCGTCTAGCAGGGGACAAAGCACTTGATTCCCAGGAGAAGGCTACGATGTAGGTGAGAGAGGGTACTAGTCCATCGCTAAAAGGGAAGGGAGCTGAGAAAGCGCGTTAGATGTCCCAGCATAGAGCTAACAGTCATCAGTGAGAAAATGGAACTCAGCCAGGGTATGTGCCATTCACAGCCCCTGAGATGGGACAGTTTCCTCTAGCTGACATCCTCAGTCCATCTATATGCATGGTCCTGCCTCATCTTAGGAACTGGTCTTTAAAGGAATCAAAAAATAAAATGCTTTAAAGGATATAATAAGAAGTGTACCCGCAACTAACTACTGGGTCCCTTCTGAATGCTTCATAGTGTTTCCTGGATATTCCAGTGCTAATCCAGGCTCCCCTCCTGTCCTGGAGGTGTGTGTGTGTGTGTGTGTGTGTGTGTGTGTGTGTGTGTGTGTACAGATACATATGTTGTATATACCCTGCCAATAGCTGTGGGGAGCAGAGTGTGCCATGTGCAAGGACTTGGCTCCCAACAGCCCAGCTGTTGGTTCCTTCTGTGACCCAAGTCCCAGTTTACCAGAAAAGATTACAGGCTGTCAGCTGTCAATTATCCAAGGTATCCCACATCTGGAAAAGCCTTCCTTGGGAATCTGCACAGAAGCATCCCTGTGTTCTCACCTCTATTAATAGCCTCAATGCTACTTAAAGAATCTTATCTTCTAAGCACAAAGAAAGACATGGGAAACATACAGTAATAAGTATTTTTTTAAAATTCTCTTTAGCCAATACTGATTCCCAGAGCAATGCTAGGTTTTTTAAATGTGACTAATATATATATACATATATATAATTAGTTTTTCGAGACAGGGTTTCTCTGTAGCTTTGGTGCCCATCCCGGAACTAGCTCTTGTATACCAGGCTGGCCTCGAACTCCCAGAGATCTGCCTGCCTCTGCCTCCCGAGTGTTAGGATTAAAGGCGTGCGCCACCACCGCCCAGCGTGACTAATATATTAAAGAAAAAAAAACTAAAAATGGCAAATATCCTATCAATAATCTATTTTTCCTCCATTACCTAAAATGGATGACATTTTGAGTAAGACACATACACTAAATATGGGGAGCTGCTACCCAATCCTAAGCAAAGAAAATAAGATGTTCAAATGGATTTTTGTCTTGTAACATGCATTGAAAATATACAATGGGTGTGTGTGTGGGGGAGGAATTCAAAACAAAATATTTAGCCTTCTCTACAGGAAAAAAAAAACCTTCTATATAGGGTACAATCTAAGTGGGGACTCTAAAAATCTGAGTACTGTTATTAGCAAAGGGGGATCTGGCTGTCCTGCTTTAAGCAGAGTCATCCAAATCAGGTACCAGCCAAAACATGGCTCCAGTGAGCCTGGCACAGGCATGGGAGCCTGTTCTTGTGCAGCACTACAAGAGTACCTTGAGGTGTGAAGAATGCCCTTGATTCTGCTCAAACTCTTACCACAAAGAACCAGTGTCTCCAACCAGAGGATGTAAAAGCTACCGGTGCTTTGTGGAGGCCCTCTGGCCTGTGCCTGTCAAGACTGCCCACTTCCTACCTCCGCAGGAAAGTCAGTATCTTTCTGTGTCCTTTGCTAAACTACCGGGGAATTTGAACATGGTGGTCAACCGAAGAGGTTGTCTTGGAGAGCGACAGGGGAATCTACAGACAGACTATCTGGAATGAGCTCCATCTCAGAAGCTAACTAGGGTTAGGCCTGGTTACTATTCGAATGGAAGACTTAGGGCAGCGTGTCCAACGATGTGCCTGCCAGGGAGAAATGTGGAAGCCATCAGGCACTTCATGAACATGCCAAAAGAGGAGGGAGGTCTCAAGAGACCCTGGAGGAGAGGACTGAAGCGGGGAAGAAAAGCATCAAGAGGAAAGATAAGATCCGAACCTTTAAAACTGAATAGTCTTGAAATACAAAATTAACTTACTCTCCCTGCTAGATGACTTAGATCAATGATAAATCCTTCTAATGTTCTGTTTTCTCATGCATAAAATGGGGTGATGTCTTCCATGGTAAGGGGGTGCTGAGCATTAAATAATTCATCTCAGTTTTGAAATTCAGAGTCTTGTACAATAAATGCTAGATCCCACCCAACTGCCTTCACAATATCTTCTACGCACTGAAATGAGAGTCAGCAAGAAGAAAGATCTTGAATTTTTCCAGAAACTGTGTAATTTCAAAAATTCTTGTCCTACAGTTCCACCTGATATAGAACATGGCCAGTCTGTTATTTAACAAACTCCATGTTCCTACTGGAAAGTGTGGATGTTTCTTAATGCACAGCAGCTAATAGATGTTCATTCTTCAGACACACTGCACGGGGATGCCATAAGGTGGAGAGAGCAGAAGTTATAGAAGAAGAAAATATTGAATCTTCTGGTCTCTGAACCAAAATATCTAGCAACGGCTTTGGAAGGCTCAGCAGTGTTTCAGGGAGTGTCCTGTGACGCTCCTCAGTGTACAGCTACTGTATTCTGTAAATGACACAGATGTTGACAGTCATTTTTGCAATATGTCACACAGCATGAAGACATCTAATGGAGTCTTCTTGTGATGGATTTTCATAAAAAAAAAATAGTCAAGCTTTTGCCATGTAAGACAGTCGTCATGTGTGTACTGACACTGACTATGTATTTCTTGCTATTGTCATCTGTCAAAGCAAAGAGCCTTCTTTGTACACTGCTATTAGCATCCAGATGCCTAGTCTCACAAAAGTTTCTATTGAGAGTCCACGTCTTTGCTGGGGGAGTCTCTTATGCCATTCATGTCTCCTAAGCAGTTTTAAGAGCTCCCTTTCTTTGTTTACAGCCTGCTTGGCTTCAGGGAGTCCTTGCCCTCAATGCTAGGGAGTCGCAAGGAAGAAGTGAATGCAGAAGAAATCAGAACATCAAGAGGATCTGTGGACTGGCAAGGCCAAATCTAGAACAGCAAGTGAACATTTTGTTCTCATACTGGACAGCAAGTCCAAGATTAGAAGAACAAGCAGAGTCAGGAAGAGCGGCAAGAGACCATGCACAGCCTGTGTACGTGTCGGGAGGCAACTTGGAGTCTCAGAGGCTTGAAGCTAAGTAGAAGGTGCTTTGAGTGAAGGCAATCAGGGCTGTGACATGGACTTTGAAACCGAAATAGTAAAGATCAGAGGGACAGCAAGTCTGCCATGTGCCCCTGACACATATTCCTGACTCTAAATTCATACTCACCATTGACTCAGAGTCCGTTTATCCCGAGTCTCCACACCAGCTACTCTCCACCCTCCTAATCTGACTGCACGCTGACACATGTGGCTAGTTCTGATATAATGCTTCCTGAGAAATCACAGGTCTCTTTTTGAAACCAGTCATTTACTCTTATTACTACCAACTAGAGCTGTTTAAAAGCATCTATCTACTATCTATCTATCTATCTATCTATCTATCTATCTACCTACCTACTTACCTACCTACCTGCCCACCTACTTACATCTTTTAGTGCCTTGGGACAGCAAAGACAGGAATAAAATGGCGTAAACAGAAATTGTAAATAAATAAATAAATAAATTGGCAACCCAACTCTGATAATGTTTAACTTTCTTTAGGATAGCATAATTTAGTTTATACTAGTCCAGCAAACAGACAATAGTTTAAAATATTCATCATATACTAGGTTGTATCGTGATTAACTTAAAGCAGGCTTAATGCGTTGTTTGAAGTGTATTAAAGATGGCCCTGTGCTCTTGGCCCATCAAATATTCTACATGTAACTAATTCCAAATATCTTTCACTCAAAAGTATTATCAAATAATGCTGTTCCACACAGAAGATGGTATCTTCTGTGCCACTGGATAGAGAGAAGATTATTGCAAGGCTACCATGCTGGTTGGTTAGTGCCCTGAGGGCAGGTTCTACATCTGATTCTCTAAGAGTAGAGCAGACAGGGGCATGCATCGTCTTCTCCGTGACTGGATCAACCAGCCGGGAGCCTCACCTTTGTGACAGGGCAAGATAATGTGAAGGTTCCTCCATCTTGTATTCTTGCTGAGGTCATTTCAGGTTCAGGTTCAGTTTAAACTCCTTGTTGGAGAATTCATTGGAAAATTACCCAAAGAATTGAGGTCAAAATGTCCCAGCCAACCTGGCTTCTGTTAAACTGCTTGTTTACACAAAACCTCCCACTGTAGCTGTAGAGTGAGATACCAGGATATGGGATTTGCCTTTAAAAGACCCTCCCTTTAAACGTTTGGGGCTACAGTTGGGTCCCCAAATAGCTGAGTATAGTCTAAGCCTGTTATAATAAAGACTTTCAGTTGGCTATAAGATATATCTGAGTGTTCATCTCTGGTGGACTTTCTCTACCAATTTCAACACATGAGCATTTGGGAGGATACTTCATATGGAAAATCATTATCGTCAGCACTGGCCAAGGTATGTAAGACAGAAAATAGAACACAAGCGAAAAGTAATGTTTTGACTGGAGATTAATTCTACAAACAAAGCGGGTGCCATTTTCTCAATGAGAATAAAGGCTATAAGAAAGGAACTTTTAGGGCCTAAGAGGAAATGGTTAATTGTTCACTAATCTAAGCGCATAATCACAACTGTATATGATAATGTATTTTAGAGCATTGCCCTTTTTATATCATCTTTTACGAAACAATTTTCTAAGACTTGTGACATGCGCTATCATTACTATGCTAGCCCATAGCTCAGGTCACCTTTGGATGGGCTCTGGAGCAGAGCATCTTCACAGTTTATCCAAGGTAAAGAGCTTTGGAGGTTGCATATGATGCTGTCCAAGCCACACTGTGCACTTAGAGAACTAACTTGGCCAGTTTTACTTGATTGTCCACACAAGTGTATTCATGAACTACACAATCAATCACCACTACCAGGGCCTTTAGTTCCTCTCCTGCAAGATCTAGTCTGAAGAGGTGGTGCATGTGATCACTAACAGGTACTTCTGCCAGGGCAAAGCCCCGAAGAGTGACGACAACTCACAAATCAGTTTCCTCTAGGAAGGGCTTCTGCTAGCTGAGCTGCATGTCTAACCAAAGGCACCATTTATTTGGGGGTTACTATAGCCATGTATCCTGAGAAACATTTTTGTGGTTCAAAGTCAATAAGTGAACTGTAGTTCTGGTTTAGACAGAAGACTTCACCAGGACGCAAGGACAAGAGAAGTCTTGAGAAATTTGTTTTGTTTTGTTTTTCAAGAGGACACGATTACTATGTATGTGGACAGGTATACAGGAAAACATGTGTGAACTGGAGGAAAGAGGCTTGTGGGGTTTTTTTGGTGGGGGGAGGGGGTTGAGTCCCAGGTGGTAAGCAGGAAGTCTATAAGAGGTGATACCTGGAGGCAGAGCTTGGCTGGGAGGAAATCATGGCTTTCCAGGAGAGAAAGTAAGAACTAAAACATCTCCCAATGAGGAGAAACAGAGACCCACCCCCCCTGCAAACACCAACTCCTTGGCCTGTAATTTGGTACCTCCCATAGTCTTGAGCCTCAGTTTTCTTCCCCATTCCGTGAAAAAGTTGACTGAAGAACAGGGTGAGGCAGTGAACAAAATACAAGGAAAAGTAAACAGCTTTCAGCTGGATAGGGTTCCAGAAAGCCCTGGATGAAGGACATCCACAGTGACAGACAAAGGGAATTCCAGCAGGGGGCGGGGAGTCTTCACCACCTACAGAGTACCACTGGGAATGAGTGACTTCCTGACCTCTTCATTAAAGCACCAGGTTTTGACATCATCCCTCCAAGCATTAGTCGGAACTTTGCTGCTGTGGCAAATATTTGAGATTCATGATTAAAGGAAGAAAGATTGGTTTGGGTCATGACGGAAGAGGTTCGTGTTTGCTCAGACCCTATTGCTGTGGGACTGTGGTACGGCAGACCTGTTGTTTGTGGTGGAGAGAATGGAGCAGAACAGAGCTGCTTACCTTAGACCAGGCAAGAGTAAGAGGGGGAAAGGGAAGAAAAGAGAGAAGAAAGGAGGAGGAGAAGGAAGAGGAGGAGGAGCCAGGGCAAGGTGGGCCCTTCATAGAGACACTAGTAACCTTCCTCCAACTAGACAGGCTACATCATAATGGTTCATTCTGTGTGACTAATCAGTGGATTGACGCAATGAGGAAGGCAATGAGTACCACACCTTCAACACATCTCGGGGATACTTCATAAGAAAACCATACAGTAACCATCTACTAACATAACCAGCCAGCAAAAGCCAAGGTGTGTTAGTAGCCAGGAGAACACAATTGCAAAGAAGTGTTTTAACAGGAGATTATTTCTAAATAAAACTCACTCTAAATTATATTTGTCAGACTGTAGCACAATGTAACAAGGCGAACAAAGGATCTTTTGTTTTGCTATTAGGAGAAAGTATCAGACACAGGATCAAGGAAAAGAAGAAAGATATCTGGAATGAGAGGCTGGAAAATCATGCTGTAGCTCACTGGAAAAATAAAAGTTCAAACTCTTCAAGTTGCAAGGCAGCACGAGGAACCCCGAATCAGGAAGCTAGCTTATGGCTCAGCTTCAGAAAGAAATCCTCGTTGGCAGAGGCCCATCCACAACTGAAGTCCGGAGACTAGCCCTGCCTCCACTCAAGGTCACCCATTCTCCAGGCTTCTTCTCAATGTCCAAACTGCCTTTGCTCAGTGGTCCAAAGAACATCCCTGAGCACAGCTCTAACGTCCTTATGTAGATGGGCACTCAGGGCCACAAACTGCAGTATGAAAACGTTGTCAAGGAGGGAACGCAAAGCGAATCCCACCGCGTTCTATTTCGCAGAGGAAAGAATGCTCGGCAGTACTGAACTACATTTTATTTTTACTTAGATAATGAATTGCACGACCCAAGCCCCAAACTAAACAGAAATAGAAGAATCCCTGGTACGCGGTTCCTCCTGCTGCCTTGCAACTTTAAGAACTTGAACTTTGATTTTCAAGTGAGCTACAGCCTGATTTTCCAGCCTCTTAATTATAGATATCTTTCTATTCCTGCCTCCTGCACATAGCCGTTTTTCATTAGTCCTTTTCTGTATTTCAGTAGTATTTGTTTTTCACCAAGCTTTCCTGAGTTATAATTGACAAAGAAAACTGTGGGCCTTCCAGGTGTACGGTGGGATGATTCATTCGATTCACACATTCGCTGTTGTTGTGCTTTCCTTTCCCTTTAAGGGACAAGCCACGCCCACTCTGACCTGCCCATGCCATCTGACCTCTGACCTGCCCGCGCCATCTTGTCTCTCCTTATTCTGTTTCTTCAGCGTGGCCACGCGCTCTCTTCTCTCTTCCCCCTCTCTCTCTTCCCCCCCCCTCTCCCCCTTCCCTCCCCCCTTTCTCCCCTTTTAATAAATGCTTTTATGGCTACTTTCTGTGTCCGTGGGTCTGCTCACAACACCGCGCATTGGGAATTCTGCCGCATGGCTTCCCTCTGCCGCCGCTCGGGTGCCGGACCCTGGAGCCGGCACCCGGCACCGCTGGGGACCCACCAGAGCTTGCTCCATGAGCCCCCCGGGGGACTCCCCCATATTGTTTTAGGAATAAGAGCTGTGACGTGACTGCCACAGCAAATCCGCTAACACCCATCCTACCCAGGCCCAGTTACCATCTGCCTGTGGCAGGCAGGGAGACCACTTAGATCTAATGCTTCTGAAGCCCAAGTTTAGAACACAGGATCATAAACTAGCATCACCATTCTCTATGTAAATCTTCAGAATTCTGGGTTCTCCAGACGGCAGTATACGCTTTGAATCAATGTCCACTACATGATGCATTTTCTCCCACAGCCGGCATCTACTGATCCAGGAACCAAGGGGTGGGAAAGAAAATAGTTCCACTTACTATCAGCCCTTGTGACCCACTAGGAAAAATTTTGCTTCTTGTTCCCAAGGCCTTAAGTTGTGTTGACCTTTAAGTTTTGGTTCAGGAGTGGTTGGGTGTTCCTGCCATGATCCACAAGAAACATTCCTTGAACTGAAAGTTCAGATGCTCCTCCAGCCACTGTGGGCTTCTGATGCCCTGGAGTCAAGGCCAAGAAAGGAATAACAGAATGAGAAGGAGTGACCGATTCAGGTTACCAAGGAGAATCTGACTGTTTCTCTACAACAGATATAAGAAAGATGATGTCTGGAGGGCAGGAGATCCTTTACAGCCACTCTCAGTGCTACCACGTCCCATGATTAACGTCAAAGGGAATAACAACAGCCTAATCAGGGCAGGATGACAAAAGCACAGACCCAACAGGAATGAAGGTATGGGTCACTCCTCCAGGAAAAGAGCTAAGGCCTGCTGAGGTGCTTGCTGAGGGTGAAGGAAAAACAGGATTGGCGACAGAGTAATGGAGGAGGGTCATACTTTCATTGGTTAATAAAGAAACTGCTTGGCCTGATAACTCAGAACATAGGTGAGTGGGATAGACAGAACAGAATGCTGGGAAGAAGGGAAGTGAGGCAGACTATAGAGCTCTCTTCTCCAAGATGGACGCAGGTTAAGATCTTTCCCGGTAAGCCACCACCTCGTGGTGCTACACAGATTATTAGAAATGGGTTAATCAAGATGTGAGAATTAGCTGATAAGAGGCTGGAACTAATGGGCCAGGCAGTGTTTAAAAGAATACAGTTTCTGTGTTGTTATTTTGGGGCATAAGCTAGCCAGGCGGCCGGGCGGCAGGAACACAGCCCACTGCTCCTTCTACAACAGAGGAAGGTAGAATACCAGTGATCATGTGACCAGGTGCAGAATCCATAATTATAAGCAATGTGAGTGTTTCTGTCACATTTTGTTAAGAATGTGTTTGTACAGATATTTGGGTTTTCTTTCCTCAATTTATCATGTAATATAACATCAATTAAGAGAATTTAAAGTAGATGCTATATTTAAGTTTGAGACACTAAAGGAAAGTCCCTCAAGGGACATCAGCAACTATTCTAAAATGTATTATGCATCTGCAGCTGTGCAAGGTATAGTTATATCATGTTAGGCATAAGTATGACCTGGTTATTGTTTTTATTTGGAAATTAAGTACAACATAAGGAGACATGATTGTGTGTCAGGTTGCCAAGGGGTGAACTTGGGATGGCTGTTCTTGATTGTCAACTTGACTGCATGTGGAATTAACTGAAACCCAAGTTGCTGGGCACACCTGTGAGGATCTTTTTCTTAAATCATTTGAAGTAGGAAGAGCCACCTTTAATCCAGATCTTTTGCAGTGGGAATATGCACCCTTAGTCCGGGCCACACCTCCTCTGTGTAGCCTATACAATGGCCATGGAAGAAGGAAGCTTGCTCTCGCTCTCTCTAGCAAGTCCATTCCTTCACTGGCATTGGAGTCTACTTCTTCAGGATTCCAGCTGAGACACTCAGCCTCATGGTCTGAACAACTATTGAGTTTTTAACCTTCCACTGGTAGACATCATTGTTGGACTAACTGGACCATAGTCTATAAATCCCCTTTAACATATTATGTATGTGTGTGTGTATTTAGGTATGTATATATACACACAGAGACATATATATTCTCTAAAAAAACTCTAATACATACAGTATACATACAGTATAATAGAAGTTTTGCCTTTTTTTTTTTTAAAAAAAAAAAAAAGACAGGCTCAGATATTCCAAGCTAGCCTCCAACTGGCTATACAGTCAAGGAAGGCCTTGAACTTCTGGTGCTCATGCCTCTACTTATAAAGCTCCGTGAGGAAAAGTACGCAATAGCACACCCAGCTCTGGAAGTTTCATACGCTAACACTATTTTCTTCTGAAAAATAGTACCAATGTGTTAGCTGTGCATTTTTGTATGCCTATGGTGTTTATACAGGAATATACAATGAATCTATAATGAATATATATATTACTCTTTGCAAGCCTTTTTTGCACACAGTGTAACACACAACACCCATGGTCCTGAACCTCTGCCTTCTCTCTGTTCTATATACCCGTATGGGACTGTGGACCCCCAGACCCAAATTTCCTGTGACCCCTGCCTGCTGGAGTAAACAACTTGTTTTCATGCCTGCAGCTGCTCTGAGCAAACAGCTTGTTGTCCTGTGCTGGCACTTGCCCTGAGCAGGAGACCCTGATGACAGGGGAGTGGTTCTGGTGGTTTGCACCTGAGGATCCCAAGAGCTAGGGCATGGCCATTGGTCAGGGAAGGCACTATATAAGCTGCCCCGGAACACAATAAAGTTGGCGTTCTTGGGGCATTCTTTGTGCTTCTCATGTCTCTGTGTGTCTGTGTGGGTTTCAATCTCCAGCCCCTTGCCTGACTCACAAACCTTACCATAGTGCGTAAGAGCAGGTGTTGCACTACATATACCTCTCCATATTCATACATAGGTTTTTTTTTTCTTATCTCTCTCTCTCTTTTTTTTTAATAGCTGCACAGGACTTCGTTGTGTTGTCAGAGTGTATCCATCCAATGAGTTTCCCAGAACTGAAGCCCTGTTGTCTCCAACCTTTTGGAATTCCAGTGATGGCTCAGCAATACCCTCATACTATGTTATTTCTCCTAAGCGCGGAGAGAAAGACTGAAGTAGAATTGTATTGTAGTCTGCTAAAGAATGTCAAATTAACCCTTTTTGGCACTGAATATGCTTACACACTCATTGGTAAGGTAGAGTTCCGGTTCTGGTTTCCAATCTGGAAGCTTGGAACATGGGGATATTTCCTTCCGTGTGACTATCCTCACGACTATTAAAAACACCTCATTTGTGTCAAATTAGTCATACAGAAAGCAAGTGGGTGATTCTGAAACAACTGTACAATCTTGGGTGATGAAACCAACTAAGAAAATTTTATGAAAGAAATAGGGTTTAACCAGGCCCTGGGGGAAAAAGAAAACTAAGAAACTAGGTAAGCAAGAAAGACTGCCAGGTTCCCAGGCAGAGAGTCAAGCCAAGAAGGATGAGCAAGTTGGAGCAAAATCTTGTGCTGATTCTTGAACACAGAGCTAACAAATGCACTGTAACCCAATGGGAGGAAATCTCCATGGACAAAGCCCCATCTTCAGAACTTGGGCTACAGCTGTGCAAAGACTTCCTAGCTTACCCCAGGGAAGTAGTCATTTCTTTTTGTCACCTTAGCATCTTTTTTAAGAGCAAGAAATAGAGTATGGACAATTCATATACGAATGAAAGAGAGGAAGAGAGAGATTATAGAAGAGATAGATGCAAACAAATCTGAGTACTTACGTGTACAGAAGAGTTGAAGGGGGGGGGGCGGGACATCACAAGGCAGGTAACAAGAATACAAAGGCAAGGATGGTAGAACCGACTCTGGATCAGCTGCTATAGACACAGCGATTTATTTACCCTTTCTGGAGCTATGCTTACCTACCTGTATAAAGAAAGATGCCCTGGGTGGATTCAATGAATATGTGACAACAAGTCTTTATCAAAAATGAAAACTAGTTCAAAATAATTCCTTAAGCTTCTGGAAGAGGATAGAAATGGATTTCCTCTCCATTTTCTACCATTTTTGTGTGTGAGAAAATCAGAACTTGGTAGGTTTTCTATGGGTATACTATGCTCCAAGCATTCAAAGCCATAAAGGAAAAGAAAAATGCTGCAATTGTAAAGATTAGAATATGCTGCTTTTCTTCTTCCTTTTGAATAGTCATATGTAGTTCCTATTCTAAAGAAAAAATGTCAGTAAAAATGCTAAGCAAAAAAATCAGCAGGAATAAGTCATTAAGCTACAGCCCCAATAGAGGAAACACTTCTTATCACATGACCTGGTGGCTCCCAGATAAACGAAGAAGCCCTCTGGGGCTGGAGGGCAGAACGCCTCTCATTTAGTCAGCCCAGACATGAGACACACCCTCAGGGTTAAAGTCAAGATTATGACCTGACAGCACCTCACCATCTAACTCCAATTATTACCCAGAGGTGACAGCTCACTGTCTCAGCATATAGAAATGCCAAGGAAGAAAACGCAAGAATGAGGCAGGTACCTGATAGCAACCAAACTGCTCTGTCTGAGAAACAGCTAAGTCTGCCTTGCTCTGGTGAGCGGGAACCTACATACCAACCGAAGGGTAAATTGGATTAGGTTACATTTGGAAGAGAGTTCCTGTAAGAAACTCTGTAAATTATGATTGCATTTAATGGCATTACACTGAATCTGTTTCTAGAAAATGGCTTTTGCATGCCATGGGTTGCATTTGAGATTGTGTCCTTACCCAAAATATACCAGCATAAAGGGCTAAGATGAGCAGAGCCTGCTAAAGAGAAATGTCAGTGAATCCGTCAAATTCTCCACTGTTGCTTACAGAAAAAGAACTGTATCAAGGGTAGGGACGGGGTAAATCCTGGTTGCTTGTTTTACTGTGTGAAGATCCTTCTCAATTTGAATGCCCTGAGCTTGCCATCTTAACTGGCTGCAAGATCTGCTCCAACTCATTGCTCCTTTGTCTTCCTATTTCACTCAGTCTATAAAACACAAACTTAAATTGAGCAGAAAGACAAAAGGAAAGAGATGAGAAAGAAAAATGGCATTCAATTTTTTTTTTCCCTGAAGATGACTTGGCTTTTTCCTTGGGCCTGGGAAGTTTGAGGATGGATCCTCACTATGACAGTCATTCCTTTCCCTGGTCTCCTGGTTATTCTTTCCCACCTCTGAAGCCCTAGGGCAGGAGGGGAGGAGGCAACACAGAAGAGACCAGGCATGGCACACTGCAACTGACACAACAGCCATACCAGCCCATTTTCTGGCAACTTTTTTCCCCAAGATGTGTAGGGCCCGGGTCTACCCTTGTTCCTGGGGTTCATCTTGAGGACAGTTTCTGGTCAGCTACTAAAGCATTCTGTTTGTTCCTGTGCTCCCTCTGCCCGGCCTGGTGATTAGCTGTAGGGCATTGGTATGGTAATTTCCCACCTTGTAGGGACATAGCCCCACCCATTGGGGGCGTGTTCGCCTCGGGCTAATGTTTACGGATAAATCTGCCGGGCGGGAGCCCAGCAGCCCTTTTTGTCTTTTGCTCCGCCGCGGGAACCTGTGGTCCTGTAAGTCTATTTCCTTATTAAAGCTGTATATATCTATATAATCTGTCTACATTCATTTGCTCCGCCACATTTGGCGCCCAACGTGGGGCTATTTTGCCCCCGACCCGGCACAGGGGGGGCGCAAGCTCCACCTTTCCCGGCTAGTTGCCTGAGCTCAGGAAGGCGATTTACAGCGTGCTCCCTGCTCGCTTTCCCTTCCCCCACTCCAGGCCACTACGGTCGCAGAGCAGCAACCCCCACAGAGCAGTTAATAGCTCCCTGTTTCTTCCAAACCTTCACTGCCTGATTTAAGTGAAGCACCCGCGGTTTTGAAGTAAAAGCCACCAACCCCTTTCCTTAACAGGCAGTACAATAATTTTTGTTTTGAGTTAATTGTTTCAGACCGGCTCTGGCTTAGACCACGTGGACTCAGGTGCATTTCTTTAGCCACCACTGGCAGGAAAACTTCATTACAGGTACATAATTTTCTTTTATAAATAAGAAAAATGTCTGAAAACATTACCATTCAAGACTTTAACAGCCTTTTCAGTTGTACCATGTGGGAGATTTTACAAGAAGTGTCTGTCAGCCCACAGATATGGATCTTTCTGGGATTCGTAGTTTTCCTTGGTACTGTATGGTTTGACAATAGAAATATGATAAAGTCTTTACGAGACGAGGTTGAACGCTTAAAAATAATTGAGAATGACAACAATCTTCTCAAAAATCAGTTTGAAGTTCTCCAGACAGAGAACAGATCTTTGTTTAACACAACTCGACAAACTGAAAAACGCTTAAAAACAATTGAGAATGACAACAATCTTCTCAAAAATCAGTTTGAAGTTCTCCAGGCAGAGAACAGATCTTTGTTTAACACAACTCGACAAACTGAAAAAAATTTAGAAGAGGTACAGGCTGATGTTAAGGAGAAATTCATTACTATGGAAGAGGGAACAGCTGATTTGAGTTGTAAGCTTCAGTCCCTTTCAGTAGGAACTGAAATATTAACGGCTGATATTAAGGAGAAATTCATTACTATGGAAGAAGGAACAGCTGATTTGGATCGTAAGCTACAGTCCCTTTCAGTAGGAACAGAAACATTAACTGAGAGAATCAAAACTGCTGAATGTGACAATCGGATTTTGTCTAAAGCTTATGACAGATTGACAGAAAGATTATCTGTACAAGAAGGCACGGTATATGCTATAAAACTTATGTCCAAAGATGAGACATTATCTCTAATGGACAAACTTCATACTTTAGAATCCTCAATGAAGGCTTTAGAACATAATTCTGGACAGGAGATTCAGACATTAAAGAAGGCAATGGTGAATAGAATTGAAATGATTGAGGAATTTCTAAATTCTGAGGAAGAAGAGCAAGAGGTAGAAAAGCATATTTTAACTAAATCTGTGGGTAAATCCCTCCGGGACAATTCCCACAAAGCTCTACCTACAGTTCTACCTGCCTTTCCAGTTGTAACAACTGAGAAAGTAGTTGGTTCCAGAAACCCTAGGTTCATCAAGGAAGATACATGGGAACCTGTCCGTATGAATGATCTCAAAGAAATTAAACAGGCTGTAATGACTTTTGGAATGAATGCCTCTTTTGTTAAAGAGATGCTAAGGTCTTGGGCCACCACGAATAAGGTCACGCCCTCTGACTGGTTTCAGCTGAGCTCTGCTGTCCTTGAGAGTGGAACGCAATTAAAATGGAAATGCTTATTCAGGCAAGAGGCTAGACTTTTAGAACAGCAAGAAAGAGCAAAGGGAACTGAGATTTCCATAGATCAAATTTTGGGAGAGGGGCTATTTTCTGAGCCTCAGGAACAAGCTAATTTGGATGAAAACATACTCTCCGTGTGTACTACAGCAGCCTTAAGGGCTTGGGACAGGGTGCAAGACCCAGGACAGAGGATGGAATCATTTGTCAGAGTTAAACAGGGTCAGAGAGAACCCTTTAGTGACTTTTTACAAAGAATAACTAAAGCTGTACAAATAGGGATATCTGACCCAGAAGTAAGACGTATAATGATCGAGACTTTGGCTTATGAAAATGCAAATGTGGAATGCAAAAGGATTTTGGGACCTTTAAAGCTCAGATCAGCGCCATTAGAAGAATGGGTCTTGCATACACTAGATGTTGATACATTTGACTATGGCACTGAAGCATGGGTAGAAGAAGCAATTTCCAATGGTAAAAGGAGACATCAGAATACCAAATGTTTTAATTGTGGCAAAATGGGTCATATGAAAAGGAATTGTAGACAACGGATTTTCAGGAATAATAATAATGCATCTTCTAGAAATAACAGAAATAGGAGGACTCAGCCTTCAGGTTTATGTAGAAGATGTGGAAAGGGCAGACACTGGACGAATGAGTGCAGGTCTACAAGAGATAGACAAGGCAACCTGATACAGACGGGAAACGTGAGAGGGGGGGCCTCACAGGCCCCCATGGCAAACATGGTTCAGTCATTTCCAGTTACTACAGAGAACGTGACTCGTCAGGACAATTAGAAAGCCCCATGCCTACTGTTACAAGCAATAATGATCAGAAAGATGAGTTCCGTGTGTTTTGGCAAACTTCTATAAATGACCAAAGACCAAAGCTGAGAGTGTGTGTAAATGGCATTTTTATTACTGGCCTGCTGGACACAGGTGCGGATGTAAGTATCATTACCCCAGAATCTTGGCATCCATATTGGCCTCTTCAGAATGTAAATGTTCAGCTCCTGGGAATTGGAACCCTATCTCGAGTAAGGCAGAGCACGAGATGGGTTGAATGTATAGGTCCAGAGGGACAAATAGGAAAATTAAGGCCATATGTAGCCAATATTGCAATGAATTTATGGGGTCGTGACCTATTACAACAATGGAATACCCAAATTAACATCCCTGCTACTTCTAGAGCCTATATTTCTGGGGATAATATTAAAAGATATTACAAACGGAGAAAACCGGCCATTCGGGCTGTACAAGAACAAGCAATTGATGTCCCTTCAGAGATACCAACAGCCTTGCCTTTAAAATGGTTGACTGAGAAACCAATATGGACAAAGCAATGGCCTTTAGCTGAGGAAAAGTTACAGGCTTTAGAACAGTTGGTACAAGAGCAATTAGATGCTGGACATATAGAAGAATCTACCAGCCCTTGGAATTCTCCTGTATTTGTGGTTAAGAAAAAATCAGGTAAATGGAGAATGGTGACAGATCTCAGGGCTATCAACAAGGTTATTCAACCTATGGGCCCTCTGCAATCTGGAATTCCTTTGCCCTCTTTATTGCCAAAAGGATGGCCTCTCATAGTTATTGATTTAAAGGATTGTTTTTTCACTATACCTTTACAAAAAGAAGATAGAGAAAAATTTGCCTTCACAGTGCCTACTTATAATAATTCTCAACCTTCGAGGAGGTACCACTGGACCGTCCTCCCCCAGGGTATGTTAAATAGCCCCTCCCTGTGCCAATATTTTGTGAATCAACCATTGCAAATAATACGCAAGAAATTTCCCAAATCGATAGTATATCACTACATGGACGACATTTTGTTATCCGATTCAAACATGGATACCTTGAACAGACTGTTTGAAGAAATAAAAATACTTTTACCAAAATGGGGATTGCAAATTGCTCCTGAAAAGATTCAGAAGGGAGATTCTGTTAATTATTTAGGTTATAAAATAGGTTTACAAAAAATTAAGACACAAAAGGCACAAATTCGGAGAGATCGCCTACGGACTCTTAATGACTTTCAAAGACTATTAGGGGACATTTCCAGTCTACGGCCAGCTATTGGGATAACACCTGATCTAATAATTCATTTGAACAAAACCTTGGATGGTGACAAAGATTTAAACAGTCCCAGAGAATTAACAGCTGAAGCAGAAAAGGAACTGACAATGATTGAGGAAAAATTACAACAGGCGCATGTGGACAGGGTAAATCCAGAGCTCGACTGTATTCTCGTCATACTACCATCAAAAATTTCCCCTACAGGAATTTTAATGCAGAGAGATGATATTATCTTGGAATGGATCTTTTTACCACATAAACCAAGTAAGAAACTGAAAACTTATGTAGAAAAAGTCTCTGAGTTAATTATAAAAGGCAAGTTGAGACTTCGTCAACTAGCAGGCATAGACCCAGCAGAAATTATAGTGCCTTTCACTGCTGATGAACTAAAGAAATTATGGGAAGATAATGAACCATGGCAAAGAGCTTGTGCTAATTTCTTGGGAGACATTAATAACAACTATCCAAAAAGCAAGAGGCTTAACTTCATAAAGAGAACTTCTTGGATCCTTCCTCGAATCGTCCGTGATACTCCAATAACTGGAGCCCGTACGTTCTATACTGATGCCAATAAATCAGGGAAGGCAGGTTACAAATCAGAAGACTTGGGTAAGGTGGAACAAAGTCCTTATGATTCTGTCCAGAAGGCAGAATTATATGCCATTCTTATGGTGCTAAGGGATTTTAAAGAACCTATTAATATAGTTACTGATTCACAATATGCAGAAAGAGTTATTTTACATATTGAAACTGCTGAATTTATACCTGATGATACAGAACTAACCTCTTTGTTTATCCAGGTGCAAGATTTGATTAGGAACAGGCTTTGCCCTATGTACATAACACACATCCGATCCCATACGGGTCTGCCAGGTCCTCTAGCACAAGGTAATGCAGAAATTGATCAATTATTGATTGGTAGTGTGCTACAAGCCTCTGAATTTCATAAAAAACATCATGTTAATAGCAAAGGTTTGAAGAAAGAGTTTTCTATTACATGGCAACAAGCTAGGGAGATTGTAAAGAAATGCCCTACTTGCTCTTTCTATAACCAAACGCCACTGCCTGCAGGGGCTAATCCAAAGGGCACCCAAAGGAATGAAATCTGGCAGATGGATGTGTTCCACTTTGCAGAATTTGGCAAATTAAAATATGTTCATCACACCATTGACACGTATTCAGGCTTTCAGTGGGCAACGGCTTTAAGTTCAGAAAAAGCTGATTCAGTTATCACTCATTTATTAGAAGTCATGGCTATTATGGGTATACCTACACAAATAAAGACAGATAATGGTCCTGCTTATGTCTCTAGAAAAATGAAACGGTTTTTTGATTATTACAATATCAAGCATGTTACAGGTATACCATACAATCCTACAGGTCAAGCAGTCATAGAAAGATCAAATCGAACTATAAAGGATATGTTGAACAAACAGAAAGGGGTGGAAAACACCCCCAGAAATAGGTTACATAATGCTTTGTTAACCTTGAATTTCCTCAACGCTAATGAGAAGGGAACATCGGCTGCAGAAAGACATTGGATAATGGAAAAGTCTACTGAACTAAATCAACCAGTTTATTTCAAGGATGTGCTGACCTCACAATGGAAGCCAGGAGATGTGCTGCGTTGGGGAAGGGGATTTGCTCTTGTCTCCACAGGTGAGGAAAAATTGTGGATTCCAACAAAATTGATAAAGGTTCGTTTTGATGAAGAGAAGCCAGTTGGGAAAGATAAATAACAATTCAATCACATGGATGGCAATCATACTGATGGTAAGTAATACAAATAGGTTGGGGGCAGGGTTCTCTTCTTATCTCCACAGGAAAATACCCATCTTCAAAGAATTTAAGGTACCCCTAATATTTAATTACTGATGGAGGGACTTGTTCTGTAAGTATTAATTTATATATATATATATATATATATATATATATATATATGTCTTAAACTTTCTTTGCTTTTCCTCATATCTGTGTCTTTCTTTATATGTCAGTATATGTCCTTGTTGTTAATGTTTAAATTTCCCATAACAAGCAACAAATTTTCCTACAGTAATCTTTGAAGTTTCCAGGATGAAGATGGGGCCCCACAACATCAACTCCATCTGGTTTTTATGACGTCATGATTTTTTTTTTAAAAAAAAGCGCTAATATTAGACCTGTTTTTTGGTACCAACTACAAGAGACAATTTCGAATGGTGCACATTTTTGACAACACTCTGGTCGGACCTTCTCAAAATGCTCTGAGACTAGTTACAATTTTCTTAGGTCAAAGGTTAATTTGGGAATTTTACCATCATTTGCTTTCACAGAACCCCCTAAGAAGAACGTCGCCCCCATGTCAGCTAGAAGCAATCTTAGAGGACGACGTCCCCTCTCCCAACAGAGTTTGCCCTCAGGGTTGGGGACATCTTTTAGTGGTTGGTTTAGGGTTGAGGGGATGGGGTGATAATTTTTTGGAAAAAAAAAATAAAATAAAAAAAAAAAAATAAAAAAAAAAAGAGAGAGAAGAGGAAGAAGAAGGGGGATTAACTGGTTTTTTGGGATGATTGGTATTTGTGAATTACTGTTTATAGAAAATTGTACTGGTACTGTTTCTTGTATACTGATATGTTGAATATTGAATGTGAGTGTTCCTACCTCTATTTTTGTATGAGTATGCTTATAACTTTGTCTATATTGTATTGATACTTCTACCATATTACATTGTACATTTCTACCTCTGATACTATGACATTGTTTACAGTTGAAGATCATTGTCTTCATATATTGCACAGTTGTTTATTCTTTTAGTCTTCAAAGTTAGATAGGTATTGAGAATTATATGTTTGTCATATTTATTTTTAAGTTTATCAGGTCTTTTAGTTACATAGAGATTATATTTAGTATAGATAGTATGATCTTCAGCCTCTTCGAAGAGCTGTAGAAAATGGCCTTTAATCTAACCTAAAATTTCTATGCCAAAGAGACACAATTACTCCTGGCAACACCACTCTACTCCCGAGAGAACGTTGAGCACCAAAGACACTCCACTGGGAGTTTGTCTTCTTGGCAGAACTGGCCTTTGGGTTAAGAAAAGCCCATACCTCAACTTCTGACAAAGATACAGAATATCCCTAAGTGGATGAAACAGGATTGTCTTATCTTGCCAAGACAGGGTAGGATAGTCCTAAGAAAGTTCCTTGCCTTTAATAATGGTATGCCAGTTATGTTAGGCCTTAGCCAAATTTGGTTGACTCAACATTGCAAACGAGACTTTGGGTGATTGCCCAGGTAGTCAGTTGTCTCTGTCAATTGTTGCACATTTTGGATATCTCTCGATTGTTAAGTAATCTTTATTCCCTTCTCAGATCTTTGACGGAGTTGAAGATTATATAATTGTAGTTACTCTCTATGTTATTTAGACTCCTTGAGATAGAATGTTTAGCAAAAGTTTTGTTCTCAATATTGTTTGTTATATTTATTATTTGTTATTATTGTATATAGTTGTATTTGGTTTGGTTCTATCTTATTTAGACAAAAGGGGGAGATGTAGGGACATAGCCCCACCCATTGGGGGCGTGTTCGCCTCGGGCTAATGTTTACGGATAAATCTGCCGGGCGGGAGCCCAGCAGCCCTTTTTGTCTTTTGCTCCGCCGCGGGAACCTGTGGTCCTGTAAGTCTATTTCCTTATTAAAGCTGTATATATCTATATAATCTGTCTACATTCATTTGCTCCGCCACACCACCTGCCTGGGCAAAAATCCTTGTGCAGCAGCTAGGTATATAAGGATTTCCCCAAGGTTGAATAAAGGGCATTTGGCTGATCTCCTTTTGAATGACCCAGGTCTCTTTGTGTGTTCTTTCAATCTCCAGGCCCTTGCCTGACTCGCGTACGGTACAGTGGTGCGTGAACTGTACCGAGGGTGTAACACAGAATCGGGTGTTACAAAGATGGTGCTGAACTGAGCAGTAAGACCTGCCCGAGTCACACTTCTATCTGAAGCCGAGCCCTTACCAAGCAAAAGGGAACCATAGAGCACACCTCTATACCTGTGCAGTCAGGGATCCCTTCTTCTGACCCTCCTCATCCTCTCCTCCTTTTCTGTCTCACCCCCATGGTCTTGCCCTTAATGTCTGCTCTGCAGACACTTGCAATGTGTTACCAGCTTCCTCCTGTGCCTCTCTGCAATGATCTCACCTCACTGTGACCTTCGAGCTGCCTTCTGGGAATAACTTCAATAGCTGTTCAGAATGGCTTCTGTGCTGGCTACATTCCTTGGCTAAGCACCCTTACAAATGTCTTTTAGGCAAATCTGCCTATACCACAGAAGCTGGAAGGCTAACACTACCTTTCCCAGGTTCCTTTGCATAGATAAGTCTGAAAATGAACCGAGCTCTGAATGGCAGACCTGTTGACGGGAACTTTGAAAGGAGGACACGTCCATCAAGGACTGTAAGAGAAGACTGGCTCTTACAGAGATGGCATGTGTGCTTAGCCTGGCACAGCCATGGCAGGAGGTTCCAAGGTCAGTCCCCAATATCATCAATGTGGAGCATGAGTGGGGTATCAAGGCAGCCACTGCTGGACAGTCCTGATTCCTCAAGGCCCCTACCACCTATGAGAATGACAGTGCTCAAACTGACTCTTGTCATTTACCTTCGCCCCTCCCCCCACCTTACCGATGAGAGGAAACTTAGGGAAGATCCAGAGTTCAAGAGTGACTAAACAGGCTGTTTGAGGTTTGAAAGGCTAGGATAAAGCCTTTTTTTTACACACAATGCCTTACTTGGGAAATGGCGACTGTTATTTTGAATACGCCTCAGGCTCTTGCCAGCGCTATTCTGTCTCACGGGTTCACTCCCGGAACTGGGATCTGCTAAAGGGCTCTGAGCTACCACATGAATGTGCACACGTACTTCTTGCCTTTATATAACTTCCACAAAGGAGAAAAGACACAGTTACATTCATTTATCACTAACTAGAGCCAAACACGACCCAGTCTGCTGTCTGTAGGCGCCATGTCCAGGAACTCAACCAATCACATATCAAAAAAAAAAAAAAAAACACCTTGGAAAAACATTTGCATTTTTACTAAAGATATGCAAACATTTTGTCCTTGGCATTATTCCTTAAATCATTTGGTATGACAATTATTTACTTGCATTGGGTCCTACAAGTCATCTGGAGGCAATTTAGAGTACATGGGAGATGTGTGTTGGCTATATGTAAACACTATATATATATAAGGGATTTGAGCATCCCCTGTAGATGCTGAGACATGTCTATAGTTACCATGTGCCGCATTTAAATTCCACTGATTTTCAAAGTAGCTGATATTACCATTCCTATTTTATCAATAAGGTAGCTAAGAGATAAGGGATGAGTAACTTGCCCATTAGCAGGATTGAATACATCTGTAAGACTTAGAATTGGAATAAAATGCACACAGCAAGGTCTAGAACTTGCCTCCAATATAAACTGTCAATGCCTTGAGGGTAGCGAAGTGGGTCACTACTCCAATTTGCCACCACTTTGGAAATCTTTCACGGAAGATACTTCTCTATATTTGTGCCAGGCTTATGATGCCTTTCTTCTTTGCAAATACAATATCTATTTTGTTCAGAGGACCCCTAAACATATCTCAAAGCTACATTTCTCTGGCCACTCACTGGTCATGTGATCCAGATCTTTCCAGAGAGATTCAAGGAGTATGTGCTGGGGAATTCTGGGAAAGTTTTGCTTTCCTAGCACTGATCTCACTGGCACTTCCTTTTTCCTCTTACTGGAAGGAATATATGGAGAGGCAAGAGGTAAGTCGGCCACTTTCAGGTAAAAAGAATAAAGGCATAGGGTAAGGACAGGGAGGAATAAGAGAGAAGGACCCCAGGATCCCGAGGCTTCTATACCACCTCTGGAAACCCATCTCAAGCAGCTTACTTGGGAATCTCTCTAGAAAGCCCATCTTTGACTAAGCCACTATGGGTTGGCTTCTGCTCCATGGACTGTAACGCAGCCTCATGGCATTCCTGCCCTTGGTCATTTCTTCCCTATCATGGGAAATTGCCTCCGTATAAGAGGGCTTTTACATGTAACTAGTGTTCCTTCTACCTACATAAACCATCTCTGTGTGTCTCGAGTGCTTGTACTACAGTGTCTCCTGTACTGAGTGCACGCTTGCGTGGTTGGCTGGCCACGCCCACTATTAAGGTTAGGAAATGGTGGTCAGTGCATGGAAGTTCATCTCTGACTGGTTGCTGCAATGGCTTCTTGGACTGCCACGACACTCAGCCACAGGTTGGTAGCCTCAGAAAAAGGAAATTTTCTTCTCTTGATGGTCTGGAAGCTACAAGTCCACCATCAAGGTATCAGGTGGGCCATGTTCCCTCTGAATTCTCCACGGAGGCCTTAGTTCTTGTCACTTCCTGCTTCTGTTAGTTGCCAACTTATCACTAGTGCCACCTGGGTACCGGCAGCAGCACCCTAGCTTTGCCTCCATCTTCACCTAGCCCTCTGGCCCATGTGTGGCCATGTTTCTTCTTCTGAGAATGGCACCAATCAGACGGTACTTGGGCCCCACCCAAAGTCAGCATCACATCATCTTCATGAACTACACTTCTAAGACATTTTCCCAACTAAGATGACGTTCTGAGATCCTGAGTGGGCATGAACCTAAGCACGGGGTGTTTTTCACCTCAGAACTGGCAAAGCCTTTACTGCAACCTCAACTTCTCTCTTCAGTCCCCTTTCTGTAACTGTTCAGAGGTTAAGAGGGTGTGTCTGGTCTGCTTCCATGTCAATAATATGCAAGATGGCAGAGATACATATAAAATTAAGAAACATATTCAGAAATCCACAGCTTTTCGTTGTTTGATCAAATAGTTCGTCCTGGTTTGAACTGCTGGGGTATTTAAAATAAACACCATGTATCAAGATTTACACTGTCTTGAGTGGTATGTAATCAGATTCTGTTTCTATGATAAATACATAACTAGCTGCAATTTTGGCTTCACTTTCATCGATGAAAATAAACATTCACAGCTAACATGTGCCAACACATCCGCCTTCACTAGACTCTAGAACACGGGGCTGAAGAGCATGAAGCCTCTTTATCCAGGCAGTATCGGTAAGTCTAGATTGTCTTAACTCATTCTCTCTAATGTTGTGTGCATATGTCCATTAAAATAGGTTTCCATAAAAATACTACTTAGCATTTATTCAATACTCAGCATGCTAGGTGCTACATATGTGCATGCCCCCTACAACTCTAAAAAGGAATGTTATAAGAGGAAAATATTTTGCTTGAAATTTCAATGCTTATAAGCAGTTTTACATAGTAAATGCATAACCAATACCTATAGATTTCAGTATTTTTCTTCAGTTTTGGCAGCCTTTCCCACAGTTCATAAACAGCTGAAGAAAAAGTATAAAAACGTCTAGGGACTCCTACTTCTGTACAGTTCTATGTTGAACTCTCTGCTGGCGTTCACTGGTCAAGAGGGGCACCTTCTTACACAGTGATAATGTAAAAGTAGATTAATCTGCTATCTCCACATTTCAGGATAAAAAGGAATGTTAATTCTCTCACAGACTTATCAAAGAGAAACCTGTAGTCATTTAAAGATTAGGAAGAAAGCATTTCTGATTCAATAAATCTCCGATCTCATTTTAGTAATGGATATATAATTTCATTTTAGCAATGCAGATAAAAGGGTATTTAAAATGAGAATGTATCAGCAAAGGTGTTTTAAATGGCTAACTCCAGGTATGGAGTCAGCCCCGAGACTGACTGACTTGCCGCTGTCACTGTTACCAGCAGGCTGATCCAGCTGGACTCTCTCTCTGGCAGTGAAGAGAAGGCCACCACAGACAAGTGGGTAACAAAATCCTGACCCTAAGTGAATGAAGTCAGTTAGGGGTGGGGACTGTGGAGGCACTCACAAGCCATAAGCTTCCTTCATAGGCAACACTATGAAGATCATTCTGGTAAACTATTTTATAACTAAAAATCATACATGTTCCACTTTGCATTTCTACATGGTTTAAAAGCTAGAATCAATATTCACATCTTTTTTTTTTTTTTTTTTTTTCGAGACAGGGTTTCTCTGTAGCTTTGGTGCCTGTCCCAGAACTAGCTCTTGTAGACCAGGCTGGCCTCGAACTCCCAGAGATCCGCCTGCCTCTGCCTCCCGAGTGCTGGGATTAAAGGCGTGTGCCACCTCCGCCTGGCAATATTCACATCTTGTTGCAATGTCTTTCCTGCTTTCTCCTTATAGCCTTAAGACATCACAAAAGTAAATGTGACATCATCAGGATACTTCTGTTGTCCTATCTGAGGAATATCATCCACACCGAAGTGGCTGTTAAGCATCGCTGATTTCCTAGGATCTCCAGGGTAGACACAGGGGAGTGAAGTGCACTGTCTACACTCAAGGAGCTTACATAAGCACAGAAGAAGAAAGACAGAGTAGCACCAAGGCCAAGGAACCATGCTGCACCCGGGGAGCAGAAGAGTAATTTTTTATATGTTTTACATGTTGTGCCTTTTTCAAAGTACTAGAGACTGACTTTGGGGCATCAGCAATCTAGGCAAGTGCTCTACCACAGAGTTACCCCCCCCCCCCAACCCGCCGCCTCCAAAAGATATTTGATTGCTGGAATCTCATCCTCCCCTGAAGAGGAAACTGCATCTGATCTGGAGCCAGGACAATGAAAAAGATATGGTGACAGATGGCCCAACAGGACCTGGAAGAGCATGGCAAAGACCCTGGGTTTTAGTACTGTCTTATAGGCTCTCATGTAGTAAGAGTTTAAAACTCAATGCGGTCAGGGTCTGGCTCCCAGTTTTCTGTCAACA
The DNA here is from genome assembly GCF_950005125.1 of Chionomys nivalis. Classification (NCBI taxonomy): domain Eukaryota; kingdom Metazoa; phylum Chordata; class Mammalia; order Rodentia; family Cricetidae; genus Chionomys; species Chionomys nivalis. The sequence goes on from NC_080086.1 coordinate 142,483,838, forward strand.
GTGCCCCACCCAGAGTGGAGCTAAGGACTCTAAGTTCAACAAGCTCCCCGGTACATTCTGCTGTTCTGAGGAACGAGCTGTGGGAATTTGCTGATGAAAGGCATCTACAGGAAAGATCCAGAGCACAGGAGACACTAGGCAGATGGTTGGAGACCTAAAAGACCAGGGTTAAGAGTGTGAGAACCATTGAAGACGTGTGGTAGAGAAGCCATCTTTCAGGGAAGGCTATCTGGCAGTGGTCCAAAAAGGCAAGCCCAACGGAAGAGCCTCCAGATCAGAAGTCCCCACCTGCCTGTGAAGGAAGTCAGCGAGAGGTACAGGGCCTAGACCAAGGTCCCAACATCAGAAGAAATGAAGGCCCCTGACACTGGTGGAGACCTAGCGAGTGAACTAGAGGCAAATGAAAGGGTTGGATTTGCAGGGAAGTAAGATGAATATAGGTCTGACCGTGAGGGCCAGAGTCCCAGCCAGTCAGTTCAGGACTCAGCACTATGATCTAATAACAAGTACCTTTCTTCCAGATGGTACCTTTAAGGACTGAAACCATTCCCTGTTAGTTTCTTCTCCAGACTCCCTGATCTTGTCCTTTAGCAGCCTGGACAGACCTTTGTCACCACCTCCTCATATCTGAAGGCTAGGCTGCTTTTTCCTGCTATGGGCAGGCCCTTTCTCCAACCCCATGATGCCTGCCCCACTCCCATCCCCAGTCACTGGTTCACCTTATTGCTAGCCGCCAGTCTCCATATCTGCTTTCCAATCTGTGCCTAACCAAGGCAGAGAGCACAGGGCTCGCATGTAACAATGCCTTTCCTGTAACAAAACAAAGTCTCCCCAGAAAACAGAGACCTCTAACCCCTGATCACTGAGGCTAAAGAACATAGAGGATGTTTGCATGCTGGCCTTTGTTTTGTTCTGCTTTGTTTTTAGGTGGAAAGCAAAGCCCTGGGAAGGGAAGGCTAGCAAGGAAACAATAGAACTGTGTCCATGCTCCTGTCCCCGTGGTTCAGATTGTGATAGGCTGGAGGTCAGAGGTAGATAAGAGAAGGTCAGATCTTTTGATGCACCACCAGGCACACTAAACTTTTTCATCTGTTTTCTTTTTTTCTCTATAACCCTGGGACTGGTAATCTTGTAGGGAAAAAAAATCAGACAAGACCCAACCCTTCTGGGCCCACGTAGAGAGCCAGGGTTGCTCCGTGTAAGGTTGTCCAGCAGCTATGGGTCACAGCAGCCTTGAGCCTCCTGGAGTTCGACGTGGGAAGAAGGCTGACAAGACCTGTGGTCTCTTGCTTTGGCGGAGGAGGTTGGGAAGCAACATCCATACATGATGAAGAGGGAAGGGGCAGCCTCTGCAGGGCGCATGCAATTTGCAGGAGGGAAGAAAGTCCTGTTCTGCCGTCTTCTGCTTGCCGTGGTTATGGAACAGTATCAGCAGTATTTAGAAAGGAAAGTCTGAAATGTGTGGTTCTGACGGAGCCATTCCCCTGCACTCCCCACAGTCCAGTTAAAGCAGAGACGAGGTCACTGTCTGCTCAGACCTCTGAGCCTGCTGACCTCTCCTCAAGAGTGCTTGTTTCTCCCTTAGCCTGCCAGAGGATCATCACTCTGTCAGGTGCAGCAAAGAAACCACCACTTCCACACAGTGTTCGTGGGACACTGCCAGCATGCAAGAGCTTACCTTCCTCTGGTCTCTAACAACATTGGATACATAACTTCAGCAGGCCACAGGACATTTTACTGTCGTAGACTGAGTGCCTGTTGTCCCTGCTAAAGTCCTACGTTGCTGCCCCCAGAGTGATGGAACTGGGAAGGGACTAGGTCACAGGGTGGAGTCCTCACAAATACAATCAGTATCTTCACTAAAAGGACCCCAGAGAAGTCCTTCAGCCCTTTTACCATATAAGGTTAGACTGAGAAGATAAGCTTTCACCAGACACCAAATCTACCAGTCCCTTGACCTAATGTCTGGTGTTTATGGGCTGCCTAAGCTAGGGTATTCTTTTTGTAGAATGGACCCTTAGGTCCCTCAGACATTGGGACCATTGTCTATCCTCATCTATGCCTGACCTATTGTTGCATTCACAGCATCAGCAAGCAGCCGCCATGGCCACTGGCATGCACCAAACTCTCCAACATGCTAATAACTCAGCGACTAGAAACAATGCCAGCCACAGCCTGATCTTGACTTACCACTCTGGAAACACCAAGGCAAAAACCCGCGACACCTCTCCAGAGGCCCATTTTGGTTACTAACTCCAGCAAGTAGGTTTCCCCTGAGACTCCGTCCACTCAATGATATTCCCTGATGCCCTCCCCCAAAGCTTTGTGCAGACAATGACCAACTGTTATAGGAAAAAACAGAAGAAAACAAAACCCTCTAGGAATCTCTTGCTTCAGATAAGAAGTCATTTCCTGTAGGTCATAAACCCCAGCTGATGACCTCATAGTGGATGTCATCACAGCCTCCCCTATAAAAAAAAAAGAAGTTGTTCTCCACTTCCTCTCTGTAACCAGACCCTTGACAAGTACTCTGTGAACATCTGTTGAATCAGACTGATCTGTTGAATCATTTTTTATTGCACCTTTTTACCTCTCCCTAGAAGCAGCCAAATGGAAGAACTGACCTTGGCATTAAAAGGCTCTTGTTGAGCTGGGCGGTGGTGGCACACACCTTAATCTCAGCACTCGGGAGGCAGAGGCAGGGAGATCTCTGTGAGTTCAAGGCCAGCCTGGTAACCAAGAGCGAGTTCCAGGACAGGTCCCAAAGCTACAGAGAAACCCTGCCTCAATAAACCATAAATAAATAGATAAATAATTAAATGGTTCATGCTGCATATGCATGCAAAGGTCCACACATCAGGTACCCAGCTGGAAGCAACAAGGCCTTCAAGGAGGCAGCTCCATGCTTGCAACACAGGAATTATTTCCCAAAGCTGAGAGACAGCAATTGGGAGACCTCTCCACACAGCTCAGAAGCTGAGAGACAGGGGAGGGAAAGCTTTCCAGACAGCTGGAAGAGCGAGCAAATGTGGGGGAAGGAGAAAGCAGGATGCTGAGTGAGCTGCCAGCATTTGCCTCATCACACAGGGTGCCCTGGGTGTCCCCCAGAATCCTAAAGCAAGGATCCCCACACCAGCTATGTGGCCACAGGCACGTTCCTTAAATTCTTAGTGCTAAGCTTTATCCTGAGTACAGAGAGATAATGCCCTGAAGAGCTCTCGAAGAATTATGATATATGGCAAAATACGACAAAGGATAAATATAAAATAAATGCAACTTTTTAGCCATTGTTTTTGTTATTCTTACTGACATGCTACAAGCTCCTTGAAGACACTTTCCTGCTTACTCATCCCCACTAGGTATACAACATTATACGTAGCACGAATAATAAAAATGCAGGGACAGAGATATTGGGGTTCAAGCTGAAGATCAGAAAGCAAAGCAGCCAACCACTAACTAGAGAGACCTCTACCAAATCTTCAGACCAAACGGGCGAGATTCTGTCTCTATGAATGCTCAGATCCACACTCCAGTGAGTTCCTGTCTCTTTCCCTTCATAGTCCTCTCTCCACCCAGCCATATCACTCCTGTCTCCACCTCCCTAGTGCTGAGATTAAAGGTGTGTGACTCCTAACCACTGGGATTAAACACCACCTGGATCTGTTTCTGGATCCATCTTGTGTAGCCCAGGATAGCCTTGAGCTCACAGAGATCCTGTCTGCCTCTGTCTTCCAAATCCTGGAATTAAAGGTGTCTGCTACCACACCCTGGCCTCTAATGGCTTAGCTTTACATTCTGATCTTCAGGCAGGCTTTATTTAATAAAATACAAATATCACTACAACAGCATTTTGCCCAAATTCAACAGGTACAAAGTATGTACTTACCTAAATAAATCTCATTGAAGATATATTCCTCTCACTGTTCGGTATTTTTGTTTTCCTCTTTAAGGCAATTTTTAGTGCATTTTGTTAGCTTTTTTCTACACTGAAAAACATAGTGGAGGCACGAAACTTGGCTCCCACCCACCATGAGTGTACAGACTAGCTGGGGACAATATAACTACTGGAGCAAGTCTCACGTCATAAAGGTCCCATAAAAAACAGTTCTGTGCTACTCTGTATCTAAACGACCAGAAAAGAGACAAATGCAGAAGGCACCGCACACACCGATTACTTATCTGAAGGTGGAACAGTGTAGAGCACATTCTAGAACCTGTGGGTAAACTGGCCTGGCCAGGATATAGGAATCTGGAAACGAGGCCTGTACAATAGTGCGGAGTCGGACTGAGAGAGGCTTGGAGGTCTAGACAAAGACTCAGTACTCATCAACAGTGGGCAGTGGGTGGCATAGCCCAAGATCCAGAACTCTTTCCCAGCCAGTCTAGAATCAATCTTAGTGACCTCGACAGTCCCTGCCCGTGTCTTTACCTTGGAGTCTTCATACAGAAATGTGAGTCTCATCTTTTCAGAGAATGGGACTGTGGAGCAAAGCCCATAGCACATCTTTGAAATTCTTACAGCAGGGCAAAGGGAAGATTCAGCTATTACAAAAATAGCAGTATGGCTCTGGATGGGAGACAAACCGTATCCTTTATGATCAACTGACTTCTGTCCCCCAGACAGCAAGGGTAGTGGGCCGCAGCACCGTGGCTTTCTCTACCAGCTTCTCTTCCCAACACTTTCTGCCTTACATCCAAATTACAGCCGAGAGGAGAAGGGGAAGTCCCACGCTGGGAAGTGAGAGTGGAGGAGCAGAAATAAGCACACCCACACTTACGATGACGGCGAGGAAAGGGAGACTTGGGTGTGGGGCAAGAAAATAATGCTGTAGCCAATAGGCTTCAAACTAAGCACTATTCAGGGTTTCCTTTCCAGTTTAGAAACCACTTTAAAAAAATTAAGAAAAAAAAATCCAGGAAGTTCCCTCCTCCATGTTAACAATAGAACAATCCAGGGCACTATTTCACGGGGCAATTTCTTTTAAAAAGAGAGGCACTCAGTGTTCAGATCTGATGGATCCTGACTGGTCCTGGCTTGACTCAGGTGTACTTTGGGGCTATATAAATAGCTCTGCAATCATGATGAACTGCAATTAACTGTAGACTTATTTAAATTATGTAATTTGAGATTGAAAGGATATATTGGCAAGAACACTAACCCCAAACGTGGGAATTTCAGATTCTGTTTCCTGCATAGCTTGGAGGATTGGCAAATTCATCCTATGTCTTTTTCATTTCTTTTTTCTGAATCAGGGACAACTCATGTTGTCCTTGCACTTGCTGTTGCAGCTCAGAGGCTGGCCTCAGACTCTGGTCCTCCTGCCTACACCTCCTGAGTTCAGGTTACAGATGGGAAGGCATTGGGTTTTTTTCTTTTTCCAGGACAAGCTCCTACAGACAGTCTCTTCCCTGGGTTCCTTTCTTCCTAGTTTTGTGCCTCTTCTCACGCTAGAAGTTCCCAGCATGCTGTTCCTCATGGGGAAACATCCCTTCATTTTCAAACCTGGGCTCAGTGGTCAATCACTAGAAAAGGGTTTGCTCTTTCTGTTGGCTGAGGAGCCAGTCCAGGGCCTTGTGCATTCAAAGCACATACTCTACCACTGAGCTAAATCCCCAGTTCATCAAGATACCTCCTTTCCTTCTCTCCCTCCCTTCTTCTCTCCCTCCCTCTCCTCCCTCTCTCCAGAATTCTTTTCATACCGCTATAATTTGTTCCTGTTCAAATCAGTCTCCTCTTCAAGGCTCTGAGCAGTGGCTGCATTTCATCTTTTCCCGTCACACAGCACGGAGTGAAATAAGTGGCACCTAGCAGATGCTCAATACATAATTGTAGGAAAATAAGTAAGGAAAATTCCTGGTACCTCCCTGAGACTGGCTTTTACACTCACATTGTTACTCCTGTTCTGCAATCTTTCTCACCATGAGGCATTTATTATTATTATTATTATTATTATTAGGATCCTGATTCAGTTGCCCTACCGATCTCACCTAAAAAATGAGATCAATATTCATTCTACCCATAGTGAGATGGGATGAGAAGAGTGAGGCGCCGAGGACACCCCTCTCCTCTGGGCCTGAAGTACCTGTCTCATCTTGTCAGAGAAAGGCTCTATGGGAGCCAGCCCCATAGCACAAAGTCCTACAGGAACCTCTCAACAGGGAAGTTGTCCATGCCCTGGATCTGCACTGGAGGAAACCAAGATGGAAAATCCAAGAGGTGTTGTCCAGGGGCCAAACCTCAAGTGCAACAAGCTTGCCATGCCCACACATAATCAGTGGTGGGAGGCTGGCTGCCCGTGGAGGGGAGATGGACCCAGCTATATTTGGTTTGGCCCACATGTTCTTCTAAAAAAGAAAAGTTTAGATTAGGTATCAATGGTTTATAGATGTGGATATTAGGCACTAGATACCTTCTGGATCACCTTTGAGAAGACCAAGACTTTGGGATAAGTGTGCTTGGAGGGAAGGGAATATGTTTTCTGCAGTGAGCTTGACCATGCAAGCTTGACTCAACTGCAGCACCTCCAGCTGAGATTCTGCTGTTGAGTTTGCAAGCTCCAGCCAAGGACTGGCAGGAGAAGCCAAGCTGTGGTCTGAGGAGATGGGAACAAGAGGACACGGGCCAGAATGAGGAAAGAGGCCCTGAACCCTGAGGTCAAAACCACCCTCACCCTCTCACAGTGCTCGGATAGAATCCAGGCCACTCATACATGCCAGTCCCAGCTCGAATCCCGGGCTACACTCACTGATAAACAACAGGCTTTTGTAAGTTCTTTGCTTCTCAGACCAAGGTTGGGAAGTGCTACTAGGGGTGGGGCCAAGGGAAATGTAGAAATGATGCTTTGATGAATTATTACAGTGGGGGCCAGGGTTGACAGCTTTTTTGGTGTGTGCACATATGTGTGTGTAAGTGTAGATTCCCAGACAGGACCTTTCTTCTAACTTCTACACCTGTGTATATAGGACTGTGCTTGGCATTACTAATGAGTATGTCAAACTGAATATATCAAAACTGAGGTGTTGATAGGACCCCCAAATCTGCTCTTCCTGCCCTAACTCCCATCTCAATGAATGGTTCTTCTAACGTGCAGCAACTCTGAGGACCCTTTGACTCCACACTGTCTTACTCTCATGTCTCATGAATACAGCTCCAGGTCTGCTTTCAAACTAGTCTCAGAAGCCAATCTCTCCTCACCAGCCAGTCTGCCATCTCTCTGCTCAGAGTCAATCTTTATCCCATGGCTGCTGGCACAGCCTCCTAGCAGATGTCCCTAATTCTGTCAGGTCCTCTATTTTCAATGCCCAGCCCAGGATGATTCTGTAAAACCAAGTGAGGTCACATCATTAGCATAATACATTCTAGTGAGCTTCCATTACTTGGTGACAGAACCCGTTGCTGGCACCTTTAAGATCTCCCCTGAGCTAAGAATTATCTTCTGCGCACACATGCCAGCTTCACGTACTGTAGTACCAATACTCAGCCACACCAGCCATCTTCTTCAAACACCCAGGACCTGCTTCCACTGCAGGGTCTTGGTACTGTTCTCCTGAGCTGTACTCTTCTTTCCCCTCAATATACACAGACTAGTTCCATCATTTCCTTTAGGCTTTGTGATGAAGTGCCCATTTCAGGATCACCCTCACCCATCACTCTCAAACTCAAGTCTTCCTAATGTTTTATGTTCCCATTTCTAGTTATTGCTTTACTCATTGATGGGACAGCACATCTGAATGGAGGGGAGATTTATTTTGGTTCACAATTACAGAAAAATTGTACTCCATCAGTATACACAAATTGAACCAACCAGAAGCAGGAATTAACCTCAAAGGCACATTCCTAGTGACCTATGTCTGACAGCCAGACCCTACTCCTGAAGGCTCTACAGCCTTTTAAATAGTGCCATATCTTTGAATCAAGCATTCAAAACATAGGCCCATCAAAGACATTTTACAACCAAACCATAATGCATCTTTACTGTGTTTTAAAGATTCCAATGTACTTACTTTATTTACTAAGATTTAGTTATTATATGTGTTTGCCTGTAAGTGGGTGAACAAAGTACAGTGCCTGTGGCAGTCAGAATGGGGTATAAATTGCAGATGCTTGTGAACCACCACATGGGTGCTGGGAATTGAGCCTGAATCCAACAATTACTTCTAACTGCAGAGACATCTCTCCAATCCCTCTTTATCCTGCTTTTCTTTTTGAAATTTTATCTTCTTTTATTTATTGCTTCTGGCTCTGCTGTCCTAATTGGACAAGCAGGACACAAAAGAAAGTGATTGCCAAACATTGTCAAAACAAGGAGGGACAGCCCTTCAGAATATCCTTCACAGAAAAGTCTGTCGGATATGCTAAGGCCTGTAGGTCAAAGATAGGTGTCCCAACATTGCAGAGGAACTTTGAGTGACTGTCTAGGAAGCCAGCTATTTCTGTCATTTTTCACATTTTTTGGAAGTTACTTGCTTGCACTTCCTGCTTACTCGGTTAATATTATTTCCTTCTCGGGTCTCTGAGGGAGTGGAAGACTAGATAGTTATAGTTTTCCTGGCACAGAAAGCAAGTTATAGTAAAAAGTAAATTAGGTACAAGATTATGGACTCAAAATAGGATAGGATAGATGAGGAGTGTTTTCTCTAAATTTGTCAAATGCAAATGGACATACACTGTTGATGTATTTATTGCACATATATACATATATATATATCATTCTACTTATTATATGTAGTTTTCTTATATAGTTATAGCCTTATTTTTTTAGACAAAAAGGAGGAATGTAGTGACATTTCCTTTGTATTTTAATAAATAAAGCTTACCTGAAGATCAGAAAGTAAAACAGCCACCCTGATCAACAGCCTTACAGGTCAGGCAGTGGTGACAAACACCTTTAATCCCAGTAGTCACACTAGTTTGCCATAAAAACCAGGTGGTAATTGTGCACACCATTAATCCCAGTACTAGAGAGGAATGTAAGATCGGAGGAGACAGCTCTCAGTCAGTCTCATTGTGAAAATTCCTGGAGGCAGGATCGCCATTTCGGTCTAAGGTAGAGATAAGAGTCACTGGCTGGCTGTTTTGCTTTTCTGACCTTCAGGTTGAACCCCAATATCTTTCTCTGGGTTTTTATTAATTGTGTTATATTGTCTGTAATCAGAGTGCAGACTTCTCAATGTTGTTACCTCCTGTGCTTCTTTAGCTACCATTTTCTCGGTGCCTAAAAGAATACTAGGCACATCACTGATAACTAAGAAATATGTGGATGGATGCATCTTCTCTGTATCTTCCATATATTAAGATCATGCTTTCCTATGATCATTGCCATGAGAAAGGAAATTCAGTATCCTGCCCGAAAACATGAAATTGGAAGATGATAGACATATTAGGGTAGATGGTCAAGTGTGAATGTGTGGCAGAGATTCAAATGACTGAGTGACATAAGTGTATATGACCACGTGACATAAGTGTATATGACCACGTAACAAGAAGGTGTGCAGCAGGAACGACAAGACTGGCATTTGCCCTGGCTCCTCAGACACATGAACAAAGCACAGTGGAGCCAGAACATTACTAGAATTTTCCCACCCTGGACATGTCATTCAACCCTTCTTCTGCGAGCTCATCTCCTCTTTGCATCTTTCACCTCTCTGGCTTGAAAAGCTCTGCTTGGCAGGCCCTGTGGTCTCGGGAGCCATTGCTCAAGCCATGGCTCAGAGCATTGCTCCTGCCTCAGGCTCACCCTTGTATCCTGAGTTCCTCTTGGCATTGGCCTAAAGAGGAGATGCAGGGTGGGAAGGAGCCCAGAAAGTTTCTGAGACACTTCCTCCCTACTTGATCATCTTCACCCGCCCTTTGAAGTTATCTGGGGAAACAATTAAGTTTCATGATGACTCTTAACGATGAGAACAGAAAGTTGAAATGTTCAGAACAGTTTTAGATAGATGCATGCTAAAAAGCATATTGTGTCTGTGTGGGGGAGAAAAAAAAAAACCTCAGTACAAGGCTCACTTTAAAAGGCAATGGGAGGATGAGTTACTGAAACAATCAGGAATCCGATGAGGAATTTACAGACCTGCAAAGACAAGGCCCAGAGCTGAGAAATCTGTTTCCCAGCGCCCGTTCCCACTGAGCCAAGGGTGAGATAAGGCATTGCTAATTCTAATCACATTGAGCATGTTCTATTAGATGCATCATAATAGAAAACAAGCCATCTTGGGGGGTGATAAGGATATATCTGCCTCCAAAACAGGGTGAGAGTGAAGCCTTGGCTTAAGAGCTTTATGAAAGCAGCTTTCTGGTGTGTGATGATACTGTTGCCTTGTAATATATACAATAACGGCTCCATGGAAGACCACATCCTAATCTTGGAATCGCTGCATATGTATCACAGGAGGCACAGAGGACGTGTAGGTGTGACTAAGGACCATGGGATGGAAGGGTATCCTGAACTGACTGGACAGGTCTAAGGGAACTATAAGTCCTTCCATGCAGAAGGCAAGAGAATCTAAGACAGAAGAGAAAAGGGATGCACAGGTCATAGCGATGGCAAGAAAGCTTCTAGAAGCTGAACAATGTGAGGAAATAGATTCTTACCTACTGCCTCTAAAAAGGCTAAAGTCAGGATGATCCACTTTAGAATGCTAACTTTACAGAACTATGAAATCGTCCATTCATGATGTGGTCAGCCTTTGAGTTTTGGTGACTCATGGTCAATCAAGATTTAACATTTATCTCTCACCTTGCTTTTAAATGCAGTCTGTTAGCCAATTCTGTGGAAGAATGTGCTGAAGGTAGAAGACAGTAAAACAATGTAAAATCACAATTCATGTAGTGACGGTGAACAGCAAAGATACAGACTCTCAAGCAGCCACAGTGAGCTCTATAGAGGGCCATAAAAATCTCCAGCACACTCACGCCATTGGTGTGTAAATTAAGTTGTAAAGATGGGTTTCTAAGCAAGTCTGCATGGATCACTCATAATCATGTATACTTTTTAGGGGCTGCTTGACAGGTATACTCTGGATCTAGTAGAAGAGAAGGCCAAGATGACAGCTATGTTAGTCACCAGCCCCTGGCTACTCTAAGCATCCTTCCTTATCTTCTCACAGAAACCCTTCTCCGCCTTGGGCTCATGTTGAACTTCTGAACTGCTTTCCTCCTCCAGCAAATGCTTATCCTTCAGGCAATATCAGACAAGTTTGATGATTTCCTATCAGACACTAGGAATGACCAGTGTCTGCAACATGTGTGTCTCAAGGAGGCATCTGCTTTTCAACAAAGACCAGGGAGAGACTGCAGGTTCCACACGAACAGAAGGAACTCAAAGTCTTCATCATTAGTATCCCTCATCCCTATCATTGCGGGACTGGTATTTGACCATGGACCAAAACTTATCATAACACTAGACAGCCCACTTCCTCCTACATTAAATATTAGTACTCCATGTTTTGATGAAACTCCAGGAGCCTTATTGGGAATAAGGTACAATATAGGTGACTATTCCACTAACATCACCTTAACATTCCAATCGCCCATGTGACGAGGAATCTTACCACTAACAACTGGCAAAATGAGGGCAGAAGAGTCACATGATGACTTGGGACCTAGCATTGCCAAAGAAGACTAAGACATAGAAGATAAATTTTTAAAGTTTCATTGGACTGAACAGGGTACAAATCTAAATTACCTTGTAGCGTTGATGAATACCCACAGTGTAGTGTGAATTCTAAATTTGTTTTAATAATAAAAACCTGGAATCCAGATATCAGGGGGTGAAAGCTGAAAGAAACAGAGCAGCTAGTCACTAGTTCTTAACTCTATGAAATCCTCAGACAGAATGGGGGTATCCTGTCTCTACATTCTCTGACTGAATGCCCTGAGATCCTGTCTCCTTCTGCCTTATATTCCGCTCTGCCCCTTTCCTGTCTCTACCTCCCTAGTGCAGGGATTAAAGGTTTGTGACTCACAAATACTGGGATTAAAGGTGTGAGATGCCACCACCAGGCCCTGTTTCTCTTTTAGATTGGATCAATTTCATATAGCCCAGGGTGGCCTTGAACTCACAGAGATCTGCCTGCCTCTGGCTCCTGAGCACTGGGATTAAAGGTGTGTGCCACCACTGCCTGGTCTCTGCAGCTAACTAGTGCCTTGGCTCCACACTCTGATCTTCAGGCAAGTTTTACGTGTTAGATCACAAATAAAATATTACCCACACCACAGGGCCTTTTTCTGTTTAGATTTCACAGTGCCAGTAACTCAGACAGTTGAGGTTCCTCCCTATACTTAAAATAAAAATCTTTCTAAGCTTTGACAAGGCCCAGGTAAGTCTAAAGTTAAAACCTGAGGTCAATGGAGGACTTCAGTGAGGTGCATGGGCCTCGTTAAATACGATGAAAGCCTTTATGATGATGAGGGCGAGCCATTGTAAAGGAGTGGCACTCGAAGGGAGACAGGCATTACTGCGCTAAGCAGCTCCTCCTTATGAATTGTTAACATAATGAAACCTATCTTTCTATGGGATCACGATCTCAAACAATTAATCTTTTAATTCAGTCAGCTAGTCACTCTATTAATTTCCTATTGCTGCTCTAACTAATTACCACATGCTTGGTTGCTTAATATAACTCACATTTATTATCTGGCCATTGTGGAGGGCACAGCTTGCCCATGGGATAAACCCAAGAGACCGGCAGGACTCCGTTCCTTCTAGAAATGATGAGAAAGAAAGCTTTCATTCCCCCTTCCAGTCTCTAGGGTTGTCCAAACTCATTACGAAGGGGCTCTGTATCAAGGCCAACAATGAATGACCCATTCACTTTTAATCTCGCTGACACAGCTCACATCTCAAGAACTTTTGTGGGTATCTCAGGTCCACCAAGAAGATGAAGGTCAGTCTCTTCATGTCATAGGCAGTTGACAGCGACCTCCATTCCATCTGTCAATCACCACTCAGCAATATATCCACAGGCTCTAGATGGGGGCGTCTTTGGGACCACTATATGACTACTGTAATTACTTAACGGATTCCTTAGGTGCCTACCTCTGTTGTGAGATTTTATAGGTTTGGAGATAAGCTGTTTAGACATGGTCCCTACTCTTCGAAAGCCAGCAGTGCGGAGAACTGCTATCATTGTTGAGCAGTTTCTACAACCCAGACTGAACTTTCAGCAAATCCTATGGTTTAACTTACTTAACCATGTGTTCACTTTAGGAATTAGGTGATGTTTCTATTGACATTTTATAGAAAAGAGAACAGTACACAGAGACTGTGCAGGACATATGACAACTTTGTGGCAGAATAAGGTTAAATATAAGGACTCAAACCCTGGAAAATTTGCACTGAACCGGAGTTCATTTTTTCTTTAATATAAACACCTAGAAATGAACTAACTGAATAAACAAAAGAGAGATTGTAGAAATAAAGTATACATTCAAGATAAAAGAAAGGCTAAAAAAAATTAAGGTAAGTAAGTCGTAAGAAGAAATGTTAAGAAAACTGGGTCCTAGTACAGATGACACATGAGAACAATCCAATGAAAATTCATTGTCACTCCTGTTCCTTTAAAGGAATGCCCGCCATAAAAATAACTGAAGTTTTCATGGGAAGTATAAATAATAGTTCCGGAAGAAGCCTGCAAAATGTAATGGCATCCTGCATTTCATGAGCATCAGCAACTCGTAAGATATGTGAGTGCACACAGAGGGGAGATGCCGTCAGCTCGGATGGGAAGGGTGGCCTCCATCAGACCCATCACTGCACAAAGAGACGGCGACCTCCCAAGGTAGAGATAAACAGCAGCTTTAGCTGTGAAGCTCTGAGAAGGAAATAAGCCTAAGAAAATGTACGGGTGACTATTTCCATGGTAATAGCATCTGTTGAATATAATTCTGAGAGCGAGGGAGGGAATAGTTTTCTTAAAGGCGGAAGAAGCAATGATTCTGGGAGTTAGGCTTCTTGGTTATGAAAAGAAAGGGATAAAAAGATATCTGCTATCTGATAAGAGGAGAGTACCCGCTGGCCACTAACATAGAGAAAAGATTAGGGAAATAAAAAGGATCCCCTCCCCCACCCCACCCCCAGTAGAGCTGACAGGAAGACTGGTAAGAAAAGTGAAATTCCTATTTTAAAGTCTGGCTTCACTCAAATCTGACGATAACAATGACAGCCAGCTCCTGAACCTATTGTCTCCTAATGATGTCCTCACACAATGCTCTAGGTTCCCATTCCCGTTTACAAGTCAGATGATGAATTTCCTCAGCAGCCTCTCTCAACTGCTGCCAGAGTTCGCTTGGTCTCTCTCAACTGCAGCCAGAGGTCGCTTGGTCTTTCTCCACTGCAGCCAGGGGTCTCCCAGTTCAGGGGCCCTTTCGCCTTCTCACATAACCAGCAGGATCACAGGATTCAAACGCTGTGGTAAGGGTGAGGGCAAGGAGTGATCACACTGGGGTAGGGGTGAGGGCAAAGAGTGCTCACACTGGGGTAGGGGTGAGGGCAAGGGGTGCTCACACTGGGGTAGGGGTGAGGACAAGGGGTGCTCACTCTGGGGTAGGGGTGAAGGCAAGGGGTGCTTACACTGGGGTAGGGGTGAGGGCAAGGAGTGCTCACACTGGGGTAGGGGTGAGGGCAAGGGGTGCTCACACTGGGGTAGGGGTGAGGACAAGGGGTGCTCACTCTGGGGTAGGGGTGAAGGCAAGGGGTGCTTACACTGGGGTAGGGGTGAGGGTAAGGGGTGCTGCCACATGTGCAAGCTTTCCGGTAGTTTATGCTTCCAGCAATTGTTGATTTCTCTAGCATCATTAGTAGTCAATATAAAGACTTAAGGTGCAGTAACCGAAGACAGCACCAAGAGAGCCTCCGCGGGATGCTCCGTCTGCGTAGAATGGTGATTGCACGTGCTGAAAGGTGAGCAGACTAGCAGCACAGTGGGCCAGGAGGTAGGTCCGACTGTACTGAAAGGAAAACGGTACGGCGTACACCAATACGCCAGTGATAGTATTGGAAGCATGATTTGGTTCAAATGAGGCGTCCCAGGCTGGAAAATGAGCTGAAGAGCATCCTCACCCCCAGAAAAGTGTGGTACCCTTGTCTCATATTCTCACGGCAGTGCCGTTCTGCCATCTCTGTTCTCTGCTGAGAATAAAAATGTTTATTTGTGTAACTCCCTTTGTTTCGTTTACTTAATATTTTCATTAGTGATTGAAAAAAGTTCATTTTAGTAGAAACAGTGATGAGAAATGAGCAAGAAGAGGTTGATCTTGAGGTGCAGACCCCCAAATCAAAGTGGATTATGGCCAATTAGACTCGTAAACTTGGCACATCGGGAGTAACACACAGCACAGCGCAGACTGTGGCGATGGGCTGGCTGTAAGTAACATGAAAATGTAATTATCACACTGTCTTTATATAGAAGACATTGTGGTATGAATTCTAGTTGGTATTAATAACAAAAAGCCAGAGTCAGGTACAGGGATTAATGCTAAAGATCAGAGAAGCAAAGTGGCCAGACACTAGAGAGTTCTTTTACCTCTACCAATGCTCAGACCGAAGGAGCGATTCTGTCCTCCGATTGTCTCCTCAGACTTCATCCTCAGACTGCAACCGTCTCTACCAAACTTCAGACTGCCCCAGCTCCTGTCTCCGCCCACCTTATAACTCTTTCTACCCAGTCATATCCCTCCTGTCGCCACCTCCCTAGTGCTGGGATTAAAAACGTGGGATCCCAAGCACTGGGATCACCTTTGTGTGAGCTCTGTTTCTCTCTTAGACAGATTCAATCTAGCTTAGCCCAGGGTGGCCTTGAGTTAGCAGAGACGCCTGAGTCCTGGGATTAAAGGCACATGCCACCACTCCCTGGTCTCTAGTGGTTTAGTTCTGCACTCTGTTTTTTAGGTAAGTTTTACTTGTTAAAACATCAACAAAATATCACTACAAGTCATCCTTGAACAACAGCCCCCCAACCTACACATCTTTCCTCCTCCTGGTAGTGAGTTTTACTGAGTTAACCATGCTACCCTTCACTTCTTTTGCCATCCCATAGCCTGCCTGTGGTAGAAGAAGACTTCCGTGACTAGAGTTAAGTAATGCACCAAGAACCAAAGTCCCGCTGGTCGTGTGAGTGTGTGTGTGAGAGAGAGGGGGACAAGGGAATCAACTTGGAGCTGAAATAAAGTAGCAGATACACAGTAAAGGGCAGGATGTTTTTCCCCAGAGCAAACACAGTACCAGGCCTCCTGACACACGCAATGGCGCTTGTCTGAACTGGTACCTCCTGCCAGGCTCATTGGAGTGCACTTGGCAGTGAGCGGTGCTGGAAGAAAAGGCTCACCAGTTCCTGATTCCAATCATACACCAGACAACATTGCTGTCCCCCACCCGCAAAATGGGCCTAACAAGAACAGTGGCTCTCAGCCTGCAGAATGAGTACAAATTAAAATGTTTACAGGTCTTTGCATCACAAGCTTGGTGTTCAGAGATGCAAGCTGATGACTGTCCACCCGAATGGCTCATGACTGTCCACCCGAATGCACTTTACACTAGACAGTATTAACAAACTCAAACATCCACTGCTAAACAAATGAATAAGTGCCATTATAGGCAATGGAAAAGACCAAAGAAAATATTTCAAAGGGCTGGCGGGATGGGCTTAGCGTTAAGAGCAAGCTCTGCTCTTGCAGAGACCTGGCTTCCAGTCCTAACATACTCTAGGTGGTTCATATCTGTGCGGGGGAAAGGGACACACACTGGGACATTTGGTAGGTTTTAAATGCATAGAGAGTTTTCATTGACTAGCTGAGACAACGTGTGAGCTGAAATTTAAAGGAAGAGATATCGAGTTTATGCTATATTATAGAGGGGGGAGAAAGTGTGAGAGGGGCTGGGTGAAGTGGCGCACACCTTTAATCCCAGAGTCCCAGCACTTGGGAGGCACAGGCAGTAGGACCTCTGTGAATTCAAGGCTATTCTGGTCTACAAAGTGAGTTCTTAGAGACTCAAGGCTGTTATACAGAGAAACCCTGCCTCAAACACACACACACACACACACACCTCATACTACAATGTTCAATCCTATATCTTTTAAACAGACAAAACACCTTTTCTGAGGCAACAGAAATAAAAGCATTCTAGAAGACAAACAAACAGTCAGAGCCTACAAGCAAAATTGGCAAGCCTTTTCTGCAGAGTTGGGTTACCGCTTCAGGCTTTGGGGCTAATACCCCAGTTCTTCCGCTCTGCAGTGTTGTTAGAAAGCAGCCCTGCACACAGGGATGAGCCAGACTGGGTTCTGAGAGCACTGTATTTATGAACAGTGGTAGGTTGGGGTCGGCCCATGTGCCAGACTTTCCAATTCCTCATCTACAGCTTCCTCCAGTTCTAGCATCACAATACGTGGAACACAACAGCAGCACCTGCTAAAATCAGACCAAATGGAAAATACCATCATACCCTACCGTGGCTGAACAATACGCCACTGGAGGGGGGGAAGGGGCATCTGTCAATGTAAACTTTGAGAACATAATTAATGAGCGTGATAATTCATCTGGATAATATACCACTGGCGTTTTTTTTTTCTTCTTCTTCCTTAGTAAAACAGGAAAATGTTTACATATGTTTATGGCTGTAATAGGCAGACTTTGTAATTCAAGTGTAGAATATTACAATCTGGTGCGCTTGGCAGCATATGCCATATGCTGTGCTCCCTCATCTTGCCCGTCAGCGGGAAGTATTTTTAGATAAGGTAGAGACATGGGGTGATAGTGACCCTGTCCTTTCTCCAGCCACTGAGCCTTCATCTCGCCCCAGTCCTACAAAGAAGACTGAGCCAGCACCCCGGGGACAGAGAGGGAACTAGTGGACAGCAGATGGTCACCCCAGGTGAGGGGGACAGAGCCAGGCAAACTACATCCCGGGGAGCACAGAGGGTTAAAGCCGGAAATTAACTCCATCCTGGAGTCCGTGGGCCAAAAGGGGAGAGCACGTGTCACTGTGCTGGGAAATGAGGCCAAATCGGAGGAGAGTGGGAGCAGGAGGAAGAGTGGGTGAGGAGCGAGAAGCCAGGAAGGAGATGGGGCTGCAGTGCCAGAGGCACACTGGTTGGCACCCTGCCCCGCGGCTGGTGGGTGGACTCGCCTCCTTGAAACCTGGGTCAGGGCAGACAAACAACCCCCCTTTTATCACTACACCCGAAGCCAAATCCTCTTGGACTTTGACCATGTCAGCTTCTCTGCCCTCCTGTATGTATTTCCTAACATTACCCAGTAAAAAAGACTGTTGGTTTCTTAACTAGAAATGAGTAAGACACAATTTCAAGACGTAGCACTCACAAATACATGGATTACCTCCCCCCCACACACACACACACATACACACACATAAATACGCAACATGCACAAGCAGTCATCCTGCAAGATCCATGAGAGATGGACCCTGGGGCATCCTGGGGATATGGAAGCCTCTATGTGCTCTAGATCCTTATACAAACGGGCATGCTGTTTTGATAGAACTTGTGCGTGTCTTCTCACATACTTTAAATCATCTAATTTGCTTATGATAGCAAGTGCAATGCAAATGCTATGCAAATAGTTCTTATGCTGTGTTTCATAGGAACTAAGAATGGGAAACGGTCTGTGTGTGTTAAGAACAGATGCAAATTTTTCTGAATATTTAAAACTCTATGGTTGGTCTGTTCTGCAGGTGCACACAGAGATAGGTGTGTGTGTGTGTGTGTGTGTGTGTATATTGTGTATGGTGTGCATGTGTGTGGTGCACATGTATGTGGTGTGTATTTTAAGGCATCCTTTCTATGCATTAACGTCCAGATACCATATGTTTTAATAATAAAGGGCAGAAGTCTTCTGTCTAATTTGAAATCCTTTGTACAAGGATATGCCCGATGGACACTAGTACATGAAAGCTTTGCAGCATGGATTTAGTAAAGAAATACTCTCTATTCAACAAAGAAAGAGGGAGAGTCTTCGTGTCACTTACAGTTATTTCTGTTGCAAGCAACCCATGTCAAAGCCCTGCCTGGTTCTAACTATTTTTGATGGAAGAGGAAAAAGAAAAGCTGTTGTCACCAAATGACCACGAGTAAAACTTAAGGGGCTAATGGCTTCAGGATCAGAGGAGAAGCAGGACTCAGTTTGCTGCCTGAGCGCTGTTTCCACAGGGATGTGTCTGTCTCAAGTGCCAAGTGAATGAGTCCGTGATGACTCCAGCTACAAACCAGCAAGAAAAACCCAGACCAAAAGGTCGAAGGTTCCAAAGGAGTCACATTCCTTTGCAGTCCTTGTCCCTCCCTGCAGCTCCTATCACAAGTCAAACCCAGGCAGACTTAGTAAGCAGGCCCCAGAAGCGAAGAGTGACTTCCCCAGAAAAGAAACAATGCCCAACAGCTGGTTCTAGGCCTTATCAGAGAACTGAGCCGTCAATCACACCCTCCTCTATGGGATAAAGGATGAGAGTGGAATGCACGGGACCCACATCAGAAAGACAGCTACAGAGTTAGAAGTCAATTCCTAGTCAGAAAAATAGGAAAATTAAAAACTGACTAATTTGAGTTGGAGGCCAACCTGGGCTACATAGAAAACTTGTGGCCAATATGAGTTGTATAGCCTAAAACAATAGAAGAAGAAAGAAAAAAAGAAAGGAGAAAGGAGGAAGAGGAGAAAAAGAAGAAGGAGAAGGAGGAGAAAAGAGATGTAAACAAAGTTCTTAAAACACTCAGACATGAGGTCCAGTTACAGTTACTGTACCCTGTAAAAAGTAAGATGGAGCTATGTGAGGTTCAATAGAGTCTCAGCCAGAAACTGCCTTCCTCCAAGAAAATGATGCAGTTTTTATTTCAAAAATCACGTTAAAGTTCAATGGGCTGCTGTTCAGATGACTGAAAAATCAAAGATTCATCTTCAGTTTTACAACACCAATCTTGATGCACTGGTCTACCCCCAGGCTCTCTTAGCAACCTTACATCATGGAAGTTTCCAAAAATTCCAAATCCTTTAGCTCACTTTTTCCCCCCATTCATAACACTAGATTTCTGGGAGATAATTTTAAAATGTTAAATTTCCTTTCATTTTCAAAGCTTTGCAATGACACAGGCACTTGATCAAGAAGACAGCTCACTGTTCTTTGCTTTTCCCTCACAAAGAATTTATTTCTCAAAAGATTTTTTTTTAAGGAAAGTGATTTAATATGGCTCCTCTCCAGCCCAGAAAACTTCCATAAATGTAAAATTCATCCTTATACAATGTCTTTAATTATAAGACAAGTACTCTTCCTTGTTCACTTGATTCCACCCTATTTATCTTTTCAAGAGCAATGACACGTGACAAACACCATTTCGGGAGTCTTATTAATAAAGGCTTAATCCCACAGCTTGTAGGACATGGTTCAGATGAACATTTTAACCACGAGCAAGCTCAGGGAATCTGACACCCTATCAATGACCAAAACTACCCCACCCCTTCCTGGGAAGTAGTAAGTCACTGCCCCACTCCTTCCTGTGATGTAGTCATTGCCCCACCCCTTCCTGGGAGGTAGTAAGTCACTGCCCCACCCCTTCCTGTGATGTAGTCATTGCCCCACCCCTTCCTGTGAGGTTGTAAGTCACTGGGGGCGGAGAATATTAGTCTCACTATATGTCTGGGAGCTCCCACAATTGGGACCAGTGCCTGTCCTCTGTACTTTGGATGTAATATATGACTGATACAAATCTGCTTTGCTCTGCTACTGGACTATACTTCACACATCATGGAAAACTAGGCTAGGAAATGAAGACCGGGCTAAAGTAAGGCACTGAAGTCGTAGAGAGCCCAACTGCTTTGCACTGACAGTCAGGGTTGGGGGTAGTCCATGGCAATTTACTGGACTGATCTGGGAACTTAATCACTTTGTACAGTTTTGTTTCTCTCTGCCTAACCCTCAGGTAAGATATGAGTCCCCAAAATTTCCCAATAAGGTTTGTCAACTGGACAGCCAGCAGTCCTGATTCACCACATCCAGGTTAATACCGTATGTTCTGGACATTATTTCTGCAACATCTCCTGATGTATTTTTATGTATTTATTTTGAGATAAGGTCTTGCCATGGGCTTGAAAATGGAGGGTCTCCAGCGTCGGCTTCCCAGTGCTGGGGTGTCTATGCATGCACACGCCACCTGTTTCCCCCAGCCATCTTGATTTAGATAAATATCTGGATTAATTTAGCTAACCTGTGACACACGGGATGGCACTCAGGAAGGACGTTACCAGCCTCATTCTGTCTGCTGTTAATCTATAAGGCATTAGAAAAAGGCTGGCCTTCCTGGCTTGTGCAATTCCCTGCAACTAAGGGCAATCTTGCAGTGATTGAAAATGGAGGTGTCAACTGAAGCAGGCTACAAACAGCCAACAGAGGGGATCAGCAGCATCTCAAGTCGTTTCCAAAACCCAAACACACTCTCCAGAATGGAAATCGGCCCTCTCTGTATTTTCGATCTCCAGGAGGTGATACATGTTTTGCTCATTATGAATCATTCTCTCCAGCCTTTTCTACTGGAGCCAAGAGGAGGAAAGTGTACTTAGAAGCGCCTCACTGGCTCCGCTCACAGCACAGCATCTGACAATAAGATCATCCCGTGCTTTCTCACGTGAAAGCATTTGAACAGCGAACTCCTGAGCAACTGTAAGACCATCCTAAACATATAACCGAAAGCGCTTTATTAACTCTAATTCCTGCATGAGCTAGTGGTTCCAGGTCATTTCCATTGTTCTTCACAATACCATTTTTTTATAAACAGAGAGGGGATAATTTCCATATTTTTGCAGATACTCTGCACTGGGACAAAAGCCCCAGACTACAGTTATGCAGTTAGCAAGCGAGAAATGAACCATGAGCCCTTAAATTTATTTTGTGTGTGTGTGTGCCCTATGATTTCTTTTTAAACAGTTGTAGAGCTTTAGACATAAACCATTTGTGCTTTCAACACAATGTGAGGGTTTTATGTCTGCATGTCTGAGATGCTAGGGTGGAACTGAGTGGCGGGTAAATGAAGAGGATATGGAAGTCTGAGTTCCACCCTCGGCCTAATTTCTTCTTATCATAACTTATAGATTCAGTTAAATTTTAGTAGCTTCTGACCACAGGCAAATATCGTTTCAGTTATGTTTGCTGTGTTCACTGTAATTTCAATTAATCATAAATTGCTTCACAATGTTCTGTAACTGGGAAAATTGCGTTGAGGGCAACAATCCCACCTAATGGTTTCCCTTCGGTAAGTGGCCTTCAGATGGGCTGATTATGAGAGAGTGTTTGAATCTGTCTTGTCGTGCTGTTCTGTAAAGTTTGGGCAAATGTAAGCACTTTCCCCCTGATGAAAAGCTTCCTGTCGTGTTTGTTCCTTCTAACTTTTCTTTCTTTGCCTCCATTCCTTCCTTCTTTCCTCCTCCCTCGTGTGTGTGTGTGTGTGTGTGTGTGTGTGTGTGTTTTCCTGGAAACAAAACCTGGGGCCCAATGCATGAAGCATATTTACCTCCCAGCCCTCCCTCATCCCTCCTCCTTTTGTGTCTTGGTCTCTCCAGGGTACTTGGGGTAGCCTTGAACTCACTAGTAACCCAGGGAGGCTGCTCTGCACTCAGTCTCCCTCTTCATCTTCCCTAGATAGCCGAGGTTACAGGCCTGTGCCAATGGGCTAAATTATTGAAATAAAAAAGGCTTGACTTTTACTGCCAACATGTTTGAAGACAGCCAAGATAAAAGCATGTTCATACTTTTAAGTCATTAAGAAATATGTTATGGGTGCACCCCTCGCAGTCCTGAGTGTTCTATCGGGAACTCACCAAGGCCAGCTGGCCGGGGTCTGAAAAAGCATGGGACAAAACCGGTCTCGCTGAACATAATGGACAATGAGGACTACTGAGAACTGAAGAACAATGGCAATGGGTTCTTGATCCTATTGCACGTAATGGCTTTGTGGGAGCCCAGGTAGTTTGGATGCTCACCTTAATAGACCTGGATGGAGGTGGGTGGTCCTTGGACCTCCCACAGGGCAGAGAAACCTGCTTGCTCTTTGGGCTGAGGAGGAAGGAAGACTTGATTGGGGGAGGGGGAGGGAATGGGAGGTGGTGACGGGGAAGAGGCAGAAATCTTTAATAATTAAATAAATTAATTAATTAAAAAAAAAGAAATATGTTATGAACACTGGGTAGCTTATGTCACAAGACAAACCCTCACATATTGCTGAATGGATGGAGAAACTAAATAAAACAACTTTAGCAAACTCAACAGGATTCTGTTGAACATGGGTACACATTGATCTAGCAACTCTACAGAAGAATAATAACAGTAGCACATTTTGAGCAATAATCTCAAATTGTAAACAACCCAAGAGTCCAAAGAATGAAGGGGTAAATACAGATAAATTCACAAAAATCAGAATATTCTACAGCAAGGGTCCTTGAGTAGGCACAGCATATGAAAGAATCTCAAAAACAGTGTGGAATGAAAGAATCTAGTCACAGACATATTTTAAAAGATGTATCACCCCATTAAATTGATCTAGTATGGAATCTGAATTGTAATTAATGGGCGGGGCAGGTATTTTCAATGGCAAGCCAAGGAGATTGGCTGTATCTGCCTGGGATGGGCTGAGAGGGCTGTGGGCAGAAAGCAAGACTAAAGCAATGGGAGGTGAGTGTGACCAGAAGGAACGCCAACCAAAAGGAGAAAGTAGAGTGAATTCTTTACCAAGCGTCACCAAGGGGAAAAAGAGCTTGGCGCTGTCATTCTGTTTCATCTCAGCCATTCTGGTGGGAGGCAGCACACACTGCTATTAGTGGCATTTCCTTGAGGACTAGTGACATCAAGCATCTTTCTGCATGTTGTTGGGATTGTGACATTCTATTCTCTCAAGCGCTGTTGAAGAATTCTGTCAAATCTCACCCCCAATTTTAATTGGGTTGAGTGTATTTTTCCCATTGTTTTTGTGGAATCTATATATTCATGTCTGTACCACTTTCTTCTAGACTCCATTTCTTTGACCTGCTCATGTACCCTTAGCCAATAACATACCATCTTAATGACTGGCACTTTATAGTAAACCTTAATAGCTTAATCGTTTACAGTATAAATTCTCTTTAAATTCTTAATAATGTCTCATTATTCATAGTTCTTCCTATTTCCATTTAGATTTTGGAGAAATTTTATTATTTCCAAGAAAAGAAACTGGCTTAGGTTGGAATTGACATTAAAGCTATAAATCACATTGAGGGGACTATCATTTTTACAGTCCTTTCAACTGGTAATAATATATGAACTCCATTTGTTTTCAACATTTGTTTTTAGGTTCAGGGGACATCTTTGGTGATAATTTTTTCTTAGGAAAAGCATCAGCTAATTTAAATAATGAGTTAAGAATTGTTCAGTTCTCACTGTTCTCTCAACGTGTTTGTGTAAGACTAGACTGAATTTTCTTCCTTAAGATTTTGGAATAATTTATTACTAAGCAGTATGGGTTTGGGATTTAATTTCTGAGATGGCATTTACTTGTTTTCTTATTTAAACATTAGAAAATAGATTATTATGATCTATACAGCCTTTGGGCATATTTTTATGAGTGGTGTTTTTGAGAAGTTAGCTGCTTTCTCTAAGTTGTCCAGTTTATGGACATCAAACTATAATAAAAACCACGTAGTACTGCCTCGACATCTCCATACCTGTAGTAGTGACTCCTTTATTTGTCAAGGTCCCTAACTCGTGTTTTCTCTCGTATTTTCCTTGACGGACGCACTTTACCAATCATAATCACATTGTGAAGAAACCATACTGGGTTTTTGTCTTGATTCTAAATTTGTGTATCTTTTTCCCTTTCTTTGATTTCTGCTAATGGCTCTGCAATCCTGCTCCCTGATCCGCAGCTGCCTGATGACCTGGCCTGCGGGAGAGCAGCACTAGCCTCAGCGGTGTCTCAGAACCATTAGCTCTGGAATGTGGCCATGGCTACTGTGTTTTCACAAACCATGATTCAGGATCTAATTTGTTGATTATTTTCTAGTTTCCTGAGTTGGAAATCCCGATGAAAATTTCAACCTTTTTTGGCTACTACATACATTTAAAGTGTGCGTTTCCCTCTAAGTGCTGTTCTAGCTCGCGGTCTGCAAACGCTACTTCATTAGCTTAGTTGCTCGTCTCGAAACACTTTTTTGTTGAATGGAAATGTCTCCAACATGGGTTATTTTAAATGTTCCAAGTATTTGAAAATTTCTTAGTGATATTTCTGCTACTTAGCCTTAATTCAATTTTATGCTGGTCAGAACATACATGATTCCAATCCTTTGATATTTACCCAGACATACTTTCTGGCCAAAATATATTCAATTTTGCTAAACGCCCCATAAGCATTTAAAATGACTCATGTACATCTTAAAAGAATCAGCGGTTGGGTGTATTACTCTATATTTGTCAATTAGTTCAGCTAGCTAATCGTATTTTTCTATTTTTAATGCACACTCTTCTTTTTGAGAGGTGTGTGTGTTGCATGCATGTACACGTGTGTGAGTATGTATGCCCCTGCAGAAGCCAGAGGACATTGTGGGCAGTTGAGACAGGGTTTCTTTTCTTTTTTTTTTTAATTTTTTATTTTTTTAAATTTTTTTAAATTTTTTTTTTTTTTGGTTTTTCGAGACAGGGTTTCTCTGTAGCTTTGGAGCCTGTCCTGGAACTCCCTCTGTAGACCAGGCTGGTCTCGAACTCACAGATCCGCCTGCCTCTGCCTCCTGAGTGCTGGGATTAAAGGCGTGCGCCACCACCACCGGGCTGAGACAGGGTCTCTCAGTGGATATGAAGCTCCGTGTTTTCGCTACAGTGTTTCCCAGGGTGCTAGGTGCTCTGCCTATGTTACTGAGGAACCACAGGTGAGGGCTAGGAAGGGAGACTTGGGAATGTCACAATCCCAAATGAAACTAAAATCTTCCAGGGTCCTTCAGAGTTTACAGTTAATTCCAATAAACTGTTCCTTTTGAGCTGTCTTTTAAATGCAAGATGAAAGAGTGACAACTTCAGCTAACTTCGCGTTTATTAATATCCAAACTCTGCCAGGCAATTCCATCTTTTAAACAAAGCTAGCAGCTTCCGATTGCAAATCCAACCCAACAGCATGATAAGCCACTGAGGGTGCCCTGATTAACCTCCTTTCCTGACTGCAGGAAGAGACCTCCCCCTTCGTGCCCACAGGCCTTCGTCCCCACACACCTAAGCCCTAGCCTTCCAGCCTGATGCCCAGGGGATGGCACTAAGATGGCATGTCTCCACACCCACGTCTTTTACTTAGACACCCTTAGAAGCATGCACACACTCCAAAGGAAATCACACATTTGCTCCAAGCAACTAAAGGAAGAGCCAGAATTAAAAAAACAGTAATCCCAAGGGACTTAACACATCCTGTAATCTACCTCCCAACTAAATATTTATACTCACATTTAAAAAAAGCATTGTTGGGACCCTTTCATGTGGAAGATTAAGCTTCTACTTTAAATTAGAAGAGCTGATACATCATAGCTGTCAAGGCTGTTTCAGACATCACCAGCGCCAAGGGTGTGTGTTCCCTTGGCCTTCCCAGTCTACTAGTGTTAGCAGAGGTCACCAGCGAAGGCTCATTTTCCTTTTCTACGGAGGACTAATAAAGAGCACATGAGCAGTTTCCAGATAGACGGGGCTATCTGGGAAGGAATGCTCTATGCGCACACTGCTAGTTAAAAAGATGCTGAGTCCTCTGCAATTACTGTGTTGGCAGAAAGGCCAAGCACCAGGTCAGATAACTACTGTGGTTTTGCTCTTTGCAAGGCACAGCCTGAGATGATATAAAAATAATTATATGCACAAACCAGATTTTTCCAAACTGCTTATTCAGTTTCTAGGTCAGTGTAGCTGGACGAATCCCCTGGAAGTTAAGGTTTACGGCTGACCGTGAGTGGCTAGCTTGCTTGTATTCCTTCTGTGTACCATTGCATCTCTTTAGAGATGATGTTTAGTCCTCATTCTCCGGAGCCCTTTACTCCTAATTAGGACAGTTAAGTTAGAGGACATCAAAGCCGTGCTGCTGCAGAAGTTGAACACTGGCTTCATTACTGTGTAATTAAAACTTCAACTTCACACACAACCTGGTACTCAACTGTTTGGGACTCAAAGCAGCAGGATGAATTATTTTCATGAGCATAACCAGCGTCATAGAACACAGCTTCAACCAAGTTTTAATCATTTGTAATTTTTAACATTAATTTTGCCTTTCGAGAAGGAAACCTGATACATCAGTCAGTCCTTATGAGTGGTAGACTACATTAACAGTTTCAGAAATGTAAAACATCACCTATCTTAAACCAACATACACTTAGCCTTGCTTGTTGAGATGCTCACTTCTAGGGAAGAGGGGAGCCCAGGCACACTGTAAGCACAGAGGGAGACGGGGACAAATCATTACCGGAGACAAATGAAGAGGTAGCAAACAAGAAATGTAATTCCATAACAGATCCGAAGATTTCTACAATGAGGTAAGAGACAGTTTCAGGAGACACGGCCTGTGGGTTTAAAAATGGACGTGTGTCAGGGGAGAGGCCTCTTGGAGGGTTTCCAAGCTCATCCATTCTCTCATTCCTGGTGGGGTTTCCACCCACCCCTGTGTCTTCCACCAATTTCTCCAATCCTAATTGTCTTCTCCATTCTCTCAGATAGAGTCTCCGTGTCTCTGGAAATTAATCACTATTTGAGAGATTAATTGGAATTTTAAAGTTATTAATTGTAATTTCCTCTTCCTCTGGTTTTTTTTTTCAATTTTAAGGGAATCCACAAGGACTTCTTTAATAGTCAAAATGTACAGATATATAAGGAAAAAGCTCCACTCTACAAAATAGCTCCCTCTCTCAGACTTTACCATACCTTGTCAGTTATTGCATGTTAGAGAATTACTTAAACTTAGTTAGTTACAAACCATACTGAGGAGTTAAGAAAAAAAGTTAGTTTACATAATAAGATTGTGTATAACTATGCAGGGCGGTGGTGGCGCACACCTTTAATCCCAGCACATGGGAGGCGTAGGCAGACAGATCTCTGTGAGTTCAAGGTCAGCCTGGTCTACAAGAGCGAGTTCCAGGATAGCCAGGGTTATTACACAAAGAAACCCTGTCTCATAAAAACAACAACAGAAAACCCCAAAACCAAAGAAACAAGATTGTGCATAACTATTAAAATGTGCAACAATACTATTTCCTCTCAACCACCTTGTATTCAAAGTTAATCATTTAAAGAAGAGGAATCAACTTTTTAAAAGCAAAGGAAAAGATAATGCTTAAAACTTTTCCCCATGGACTGTGGTCATTTGAAGTTTTATTTGTCCTAGGAATGGGATCCTCTGCCTGATGCCACAGATATGGACGCATGCACACACAGAACACATAGCTATGTATCCAGGTACGTCCTTGCCCTGGAATGACATGGCAACAAATGTCTAAAAACATTTTTAGGCTTATTTATTATTCTGAGTGTATGAGTATTTTGTATATATGTGCACCACATATGTACCTGGAGCCTCTGAGGTCAGAGGGTAAGTCAGATTCCCCGGGACTTGTGTTACTGATGGTTGTGAGCCACCAAGTGGGTTCTGGGAATTAAGTCTGGGTCCTCTACAAGCGCAACAAGTGTTCTTTTGTTTTGTTTTAGGGCTTATTTATCATATATATAGTGTTCTGCCTCCATGTATCCCTGCAGGCCAGAAGAGGCCTCCAAGACCTCATTACAGATGGTTGTGAGCTACCGTGTGGTTTCTGGGATTTGAACTCAGGCCCCTCTGGAAGAGCAACCAGTGCTCTTAACCTCTGAGCCATCTCTCCAGCCCAAGCAACTAGTGTTCTTAACCTCTGAATCAACTCTCCAGCCCAGCAGTCAGTCCTTTTAATCATAAGTAAATGTCTCCTGGCATAACATAAACGATTGAATTGCAACTCAGAGGAAGGAAAAACTTGGGAAGGCAGAGGTGCATGCTGATTTTAACACCGCGTTCTTTATGACAGGGAACCACAAGCCTGCTTCCAGGCTTTAAGAGATTTTTTAATCCAGACATCTGGAAGACTCCTCCAAACTGTAACATCTACAGAAGCCCAGACAATGAGAAAGTGGAAGCACCCTTCCTAAGCAGAAGAAGAACCTCTGCCAGGGAAAGAGGAGGAAGTGGCCAGCTTCCCCTGCTGGCCTCTCTCTTTCCCTGCTCATCCTCAGTCAAGAGGCCACACCTGTGTCACAATGTCTAAGAGTGCTCTTGGTCTCAGGGCTCTGAACTTCTTCAGTAAAGTTAATGGCTTCATTCACTCTTTCTTTTTCTCATTTGAAAAAACAATCTTCAGAGCTTATGATGGATGCAATAGTCTTGCTGCTGGTCGCTGGTGACCCCAGGGTCCCTTCCTTCCCAGAGTGACCGTCAACTGGAAACCCTCTGACTAAGGAGTTACAAGTTAGCTGCTGCGTATCTCTTTTTGTCCCTAGAGCAAGGATTGTTCTCAATATAGATGAAAGAGAGAAAGGGAAAAGGAACAGGAAAGAAAAGTTGGGAAGAATGGAATCCAGGCCCTGCCATCTTCCTGATAATTGTTACAGATAAAATATTTGAGAAATTTAACCAAGTAACTAAGGGATAGTCAATAATAAATTAGCATGGTGCCTCTACTCCACCATAGAAGGATTTATTCTTTCTCTGAGATTATAACCCTTAAACATACTCAGATGTGACCATGCTTTTAGCAATGTAAGCCTATCAAGTCAGACTCTGGCAAAGACTTTATAGTGTGGATGCGGCAGATAAAGATGAGTTCTCCTTACTCATGAACATGTACAATCAGAACGGAGAAGAAGAACTCTGTAAAAGCTGAGATGAAGTTGGAGTCTCCTGACACAGGCAATGTCAGCTGAGAAAGGCTCCCCATCTTAGGAGAGACGAGGCTTCCTAGAATCGCCAGCTAATGTTGCAACACCGCCAAAAGGAAGTGGTAGGCCAGGAGGCTAAGGGAGAGGTTCCTCCAAAGTCTACACAGGACAGGAAGCAAAGCATTAACAAAAATGTGAGGACACTGGGGGTGCCAGGAAACATGCTAAGTCACTAAACACTACAAAGATGAGTAAGACCAGCGCCTTCCCCATCACTCAAGAGCCACGGGACAGGAAGCCGTATGTGAGCGTAATGAAATTACAGAGGGGGGCAGGAGTGAACTCATGTATTGGGAGTCAGGCGGGAAAGCATTTACTTCTCAAGGAAGCATTGAGAAACACTACCTCCAGACCCGGAGGGAAGAAAACACGACCACAGCTTCCCTCCGCAAAGGTCACCTGTTTCCCACGACAGACAGATGAATAAAGACATCACTGTTCAGACTTTTTGTGAGTGTGCACAGGAGTTACGATCATAATAAAAATGATTCTTTCTCCACTCCTTTGTCTCCCCTCCCTCCTCCCCTTCCTCCCTCTTGAACCTGCCCTCTCTTCTGTCACCAACTGAATATTTACAGATGTGATGTTGCCAGGCCTGAGCTTTCTTTCCAAATAAACCAGGGCATGGAGTAGGATGCAATCACCACTGAAGCTAAATGTTTGTCTTTACGTTAGAATATGTGAAAATGCTCCACAATAAAGTTTTTATGAACTGGTAACAGAAGCCCACCAAACATGCAGAAAAAGGTGAAAAAAATTTAAGTGAGAAACTAATAAAATTATGCTAGTTAGTGTAACTAGTTTAAATATAAACAAAAAGTGCTTTGAAAGCTATGAATTATATATGATCATGAGGTCTCCATATGCCATGTGTACCCCATCCATACCGTGAGCAAGCAAACTGTGTCTACCTGTTGTTGGGATTTGAGGCCAATTTAGGATGTTTCCAAAATGCCAGTCACTACCCTGTGGTAGATTACGTCATCAACGTGGAAGCCCTGTACCCCTTTTCTATTCATTCTTTAAGAAAGCTGTACCATGAGTTTTGATCATGTTCACCACCCCCACCCCAACTTTCCCAGATATTCCCTTCTATGACTTTTTGTCTTTCTCCCCAAATCAAGGTCAATTTGGCCTAAATATTCTCAGATGTGTGGTCTTCCACTTGATGGTGGTTGACTTACAAGAGGCTACTTCCTGTCCCAGCAGCTAACAACTAGTTTTTAAAGGAACACTAATATACAGAAAAAAAATCAGAACATTTTGCACTATAAGACCGTTTTCATGGGTGTAGACATACACATGTATATGTATGTGTTCATAGCATGTTCTGTTAGTCTGTTATCGTCAGAGTCCAATTATGGCACTCCTCTCTAGGATTGTCACTCTCGTTGTAGAAGCCAAATTCCTGCAAGACCCAGTGGGACCAGCTCTGATTAGTCTCTGTCCTGCTTGGTCCCGTTACCCTGCACTTCAGATCACTGGCACTGTTTCTGTCCCTGCGACACTTCAGGTGCATTCTCCCATTGGCTTGGTGCCTGCCGCTCCATGCTTGGTATAGCTCTTGCTTCACAGTCTGAACAACATCTCCTCATCTTCAAATGTCACCTTCTGAGAAAAGACTCCCCCAACCACATATTTCAAAATTCAGAGCCCTTGCCTCTTGTCTTCCCTATTTACCTCTCTGTTTTTCTTCCCTCCCCATGGAAGTTACCACCTTCTAAAAATACATATCTTATATATAATACGGTTATATAAAGATGCATATATATTTATCTTATATATAGTATAGCTATATAGAGACGCATATATATCTTATGTCATTTCTTCTGTTTACTATCTATCTTTAAAACTGCAGGAGGTCCAGCATGTTTGCCTGTTTGGTCCACAACAGTAGTATCTCTAACACCTAGAAGATCTGTGCATTTGTGCCAGTAACTGTGCACTGGACCGTGATGTAAAACACATTTGTTGGTGTTGGTCACCCAGGCTTGTATGACAGTGTCTGGGAGTACACTCAGGTGGCTCTGAGATCTTCAATATTGAGAGGTGAGTGCAGCATACAGCCCTTCAGCCCTTCACATCTCCTGACTGGGCGCTGCCTATGAAAACTGCTGTTCAAAACATGGGGGGCAGCAGGGCTGGGAATGGAAGCCGTGTTGTTCCCGGGAGCAGCCGCCACAGCATCACAGATTAGCAAAAGAAGACAGGCAGTCAGAAAATCATAAAAATTTCAAGACCTTCTCTGACGATCTGGCTTGACCTAATCATTCTACCAGCGAGCGTGCAAGTTACAAAGTGGCTCTGGCATTTGCCCCAGGGTACACAAAAAGTAAATGCTGAGCTAAAACTAGTGGAGACTCGAGTCATGTGACTCTCCAGCTAGGGAGCTTCACTCACCCTGGCCTGCCCTGAAAAAGGAGAAACAGGAACGGCTCCTCACGAGCATCCTGCCTGGTCTCATGGCTTTAAAAGCCACCTGCATGTCTTGTGGCACTAGATGCCAATCACTTCTTCCAGGAGAGCCCCAGCAATTTTGCAAGAATCTCTATTTAAAAAAAAAAAAAAAACAAAGAGCTGCTAATGATCACTATTTCTCATAAATGAAAGCCTTTAAAAATTCCCTGCCATAGCAACGGGGAGAGGTTGGCTCATCTACTATTATCCCGTGACGTTCTAATAATACAGTCCCAGCTATGTCAGACCCGGGGGTGCTGGTCTGTCAAGAACTAAAACTCTTAACCCCCACAGTCCCATTTTTCATTAGAAGTAAAAGTCCGACCACTTTTCACACCAATAGGTCTATGTTTTCTAGAGCCAGGGGCAAAGCGATGTGCCACAAAGCATTAACAAGAGAAGTGGTTCTGTGAAAAGTGTACATTTCCTGAAGGCTGTACAGAGCAAAGCAGTTTCTCAGGCAGTGACGTTAACACAGGGGAGATGGCTGGAACTGCTTCAACCTCAGCTCAGCAATGACAAGCTCTCTTCTCTGACCGTGAGAGGTCCATAGAACTTTGCCTGTAAGATGTCTGTCAAAGGCTTTCTTAACAAAAGCTTCTTCTGTCTGGCTCTTCAGAACAGGCTGGCCCATTCTCATTGCAGAAAGAGGTTTGACTGGATGAAGAGCATCATGGGAATTCTACGTCCTTGCCTGTGTTGAGTTTGCACCTAAGCGTGTGACAGCACTGAAGCTAAGGAAGAAAGGGAACATTTGCTGCAGGTACCCGTGGAGTGGGAGGTCCTTCTGTCTATGTGTTGTTTGTATTGGTTAACAAATAAAGAAACTGTCTTGGGCCTGCACAGGGAATAGAGGTAGGCAGGGAAAACTAAACTGAATGCTGGGAGAAAGAAGGGCGGAGTCAGAGAAAGCCAGAGATGGATGCCAGAACTTGACCCGGTAAGCCATGGCCTGGTGGCGATACATAAATTAATAGAAATGGGTTAAATTAATATGTAAGAGTTAGCCAATAAGAAGCTAATTGGCCAAGCAGTGACTTAAATAATATAGTTTCTGTGTGATTATTTTGGGCCTCAGCAGCTGAAAATGAACAAACAGCCCTCTTGCAACAAACCCATGCTTATGGAGAAGGTTTTTTTTATTTTTCATAGAGCCAGTGGGGGAAAATTATCTATATATGATTCCAAGACTGTTGCCACCTTGACATCAGAGTGAAGCTAAAGAAAAAAGTTCACCAGTGAGGAAGAAGAGCTGGGAGAATTAGAGAGAAGTCGAAAGGTGAGAGGTCACAGCACACAGAACTGCATGGTACTGGAGCTGTGGTTCTCTATTCCAAAGGACTCTTGCATTCCGGTCAGGAAGAAGGGCAGTGCATACGTTACACATCCTTATGTTTTCCTGAGATAAGCTTCAGTGGTGAGTGAGTCGTGGGTCCCAGCATTCTCCAGTTAGAGAGAACTCAACAGGTGGCATTAGGAAGTGGGAGGATGTATGGGGTGAGGTCGCAGGGCAGCTGCAGAGGCCAGCGGGGAGCACAGCCCTTGCCACTGCTGTCCTCCTAGGGGATTCGGAGAGATTTCACCCAGGGAGAACACAGGCCCCAGATCCACTCCACCCCATTCCCACTTCCTCTCTGGATGCCAGGAAAATACTCCAATGAGACATTAGGAAAAGAACTGACGAACATGTTGAAATCACAGAGACACTGTCGCTGCCACCCCAGCCGGCACCTCCATTAGCTCCAGGCCCGAGCCATCACTCTGCCCAGCTGGCAGGCTTTGCACAAAGGACAAGAGGAGAACTTTCTCTGCAAGTCAGTGCTGGAGAGCAGCCGGTGCCTGGAAGACGTTCATTAGTTGGAGCCAGGACTATAAATTGTGTGTCTCTTGAAACGTGCCTGTTTGTGCTGATTCATATTTCAGATGTGACTGGATCAAACGCATTTTTTTCTCGACTATTTCAGGATAAAAGTCAACACTATCAGAACACCCAGGAAAGCCATTCCTCTGCCGGGTTTTGGTCTTTCTAAGAAAGTACTTATTGTGTAATACTGTGATCTTACATGATCAAAGGGTGCCGCTGGCCCTTTGACGCGAAATAACAAAAGAGACACGGCTGAAGCTCTCCTTAGGAACATCTGCACAGACAAGAGGAGATGCTTCGGGATACTTACACAGACAGCCTTCGCAGGGGGCAGCAGCAGGTACACAGCTGTATTCGCCACTGTAGCTCATCAGGCTACCCAAGGTACAGAGGGGACACAGCTCCGAAAGACTCACATACTACTCTGAGGCAAGAACGGTCATGCCCAGAGTTCAAAAAGCTAAGAAAATCTAATGAACTAGTCATGAAAAACATGTTAATTGCTTGTCCAACATTGGGAAAAGACCTGCCGTTGTCCCATTCTTCTGTGGGAGGGAGAAGGCCCCTGTTGTAGGGGACAGAGGAAGAGGAGAGTGGACGCTGAGTGAGCCATTGGCGGTAAAATAAACATGGATATGGAAATAAAATGAGAGATAAGGCCCCAGACAGGTCTGTAGTTTATCATTTTGGCTCTTCAGGAGAGTGAGAGAGAAGGATTGCAAGCTCATGGTCCTACTGAGTAACTTAGGGAGACAGAATCTCAAAATAAAAGTTGAAAAATGGTCTGGAGATGCAAATCAGTGGTAGAGTGCATACCTAGGATGTACGAGGCCCCAAGCCCAATCCCAGTACCACCAGGAACGGGAAGAAAGGAAGGAGGGAAGGAGGAGGGAAGGAGAAAGAAAGGAGCCCCACCATGTGACAAGCAAGTGATCAATGGTGTGTGCTTAAATGCCTCCCATGTGATAACTCGTGTCCTGTCCGAATGGATTTGTCCTGTAGATTTTTTTCTATGGCTTTACCTTGTGAACATTTTGCCTTCTTGTTTCGTTGCTGTTGTTTTAGTTTGGGTTTGTTGTTGTTGTTGTTTCGTTTTGTTGAGATATATTCTCACTGTGTCTCTGGAACTTCTTTGTAGGCCAGGCTGGTCTTGTACTCACAAAGATGTACCAGGCTGCGACTCCCAGGTAGTAGGAATAAAGGCATGTGCCACCATGCCTGGCCCTCATTTTTATTATATTAATTTTTGGCATTTAAAAAAGCAATAGCTTTAATGGGATACAATTAACAGGTACCACATAATTCATCTGCTAAAGAATGCAAATTTTAATGACTTTTCCTGTATTCACAGATATCTGCAACCATTACCACAGTCAAATTTAAATAATTTCAGCATCCCAAAAGACAGCTCCTATCTATTAGCAGTGGTTCGCTTTCATCTCCAACCCTCCCGACACTCAGGAACACAGAATCCACTTCTGAGTCTATGATTTGTCTCTCCTAGATGTCTCCTATCAGTGATATCAAACACCGCGATCTTCTATGAATAGCTTCATTCAAGTGCTACAGCGTTTCGCAGGCTCATCTCGTAGCAGGTAAACTGCGTCACTGTGTTGACATTTCCTGAACCTGTATTTACATTTCCTAAGGGTCCGCTGTTCGCTTCTGCTGGGGGCTTGTGAACTCAAGTCCGGGTTCAGAAAAGGCAGTTTGATTTTTGTCGGAATTCTATTGACACAAAGAACTACTCTGTATATTACGAGTTCTATTTGAATCCTGTGAATTTAAAGAAAACTACCTTTCTGAAAACCCCTGAAGCATGAGTTGACAGGAACGGGCAGCTAGTCCTTATACAAGTGTAACGCAGCACCCCCGCAACAGAGTGTCACACATATAGATATTCCCGCCCTTCACATCTAGTTACTGAGTGCCCACTGTGTGAAAGACGCTACTCAAGACTTCTGTTTTAGTACTTACAAAAACAAACTATTAAATAGAGTAGTAGACTTCATCAGGAGGGACTGGAGGAAGACAGAGAAAGGAGGGAGAATCCAGGGAAGACTGAAGAGAGACAATGCTCCCAAGTTGTGTGATGGCTTCTCGGTCATTGTGCTGGATCATTCTCAACATCCAGGCCTACTGATAAAACTTTTTTTGCATATGTAGACAGCTGTCTAGGGACAAGTGTTTGACTTCATGATGATGCAAACGTGATGTCCCCTTCAGTAGACCATACCTCCAACTTCGATATTTTCCTGTGAAGCAGATCTTCTCCTTCAACATTGGGCAACAAGCCACAGCCCCTCATCAGGCTGGTGATGGCAGGACGGAATCAGGGCAGCAGCCAGCGTTACGGTATGCTATGCAGCTAAGTCCCAATGCTCAGTAGATCAGATGTGTTCCGTGCTTTCACAACTTATAATAGTTTACATTTACAGTGTGCTTATGTGGATGTAAGCCATCGCTAGGGGAGAAGAGTCTGACTGAGTATTACACTGTAGTTAACTTAAAGAGCCAGGCCTCTGGGTAATAAATTATCAACAATGGCAGTCCGTAGAACTGTCAACGCTAATTTAAAGTGGCACTGGCAACATGAGGTACATTGATTTGATTTCGTTACATGCCAAGGGTTTAAGAGGCTGTTGAAGAAGAGTTGGTCAATGTCTTAATAAAAGTGCGTACAGACAGCAGACCGTCAGCTGAGTTATCACACCTCACTCAGGAAGGGAACCTACAAGGCCCCTTTCTAGAATGTAAATATCTTGAAAGCAGATTTTGATTTTTTTTTCCCCATGAATTCCCAGTCTCTTGCACAGACATTTACAGATTCAGTCTTCACAGTCTTATTAGCCCATTTTACAGACAAGACACTAGAAACTCAGAGCAGTCCAGGTTAGCAGAGCCCATGGCTGCTGTCAGTACCATCAAAGGTATAGGGGTCAAATGCACCCACCTCTGTTTACAGACCCCAAGAACTGGATGTTAGAAACAGGTCTCTGCGTAGGAAAGAACATGGGATTCGTTACTGGGAAGATGCATAGCTCAAACTCCAGATGGAGGCTCCAGGAACCTATGAATGACTCGGCTATTCATGAAAGGGAGATGCTGGAAGGCATCTCCTCCCAGAAAGGTTGCTGTGAGTTTTACCAAACACTAAGCTAGCGTAGTAAGTACAATGCAAAGCTAAAGACAGACTACAGTGACCAGCAGGTTCTTAGGCCAAGTGACTTTCAGACCTCATGATACCTTGCATGTTTACCTGCTTAGCATCTGCTACGATTGTGCCTAGCCATTACCTGACTTCAGCAGAGTTTACAAAGCCCTTGTCAGTTGATTTTTCCTCAGAGAAAGAATTTATACTGGGGAAAAGAGGGAGATATCTAGGTTAGTTTGGCAAATCAGCACAGGGCCCTTGGGTGGCCAAAGTTCAGCCCTAGGGAATAGTAATGTCACAGAGAAAATGAACTTCCTTGGTCACAGAGTACCTTTAGCCCAAGAAGTTGATCATGAGGGAGGTGGTAGAACGTGTCATGACTATAAGCCAAAAGGGGCCGCAACAAGAACTCACAAGTCAAAGGGCACACGCTGTGGAAGACACCACAGTGCCCTCTGCATATGAAAACCAGCAAATAATAAACACGCTTTAATGTTCCCAATGTTATCCGTGGGGACAAGCATTGTAAAAAAAAAGGCTAATTTTTGTATAATAAAGTGAATTTGAATGAGCAACCTAAATCAATATTAGGCAGTGGTATTATGTATATTAATATCTACACATCATTAGCATAATCCCAAGTGAATTTTTCATTACCCAAAGTAATGCCAGGCTTGACTTTTCATTTCCTTTGGTATTAACTTATATGCAATATAAATTTGGTTAGAAATAACTTTTGTTTGAAAACTGATCTACTTCCACTCTCCATGCAAACACAGACACACGGATATATACACGTGTGTGTGTGCATGTGTGCATGTGTGCGTGTGTGTGTGTGTTTGTGGTTGTACACATACGGATTGGCAGCAGGATGCCTCCGTCCAGACACTATCAGAGGAGCATTTTGCACACAGGCAGAGGGAGATGGGCTTCTTGTCTCATCAGTCTCTCTTCCAACTTCAGAGTACTGCAGACTTTCTTTGAAAGGAAGTGTGTACACAAATCTAACATACAGGTATACAAAATCTGGGATTTGAGTGGCTCTAAAACAAAACAATAAGAACGCAAAACCCTTCCATGCAAGAACTGACGAATGCCCCAACGTGCTCTCTGTATGACACTTCAATCCCAAACCCCTGTACACATTCAAGAACAACTAATGACATTTTTAAGTCTGGGACTAAAATCACGACCTCAGAAAACGGACTCAGCTGTTTGAATGGACAGAGGGTCACTTTCTGGAAAGCATACCGGGGAGACACTGGGTGTGCTTCAGCAGGTTGTGCTTGGCAGTCATAGTGACAAAGGCTGGAGCAAGATTGCCCACTGGAGCCACCCAGACCAGTTTTGTCTGCTGCAGAGATATTGTGAGCCACACATACAATATTTAATGCACTAGGAATCACACTAACATTTAAAAATCAAGTGAATTTAATTTTAAAGTGATTTTATTTAATCTAAGTATTCTATTTTCATTATCTACTTAGAATTTTTAAAGGTTAAAAAGATAACATTTTTCATTTGTTTCTGCTATACTGTCTTTAAACGTGTGTTGGTCAGTTTTATGTTAATTTGACACAAGCTAGAGACATTTGGGAAGAGGAATTCTCCAATGAGAAAACACCTCCATAAGACTGGCCTGTAGGAATGGTGCCCTCTGGACACAACGGGACGGACATACATATGAACTCACATATATTGGCAGTATATACAGGTCCTGCACTGGTTCTAACATGATGGGTCCCAGCACTGG
Organism: Chionomys nivalis; assembly: GCF_950005125.1. Lineage (NCBI taxonomy): Eukaryota > Metazoa > Chordata > Mammalia > Rodentia > Cricetidae > Chionomys > Chionomys nivalis. Next base: position 142,523,005 of record NC_080086.1, read on the forward strand.
GAGGACAAAGAGGACATGGGATCCCACCCCTAAGCTAGAAGCCATCTGCAACTGGCACTGCTGGCAAGGGGAAAATTCTTTTTTCCTCCAGTGGTGTATCACTGGGAGAGCGACCACACTCCAGGGCAGGCCCAATGCCCAGTAGTAGCTGGCCAATGCAAGATGAACCCAATGATGGTTTTGTGGACTCTTTGTTTCATTTAAGTTTGTTTTGGCACTTTTCTACTTTGTTTTATCTGTTTCGATTTTCACTTTTGTGATGTTTGGTGTTGTCATTGTCTCTTGGTTTTTGTTTTATTTATTTATTTATTTATTTATTTATTTATTTATTTATTTTGAGAGAGCATAAAGTTGAGTGGGTGGTTGGGAGGATTTGGGATGCGGAGGGGAAATGATCAAACTATATTGTATAAAAAAAGTTTTCAATAAAAAATAAAAACAGATCGGCTTGTAAGGCAAGTGTATGAGGCATTTTCTTGATTAATGATCGACATGGGAGGGCCCAGCTCACTAGGAGTGGTACTAACCCTGGGCAGGCGATCCTTCTTTTCTAAGAAAGCAGGTTGAGCCAGCCAGGAAGCAGCACTCCTCCACGGCTTCTGCTTCTGCTCTTGCCTCCAGGTTCCCACCTTCAGTTCCTGCCCTGACTTCCTTCTTTGATAGTGACCTGAAAGTTGTAAAATGAAATAAACCCTTTCCTCCCTAAGATGTTTTTAGTCATCAATAGTTCAGAGACTGGCCATCATTCAACGACCCCAAGCCACACAAAGCTGCCATATTGATTGGGGCAGATCTAGGTCTGAGAACGAGAGTCTTATGGGTAAATCTGAAATTCCTGCATGCTGAGAGTTGCAGTAAGAGATTGACTTATTTCTTATTCCTCTTATTTCTTATTCCCACACGGTCTCTTGGGTTTATTCTTTATAAATAAACTCATTTCAAGCAAAAACACTTTACACTGCTAGCACGGCACTTCCTGAAACGATACGGAAGCTCCGGGTTTCATTTCCTCGAAGCAGTCAGTACTATGGCACATGTAAAGATCAACTGTGGGCATTCTAAAGCCAAGGACCTGGGCCTCCAACAAGTAAGAATTGCATAAGATTACCACCCCAGCAATTCTGCAAATCCTAGACCCTAATGCTATGGTCTGAACGCATGTAGATAAAGAACAGGCTACGAACACCACAGTCTTCAGGCCGTTGGTTTCTGAATCCAGTGGTCTTTCTGACGCTTATTGACCGTTAAAGATGCTGTCCACCTCTCTGCTTCTACTGTGCCTGGAGGGGCTAACAGAAGTTTGAGGAGAAAACCTTCCTTCCCGTAGGAACTCTCACATTCCTGTATCTTATCTGTAGGCATTTCTTCCATATAATGTGAGCTTTAAATTACCAAAACTAACCTGAGTTTTTAAAATACCCAATTCATTTGCATTGTCCTAGAAGTGTTGGAGGAGAAGGTTCCAGGCAAACTGCTTGCTGATGGGCAGGCTGCTCCAAAGGCTTTCTACCAACATGGCTTGGATCTGAAGCCAGTAACCTCAGTCCACACAGTCAGAATTTTCCTATTGTCTTTATGATGCTTTAGGAAAGACACAGTTGAGAGACCCAGACCTTTTCTAGATACAGACATTTTTTCCCTTGGAGGCTGAAAATTAAAGCTCACTGTGAATTAAATAAAAAAGAAATCAAGCTACCAGTAAGGTAACAACAAATCTTAAAAAAAAAAAAAAAAAAAAAAGAATGAAACCTCAGGACTAAAGGAGTTTCCCAGACATTTAAGTTCTTTTAGCCATCACTCCACAGTTCCCCTCAAAGTTATGAAGAAACCATTCTTTTTGCAATATTGTATCAGTAGTATAAATTGTTAATTTAAAACAACCAGTGTCTATTTCTTCTTTATCTACTAACAAATATGAACTCAGCAAAGCAGGTTCGGAGTTCAGTAGAGCTTAGGAGTTGTTCAGCAAAATCAACCAGAAGACATAAACTGGAGATTCAAAGGGACACAGAAATGTATGGAATTTTCTGGCCTTGGGCTGTTCATCTGTATTACTTAGTTCCCTATCTTCGAAATTTTATACCTACACCATCCAAAGGATGTTTTCCTCAATGATAGAAATATCTGTGGTCCGATAAAGAAGCCATGGGTCATGTGTGCTTTTGAGCACTCAGACGTTGATGAATCAGATTCTGTCACATGGAAATGGAAATAGCCCCCTGTGGCTAACAGCTACCATGATTGGTAGCTGCGCTATACAGAGTTGGAGCATGTGGGACTCACTTCAATACTGGAGTGCTCATGACATGCAATGCCCATTTAAAATACAAAGCATTGTGTGTCGTCTTTTGGGGAGCAATACATAGTTAAGCAGAACATCCTCTGTGAAGGAGACTGAAAAGGAGCCTGCAATAAATTCTCTAAGGTCGGTGCTATTCTTTGGCTGAATCAGGAGGAAGGATGGAGAGTTGGTGTGTGGGAACTGGGGTCCTGGAGAACAGTCAGCCATGCTGTGGCCTGGCTGAGTCTCACTGGGCAAACCGTCCAGAGTTCTTTGGACCTTGGTCTTCACAGGCACCAGAGGTCAGTATCCACTGAACAACCCCCAAGCTCCAAGCTCCACTGGACTCTGAACTCGTTCAGTCAAGCTCGTATTTATTAATGAACAAAGGACGATTAGAGGTTGTTTTAAATTAATAATTTATGTTGTTGAAACACTATTGCCAAAGGGGTGAGTCTGGGTGACAGACAGGCCTACCTGTTGAAACAAGGCAGTGTTGCAACTAAATCAGACCATGTGACTAAACTCACAGATCAGTGTCCACTATGCTGGGTGATTAATTGTGAGGAAGAAAGTGGGGTATTTGCACAAGGAGCTGGTGACAGCTCTCCCCGAGTCCCCAGCAGGAAGTACTCTCAGAGTAATGGATATATCATAGGCCATCAGCTTCAGACCCTGAGGGACAGGAACGGAAATCCCTGGCAGAGCTGGCCGCCTGTAGAGCCAGTACAGTCTTAACAAGAGGCTGGTTTCCTCTCGCCATGGCAAAGGTGAATAAATAAACTCCTGCTACTAACTTGGAGGCACCCAATTGTACTCCGTTCATGTACACCAGCATCCACCAAGGCACAAGTGGCCATTCTGATTCAGATCCATGGGAAAGAGAGAAAGCCAGCTTTTTCTCCCACACAGCCCATGGAAGGAAAGACAGGAAGATACCAAGGGATTTAGATAATGTTGACAGCAAGGTAAATCGAAGGTGAGGTTTGGGAAGATATTTCTAAACAAAAAATATGACAAGCACGTAGAAAAAGAAGGAAACGGAAGGAAGGAACACAGGCAGGCAGAGAAGGAGAGAAGGAAGGAAAGAGGCAGAATGCTTCCTTTGAAACTAAAATAACACTTCAGAAGCCAGGAAATGCAAACACACCGCTCAGAGACAACTGACCACTGACAGATAGGTGAATGAGATCTATCATTCACCAACTTGCCTTTTCTTTTCTTTATACGTATCTCGGCAGAAATACTGACCCTTTGGCAGGAAATTCTTTCCCTGAACATGCCAGAACAACACTGTGCATCTTTTCCAACTAAACATCCTGCTGCCGTGACCACTGTGTAGGAACAGAAGACCCTGCTGGGTAGCAGATGGATGGCAGTGGAGGCCAGCGCAGAGGCCAAGCCTCAGGGAGCACCTAAAAATACACACTGTCTAGTTAAAGCATACGCAGGCTGGCGTAGGAAAACACCTGATGGTTCCATCCCTCCAAAGCCAAAGGCCAGAATCACCTGTACACTTCACAGCACTAGGTGGGGGAACCCGCACCTCACAAAACACACAAATCAGTGTTGCCCGTCAAACACCAAAATTCTTTATCCTCATATCAGTCTGCTGCTGCGATGACATAATACTTGAGATACACAAAATAATAAAGTTTATTTCGGCTCATGGTCTCAGAGGCTTCAACCTGTGGTCAGGTTTGAGGTCGGTTGTGGAGCAGAACTTCAAGGCAGGGAATGGCTGGCAGAGGGGGAGGGCCACCCCCTCCACTCAGTAGGGGCCACTGTCTCCCAGCAGCATGAGGGCTGGTGACCAGCCCGTCAAACTGTGACCTTTGGGCTTAAGATAAAAACCATAACAAATATGTTTAAGAAGACTGTCATTAATCTCTCAGATACTGAACTATTGGGCTCACCTGAATTACTACAAGTGGGCCATGAAGGCTACTAAATTCCGTTTGACATGAAGCCACCAGGAAAGCAGATGTGTCTCACCCCAGAGAATGAAGAGTCTACCTCAGCGTTAGTCCTAGTTTTGTAACTTTTTATCATTTTATTGTGATTTTTAACTCCAATTTTTGTACGTGTGCTTTAAAATACAACAGACAACCAATCCTTCCTGCTGATACAGATTATTATGGTTAATTCCCAGCACTATCATTTGAAAGCAAAGCAAGGTCTTCCACACATAGCTGCCTCTGTCATGGCTCCCTGGCAGATACTAGATCCACGCACCTCCTAACTACACATATGTTAGTGGCTGCCATACCAATGTCCAGGCCTTCCCTCTGCATCTCAGGATATAGAACACTCTGTGTATGTCAATGGGCATTCCCTCTCAATAACAAGAAACATCTCTGCTTACTGCTTCCATGGTCACCAGAGTAACAGCAGAAAACAGCACTAAGACCCCCCCCCCATCCTCAATGCCGCTCTGTAAAATCCATATAAATACCTCAATCTGTGCAAGAATGTTATTTCAATGAAGGTTTTGATGACTGGACACTGTGCTGATTTTTGCTCTTTTTCCTTTTGTAAAAATGATCAACTTCCTTTTAAATAATGCCATGTGCTTATTTTTCCAAAATCTTAAATTTTTATTCAGGGTTTTTTTTTAATATTTAATATTCTAACTTGTTCAGTTACTAGACAATATCTCATTTGTTTATTGCATTGCATGAGCTGCTTTTTTTCTTTTCTTGATTGTGAAATTATCCATTTGGCAATCACATTACTAATATGCGAAAAGTTCTTATTTCAATCATAAAAGCAAATGTCACCCGTGATTACTAAGAAAACTGTTCATCAAATCAGCCAGTTTACTTCTGGATATAATCAAGTACCGCAGGCTCTATTAAAATCTTAACGATACTGATTTCTGTATCTGTGGATATCTTAATATAATAAAAGGAATCAAACCTTCCTGCCAATCTAGGTGATTGTGAAATTTAATTACCAGCAGCCATCATCAAAACAGAGGCATGCCAATTTCTTTTCCACATAATTGAATCCTCCAGAAGAAAATTCCAAAGAGTTCTCAGAAAATGTGTTTTTAAGTTAATGCTAACCTTGATAGCTTCATCCGTTATGTGTCAGTTGCTAACAGGTACAAAGACACACTTGGCTGATATGGCTAAACAACAGCAAGTGAGATTATTCAAGTCAGAGAACCTTGAGCTTACGCTGCGGAAATCACTGTAGTTCTCCTCCTGGCAGACACCAGCCCATTCCATTACTCAGCTACTCTTCAGAGACAGGGTTAAACCGTTCCATCCCCTCTCAGCCGCTCCTTGGAGACGGGGTTAGACCATAGTGGCACCCTGCAGAAATCAACTGTTCCTTTTCTAGGGCTCAGATGTTCAAGTTCATCCTAGGATTCCAGGATCATCCCATCAAAGCCTGCAGGAAGTGTCCCACCCACCAGGGAAAAGGATCAATGTCCCACGAAACGCAAAGGAAAGTCAGACTTTCCCATCTCCGTCTTCCTGAAATGCCTCTCTCTCTGCCTGCATTCTGTATGGCTCCTGCTCACCTGTCAATGCCCAATGTGTCACCTCCACTTGGCCACTGCAAATTGAAGCAATCACTCCCTGCTCTGCACAGTTCTCTACAGCATGCGATGTTAATACTCTAGAACACAGGCTGTGAGTTTTTGCTTATCTCAGAGGACTCTTGAGTCATCTTTTCAATGCAAACACTCAAAGCTACATCTCAAACCTGAAATATGCTCAATAAATGTTTCTTTGATGGAATCCAGTCTCAAGATCACATCGGGCATATGAAGGAAGAAACAGATTTTATGCAGCACCTACGGTTGGAGCCATTATTGAGCACATTCATTTCCTTCCTCAAAGAAGATAATATGTTTGCACCAAACATTCTTTTTTAAAAAGGGTGTGTGTGTATACCTTACATATGTAGATATGTCTGTGGAGTCTAGAAGAGGGCATCAGATCCCCTGGAGTTAACAGGTTGCTGTGAGCTTTCAGATCCTTCACAAGGACAGCAATCTCTCTTAACCACTGGGCCATCTTTCCAACCTCTACATCAAGCACTCTTATGCATTAGATCCAGCATACTGACTTAATGAGGAAATTGAGGCTAGGAAAGAATTAAGTAACCGCCTCAAGATGCCTCACTGGTCAGCAGTGGAGCCAGAATTCAAATACAATGATCTCAGAAGTTTGGAGCTACAAAGAAAGCTAGAATTATCTCCCTTGCTAAGCCTTGAAGCTCAAGCCTGGCCCACAGTTGGCCCTTCAGATTGGTGACTAATGGGTTTATGGAGTGCCCTAGTTTTTCAGACTCTGGCCTCTGCCTGAGAGAACCCAGCTGCTCTGAGAAACAAGCTCTATTCTTTCCTGCTCAACACCTCTCACAGGTGTGAATTGCTTGTGTCCTCTGAATTATTCATTATGCACACAATGGTAAGTGTGCTTTAAAAGAACTATGATTTCATATTTTGCAAGACAAAGTGTCCGATGAATTGGTGAACGAAGGTGCCTAAGCCCAGAGGTCAGGTTGATTTACATGAAATAGGAAATAGATTCATGTCCACTTTTTTGCATTTCTGATTTCATGCAATTTCCCAGTTTCCAACAGGATTCAAAATAGTGGTCCAGAAGACAGTAGAGAAAGCCCTGGTGAGTATGCCTCCCCTTTCTGCACAGCAATTACCACCCTCCAAAGATTAGCCAGGCTTCTCTAAGCAGCACAGTCTTCCCAGGGCTGAGCTAGAATTGTTCGATCAGACTGCTTAAGCTGTACCAGGAGCTGAAATTTCAGATGCCACGGCATCTATAATCCATGCCTCTAGTATATCCTGCAAGGATACTTCTCTTAGTCCTTCCCAGCGTGTCCCTTTGCTACCCCTTCCCCCTCAGTTCATCCAGTGGGCAGTCTTTGGAGAGGGAGAACCATGTGCTAATAGGAAGCCAACAGCTCTGCATTTTAAATTCAATGTTAGTCAACCAAAATGAATTGAAACGCAGCAGCAGTGGTTTGAGGGTACTAAAAATAAGCCGTAGCATTTGCTGAGTTCTCAGAATTAAAACCACAGGCGGTCAACTTGTTGCTGCTCTTAATAGGAGCTGACTGCTCTGCCCACCGGCCGCTACCGCCAGCAGCTCAAACTACGGGACACCTAACAATGCTGTTTTTATTAGCTGTCAGCAATCATTAACGGAAGTGTCATTTTCCTGCAACTAAACCTAACTCCCCCCTACACACACACACACACACACAAACAGTGGATACCTTTCTGGAGAACACCTTGTTGAGACATCACAACTGCACTTGGTCACAGTCCTACCTTGTGTTTAGGATTTGATTAGTTACACATTCATAGACATGGTTCCCTTTATGCCTGCCTTCCTGTCCAGTGCTGGGTCTTTCCTCTGCTCAGAGGCTAAACTTTGGAGAAAAATAAAAAGAACCCAACAGGACACCGTAGCATTCCCACTAGACTTCAAGACCATCTTGACACTTGAATTCTGTAATCCAGAATGTCTTACCAGCCACCCCTTCAGGGGTTCTTATTAAAGTTTTCAATGACCAAAAGGGTAATGGAGCTGAGTCTAATGCATCATTCTGATTAGAAACCTGTCATGTTCAGAAACCAGTGGGACTGCCTCCATTGGTTCTTATGCCTTCGCATTCATTATCAGTTTTTTTCTCTTCAATTAGACCTGCTGATCAACCATAGAAAAGCTGAAAACCCTTCTTTCACCCAACCACATTTAACACGGAAAATAATCAGAAACCCTGAAAGTAAAATTATAGAGTACTATAAGAACACGTCTAGAGCCTCCCTCCCCCCCCCCCCGACATTCTCTCTCCCTCTGTCTCTCTCATACACACACACACACATACACACTCACTCACTCATTGTAAATATGCCAAGAGTCCCATAGGCTGGGCTCGACCTCCATTCCACAATCTCACTTCAGTCAGAAGAGCAAGACACATTCTCCTGGCTGCTGTCACAAACCCATGCCCCAAAGCGAGTGTCTCCAAGGAGCTAATTTCTGAAACAAACAAAGAAATCCGAGTCTGCAAGGAGCAAGGGTTTGCACCCTTCTGCCTTGGCTCTGGGTATCAATGGTAGCACGCAGGAAGGCAGTTCGGGCGCCCTAGCTTCGCCCTCACCTTCCTCACGCTGCCTGCCCCGGCTCCAGCTGTGCAGAAAGTGCGAGGCTGCCTTGCTGCTTTCGCTCTCCCGGAGTCCCAGACTGCCTGGACCGCACGCCTAGGACGCCAGCGCGTCCCACCTCTGCCCTGTCACAGGTCAGGAGCGGAGGTGCTGGGGCTCCAGGATGCGGGTCACCCTAACAAGTGTCCCGCGGGACGCCCTTGTCCCGCGCCGCTCTCCTGGAGCATGCGGGACGGCCACAGGTAGACGCTCCATCCCCGTACAGGCGACCGCGCGCTGAAACTCACCGGAGGACACGGAGGAACCGGACAGACTGGAGTTGCTGGACGCTGCCATCTCGGCGCCGCGCGTCGCTGTTCGCTCAGTCCCAGTGCGGGCGGCGTCGCCGCTGCCCTTGGCTGGCTGCTCGCAGCCCGAGCGGCCCCCAGCCCATGGCAAAGTCCTGGGGACGCGCGGGAAGCACCGGCCTCCGGACTCTGCCTGCACTTCCTGCTCCGCCAGATGACGCGCTGCCGCCGCCGCTATTTATTCGTGCTCGCCGTCCCTCTCGGCGCCTGGGCGCGCTCCGCTGCGGGCGTCGGGGTGGCAGGGGCGCAGCGAGGCCGAGGCGGCCGGGTGGGAGGATGGGACCACCGCTCTCACCGTCCCCGCCTTCCCCGCCGCGGGCCCGCTCCCTGCGCGCCGCTGGAACCTGGGCGTCCCGCGGTTCCCCGCACTGGCTCTCGGGATCCCGCCGCCGCCGCTGCTGCACTTCGAGCGGCCCAGGCAAAGGCGGGGGAGACAGATAGACAGCGACCTCCCCCCCTTCTCCCTCCGCCCCAACTCAGCTCGCGCGCGCACACAAAGGAAGGAGAGGAACGCCGGCGCTCCGGGCTGAATGGGCTCCGCGGGCTTGACAGCTCCTGAGCCCCTGGCTGCAGGGGGAGGATGAGGACCACGGGGTGGGGACCAGACTGGATTGGGAGCTTGCCCCGAGGTGCTGGGCACGCCGCCAGGGACGCAAGGCGGGCCGAGCAGCAGTGTACAGCGCTGCTTCCCGAGTTAAGAAGGGGATATGGAGGGGTCTTAGGAGGAAGGTAGTGGGACTCGCAGCAAGCTCCGAGCTCTAGAGCAGCCGCACAGCGGGGGTGAGGAACCCAGAAGGCGAAGGCGGAGTCACTGAGGACTAGGTGCTGGGCAGAAGCAGGCCAGGATGCCACCAAGGCTGGGGAGTGCCCCTTCGACCAACCTCCAATTTGCCCTTTGTTGCTCAAGAGCCAAAGGTTCCTGCCCTGCCAAAGTAGCATCCCCTAAAGCACCCAGGAAGCCCATCTGGCTACACTGAAGTCCCCCAGCCACTGGCAGGGACCGTGCCCAGAAAATCCAGTAGGCTTCTGAGACAGGTCTTCAAAGAAATAGAGATATCCCAAAGGTGGCATCAGATTTAAACAAAGAAAGAGGTCCCCTGCCCCTCGAAAGGATTCTCACAAACCTCAGGTTGCAGCGGGTGCAACTGTATCCTTTCAGGATAAAGAACTGCCTAGGTGTGCGTGAGACAGACTGGAGCAGGTGTGTGCCATCCTCCTGTATTTAAACCTAAATTAATTTCACTGGGAAGAAATGTCATGCAGATATTTTTTTTTAATCCTTTTCACGCTCCCAGCAGGGTAATCGGTTCTTTCAATCCTGAAGCTACAGAAAACTGTGAAATTTGAACAGAAATTGTCAGATCAAAGGAAAAAAAGCAAACATTAAAGGAATGAAAGTACTCTCATTATGAAGCAAAACGGAAAGTGTTCGCATTGGGAGCTGCACGGTTTTGCAAAAAACATGACTAAAAGGACATAGTCCATTTGAAAATTATCAGGAGTGACTCAGAAACAGCAGCCAGGTCCTGGGGGCCTCCTCATCCGCAGCAGACCTCATATACAGTGATTAATAAATGTTAAGCGATCCCAATACGTGCTCACACCACATTTTCTACCTGATTTAAAGTATGTTTTAAAATTCCCCTCCAGGATGCCATTCCAGTGTGACTGCCCCAACAAGTGTCTCTGCCTGTGGTTGTTTGTTGATTTGTTTAGGGAAAAAGAAAGGATTTGCTTAAGGGCTGTAGCCTGGGGGGCCTCTTCAGCCACACTGAGCTGCACCCCAGTGGCTTACATTTACAGGGCTCTTAAGACAGATCTGCCTAGGGAAACGGGATCTCAAAGCAGCCAAGTCTCACCATTCCCACCCGCTTTTGGAGGGCAGTGCAAACTTGGTGTGACCTCATCTGGAGTCCTATGGGGACATACAGCTGCCCAACATAATCTTGACCTCTGTGAGACTAGAACTTCTCGGACACCCAGAGTTCAAGACACAACATTACATTTAGTTGTTGGGCTAGTAATTTACAAAGTCCTCCAGATCTTTAGATGAAGAACATGGCCACAGGATGGTTACTACCTGGGCTTTGAAGAAAACCAGAATCCGTGTTCCATCTTTGCTTCTGTCACCTGTTCAGCTAGGATGTCAGCAAATGTCTTGGAATCAGGCTGTTTCTCCACTTCTATTACTGATAATACGGAATGCTGTTAAGCGTAAAAAAAAGATACTCGGTGTGGAGCCATATTGGACCAGGCCTAAAGACTGTATTCCAGAAGCGGTTGTACATTTTTCACCTGAAATGTGGAATCAATGGTTTGAACAACGTTTGCTTTCTCTCCTGAAGATAACTAACCAGTGGTGGCTTATTTACTAAAGAAATGTCTCATTTGTGGCCTTACGTTTTTTTATGTTCCAAATTGAGCAGTAAGTGGTGGACTTCATTATTCATTGTAAATCTCAGAACATGTCTGGTTCTATTTGTGCAGATTATAATATGTGCCTTCACAGAACGTTAGTAACAAGAACAACGGGGGGGGGGGGGAGTTGCCTCAGTATTAAGAGCACCTGTTGCTCTTGTGGAGGACCTGGGTTCAGGTTCTAACACCCACATGGTGGCTCACAAACATCCTTAACTCCAGTTTTAGGTGTTCCAGCACCCTCTTCTGACCTCTGTGGGTACCAGAAACCCACATGGTACACATGCAAACACGCAGACAAAGCCCACATAGAGGGAAAATAATAAATTAATATTTTTTAAAGAAATCAAAGTATGGCCCAATGAACAAGATTATTTTTATTACTCCAAATAAATGAAGGGTTGGAGGGGTTCTCTCCAGGAAGGCACCACAGGTAACCCTGAGCAGCACAAAAGTAGAAGACGGAGATTCTTAAGCAAGGCCCCACTGTGGTAGGAGGTGGATGGTAAGTCCAAAGCCTGTTGTTTAGAAGAGCAAACAAAGTACCAGTTTCTGGATTGACAGTGAAAGCTGATGGGTCCTTGGGGCTGAGTATGCATAACCAGCAGAGGAAACTCAGCAGCTTAGCTGCTCCTGATCAAGATTCATTTTCTCCTGGTCAAAGGCCAAGGGGCTTAGGGCTCTCTACTAGATGGTTCATGCCATAAATTAACAAGCAGGAGCCGAAGCAAAGTGCTGTCTTTGTCAGTAGCTGCAGGGACCACTGGTGGGCCTTCTGACACATGTCCCCAAGTGTAACAATAAAACCTTCATTCATGCCTTTTATTCACTTCTGAATGGCACTACAGAAGCCTGGTTGCCAATGAAATGAGAATATTGATGCTATGAAGATCGTGGATTGGTTAAATTCTAATGTAATCTGGTATAATTTTCTTAAATACTACATCTTTTTCCAGATGGTAAAAGATTCATGGAGAAGGACGGTTTGTCTATGTGGTCTAACAGAGAACTTAAAATTGCCGTTTTGCTCTAACTTAACACGCCCCTACTTTCTTTGGGATTATTTATATTTATCTGGTGTGTAGGCCTGTATGTGTGTATACATGGTTATCTGCATGTGCATGTATGTGTACTTATATGTGTGCATGTGTGTATGCATGTGTATGTATCCATGTAATGCTTGCACACAAGGACAGCTTACAGAAGTTAAGTATTCTCCTTCTACCATGTACATCCAGGAACTGAACTCAGACCCCAGCCCTCATGCTTGAAGACAAATGTCCTTACCCACTGAGCTATCTTAATAGCCCCCAGCTATGATTATATACTCATTACAGATTTTATCACCAAATCAGAAATTCATGAAACAACCTCCCCTGTTGCCTAGAATACCACATGTCAAACCTGGGCAGCCGGACAGGTCCCTACCTTAAAACCTTCCTGCTCACTTCCTGTTGACTCCATCTCAGCTTGACCTTTTCTCACTGTGCCCTATGTACCTTGGAGCTACCAGCACCTGTCTCTGTCCTGTTCCTCCTTGTTGTCCACTGGAGCTGTGGTGAAAGTTCACCCAGAATGCACTTTGTCCAGAGAATCTTCTCATTTCCCAGCCATCTCTTCTGTGGAATGCTCCCCACTCTGCCACACCTCCCTATAGGCAGATCTCAGTTCCACCTTTCTCATTGGTAATGCTGGGTGTGGGGACAGTTTTCTCTCCCTGGTCATTCAAAGCTTTTTGGAAGGGGTGGGGAAAGGGGTAGGTTGTTACCGGTCCAGCCTTTGTGTGATTTACCATGGCCGTGCACACAGTAGGTCATCAAGAGATAGCTTCTGAAAACATGAGCAATGAATTGAATGACTGTTTGCCTGTCTGGCCGTGACCACAGAGTGATGAGTAACACTTCTGGGGCCCACAGGACAGTGGACAGGCATGGAAAGACACTCAAGCCTTGAATGAGACAAATCAAAACGGTGAAAACAAAAGAATCACATCTAATGACGCAAATGTTTTCAGTCCTCGCCCTGCTTCTCCATCGGCAGGGACTGGTACCACTCCTGTAATTTATTGTTTACAGGGTACTCTCGCATTACTGTAATCTGTTATTTTCTTTTAGCGTTCCTTTGAAGTTTGAAGCCAGAGAGAACATACCGCAGGGTGAATGTTCCAATGTGCGGAGCTGCCCTCAGCAATCCTTTGGGGGTGTTTCTCAGAGGTCATTCCTTTTCCCTGTGCTAAACACAGAATGAAATATTCCTCACTTTCAAGATTAATCCAGTGGTCGGTGTTCACGGGAGAATTGTGGGGCTGTTCGTCAGGCAGCTTTAAATATTTTATGGCAAATTACTCTGGCCTGAAGTGGCCCCTTTGCCATCAGTTCCTCATCATCAACATCATCGCTAGAAGAACTATTTCCCTTTTAAGTTCAAGCCCTATTTCCTTACAAGATACCTACAATACACTGGCTCTTCTCGGAGAGCAGAAAGCAAGCAAACTGGAGGCAGACGCTGACAGTCCTAGGTGGCCTTACAAGGTACCTGTGAGCACCCAGCTGGCTCCCAGGGCAGGTAGCAGCCCAGCCAGGGAACAAAGAGGAGTCCACACCTGGGGTGCAGACAAAGAGAGGCCGCCTGCAAACCCAATTGCTGCTGCGAATCGCCAGCTGCTGGAGACCCCTAGTGGAGATCCGCAGGCTGCAAGCACAGATGTCCCTGGAAACTTGGCTAGGAGGAAATGTCTCCAGAATCCAGTGTTACCACTTTACCAGTGAGCAACACACACACACACACACACACACACACACACACACACGTATTCATTAGCTACCCTCTCTTTAAGGAGAGACAGAGAGGTAATTCATGGGCACACGGCTCATTGTGGCTTTGTTTTCCCCAGCACTTAGAATCATAAAACTCTCTGCCCTCCTTGTCCTCAGAGAACTCTCAAGTGAGGAATGCCCTAAGCCTTCTCTGGGTGGACTCACTTTGGTTTTTGTTTCCTCTGAGGGGTACCTCTGGCTCCTTTTGCCTTTTCTGTCAGAATTTGCGTCTCAAAAAAAAAAAAAAAAAGGGACCGTCTCTGCTATCTGTTCATCTGTTTGTGCATTATGTAATTCACACAGGAAGCATATTAAGCACTCACTGTGTGGAGGGGTGCATATTAGACCCAGGGAATAAACATATGAAGAAAACCATATCCTTGCCTTGGAGCTCCACAATAATACAAGGCCTGATACTGCTTTCTGAGATCTTCATGCAACAACTGAAAGTTGTTTTAACTACAGAGTGATCTGTATGGGAATTCAAAAAAGTCATCCATGTCAGTGAAAGATGTTTTTCAGTTGGAAAGTTGACTTTTTTTTTTTTTATTATTTAGCGAAGTCTCTGTAATCGGGTGTCAAATGCTATTTTCTAGGTAACTGATATTTTCTTGGCCACAGTTGGGGCTTATTAGCCCAGAGAATAAAATAAATACTGTGCAGACAAAAACATGTGTCACATAGCAATATTTCTATTGGTCATAGGCTACATACATGTTAGAGATCCCACAGGGACTATAATGAAGCCAACTCACCCACTATCATGATGGCCTTTGGAACGGCTGTGTATGCAACCCGACCTGCTACCTTTCACAATGGTGCTGTTGGGATGAAGCCTACCAGTGGGGCAGAGATAGGTTACATGCCATTTGGTCCGGTACTCTTGATAATGACCACAGTGACCATGTTGCTGCTTTGTGTACTGGCTATATGGTAAGCTTCGGCATGATTTCGGGAAGTACGCTTACAGAGAAACACAAAGCGTAATGTAAAATGGTGTGATCTGTTGGTCAGCCAGCAGCCTTCTGTATCTTGGGACTGTTGGGTCTTTGGATGTAATCCAGGGACATTTAGTAGGGCCTGAGCTTACCGCCTGGACTGAGGAAGCATAAGAGCATGAAGTCAGTAAGTGACGGTGGTCCTCTGAATGTGCTTGGCCCTCACCCTCAGAGATCGGAATCAGCATGTCATCTCTTTCCCCCATGGCAGCACTAGATTAAGCAACAAAACAATAGTTTTTCTAAAGAAGGAGCATGAATACATGGAAGGAAAGCCAACAGACAGTACCTGGGCCTGTCTACTGTTGCCAAGAATACACCTATACATGTCTCAGACAAGTGGAAAACAGGGCGTGAACTAGTGATTCCAGAGAGGTTTACTGTACATCCCGGGAGTCCAACAGACCAGTGTTCATTTGTCCCTTGAGCAAGCTACTTAAGCACAGTTTCCTGACCTTTAAAATGGGGTTGGTTCTGAATTCCAGTTTACAGAGTATGTGGTGGCGAATAAAAACAGCTATATCTGACCCACAGAAGCCTGGCTGGCAGTTCTGGCACTGTTTGGCCCTTGAGGCAAGTGTGGTAGACCTTCAAAAAAGTCTGGAAGGATTACAGTTTTTGGGAAAAGCAATTTTCATTCACTTCAACAATGTCACCCATGTAGGCTGACAGTGCGACCTGTAATCCAGGCCTGGGATTTGGAGATAAATCTGAGTTCGGATCCTAATTGAGCTATATTCATCTGATAACCTTAGACAGGGACATAACCTTTCCAATTCAAAGTCTCCTTACTCCCAACTGGAGACGATAATCTGCCTCATCTTTATGTAAATGAGTCTGTGATTGACAACCATGCTCTGTACTCAATGGCACCCGTGCAGCAGGTGCTGTGCGACTGCAGCTCCTGGCAGAGAACAGAAACTGCTGGGAAAGATAGTGGGTGTCTCGTTAGAGTTTTTGTTGCTGTGAAGAGACACCAAGGGAAAAACATTTAATTGGGGTGAGTAGCTTACAATTTCAGAGGTTCAGCTCATTATCATCATGGCGGAACATGGCGGCATGGAGGCAGACAGTAGATGAAAGTCCGTTATCTTGCAGGCAGCAGAAAGTCAACTGACACACTGAGCGAAGCTTGAGCAAAAGTGACCTCAAACCCACCCCACAATGACACATCTCCTCCAACAAGTCCATACCTACTTCAGCAAGGCCACACCTCCTAATAGTGCCACTCCCTTTGGGAGCCATTTTCTTGCAAACCACCACAGTGGGTGATTGTGTCTAAGAGTAAGGCACAGAATCTCAAAAACACCCATTCTCTCTCCATATTCCCTAATGCTTCACTGAATGGTAAGATGTTTTTCCACCCATCCTTCACTAGGAAAAACTCAGTTCCCAGTCACTGGTGATACAACACCCCACTCATTCCTCACTGTATGCCAGGGACCTGCTCAGCATGTCAGCACATTGTCACGACTTATAACAGTGCTAAAATCAGACTCACTGTCTATATTTTCCAATAGGAAAAACAAACCTCTTTACTTATAGGACGACAATCCATACCTTCTCACTTTACTTGGTCAAAAAATCAAAAAGGGAGACAATATAAATAATTTCTCAAGGTCACATTTATCCAATTTAAGCCAGCCTTGGCTGCCTCTGCAGAGCACACAAAGAAAACTTACCTTTCAGTTTGTTTGAAGTTTCTGCTCTTGAGTAAATATTTTCCTGTTTGAGCCTTCACTGGGGTGAGACATGAATGGTTTGAAAGATGTTTCGTGTACTTTAAATATTTATTTCTTTTTTATCTGAACCTAGGACAATGCTGTCACTTTGTGTTGCCTGAAACACAAGCCTTAGGGGTAGGTCAGGCTCCCTGAGAGTTAAGGATTTATGCTTTATACTACAGGGCTGAGGCAGGGACAGACATGAAGTCAGGGAGATGAAGATGCTATTACCCAAATGAAGGGATTGCAAAGATTCAAGGGACACTCCTTGGTGAGGAACCCTGACACTCACCTTGCAGACACCAGAAACTACACTGCTGTAGCTTCACTTCCTGATCCGCAAGGTGCCATAAATGGTATAGTTTAGTCTCTTGGTGCAAGGGAGACTTGGGCATAGAATAAATTTACTTAAATTTCCCTACCACCCACCCCCACAGCTGAGTTGAATTCTAGTTAGAGGGTCATCACACAAGAGAGGACCATGTAAGCTTTACTATTCCTAAGGTTCTTGTATAGACTTGCATCCAGCAAGTCCAGGCAGGCTCCACCCTGCATTTCTAAGAAGATCAAAGGGGGTCAGGTGATTAACATCTTGTTAGGCTACAAGGACCTTGGGCTCATGGTTTACAACTCTGAGGATTTGTCAGAACCATGCAACGGACTTTCAAAATCTCAGTGCTAAAAACACCCAGAATCAATGCAGGATTTACCTGAGACCCACACAGGTCAGTATTAAAAAGATACGCAAGAGCTCCCAGCTCATCACTCGCTAGACACTGTAAGGTTTGAAGATGCTGGCAGGACTGAAGGGCTTAGCAAACAAATTATATTGTGAAAGAAGCTGGCTGCAAATGGTGACTGGCCAGATCTGTCTTTCTCTGGTCTGAAAAGCAAGGCAAGGTATCAAATTCTTGCCAAGGTCTTTTGCATGACTGTATCCATGGACAGAGAGTAGGAAAGGAGAATGTACTGTCAGGGCACAAACTTTCCTATCAGTCAAGCGGCAACTCTTTCTCAGATTTTAGTCCATGCTGTGACTTTTCAAACAGACGCCTGGGTGAATAAGCATAAACAACGTGCACTTCCTTTAGGGCCGCTCCCTCGGGGCAGGCGGCTGTCATGCAGGCAGATGTTTCCCAGCAAATCCACTCTATCATTTCTCAATCAGAAAGAAGATTAGAAATGGGATTTTCAACTCAGATGGGGTTGAAGGGTGATGTTTATGCCAGAGAAATACTTCACATCACAGCTAAGAAAAATTGCTTTGGGAAAAGCACCTTCAACTTCTGATGTGCTCTGAATATAGGGAAATAAAACTCGGAATGGAAGGAAGTGGTGTCCCAGCTGAGTCAGCCCACCACAGACATCCAGCTGACGGGAAAGCTTTGGTGAAGAGTGTGTTTGCTGACTCTGAAGACCCAGAGGTTTCAGCCTCCTTCATGTGAACTGCTCTTCCCCAGGGATAACACGGAAAGGCCAACCCTTACAGAAACCGGAATGTTTATGGTAGGTAACTCTTTGTTATTCAACAGTTTCCTCCAAGATGGCAACATTGGACCCTGCCTGGAAGCTGAGTAAGCAGGACAATAAACAACTGAAAATAGCTTCAGGAAGTCCCTGAAACTGACCAAATCCACTGGGTCCTGCCCTGCCAGAGTAAGCCATAAAAGCAGAGGGTGCCTCTCAGGTTAACAGCTAAGCTGCAAAGACTCAGAAAAGCCAAGGTAAAAAGAAGTTTCTGCCAAGCCAGGCTGCAAAGAAGACTCTGAGGCCAGACCAGCTGCTTGGAGGAAGCAGAAAGAGGTAGAGTTTCCTGGAAGATTTTAGACTAGAGTCATGGGAAAGGCAGCTGTTGAGCTGCCCTCAGGCTGAGCAGTGTGCTCCAGGTTTCCCAGCTTTGGTGATCTCTGACCTATGCTAGAGCATAGGTCCCCAACATAGGGAAACACCCATGGTGATGCTGCTGTTTTTTTTTTTTTCAGTCATTCCTGATCCTGTGACCTCTTACCCATACTCTCATAAGTAACCCCAAAAAACCTCATTGGCTCACCAGGCTGGACTTGGATGCTATGTGTACCCTGTTCCGCTGTGAGCCCCCTAACTGGGGAGAGCATGTGTGTTGTGTCTCCCCAGAAAAAGCTTTGTCACACAGCACTCACATGTTATAGTTCATTTATGTCAACTTCACAGGGCCCAGGGTAACCACAGACTTGGTCAAGTATTATTCTGGAGGTGTTTCGAGATAAGACTTTACCATTTAAGTCAGCCAACTGAGTAAAGTCAATCACCCTTCCTAATGTGACTGGGCCCTTATAGTCAATTTGAGCAGAACAAAAAATGCTACCCTTCCTTCAGTAATGAGAGAAACATTTTTCTAACACTTTCAGACTGGTTGCCATTAACTTCCCTTCTGCCTGCGGATTTGAACAGAAAGATTTAATAGTTCCTGGGGCTAGAGGTGGCTGACCTTCAGAGTAGAGCCAAACATTCATCTCACTTGGGTCTACAACAGAACTTCCTCACCTCCATAATCTCCAGTATCTTAAAGTAAATGTCCCCTTCACCCCATATCATATGTGTATGTGTGTATAATATCCTATCATCTTGGATAGCTTATGTTTAATATGTATATATCCTATGTCTAAATATACGTATGTTTTTCTATAAACTTCCTAACCACCCCCTTCCTGTTTTGTTACTGTTGCTGTGATAAAACATCATGACCAAAACACATTTACGGAGGAAATGACTATACCTTTACCATCACTAAGGGAAGCCAGGAAGGGAAGTGGATATGATGGAAGAGCCCTTCTTACCGACTCACTCAGCCTACTTTCATATACAACATAGGGCCACCAGCCCACAGAAGTGTACTGCGTCACTTCACATCCATCATTAATAAAAAGAAAGGAAGGAAGGCAGGCAGGCAGGAAGGAAGGAAGGAAGGAAGGAAGGAAGGAAGGAAGGAAGGAAGGAAGGAAGGAAGGAAAATTGAGGGTTCCTTTCCCAAAATGACCCTAATTTGTATCAATCTGATTAAAAAAATACTAACCAGCACAATTAACCTCTTGTCAGCTTGGCACATGAATACCTCTGTTACATCATAATCTTTTGTTTCTTGTTTATCCCCAAGAACTCACGTTGAGTAGCAACATCACAATGTAAGACACACAATAACGGCCGGGCGGTGGTGGCGCACGCCTTTAATCCCAGCACTCGGGAGGCAGAGGCAGGTGGATCTTTGTGAGTTCGAGACCAGCCTGGTCTACAAGAGCTAGTTCCAGGACAGGCTCCAAAACCACAGAGAAACCCTATCTCGAAAAAAAAAAAAAAAAAAAAAAAAAAAGACACACAATAACTTTGAAGTACCACAGTATTTCAACATTCCAGCACTTTTAAAGTCCAGAGTCTTTAAAAATCCAAAGCATCTTAACTTTGGGTTCTTGTAAAATGAAAAACAAACAAAGACCAGGTTGAATATTTTCGTACTCCAAGAGAAAAGAACCAATGCATTAAAATCAATCAGAGAAAGCAAAACCAAACTCCAACAGTGAAAAAGCTCAGTGTTCAATGCCTTGGACTCACTCACAACCTTCTGGGCACCAAAGGGCATGGGCGGGCCTTTTCTCTGTCTCTGCCGTCTGTAGCACATCCAGCTTGTCTTAGCGGCTCAGACCAGCTCAACCCTACACGTCCTGGTGTCTTCGGCAGTTGTCACATGTTCCTAGCACCTCCCCTGAGGCTGCACCTTCACCATTGACCTTTTGTGGCCTCTCATGGTACCAGGTATGAAATTCTCTCTCTTTTCCCTTTAATTCTGCAGTTCTCATGACACCAAAACCAGCACTAGCTGTGAGGCCAGTGAAACTCTTAAACATCACCAACTCAACGTCCAGCTTGAGCTACAGCCTTAGCTCACTATGGAAAGCAATTTCTGCATGCTGATGCCAAAGAAATACTTCACAGAAGATTTCACCTCAGTTGATGCTGATCACTTGTTAATCAAAACTCATTTTTCATCTCCAGCTAACCAATATCAATTGTCGTAGTAAAGCAAAGGTTTAATTTCCACATATTTTTAATTGAGTCTCAAATAAGTGGCCCCAATAGATTTGTTGTTTGTTTTGTTGTTGTTGTTGTTGTGGTTTTCTTCCCTCTGGAACTTTACAGAGCAGACTACCATTGTCTGCATTGCTCTCTGCATTATCCTCCAAGTTCTCACTACAACTCTTTAAGTCCTGAGCACTCAGTGGCCTTCCCAGCCCAAGGCTCCAAAATCCCACAAATAGCATGTACAGACCTGTAATAGCAATTGTCCATGATCTTGGTACCAACTTTTGTCCAGTTTGTTTTTTGTTGCTATGCTAAAACACCATGACTAAAGGCAACACTTTAGCATCACTGATAGATGGAATTCCAGCAGGAATCTGGAGGCAGGAACTGAAAAAGGAATCACTGAGGAATGCAACTGACTGACTTGTAATCACTCTTCTTGGTTGGTTTTTGTTGTTGTTGTTTGTTTTTTAATAAAACTCAGGACCACCAGCTGAGGAGTGGCAACATCCCCCAGTAGACTGGGCCATTCTGCATCAATTGTTAATCAAGAAAATACCCATGCAGGGTTGCCTATATTCCAATCTTATTGAGGCCCCCTCTCCCAAGATCACCAAAGCTTGTGTCAAATTGACAAAAAAAAATGTATAACACACACACACACACACACACGAACAATTCATATTATATTAGCTACATCTCCCAGCCTTGTGACCAGGTACCTGACAACAATAATGTAGGGTGAAGAGATGTATTTTGCCTCATTATGTACGCAGGAGGTTCCTGTCTTGGAGCTGTTCAGTCCCAAAAACCTGGAACCTGCTTCCGAAATGCCCACACAGAGGCTTAATACTACTTATAAATGCTTGACAAACATTACTTATTACTAACTTTTACATTTTAAGTTAACCCATATTTCTTATTTACTCTCTGCCACGTGATGTTACCTTTATTAGCATGGTATATTTATCTCCTGCTCCTTCTGCATCTGGCTAGTGACTCCTGATGCTGCTCTTCTCCTTCCCATCATCCTTAGTTTGGCCAACCCACTATACTTCCTGCCTGGCTACAGGCCAATCAGCATTTTATTAAGCCATTTCGAGTGATAAATCTTTACAGTGTAAAAAAGGATTATTCCACAGCATCATGGTTTTAAGGAGTACCAACCAACAGTGTTGGGAGGTGTGCTGTAATTTCTGATGGCAGGAGTATCACCCAGGGCTCTGCACAACTTAGTGGATCAGGAAGCAGATAGCACCACGGACCAGAACTGGAAGTGAGCATAACGTTCAAAAGCCAATACCTAGGCACCTATATCCTCTAGCTAGTCCATAAATTACAAAGGCTTCATCACCTACCCAGACCCCATCAGCTAGAGACTGTGTGTCCAAACACATTAACTTGGGTGGAGGAACAAAGGCCTCAACACAGATGCATGTATCCTTTCCATGTATTGTTTCATCCTCTGCTCCCTATTCTGCCTCTGAGATCTCTAGCCAGCATATTGATGCATTAAGAATGTTCTTCTTCTGTATTCTCCTACATTTCTAACTTTTCAATAATGAGAATGTGTAATTATTGATTTTTAAAATGCATGTTGTTAAAGGTTTGTCGTATCCAACAGAATGGATTATGCCCTCATATCACGATGCCTGTGCTTCAGAGCGATGCTTCTTCTCAATCTTAGAGTCCATAAACATGACCTGGGGAGCTGTCCGTATTGATTCCTGGGCTGGCCTCCCCCAGCTGCTGACTCAGGGGGTCCCAGTGTAAATGAGGGCCTGCATTCTCCACAAACTACTTGGTGGTGCACAGACTGCAAGTCCCCAAGCCCTGCTGTGAGCACAAACACCAAGCATTACTAGGACAGTGATTGAGGCCCCTTCCTAGGAACTGTCACTTCACCTCTTCCTGTGTTCTCCATCAGTTCAGCATTTTAATAAATCCTGTGGTGCTTTGCAGCTGTCTTCCTACCTGACTCTCTCACTCAACTGAAAAGACCTGGAGGCCGCGATGGCATGTCACAGCTTTTGTATCTCTCTCCATTCTCCCAGGAACCGTTCCTATAATAGAATTTCAGATATGTTTATAGAATGCAACTGTTTATCTTTGTTCTGGTTTCCCAGGCCGTTTAAAGGCAGCAGGCTCCCCTGATTTTCCACACTGTAGGGCAGAAGCGGGATTAGCACAATGGGATGCTGTCTGATAGTCTCTTCTGCCCTGCCCTGTGAATTTAATTTTCTGTAAGCCTAAATGTAATTCTTCTTGGGAGAGTTATAGTCAAGAATCTGAATGCTTCAGACCCCCTCGTGACATTAAAGCTTTGTCTACTGAACATTACCAATCTTGAGGGACACTGAGTTTTCTCAGTTTGTATTTCTAGACAAGCGAATGCCTGCGATTGTGTAGATGAAAGGTCTGGATGCTAAACTCATCTTTTGTCCAGTTTTGATCCAGATGTGTGATATTGGACAAATATACTGTAGGGATAGAAGCAGGTAGTAGTGACTGTATTTGTCAACTCCTTGAACATGATAATCTGGCCAGATTTATGAGAAGAATGAAGAATGTTACAACTTTATACAGTCTCATTTTCAGCTCAGTCGTTATATTCCCCTATCACTCACTACACCCTGCCGTGTCACTGCGGCCTAGCTTTGTGTCTTCATGTTGTTCATGATAGGATTTTATTATTGATTGACAGCACCCCACCACCGTGCTGTGAGTCTTTCTAATGCCTCCGTTAACCTTCCTCTGCCCTCTCATTTTCAAACACTGTCGTTACGTTCTCTATTGTGGATTGTCCTATCGCCTTCTCACAACAGAAATTCAGTTCATTTGCATATGTATTTACATGTCTTTATTAATAATAAGAAGAACAAGTGATTAATGAACAGTATTCCCCATTTTCCCAAAGGAATATTTTTTTAAAAAAATTTATATTCAAAGTATTTAAATAAATAGACCTGAATAAGAAAAGTGCATTTGTGGTAGTCTTTATATTATTAAAAGTGTTCTTCTCATAAAGTAATTGAAGTTTTCTATGGACATTTCAGAGTTTAGAAGTCAATAACTTTAAAAAAATTAGCCATATTGCCATTGCCACTAATAAGAGTTGTCATTCTCACTCTGGTGATCTGCAGCTGAACACTTGGAGTTTTGAAGTTTATATTTTGTTGAAATGAACATTCGTGGGAAAAAACTGGGCTAGGACCCCATTTTAGTATCTGGGTCAAAGTTTGTAATTATTAATATCTGATTATTTAATCTCCCCAAATTAGGTAACTTTTTAATGAGTGAATTTTTACTCTTTTAAGTTGAAAATAATAATGAAGCCGCATTTGCCTTGGAGCAGACTTGTGTATTTCCTTGTGTTATTTATCTCTTCACATGAGTTTTAATGGTGATGTAGCTTCATTGTATGAACCTATCATTTATTATTTCTCTGTTGAAGGAACTATACAACATTAACAATTTCTGCTTTGGTGAAATACACTGTGATAAAAATCTTCACACATAAAGCTATGTGTGCTCATATTTACAGCCTTGATTTCTATGAACTGAGTAAGTCAATGACAGACCTCACCTAAGCAGGCCTATAGGACCTCAAGGGCAATGCACTCTACACAAATGATGTTCATGGAGCAGGGGCGAGGAGCACATCCAAACTTCCAAATATCCAAACAGCAGGCACAGCCCAAAACAGAGACTATAAAGATGTTGACAGCCCTTGATAAAATGTTTAAATTGCCTTCTGGAAAAGCTGTCTCAGTTTACATTCAGTCTGAGATTTACCATATATGTATCAAAACTCACAATTAGAACTTATCTTTACATTCAGATGTACTAAGCACAGATGGTGTCTAATGCTGTATTAATTTGGATGCTTGATTAGTTGTGAGACTCAAGAGTTTGCAATTACTATTCATATGATTAGTCAAAATAATATTAGAGTCTTCATAGCCTCTCTAGGCATTGTTCATGTGGGGCCTTATTCTTCTTAATGATATTATCATTTTATTATTTTATTCTATTTTGATACAGTGTCTCATATAGTGCTGTCTTGCCTGGAACTCTCTCTATAGATCAGTCTGGTCTCAAACTCACAGAGATCCCCTTGTGTTTCCCGAGTGCTGGGATTCAAGGTGTGTGTACATTATCGTGAGATTCAAGGCGTGTGTACATTATCATGAGATTCAAGGTGTGTGTACATTATCATGAGATTCAAGGCATGTGTACATTATCATACTTGGTCAATTCTATTATTTTAAACGTTAAGTCAAAGAAGTATGTGGGAGTTCAGCTCATGCCCTGTAAAAACCATCAAATATCAGGGTCTGTCTAGCTTTGAGCCCTGAACTAACTCTAGAATTTGATCTCCTAATCTTAATCATGTACCATTGGGCTCCTTAATTTATATGTCAATGTTCTCATTGGTTTGTAATGACTCTTTACATAAGATAACTATAGCAACCTCTGAATGGCCAACGTTTTACCAAAGATATCTTTTTGACTCATTATTTTCTTTTTTTTGATTAATCAAATAATTTATTTAAAATTCAAGTAATTATTAATTATTTTGACATAGTACAATGCTTTTGTTTTTGTTTCTTTTCTTTTTTTTATTAATTTATTTATTTATTAAAGATTTCTGTCTTTTCCCCGCCACCGCCTCCCATATCCCTCCCCGTCCCCCAATCAACTCCCCTCTCTCATCAGCCCTAAGAGCAGTCAGGGTTTCCTGCCCTGTGGGGAGTCCAAGGACCTCCCACCTCCTTCCAGGTCTATTAAGGTGAGCATCCAAACAGCCTAGGCTCCCACAAAGCCAGTATGTGCAGTAGGATCAAAACCCAGTGCCATTGTTCTTTAAAAATTTAAGTCTTTCTTCTATGAATTTACTTGAATTCCTTTTACAGTCAGGTGACTAATTCCTGGGCAGGCTCTCAAATTCATCCATGATATTTTTAAAATTATTCCATGAAATATTTTCTTTTCAATGAAAAGATAACCTTGGGAAGCAGACTATCTTCAGAATAATAAGAATGGATGCTCAGGGGGAGGACGGGAGACTTTGCTTCCCACTCTGGAAAAGACTCTGTATTGAGTCTGAGTCGTGTGTTCTTCATCATGCAAGGACTGATAATTACTCTTGTTCCATAAAACCCAGAGTCTCAAGCACTGTGTCCTGAAGTTCTTCTTGACTCAGTTAACAGATGTTGGGAGTGGGGGACAGCTGACACTGGGTGAGAAGGAAGACAATGCAGAGAGCAAGCTTCCTTAAGAATTTTGGGGGCCAGGATTGATTATTCGGGATGGTAATTATGGAACTCTCTGTGAAGGCCTGGAACCTTCTGAGGAATCCTCCCCGATGGCAATGCCACCTAGCACAGATGAGCCTCTTGCACCTACCTAGCAAAAGGAAAACAGGTTACTGCTGTCAAAGGGACCCTCCAACTGTAAGTACACAGCACATGATTCAAAGATCCTCTCCTATTTTAACACTGTTGAAAACCGGGTCATCAAGAGACCACTAAGTCATGACGGTGGAGGTGAAGGTTCCTGTTGAGTTTGGCAGGCAAGGTCCCTAACAGATTGTTGTGGGGTTTGTTGTGTTTTGTTTTAAATAGTGTAATCACTCTATACCCTAATTCACTCATGCCAAGTACTCATTCAACAGACAGTTAATGGAGTTCCTCCTGTGTTCTAGACACAGTTATAGCCTCTGAGGACACAGCAGCAATGTCTGAAGGAAGACAACCCCCGCCCCACAACCCTCTTCCCCCCAGGCACAGTGTGGATTTCCTTCCAGACCTCAGATTAGGCACAAACCACTTAAACACCTGTTTTCACAGAGATCCTTTATTAAACTGGGAAGAAAAACGTTGAAATGACTGCTTTCTAACTCAGGCAGAAAAAACAGCAACAAACAACCTTGCAGGCATAATTTTTAAGAGGCAAAAAAGGGGTGTGGTGTGTTGGAATGGGCAAGGTATATTTTGATTGGGCATGTTAACTAGGTAAACCAAAGGGGGCTTTTGATTGCTGGACATTGGTCATCAGCCTCAGGAATGGCATAAGAAAATGTACAAGTAAAGGAATAGGCCTTGGTAGCCAGCTTTAGGAATGGAATCTAATTGTTTTTAGCAAAGCAGAGGGAATGGGAGAAAAGGGCACGGCCTGCCAAAGCCATGTTGGATAGGCTAGAGTTGGCCAGAATCCCTTTAATGTCCTCCTCTTAAGGAGCTTTACTAGCTTGTAGGAGACATGTTTTCTAAAGTGGGGTAGATATTGGTAAATGAGCATGCAGATAAACATCTGCAAAAGAGGTGATTCAAAATGGTAACTGTTGCCAGCACCAGGTACCTTGGTGTTAGCATCCAGGCACACCTGACTCCTCCTCTTGGGAACTTGGCAGAGTGCATCACCCTTGTGTGCATGACAAGCAGTACCCTGTTCCTTTAAAAGGCAGCAGAACTCTACTTACCTCTTCCTCTCTTCTTCATCCTCTTTCCCTCTCTGCATCTCTCAGTCTCTCTGTCTCTGTCTCTGTCTCTCTCTTTACTGCTCCCTTTCTCTCTCTCTTTTCCCATGAGACTGCTCTGCACTCCCTTTCCCCTCTCCTCTCTCCCTTCTCTTCTCCCACTCCCTTCCCTTTTCCCAATAAAACTTCCCTCTTAAGCTTTATCTGCAAGGAATGTTTGTCCCTCACTTGCCCTGGTCTGGATCCACCCACCAAAGTCTAATCTCTACACTTGGAGCTTCTCTGAGGAGCCTGAGAGACCCAAGGAGGCTTTGAGGAAAGACAGGGCAACAGATGATGAGTTTGCAGAGCAGGCAGTATCTCTGGAACAAACAAAACAAAACAAACAAACAAACAAAACTCCCAGCAGATCTTATGGGAAAATGCTTTTTTCAAAGTAATCTCATGAAATTGAAAAAAAAAAAAAAAGATGGCAGAGTGGAGCTGCACGTGCAGAAGAGAGAAGTGAAACCAGAGATGCAATAGTGGCTATGGGTATGGGAGCATGGGCTATGGGAACAAAGGGATGAGTGTGTCCTTGGTGAGTTGACCTGCCAGGAGGCTTGGACTCTGCAGCCTTGAGCCTCCACTGTTGCAGCTCTCCCTGCTCGGGAGAGGAGAACTTGAGGCCTTGGCTCTGTTTGCTGATGCAAGCCCTATGATCCTGCTCTATGAAGCAGCACAGAGGGAAGGGAGGCATGCAGGGCCTGGAGCTCGCTGGGATCCTGCCCCCAAGCCCCCACCCCTTGCCCAACTACAAGGTCACCCTGACTCTGGGCAAGAACAGGATAATGTAGATTAGTCTCAGGGATAGTCCAGTTTTTATGATGCTTCAGAAACCAGAAACCTTGAAATAGACCAATGACTCGTGGCAATAAGTATTTGCATGTAAAGCTGTTTGGGCAAAAACATATACTGTGTGACACACAGCAGTTTGCTATGCCATTATGATGAATGAATGTACAAAGGAGAGGTGGGAAAGATGCCAGAACAGAGCGGCCATGCAGGTAGTCATAAGAGGCTGAGCTAGGGAGGCCGCTGCAGAGGTGACAGTTATGGGAACACTGCTATGGCAGACAAAAAGGAGCATGTTCTTGTCGTAGGGCCTGAAGGGGGGTATGCAGCAGTCTGGAGCTCACGAGATATGTGAAGTGAAGAACGGTTCCTTTTCTGGATTAAGCCTCCTTGAAAGACCTCTGTGGTCCATGCTGCCACCAGAGGCTGTGTGGATGTTCTTGATCTGTGCTGCCGCTGCCTGTTATGACCAAGGAAGCTTCTTTTGCGGTGGTATCGATGACTGCAGACTCACAAATGAGAATGAGAGACCTCAAAGGCTTCTGTGACATTCTCCACCCCCACACACCCCAAAAGAAACAATCCAAACAGGAATCTATTGAAGAGAGACCTTAAAAATTGTGATAAAGACGCTGAAGTTGATGCTTCTGGTGGGAAGAATTCAGTTATCTTTAAGGGTCTGGCCACTGGACATCTGATCAAGATCCAGTGAGTATGTGGGCAACACAAAATAGACTTCATGTATTTTTTTGAGGGGGAAGGGCACATGGGTGGAAGGATGGACCTAGGAGGAATGGGAAGTGAGTATAATCTGGATGCATTGTATGAAATTCCAAAATAAGCAATAAAAATATTATGTTGGGAAAAAAATCTGTGAAGGATGGAGTTTTTTTTCTTTGTCTTTATTTTTCTTTCATTTGTAATAAGAATTCATGTTGGCAGTTACTATTGTTCAGTTTTCTGGAAATATTAGCCCAAGTGCTTGGACGGGGTTTCTTGCAAATGAGAAGACCATAGACAGTCTAGTGAAGGGTTCTTCTGTTCAACCATTGACATCCCAGTATATCTCAGAGTCTGTTGACTGCCCTTCTTCATGGGGCTTGGGATGGGACATAACATTTTCCTATAATGGTTCTAAATGTGACATCATTTCTTCTTCCCAAGCCTCATGGGCCCACTTAAATTTTTTCAGATTCAGAAAGGAGTCGGTCCCTTTGTGAGCACTGCCTGCTCTCTCCTCTCAACCTCAGTGAGGAGAGTCTTTCCTTTCCTATTCCCTGCTGTGTTTTCCACTTACGTTCCTTTGTCCTCTACTGAGGACAGTTTATTCTTTATCCCACTGTTTTCCTGATGTTTTTTCACCATCTGTTGAATAAAATAAGATACGATATCTTCATCTCCAGAATTTTATGTGGTTATTTTTAAGTCTGAAAATATGAGTTACACCGTGACATCATGGTAACTGACATGTCACCAGGCCGCAGGAATCATAGATTCTTTATAATCCATGGGAACATTGTCATATGCAGCCTATCATTTACCAGAATGTTCTGATTGGGCTGTCACTGCGAAAGCACTCCCTTTGGCTTCATAAGCAGTGTCTTTGGTGGATAAATCATATATTGACTGCAATGGTGGGTTGTCTTGTCACTTGCAATAACAGGGGTTACCTGGGAAGGGAACCCCAACTGAAAAATTGCCTCCATCAGACTGACCTGTGAGCAAGTCTATGGTGGCATTCTCTTAGTAAATGGTTGATGTGGGATTGCTCCATTTGGGCAGTGCTACCCCTGGACACGTAGTCTCAGCTTTCGATCCTCTCCCGGCTCCCCCAGAAGATGGACTTTAATATGAGAGCCCGACAAACCCTTTCCTCATCCCAGGCTGGTTTTTATCAGAGCAGAGGAGCAAGGTGATGACAGCTTCCAAGGGTGAGCCTGAGCTCAAGGCCACAGCACCAGGCAACAACATCTGGGTGATGCTGGCTGAGGGCTCACTCACTTTTACTCTGTGGTCCAGGTTAGATTTCTTGTTTTAAAGAACCACCTTTAGTTTTGACTCAATTTAGCCACAAATTTAGTTGAAATTAATGGAAAGTATTTTTAAAAGTGCCGCAATCAGCATGTTTAGAGGATGTGTGTGGTAGGGGAAAGGCTCTGCCAGCTAGGGAGTTATACGGCTGGAAATAGAAGTTGAGAGTGTTTGGTAATGTTAAAATTGTGATGTTTTACTTATTTCCTTATTAAAATTAATGACTTAAAATTCTTGATGGCGTGCTTGGGTAAGTTAAAACCAATGGTTAATGTGAAATTAATAGTTTAAAAATGCCTTCTATTAATGTAAAAATTGATTTATTTTTTATTAATCTTTACTTAAACACTCTTGAATAAGTCTAGAAGTTCAATTTATCTGAAGGATGTTAATATGAATAATTTAAAACTCAATTTACAACAGCAAGGAAAAGGAAACTGATTCTAATGATTTTCTGAATTCAGTAGCTTAGGGGCAGGGTTTAGCGAAATAAAAATGGCCAGTGATAACTGGATGGCAGTGTATTGACAGGGGAGACAAACATATTATCATGAGAACATACCAAGGCAAACTTTAGACACTAACACGCCACAACCAAATGATGTGGGAGGTGATGTGTGCTGTGAATATGTTTTATTGCCATTGGTTAATAAAGAAGCTGCTTTTGGCCAATAGCTTAACAGACTAAAGCCAGGCTGAAAGAGATGTATAGAGTGGGTGGAGTCAGAGAGAAGCCATGTAACTGCCCATAGGAGACAGGCATACCAGAATTTTAGGCAGTAAGCCACAGCCATGTGGCAATACACAGATTAATGGAGATGGGTTAGTTTAGGATATAAGAGCTATCTAAAAATATGCTTAATCTATTGGCCAAACAGTATTGCAAATAATATAGTGTATATAGTATATATAGTATCTGTGTGATTATTTTGTTTCTGGGCAGCCAGGAATGAACAAACAGCCTCCAACAACAAAAAGTGAACCTATTATAGTGGAAGATACAAAATAATCCCACACTAGTTCAAAATTATGTATAATAAAGGGTTATTTATTTAGGGGAGACTTAGAGATCACTGTCTTAAATCACAGTCCTCTGCACAAATGGGGAACAGAAACAGAGTCTAGCAGCCAGAAATGAGAACTGGAAGCAAGAGAGTGAACACAGTATGAGACCACGCCTAAGGCTATTGACTAAAGGAGCAAAAGGAGCTCCCACAGCACCTCCCCCTTTTGTTTAAATAAGAGAGTTCCAAAGCCAATATAAAACTATATACACTAGGAACAGATATCAAGTATAAGATTAGAATTACAACCAGCATAAACAATATTAAGAAAGGAATATGTGCTAAATGTTTTAATAAACATTCTATTATAAGGAGTCTAAGTCTTGTATAGGAAATGGCTTAGCTAGGTCATAAAAGGACAGTAACTATGATATGTCTATCTAATCTTCAACCCCATCGAAGGCCTGAAAAGGGAGATAATATTACTTGAACAGGCAGAAAGTACAATCAAGCAGCTTCCAAACTGAGCAGTAGATGACAAAAACAACTGGTTGCCTGAGCAATTACCCAAAGTCTCATTTGCAATGTTGAAGCAAACAACTTTGGCTAAGGCCAAGAGTAACTCACAGACCATTTTCAGAAACAGGGGATTTTTCAAAACTGTCTTACCCTGTCTTGGCAAGATTAGGCAGTCTTTTATCTTGTATGCTGCTTGTGCAGTCTAGACATTGTGCATTTTGTCAGTGGTCGAGGAATGGGCACTTTCTTACCCAAAGGCCAGTTGTGCCAAGAAGAAAACAAATTCCATGTGGAGTGTCTTTGGTGCTCAACACTCTCTCAGGAATAGATTGGTGCTGCCATGAGCAATCAGGTCTCACATCAATAGAATCCTAAGTTGTTTAAATGCCATGTTCTACAGATCTTTGAAGTGGCTGAAGGTTACCTATCTATGCAGAATACAATCTCTGTGTCTCTAAAGAACCTAATGCAAATGATAAATATCCTAAAATTATATCAATATACAAAATTTCTTAAACAGAGGTAGAAATATGCATGCTACAATATGACAAAATAAATTTGCATAGGTGTACAAATACTGTAAACAGAAATAACAAATATAATTTGAACTTGTACCAATATAAAAGAAACTATACCAGTGTGAATTGTCTATAAATAATAACTCACAAGTATTCATTCTATTACTCACTATTATTATTATTAGTGTGAATAAGTTCATACTAAATTACTTATTATCCCATTCAGTCCCCCCCCCTTTTAATCTCAAGGCCTATATAATTTCCATCCTAACCCCCAACCCTATGCAAGTAATAATCAACCCTAAATGGTGTCTCTAACTGTGAGGACAAACTTTGTTGGGAGAGGAGACTTCGCTTTCTTAGAATTGCTTTCTACTGTCATGGGGGCGATGGTTTTTCTGTGGGATCCTACAAAAATAAAATGATGGTTAAGTTTCAAGATTGCTGTTTTGTATAATTACAAATGGTCTCTGAGTATTCAATAGGGTCTTTTGTTTGTTTGATTGTTTTGAAGTTCTTATTTGGAGCTCTGGCCAGAATGTTGTAAGAAGGTACACCATTTCCACAGTTGGTGCCCAAAAGCCAGTAATAGTAGTGCTATCGGCATCATGATGTCATATCAACCAGATGGAGTCATTGTTGTGGAGCCCCATCTTCTTCCTGGAGGCTTCAATGTTTACTACAGGAAAATCTAATGTTCATTGTTGAAAACTTAAGCATTATTCGTATAGACATATATTCAATGAGAGATACAATATAAACAAAATGGGCATGGAGAAAGGTAAAATATTTCCCTAAAATATATCTTCTTTCTGTCCCATACCAGATGGATCTTGACATGAGAAAGAAATTCCGAATTTTTCTTTTAACAGCATGCTTGGATTTAGAGCAGGATAGCCATTGTCCAACTTCAAAGCCAGCTCTTACTTTTAAGTAGAGATGTATACATGTCCAAATAATCAAATTTTACCATGCAGATAATATAGCATCATAAGGCAGATTGTTCTTTGCTAGTTGATTCTTTCTGGATAGATATCTTTTTATCTTTAGGCATCTAGATGTCCAAGGTCTCTCCAGTCTTTGAAGATGAATGTTTTCCTGCAAAGACAAGAACAGAACCCTGCACCAGCCCTTATGAGGTTTCCTTACCACCTTTATGATTGTCACCTCTGTGAATGAGCTGTCATTTCTCTTTATCAAGAGATTTCTCTTTTTCAAACCGAATTTTTATTAACTTTGATGATATCCATAGCTTTACTTCTATGAAAACAAGAGCGAAATGCCTTCCCCAACATAACACATCTCCTGGTTTCCATTGTGAGGTCAGCACATTCTTGAAATATACTAGCTGTTTTAATTTAGAAGCTTTTTCTATTATCCAATGTCTATCTGCTGTTGTTGTTCCTTTTTCATTAGCGTTAAGAAAATTTAAGGTTAATAAAGCATTATGCAATCTATTTCTGGGGGTATTTTCCATCCCTTTCTGTGTTTTTAGCATATCCTTTATAGTTCAATTTGATCTTTATATAACTGCCTGACCTGTAGGATTGTTTTATATACCTGTAATATGCTTTATATTCTGATAAGCATAAAAGTATTTCATTTTCTTAGACATATATGCTGGACTACTGTCTGTCTTTATTTGTGCAGGTATATCCATTATGGCCATAACTTCTAATAAGTGCATGATTATTGAATCAATCTTTTCTGAGCTCAAAGCAGTTGCCTATTGAAAACCTGAATAAATGTCAATTCTGTGGTGTACATAGTTTAATTTTCCAAATTCTGTAAAGAGGAACACATGCAACTGCCAGATCTCATTCCTTTGAGTACCCTTTGGGTTATTCCCTACAGCTAATGGTGTTTGGTTATAGAAAGCGCAAGTAGGATATCTCTTTATAATCTCCTTAGCTTGTTGTCATGTAATAGAAAATTTTTGCTTTAAACCTTTGCTGTTGACATGTTTCTTATGAAATTCTGAGGCCTTCAGCATACTTCCAATCAATAATCAATCAATTTCTGTATTGCCTTGTGCTAGAAGATCTGGCAGACCTGTCTGGGATCCGATGTGTGTTATGTATATGGGACAAAGCCTATTCCTGATTATACCTTGAACCTGTATGAATAATTAAGTCAATTCTGTATCATCTGGTATAAATTTAGCAGTTTCAATATGCAACACAACTCTTTCTGCATATTGCAAATCAGCAATTATATTGAGAGGTTCTTTAAAATCCCTTAGTATCATGAGAATAGCATATAATTCTGATAAGGGCTTTGTTCCACCGTACTTAATTCTTCTGTTTTGTAACCTACCTTTCTGATTTATTTGCATCTGTATAACATGTACAGGCTCCAGTTTTCGGTGCATCATATACAATTTGGGGAAGAATCCAAGTAGTTCTCTTTATAAGGTTAATTCTATCACTTTTGAGATAATTGCTATTATTTCCTCCAAAAAATTAACACAAGTTCTTTGCCAAGGTTCATTTTCTTCCCTTATTTTTTAATTTCATCATCATTAAAAGGAACTATAATCTTTGTTGGGTCTATACCTGCTAGTTAACGAAGTCTCAATTTTCCTTTTATAATTAATTCAGAGACTTTTTCCACATAATTTTTTACTTTTTTACTTGGTTTCTGTGGTAAAAAGATCAATTCTAAGGTAATATCTTCCATCTGTATTAAAATTCCTGTTGGGGAAATTCTGGCAATATGACTAGAATACAATTAAGTTTTGAATTCACTCTTTCTACATGTGCCTCCTGTAATTTCTCTTCAACAACCATCAATTCTTTTACCTCTTTACCTGTTAATTCTCTGGGTCTATTTAAGTCTTTATCACCATCTAAGGTTTTGTGTAAATGAACTATTAGGTCAGGTGTTATCCCAATAGCTGGCCATAGATGGGAAATATCGTCTAACAATCTTTGAAAGTCATTAAGAGTCCACAATTAGTCTCTCATAATTTGCATCTTTTGTGTTCTAAATTTCTGTAAACCTATTTTGTAACCTAGGTAATTGATAGAATTTCATCTTTATATTTTTTCAGGAGCAATTTGTAGTCCCCATGTAGGCAAAACATTTTTTACTTCCTCAAACATTCTTTCTAAAGTATCTGCAATTGAGTCAGATAACAAAATGTCATTTATGTAATGGTAAATTATAGTCTTAGGAAATTGCTTGTATATTATTTCCAATGGCTGATTTACAAAGTATTGGCTCAGGATGAGACTATTGAGCATTCTCTGTGGGAGGATAGTCCACTGATATCTCCTAGTAGGCTGAGAATTAATTATAAGTAAGCACTGTGAAAGCAAATTTTTCTTGATTCTTTTCTTGTAAATGTATAGTGAAGAAATAATCCTTTAAATCAATAAATATAAGAGGCCACCCTTTTGGTAACAGAGAAGCTAGAGGAATTCCAGACTGCAGAGGGCCCATAGGTTGGTTAACCTTGTTGACAGCTCTTAGATCTGTCACCATTCTCCATTTTCCAGACTTCTTTTTAACAACAAACACAGAAGAATTCCAAGGGCTGGCCGATTCTTCAATGGGGTGAGCATCTAATTGCTCTTGTACCAGTTTTTCTAAAGCCTGCAGTTTGTCTTCCATTAAAGGCCATTGTTTAACCCTTATGGGTTTCTTAGTTAACCATTTTAAAGGCAAGTCTGTTAGTACCTTTGATGGCTTGCTCGTTGCTTTGTGTTCTTGTACAGCCTGAATGGCTGGTGACCTTTGTTTATAATATTTTATAATATTCTTCCCAGAAACATGAGTTTTGGGAACTACAGGAATGTTAACCTGGGTATCCCATTCTGCAATAGGTCATGGCCCCATAAATTCATTGCAATATTTGCTATATATGGCCTCAGCCTTCCTTTCTGTCCTTCTGGCCCTATGCATTCAACTCACCTCATGATTTGTTTTACCTGAGATAAGGTTCCAATTCCTTGGAATTGAATATCTGCCTCTTGAAGAGGCCAATCTGGATGCCAAGATTCTGGAGTAATGATAGTCACATCCATACCTGTGTCTAGTAATCCTCAATTACAATGTCATTTATATGCACTTTTAGCTTTGGTCTTTGATGATTTATAGAAGCCACAATATATGTTTCCTATTTACTACTTGAGTTTTTGATTTGTCCTCCATATCTGTTCCATCATCCAGGACAGTATGGTTTTTACAATAGGCACTGGATCATTTAATTTTCCTGGTGAAACATGTTCTCCATAGTGACTGGGAATGACTGGGCCTTGTTTGACATCAGGGCCTGTGAGAGGTCCCCCCAAAGGAGTTTCCAAATGCTATCAGGTTGCATTGTCTGTCTCTTGTCAACCTACATTCATTAGTCCAATGTAGGCCTTTGCCACACCTCCTACATATACCAAAAGGCTAAGTCTCATATTCTTGCCATTCCTAGAGAAGACATTAATCCCAGTAATTCCTTGTCTAAAGTCCCTTCTTAGATGTCCCATTCTTCCACAATTAAAACATTTGGCATTTTGATGTCTCCTAATACCATTGGAAATCACTTCTCCTATCCAAGCTTCAATACTATAGTTAAATGTTTCAATATTCATTGTATGCAGGATCCATTCAGCTATGGGTGCTAATCTAAATTTTAAAGGCCCAAGGATCTTCTAACATTCTAAGTTGGCATTTTCAAAGCCAAGGATTCAATTAGTACACATTTAGCTTCCGGGTCTGTCACTCCTAATTGTACAGCCTTATTTAATCTTTGTAAGAAGTCAGTAAAGGGTTCTCTCTGGCCCTGTTTAACCCTAATATATGACTCAGTCCTCTTTCATGGTTCCTGAATCCTGTCCCAAGCATTTAAAGCTAGGGACGAGGTGTATTTGTCATAGTGAGTAGTCTGTTTCTAAGGATCAGAGTAATGACCCTCACCAAGAATTTGATCTTGGGACATCTCAAATCTTTTTGTTTTTCCATGTTGCTCTAAAATTTTTGCCTCTCCTCTCCAATAATACTTCCAAAGCAGCTGAGGTCCATTTTCTAGGATCACTGAGATTAATTGAACCCAATCATGTGGGGTAGCTTAGTGCTTGAAGCCCACATTTTCACCATTTCTCTGACTAATGGTGAATGTAGCCCATAAGAAACTATTGCTTGTTTTATTTCTTTTATATCACTTATACATATTGGTTCCCATGCATATTCTTTGATGACCTTAGGGCACTTTATGCCTGATGGTCTCTCTGAGGAAATTATCAGATATGCAGATGAAACTTTGTGTAAGTTATCCGGGGTCTGGCACGTACTGATGAGGCTAAATCCTGTCCTTGTACCTTCTGTCTCTGCTCATCAATTTCAATAAGTTCTTCAATCTTTTAAAATCTTTTTACTACTCCCTTTTTTTAAAGTCTGAATCTCCTGTAATGTCTCATCCATGAACATATCATAACTTTTTAACAGATTTCGATAGATTTAAAAGCACAAATTCTTTCAGATAATTTTGTCAAATGATGCTATCTCTCTCCTTAGTATTGAACCATTTTTAATGAGATAATATTGAAAACAAAGCTATTTCATAGAATCAAATAAAGGGAAGGAAAATAGCATAAGTCTTGCATAATACCTTCCATAATATAAGCAAAATAATTATTTATGTTATCAGTCATTTTTTATAGTTTTTCAGATCTTCCCTGTCATAAATTATAATGAATTGGAGTAGGTGCAATAATCGTTATTGGCCAGCAGGTGTCTGTTGCAGTTGCAACCACATGGCCGAGAGATATTAGCAGCAGTGAACAGCACCTGTTGCTTACTTAGGTACTGAAAAATATGCTTTGTTTAACAAATTAAGAACAGTTATTAAGGTGATCAAATGATTCTGAGAGTTGGGGCCCAGGATAAAGAGAAAAGTTTTCCATCAGTGCAAGTTGTGGACTTTGTGCACCACAGGGACTGCAGGCAGCAGTGTGTGGGCTGGTGTGTGGGTCGCAAGCCAGGGAGCACTGAGCAGCAGCCTGCTGCATCTGATGGCTGGCTAAAGCAGTAGGTAGGAGAGTCAGTGCCCAACTGGCATGCAGCTGGCAGACTGGTCCCCACATTTGGGTGCCAGATGGTGGTGGATTCAAAATAATCCCATACTAGTTCAGAATTCTTTATAATAAAGGGTTATTTATTTAGGGGATACTTAGAGATCACTGTCCTAGATCACAGTCCTCTGCATGAACAGGGAACAGGAACAGAGTCTAGCAGCCGGAAGTGAGACTTGGAAGCAAGAGAGTGAATGCAGGCTTTACAGCTGCATTTATAGTACAAGAGACCATGCTCAAGTGGGATAGTAACTTAAAGACTATTGGCTGTAGAAACAGAAGGAGGTCCCACAGCAAGCCTGGACTTAGCAACCCGGGGATACATGGACTACAGAATCGTTTAGTTGGGTGCAACTAACGTAAGTCTGTCAAGATCTCCACATGGATGATGCTGTCTTGACCTCAGGGGGCTGAGGCCTGGAGTGGAGGGGACTTGTTTAAATGGCCCACAGAAAGATGTCCCCGTTGAAGGAAGAATAATCATAAGCTTCCCAGATAAATCTAAGTCTTTCATGGTTCTTGGTCTTAGATAGGGACACAATTCAAGCATATAATGTGGCCCAGCTGCCTCCTTCCTCCTCGGTGTCTCACGAATTCCCCCCTCCTACTATTTACAATACCCAAGAAGAGCACTCTGTTAGTTGAGGGGCTAATCTTTCTAGCTACAGCTATGTTGTCCTTTATGGACAGGGACCTAGGAATTGAAAGCTGCTCTTCAAGGCAGGTTTTAGATTTCTTTGCAGGGACTACATGTAAGGAGATGTTGGAGGGCTTCTGTTTCAACCCTCCGAGACCTTACAAGTGGTAGGATTGGATGAAGTCACATTGATTGGATAGATAAGCAGTTCTTATTGACAAAATAAATTTGCGCTATTTAGAGACACGCTGGTAGTTTTTTAATTATGTCTAGGGTAAGCCATGAATCTAGGTTAAGCCTATAATAAATGTCAGACTTAAGTATCTCCTAACAGGTATTCAGTTTATGGGGTTGGATTACATTGTGTCCCTCAAGGCTTTGGAATTTATCTTTTTGATTTAGCTATGAAAGAAATGTCTAACTCTCACTTCTGGACACAGAAGACCTTGTGTTTTGTTTTGTTTGTTTGTTTGTCTTTAATTTTTGATTTTTTTTCATATTGTAGATTAGGGTTGGCTTGAGGAAGATAGTGAGTAAAACTGCTCCCACTGTGATTGCTACCACCTTACCAGATTTAGAGAGTGATGCCGTTTCTTCAGACAAGCTCACTGGGATAGTACCAAACTGGCTAGCCGTCTGTCACCAATGGCATCCGTGCTATGTCTATGTGTGTTTCATTCCCACAGAGAGCCAAGCCCACTCAGCAGTTTTTCTCTGCAGTCCTGTAAACTGCCTGGCTATCCAAAGAGCTTTTGGTTTCCTCTGGGGGAGGGCGGGGGTTGTTGGGAAGCATGTCTTAGGAAACCCAGCAGCTGATGTGAGAACCAGGAAGAAGCGGTGCAGCTGGAAGCCGTGGTGGGGAGCACACATCTACCAGTCTGGACAGGATGCATGAGCAGTTGTTTCCTGCTGCAGCAGGTTTTATCTTGATGGACACACCTCATAGACAGTCATTTAAGGGAAAACCTAGTTGTCTCTGTTAGAGAAATGGATCCTTGGAGTCATAGACCAGCTCAGCTACATCCACTGAGATTAGATATCCCAGAAAGACACTCAGAAGTATCCCATAGAGTTGAGAATGAAATTACCATAAGATGTATGTCTGTCATTTAATGGTTGGCTAGCCTTCAAAAAACACTGTCAGTCTACAAACATAATGGTAGCCTTTTCTTCAAATGTATATTCAGTGTACAAAACCATTTTAATGTGAGTTTATGTATATTTAGTCTCTCAGTGAACAACTAGAAAGAATATGAATGATGGGAAAAATAACATGTGTTATATGCAAAATTAATAAGGGAAGTCTTCGATATCAAGCAGAACAAATTTTTATTGGTGATAATGATAAAAGAAACCCTACTTGCCCCTAGGGTTGTCCTGGTCACTAAGGCAGGGAAGTAACACACCAGATAGAAGACAGGGAAGAGCGGGTTAATGTAGCCAGCAAACTATTGTTAAACATGGAGTGTCCAGGAAGCTTACTGAAACCAGGGTCAGGAACTCAGAGAAGCCCTCCCCACCCCCTTGGGATTCCTTGAATTCCATTGTAAAAAAAGGCAGGGGGGCTTCTGTGGATTTTTCAAGGTCAGACATAAAGATCAAAAGGACCCACAACTCTTGGTCCTGCCTGGCAACCCCAGGATGAGGGCAGGAAGAGTTACAGACAGCAAAGGAGCAAGTGTGGTCAGAAGGAAGGGAGGAACTTTCCTGGGTCAAATGTGTCAAGTAAGCCTGGAGGACCAGAGCCAGCTGCAGGTGGAGATAGGACACAAAGCAGCAGAACCAGCCCAAGGTCATATACATCCCCTACTTAATCTTCTATTCCCTGAAGAATGAAAGATAATAGAACAATAAGATAGTTACACTTTTTAATTAGCAAAGCATTGTATTTAACATTACATATATAATTTTGCTTTACAACACAGGGCAGAAATCACCACACGACACTGTTGTTTAAGCTAACAATTAAAACATCATTTTAGAGAGAGATGAAAATGTCACGGTTACATTCTAGAGACAAAGTACTTTACCCAGGAAAAAAGTGACGCAATAGGGTGGTTCCTTTAAGAAGGCTAAAGGCAGAATGCACTTCCTCGGTTCTTTTACAACGCTGATGATTTATCCACAAGACACTACATATTCTAAATGATAAGCTTTCCAGTGGGCAGTCCACAATACACAGACTAACTAAAAAAAAGTCATGAAAGGAAGACAACTGAAATTTGTCAAACAGGAAGAAACACCCCAAATTTTATTATACATGAGACAAGTTTCTTTTGATAGCCATTAGAGTATCCTACAAAACTCAAGCCATGAGCTCTTTCCCTCATGAGGTCCTAACAATCGCCAGGGCTTTTGTTTCCATCAAACAGCATTCATGACAGATTACTTCTGAATCAAGGGCTGGCATTACTTCAAACACAGCACAAAGAAACAGTTCAGACCCTTTAGAAGTTTAAAGGTCACAT
Source organism: Chionomys nivalis (assembly GCF_950005125.1). Classification (NCBI taxonomy): domain Eukaryota; kingdom Metazoa; phylum Chordata; class Mammalia; order Rodentia; family Cricetidae; genus Chionomys; species Chionomys nivalis. The sequence goes on from NC_080086.1 coordinate 142,564,350, forward strand.
TGGACAGTGGTGAGCACACGGCTGAGTAAAAACCATAGTTTTTTCTTAGTAAGTATTGTGGAAACACGAGTATATGTTTAACTAAATTATTGCCATCACGTTTTAACATACTACAGAGAAGAAGATTGTCTTTAAGTGTCTTCTGTCACCTGCTTGGCAAGGACACAGGCTCTCCAAGGAAGTCAACAGTTTAGACTGAGCCTTTAGTCTGTGTCTATAAGGGGAGCAGTAAAGAAACTGCAGAAATGGCCAGCAAAGGCAGCGGCTCCATTAGGAGTAGGGTGACGGTTTGTATTGTGGTTAAGAAAAAGGGAATAGCCAGAGGCATTCAGAGGAGCCCAGAGCAGAGAGAACAAGATACAGACTGGACATGGCCAGGGCTATCTGATGTGACGGAGCAGGTGGCAGAGGTAGAAAAATCAGGGTGGCTATAAGATGGGAAAAGTAGTTGAGAGAGAAGCCTGTGACCTGGAGCAGGCCTGGGAGTTTAGGGGAAGTGAAAAGGGCCAGGATGCTAGTGTCAGGGCTTTGAGATGTGTAGCAGGTACCTGTAAATAGGGACTGTGGGAGTCTGGAGGCTAGCATGCACTTTGGTAAGCTGGTAGGTGCCTCGAGTTTATGTCAACGGAGAGCCAAGTGTCCTTTCTGCCAAACACAAAGGAAATGACCCCTATTGGTGGACAGCAAACCCATTTCGCAAGTTCCTGAGAAATGTTGGCTTTTATCTGACTGCCAGATATCTTTCTAACGTCCAGCTTGAGCTCAATTCTGGGTATACATACTACCTGAGACCTGAGCATTCTGTACTGACTAGGAAGTGGACAGGCACTTGTACAAGGTGACTTTAAACACGACCGGGAGTCTTTGTGCACTGAGATGCAGAGATAAAACTATATGATGCCCGACATGTTCCTCAAAAGGACCCAGGGATTGGGACGAGGGGTAGACAGGGATCCAGATGAATCAAGATTGGCCAGGAGTCAATAGTTACTATTGTACTGGTTACTTTTCTCACTGCTGCGGCTGAACTCCTGACTGGACACAACCTCAGGAAGGGAAGTTTATTTTGGCTCACAGTCTAAGGTGGGGAGGCACCGTAAGGGAGGAAAGGCAGCTCCAGATCACGTGGCATCAGCAGTCAGGAAACAGAGAGATGAATATTGGTTCCTAGGCTTTCTCCGCTATTAAATTTATTCAATCCAGGACCCAGTCAATAGGGTGGTGCCAGTCCAGGACCCCAGCCAATAGCATGGTGCCACCCATATTCTGAGTGGTTCTTCCTTCCAGTTAAGCCTCTGGAAACACCCTCAGATGTGCTCAGCAGTGTCTCTCCCAGGTGACTCTGATCCGAGCTCTCTCGACTTTTGCTTGTGGTGGTTTGAATGAGGATGGCCTCCATGGGCTCATAGCTTTGAACAATTGGTCACAGTGAAAGGGTTAGGAGGTGTGGCTTTGTTGGAGGAAGTGTGTCGCTGGGCATGGGCTTTGAGGTTCCAAAAACCTCATTCCAAGTCTAATATCTCTCCCATCCAGATGTTTGTAGATCAGATGGAGACTTCGCAGCTACTTGTCCAGCACCACCTCTATCTGCCTGGGCATTACCATGATGACAATGGACAAAAACTCTGAAACTGTAAGCTGGCCCCAATTAAATGGTTTCCTTTATAAGAGTTGTCGTGGTCATGGCATCTCTTCACAGCAATAGAACATCGATGGAGGCACATGTTTGAATTTCTCTTTTTTAAATGATTATTTATTTTTATTCTTTGACAGTTTCATGTGTTCATACAACGAACTGTAGTGGTTTTCACCTCCATTATCCTCTCTCACCCTTTTCTCACATTGGAGTACCCACCTTGATTTTTAAACAAGCTCTTCTCTTTCATGCCTTGTGAGGGTGGGTGGGAGCTGAGGTTGTGTGTGTGTGTCACTGACTTTAACTACAGTACTTGCATGAGAACAGATGGGAGATCATTTACTGGAGAACAAACAACTTCTCAGTGACCACACCATTGAAAGAAAAGCCTCACCCCAGCAACCATCAACTTCAAATAGCCCTTCAGGAAAGTAGAGGGGCTTATGACCTCTCCCCCCCACACTATGTGTTGTTGTTGGGTCCAAGCCCGTGCAGGTTTTGCGAAGGTGAGTTCCTAAGTGTACTGAAGACATCTTTTTTATGGCATACATCTCCGTTTATTATTTCACCCCTTTAGTGATGGTCCCCGAGTAGGTGGTATAGATGTCCCATTTTGGTCCTAGCACGCCTTCTATTCTCTTCACCTTAACCAGTTTTGACTCGCTATATTTATTAGCCGATTCCACAGTAATAGCAAGTTTCTCTGATAAAGAATGAGGGCAGCACTAATCCTGGGTTATAAATATGGATATTGGAAGGCAGTTTCCCCTTTTAACACACCCCCATTTAACGAAACAATAGGTTCTCCACACCGTGGTCTATAGCCTCCCAAGTTTGCAATTTTCTCAGATAGAAAGTGCAGTTTAAGAACCAGAAGACTAGACTGGGCAGTGGTAACGTGCGTCTTAAATCCCAGCACTCAGGAGGCAGAGAGACAGGCAGATCTCTTTAAGTTTGAGGTCAGCCTGGTCTACAGAGCAAGTTCCAGGACAGGCTCCAAAGCTACAGGTAAAACTGTCTCAAAAAACAAAACAAACACACAAAACAAGAATCAGAAGACTAAAAGGAAACACATACATCACATTAAGAAGTTTAAAACAAAGTTACCAACAACAACAAAATGAGAATCAAATATGTCTCTCTTTTTAGAGAAAGGCATATTTTTTCAATTTAAAAGCTGGGTAAGTCAGCTGGGCGGTGGGTGGCACATGCCTTTAATCTCAGCACTTTGGAGGCAGAGGCAGGTGGATCTCTGTGAGTTTGAGGTCAGCCTGGTCTACAGAACGAGTTCCAGGACAGGCTCAAAGCTACAGAGAGATCCTGTCTTGAAAAAACAAAAAACAAAAAACAAAACAAAACAAAAAACCAAAAGCCTAAGTAAGTCATGATTGCATGATTGGGCATTTAAGACAAAACAAACAAAGACAACCAAAATATCAAAACATAGTAAGTCTCATTAATAAATAGAAATGAGTATTTACATATGAGGTATTAATGGTCAGAACCTTTCAGGTGACCTAGAGTGGGTATTGGCAGAAGGAAAGATTCTTTGGAGATGGAACTTGGGTGTTGATATAACATAGTACATCATCATGTATTGAATACCTCATATGTAAATACTCAGAGACCCAGAGTCACTCAGCAGCTCCACCCTAAGTGTTGATGGTCTCCCTGTCAGAAGGAAAGGAGCAGTGGGAATAGTCACATTATTAAGCCATTACCCTCACCTGGAGGAGCTCATGCTTATTGGTCAATACAAATCACACAAAACCGCGAGGGACCACAAAGTGCAAATCTTCTTTCCATGTGTGAAAGGCAGACAGTGTGTGCGTGAAAGGACATGTTTAAGAAAAACTAACAATCTCCGTAGATAGCAATTTTTTCCCATCAAATTGGCAAAATCTATAGTCAAATGAAAACCATTATCAGCGAAGAGGTAGACACAGAAAGACTTGACCACTGCTAGCTGAGGAGGAAATCTATGCAATGTTTCAGACAACAAGCTAACATTTCATAGTAAAGGTTTCTAAAGTTTTTAAAACATGAGGCTTACATATATATCACCAACAAACCATCCACCCACAGTCACATTGTGTGTAGCGGAAAAAGCAAAAAAAAAAAAAAAAAAAAATTGGGCGGTGGTGGTTTACGCCTTTAATCCCAGCACTTGGGAGGCAGAGGCAGGCGGATCTCTGTGAGTCTGAGGCCAGCCTGGTCTACAGAGTGAGTTCCAGGACAGGCACCAAAGCTACACAGAGAAACTCTATCTCGAAAAACCAAAAACCAAAACAAAAAGAAAATGAATATTAACCATATATTATTATTTGGTAAATTTTAAAATAATCATGTTGAGTGAAAAAGTTAAATCAAGAATTATTGTGTTTTTAAAAAGGTCTCAGTAGTAAGAATTAATATACTGTTTAGTATTATGCAGGTAAGCAGAAATGAACACATACAAGCTATTTTAGGGCATGAGTGTTTTGGGGGTAACCAAGCCCTTTCTGATTGGATTTAAGGCTTATTTCATAGAAGGAAACACATACGCATTACTGTAAATCTGTCTAAGAAGTTGTAGTTGGGGAGCTCAGAGGCACCAGGGTGAACCTACTGCTGTTATTCCACATCAAACTGTCCTCTGAACGGTTATCTCTCTTCTCATGGGTCAGTACAGCTCTCAGACCGCAGCAGAGAAGCTCCTCTGCCCTGTGATTGTGGCTGAATGCAGAAACTTAGAATTGGCCCAAGTGTAAAGAATAAGTCTCAGTGGAACCACAGATGATACGTCACACCACACTCCCTGACAAGGTTCAGAGGTTACCGAGTAAGAGGAGGTGGAGAGAGTGTGAGAGCTGGAGCCTGGGGAGAATCAGAGCCAAACCGCATCTTCTGGACGTGGCAGAACCACTACCCTGCACTCATACTCACAGACGCTGTGGCCGTCCACACAAGATCAGGCCAGATAACATTCTAGCAGGGAGTGGGAAGGAGCTCATGAGTCCCACCCCTAACTGAGGGGCTGTGGACAGCCCAGGGAGAGAGAAGGACAGTCCGTTTTCTTTAAGCCCATGACCTCTGGTTGACTATGCTCCTGTGGATGGCCTGACACCAAGGAGTAGATATGGGCAGGGCAAATTGGTCTCAATAGGTTATTTTTAAAACTGGATAGCTCTCTCTTCTTATCAAAGATGCTCCTGTGTGCAACATATGGAAGCCATTAGAGAGATCCACAACTGGTCAAAACACAGAGAATAAGTGACCATGGGGTACCCAGCCTCAGTAGCTACATCTGCAGTATAAACCCTACAAAGGCTCAGAGAACATTACAGAAGAGTAGTTGGAAATGTTGGCAATCAGAGGACTGGGATACATGGTGAAAAATAGAGTCTTCTTGACATGACAGGGAAGCTGTACTTATGACATCTCAACAATGTGATTGCCTAAACAAGAATTCTATAATGACAACATCAGTCAACATGCCAATGTGAATAGGGAAATTTTTACAAGGCCATGCCTCTAGATGAAGGCAGGCAAACAATGGCTATTGAAAGTAAGGGGAATCATGTTTTAATCAGGGATGAGCTTCCTGATAAGTGGTCTAATACTAATTGGTCAGCCCTAAATACATATACATATAAGCAGTAATAAGTTAACTCAATAGGTTGCACAGGTGTGTGTGTGTGTGTGTGTGTGTATGTGTGTGTAAGAGTAATTATGAAGAAAGAGGTCATTAATTCTAAAATGAATGAGGGGAGATAAGAGAGCATACAGAAGAGAAGAAGGAGGATGGAAGGGATATAAATACACTACTCATATATGACATTCTCAAAAATTAAAAAATAAGTAAGGACACAAAGTTTGGGAGATAGGAATGTGAGAGTGTATCATGGAGGAACTAGAAAGCAGAGGAAGCAGAAGAAAACCAAAACCAGACAATGCCATTGCGATAAAAACAAAAAACAAACAAACAAAAAAAAACTTCTTATTTGAGATCAAGAAGAGCAAAGAACCTTCAGGGGAGCAGACACAAATAGCCAACTATATAGAAGTGAGAGGGTCACTATTACTGGACTTGTGTGTGGAAGCTTCAAAGCTTCCATGTTTATACGAGGAAATATAAACAACTCTCATCAATATAATTGGCAAGTTAGGTTAAATTAACATAGTCTTTGGGACCAGCAATTCCCCAAAGGTCACTCAAGATGTTGCACTCAACCTGTCCATCTCCACTGCTCTGAAGCCATGGAACACACAGCCAGTGGCCTCCCTCCACAAAACCAGAGCCCTAGAACAGTCTGCACCAAAATGCTTTCTGGAACATTCTACCAAATGGTTAAATCAGAACTAAGACTGTTTTCCTTAGAAGAGGTCCATGGTCATGGTGTCTTTTCACAACAATAAAACATCGGCTAAGGAATACTAATTCTCCATAAAAACCTTCAAAAACAGCTGAAATATTTACGAAGCCGCGAGGCCATCTATGAGCAAAAAAAAGACGTTAAAGGAAAACAAAGTATGCATATAATATCTATTATGAACAAATTCACCTAAAATTTACAAATTTTACCAAGTGAAAAGTTTATCTTAATAATTCCAGATTGATTTCCAATTACACAATTAACCCGTGTGATTCACCATATTGACATACTTTTTAAAAAATGCATGTAGAAGGATCATCTAATGGATAGTCAGCATCTATTTATGTTGAACATTTCAGCAGAAAGGAAAAGAGAAAACCCAGCCAGATAAAGGGCATCATGAAACCTTACAGCTGATAGCACAGTTAACAGCCTTTCATTCAGAGGAAGAGCAATACAAAGACATCCGTTCTCACCCGCCATGTGCCATTGTATCAGAGTTTATAGAAAAGGGGCTAGTACAAGACGAGACACAAAGAAGGCTGTGAGGTGGGTCAGTCGTGTCGTGGTTCTAGTTTGTCAGCTTGACACAGGCTGGAGCCGTCTGAGGAAAGGAAGCTCAAGGAAGAGATGTGTCCATATGATTGGCCCGCAGGCATGCCTGAGGTGCAATTTCTTCATGATTGATGTGAGAGGGCCCAGTTCATTGTGGGTGGTGCCATCTCTGGTCTGGTGGTCTTGGGGCGTATAAGAAAACAGGCTGAGCAGGTCTTGGGGAGCAAGCCAGTAAAGCAGCAATCTTCCAGGAGGATGAGGTGTTGCAGGCGGTAGTCTGGAAGATGGACTGGAGAAACAGCAGCAGGATCCTTCCTTCTCCCACCGTTTACCCTTTCTTCTTTTATTTCTCCTGCTCAGCCCTGGAAATCCAGTCAGACCTCAGGTTGAAATCATTTCAGATTTTTCTCCTGACCGCAAACAGCTTCCTCTATCTTATTAATCATGAGCAAAGATAGGACTTAGGCAGGAAGCGGGAGATAAGGCTACAGGAGTTAAGATAACATCTCACAAGAAGACAAATTATAGCATTCCTATAAAAAATGAGTTCACAGAGTTTTAAGGAGGACAATAAAAATTTCAAAAGTAAGAAAAACTCAACCACAGAGGAAAAACACGGGGAAATGAAACCTTTCTTAATACATTAGTGGTATCAAGATGGATGTAGTCTTGAACACATTTCTAGTTCTTCAATAGAGAAAAATTGATTGGCTACTAAGTGACAAAGTGATGCCATTATTTGAATGGGACAAAGAAGTCAGGAGGCAGAATGACCTCAGAGTGGGTTTGCTGGCTTTAAAACATTGTCTTTAAGATCCCTGGTTCCATCAGTCTCTCTGCAGACTTCATATCTATGGAGCTGTCCTGCCTGGTGGCCACCAGATGGCTACCATAACAGCCAGCGATACACAACATCTCCAAATGAAGGCATCCAGGTGTCGTCAGGATTGCTGTACCTCCATGCCTTTTTGGAACAGGAATATCTTTCCCAAGCACCCCAATGGGATACTCGACATATTTCACTTCCCAGAGCTGCACTGGGTGTTTGCTTCTTAGAACAATCATAGTCAAAGGAGAAAGAGGTTGTCCTTGACTAGTAAGGGTCAAACATGGATTAACTCCTGGATTGTTTTTGCCCAAATTAGCATAAGATACCAAACACAAAGAATAAGGATGAGGAATATGCCAGTGAACTTGTCTGTCACTCAGAGGAGCCCAAGACTTCCTAAGGAGATTATACAGGAAATAAAAGAACTTTATGGGGAACTAGTCTCATGTATTTCAAAATATTCAGGCCAACTGTGCCTGCCACCACTGAATGTGTAACACCATCTTCACACACTGATGTTGCTCAATAGAGATTTTTGGATAACAAAGTGTAAATGGTAGCAAATGGTAATAATTAAACATATAGAGCTAGAGCGATGGGCTGGGCATGTGACTTAGTCAGTAAAAAGCCTGCTTAGCATATCCAAAGCCCTGGGTTCCATCTCCACCACAGAATCAAATAGGACATGGTGGTAGCTGCATGTCATTCCAGCACTTGGGGGGTGAAAACAGGAGGTTCGTAAGTTCAAGATCATCTTTAGCTACAAAGCAAGTTCAAGGCCAGCCTCAGAGATCTGAGACCTGTGTAAAACAATAAATTGCTGAATTAAATGGCTGGTCTTGTCAGACAGACTGCAGCTTTCAACCTTCCTAATACTGCGGCCCTTCAACACAGTTCCTCATTGATAAAATTTAAAAATTGGTGGGAGAGAGAGTCACACCATATGACAAGGCTCACATCAGAGGTTTATTGGAAGAGGAGAGAGAAGGAGCAGAGAAGGGAGCAGAGAGGGGGACAGATACTGGTCCCTGGGGACAAGAGTGGTGGGAGAGGAGTGGGGAGGGGAGCTGGAGGAAGAGGAAGAGAGAGACAGAGACAGAGACAGAGAGAAACAGGAGACCCACCTTTTAAAAGGGAATGGCATGAATGTGATAGGGGGTGGTCTTAATGGCTGCAGCCGAGCCCGTATCCTGTCAGAACCCCAAGGGCAGGCAGGTACAGATGCCTGAATACTAACAGTAGCCACACATGGGAAGGCAAATAACCTGGCGGGAGCAAAGACATTGCACAGAAATGCTTGTGTGTGTGCAGCCTTTTGGGATCAGACTATTGAGACAATGGTCCCAGAGGAATTAGAAGTTCCTCAGGAGTCTTGTGCAGCCAAAGGAAGAACTTGTCTTCCCAGAAGAAAGCTCACACAGTTCTGACAAGTGGTCAGACACCTTGCAGAGAGAGGAGCCCAGACAACCATGATGGATGGGGTGACACCTGACCAGGTTTGTTTAGTTATAATTCCTCATGCACTCCATTTAAGCTCACACCTCAGATCGGCACTCTTAAGATAGACCCAGGGAAGTCACTGGACCTCTTTGTTCTTCTCAGTGTGGACACACCGAACAATCTTCTTTCTCTGCTTGTCACTGTTTCTTTTTTCTATTGTTATGGTTGCCAGGGCCGGCACTCTGACCCAAACGACTCCAGGAAGAGGAAGAGCCTGCCTAGGATGACCAACTCCATTCTACTTTTCCACACAGCTACCAACCCAGATAGTTTTCGAGTCCCACAATCCCAAATACACCATGGGAAGCATGACCAGCCACCTCTAGGACCGTGTTCAGAATGAGGCATCTTTGAGGACTTCATCCTTCAAGCTGCTCCTAATCAGCTGAGAATCTTGAAAAGGCCATCACATTTTTTCTGTGCTCATTTTTCTCCTCTTCTCACAGGGAGGAACTGGGTGAAGCCCAGAGCTAGTCTCCAGTCTAAATTGCCAGGATTAACTGGAAGATTCTCCTTGCAGGAATTTGCAATGCTTTTCTTCTGGGCTGGATGGGAAAGCTGTGTGTGTGCTCTGCTGCTCACCAGGAAAATGAGGCCAGGGATTCTGAAGAGCCGGGTAGCAATTTAATGGTCTTTAAAACGGGCAGCTAGGTTTTAATTTTCTTTTAGCAGATTCCCTGGGGTGAAGTGTACTTTACAGGGGATAATCAGCACACAGGATATTTCAATTGCTTCGGGGTATCTTCTTCAGAAATTGGGTTTAATTCACATTCCCCTAGTAGGTTTTACTATGAGAATAAAAAAGTCCCCAAAGGAATATTTATGGAGTTTAAATCTGTTGGAATGTCAAATGTATCTAAGAGTTAAACATCTGTAAATATTTAAAATGGAAGAAATCAAATATTGCTAAACAGCAACACTTTTATATTAAACTGTTGACAATGTGGCTGCATCTAATGGGCCAAATTTTAAAGAAAGTTGAGCCAAATGCCTGGTAATGATCTCAGTGGTGGAACACTTACCTAGCTTGCACAAGATCCAGGTTCAGCAAGGGAATAGGGTAGACAGAAGTTTCTGTCCTGCCCTGTCCTGCAGCCATTCTGTTCCAAAGAAACACACAGAGACTTATATTAATTGAAAACTGTTTGGCCTATAGCTCAGGATTATTACTAACTAGCTCATACAACTTAAATTAACCCATAATTCTTATCTATGTTTAGCCACATGGCTTCATACCTTTTGTCAGTGAGGCATTCTCATCAGTTTTCCTCTGCACCTGGCTGGTGACTGCATCTCTCTCTTTCCTCTTCCCAGAATTCTCTTAGTCTGGTTGCTCTGCCTATACTTCCTACCTGGCTACTGTTTTTTAAAGCCAGTACAAGTGACAAATCTTCAGAGTGCACAAGAGCATTCTCCCACAGCAGAATAGATTTCCCATTGGAACACACAATTAGTATCATGTATATGGTAGCATTGGCTTGTAATCCCAGCACTCTGGGAGCAGAGGTAGGAGGATCAGGAGTTCAAGGCCTCTTTCAATTATGTAGCAAGTTCAAAGTCATTGCTCTCAACATCCTACCATCCATGTGAAACAGATCACATGGCCCACACTGAAGAGACCCTGGTAAACTTTTGTAAGAAATTCATCACCAAAATCCAGACAGCACAAACTTCAGTGTTCTTACCTGAAATTTGAGTGTTCAGATCCCTGAACCCCAGAAAGTGTATCATAGCTTTACCTTATTCTGTTTTCAGCTGTACAGTAGGTATCATGGTAGATGTTTCGTTCATAGCATCTTTCATAATCATGAAAGCAGCTCTGAAAAGTAGCAAGTGTTTTCTCTATGATACAGCAATGGGAACAAGGGGCCCAAGAATTATGTGTGTGCTATAAACTATGTCTTCCCTTCAAATACCAGAGAAGAAAGCCAGGCCTGGAATACAGACCTTCAACTGCTCAGAAACTCATTCTCTTTTAGGGAACTCAGCTCTAAGGAGAGCTTATTGCTTGTAGCCCAGCCATTCTCACAGCAGCTTCTGACAGTGAGAGAAAGGAATGAGCTCATTTGTGGCTCCATTCAATGCTGCTCCTTCTTGCCTTCTCTAGGCTAAGTAATGAAGCTCCCTTTCTGCTTCTTTTTTGAAACCATTTTCAAAAGACATCCTTTTAGGAGTGGAATTGAAAATGAAAACACAATTTTAGTAAGAAGTAAAGCGGAAAGATCGCCCTTACATTAGCACATGTCATTTCTAATCATCTATGTAGAAGGACCTTTTTAACACCCTCCTAAGTGCCTCTTCAAGACCTTGCTGACACGGGAGCGCCACTGACTAATTTGCTCTGGCAGAAAAATGAATTCCCTGTTACTGAAAATATGTTTTCTCTCACCAGAGCCTATTCAGGTCACTGGGTGGCTTTTCACTGGTAGAGGAAGTGGGCATTTGCCACCAATGAGACATGATGGGGAAGAGAGGAAAATCAACTTGCTCTCTGCGGCATTTGCAAAATGCAAATCCCAGCCAGTTTCTAGAAGAGGCTGTTTCAATACTTCCCATTTCCATGGTTGCACATCCATCTGATTTATTTTTTTTTTAAAGCAAAATGAATTAAGAGTGCCTGAGACAGACCGAGCAAACAACCGCAAAAAGCCAACTGGAAGCAGCTCTCAGACTAGTGACTGAGACAGCTCCATTTCTCTCCAGAGATGCTCTGAAGATAGAGAGGAGCAATGGGTAGTCCATTACAACATGTGTAGCCCTCTAACCTGGCAGGAGCAGGGCATGGACAACTGGGAAGCTAAGGACACAGCACTTGCAGGGGTCAGTGGGTATGGCAGGGTTTGAGAGAGGTATACCTCATTCATTCTCTTTCCTTCTCCCACAGAGGTGTGTGGGCCTGTCGTATAAGCTAAGTGAGTGCTTAGACGTGACATGGGAGGAAAGACAGCTCTTCACTATTCTTTGGGAAATAACTAAGGATAATGTTCAGGTGTCAGAGAGTCCTTTCATTCCCCACAAATTGGCATCACAGCCAGGATGCTGGCTGCCTTTCTATACAATCTGCTGGCATCATGATGAGGCAGAATGGACCAGTGTGTGGGAATGAAGATCTCAGAGGGTAGCTTAGGTTGTGCTATTTGTTAGAGGTCCTTTCTTTGGTTAAAATGAGACATCTTGGTCAGCCTGTCCAGCTGTCAGAGGACTTGCGTGCTGAGAACACAAGACATCATTCCCTGGATAGTTTTCTACGCTAGAACAATGAACATTTTTAATGAAGACTTCTGACTCCTTGGGCTTTGTCATAGTCTAGAAAGAGCAGGAATGCCTGGTTATTCACCACGAATGCCTGATACGTGATTGGAAAGTCACAGTCCCTCTCTCGCTAATGGTCCAAATCGCAACAGTCGATAGCTCAGTCAGAAGCTTTCTCGCTGGGGATACATGAAGAATTGAGTTGAATGCTCACAGACAGTTGATGGCTCCCTTTGAAGAGGTGATGGGGAGACGCAGCCTTACTGGAAAAAGTGCATTACTGGGGGGCAGGTTTTTGAGAGTTTTCAACCTTACCCCACTTCCAGTTCTCTCTCTGGTTTGTGCTTCTGGATAAGATACAACCTCTCAGCTTCCTGCTCCAGCCACCATGTTTGCTGCTGGGCTTCACACCCCTTCTCTGGAGCCATAAACTAAAATAAATTCTCTTTTCTTGAAGTTGCCATGCTTATTATGTTTAATCAAAGTAACAACAACAACAACAATTAAAAAGCAATAAATACACCTTCATCCACCTCAGGGCAAAGGAGGCCAGAATTAAGAAACTGCTGTTGAACTATTCCTTAGCGAAGAGACAACTTCATTTGTTCTTTTGTGATGTATCTCTGGATAGAGTGAAGGGGAGATATATTCAGCTCAGGCAGTCCCACTGACATTTCTGCCCCCTCCTGCCCCCTTGCTGTGTTTCCTGGTGAGCCCTAAGCGGCTCCCTCCCCTAGTGTACCCCCACTCCTTAGCTCACTGGTCATCCCTAATTCCTGGGGTCAGGTAGTAGTCAGGGTGCATGGAAAGTTCAGCTGTGCACACAACCCTTGGGGTCAGTACTGAGAGAGGACAGTTCAGCTGATCTTTGGTTTACAAATGAGGAAAACAAAGATTAACGGCTACTTTCAAGTAGCAAAAAAGTATGAATCAATGTAACAATGTAGCCATGGATAGAGGACAGAGTTAAAAACAAAGGAAAACAAAACCAGGGCCTGGGAGTCAAGTATATCTTCTTCTTTTGCCAGTACTTCTAGATTGTAGCCATCTCAAAATCAAGGCCAAGTCCCTTATATTCATACGGATAAGCCAGGCAGAAGGCGTGAGCAATTCTGCCCAAGCTTGTCAAGCCTAAAACCAAATACATTGCTTTCTGAAACCGTTTGCGCATGTCTGCTGGCAGCTGCTCTATTGCATTGCGTTCAGTGTGATTTTTATATTTGATGATATCGCATTCTTTTGCCTTGTGTGCTGGGGATCAAACTCTGACTGTGTGATCATTAGGTAAGTGTTCTACCCCAGAGCTCCAGCTCCAGCCTTGGGCATCTTAAGGTTGTTTTGGGCCCTAAAGAGTCTATGGGCCTGAACAGGTGGACCCTTGCCTTACTAGACCAGCGGCTCTCAGTGTAATGAAGCTAATATAAGCAGGATATCTTACCACTGAGAGGAGAACATGCAACATCAACATTTATTTCTACTAGAGGAAAAGAAAGAAAATCTGAGTGAGAAGAGAGGTGACACTCAGTGTCATCTCCTAGACATACTACCCTTTACCTCTGCTGATCATCTAGGAATATCCCTTTCTAAACCAGTGGGTGACTGGGTTCCTATAGCCCAGGCATCATGTGAATGGCTCTGCATGCATTTCATCAAATCATCGGATCAGCCCTAGGCTTGCAGTGGTCCCTCTTCCATACAGAAGGCTACCGCTTAGAGAGGTTAATTAACACAGCAGAGGTCACGTAGCTGACAGGTGGCTGCGTCAGGATTTAGCTCCCCATACTCCTAAGGCCATGTCCGTAATCAGACACTGACCCGCATGTGACCAGGTTCAGAATAATAGTGGGTACCATGCAGCGGTGAAATGGCAATGCATAGCGATGTACCTACGGGCACGTTGTTGTCGGAGACATACGCGCACCATGTTGCGGGAGCCGTCAGCCCACCTGCAAAGGAAGGCTGTGGTCATTTGTCTTGGTTTTGCCCAGGGCTAGTTTTATTCTCCTTAGCTGCCAGATCTATATTAATCCTATAATTCATTCTTAACCCCCAACATCTTGTTTCCCAGCTTCCCCCGACAACCGAAGGGAAGCTGAAAATATGCCTTTGCTGGAAAAGCCGCAGCATCTGCTACCAAAGGACACTAAACCATCTGGATCATCAGAGAAGTACAGACTCACTTACAAAAGACAGAGATTAATTTGGGCATTGTTTCCCTACATAAACCAGGCATAAGGAGGCAAGCAATCCAGGGAAGGATTATCATGCAGAGAGTAGGAGCCCTTATTACAAACGATTACCATGTAATTATCCACAACTTCCCCAGAGCGCGTAGCCGGAGGCTAGTCTTAGAAGGTAGTCTTCCTGAGGAAGAATTAGGAGGCTGAAACACTTCAGCAAGTTATCAGGCATCTGTCAGTGGCTCATGACTGGGTTATGGCCACCTGTGCCTGTCTCTCATGTGATGAAGTCTTCAGTGATTACAGTTTAGGCACAGAACAGCTGGGCCTGGGAATTTTAGCCAGACCTCCCCACCTACCTCCTTTAAAAATAGCACATTCAACTTTTTTTTTTAATTTTTTTTTTTAACTTGCCTTTTTATAAAGTGGAAGTTTTGATTTACCTAACTCGATTATTTTCTTTGTTTGGGGAGGGTGCATGAATTTCTCATACATGGCCTTACCATGTCCTGGGCTGGCCTTTAAATTGTGAGCCTCCTGTCTTGCATCCCAAGTTCTGGTATTGCAGGTGTGCACCACCACATCTGGCCCCCGATTTAACAAGCAAAAGCGGGCTGATGTGCCGTGTGCAGGGTGGGACATTTCTTTTTGGTGTGCCTCTGAACTGTTTTGCAGTTTGTGATGTAGCCCATCAAAAACTGGTATTGATACTTAAAGGAGCAATGTAGGCAGTCTTGACAAATCTTCAGAGAGATAGACAGGTCCAAGAAGGGCATGGTTGTCTACCAGGCTAATCAGCTTCCCTAGCGCTCATCCGAACTCCACATTTATCTTGGTGGTGGTTCCTCCTGCACGTTGAAGATGTTACATGAACCATAAACCTGCTGCGAAGGTCTTCCCCTTGTGGTCATTCTATCTAGCTCCACATTGATCTTGGCGGCGGCAGCTACAATTGGGAAAGCCAGCCTGGAACTTGGAATTGCCTTTATTTGTTCCAGACAAGGAAACAAGCTACTCTACACTCTCCTTGACTGGAGTGTGTGGAGCAAGGCAGACACCAGCTCAAGGTCAGGGAGGGGCAAGCCTCCCAGGGGAGTTCAGACACCATTATGATGGGCAGAGAGAGCAGAAAGACCTTCGGCCACACAACCAGAATCTTACAGACTGCCTCATCCTCAGTGTTGGTATAACTACTGCTTATACCTGTGATCATGTATGAACTCAGTCTGTGTACCATCTCAGTTCATTCTCTTTAAAGCCTTGCAAGGTAGCGTCTATGGATGAGAAAACTGATTAAGTAACTCGGCTGAGTCACCAACTAGCAGGTTCGGAATCTGAACCCTGGTCTCATTCATGCTCTGACCTGCCAAGGAAGACATGGGTTCAGAGAAAACATGAGGTCAGGAAAACTGACAATCAGCCAATCACCTTATCATTTTCAATCACTGTCCTCAGAAATTCCAGTCAGAGACAGGTGTGAGCCCTTTGCTAGCCTGTATCTCTGTTTTCTTTTAAGTGTATGCAACACAAGGAAAAGCTAAGGCCATCACGTGCACCATTAGCTTCCTCCCCCTTAAGTCACATAATTTGACTCTTTAACTACTGAGCTAATTATTGTTATGGACACTTGGGGAGAAATATCTTGGAACTATTACCATGGGAAGCTTTAGAAAGATTCTTCACCGATACAAGAAAATGTTACTGGCTAGTATGGAAAAGGACCCCATTTGTCTCTGTGCGAAAAAAATCCAACATTAAAGCCATCCTTTTCCACATTTCTGCCAACTGTACCTACATAGCTGACTGGAGGCCCACCTAAAGGTGACCTTCCCCTCTGCAGCCTGGTTTCTAGACACAATTACTCAGGAGAGTTAACAGGTATGTCTCTCCAGAAGCCACAGTCCATTGAAGAACCAGTGCCGAGAGACAGGGCATTATTTAATGGGAGCAGACAGACTTGATTCTTTTTGTCTGTGCCACAGTCAGCCCACCCTAGATTTCCTCAAACCGTCTAAAATCACTAAGCTGTGTTTTCTTTTCCACATTTTCTTTTTGCCAGCTTAAAAAAAAAGTCTGTCTAAAATTCATAAATACCCAGAACTCTTAATAGGATCTTATGTGCAAAAAGGTATTTGTAGGTAAAATTGGTAGAGATGAAGTCATACTGGAATAGTATAAGGCTCAAATGCAATGACTGGTGTCTTCATAAGAACAAAGGAAGATATCTAGAGGCACGCAAAGAAAGACTAGTCAAAAGCACAGAGTTTATGCCAGGGACAGCTGCCAAAGGAGGTCCAGGCTTCGTAGGGGGCGGTGAAAGAGGCAGAAGGCTTCTCCTTCAGACATTCCTCCCCAGGGAGCTGAGGGAGTTGCTATGGTTTTCAGCCACCTGCTTTGTGGTGTTTCTTATGGAATTTCCAGAACACCACTGCCCACATTTATTCTATTGCAGTCTTCCCACCCAACTTTCCTGCAGGCCCTTCCCCATCTCATCTCAGTCAACATAGTTGTCCTCTTCAAGCATGGAAAAAGTTTTCTACACTCTGTGTCTTTGAAGTTCTGCTTTCCAGGTTTTTATATGAACACACTTCTTAGTGACAACCATCAGGAAATATCACAAGGACCAAATGCTGGAAAATGACTGAGTAACTCATCATACACCCCGACAACTGAACATCATGCTGCTATTAAAATTATGAATTTCAACTGGCAACTTATGGAAAGAATTGGTACATGATAAGACAGGACAAGCAACTCCATGTTGGTTGATACATACATTTGTTGTAAGGACAAACTTTTATAATTTAGGTTATCTCTGAGAAGTTATAAAGTGAATGCTTATCTTTTTGTATATGTCCACATTTCTTTAAATAATAATGTTTTGCTCATAATACGCAAAATAATTTATCTTATTCAAATGTCACAGAGTCCTTCAATACTGCCATTTCTAGGCTACCTTGCACTGTGACTCAATTGTTCCTTTGAATTGTCCAGGTCTTGGGACCTGAAATCTATAAATGTTCCATCTTTCCTAACAAACTTGAAGATAGGATTAAATTAAAGAGATGGTGTAGTTATGTTAGAGTGTTTAGGTGGCCATCACGAAGAACCAGATATTGTGGGAAGCTTCTAGAAGGTGGAAGCAGCAGAGGCAGATCCTTCCTGGAGCCTCTAGAAAGAACACAGCTATTCTAATAACTAAGTCATTCTGACTTCTGACCTAGGAAATATAAGAGAATACATTTGTATTATTTTGAAACATCAACTTGACAGTAATTTATAGCAAAACAGCACAAAAACCAACACTTCCACCCAAAGTTCTTAAAATATAATTGACTCTGGTGTTTTCTTTCCTAATGTGGTGGGCTGGATTGTGTCCCACAAGATGTGTGTGCTGAAGTGTAAGCTCCAGGACCACAGAAGGAACCACTCAGCACTAGAGATTTTTGCAGAAGCAGCCAAGTTATAATGGGGTCATTTTATGACTAGAGTCTTTATCAGAAGGGAAAACGGAGACATAGACGCAGATGCAGACACACACACACACACACACACACACACACACAGAGAGAGAGAGAGAGAGAGAGAGAGAGAGAGAGAGAGAGAGAGAGAGAGTCCCTGAAAAGATGAGTGAGAGATCTGAGTGAGGCTGTCACAAGTCAAGGGATACCTAGGGCCACAGGAAGCTGGAAGCAACAAGGTGGCTCCTTCCCTGCTGGTATCAGAGAGAACAGGTCTTTGCTGACTCTTTGATTTTTGATTTCTGGATTTCCCAACCCTGGAAAGCTAAGTACTCTGATTCCATTATTGTTTATATTTAGCAAACACAGTTCCCAGTCTGTTCATCCTGAGTGACATTAGCCTCCTCAGCTTGAAGGCCCACCCAGACAGGTCCAGTTGATTCATTCATCACCCCCAGACACGACAAAGCTCTTGGCATGAACTGCCACCTCTTCTGTCACCTTCTCCTGTCAGTGCTCTTCATGTCTGCACTGGTGACGTTGTGTTTCTTCAGAAAAGTACTGGTCACAGTGTGTCTGAGAGCAATTTTTGTGTGTTCTTCACCTTTGTTCTTAACTAAATTGCAAATTCCAGAAACTACTAAAGAAACCAATTTCTTTCCCCACTTTTAAAAAGTGTTTAGCACAGAACCTGACATCCAACAAGCTAAAATATAGTCGAATATAACATGTCCCAAATAGTTTTTAAGAAGAGGTTTGAGCATTAACTTCAGAAGTCTGAACTCGAGCAGCCGACAAAACTGTCACTGGAAACATTACTCCTTTGTCACTGAGTTTGAATTACAATCGTGCATCACTTAGTCTTGGCAGCACATCCTGAGAACTGTCATCAAGCTGTTTTGCCACTGTGTAGACACCAGCATATACCTGCAAAAAGTTAGGTGGCCTAGCCTACCAGATACTCAGGCTCATGGTACAGCCCAGACTATAATTTGTAGCTCCTAAGCTAAAATCTATATAGAACATTATTAGACCAGAACATTATAGACAATTCTACTACTACGCTAAGTATATGGGGCATTAAACATATACAAATACTGAAGACATACAGTAAATATGGCTTATAGAAATACAAGATGACATGTCAACTAAGCTCTGGGTATGTCAGTGAGTGTGTGTGAATGTAGATGAAGACCTGGGACATGTCTGCGCACAGCATCACCTTATAATCATGGTATGATTATACTTTATTACATTATAGTATTAACTTACTGTAACTTTTATTTTATAACTTTTTTAAACTTTTAAAACTTGTGATTCTTTGGTAAAAACATTGTATAAAATGCAAATGTGTAGCTATGAAAAATATTTTCTTTGGGTATCGTCATTTTATAAGTGTTTCTCTATGTTTTTAATTTTTTTTCTCGTTAAGTTCCTTGTATTAAAAACCAAGACACATGGGCTAGGAATTTAGCTCAGCTAAGTGGTAGAGTGCTTGTCTTGCATGAAGCCCTGAGTCTGATTTCCAGCACCGTATAATGCAGGCAGAGTGGCACACCTACCCAGAAGTCCCTGCACTCAACAGGTGGAAGCAACAGGATCGGGAGTTCAATGCTATTCTGAGATATATATATATATATCAAGTTCAAGGTCAGCCTGGATGGGATGCATGTTATCATGTGGGGGGGAGGGAGATGGAGGAGCAGAGAGACAGAGACAGACAGACAGACACACACACACACACACAGGGTTGGGCTCATCTATACCACTGTCTTCCTTTCTGCTCTCTTGTACTGTGAGAAAGTCTGCAGGATGATAACACATAGACCTCTCGCCACCTATGACATCATCTTCTTGATCTCTCCTGAGGGCTTAGTTCTTAAAGGGCTCTCCCTTTTTTCTGAAATCTATGCGCAGAATTTTTGTTTTCTTTTCACATTTATCATAATTTGCTTGTGAATAAATCATGTCTGTTGGAATTACTCTCTATTAATGAAACCCTGCCAGGGCTGGGCTCCTGTATTCACACCTTTTAGGGAGCTTCATGCATCTACTTAAGAGTATACTACTATTTGGTGATTGACCATGAATTCTCCTGGAGTTTCCCTCATTCCTCTGTAGCTGCCTGAACTCTGGCTTCATTTTCAGCTAGGAACTCTCTTCCCAACCAAGCAACTCCTTATGTCAACTCCACAGGAACCTCCTCTCCTCCAGGGACTCTGGTGGGGTTCTTGCCTATTCCAAGAGTGCAACTATTGGTATCTTTCTCAGCCTGTTAGTATCATGCACCTGTCTCCTTTTGGTGCCCTCTGAAGTTATGATGTCCTTCCTGAGTGCATCATACACTTCTTGGATCCCAAACAAGGATCCTGGTGAATCACGGCTGTGGCAAGCTTTCCATAATGACATCAGTGTTGTCTTGGTGTCTTACCCATAACCAAAGGACACCCACCCTGCTATACACACACACACACACACACACACACACACACACACACACACACCTTGTTCATCGTGCATGCTGGAGAGGCAGGGCACACCATAACTACTCAGTATAAGAATCCAGACACCAAACCCAGGGGACCTCTAGGGTTAAAGGCCTAGAAGGTCTCTGGAGAGTCATTGCTAGAGTCTGATGGCAGTCGATGATAGAAGCAGTCACATACACGCTCATTCACCACATACACACTCATTCACCACATACACACTCATTCACCACATACACACTCATTCACCACATACACACTCATTCATCACATACACACTCATTCACCACATACACACTCATTCACCACATACACACTCATTCATCACATACACACTCACCACTTACACACTCATTCACCACATACACACTCATTCATCACATACACACTCATTCATCACATACACACTCACTCACCACATACACACTCACTCACCACTTACACACTCATTCATCACATACGCACTCATTCATCACATACACACTCATTCAAGAAGAAAAGAGGTGTGCATATGCAAGCATGCTCTTTTCTTCCGACTTCTATAGAGCTCTCAACCCCCTGGAAGGTGCTGCCCACATCCAGGGCAAACACTTTCCCTGGATATGGCCCACAGACATTCATAGGTATGATCTATCACTCTTAGACTCTTGTTAATGCGCTCCAATTTTCACTCAAGACTAAACTCCACACTGGGTCTAAAGGGTGGTGTTTGCAGGGTAAAACACCGCTTCAATATTGATGTGCAGACCACCGAAAGGGTGATGTGCAGGACCAGTATTGACCATTTATATCGGAAAAGCAGGCTATTTTCCAAGCAGTATACTCCATCTTCCCAGAAGAACAGTTACGAAGGATGCCCTGAATTAGTAGCAATGTCCTCCGTGACTTCTCTTTCTCCTGTGTGACACATGCCATGTCATTATAATGGCCATTTGTCATCTTCTGTTGTTGCTTCCGCTTTTTCTGTTGTTTCTCCTCCCCGCCCTCCATTCATCTTCCTCAATCCTTTTTTGAGACAGGGTCTTGCTATGTATCCCTAGCTGCTCTGGGACTTGAAATATAGACCAGGATGGGCTTGAACTCACAGAGGTGAATCTGCCTCAGCCTCCAGAAAACTGGGATGAGTGCCGCTGTGCCCAGACCTCAGTACTTCTCTAGAAGCTCAAAGGTTTTGGGATCCTCACTGCACACAAAGGTCTTCAATGTGTTGCTGTACCACTGGCCTAAATTAGATAGTTTTCTTGCCTATGAGAGTCTTGAACCCTTGCATCGTTTTATCCTTTCTATGGAAAGCTCTTTCAGACCTAAGTTTCCAGATTAGAAAAGGTTTATTCTATGGAAGATCTGCTCTGAAAATTAATTTCTTTCATGACCAAGACTACCCCCAAATTCTCAAAAGACTCACCACTCATTTTCACATTATGAAGTGGAAAATGGATTATTTAAGCCATCTAGACACCAGCACCACTGTTGGGTTCAGCATTCTTTCAATATTGTAAACAATACTTTTGCTTTGGCCATAATTGTCTTGAGGTTTAGAGGGATACTTGTATGAAGATGTATTTGCTGTGATTGCTATAATAAAAAGCTGAGTGGCCAATAGCTAAGCAGGAGATATGGGCAGGATTTCTGGGAAAAGGAAACAAATGGAGGAGAATTGAGGGGCACAGGAGACGCCGGGAAACACGGAGAGGAAATAGAAGGTTCAAGATGGAAGAGAGGCAATGCCTTGTGATAGAACATAATTAATTTAAGTTTAAGAGCTAGTTAGAAACAAACCTAAGCTATAGGCTACGCTTTCATAATTAATAACAAATCTCCATGTCATTATTTGAGAGCGAGCTAGTGGCCCAAAGGAAAGTCAAATTACAGCTACTATCCTGTGGCAGGTCTCTGACCCGAGCCATTATACTTTATATGGGCATTTGTCAGTATGTGTGTGTGCCAACATGTATGTGTTTGTATCTCTGTGTGTATGTATGTGTACCAGCATGTGTGTATGTTTTTATAGCTAAATGTGTGACTATGTATGCCATACATGTGTGTGTGTGTAGGCCAGAGCTTTATGGCATGTGTCTCCCTCATTCTTCATCTTTGAGAAGGTTATCTCATTGAACCTGGAGCTCACTGATTCTTTTTGGGTACACTAGTTCACCAGAAAACCTCAGTAATCCCCCATACCAGTACTTGGATTATAGGTGATGCTGTTGGACCCAGACTTTTACACAGGTGCCAAGGATCAAACTCTGGTCTTTTACCCAGCAAGCACCTTGAAGACTGAGCCCCACCCCAAGCCCTTATTTGTCATGATACAGGTCCTTTAACAGCTTCTGCTACTTTACTCCTCAGGATCACAGAATTTATTGCACCATTTTCTCACAATTTGATTTAATTTCATGTGGTGCTCATTGCACCCTCCATGATAATGTTGCCAGCAAGAAGCCACATAGTGATTAACCTGAAAATAAAATTCAAAGTAATTAAGTACTACAAAGGTGAAAAATCAGTGTTGGTCATTAATCACTGTTAGTCATATTCTTAATTACTTTTCATGAATATTATTGTAATTTTGTTTTCCTCTAGCAAATGTATGCTAACTCAGGAGAACAGAAACAAAAATTAATGTGGAAACAATATTCAGCATTAACAAAACCAAATGATTGTGAAATACATTTAAATGTTCAAATGTTGCAAAGCTCATCACTCCAAAGATAAACTGAAGTAGGATTTTTGGTACAAAATGCTTGTAAATATTATGTGTGATTAAATATATATTTACTGCAAAATTCAATTTGACTTTCACCTGATTGACTTCATCTTAGGCACAGGTATCTTTTTATTTGCAGCTTGAACTTAAATCCAAGTGACTCTCGTCCAAAACTTCATGGCAGAAGCCTCTCTGCTTAAGCCCTTGGCTGGCACCAACTCCAATACAGTTAGAAGTCCATGGGAATGTACCATTGAACACCTTACTCCTAAGCCCACGGCTCCTCAATCTAGGATCGTAAGTTCTTTCCAGATAAGCCACAAGGTTTACTTCAAGGGTCCACATGCAAGGAGACAAGCTGTACATAGATGAGTATATCTCCATAGGCTGATAGCATTGCTTCTTGCCATTCTGTCCCTAAATCCAAGAGGTGGCTAGTGACAGGATCAAACTCTGTTTCCGTGCTCCTGGACTGACCTTCAGGTTTTCAGGAAGAGAGGACGAAGTTGCAGAGAAGGGGAAGAAAACCACTTTTTCAGATTGCTAATTGAGATGTAGAACTCCCCAAAATTCAAACCTGGCCTTTTGTATCATTAGGATGTCAAGTAGGAAGGCAGAATCTACGGCACCCAATAGCTTCTTGGCTTGGTAATATCTGTGCATCTAGGCATCTGGGTTATGGCTCACTGTGAGAACCATAACCGTTCAAGGTTCTGAATATGGTCTTAAAGAATCTTTTTTTCCACTAATCATTTCTCTGTGAAGAGTTAAGTGTGTAGGAAATACCTCCATGCATAATTTATGACAGGAAACGAAGTCTGCAGTCTGGAGACTACACAGTCTGCATGGGGGGTTTCATTTACTCTTCACAACCACACAACAGGGAGGCTCTCTGGAAAAACTAAGATTCAGTGACATTGACTAATTTGTTCCAGGCCACAAAACCAGAGCGTCAGTTAGCTTCAGTTGCACAATAAACTGCCTTAAATTGAACGTGACTTAAAATAGCAATGATTTATTTACTTTTTTTCTCTTCTGGAGGGTTGGGCGACTACACTGCCAGTCCTCTGACTGGGTGGGCAGCTGAGGTCAGCTGGATTCTGGGCTGGAAGGGAAGCATCCTAGTTCCTCTCACAATCGTCCAGTTTCTGGTGCTGCTATGGCAGAGAATGAAGATGTTCCCCAATTTGTCTTTACTGCTAACCACTGTGTTTCCTTGCCATCTTAAGTTTCCTGTCACTGGGTCCAATGCCCACCACCTGCTGGTTCTTTATAATAGACACG
The DNA here is from genome assembly GCF_950005125.1 of Chionomys nivalis. Classification (NCBI taxonomy): domain Eukaryota; kingdom Metazoa; phylum Chordata; class Mammalia; order Rodentia; family Cricetidae; genus Chionomys; species Chionomys nivalis. The sequence continues at coordinate 142,588,595 of NC_080086.1, forward strand.
CAGTTTGTTGACATGCAGTGTAACCCTGAATGGTTACTTAACCTACATTAACGTTCTTCCTTTACAAAACAAGGGTACGGCACAGATCACACCTGGTTGTTCCAAGATTCCAGCAGCAATGCAAGAGTGCTTGACTCCAGGTTGGCATTCAGACTATATATTCTGTCTGTATATAAATATATATAATTAGTGTGGGATTGCTCGTGTTGTGATGGGCAGGAAAGAGAGAGTAAATAGAGAGTAGAGTAGGGAGAGAGGAGAGGAGAGGGATGAGGGAGGAGAGAGAAAGGAAATAAGAGGAATGTGAGATCGGGACAAAATACAAGAAGTATCCCCTAATGGCACATCTTTCCTTCAGCTAGACCCCACTTGAGAAAATTCCTGTTTCTTCCCAACAATGTTACCATATTAAGAATCCATTGGTGAATTTATTCTTTGATTATTTTGATAGGAGAGTTCTCATGATTTGTCAGCTCTTAATGTTTGGATCTCGCATCTGGGGATGAAGCCTTCAACACACAAGTCGTTAAAGGGTTAGTCCATACCTAAAGCCTAACAAAGAGCAAGAATTACTATTTGGACCAGCATTTCCCACACTTTATTATGTGGGTTTTCATTGACTGAACTAAGAATATGCGAAAGAACTTACAAAGAAAAGTCGTCACATGTAGAAAGATGCTTCTAGTATAACAACTCATTGATATTCAAACTGAAAATGTGGGGGCTTCAGGACCTAATGGCTTCAGTGCAGAATTCTACCATAATTTCAAAGAAGAGCTGATATTAAACAATACTCCTCAAATTGTTCTACACAATAGAAGCAGAAGAAACATTGCCAAACTCCTTTTTATGAGACTCCAGTTACCCTGAAACCCAAACCATACAAAGACACAGCTAAGAAAGAGAATTACAGACCAATCTCCCTCATGAACATTGATGCAAATATACTCAATGAAATACTGGCAAACTGAATCCAAGTATTTATCAGAAACGTCATCCACCATGATAAAGTAGCTTTATCCCAGAGATGCAGGAATGGTTCAACATACAAAAAAAAAAAAATCCATTAATACAATACACCACATAAATAAACTGAAAGCGGAAAAAAAACACATGATTGTATCATTAGATGCTGAAAACGCTTTCAACAAAATCCAACACTCCTTCATGATAAAGGTCGTGAAGAGAACAGGGATACAAGCAACATTCCTAAACATAATAAAGGCAATATATAACAAACCAACAGCCAACATCAAACTAAATGGATAGACACTCAAAGCGATTCCACTAAAATCAAGAACAAAACAAGGCTGTCCACTCTCTCCATATCTATTCAATATAGTACTCAAAGTCCTAGATAGAGCAATAAGACAACAAGAGGAGATCAAGGGGATATAAATTAGAAAGCAAGAAGTCAAACTTTCACTATTTGCTGATGGTATGATAGTATACATAAGTGACCCAACAATTCTCCCAGGGAACTCCTACAGCTGATAAACACTTTCAATAATGTTGTAAGATACAAAATTAATTAAAAAAATTAGTAGCCCTCTTATATACAGATAACAAATGGGCTGAGAAAGAAATCAGTCTTTGAAGAATAAAATTGAAGAAGTTATCAGAAAATGAAAAGATCTTCCATGCTCATGGATAGGTAGTATTATCATAGTAAAAATGGCAATCTTACCAAAAGCCATCTACATATTCAATGCAAGCTCCATAAAAATCTCAGTACAATTCTTCACAGACCTTGAAAAAACAATATTAAATTTCATATGGAAGGACAAAAAACCCAGGATAGGCAAAACAACTCTGTATATTAAAGGAACTTTTGGAGTTGCTGGCATCCGTGACATCAAGCTCTGTTTTTTTGCATAAAAATAGACAGGAAGACCAATGGAATTGAATCAAAGATCCTGATATTAACCTACACATCTTTGAACACTTGATTTTTTTACAAAAAAGCCAAAAATATAAATGGAAAAATTAAAGCATCTAAAACAAATGGTGCTGGAATAACTTGACATGTAGAAGAATGCAAATAGATCCATATCTATCACCATACACAAAACTGAAGCCCAAATTATCTAGGTCCAGAGATCTCCAAAAAGAGGAGGAAAAATTGAATGGGATAATAGGCAATTTAGTATGAACTTATTCACACTAATAATCATAATAGTAGGTCATACAAGTTCAAATTATATTTGTTATTTCTGTTTACAATATTTTACACCTATGCAAAGTTATTTTGTCAGATTGTATATATGCATGTTTTTACCTCTGTTTAAGACATTTTGCATATTGATACAATTTTTAGGATATATTTTCATATTACATTATATAGTCCTACCTCTGATCAAGATAATTATACATTATTTACATTTTGAAGTCATTTTCCTCATTTACTACATGGTTGTTTACAGATTATTTAATATTCTGATATGAAGTCTTAGTCTTTAGGTTATTCCTGTATTAATTATTATTGTCAATAGTTATTCACATTTGTTATACATACAGTCAGACTAATTAGGTTCTTTAGATACATAGAGATTGTATTCTGTTTATATAGGTAATCTTCAAACACTTTAAGGATCTTTAGAACCTGGCATTTAAATAACTTAGGGTTTTGTTGATGTGAGACATGATTGCTCTGACAGCACCAATCTATTCCTGAAAGAATGTTGAGCACACTCCACTCTGAGTTTGTTTTTTTCTTGACACAATTGGCCTTTGGGCAAGGAACTTCCCATGTCTTGATCACTGACAAAGTACATGGTGTCTGGACTGGATAAGCAGGACACAAGGAAAAAGGCTGCCAAACCTTGCCAAGATAGGGTAAGACAGTTCTCAAAATTTTACTTGTAGTGATGAGGCCAGCGGGCTGCATCCCGCCGCCCAGCTAGCTTTACCCGAAATAATTACACAGAAACTGTATTCATTTAAAACACTGCCTGGCCCATCATCTCTAGCCTCTTCTTGGCTAACTCTCACATCTTAATTAACCCATTTCTAATAAATCTGTGTATCACCACATGACTGTGGCTTACTGGCAAGATTCTAGCCTACATCCATCTCGGGCCGGAGAGCCATGGCGTTTGCCACACTGCCTACTTCCTCCCAGAATCCTGTTCTGTCTACTCTGCCTACCTAATTTTCTGTCCTATCAAAAGGCCAAGGCAGTTTCTTTATTCAATCAATGAAATCAACATAAATCAGAAGACTTTCCTACATCATTTACTACCTCTGAAAATGGTCTGTCAGTAGACCTTAGCCAAAATTGGTTGCTTAGCAGTAGCCAGTGGTCTCTGTCATATACTGCATGCTTTGGAAGCTACTTGATTGCACTTCTTGACTACTCAAGTAATATTATCTTTCTTCTCAGGCCTTCAATGGGGTTAAAGATTAGATAGACATAGTTGCCTTCCTCTTATGATTTAGCCAAGCCATTTCCAATGCAAGACTTAGACTCTTTAGAATAGAATGTTTATTAAAACATTTAGCATGTGTTCCTTGTTTGATATTGTTTATGTTGATTATAATCTTAATTTTATACTTAATATCTGTTCTTAATGTATATAATCTGTATTGGGTTTGAAACTCTCTTATTTAGACAAAAGAGGGAGGTGTTGGGGAACCTCTGTCAGCCAATGATCTTCAAGAGATGGGACCAGGTTACGGCATGATCTTTTGGGTACCAGAAGTATAACGCAGGCCTGCCTAGGGTTTGCTCTCTTTGTGCTTCCCGTGCTTCACAGCTGAAGTTGGACTTCTCATTCCTGTCTCGTGAGTTTGCTCCTTATAATAAAACATATTTAATTGGTTTATCTTGGGGTTATCCTGGGATTCTTTAATTCAAGTCATTCAACAAGTATGTACTCATTCATAAGTGGATACCAGACATACAGCAAATGATAACTAGCCTACAATCTACAACCCCAGAGAAGCTAGAATCCTCTTCTAGAAACAGATGAAAGCAGATACAGAGATCCACAACTAACCACTGGGCCTAGCTCCAAGCAAAGAGAGGGACAAACGATAAACAAAGGGTTCAAGGCCATGATGGGGAAATGCACAGAATCGGCCGACCTGAACTTGTGTGAGATCACTGACTCCTGACTGACAACTAGGAAACTTGCATAGGCCTGAATTAGGCACCCTGAATACAGTTGACAATCGCCTGGCTTGGGCAGTATATGAGGCCACTGACAGTGGGACCAGGATCTAATGCTAATGCATGAACTGGCTTTGTATAGCCCATTCTCTATGGAGAAATATTTTGCTCAGCCTAGGCACAGGGTTGGGGGAGGACCTTGGTTCTGCCTCAATGAGGGGATGGGACAGTCATAGTTGACTTCCCAGGGGAGCCTTAACCTCTCTGTGGAGCAGATGGAAGGATGTGGGGGGGGAGTGGGAAGAGAAAAAGAAGGGGGATCTGGGATGTAAAAAAAAATAATTAATCAAAAAATAATGTGGGGACTTAGGATGTTAATGGAAGAACACTTCCTTACCATGCCCAAGGCTCTGATTTGACCTCAGCACTGGTCCCTTAATCCCATGTTGATGTGGTGGAGTGCTTAAACTGGACAGAAAGCTAAGAAATGTGTTTTTAAGGTTAACATCAGGAACGGAGTTTAACCTTTTTAAATTCTGTTTTCAAGTTCATAGATGTAGGTAGCACAACTCAGCTTCACAGAACCATTCTCGGGTACTTTTCGGATGAAACTGGGGCTCATATGCATCACAGAGCCAAAGACGGGCACTGATACTGTTCTTCCCATGAGACATTGCAGCTACTACCTTCCACAGAAAAGCACGTTTTTCTTTTATCTCTTTGATTCAGAACTTGGAGACAAGCTGGGGTGTTAGCGCTGGGAGAGAGGTGACTAAGTTATCAGATATATTAGTTCACAAATCCCAGCTCTTAGCATTTTCTGTCTTGAATACAGATGGGATTTCCCCCCTCCCCCAACCTTTTCTCTGTAGTCTGAGTTTGGATACAAGTCATCTTTACATCGCTCAGATTTGATTAGTGGTCCAGATATTTGTTTAGGTAGTGGTTCTCACCATGTGGATTGCAACCCCTTTGGGGGGTCGAATGACCCTTCACGGGAATCACCCAAAACCATAAGAAAGCACAGATATTTATGTTATGATTCATAACAGCAAGAAGATTAAAGTCACAAAGTAGCAACAAAAATAATTTTATAGTTAGGGAGGGGGTCACCACAACATGAGGAACTGTATTAAAGGGCTGCAGCATTAGGCAGGCTGAGAACCCCTGCTCTAGAGCCTCTGGGGCTACCCATCTTTTTCTTTGTTGAAGCATTACATCCTGTCACTCATCTTTCAGAAAGCCTTCTTGCTACCTCTTCTACTGGATGGTTCTTTACAAGTCTTGTCATTAGAGCCCAGGATCTGCAGTCATGTAACACTGTCTTTGAGACCCAGGGTCTGTGGCTGTCAGGAACAGTTTGAGGAGTGAGGGTGGCAAATAGAGATAGTGTCCTGAAATCGCCATCGAAATGGCAAGACTGCACAAATGTGTGCATTAGCGGCCAGTGTCCAAGGGGTGGTTGTGATGAATGCATGGAAGCAGAGGAAGAAGGACAAGGCCTGAAGGGACAGGTCTGAATTTCTAAGAACGAAGGAGTTCATCTCTGGGTGATCTAGGACTGCTCTGTCAATGTTACAGCACAGTTCCTCCAAGAGCTTACAGCCAGTGCTTTCTGGACACTTCCATGCTAGGGCAGTGGGCGAAGCTCAGGAATGTGCCTATGCTTTGCAAAGCGATGCCTGCCCTCTCTGGAGCCACAGCAGCCGATCCTGTTGGCGGCTGTTTTCTAAACTCAAACTCTGCTGTGACACTCAGATGTATGGACAGCAAATCTTTATTCACATATTTGGCAACCTAAGTCCCCTCCTCTTCTCCTCGTTAATACATGAGTGTATCATCTATATGTTGAATAAATACTCAGCTCCTTGAACCTGTTCTATGCAAACTTTAGCACTAGTTGCTTTTGTTTTTTTGTTTTTTGTTTTTGCCAAACGTTTGTTGTTCCAAGTTTTCAAGTAGAAGGAGAGGGCAGATATTGTTTTCATCACTCTCTGCAGTACTTTACACACTGATACAGATATAGATATATATAGAGAGATATAGATATGCATATATCCCTTACTTCGATGAAAGGCAGTGGGAGTCTCCATAGGCGACTTTGGTTTAAAATTACTTGATTTTTAAATGGACAGAAGCCATATTTGAAGTGGTGTATACACACTCTAAATCCCAATCCCATTGGCCAGGATTCCAGTGCTAGGCAAGGTGCTCAGCTGTTTGCTCAGGTGAGCTTTCTGTTGAGGCCGCTTCACCCTGGGAGGCTGGTAAATTGTACAGTTGCTTATTCCTGGGCAGATGCCTCCCTATCATGTGATCTTGTTCCATTCAACTTCTTGAACCTTGTGCAGAGGGTCAATTCCTCTTCTAAACGCCAACCTCTGAGATGGATGTGGTCTTGCAACTGCCCGCTTCTGCTGACTTAGCAGTTGCTTTGTCAATTCTCCTAGAAACCATGTTTTCAACTCTGTTGGTTTCTCTTAAGTACAGAATGGGGAACAACCTTTCTGATGTGTGCATTGCTAACCTTTGGCCTTTCTTTACCCACTGTATCCAATGCCAGTGTTTACGTTTAAATCTGGTTTTCCCCCACTGTGAGTTTATAGGGAGAGAATAAGTTAGGATGTATGCCCATAGCAAAATCGCCCCCAGTCATCTGGTAACCAGGTAACCACGGAGAATTGAGCTTTGTTCCCATAGCCCTACCTTCGCTAAAGTTACAAGTAGCTACTTGTACAGTGAGCAACAAGATTTACATTGCAAGTAGGTCATGGCCAGGTGAGAAATGAATGGTGGTGGTGCTTATTTTAAAGGTCACAGGGCCCAGCCCTTGAACCTCATCACGATGTTCACTTACAGGCCAAAGTTTAATGTACGGTCACTGGCTTCCCTGTGCACATGTCTGTTCCCCTAGCTAGAATGGGTGCTCTTTGAGGCCAGGAGCAGTTTCTTACTCTTAAGTTTTGACATTGTCTGACTCCATAGTCTAAAGCCATAATATTGCTAAGGAACTGAATGCTCTTCAAGGAGACAAAGCCATTTGCATGGAAAAATGTGGTGGAACTTGAAGGGACTGGGACAAGAGTCCACTTTGTGCTGAGGGAGAGCAGGAAGGTCGCACACATAGACAAGTATAGTAGAACCGCCCCTAAGCTTCTAAGTTAAGCAGCAGAAAATGTAGAGAGTTAAATAAAGACAAAACTGTCCTGAAGCAGCCTGGATCCTGTGATATGGCTTGTCAGCCTGACAAGGGCAGGTGGCAGCTCTAGCTAATCCTGAAAATGAGAAACACCCCTGCCTGGGTTTCTTGAGAAATAATATTATCAACAAGCGGCAGATATAACCAAAAATCATTTGTTTTGCTTTTCCTCCCTTCTGAGGACTGACGTGTTGACAGAATTAACTTGCCTCGGAAGGGAGTGACCCTCTGTGCAGCCACATCAAAACCAGTTTTAACCAACAGTTAGCTGGAAGGCACTTCTTGGGAATTTGTTGATAGGGTTTTGTTGCTGTGCTAATTCATGCTCAAGACCATACAGCTAGCTACCAGATAGCTTTTCCTGGGTACCCAGCCTTTCTGTGATGTCCAATGTAGAACAGTGTTGTGAGTTTTCCTATCATAAATGTGGCTGGAGTGAGTCACTCCCGAGACTTGGAAAGCCTGAGACTTTATCCTCCCATGCCGCTATATCCCTGAAATTCCCAGCTAGGATGCTGGGACTCAGGTAGTTCATCTGACCATTGAAGTTTAAATGAACCAAAGTCCAGAGAGAGAAAGGAATGTTCAGTCGTTTGGGGAATCTCCCCACCTCCTACCCCCTGATAAGTCAGAAATCTGAGTCTCCACAGAGGCCTGCTCTGTGGCTGTGATCAACTGATCATCACCAGCAAGGTTCTGATGGGGGTGGGTCTTGTATTTATCTGTTGCTTTCATTGGTTAATTAATAAAGAAAACTGCTTGGCCCTGATAGGACAGAAAATTAGGCGGAGTAGACAAAACAGAATGCTGGGAGAAAGAAGCCGAGTCAGGAGTCGCCATGATTCTCCCACTCCAGACAGACGCAGGTTAAGATCTCCCTGGTAAGCCAGCTCGTGGTACTACACAGAATATTAGAAATGGGTTAGATCAATATGTAAGAGCTAGCCAATAAGAGGCTGGAGCTAATGGGCCAGGCAGTGATTAAAAAAATACAGTTTCCGTGTAATTATTTTGGTACATAAGCTAGCCATGTGGGCGGCTGGGTGCTGGGGACACAGCCCTGCCGCCGCTCTATATTTCAACAAGGTTCTGCCAGCTTTACCCTTCCCTTGTTTCTGGTTGCTCTGTCACCACACGTGACTGTGTCCCTGTCCTGGTTGAAGCCCCCGACACCCTCATTCTGCTGAAGTTTGTTTATTTGACGAAAGCCGTTGACTTTAAAATTCAAGCCGCAAAGCAGCTCCTAATTGTTAGAGACAAAGTCCGTGTCCTTAGGGCGTCCTACAGGACTCCACCCAAGCTTCCCCTGACTGCTGTGTCCCGCCTTGCTCTTTCTCCACTCTTAGCTCCCATCTTGCCTCAGTGTCGCCTATAGCTACATAGCACATACTAAAATTAAACGAGAACCGTGGGGCCCCAGATAGGAGGATCAAGAAGAAAGCACAGGAGTCAATGCAGAGTTTCTAGTATTGACAACACAGTGCATTTTCAACCATGGCAGGAAATAAAGAAAGGAGAAGTATAGGGACGAGGATAATGCAGCTAGTGTCTGAGTTCTTAGTTACTTTTGATGTTTGTCAACACCATATACCTATGTGTAGGTGAAAATACCCAATACTTCTATAATTCTAGTTTAAAACAAAACCTTAGTTTCTTCTCACTTTTCCCATCTTTCCCTTAACTTGAGAGCTTCCTGTTCTTTCTCCTGTTCACTAGATCTGTACATGTCAAAGGAATCTTTTGCTTCTTTGATTTTAAAGTTGCAATCTTCATGATCTTTCACGTACAAAACGATGGGTTTCCATACATGTGTATCGTTGTACTGTGCTCACAGTTTCCCTCCCAATACCCTCTCTGGTCCCACGTACCCTCCTGTTGGTCTCCTTCCTCTCCAGGTTGACTGCTTTCTGTTTTCCTGAGTATAGTCTTAGTCCACAAAGTGAGCAGCTAGCATGTCGCGCACTGTGTCTCCAGATTGTCTTACTCTGCAACCTGTGAAAATGGTGACTGATTTTTCCCCCCAAGTCACAATCCAGTATTTACCTTGTCACATGAGTGTGGCTCATGGCCAAGCTGTGTGCCTTCCTGTATAATTACAATCCCTTTCTTGTGAGTTTCATATAATTCACTAAGTTAAAAATTGCCTGCTTCGATTATTCCAAATGTATTTTTAAAATAGCATTCTGTTGTTTACTGAATATAGTATCTTATCTCTCTAAGTATATTTATATTATAAAATATATAATAAATACTATAACATATTTATATTCAGAGCTACTCCATGAATTTCTGTTCCTTATGAAGGTTTGGTTAGATAATTTGTTTTACATAGTGCTTTTTGGTTTTCTTCCAAATTGGTACTTTCCTTGTGGTTCCTTGCAGTCTGTCTCTGTAAGGATAAGAAACAATTACTGTATGTGATCAGGAGATCTGCCATTACTAAGCTGACTGGAGGGGTCCCAGACATGTGACTAGTGGCTCGTTTGTGTTTGCATACAGGTTCTTTCCTAAGAAGATCTGGTTACTGTGGAGAGGAACCCTCCAGGTTCCTAAGAGGGGTGAAGGTGGAAAAGAGCTTCTAGCTGCTACCCTTCCCCTGTGCCCAGTGCTCCAGGTATGTGGAGGATATGGGTGTGCAGACTTCCCTCTTGCTCTAGGCAGGTGCCTCTTCTACACTCTTTCCTGTCTACCACATCTGTCAAATGTTCTCAAGAGGAACCTTTGAGCGGACGCCCCCTCCTCTTGTGCTACCCACATCTTCCTCAGTGCTTAGTTCTCGACCGTTTTGAGCCTTTGTACAATTTTGGATTCTGAGGTTGTGTGTTTCTTATTGATACCTTGCTTCCATCCTTGGCAAACTGTTTATTCTCTGTCCTTCATGTTTGAGCTGCTCCTTCAACCGTTGTCTCTCCTGCCTTCTTGTGCCAGAATATTTGTGCCTTTAGAAAAACGTCTTTAGGATAGATCAATTCCCAATTTTCTGAGAAAATGCCTTTATAAGTTCACAGTCCCACCAGCAATGGAGGAGCATTTCACTTGCTCCATCTCCTCTCCAGCATGAGCTGTCACTTGTGGTTTTGGTCGTACCCATTTTGACAGGTGTAAGGTACAATCTCAGAGTTGTTTAATTTGCATTTCCCCATGGCTAAGGGTTTTGAACATTTAAGTGTTTCTCAGCAGTGTGAGACTCTTCTATTGAGAATTCTGTTTAGATCTGTATCCCAGCTTTTAATTGGATTATTTGTTTTTTGTTTTCGATGTCTAGTTTTTGAATTCTTTATATATTTTGGAAATCAGGACTCTATCAGAGGTAGGGATGGTGAAGATCTTTTCCCATTCTGTAGGCTGATATTTTGTCCCATTGACCGTGTCCTTTGCCTTACAGAAGCTTTTAAGTTTTATGAGATTCCACTTAATTGTCTATCTTAGTGTCTGGGCTATTGGTGTTCTACTCAGGAAGTTGTCTTCTGTGCCAATGCGTTCAAGGCTATTCCCCACTTTCTCTTCTATCAGGTTCAGCGTATTTGGAATTGTGTTGAGGTCTTTGATCCCCTTGGACTTGAATTTTGTGCAGGGTAATAGATATGAATCTATTTACATTCTTCTATATGCTTGGTGTAGTAGGTTTTTCTGTTTGTGTGGTGCTTTCATTGGTTGAATAAAGAAACTGCCTTGGCCTTTTGATAGGGCAACCCTTAAGTGGGCAGAGTAGACAGAACTGGATGCTGGGAAAAAGAGCAGAGTCAGGCAGATGCCATGATTCTCCTGCCTGAGACAGATGCTGGTTAGAATCTTTCCTGGTAAGCCACAACCTCTTGGTGATATACAGATTATTAGAAATGGGTTAAATCAAGATGTAAGAGTTAGCCAAAAAAAGGCTAGATATAATGGGCCAGGCAGTAATTAAATTAATACAATTTCTATGTGGTTATTTCGGGGGTTAAGCTAGCCGGGCAGCAGGACGCAGCCTGCTGCTCCTTACAACATATGCTGACATCCAGTTATGCCAGTAGCATTTATTGAAGATGCTTTCTTTTTCTATTGTACAATTTTGGCTTCTTTGTCAAAAATCAGGTGTCCATGGGTGTGTGGATTTATCTGGGTCTTTGATTGGATTCTATTGATCCACCTGTCAATTTTATAACTATAGCTCTGTAGAATAGCTTGATGACAGGGATGATCACACCTCCAGAAGTTTTTTTATTGTACAGGATTGTTTTAGTGAACATTTTCCCCCATATTGAATTCAGTATGGTTCTTTCAAGATCTGTAAAGATTCGCATTGGGAATTTAATGAGAATTGTGTTGAAACTTTAGAGTGCTTTTGGTAAGATGCCATTTTTATGATGCTAATTCTACTGAGCATGAACATGAGAGATAGATCTTTCCATATTTTGATATAAGATCCAGCTATACCACTCTTGGGCATATACCTAAAGCATGCTCAATCATACCATAAGGACACGTGCCCAACTATGTTTATAGCAGTTTTATTCATAATAGCCAGAACTTAGACACAACCTAGATGTCCTTCAGCTGAAGAATGGGTAAAGAAAATGTGGTACATTTACACAATGGGTTACTACTCTGTTGTTGAAAACAAGGATATCATAAAATTCAAAGGAAAATGGATGGAACTAGAAAAAAATTATCCTGAGTTAAGTAACACAGACCTAGAAAGATAAACATGGTATGTACTCACTCATAAGTGGATGTTAGCCGCAAAATAAAGGATATTCGTGCTATAATCCGCAGACTCAGAGAGGCTAGGTAAAAGGGAGAGATCAATGAGGACACTTGGATCTCCTTGGGAGGGGAACATAGGAGAGATTTTGTGGGTGGACTGGGGCAGGTGAGGATGGGAACATGAGGATTCAGGTGAGAGAAAGAATACTGAAAGAGATGACTTGAAAGAGGACCATTTCAGGGTAAAGCAGAAACCTGGTGCAAGGGAAACTCCCAGGAATCTACAAGGATGACCTCAGCTAAGACTCCTAACAATAGTGGATACATAGCCTAGAACTGGCCATCTCCTGTGACCAGGCAAGACTTCCAGTGGAGGGATTGGGACATCAATCCAGCACTTAACCTTTGACCTACACATGTGTCCTGCCTACGGTATTAGACACATACTGCCTAGAGCACCAGGGTCCAAAGACTGGGTGGCCCAGAGACCCAGGATAGAACCAAACAGGACTGGAGAAAAAAAAAGTCACTGTAATGATGCCTAATGACATTCTGGTATACTCATAGTTTGGTACCTAGTCCAAGAGTCCATCAGAGAGGCTTCATCCAGCAATTGATGGGAGCAAATGCAGACCCTCAGGCAAACATCAGGTGGAACTTGGGAAATCCTGCATAGGAGAGGAATTGTAGGAGCCAGAGGTTTCAAGGACATCACAAGAAAGCCCACAAAATCAACTAACCTGGGCTCATAGGATTTCACAGAGACTGAACTGACAACCAGGGAGCCTGCATGAGACTGACCAAGGCTCTCAGCATAGTTGTGACAGTTGTGTAGCTTGGTCTCCTTGTGGGACTCCTAACAGCGGGAGCAGGAGCTGTCTCTGATTCTTTTGCTGACTTTTGGGACCCTACTCCCCATACTGGGTTGCCTTGCCCAGCCTTAGAACAAAGCGAGGTACTTAGTCTTACTGCAACTTGATATGCCATGTCTTATTGATATCTGTAGAAGGTCTGCCATTTCTAAACAGAAACAGAAGAAGAGTGGATAAGGGGTGGAGGAGAGGTGGGGGGAGGGACTGGGCAAAGAGGAGGGAGGGAAAACTGTAATCGGGACATAAAATAAATGAATAAATATTTTTTAAAAAGTATTTACTCTCTTACTCTAAAGAGGTTCCCTTGGGAGCAGAAATTAGATGGACCCAGTTTACTGTGGTTTACAGGGCTGGCTTCCATCTTGACAGGTGGAGTTTAACACTGAGGGAATTTAGCAGGGATTTGGAGAGGTGAGCCAGAAGTGTTGGAGAAGCATGTCAGCAGAAAGTGCTAGTTAAAATGGTGACTACCCAGTAGAGTGTGGGGGTGGGTGAGATAATCATTCGGCCAAGGGTGGGCTCCTGGGAACCCCAGAGGTGGAGGGAGCTATGATGGAGCAATCCCTAAAAGCTCAGACTCAAGGAGACAAGGCATGGTAAAGTCATTGAAGGGCATTGGGAATGCTAGCAACATCGGTTACGAAGACTGACATTTTTTTTTCTTTAATTTAGAAATGAGTTCATTGGTGATTTTAGCAAGATGGTGTGGACAGAAGTCAGAATGCAGACGGCAAGGACGGAGAACAGTGTCTGCCTTCAGAGACAGAACAATACTGACAGTGACTCAGGGCCTCAGAACCAGACAAGCCAGTCCGTTGGCTTTCTCCCCTGTCTTCACCTTGAATGCCACCCAGACTCTGCAGACCTAAAGCAGTTAGTGAGGTCAACTTCAGCAAGACCTTTTAGTTGGCTTGAGTCTAGGGCCGGCTTCCCATGCTCATCATACCTTACATAAGAAATTCCTTTAGCTCCGCCTTCCACGTCTTGCTGTCACCTTTGAGTTTTCCTGTATGTGCCTACGGAAACTTAAAAAAAAATTGGGGAGTTTTGCACTTAATTTTACTTGCCATGCCTCCAGGAGGGTTTCTCTGCTTGTGCATCAGCTTTCTAAGGCTGGGGTAAGAACACACACTCACACCGGAGACGAGAGGAACTTGTTAGCCAACAGTTCTGGAGTCGGCAGAACAGTCATAGCTCTGGAGACCTCACCTGACATCTCCGGGAAACAGTTCTTCCTTGCTTCTTCCAGCATTGGCTGCTTTCCAAGCCCCCGGGTGGTCTTTTGTTTTCTAGTTGTGCTGTTCTGGTGCCCACTCTTATGTGTCTGTATTCTATCATTCTCATCTTTTCAGGGAGCTCTCCTTCCTGTATTTCCTCCTTATTCTCCTTCTGAAGACATGAATTATGTATGTGACAAGCTTTACCCTAATCCTCATCATAACTTAACCAATTATATCTACAAAGCCTTTTTTTCCAAATAAGGTCCTATGTCAGGTGGTGGGAATTAGGGCTGAGTGTGTGTGTGTGGGTATGTGTGTGTGTGGTATGTGTGTGTATGTGTGTGTGTGTGTGGTGTGTGTGGAGTGTGTGTGTATGTGTGTATATGTGTGTGTATGTGTGTGTTTATATGTGTGTGTATGTGTGTGTGTGTGTGCACATGCATATGTTACAACCCAGTCTTTAAAAACTGATGCAGTCACTTGGGTGAATGTCCTACGGCTTGACTGTGTCTTCAGAAGTTCATATGTTGGACACACAATTCTGAAATTCGTGTGAATTGTTTTTGGAAGTGTGACCTCTGGGAGGAAATTGGCATTAGATGAGGTCATGATAGTAGTAGTGGCTTCACTAGGAGAAGAGAGCCACTGGCTCGTCGGCTTGCTCTGTCTCACAGTGGATGGCTTCCATCATGTTCTGATGCGGCCAGCCTGCCTGATGCTGAGCAGACATTGCTGCTGTGCTCTTTGACACTCCAGCAGAGCCATCAAAAACGATTTCTAGTGTTGACAGGCTCCCCAGTCCTGGGTGTTCTGCTGGAGTAACTGAAAATAAACTAAGACAGTTGCCCTCTGTGTTTTTTTTTTTTTTCTTTTCCCCTAAGTCAACATGCCCTATTAACAGACACAGGTAGCTATGCCTTCAGAACACAGCTGGCCATCCCTGACTACCTCTGCTGTAACCCCCTGACATGGCCTCTTTCATCACTACCAAACCGTTATATCCTCCTCTAATTAGTATCCTGGTTCTGCTCTTATTCTGCTAATGTCCACCTGCTAGGGAACAGCTGGAGTGACCATTTCACAATTTGCTTCTCACTTTTGCTCCCTGGCTTAAAGCTCCACAGCAGTTTCCCACTGTTAACCAACAGGAGGCCAGAAGACTACAGGTTTAGGCCCCTCCCCTCCCTGCTTCTGCCTGTGCCACTGAGTCTGTTTCCTCTGTCCCCAACAGTTGACAAGTTTGTTTGCACCTCAGGGCCTTTGTACTTTCCTCAGAGATGGTGACTTCTCATTGCGTGGCCATTTCCACAGAGATCTACTTCTTGCCTGCAGTTAGTCAAAAGATTTCCTCAGGGTTTGAAGGGCAAGGCCCAGGGAGGATACAGATGTTCCTCAGAAAGGTTTGCTGAAGGAATACAATCACAAGGTAGCCAGGTGGTGGCAGTGCATGCCTTTAATCCCAGCACTTGGGAAGGAGAGGGAGAGGCAGGCAGATCTCTTTGAGTTTGAGACCAGCCTGGTGTACAAGAGCTAGTTCCAGGATAGGCTCCAAAGCTACAGAGAAACCCTGTCTTGAAAAGTCAAAAAGAAAGAAAAGAGAAGAAAAATCACAAGGTATGTTCCATAGAGTTATTCATGCTGGTTGTACAAGATAAAGAGACTTCCTTGTTCAAATATTAACTTATGGAATATTTCTAAGGCTAAAGTTCCATATTTAAGCAGATTTTCTCAGACTGGTCATCTGATTCTGAGGGACGGATCGTGGTGTTTCTGTACTTATCTGAATGATGAAGGGACATGCAAGGAGGTGCTGGTACAGGGGCTTTGGGATGGCTTTGTCATAATGAGGACTGGCTTTTGAAGGAAAGGAAAATGTCATTCCCTTACCCATCACAAAATTGACAGTTGGGACTCTGGCAACAAAGAAAAAAAAACTAACAAAAGAAAATCACAACGTGTTTAATTAACATAAGTTCGAAGTGATCCAGAAACCTTCAGAAAGCAAAGACCCAGGGAAAACTGCATGTTTGCACAGACAAATGGGAGGACTGGCCCACCGGGAGTGGGTCTATGGCAGCCAGCAGGTCCAAGGTCTCACTAGCATACCCCTTCCTTTTGGGAAAGACCAGAGCTTCTCTGGAGAGAGGGTCTTCACCTTCAGAGAGGGAAAGACAGGCTATGCATTCCCGGTCATGTCTTTAGAGGGGGAGAGTGAACAGGTTAGCTTGCATTGCATGCCCAGGTACCATATTTGGTGGGTGTCATGTTCTCAACTCTAATCCCTGAATCCTTTGTACTTTTACGTATGCTTTGTGTGAATCCAGGAAAGAAGTCACTGAGAATCAGTTTGTTTACTATGAGAAACAGGACCATGGATGATACCACCCACCTGATAAGGGTCAGAAAAAAAGACTAGAAAGCAATTAGCTCAGGGCTTTGTATGTGAGGTGTGGTTAGTATTTGTCATTGGGCTGCCAGCACCAGTGTCAAGGCATGATGATACCTTTGATCATGAACACGATCTCTTTCAAAACACTTACGAATGCTGGAGGCATGCTTACTTTATTTCCCAGCCTTCCCTGACCTCCCTCCTTTCCCCAACGGACGTGAGGGCCCAAGATGAAGTTCCGTGGTCCAACCTGTGATTGTATTTTCTCCTCTCCTGACCTTGCTCATTCTTTTCCTGCCACACAATTCTAGTTTGTGTTCCACTCTTGCAAGTACAAGGTTTTGGTGGCAGAGACAGTGACAGCTAAATTCATCAGAGAGATGAGAGTCTGGGTCTGGTGCCAGAAGTGAAGCCTGGGGGAAGGAGATAGGCAAACCAGGCCGCTTCAGCTAAAGCCTTCCTTGACCTTAGGGGTGTGTCCTGAATCAAATATCAATTTTAGAAATTGAAATGATATCTTAAAGACATGAACAATGGAGATTTGAAAATAAGTTTTGTTTAAATCATTTGCTTGCATGGAAATTTTTTAGCAAAATGGCTACATTTAGGATTTGGGCTGCTATTTAATTCAAGGTTATACAATAACCCTTTATTATCAAATTCTCATGTTTCGTTTATGCTCACAGAACCCTGCAAGGTGCCCGACTCTTTTCTACACAGTAGAACCACTTGCTCCATCCTTGTACTCTTTTAAATTACAATTTGCATGGAAGTGTCTGTTACTGACTTTTTGTTTTTATTTTTCAAAATATTATCACTTTGGAAATCTAAAATACAGTTAAATATGTTAAGGAATCCAAATGTCTATTTTTTTTTATCATGGCAATAATGTTTATCACATGAGACATTATTCCTTTGGCTGGAGCAGTCATAGTGTACAATGGAGAAGCAAGAAGGTGTAAAGGCAAGGTAGAGGCGGACCTGAATGACGTGTGTGTGTGCATGTGTGTGTGTGTGTGTGTGTGCGCGCGCGCAACTCTTTCTCACTAGTAAACACTTTCAGGTGGCCTTTTTGGGCTCCTCTTCCTGAAGCTTCTGAACTGAACACATCACTCTGGCTCTCAGGCACAGGAGGCAACTGAGTGGGACTTTCCTCATGTCTTTTCTGCTGGCCACTTTGGTGGGGATTGGAGTGAGATCTGATGAGTAGTATCATCCAGCTCACTTTTCGGATAAGGATGCGCAGAAAACTCTAGAGCAACGGACTCTGGAGGAAGAGAGATCTGCTTTGTGACATGGTCGATTTCTTGGGTGTAAATACTGCTGGTGTGACGTCAAAACTCCCCACAGCAATGGAACACAGTTGGCAAAAGATGCGGGGAAGGAGATTGTCCCATAGACTGCCCACCAGACACACATTTAACAAAAAGAAAAAGAAAAAAGAAAAACCATGACTCAAAACTGTAGTAGTAAAATAGCCAGGAAGTGATAAGTCTGGGGGGTTAGTTTTTAACTGGCTTTAAGATATAAAGAACTGTCTCTCGGGGCTCCTGCAGATGCAACTGACAGGAGTCCTGGCTGTAATCTGCCACCCCGAGGGGGACACAAGGAAGCTGCTATCTTATCAAGGTCATGAGTTACGGTGGCAGACAGTGCCCAGAACACTGACCCCATGTTCCATATATCTTTTGTTTGTTTGTGTATTGCTCATCAATCTATGACTGGGACAACAAAAGACTGTTGTCTATTCAGACTAGAGTCGGAATCTGCATGGTTCAAGATGGGGCCAGTAGAAAGCAGTAGATTCAGAATCACAAATGAATCCTGGCTTTGAGTCTTGGCCCCACTACTCAGCCATTATGGGAGCCTCCTAATGAAGTCCGTCTTTCATGTCAGGTTTGGGTGTTCTGCCTTGTTAGATCATGTGAACATCTAATGTCTTCTGAAGATAGAACACCTTGGGCCCTTTTAGATCCATCAGTCTCACGCACGTTTTTCTAGTGGCTCCTGCATACATATTTGTTATAGACCCTAAGCAAAACCAGGCACAACTGTAATAATAATAAATGACAACAGCATCTCACTTTTACCAAGTTCCTTCTAAGTTACCAAGGCAAACCCCACTTTGAGCCTCTGAAGTTCTGTGACTTTAGATCAGGATACATCTTATAGAATGTTGGAGAAAAAAGAACAAACAGAACCTTATTCCTAGGAAACGCAAGAGGTCATAACCAGGTAGTAATGAGGAATAAGGAACAAGCCCCCTGTTTTTTGTTCTGTCTATCCGTTGCTTAATTTTGTCTGAAGGAAAATCAAACTATTAGAAAAGCTTCGCTTTTGTATTTATAATATTGATTATTGTAGAAAGCTTAGACATTTATAGGAAGTGTAAAACAAGGAGAAATACTTCTATCTAGTCTAGTGCTCTGCTTTTCTTTACCTAATACTGTGTCTCATTTCCTAAGTGTTCTCTGTAGTCATTTTAGTTTTTGTTATATCAACTTTTTGGATGGTAACTTACTTATCTGGTGTGGAATTGGAGATGTAGTGTGTTGCTTTCTTATCCTAAAGAAATTTGGGGTCAATAGCTTTGTTTATATAAACAGTGGATGACACATGGACTCTAACAATAATACTTACTGGCTTTAGCAAACACATTTGCAACTGCCTTGATTTGATTCTACTACCATGGCCAGAATTCACCTAGAGTTTGTTTTTAACCACTAAGAGGCCTGCCTTCCCTGAACCCTTCCCTAAGATGCGTTCAGACTGGAGCTTGCTCTCTCCTTCATATTCATTCAAGTAGGCTTGGTGAAATGTGGTGTGGCTAGCAGTTTCTTCTTTTTCTTTTCTTAGGTTCTGTGAGTCACAGCTTCTGTCTAGTATAGGTTTATTCATTCAGAGAGTGCTCAGTGGTTAGTAAATGAGAGATTTAGTTCGACACAGGATCAGCAATCGCATCGGAGAAGGTTGGTTTTTTTCTTTTTCGTTCCTCCATTCATGTTAATGCTTTTCATTTCCCTTAGGAGAGATGGCAGCGAGCAGTTGTGAAATTCTGACTGTTAAGTGAGAACTGTGAAATGAAGGATGTTGTTGCCTTAATTCACGGACGTGGAAAACCATGACTCCAGCAGTCGTTTGATTAAATGTTAATGAGCTCTACTAAATTGAACTAACCCTTACTTTTGTGTACTAAATTTATGTCAATTAAAACAAGCCCCCTTGCACCTAATTTTTTTTTTTTTTAACATCGTTGCGTGAAGTTCTGCTTTCTGGGGTAATGCTGTGACTACAGTGGTTGTTTAAATATTAATGGTGCCATTAAGCAGGCTGGAGGCTTGGTGCTGGAAGACAGGGAAACCAGACAACAGGGTGCTTTTTTTTTTTGCCTGCCCCAGAAGACCGTCTTCCTGGAAGAGCTTTTTCTGTTATTACTAATTTTTTTTCACACACTATGCTTCTGTTTTCCGAATCAATAGAACTATTGTTTTCAGGCATTCTTTGAAAGTAGCTATGTGATTAAAGCCTTGGTGTAACAAATTTACATAATTAAAAACAATATCTTAACAGCGCCATAGTGGCCATTACCCTTGGGTCTCTTGAGAACTTAATTTCAATTTCTGAATTCATTTGGTTCTTTATTATAGTCAATAATAGGCAAAATCATTTTGAGCTATGTACTATATTTGGATGGGCTTATTTACATTAGGCATAGAGAATTCTATTAAGTTAACCCTGAGAGATATGACAAGGGTCATATATTCAATCAAATTATGATTATAAACCCTTACCTCAGTGGGGAAATGATGCTGAAAAGCTTGTGAAATTTGTCACAACCCAGTATTTTGTATTATGCTAAATTGGGTTGTGTTAAACATGTGGTAAATAGGTTTGTACACATTTTGTATTTTTAAAGTGTTCTAATGGTTTGACATTTTGAAGCCCTGAAAATCTAAAGCAGACGTAATGTTTGCATAATTGTATATTTCCTTTTATAATCAGACACCTGAGAGAATGGGGAATTTATTTACTGCACAACATTTTGTTTAGAATTTAGCTGCTGGAGTTAGGATTCAGGGACAGAGTACTTTTCTAGCATGTGCAGGGCTCTGGGTTCTACTGATGGATTTAACTTATGCCCTGGCAAGGCTGAAGCATGCACGGACAACCTGTATGAACTTGTCCATATTGGATTTCATGGTCTAAGCTGATGAGAATCACTGACCAGGTCTCTTCTTCAAGAAATTATTACAGTTGGTTATGAGCCACCATGTGGTTGTTGGGACTTGAACTCAGGACCTTTGGAAGAGTCGGCAGAGTTCTTAACTACTGAGCATCTCTCCCACCCTCTGGGTTCCAGACCCAGCTCTAAAACAAAACCACCCAGATCAGAATTTAGAGCTCAGGCTGTCCATCATGCTTAAGTATCAGTGGGGTGGAGCCAGGTGCCAGCAGGTGCAGTGCTGCAATACACTAGGCAGGGCTGGGTGAAGGCGTGGCAAGAGAGGCATCTGCCTCAGGTGGACCATCCAAGGCATGACAAAAACTCAGTAATCAAGACAACAGTGTTTTAGTGCAATAAATTGAAAACGCTACATAATGACCAAAAAATATGATAGAAATAAATCAAGATTTTTCATTTGTTTGCTTTTTCTAGAAAGGGTTTCTCTGTGTAGCTCTGTTGTCCTGGAACTCACGCTGTAGACCAGACTGGTCTCGAGCTCACAGAGATCCGCTGGCCTCTGCCTCCCTGAGTGCTGGGGCTAAAGGCCTGAGCTGTCACTGCCCAGCTAAATCAAGATTTTAAATAATACCAGCCTCTGACCACACTGCACAGGAATTTCGTGAATCCCCATGTAGCCACAGGGCCCTGAAGTCAGGCTGGCTTCTCTATGTCCCTGTACTTAACCCGAGTCAACATATCAGGTCTAGTTTTGTTGCCTAACCTTGAGGTGAATCATTCCTACCTTTCTGGTGGAGTTATTAGGAGATTCAGAGCAGCTGAAAAACACATTAGAAATATCCAGGAAGACCCACTGCAGACACATGTAAGTGTTTGTGTAAAATCTGGACGGCAGGCAACATGATTTCCAGTCATTACATTGATGTGCCTGAAGTCTCCTGTCAGCAGAAATCACATTCAAAGATTGCTGCCGATATCCCCCCTTCTCGCTCTTAAAAATGATTTATTCTTGTATTTAGCTGTGTGTATACAAGTGTCTGAATGTGGGTATGTGCACCTGTGTGCAATTGTCAACCGAACCCAGAAGAGGGCATCAGATCCATGGATCTGGAGCTACAAGAGGTTGTGAGTCTCTGGTGTGGGGAACCAATCTCTGGTCTTCTATAAGAGAAGCGGGAGCCCTTGACATCTAAAGCATCTCTCTGCCCCCTTCCACTCCTATACTTAGTTTGTTTGTTGTGTGAGGCAGACTCTCCTGTATCCCTTGTTGGCTGACAATTTCTAGGTGGTCAGAGACGACCTTGAACGTCTGATCCTTTTGACTCCAGCTTCTAAGCACTAGGATTGTAGGCATGTATGTACCCTGTGGGGCCTGATTTCTTAAGTTTACTTATCAGATGACGACGAGCAGAGGAACCTATAAATAGTTATAGGATCCTTCATTTCTTCTTTCTGTTTTGTTGTTGGATATAAAACTTGTGGTTTGTAAGAGACAGTGATGCTAGAAAAACCTACAGTTCATTTCAGATTCCCCTGTGATGCACTGGTAACCCTTGGTCTCTCCTTAAGTCATCTCCTGTATGTTCAGTGCTGTGTGTGTGTGTGTGTGTGTGTGTGTGTGTGTGTGTGTGTGTGTGTGCTTTTCCTGTTAGCACTCAGTGCCTGAGTTTGACCCCCTTTCATTTCCAGTTACCTTGGGGAGAGCTGCCTAGGTCATCTCCACCTGAAATGTGCACCAATACCCTGCCATTCTGCAGTGATGGAGTGGTCTCTATCACTCACTGAGAGGCCTTTTCTAGAGCCCTGGTTGCTTCTGGGCTTTCCTTAATTCTCTACTGGATTTCTTATCTAGGCCATGGTTTTAAATGTAGCAATTGCTTTCCTGGCATACTGTAAATCCCTTGTAGAATCTCTCTCTAGGTAGCTGAGGTGGGGATCAACAGGGGTTGGGTGGGCCTTGCTTATCTCCTGGTGAAGTAAGTCGAAGGAAATCAGCAAACTGCTTTTATACAGGAAAGGGTTTTGTGTTTGTTTTGCTTTTCTTTTAGTAAACAAATAGATTTCTTGCATGTAAAGTGTCTAGGCTGGCTTTTGACTGATGTGTGGAATGTTACTGCTCTCACCCCAGGCCGAGAAATGGTTGATGCCCTGTGGAAGGTGGTTGTTTCATTGATCCTGTTTACGGTCAACCCTGGGGATGGACTCTTTCGCTCCATATATCGAAGTGCCCATGTTTCCAAGCCATTCCAGGGAAATGCAGGACGGCCTCTATTTCTTAGCCCTTATATCAAAGCTGGGAAGATCAAGGAGGGTAAGTCCGAAAAATGAACGATGGTATTTTAAAAGTAATTATCCCCCAAGATGCGAAACACTTGTCAGTGTTCTTATTCAGTGGCTTTATTTCAAATACTCAAGACTGGATGCCGTGTATCATCTGAGTTTTGAGCTAGAATGAGGGGCTGGGGAAGGAATATGGATGCGGTTGAGCTGCAGCGTTTCTCTTTACAAAACCAGTGGGTGGCTCCCAGGGGTGCAGCACGGACAAAGCCAGTGCAAGCCTTGCAACTTGGACGCGTGAGTGTTGGCATTCGTGCTGGTCAACAAAGGAAGGTGTGTCCGCTTAGGAAGACTGAAGGAGGAGCTCCATGGCCCTGCCAGAATTCCCACCGATGCCAGCTGGTAGGTGTGGGTTCCACACTCGCAGGGCTTCCCTCCAGCCACTTCGCTGTGCCTCTCACCTGGCATGTTATCCACAGCCCAGGCCTCGGTTGTCTCGTCTGGAAGATGCAGATTTAACTAGCATCTTGCATAACTTGGAAGGATGCCAGGGAAACCTAGTGTGGAAAAAAAAAACTTAGAAAATTGCCCGTACCTTGTAAATTTCTTTCCAAATCTTAGCATCTGTAGGGGAGTCATTAGGAGACTATCAGGAGGCTGATCTCTGCCACTGAATAGGAAGAAGTCACATTTGCTGTCGCTAGACTGAAGTGTATGATTGCGTGAGCTCTTATGGCATCTTGGTGCTTAGGTAAAAGTCACCATGGCCACAAAGAACCTCATCTGGGGGAACTCAGTTGACCCTGAAGCTACAAATAGTGTCCAGGCTCTGGCTTTGAGGAATTGTTTGTACAAAGGAGCTGAGGACTGGGCTGGTGGCCAGGAGGAGTCCAGGAAGGGTCACAAGCGAAGAGGAGACAGACAATGAGTGTTTGCTGAAGGAAGGGATGTGTGAGGTGTGATCTGAAGCACTGCCGGAGGGGACCGAGTTGGAGAGAAAGGGAAGAGGGACTTTCTGGAAGGTTCGATGGGACTGAGGGTGGATGAAGGCAAAAGTTTCAGGTCTCAGCAGGCCACAAGTAAGTCTAAACACTCTACAAGGAAGTCTACAATAAAGCAGCTTCCCCATTAGAAGTGTCCTCAAACCAACGGGTTGCTACCATTTTTGTTTCCTTTCTTATCAAGGGGGTTGAATCCCACCTTCATGGCTTCTCCATGAAATCTGAGTTGGTTCTAGGTTTTTCTGTTTGCTACAGGAAGGTAAAAGGGCCTTCACTGTATAATCAGAACACATGAAAAAGGATTCGGTTTCACTTTCTACAGTCAAATTCACAGAAAGACGGCTGCCTGGCCACAGGGGCTGATTCTAAAAGTTGTATCCGAGTAGGAAACAGGTCAGCAGCCCAACGCCACAGTGCAGCACTGCATGAAGCTCAGCTTCCTTAGAACTTCAGACGGATGCGCAGATTTATCTCATTGGCAAGAAGTCAAGGAAAATCATTTGATGCTGAGCTGAAAAGGGGCTGAGGTCATTATAACCAACTTCTACCCAGCAGCATGCAAGGAAGGAGATGTGGGCATCTGGACTTGCCAAGGGAAAGCTGGGAAGATGTGGGAGCAGAGAAGCCTGTGGGGCTCAGATCTTCTGGCTTCTGCTCTGTGCTTTGCCTGTAGAAGTTTATTCTCCTTTGTTTGAGAAGCCTGTGGTCCTCTGAAATCAATGTACCAATGCATGGGAACCAGTTAAGGAATGCAGTGAAGTATTACGTCCAAGCCAAGTATGCTCAAAAGTGAGAGAAGGGACACCACTGATATAATCAAAATAGAAAATAGTAGTAGTAGTAATAATTAATAATGAATTAAAGTATATATTGTAAAATTAAATGAATAAAAAAATAATAAATAATGATTAATAATATTATTATTCCCTAATACCTAGCACAAGACTTTTATGCAGTAGGCACTTAATAAATACTTATGCAATTTACATTTGAGTCTTAACTAGGCCAGAAACCACGTTTTCCATATATTAGCTCATAAAGAACAACCCTCATAAAAAACGTAATTATTGTCCCCATTACATAGATGAGAAATCTGATGCTCTAGGAAGATAAGTATCTTGCCCAGAGCTATAAAACCAGTAAGTAGCATATCTAGGATCATAACCTTTGCCTACCAACGATACTATGAACCGCTGTGCCATGTGATCATCTCCTGACTCAAGGCTGTGGGTAAGATATGGGTGAGCGAAGAAGGGTCTTTGTGCACAGGAATCAGGAGACAGCTAAGCCAATGCATTAGGTGAAGAAGCCATTGCATGTCTGTGTCCTGTGTGGCAGAACTGAGTGAAAAGAACATTGCGGAATACACGCGAGCAATAGGTCATCCCCATCCCTCCCTTGCAGCATCCATGGTTATGGGCATACACAGTAAGGGAGAAAGCCTGGTCTCTAGTCCTTTGGTTGCAGGCCCAGCAGATCTCCATCCTATGAATCTGAGACACTTCTGTTATTAGAGTTGTGTTTCACACTCGGAATCGCTGAGTGGAGTTTGAATGGTGGATCCAAAAGCTGGCACATCTGGGGATTCAGATGCTGCCCCACAACATAATTAAGGATAATTTTATTCATCCGCTTTGCTGAAAGTTCAGGGAGCTGTGGACAGATGGTCAGCTCCCTCTTCAAATCCCCGTTGTCAATGGAGTCTGTCAAAGCTGCAGAAATGGGAGTCTTAACATTGCAACAGAGCGTTTTTCAGATAAATAGTAGTTCACAAAAAGACAAGGGGATTTTTGTTTTTTTTAATACCTAATTAGCTAGCTTAATTTTATGTAATTGTAATTGCATGTTTGCTTTCTCTGAGGCTAAAATAAATCCTTACATTCTGGAATAAAATGCAGAAGGCAAATTTTAACATCTTTACAAACACTATATTTTCACAAATTTGAAAGGATATTTGTTGTTGGGGGTTCTAATTTGTTGTCTGTGGACTAAAAGTGTCTGTCTACGCTGGAGATAGCTGGGGTGTTTGTGGGTCTAAATGTGTACCCCAGTTGGCTGGCTCAACCAGTCGCTGGCCACACTCCAATAATTCTCAGAGTATTAATGTCACAAACGCTGGGAACAGCCGCAGACAGCAAAGACAGGAGGGAGATGACTTCAAAGAGAACCTTTTCTTGTTTTAACTGTTTTTTAAACATTTGTATTTGTGAGTCACGGTGTCAGAAAGATAAAAAAAACTGCAGGTGGGAGCCTGTTTTCCAGACTGCATTAACAGCTGACTCTGAGCTAGGGATGAAACGGATGTCCGAACAAACTTAAAAATCACCTTAGTTAAGGGAACTTTTGATTATCTTACTGTGATTTAGTGAATAGAAATTTAAAATATGAAACAAAAACACTTTCATAAATAGAAAGGGGTCTTTAAAGAGGAAAGGGGTCTTCAAAATTTGTTAAGATATTGACAAGGTCTGTTTTCCAAAGGGGTTTGGAGAAATATGGTAATCCCAGCACAGTGTCAGTGGCGGCCCATTCATTCATTCTTCATTCATTCATTCATCTGCCCTTCATTATCATTCATTCATTCATTAAAAAGTATTTACGGAGTGTCTTAAGTATGTGGACTATCACGCTAAGTCCCAGGGATTCAGAGATTAAGTATGACAGACCCGCTGCCTCCCGACAGCTGCTGTAGGAGCAGAAAGGGACAGGACAAGCCTAAGAACATGTCAGTAGAGAGGCGGCCTGGGCATTCTCTAGACGGAGGGGCAAGTGAGCAGCCAGATTCATCCAGAGCTAGCCTGCAGACCCCGGGCTCACTGCTCTCAGAGACAGATTGGTGCAATCATCTCTCGCCCATATCCCGTTCCCTCCAGCTCCTTTCTATTATTTATTTTCTCATTTTCTCATTGTACTTTGACCTCTCATTTTTCTCTGTCTTCCCTCTGAAATCCCGTCCTCCCCATTTCCTCTCTCTGGATTGGACCTCACCCACTCCAGCCTTCAGCTTTTACTTCTTCTTGGTCATTCTTTTTTTTGGGGAATGGATGCGCGTCTGTGTGATGGTGAGAAAATTAATATATTTGCTTAAGGTAAGTGCTTTCTGACGCTGGAGTGTGATTCTCTTTTGGCTGAGAGGAGAAGGAGAGGAAAAAAGTGACAATGGGAGGGAAGAGTGGGAGCTGAGGCAAGCCCAGTGTCTTAGTAACCGTTCTGTTGTGAGGAGACACCAGGACCAAGGCAACGCCTACAAGAGAAGACATTTAGCAGGAGACTTGTTTACAGTTTAGTTCAGTCCATTATCATGGTGGGAAGGATGTCAGAATCTTCCAGACATGATGACGGAGAAGGAGTTGAGGGTCACAACTTGATCTGCAGGCAGAGAGAGAGGGTGGCAGGGAAGACTGGACCTGGAACAGGCTTTTCAAAGCCTCAAAGCCCACCCCCAGTGACAGTTCCTCCAACAAGGTCACACTTCCCAATATTCCTCAAATAGTGTCACTCCCTGGTGGACTAAGCTTTCAAATACAGGAGCCTATGAGGGCCATTTTTACTCAAACCATCACATGTTCTCCAGAAACTTCTCTTGTCTTTATCTTAAAAGCCTTTCCCTGCTTCTTTTGGGTCATTTTTGGGGTGCAGATGTTAGTCCAGTTTATCAACAATGAAGGTTTACTTAGCTTGACATTCTGAAGGCCGCAGAGCCCAAGAGAGCTGGACCTGGTGAGGTCACTTTGGGCACGGGCACCTCATAGAGCCCCGAAACAGCACAGGCCATCGTGAGAGACTACAGACGCTGGCTTACACTTCTTCTGCTCTTACACAGCCACAGCCTTATTGCATCAGGGCCCCACCCTGGAGGTTGCCTTTCAATTCATCCACCCACAAAATCCAGCTCTCAGATACTGAATATTTGCTCTTCTGACATTTCAAAGGCACATTCTTAAGCACTTTTTGCTGTTCTTCATGGCAATCTATGTCCACATTTGTCACAGAAGGAAAGAGTCTTGGAGATGAATTACTTAATGAAAGATTGATATGGGTTATAAACCAGGTCTGTCTGATCACAAAGCCCAGCTTTCTACCGTGCTAGCCCAGCTGAGCCCTCGGTCCACTCCCCACTGAGACCTTTGCTCTACCTCCATCTCTTCCCCCAGCTGCTGCTAATCTCAGTCACCACGGCCACTTTCTGGACAACAGTAGCTATGTGTGGTGCAAGCCAGCTTTTTTCCTATCCCCCTTTTCCTGTGTGTATGTATATGGATGTACTCATGTGTGCTTATGTGCCTCAGCGTAGAGGTCAGGGGACAGTGTTGGGTGTCATCCTTAGTAATGTTATCTACATCCTTTGGGACAGTCCCTCATTAGGCTGGAACACACTAATTTGGCTAGAGCAGCAGGCCAGTGAGCCCCAAGGCTCTTCCTGTCTCAGCTTCCTCAGCACTGAGACTGCAAGTTGACTTTTTCAGTAGGTCCTCAAGTCAAGGTTCAATCCAGGCCCTCATGCTTGCAAGGCAAACCATTGGCTGATGGAGTGACCTCCCAAGCCCCCTAGCTGCCTTCTTTTGACAGGCTTGAACACAATGACTCTGGGTTCCTGTGGACGCCTAAAGGGGGCACTTGTCCTGGTTGAGAATCTACGCACAGGGGAGGCTGGCTGCCACCACCCAGAGGCACAACATTGGTTAGGTTGTGTTAGGGAGAATAAATGAAGAGGACATGGAAGTGTGTTCCAGAAGTGCACCCCTTAGAAAGGCATGCCCACTTCTAAGAAAGGAGCTCATAGTCTCAAAGCTAAGACTTACAAGGCTATGACAAGGGAGAAGCATAGGAGGGGAGGTAGCATGCCCAACGCCTCCCAGCATTAAAGAGGAACGGAGACACACACACCCCAGTAGCTGCAGCCAGGCAGCAAGACTGTTCCTTCCTGCACTGAGTCGGGGGTTTGTGGGATAAAGGCCCAGGGTTTTACATCACTTCCTTCAGAATCGAATACTCTTACAATGGTAGATTTCTTTTTTTTGTCAGTGATATGGTTGTGTGCTGGGCTGGGGAGAGATGCCCACCACAGTGGGTATCATCAGTTGATGGCATGTTGACTTCCTAAGCATTCTCCAACTTAATATATCTCAGACTGAAATGCCGTCCCGGACTGAGTCTGTACTGAAGGACATTTCTCTTCCTCTTGCTCCTGTGTACCCCAACACCCACTTTCTGTTCTTTTTCTACCCTGTTCCTTGTAGCTCATTCTCTCCCACTCCTTTTCTCCTATGCCCGGGAAAAAAGTGCAATCACTTTTGAGAGGCAGGAAGGAGCATTGCAGCCTGACTGTGGCTACCGATGTATGTGTGCCTTAGCTTCTCTTTGATGCTGGGAGGCCTTGGGAAAGTCACCTGCCTTTTCTATGCCTTGCAAGTCTTGGCTTCCATCAGCATCATCTCGTTCTAAGGCCCCCAAGGCTGGCTGAGGATGTCCTCTTTCTCCTTTTCTATCGCTGTGGGCATCAGAAATCCAGGGTCTCCGCCTTGCACAATCGTCCCTGTTCTACTTGGCCCCCTGTGTAGCCATGAGGTCACCCCAGGTTCAGCTCCTTTCTGCAGCCACTCTGAGCCCCTCAGGTCTGATCCTTAAGAGGCCAGCAGACTTTGTGCCCCTAACAACAGGAAGGTGGGGTTAGAGGCTTAGTTTGCTTCCCTGTATCCTTTCTCCTGCCCATTCATTGGGTACAGTGGAAACACCTGAGTGTCTCAAACAATAGAGAAGATAGGTGAGTTCCTTCTCTAAGGAAAAACAAAAGAACAGCTACAAAGACTTGGCTCCTGGCCCCCTTTAGATCCCGGCCCTCTTCCCAGCTTCTTTTGACCTCACCGTGAATGGGGAGTCTAGGGAACCAGTTGGAGGAGGCTGGAATTTGCCATTGAGAGGACTCCTCATGAGGCCTCCTCTCAGCTTTGTATCCTGGCCTGGTGGTTGGCATAGGTCTCCCCTAGTCTGAGCAGGTTCATGGAGTGTGGTCTCTAATCTTTGGGTGCATTTTCTTTCTCTTCACCAGGGCAAAAGAAGAGCATGGTCAGTCCTTTCCCTGGGATGAGCCTGAAGAGTTACTCCGGCTACATCACGGTGAATAAGACTTACAACAGCAACCTCTTCTTCTGGTTCTTTCCAGCTCAGGTAGGTGGCCAAGCCCTGTAGTGGAGAGCTGAGGGGAGCTCACTCCAGAACGAACGGAAATAGTAGCTTCCGGGGTAGACCCATGGCTTTTCCTATGAGTATGTGTGTACGTGTATGTACGTGTGTCTGCGTGTATGTACATGGAGGCAGGAGATCAATGTGTCTTCCTGATTTGTTCTTCACTCTATTGTTTGAGTCAGGGTCTCCCACTGAACCTGAAGCTCATTGATCCGGCTAAACCGGCTGGCCACTAACCCCAGAAATCTGTTTGCCTCTGTCCCTGAAATGCTGCTGTTACAAACCTATGCTACCAAACCCATTTTTATATGTGGGTACCAAGGATCCAGACTCAGGTCCTCGTTTTTTCATTGCAAGCACTTTGATGACTGGTCCATCTCCCAGCTTGTTCATAGCCTTTCTTTAAAATTAGCACACAGTAGGTTGGACAGTAGTTTTAACATAGTAACAGACTTTGTTATGGAATGTCTATGCCTCATTTGTTGTTGTTGATTTTCTTTCTCCCTTCTCCCCCATTTGCCTCCCCTCCTTCTCCTGTTTTGTACCCCTCTTCTCCTAGTGGCCCCTTTACTACTTTTAGACCATGTGACCCATTATCCTTCCCCACTTCCCTTAGACTTTCTAGTTCCTACAAGGCTTGAGAATCTTTCAAAAATGCTTTAATATGTTTCTAAAAATAAATAAATTTTGTGGAGGAGGTATGGAGAGTCCTCCAACACACTATAAATGTTTGTGGAGGGGGTATGGAGAGTCCTCCCACACATTATAAATGTTTGTGGAGGGGATATGGAGAGTCCTCCCACATACTATAAATGTTTGTGGAGGAGGTATGGAGAGTCCTCCCACACACACTATAAATGTTTGTGGAGGAGGTATGGAGAGTCCTCCCACACACACTATAAATGTTTGTGGAGGGGGTATGGAGAGTCCTCCCACACACTATAAATGTTTGTGGAGGAGGTATGAGAGTCCTCCCACACACACTATAGTACCACAGCAACCCTCTTCCTGTCACGGCCTTCTTTGTATCTTTTAATTGTTCAATTCATTTAATTGTTTAATTTACTCAAGTAACACTTGGGGCAGGGTGGGCATTGGAGAGAAACCAAGGAGAGGAAGAAGTGGGGAACCCCTGAGAGGTTGGAGTGGGAGCCCCTGGGAGGTTGGAGTGGGGAGTCCCTGAGAGGTTGGAGTGGGGAGCCCCTGAGAGGTTGGAGTGGGGAGCCCCTGGAACCAACAGGTCTCAGCTCAATCATCTGGCTCACCTGTGGTCTTCAGAGGCTGCTCATCTCTCCAGGTCCCTGGAGACACAGGAGGAAATGCTTTTGAGCTCACCAGAAAGTTTTGGCTCATTCCCACGCGACACAATTCTTTGTGAACAAGACCCTTTAAGGTTGAAGGTCCCTCTGGGGCTCTGGGGGAGGCACTGAGGTCCATAAATACATTTAAAGCCTACCACTGAGCCCTTTTCTATTTTTCACTTGCCAAATTGGATTTGCTTTAGAAGCTGGAGAAAGCAGAGCCTATATCCGTGGAGGCTGGTGTTCATATTTGCATGTGATTTGCATACAACAGTGTTGCATATTTAATAACCTAGTAAACTGCTCTAACCAATGCCACTGTGAAGTTGAATAGGTTTTCTTCCCATTTCTTTCTTTCTTTTATTCCTGGTACTGTCCTGCTGTGTTTTCATGACTTACTTCTCTCTCCTAACCATGTGACTTCTGATATACTTCACCTCACAGTAAGCTGCCCCTCAGAGAACGGACATGGCAGTAGACAGTGGGGAGTTTCAGGTGTGTAAGGTTGGGTCTTTGGTGTGTGTGTGTACATGTATGTATATGGAATCAGGAGATCAATGTGTCTTCCTCATTTGTTCCCTGGTAGACTTTCCTGGACTCTGGAGGAATTTCTTCCTCTGTGTGGCTGTTGAAAGAGTAACTGAGGTTGAAAGAGTAACTGAGGAGCGCAGAGCATAGAGTTTGGGGAAAGATGGGAAGATACCGGGAGGTGGCTATGCCCAAGGTCCCTTCTGTGCAAGAGCCCAGTCTTCTCCCTAGCGCTGGCCACTGGTAGACTCCAGCTGGCAGAGAAACGGAGGTGTGCTCTCCTGAGCCTTCCAGCAGAACCAGGCAGGGTGAAAAATGGTAACCAGCGACCCTCAGCCGCAAACAGCCCAGAGGTCTCAAGGTCACTTGACCTAACTGAGAGCTAAACTTATCACCTCACTTTATTACACAGAGGCGCTCCTTGCGTTTTTATATTGCATCTGTTTCAGAGCTCAGCTTGACAGTCACACTCTAAGCTGGTCCGGGGTTCTCTGTGAGCTCCTAGTAGGACTTTGTCATGTTTCTTGCCATCCTGATCCATACGTGTTTCTCCTCTCCACACCTTGTCCCTTCATGTCTTTTTACTTGTTTCTCAAACCCCAAGTTCCTCTGATGTTTCATGCCTGATTTAGGAAATGCATATATATGTATTTAAGCTTTGTTTTGCTTGAGGTAAGGTCTTGCTATGTAGTCTAGGTGACCCTTGAACTAGTGGTGATCTTCCTGCTTCAGCCTTCCCAGTGCTTGGTTGACTGGAATGTAACAACACACCTGGCTATGTCGCAAATTTTAATCTACACATAAAAGTTAAGCATCTTTGTGGACGACCATGTGCTGCTGTTTTGATACATCTATGCACTAAGTGATGTTTAAACGTTAGCATGATTTCAAATGCATATATACGTGTTATGTCTTATAAACAATTCTTTCCTTGTGGTGAAAACATTCAAAGGACTTCCTTCCATCTCTTTTGGATTGCACTGTTTATCTACTGACCTGATGCTGCGCACACACCGGGAACTCCTATCTCACTGTAAGTTAATACCTACGGGGCTGAATTTGGGGACTAAACCATGCCAGATTTTTTTGTTCCCCCTTCCTCTTTCCAGGCTACTGCTCTGTTCCACAGTGATCCCCATCTTCACCAGAAAGAGGTGCTCATACTAGTCAAACCCTGGTGGGAGGGGGCCGGGGTCGCCTGCATCCCTTTGGGGTGTGCCCTAGCACGGCGGTCAGCTTTCCAAATTGTTCTTGGCATTTCCACTAAGATCTTCTGAGGCTCAGCCTCCTGTCATCCCACCCTTCCTCTCTCTTTGATTCCCACCCCCACCCCAGCTGGTGAAGCCTGCTTCTTTCCTTTCTCTTACACATTGTCCAGCCTGGTTCTGGATCAAGAAGTTCTTCACTGGAGTCTGTATGATGAGTTTTTAGTAATTATTCAGATTTGGGAAGACAGCAGTTAATAATGTGAAGAGATGAGAGAAGAACCAAACAATAGAACGGTTTCCTTTCCTTCTGTTTCTACCTGACGGACCTGGTCTAGTATGGCTTTGCATGCTGAACTGGAGAGGGGTGCAGTTCCCTTATGTTCTGTGGGTTCAAGGTTAGCCAGTTGGCTTGTTATTTTTTCCCTCTTAATTAGCTGAAAACATAGCTATTCACCCACTGACTGGGCTGTGGTCTTTTGGATCCAGTTCTATAGCCATAAAAACATCCTAAGATGGTCCCAGAAGTCCTGGCGTGTGCTGTCTCAGCACAAATGTCTTAGGCTTGGGGTTCTGCAGGAAGTGACAGGCAAGCTACCAGAAACAAGCAGAGTTTTGTTTTGAAAAGGCCACAGTGTGGATAGGTAGGGAAAGATGGTGCCACACCTCACTCTGATGCTCACAGGCACAAGCAAGTATTCAAGGCTTCCAACTAGGAACTAAGGAACAGGGTGCAGCAGGTACAGAGCCCAAGGAGAAGCAGCTGCCAGCTACAATGAGGGAAGTCCCTTTCATTTGGCAGAAATATGAGTTCCTTGCCTGTCCCAGGGAAGCAGCTGACAATGTCATCAGAAAAAAAAATGACATCTTTTTTAAAAACTAGGGTAGCAAAAATAGAGATCCAGGAAGGATGCTGCACTCAGAGCATCCTCTGAGTCACTTTCTGGATGTTGCTTCTTGGATTATTTAGCTTTCCTGTTATTTCTGTGAGATTCCCATTATTGTGTACCAGTCAGTGCATAATGAATTCCAGGAGACAACATCAGCGGGCAGTGGGAATACTGTAGGGGAAATAGCAGGCTTTCTGCCTGGGATGGGCAGATCACCGTAAGCAATAGAAGACAACACCTCTGGTGGCTGCTGTTAGCGGAACTCAAGCCCTGTGCTCACCCCACTTTGGCTGAGCCAGAATTTAAAGCTTTTTAACCTAGACTTCCTTGTGTTTGACCCTCATGTGTCATTTCCCTAGAAAAGTCACCCCAAAAGGTTCTGGGGTACAGAGGTCGAAAGTATGGCCTCTTGCACTAGTCAGGCATGGAGAGCCAGAGCTCATTTCCTAGGGGCATGGAGCATCTGCTGTCTCAGTTCACAGTGAGAATCCAAACAGCGGGCTGCTTGGCCTGGGTCTCAAGGCAAAAGAAGTAATGGAGCTAAGTGATTAGAGAAATGCCGGACTCACAGTAAATCTCGTGTTTATTGTTAGGTCCTATTATCATTATCACTTTGGTGATACCAGTGGCCACCAATACTGAGCCAAACAAATAACAGTTCATGGGCTGTAAAGGAAATAGAGGGAAATTGCAAGTCAGAAGGCCCCAATCACCAGGCAAGAATGTAGATTAATTGCTGTTGGATAAGGAAATTACCATGTGAAACTGGACTTTGTCACACTTCAGAAGATAAAAAGACCTTTGAGGCTGTCTTCTTTGGAAAGAGATAGTCAGGTTTTGACCTTATCTTCTAGGAACACAAGTAATTTGAAGTGTTCAGAGTTAGCCCAGCCCCTTTCCTGAGGTCCACCCCTAGCTCTTCCGGCAGAGGATAGGCGTGATTCTGGGTTGATGTGGTGCTTTTAGAGTTGAGATACTGAGAGGCCCTGGGGGCAGCCTATGAAGAGGTTCTCACTCAGGAACCAGCAAGTTGGACCCTCCACAGCCAGACACCAGGAAATCAAC
This sequence comes from Chionomys nivalis, assembly GCF_950005125.1. Taxonomy (NCBI): domain Eukaryota; kingdom Metazoa; phylum Chordata; class Mammalia; order Rodentia; family Cricetidae; genus Chionomys; species Chionomys nivalis. The sequence goes on from NC_080086.1 coordinate 142,623,708, forward strand.
ATGACACAGGGTTAGGCTATCAATCCCTACACCCAGCCATCACCGAACAGCAAGGGGCTGCTCTGACAATCTCTGTCAGTGGAGGCAGATGTTCTGAAGTGTCCCGAGAACCTACTGGACAGCTTGTCTAGGCAGTGAAGGTGGAATCAGGGGCCCCCTAATCCGTCTCCTGTAGCCAGGTATACTTCCTCCCCTGGGTGTCAGGACTTCCTCAGTAGCAGAGTGCTTGTGAGAGAGGCGAGGGAGTCCAGACTCCCTATTGCTCATCAGAACCCCCTGGGAGCTCCAGAAGAATGACCGCTCCCTCTCAGGTCCCCTACACTTCCAGGATCCCCAGGGTCCATATCAGCACTCCACATCTTTCCTAGTACACTTGTCAGGGGTCTTAAACTTGGGAAAGATGAACTGGAGGTCAGGGTCTAGGGATTCTGTTCCAGGTCTACAATTCCTGGTTGTTTAACTCGGTATAAGGCATTTTTTTTTCTCCCTGGGGTTCAGTCTAATCTCATTCAAATAGGGAAGGTCAACGAATGGATACGTAGGGCTGTGTCTTAGTTCGATAAGCCACCCTGAGCCAGAGCCACCCTGCCAGACATCACCCTGTCCCTGACCCATGGACAGTATGAGGGACGATGTTACCATCAAGTCTTAAAAACTATTAAGATTTGGAAACACTACACTGCCCTAAATAGCTAACACCTTTTTCCTTTAGGTTGAGCTACAGTATCTTGTGAACGTTGGTACCTACTCACTAAACGGTGAGGCAGTGGTGGCTACTGTATAGGTTGGGTGTGACAGTGTGCATGCTTGCATGTTTTGCATCTCAGCCTAGACAACAGCTTTAATCATCTTTGCTATTGGGTGAGTACGTCAGTAGAGGGCGCTGGCACTGTAGCACAGAGTTGCCTCTTTTATGTTCCTTGTCTAGCTACATTTCCCTGTTCTATGTTTTGCATTTTGGTCTTGCTGCTCAGTTGGGTGACACTCTGCCTTAGTTGTTCACTCAGACCATGAGACCCTCTACCTGGGTGACCATCCAACTGCCGCCAGCTTACAGCCAGGCAATCCAGGGAATTTAGCTCCAAGGGGTTGTTTCCAGGCCTTCTTCAAGGAGGTCTGGAGCGCCTTGGGGCATTCCCACACCCTTCCAAGAAATCAATCTGTTGATAAGGTCTCTGCTGTTTAGCCCAGTGTTCTCTTTACATACCTATGGAGAATTTCCCTCTGTGTCTGTGCCTTTTATACTGTCTTTCCTGTTCCCGGGAAGACACAGGCAGCTTGTGGGCATACTGGTCTTAGCTCAGCAATCTGGACTTCTGCCTGATGCTGTCTGCGCCCCTTGTGGCTGCAGCAAACGGGCATCTTCGAGCGGGATTACAGGCTAGTGTGTCCGGTTAAACAGAGCAACTGGTCATTCACACAGGGAAATGACTATGCGGTTCCTGTCGTACGACTGGTCTCTGAGTGGTCGGGCCACTCATTCTTTCTCCCGAGGAACCGTGGATGTTCTAAAATGACCTCAGGGGCTGGATCAGCCAACTTGTCACTCGCCCTCACTCCTGGCACACCAGGGGCTGGATCAGACAGCATGTCACTCACCCTCCTTCTTGACACATCAATATGCTTTACGTCTTCAGATATTTGGGCAGGTTGGTTACACTGCAGCTTTCAGGCTTACCTTGACTTTGGTTATGGAACTCACAGGGATTCACTGTGTGTGTCTGAAGGTACAGTGTGACTGGCCAAAGTTCACATCAGGTGATCTTCCCTTGATCCAATCAGCCAAGGGTCATACGATAGGAACATGGTCAATGGACCTTTTTTTTATGAGTGTAGGAGCTGTTCCTGTGAAAGGCATTTGGGTCAACAGAGTTCTCAAACTATGTCTACTGCAGGCAACCCCCCGAACCATTGCCAATTCAGCAGGTGTTAGAAGTCAAAGACCACTGCCTTCATATTTTCTTTCTGATGTTCTTGAGGCATCAAGAATCTGAGATAGCAAAGCTATATAAAACAAAACAAAGTAGCTAAAAAAGATAGGTTATAGATGACTCTATTCCTAAGTATATTTGAACTGTGTAGAAAACTTTTTGTGTCCAGTTGTCTTTTGAGGGAAATGAAAGTTCTATACAGAGGTAGAAATTGTTAACCTTTCCAGTCATTTTCATCTTAACTTGAAGAAGAAGAAAGACCAGACTCCCACATCCACATCTTCTCATTCCTTCTAAGCTAGCCTTCTTGCCCGAGGCCCTAAGAAGCCTTCTCAATCTCCTAGGATGCTTAGGGAAGAGCCAGCCGAGGAGTCTAGTGGGCTTAAAGCTGAGACAAGTCAAAGCTCGATAAGAACCTGATGGAGCTTGGAAACGGTAGAAGGAGACCAGAAACAAATGCGAAAGTTAATTTTCCCTATGAATGATCATAGCAAAGGAAGGTCTAATGTGTGCCGACATGAAGCGAGATGAGCAGCATTCCCTAGCAACACACAGATAGCCTAAGCAAGCTGTTCACATGTGTTGGGACTATGTGTGTAGAATCAAAATGATACTTCATAGCTGTTTAATGATTCTGGTTGCAAAACTAATTGCTTTAAATAAAACCCCTTTTCTTTATTAACACAGCGTGGCAGCTGAAGCATCATAAGAGCAGATATCTGTGGGGCAGAGTAGGAGTCCATTCAAATCCACTTTGGGGAATTTAAAGACATTTATTTTAGATACTAATGACTTCGATTAAGAGCGAACGTGTTACAAACCATCAGTCTCTGCACATAGAAGCACAGGCAAGGACTCAGTGACTTACGAAACACACTTCCCATTTTAAGCCTGGTTTAAAGTCCAGTGGTTTGGCTATTGCGTTCTCTTACCTAGTGTGGTGTTTCTTTGTGGCATGGAAGAAAAGGTTGGCCAGAAGTAGGCATACAGATTGGGTACTACCGAAAATATTGCCCTCTCATATGGTAAGCTGCCTAAATTCCCCAGAGCAAGCACAGTAGAATCTTCTGTGTAATATATAACTGCTGGAATGGTTAGATTTTTGTCAACTTGACACAGAATAGTCACCTTGGAATAGGGAATATCCATTGAAGAATTCCACCATCAGATTGGACTGTGGAGTATTTTCTTAATGAATGATTGATATGGGCAGGTCCAGCCCATTCTGGTGGTCTTGTGAAGATGGACGCTAAAAAGAAATTCTACAAGGGGGGCACCCACACACTGAGACAATGGGGATGTTCTATCGGGAACTCACCAAGGCCAGCTGGCCTGGGTCTGAAAAAGCATGGGATAAAACCGGACTCTCTGAACATAGCGGACAATGAGGACTACTGAGAACTCAAGAACAATGGCAATGGTATTTTGATCCTACTGCACGTACTGGCTTTGTGGGAGCCTAGGCAGTTTGGATGCTCACCTTACTAGACCAGGATGGAGGTGGGTGGTCCTTGGACTTCCCACAGGGCAGGGAACCCTGATTGCTCTTAGGGCTGACGAGGGAGGGGGACTTGATTGGGGGAGGGGGAGGGAAATGGGAGGTGGTGGTGGGGAGGAGGCAGAAATCTTTAATAAATAAATTAAAAAAAAAGAAATTCTATACTAGCTCGGAATTGAGTACAATAAAGGGTTATTTATTTAGGGGTAGACTCACAGATTACAGTCCTCTGTTCGAACGGGAAAACAGCAACTTAATACAGCAGCTGGAAGAGGGGGCGGGCGCATGCTTTACATTGGCATTTATAGTATAAGAGGTCATGCCCAAGTGGACAGGTAACTTAAAGGCTATTGGCTGAAGGATTTCCTACAGCAGTTCCACCCTGTGATCTTGTGAGGCACAAGAAAGTAGGCTGAACAAGCCGGTAAGTGACATTTCTCTGTGGTCATCGATTCAGTTCAGTTCCTTCCTTGAGTTCTTGTCTTGATTTCCCTTAATGATGGACCGTAAACTGTAAGATGAAATAAACACTTTCCTACCCAAATTGCTTCAGGTCATGGTTTTTATATATAACAGCAGCAATTTATAGAGGACCACACTGATTGAAATTGGTACCGTTAGTCCCTGCTCCCAATGTATTGACGCTCCATTTCAGCAATATGTATAAGAGACAATAGAAAGTTATATATACTCTGTCTTATTGTCTGTCTATGGCCGTAAAGCTTGGGGTCCAGTCTGGTTGGAGACATGGTTGGAAGCCTAGGAGCATAGCTGATGTGTTTCTTACTTGGACAGTGATGGGCTGGGCAGGACCTGTTTAGAATGCATGCATTTTGCTTCTTTCAAGCGACAACCCATGAAGGCACAGGATCATTTTCTTTGGCAGTCATTGATAGTAAGCAGTGGAATGTGCTAGTGTAGAAAGTCTACTGGACAGAATAGAAAAGGTGCTTTCTCCGGGCTGGCTGTTTATTATGCAAGAAATCTTGAGGAAGGAGTAGCCAAGATTGGGACTGGCCACCAGGGGTCGCCAGAGGAATTGAGAGGGCAACTGACAAAATGGCCTTGTTCTTTCCTTTCCCTGCTCTTTTTCACCCTCTGCATTTTCTTTCCCTTTCCCTCTCCCTTTCTCCCTCCTCTTTCTCTCCCCTCTTTCCCTCCCCACTCCCATTTTGACAGGGTCTCTCTGTGTGGTCCAGACCAACATTAACTCTTAATCCCCTTGTCTCCAGTTCTCTAGCAGTGGGAAGGCAGGCACGTCTAAACACTGGGCTGCCACAGTTCTTCCCTGTTCACCAGTGAAGGCCTCACCCTCTTGGGCCCCATCTTACCTGTGTCGGCCATCTTTTTTTGCTATCTAGGTGTCCAGCAGACCCAGAGCTCCTCTACCCTTTTGCATTTCATTGCTCCTCCCCTTCACAGCAGCTCTCGCGATAGTTAGCACTCAGACCCGTGATTCACTCCTAGATGTTTTCTGTCTTTGTCATCAAATAGATAGCTCTCTGCCAGTGGGACTACTCATCTATGAGGTCCAAGACGTTTGAATGACCTCCCCAAAGTCCTGCCTTTGAGTCCTCAATCTCATGTTTCCCCTGCTCATCTGATCATATATGCAGCTACACTTAGCTGTCTTCCCACCCATCAGAAAAAAAACAATCAGAACCGACGCTTTACAAAGAGACACCAGCCACCACCTGAAGTGCTGTGCCTGTACCTGCTGCTCACATATGCTTAACCACCCGTGATTCCAGACAGAGGGCACTCAGATGCAGAGATATGACGGAATCTTCCCTGGGACACACAGCTCTAAAGCAGCATAGTTGGAAGTCCAGTCCTGGCAGTGTGGCTCTGGTATCTAAACTCGTTACCAGTGTGCATTTTCCCCAGGGGGCCATGAGTAGGAGTGAACTCACAGCTCAAGACAGCGGCCTGAGAATAGATAGTGTGTCCTAGCAGATGAACTGTGCCGGATGTGGGCAGCATGATGGTGATACCTCACTGCTGTACAGCGATGCCCACAACCTGTGGTCCAGCAACCACAGAAACTGCAAGATCTTATGGCTTTACTGTGTCTATGGCGTATGGAGTGTCCATAAGACTACCATGAGCATGGCATGTGTGTAGAGAGAAGTCCGCCGACATCTCCGTGATCAACTTTTGGAAATAAGGCTGGGAAGGGCAGAGGGATTTTGAAAATGATCTTTAAAAATCCTTAGTTAAGAATATATGTTCTAGTGCTGAGAAGGTTCAGCATGTAAACACATCCACCTGAGAGTGTGAGTTTGGTCCCCCAGTACCCGCATGGCAGGAGAGGACCAGCTACCAAGATTTGTCCATGGACCTCCACAAGGGTGCTGTGCAAATAAATAAGTCAGTCAATGTAACAGATTTTCAAAAGCAATACTCTACATAAAATATAAAATACATTGAGGAAAATTAAAGTTTTCAGGGGAGGAACTAAATGTCTTGAATCATAACTTTAACGAGATTAATGTTTTTAAAGTTCTGAATTGCATCCCGCCTGTGCCTCATTAGCAGAAGTTTCTTCTTTCCTTGGCCATCAAGTTTGCAGTGTGGTTTTGTTCAGGATGCCATTGTCAACTTCTTCTCTTTCCTAGGGGAAGGGCTTCACCTCACAAGTAATAGATAAGTCACAGATAATTATCTGTAAGAATTTCATGCCACTAGTGTGGCCATAGTTCAGTGTGGCCATAGTGAGTAATGTCTGTCATGGTCACGGTTCACCATACAGCAGCATGCCGTACGGTGAACGACTCTAGGCTACATAGCATTAAATAACGCCTTCACATCCCAGCGTACGATTGAGGCACGGCACAAACGCACAGACTGCTCGACTCATCAAGGTTGAAAGACACGTGGTAGGGCTTTCTTTAAGAACAGGTTGCTTCCAGGACTGCTGGGCTCCGAGAGGGGTCAGCTGAGGCTGGAGTCCTGCTGGCTCTTGGTAGTTCAGCCATTCCAGGAATGCAGGCTGCCTTGCTTCACAGTCCCGTAAGAACCCTGTTGGGCACATTGCTGTTTGCCTTGTCCTGTAGTGTGGCCTCTCAGAACCAGGCTATTTTTCTGAGAGTCTAGAAATAACCTTAACCCTGCCAGGTCACAGGAAGATAGGGAAGAAAAAAAGAGGAGTGGAGACTAGTTGCCTAGGAGACAAAGAAAGCAGGATCCCTGTCACCTTGCAGGTCCCCAGTATAAAAGAAACTTCTGGAAAAAGCTGAAGGTGCCACCCTGCTCTACACCACAGATAGCATGGCAATTTATGTGGGTTGAGCCAAGGCAGAAATCATTTTTTAATAAAGAGATTTCCACATTATTTTAATATAAAAGCAATCTTGAAGACCATCTGGTATACAGGAGCCTAGTGGGGCCCTGAGGGTTGAGTATCCTAAAGTCCATGTACCCTAGCACCTCATACTCCCAGAAAGCTGGGAAGATTGGGGATGACTTCCTTCCTGTTTCCCAGTTTTCCATTGCTGTGTGGAGTTTGCTCCCACTACTGGGTGAATCAAAGTATAGGAGGGTAGAGGTCCTGGTGAGTGGCAGAGGCTCTGAGAGGAAGTAACTCATGTGTCTAATGATGCACACGGTGGATCCAGGAAGCGTGGATCAGGGTAGGTAGCATACAGCAGAGCACCCGGGGAGGCCTGTATTACCACCATGGTGCAGGTGAAGGAGCTGGGGCTGGAAGAAGCAGAGGGCCAGGTCACCACAGCTGCTCTGTTACCAAGTAGTGTCAGAGCCTCCTGGTTCAAGGATTCCCTGACAGCAGCTTGGACACACTGCTGCTTTCAGTGTTTTCCGCTGTGACTCAACAGAGAAGCTCTCCCTGTCCCCACCCCCACTTTCACCTGATTTTTTTGTGGCGTGTCAACATTTGAGGCAGGGAGATAAAGGAGTAAGAAATAGACCTGGGATGCTGGGGGCCAAAGGATCAAAGAAAAGCCACCAAGATGAGCACGCTCCTAGTCTTCCATTTGGAGATGCCTTGAGCATGACTCACTTCTAAATCCTTAGCATTCATCCTCAGCAGCAGGAACGAGCATTTGCTGGACGCAGAGCACAGCCCCTTGCCAGGTTTATGGAAAGTGATTCATCTCCCCCGTCAAGAACATAATGTGGATAACGGCATCAATGCTCATTTTACAGGTGTGGAAAGTGAAGGCCATACCACTTAGGCATCTTCCCTAAGTCACCCAGCTGGTGACTAAACTCCTGTGTGTGGAGAGTTTAGTGAAGGTATTTGTCACTTACCCCCAGATTGTGACTCACAGAAGCCCAGCCTGACTGTGGCCTTCAGCACACTCTCCCCTCAGCTATAACAGCCAATCACATTTACTGTGTCTGGATGCTCCAAGGGCATTAGTTACCGTACTTTATGTCATGACCGTTAAGAGTGGGTCGGGAGGTAGCCCTGCATGTCAAGGCTATTCTAAGACAATGGCTGTTCCCTAGAGCACTCTCAGAGGAAGGCTCAGAACACACAAGGAAACCTATGTCAGACCTTAGATGACAGGAAGGTTGTGTCCACATGTATCTTCCTCCAGATTCTTGACTGCAACTCCTGGTGATACCCTCACAAGTTAGTCTGGCCCCTCACCACAGCCTCCTCACAGTGTCCTGAAGAGGAGTCTAGCCACTCACTCTTTGGCAATGTCTGTACTTGTGTGAGGGACTGAGCCAACTAGGAAGGGGCAGAAGTTATTTGGTTTTCTTACTATGCTTGGAGGACAGATAGACCATTAGGACAGCAAGATGCTGTCAACTGCACAGAAAGACACCAGCATTTGGGGACACAGGTAAATCCTGACTAGGAAAGGGTATCCAACCTTTATTTATAGTACAGTGGGACCCATGGGGTCAGAGGCATTCTAGAATGTTGTCAAGGATGTGGAAGACTTAGGCTTCATGCACTTGGGTGCTTTCTCCAACCTTGGTGCATTTCTGCTCACTGGCTTCTCTGTTCCCTCCAGGTAGATCACAAGAGTGCCCCAGTAGTCCTCTGGCTTCAGGGTGGTCCCGGAGGTTCATCCATGTTCGGACTCTTTGAAGAACATGGGCCTTATGTTATCACACGTAACATGACTGGTAAGTGATGCTTCGACTACTTTTCCCATGGTCCTTCTTCCAGCCAGCATCTACTCTAAAACGAACTCAGAAGAAACACAAGAACCCCTAGAAGTTGCTTAATAGTTTCAGATTGTAGAAACATAACTTTATGGCACTGTCTGTCCTGAAGGGGGAGCCCCCCAGGGTGAGTGTCCTGCCTGGCTTACTTTCTCCTGCAAATGTGAGTGAAAGGGTCTAAGCTGCTTTCTGCAAGCCAGCTGCTGACTCCAGCATTCTTGGCTTGCAAAACCAGTTGGTATTTATTACTATTTGGGTGAGTCCTCTTGCACGGGCCTAGTGGTGAAATTATATCCCTCATTAGCCGAGGGAATAGGATGCTTTATGAGTCCATCACTTAAGTGAGCCGACACCTTGAAGGCAAGATGCTGTGGGTGAGGCTGACGTGGAGAAAGAACCTCTGGCTGTGTCTCAGGGCCGACTCCATCTCTGTCTCTCTGGGGAGAGAGTTTGCTTTCCCTGGGTGAGTGTTCAGAGTGTGAATTGGTTTGTGAGTCACTGTGGAATCTTTGGCGCCGGCTTTGGTGGGGTTGTTCTCTTCAGCACTGGGGAGGAGGAAGAGGATCCAAGAGCCCGGGTGTAGGGTGTAGGAATCCTTTGCAGGGTGGAACAGATGGGCACAGGTCTCATGTCAATTCTCACGAGATTTTGTTGCCACAGCTGCATTCTTAGCTGTAGATACTGCCATGTTAAGCAAAACTACAGACGAGAAGAAAATGGGTAAAATGGGCACTGGATTTCCAGCGTGTGGCAAAGGGGAGGCCCGTGATGGCAGGAGGATGGCAGGGTCTGCTGGGGTCCGGAGCACCTTGCTTGGTATGCTTTGCTACAATCCCAGCCCTTTCTTCTATTTTGACAGTTCTTTCCAGAGACTTCCCTTGGACCACTACCTTTTCCATGCTTTACATTGACAATCCCGTAAGTACCACGGGGCACCAGGGAACATCAAGCCTGGTATCTGGTCCCCTTTCTTTTTATAACACAGTCATGGCTGCATGGTGGCATTTTGGTCAACAGTAGGCCACATCCACAAAGGTGTTTCTGTAAGGCCATCAAGGAACTGAGATGCTCCCGTCAGTTGCATTTTCCTCTTTTCCTCCACCTTTTCAACCATCACCCATGTTTAGATATAGATACCTGGCATGGTGCTGAAGTTTCTTGGTGTGCCCAGTAGAATAACATGTTACTGTATACATGCCTCCAGTGTGTGACGGTCTGTGCCTTCTGGGTTTGCCTGAATCTTCACTATGATGGACTAACAAGAACAAATGCTTAAGTTGTCCTCACCATTAAGCAATATATTACTGTATATTTTCTAAAATATAGATATACTTTCCCCTTTTAGATTAGAATTTAATTTATAAAATGAGCAACCAGGCATGGTGGAGCATACCTATAATCCCAGCTATTGGAGGCTGGGGTTGTAGGATAATGAGTTCAAGACCAACCTGAACTACATCATAAGCTCTGGACTAGGCTAGCCTACACCGGAGTACCCTCCCATCTCAAACAACATTGAATGTCACCAATGGGATAAGGGGTAGGTAGCCTTTCACTGACGGAGTGGGTTCCCTGGTTCATGGTGGTTGCTTAATAATGGCGTCCCCATCTTTCATGTAGGCATCTAGATACAAAGAGCCAATCCTGGTATTCTTCCCTTTCCAAGGGACGCAGGATGCCTCCATGAGACATAGGATACATAGAGCAATGGCAGAGATCTGAAGTCAGAGGTGTGGTTTTCAGGATCAGTAAGGCCACCTCCCAGTGTGAGGTCTAGTTGAAAGTCCCCAGGGAACGTGCGTCTTCATGCTTCTCCTCCTCTCTTTCCCCCTCAGGTGGGCACAGGCTTTAGCTTCACCGACAGCCTCCAGGGATACGCGATCAATGAGGGAGATGTCGCCAAAGACTTGTACCGGTATGACACACATCTGTGGCGATAAGAAAAATCTCCCAGTGGTAGTCACTACCAATTGGTCCTTAACCACGCCCAACTTCTAAAATGTTCCGGGAACACTTCCACACAAGTGTGTGTGCACACACGGTGTCTTCTGCCCGTTCTTTCCTTGCCATTGGTTATTGTTTATCTGATCAGCAGACAAAGTCAGCAGAGCTAAATTACAAATGTAAATTTGAGAATCATATCCTCCAAGACTTAGGAGAGGTCCAGTACACATTTTCAACCAAAGATCCCTTCTCAAGCCATCCCTCCAGATGACTTAGGAGTTCCCAGCTGTCTCTGAAATTCGATTTAACTTTGTGCTTGCCTGGAGATAACGTCTTCTCCGGGCATTTGTCTTCTTTCCCACAACTGTGCCTTCTGTGGGTCTAGATGTATAGTTCACTCTGTAGGTTTGTCGTTACTTTTCCAAACTGAAAGTGGTATTTCCCTTCTCCTTCATCTTACAAAATTTGTCTTTTACTTACAAAAAAAAGTGGGAGAAGCGATATAAACTTGTGTTCTTGGTTAAAGTATATATACACATAAATTTTCCTTTCATTTTCTTGCATTCCGTACGTCTATTTTTAGTACATTTTAAGAACTATCTTAACCTTTCTAATTCGGTCCAATTTTCCCAGGCTATAAATTGTTAGTAGAGAACAAGTCTGAATTCTTTCAGAGCTCCCGGGCACCCTTCAGCGCTGCATGAGAATCTGCTAGAAGACTCCCAATAGCCAGTCTCACCTGCCCACTCTCTCTGCTAATCACCCAGTGAGCAAACCCAGCATCTCTGGGGGTGGGGGGAACGACACAGGGTGGCTCTTCTTTTCAGGGACAGATCAGGCCAGGAACTGAGGGACTGGCTTCCTGGTCTTTATTTGCTGCCAAGGACATCTCTTTCTTTCCCTCTGCTGACCCAGAAAAGAATACGACTGCTCTCTAATTTCCCACATAAAATCCCTCAAGATTCTAACACTTGGGTTCAGTTTCCAGCAGGGATACCTAGGTCCTTACACCATTGAGCATGCACACAGTGGTTCCTTGGGACATACTAGCTGATCCTCCCAGAGGGACCTCTTTGGGCCTCCCACCTCCATGGTCTTTCTCCCTGTGTAGGCATAACTACAGTGCCCGTCCTCAGAAGCCCACTCAAGTGCTTCTCAGCACCACTTACTTACACTGTGTGTTCTCCTTCAGATCAGACCCCCACCCCCACCCCTTACCACAAGGATCTTCAGCTCCATTGTTTAACTAGCAAATGCCCTGGGGGAGGAGGCTCTCTATGAAAGAAACGTGTTCACCCCTTGCTAGCCAGAGCTTTGCAGAGTGCCTCACCCCCTGAGCCGGAAGCAAGGATGCTTCCAGCCAGCCGTTGACCCTCCGTGTGTGTGGATGTTTACTGCTGACATGTGGTCTGACTCCTCTCTCATGACATGGGAAGAGGCCGTATTTCAAAGCAGCCGTTGTTTATAGCTGTTTCAGTTCCCTTTGCTTCGGGCTCTTAGAACTGGAAAATAGCTAATCAAGAGTAGTGCAGAAAACTGATTTCAGCTGTTTCCTTTACAGTTTACACTATTCGTTTCCTTTGGTGACTGCATTCTTCTCCCCCAGCTTGCCAGATGGGTGTTCGCTTTGGAACTAGTAAATGGACTGCAGGGTGTGTGTGTGTGCGCGTGTGTGTGTGTGTGTGTGTGTGTGTGTGTGAAAGAGCAGATCTTTCTTCTCCCTTCGAAAGCTCCCGCGCATCACTCCCCACCCCTGAAGATGGAGTTCTATTTTTCTGTGAACAATGCCTGGCCTGGAAGGCATGGCCCTTCTAAGGAGACACTTAGCATTTGTGTTTCTATTGGCTTTCTTTGTGGTCAGAGAGGAACTTCTTCACTCACGGTCAGACACACACTACAAAGGATGCTGCTGAGCCATGGCTTGGAAAACTGTGGATGAAGGCAGGAGGCAGTTTCCCCACTTTGATGTAGATTTCTGGCCTGGTGCTGCTGTCTTCTGGTCTTCCTTAATCACTGGATGTATTCCTGGAGTTGGTGACAGAAGAAACTGGCAGCACACAGCCCCTGTCCTCCTGGAGCCCAAGGCCTGGTAGAATTCCTGAAGTTACCTTCTTAGAGGTGAACGGAGGGGGCCCAAAGCTCTTTGATTGGGTGAAGGCTTCACTCCAGCCTCTGGCATCCATACATTCAAAGAGTCTGGAATGTTCCGGTAAAGGCTCCGCCCCAAGGCCCACCCCACCGCTCACCCCCAGAGTTGCCTCAGTTCAGACTTTGCCACCGAGAAAGCCAGCCAAACAATGACCCCTCCCCAGAGATGCTCAAGACCACTCCCACAGGGTATTTAAACTGCACGCCCCCCGCCCCCCCCCCAGAACAAATGCATGGCTTTTTGGTCTTCCTTTCCCATCTCCTTTCTGAGGGGCTGGAAAGCCATCCGGTAGTGTTTGTATCCATTAAACCTCGGTTTGATTTGGTCTGGTTTGGATTATTGTGTCGGCAGAGAGGCTTATGGGGTGCAGAAACTTCATCCTGACGGCCTGGGGGTCAGAAATGAGAAAGAAGAGGACAGGGTAAATTATACCCTGTCAAAAAGACGTGTTGGTGACATACGTATTTTCGGAAGTCCCCAACTCCTGAAGTTTCTGTCTCTCAATAGCTGCAAATCTACATGTGGATCCTTTTATTTCTAGCCAGAGTCCTTGTGAGGCAGTTACCTCCCCAAAGTCACACCTTTACCTTGGGACTAAGCCCTCAACACTGGAGCCCTGGCCTTCAGATTCAAACCTTTACACTGTGGAGCCCTGTGATTTCTTGAGTTCATACTGCTTCTGCTCAACCAGAACTGACCAGATTCTCTTCCAGTCACCGGCTGCCACTCATTGTCATTCCAGCACCTTCTCTGCCCTACATACACCAAAGGACCTTTCCAAAACATCATTTGAGGAACAGTGTTCTTCCAGCCATTCCTTCTTTCCAAAATGCAGCATTCTGCAACCAAAGAGCTTTCCATTAAAATTCTGTTTATCAGGGAAGTCCTTGGCACAGTTCCATCAGGGATCTCCAACAGAGTCCCTACCTGATGATACGCGACTTCTGTGCCAGGTACATTCACACCTAAATGTATCACACACACACATTTGTGCCATATGCACACCAGCATCATGCTGGGCTTTGAAAGAGCGCAGACGTGAGTCCTGATTTTAGTTTAAGCAGAACCTCGTCATGTCATCGGATCAGTGCTTGGCTCAAGTGCAGTTAAATTAGCAAAGAGTGTGTGTAGCTCTGGGTACTGAATTTGTCATTTTCCTAATTTACTGCTGAGGAAGAACCACTTAGCAAAGACTCTGGAAAGACAGGCAGTTCATGGAAAGACCCGATCTGTGAGAATAAAATGGTAATAGCTTCTTTGAGGAAACTCTGGCTTTCAAAGCCTCGGCTACTATGCTAGCACTTTCCAGATAGAAGTAACGTGGGAGATTATCCCTGTCAATTTAGCTTGCCAGATACAGCACAAAAGACACAGTTGAATTGGAAAGTCAGATAAACAATGAATATTTCTTTATATATAAGTATCTTTCAAAGATAGAGAGTATTAAAAAAGATAGACAGCACAGACCTCTGTTACACATACACACACACACACACACATAAGCGCGGTATATCATAGATAAAATTTGGACATCCTTATTCTAAAGCATTTTTGATTATTTATCTGAACTTCAATTTTAATTGGACTCCTTGATTTTTTTTTTTATTTGCTAAACCTATCAGCCCAAACAATGCCCATCAAATACCAAGGAAGTAGGCTCTAAGTTAAAGCAGGAGACTTGAAATTTACCACAGTCAATGAGTTGGTACCCTTCCAATCAGCAGGAAGAGAGGAAGGGAAGTGGTTTTTAGGCTGACGGTTCCTGAGGGGAGGGCGGAGAATGAGCTCCTATTTTTACCCTTGTTCTAAAGCCAGTTTACTGCCAGGCCTAACGTGGAAACTACGAAGATGCAGCCTCCCAAATTTAGTTCCTCAAAGTCACTATAAACAACCTATAAATAACAAGTAGAGAATGCACCGAAACGCCGCACAGTGGATTTTTATGGAGCCTTTGAAAGTTAAGTCTAACAGGGATCATGGTGGTCATAATGACTGAGTTTTTCTTTCTGTCACCCTTGAACTCTCTCCCACTCCTGGCTTTTCAGAGACTTCTTGCCTTTCATCTTCCCTGGAAGGTTCATGGCTTTTAGTCCCTCAGCAGGAAGCTGGGACCCGAAACCCTGCCTGGCCTTTTAGGCCTTGCTGCCAGGTCAAGGCATTCCTAGAGTGCCTGAGTTTTGTGGGGTTTTGATTCTTTTTTTGTCTCTTTTTGGGGAAGACTTTGGTAAAGACATTTAGAAGTCAGAAGCCAGCTAGTCTTCTCTTCCTTGTGGAGAAACACCCCCATCAGACTATTTTATTTCAGCATGGCTCACTCAAGTGGCCATGAGATTCTGTTTGTTTCCTTTTCCCCCATCCCTCCTTCTCCCCCCCCCTTTTTTTTCAGCTTTGGTGTTCTTAGAACGCTGGAGTTCTGGGAGCTCCTGTAGAAATAGTTTGCATGGCCTGCAACAGTTGTTTGATAAGAAGCAGAACTTTCTATTGCCTTCCCACAAATCTGGCCTAACAGAGTATTGAGGTTTAAATGAACCTTGCCAAACAATATGTAAGAAGCTGGTGTCATGGACATAAGGACCACCCCCACACACACCCCCAGCAGCTAGATGACCCGACGTGGCAATCACTTTAAATCACAGGTTTAGAACTCTCTAATGTTGATGTCCAGCATTCATACTTCTGAGCATGGCAACATCAGCCCACCTATTTGCTTTGCCTAGCCATCCGCGTGGAAGGCAATATTACCCACTTGGGACTAAAAACCCCCGGAGACCAGAGGAGTGCACAGCCCAGCGCTAGCGCCTTCCAAACAGGGCGCATGCACCCAGCCGGCGCATAATGGCAAACAGCATGAGGCATGGCAGCCAGTCTGCCCTGGCTCATTTCTCCAGTCAATCTGAATGTCCTTTCTTTCACAGTGCATTGGTTCAGTTTTTCCAGTTGTTCCCCGAGTATGCGAAGAATAACTTTTATGTCACTGGGGAGGTAAGTTGCTGTCTTATTTTCTTGGGTGCCTCCAATATTACAAAGACTGGACTATATGATGACGGTTACAGCAAACGTATTCGTGTGTGTGTGTGTGTGTGTGTGTTGAGTCAGTCTACTCTCCCAATTTCTTAGTTATTCTCCAAATATACTCAATAACAATGGTTTTTTCACCCAGGGTTCATTGAAGAGTCACCTATTGGGATGGGTGCAGCAGGTTACTATGTTCCGATTTTCTGCCTATCTTTATTGTCATTCATAGCAATGATTTGAAGTGTGGACCAGGTGCCTGTAGTACATCCCATATTGGGAACTTGTCTTACCCTCCCCTCAGTGTTCATATTCAGTGAGGATTCCATCTGGGTGAGCCTGTGTGCTTTCCTAGGCGTTCCACCAGGAACAACACCATGGCACTTTGTCCCTACGGTGGGATCGAACTTGATCACTCGGTTAAGGTGGCATCAGCTAGACGCCACCATTTAAACACACCTGCTTCTGTTTGTAATTCACAAGTAACCCGCGAGCCCACGAACCGCTCTTCCCTTAGGCCTGTCTCTCTGCAGTTTTCGATCCATCAATGAACCATGTCTCTTCTGGCCTGCAGGTTGTGAAATGACAATTTTCTCATCTGCTTTTGTACGGGCATCATCCCACATTCTTCTACAGAGCCGATCCCCGCTGTCTCCTCTCTAGGTTCTTGTATATCCCGGTGGACCCCAACTTTGGTATTTCTAGTTCATCTACCAAAATCGATTACTTTTGTTTTTATGCTTGTTCTGATTCTGCTCTTGGGAAGGCCCTTCAAGCTGGCTGTTGGGTCATTTTTGAGCATTTCCTGCTCTATCACAGGTATTTGCCTCTGAAGCACCCTGTACACCACCTGCGCTGATCCTGGATCAGTCATTTTTCTAGGGACTCTGGCTCATTTCAATGGAGACTGGCCCTGAAAAGCTGAGGCTGGAGCCCTGGAGTTCTCTTTGCTGCTAGGACTCTGTGACTCTTCTCCAATTCTTCCCTCCACGGATGTCTGTACGCACCTTCTCCCACACCGAGGAGCAAGGTTCCTAGCAGCAACCTTGTGTTGTCCTATGTGCAATCCCGCTTTATACCACTAAGGCTTAAAAATGACTCTGTCGTTACCAGGACCAGCAAAGGCTTCCATGTTTCTTTCATCAGAACGTAGTCGCTCACTCTCTGCTGGAGCTTTGTTCTTATCTCAGTTCATTCTCAAGCAAGTGTTATTCATACTAAACAGCCCATGTGTTCCACCCTGGTGCAAGTCTAATGCCCCAGGCAAGTCTATCCATGCTCCTGAATCTGAGGGTTGCTTTAGGTCCTACCCTATTTGGGAACCAATAACTTGGGCTGGAGGGATGGACTGAAGAGCAGTGACCAAGGTTTACCTTGATGCTCCTGGGGAGGAAGGATTGTGCTGGGGCAGTCAGCCTCTGAGCCCTAAGGTTTAACTCTGGAATGAGTGATGTTCACAGAAAGGTCCAGGGGATGGTGCCAAAGGAAGGGCTGGGAGGATAACAGGCAAGTGGTCCACAGATGTGCATATGAAGGGCATGAAAAAGAAACACAAGCTAAATTCCTAGGGAACGGAGAGCATGGAACCAGGAATTTGAGCCTGTCTTCTCTTTCTAAGCTGCCAGAGAGAAAGGTTTAGTCATCTCTACTGAGTTTGGTTTTGTTTTCCATACTCAGTTGTTCAGTATCCACTCACATTTTCTTTTCTGCTGCTCCTCACCTTCTGAGCAATTTCAGAGGCAAGTCGGGAAAGGAGCAGAAAGTGACACCCTCGTCATTTCCTAGTTCCGCTGGAAGCCACACATTTCCCCATTCTAGCAGGGGACTGGTCTGCTCAGGGTGGCATCCCTTGTCTGACAAATAATGTGGTAATGTCGTGAACCATGATGCTTGGCAAAGCTGCCAAACTCTGGAGGAAATTTCTGACTTGTCTATTTGATTTGTGCCTTGTGGTTTCATGCATGCCATTTCCAAATGTGTGTGGGAAAAGAAAAAAATTATATTCTTTGCTGCCAGGATGAATACGCTTAGAGAAACCAGCGCCTTCCATGTGATAAAGGAAGATGAGCAGGAGGGCAAGAACCATGGCAGAGAGACAGCAACCATGTGGCCTCAGCTTCGGAAGAGCACAGTGAATCTGTCCACGTGTGTCCAACCTTTTGACATTGTGACGCTATGTCAGCCTCAGAGTTCACAGTTGAGAGCGAAGCAACTTGATTACAGGAAACAAAACAAAACAGCAACAACAAAACAAAAAGACAAACATGAGATCTCATGTGTTAAGTATGTTTATGATTCTGTGTTCGGCTATCTGTAGCCCTACGACTACAAGATGGACATGCCTACTCTAGAAGCTACATGCCTTTGAAGAAAGAAGAATGCCAAGTAGCAATGCCCCACTTCTCCCGTCTCACATGCTCTGTTTTGTTTGTTTTCTAAGGCCACGAGGGAGTAGAGTGCTGGGCTGATAATTGGAGACCTGGAGTAGAGTAGAGGAATTCTGGGTAATGAATTGGAGAACTGGGTCTTGGTGGACAGTTCCAGGCAAGGTGTTAACCTCTCAGAGTCTTTGTTTTTTTACTTTGCAATCCCAGGGGTTTCTTAGTTTTGAAATCAATTCCCATGGCTGTTTTGTTTTATTTATTAATAGTTCAGTGGCAGCTGGGCGATGGTAGCGCATGCCTTTAATCCCAGCACATGGGAGGCAGAAGCAGGTAGATCTCTGTGAGTTCAAGGCCAGTCTGGTCTACAGACAGTTCCAGGACATCTAGGGTGGTTACACAGAGAAACCCTGTCTCAAACAAACAAACAAACAAAAACAAAACAACAGCAACAACAATAAAACCCAAAAGTTCAGTGGCAGTCACCCAGATTCACTCTTACGGCATCTCTGTGTGCCTTCAGATTGAACATACCACTAACCCTCCCCGCTTCTTTCCAGCCCTTCACCAAACTGCTCAGGGAAAGGCCTTTCTTTTTCCGAATGTTCATTTGCTCTTCTCAGGGAGTCGCAACAAATAACAGCAGCAAATTTGTAGATTCAGTCCTGAAAAATAATGGATAAACTCAAAAAAATGTTTTTCTGCTTTCCATTGTGCGTATGTGGGGTAAGAGTACCCTTTACATTTATGGGCCAGGAATGAAAGCAGCCTGCACAAAGGGGCCACAGCAGCCTTCCAGAGGTCTGGGGCTGCATTGGTCTGAAAGAGTCTGGAAATAATAATAGCATTTACTACATAGTAATGTTTGAATGTTTAATTATATAATCCTCCTTAGATATTTCAAATAGTGACTGACTGTAATGAGCATCCAGCACATGATGCCTCTATTAGGGTTCAAAGCACATGGCCCAAGGCAGATAGACCAGGTCGGAAGGTGTTCATAGAAGCTCTGCTTGCTCACTGTATGTCTATAGCATTGCCTGTTCTATTATACTGAGTTATTCTCTCTCTCCCTCTCCCTCTTCCTCTCCCTCTCCCTCTCCCTCTCCCTCTCCCTCTCCCTCTCCCTCTCTCTCTCTCTCTCTCTCTCTCTCTCTCTCTCTCTCTCTCTCTCTCTCTGTGTGTGTGTGTGTGTGTAAAAATCTAACCCATGACTTTAAGCATGATAAGCCAGCCCTCTACCGCTGTGCTTCATTCCCAGCCAAATGCATTTTTAAAAAGCATTTATTTCACCTAAAAGATGAAGGATCATTGAAGCTGATATTAGCAGTCCAGCTGATTTGCTTTATATGCATCAGCATATGCGAGGACCCACCCACGTCCCACTGGTAGGGCATAGCAGGGAGAGCAATGTGGGTCCGCTGTGGGTGTGAACGGCCGAGGGAGAAGTTTCTTCTCCCTTTCTTCTCTTCATCTCCGCCCAGAACGCCAACTGGAATTAATTTTCTCTAAAGAGAGACAAATGTGTCTGTAAATCACCCTCCTTGAGGCAGGAAAAAAATCTACTTCAAAAAGAAACAAGCTGTGTTTAATTCCCGTGATTAGCTTTCTTTCGAAGTGTTAGCCTTCCCGAGGCAGTAACTATTAGTGAGAAAGCGCTTGTTCTGGGGGCCCCCGATGCACAGGAGTACCCTCTCCAGCTTCCACAGGATGGGCTTGGCACTAAAGGAGACAGCCCTAACTGGAACGCAGGCAGGTGGCAGGAGGAAGAGAGACTTCCCAGTGTCAGAGCATGCGGTTGTATGTACCAGTTCAGGCAGAGACCCAAAGCTGTGGTCTGGGTGGTTTTATAAATGGCGATGCTTCCCAAATGGCAGGATGCGTGCTTAAAACTGGGCACCTCTTCCTCATAGCAGAAAAGGTTTGTAGCCATAGCCAAATTGAGGACAAAATAAAGGCAGAACTTTGAATCTACTTTTGTGTTAGTTAATAAGTCCAATGGAGGTAGTTGATGTTCACCGGCACGGGGAAAATCCTATCAGGAACACTGTTTTGCCTGACAGCCTCACTGAGGTCATTACAGTCCGATGGGCCGAGGGGACAGCCCAGCACATGAGAGCCATGTTTGTTTCACATTTTCTTATGCAGTGTTAAGCTCTTGCTAAATGTATGATACGGGGTGGCTCCATGAGAGGCTGCTATTAGACACAAAATCCACCAATGGTATTTCTCCTCTGCTACTTTCTGTCTCCCGGTCATCCCTTCCTCCCGCCCAAATTCCTGGCGACTCTCCTCCTATCTGCCATCCCCTCTCTGCTCATCCCCCACTCACACCCAGTCTTCTCTCCTCGGCAACCTCAGACTCAGGATGCTTTCTCCCTCTTCTTCCCCCTCCAACCACATTGCTGTTTCTCTTCATTCTGTCTCGCCTGCTCACGGCTCAGTAGCAACAATGGGATCAATTGCACCCAGTGTATCTCCCTCTTGACATAGTTATGTTTGAACTAAGAAAAGGGATGACCCTTGAAAAGATATGAATAATAGGCAACTCTCAAGCATTGACAGGAAGTGATGAAGTGACAGGTGAGGTGAAGTGGAGGCACCATGCTAGCGGCAGGTCAAGGGTCATTCTCTGTCAGCCTTCTGGACCTTATTACTCCAGTCTTGGAGTCACCAAACTGGATGGCTAGAAGATTTGCTCACAGTGGAACACATAGCAGCCATGAGTCCTCTCTGGCAGAGAGCTTTTAAATGAATTGCTTCACTCAATCCCAACAGCCTCCTTATAATTATCCCAGTCTTACAGATGGAGTGACTGAGACTTAGCCTAAGCATATCTTACCACGGTCACCTAGCTAGAGACTGGGAAAGCCAAAACTGGAACCTGGTGATGAGACTCCAGGGCAAAGGATTGGAATGCTGACATCGACTGTGGGTTACGGTAGCCTTGCACGAGGAGGTGCTCTCTGGAAATCAGATTGTCTCCAGGAACTGTGTCCTCCCTCAGCGCTGACTCTTCTGGAAGGGAGTCTGACACCCCCATTAGTATTTCCTGCATCTCTCTAGGGTTCTAACTCTAAAAGTGGGAAGAGGCTTTCCAGCTCTACGGATGTCTGTCTTTCTGGCCAAGACCTAGTTTTAATCACAAAGACTTGGCTTTGATCATAAAGTTTTATAGAGCAAATGAAAGTTTCAAGTGATATAAGGACTGGAAGTCCTTGGAATGCAATTATTTCTCAGCCTTGGAACTTGCTGGATTTTATTAGATAGCGCTCAAGCTGGTTTAACTCTTCAGCCCATGACAAACGTCTATTTTCAATTACTGCCATCTGCAGCTCCAATATTTTCTTTTAGAATTGAGAACGGATTTGTGACTGTTTAATGAGTTTAATATTATAAAAATCAAGGTTTAAGCTGCAACCCGAAGAACTGAACAAGGGCATATGGAAATGTTTACAAGTTGGGCCTCTGGCTTTCAGAGAATATATCCAAATCAAATCAGTACGTATTTACTGATTCTCAAGTTGCATGAAGAAGAATGCGAGTTACATAGACAGAGTCGTAAGCTTTGTCTAAAGTGAGCTGTCCTGCTGGATCGCGTAGTTCAGTCTAGACACAGCACTGGCTCCTGGTTAGAGATGTCCAAGGTGGGGACCGGCAATTCTAAGGTAAATCACTTCGGCAGCTTCAACCCTTTAAATTTTATCTGCAGAGCACAAAGGCCCTGGTTTGTGCCCGTGGCCTAGTTTGCTCATACTCATTATTTACAAGTCAAATTAACTGGAGTCTCCCTTTTAAACAAAGGAGTTTATTCATCTGCTTGAGTCAGCTGGCAGCAAACTGGGCTTTCCCAGTAAGCTTTGAGGTCAGAATAAGAAAGGGAGAGGATGCATCCTGTGTCCCTGTACCTGCCACTGGTGGGTGATTTTTAAAGACACACCCTTGGTATTAAAACTGAATTACCTCTCATTTGGAAGTCAGCATGTGCCTTTGTGTGGGTTGTGTGACGAGAAGTTGGCGACAGATCAAAATGTTCTTGCTCCATACAGTTCTATGCCTGTAGATGTTGCAGCTTCCTTTTTAAGTGCATAGTCAAGAGAAATAGATGGCTGATAATATCATCCTCTTGTTAAAAGCTCCCCTTTTAATTGCAGCAGTGCGGTCTCAAAGTTAGATGACGCATGGTCTAGAAATGTCTAGGAAGCTGTGGAGATTACCACCATACTGAAGGGCTGGCATTACTTGCTTATTTTCCAGACTGTCCATTTGAAGTCACACTTCTCTATGCAGAGAAAATGATGCTGCTGAGTGTCTTAGTTATGGTTTCTATTGCTGTGAAGAGGCACCATTTACCTGTGGTGGTTCACTTATAGTTCAGAGGTTTAGTCCGTTATCATCATGGGGGAAGCAAGGCATCCTACGGACAGACCTGGAGGGGGAGAAGGAGCTGAGAGTTCTTTCATCTTGACCAGCAGGAAACAGGAAGTGGTCTGAGACACTGTATGTGGCTTGAGCATATATAAGACCTCAAAGCCCGCTTCCACAGTGACACACTTCTTTCTAAAAGGCCACACCCATGCCAACAAAACCCCACCTAATAGTGCTACTCCCTTTGGGGGCCATTTTTTTTCAAACCACCACATTGCGCTGAAGTGAGATCCCACCTACTCCAAGGCTAGATGAAATCAGGTTTGCATTGGCCTCATCTTGATAGGGCTATTCTATTAGACTTAGGTATTTACTATTTATTTACTTGCCCCTTTGGGGGCTTTCTTCGTGTTTTCAGAATGTGTGTAGAATTCTGTTCATGACATTGAAGCTTTCCTCTTCTTTCCATCTAAGCCCCTAAGTGAAGATGGCTGCTCCAGAGCCCGTGCACAGGAAGAACTTTGCTCCCTCCTGGAGACACCGAGTTCCCTTAGCGTAATCATGAATTCTTCTCAGAGGTGTCTTGGCCAGCTGAGTGACTAGAGAAATGGAAGCAGAGTGAGACAGGGTCCTCAGGGTGACCCTTAGGGTTTTCAGTTCATTTCCACTGAGGTTGCAAATCCCACGGTCTTTTCTACCAGGTAGAAATGAGGACTGTGCCCAACTCTGAATGAAGGAACTATGTCCAGGACAGCTATCTCTTTTTGAAAAGCCATTGCTTATCACCACTGGTAAAGCTATGGTTTTACCCCAAAGTTGCTGCCTAGAAACAAGGCCGTGAGTAAATATAACTGCACTGGTCTTTTAAAAAGCTATACTTTGACAGATGTGGGTGAAGTCAGCTTAAACACTAGAATCCTTGGATCCATGTATATAAAGGGTTGTCATTTCCAGTGTAATGTTATTGTTTACCTCACCCCCACTTGGAAGGAACTAATTGAAATCATTCCCCTTCTCTTAAAAGTACCTGGGCGGCAGAGATACGGTAAGCCAGCTGTGTATGCTGCTGAAACATGCGAGAAGGGAGCGGTTCAAAAGGAATACACAACTAAGTTGAATCTCATTGTCTGTTTACACATCTGGAGAATTAAGCGAGCAGTGCATCCTCTGCCGACTGTTTTTACAAGTACAGTGAGCTCTTCGCGTGATTTCCATGAAGCTGTTCCCAACACTGTACAAGTATTCCCAGGGATGGCAGACCAGGGGTCAGAACTCCATTCAGCTGTGATGTTAAGACCCTCCTCTCATGGGCAAAATATAAGTCTGAGAGCTGAACTCGGCCACGCTTCTGGTATAGAAGCAGAATTAAAGCTTTATTGCTTCTTTGAGCTCCAGCAAATAAAACAAATACCAACAAACACAGCCTGCTCTCCCTGGTCCTCCTTGCCGGAGGTGAGTGTGACTACAGCCACCATGGGGAATGTGAGCTAAGCACAAACATCGCTAAAATTGGCAGCTCGCAGCGCCCTTAAATATCAGAGAGGCATACCGAGGCAAGGCTGGGATCCAGATGTGCTGATTACTAACTTTGCTTGAGTTGTGGTGTGAGACATATATGCTTATCTGGCCAAGTTCCTTGTTTGAAGGTGAAAGGTCACTGACAAAAGCTAACACAATGTGTCTGTTCCCAGCAGCAGCGTTCTTCCCTTTCCATTTTAGAATGACTTTGATGTTGCTCTGAGTTTTTATAAGACCAGTCTTGGATGTGGGGGTGGAAGGGTAGTATGAATTTGCAGACTTCATGGGCTTTATTGGCCTGCTGCTGGCCACACTGAGAAGCGCCATTGGGAGGTCAGAGAAGACTCAGAACTGGAGTTCTGGTTGAGGCCATTACTGTCATCATTAAGGGAATAACTCAGAACCAAAGGAGCAAGCGTTCCTACGTTCAGGTCTAAAGTAATAACACAGGCAACCACAGTCTGATTTTGACCCAAAGGCAGATGCTCTCCCCAGACATGAAGTTTACTATTTATAAGATACATACAGAAGTTGTGGGTGGTAAAACAAAATATACTTGATTTGTTAACCTGTTGTTTCCCAAGTGCTTGTGATAGTGAGATGCTAAGCTGAAAAATAAATGATTCCGGAACAAGAAGTTTGTTTTCGCAAACACAAAGAAATATATCCTAACAGGGAAGGTAAAAATAACGGAAGTCTGACTGTAATGCGTTGATTCCCTGTAAAATAATCCTGCAATTGTCGACTGGGTGACAGCCAATGGGGCAGGACAATGAAGGAGTCGTCATGCCGACACAGCAAGGAAGAGTGTGGCAGGCGTCAGAAACAGAGACCCAGATACGTATCACCACTAGGAGAGCGGATGTGGGATGAATCTAAAGAAGGTGGTGGCTTTAGGAGTGATTACAGAATTATCCATCTCATCATCCTCTTTGTCATGAGTGGTCTGTTTAGTGAGTGTGGAGAAGATAAAAACAGGTCCCAGCATGGGACTGAGAGCCACAGGACATTCCGTGACCACTGACTGAATGTGATTGGCTAGGAGAAATGAGAGCCGTGGAAGCGGCTATGCCTGGGGAGACCTCCAGCTATGTATGCCGTTGACAGGCACAGACCTCATTTCATTGTTTCAAAATAGAAGAAAATGAGGTTTGTTATGTGTGTCCTCATACTAGGGTGAGTGAAAAAGTTTAGTTCATGGATGAAGCTCAAAATCAAGACTGGGTTCTAAAATACAGGCTGCTTTTTAATTTCTTACCTAGTTATGTCCCACCTTCAGCTACTGTTAGGAATGTTTCATACATTGAAGAAGGATGCTTAAAAGAAATCCCACACTAGCTCAGAATTGAGAATAATAGACGGTTATTTATTTAGGGGGAGATTCACAAATCAATATCCTCTGCTTGAACGGAGAACAGCAACCGAATCCCGCAGCTGGGGGGGGAGGGAAGAGGCCAGACACATGCTTTTCATGGGCATAAATTGTATAAGAGGCCACGCCCCAGTGGGCGGGTAACTTAAAGGCTACTGGCTGTTGGATTTCCTACAGCAATGCACTGGGGGTTTTAAGCTAAATTACCACCACTGACTACATAGCTATGTAAAGAACATGGCCTTCCATCTCAGAGTATGTTTCATTTACTAAATGTAACATGAAGACAACCCAAGAGATACTATTACTCAATATATATACATTTTTAGTATTTTTATCCATTTCTATGGAGAAAAACAATTAGAGATAATGTGAGATCATCATTCATGTATCAAATGAGCTTGTGTGGGCCTGTTTTGCCCTGGTCAGTGTGCACATCATGGGAATATAATTCACGAATCATGTATTTGCTCTGGTGGGTGGGAGATATGGTTTCTATAATATTCTTTAGAAGTAACTGTGACATTTCTAAGGGCACGTTTGTACTTTGTTCATTTTTGTGTCCCTGCCCCAAGTATCTAGCTTCATGGTCTTGACAGATGGCTTGTCCCAGAAGCCTTTATTGGCTGAAGACTGGGTGACAACATTTATCAGCAAAGTGATTACTCAGGAAAATGTGTTCTCTTATAGACATTTGTTTGATAACTCTTCACTTATTTGATGTGGGATTTCCCTCTGTGTGCTGTGATTGCTATTAATGAATAAAGAAACTGCTTTGGACCTATAGCAGGGCAGAACTTAGCTAGGCAGGGGGAAACTAAACTAAATGCTGGGAGAAAGGAGGCGGAGTCAGAGAGAAGCCATGTAGCCTGCAGGAGACTGATGCTGGGAACTTTACTGGTAAGCCACAGCCACGTGGTGATTCACAAATTAATGGAGATGAGCTAAATTAATATGTAAGAGTTAGCCAATAAGAAGCTATAGCAAATGAGAAAGGCAGTGATTTAATTAGTACAGGTTCTGTGTGATTATTTAGGGGCTAAGTGGCCAGGAACCAACAAGCTGCCTCCTCCTGCACTTATCTCCACTAACAAGATCATATTGCATAGTTAGGCAGCATACCAAACTTCAGACATAAAAGCCCATCTTTTTATTGCCATAAGGAAACTAAAACAGATTCCTAAGAACGAATTCTGGAAGTGTTTTGATTCCCTACTTTACCTTAGTAACTGCTGTTACACAAGAGGGCTGTGCAAACAAGATCTCAAATAAGTTATGTGAATTACTTACCTTTATCAGCCTGAAGGGAGTTTCAACTTTTGGAGTGGATCAGCCCATGTGTCATTCTGACCCTTACCACTTAACCTCTCCAAGTCCTGGGTCCTTGCTTGAAGTGAGAACAGTGGTGTTTCCCTCCTGTGATTATGACTGTGGTGTAGATCAATTTAGAGCAGCCAGATGTTCCAAGCCTGTGAAGAGCCTTGGGGATGTCATAGAAGGTCTGTGAATTCACAGATACCCGCATAAGTCTACCATGAATGCCTGCGCATTGCCCTTTTCCAAATGCACATGGACTCATTGATTTCACCACTATTTGTAGAATGCTAACAGCATCAGGCAGTAAGAAAAAGGATATGCACAGCAGATGCTTATGTTACTGTTCGGGCAGTTTTGAGTGTGGGAACAAGCACAATGGTGTAAGGTGATGAGTAGGTAAGTTTGTTGAGGAAGAATAAGGATTAAGAGGGAAAGAAAGGATACCAAAGAAGAAAACAGGACTAATAAAAATTTTGGCTAGTGGCCAGAATAGACAATGCTTGGGTGGCCTCACTTAAAGAAATGAGGAAACGAACCATTCAGATGCTTAAGCCAAAGCATTCATGGTGGAGAGAGATGTGAGCACAAAGGCCCTGGGGCATACAGGGAGCAGTCTGGTCCCCAGTAGGCCTGGGAAGGATCAAGTAAGAAGGTACCGTGGGGGTGAGACTGATGGAAGGGGTGGATGGAAGAAGTGGATCACATTAGCTTTTATACCAGTGCAGTCACGAATTAAGCAGAGGAAGAGCTTGGCCTGTCTTGCGTTTTAGCTGTACTACTGTCCAGAGAATAAAGTGGTTGGGGCTGAAGGGCCAAAGGTCAGTGTGGAGGCTGCAGCAGTAACCCAGGCTGCAGATTGTGTGACCTGGACTAGGGCAAGGACACAGATGTGGAAGGGGACACTGTCTTCCAGCTGCATTTGATGGGCTAGCTAGGATTGTAAGAAGAGAAAGGGAAAGAAACACAAAGACTGTCACTGAGATGTTTGGCCAGCACATCCAGAACAAAGTTAAACACGAATTGCAAGGGAGGTTGCAGAAAGGCTCAGGGTTGGGGGCTTCCTTCTGAGCGTATGGAGTTTACAGGTGGATAAACAACCGGAGAAGCCATGAAGGCAACTTTGGATGGAATCAATCAAAGCTGTGCTTTCAAATATTGCTTAGCAGGCCAGTGAGAGGGCTCAGCAGGGAAAATAAAGTGCTTCCAAACAAGCCTGATGACTAAGTTTCATCTCCAGGACCCATGGGGTGAAAGGAGAGACTTGACTCTTGCAAATTGTCCTCTGACTCATCTCCACCCACAAATAAATTATACGTAATAAAAAGTTTAAGACTGTATAACTGAACCAACACTAGCACTTTCTGAGATAGCTATAAAGTTGAAGTACTGCGTTTGTTAGAAGACATTAGACTGTCCCATGATAACGTGATATTTATGGGTTTTTTTCATGTCACTTGGGGCCACACAGTGTGAGAACAGACGTAAGAGTAGAGCCCTCTGTTACTGTAGAGCCTTCACAGTGAGTGGAAGAAACGGATAGGAGTCATTGTCAATTAGCTTCAGCCCAGGCAGACGTGTGTGGATCAATTGGGGACTGTCATTTCAACACCTGTGCTTCTCAGTCTTACGCAGGGAAATATGTGCCGGCCATAGCGCACTATATCCACACCGTCAACCCCTCGAAGGACTTCAAGATCCAACTGGAAGGAATCGCCCTTGGAGACGCATACTCTGATCCCGAATCGGTTGGTGGCTTTCTCTGTCTCAATCTGTCCCTTGCAGAGACTAAACCCTTTGAACTGAATAATGTCTGAGGTCTAACTTGTTAAAAGACAATGTTAACGTAGCTCAATCTAATTCTTTTTTTTTTTTTTTTTTTTGATTTTTTTCGAGACAGGGTTTCTCTGTGGTTTTAGAGCCTGTCCTGGAACTAGCTCTTGTAGACCAGGCTGGTCTCGAATTCACAGAGATCCGCCTTCCTCTGCCTCCCAAGTGCTGGGATTAAAGGCGTGCGCCACCACCGCCCGCTCAATCTAATTCTTAACTAGACTTTTCGGTGCGCCATCTTACCATTTCAGCCTACTATGCCCAATACCAGATCGCACGTATATGAATATCGTGCTTATGTGTGGCTTTTCTGTTGTATGTGTCTGTGTGCATAGTTGTCTGGTTTGACTCATTCCAGCCAAAATTAGATAGATCATTGCAAAAATGTTTCTTCTTCTTGAAGCAAGGGGTGTCCCATCCTTCTCTCTCTGGTGTTCATGTGTGTCATTTTGTCCCCAGATTATAGGAGGGTATGCAACATTCCTGTACCAAATCGGCCTGCTGGACGAGGAGCAGCAAAAGTACTTCCATAAGCAGTGCAGCAAGTGCATACAGTACATCAAAGAGCAGGAGTGGCTGAAGGCCTTTGAAGTGAGTTCTGGGGCCCCCAGGCTGCCCTCGAGCAATTAAAACCATCTGAGGAGAGGAGGGGTCAGGAGGCACACCATGCTGTTCCAGCTTTCGGGATAGTATCTACCCCCTCCTCTGCTGAGGGTCAGGAGGGGAGATGGGTGGGCATGAAGAAAAGCCGGTCCTGCCTTTCTCCGAATTTGCTTTGGCTGTGTTTTTAACCCGAGACCATCCATCCTGGCATGCCTCTTTGTGCCTTTCATTGGCTGTTCTGACTTCCTTAAATGCTACATGGGACCTGAAGGCATTCTGTAACATATGGAAGTCAGAGCCTAGGTGACCTAGGGAAGTGGATGCTCAAGTTTCAGCAGACGCTTGGAAACATTCAGGAGGGTTATGTCCACAAGCAGGGCCTCCGCTGGAGAAGTGACCTGGTGTGTAACCCAGGTCACATGACCGCAAGAGCCGGGATTAAAGACTACAAAATATAGTATAAGGGGAGACATCTTGCAACAGAAATAGTGTGTGTGTGTGTGTGTGTGAATATTGCTACACAGTTAACCTAACGGTTGAACATGAGACTGGTGATATGATTCGAGCCTTTACCCTCTTGTTTTTTTTTGGATTTTGGTTATCTAAGGTGTAAGGTTACACTTAATTCTGAGATACAGGAACTTGCATCTTTTAGTCAATGCAAAGGAAAAGTCAACAATCTTCCTCTGGCACTTTTGCTACACATCTCTAGGGACCATCCCTGGGAAGTGACACAGGACTAGACTCAGGACCTCAATACGCTTGCTATTAGACGTACTCTGTGTACCCAAAGTCGCCATGACTGTTGAGATTCAGGCTTGGTGTTAGTAGACTTTCAGGTGCACCAGATAGGCCAATTATGACCAAGATAGGGGACATGCAAACTAGAGGAGAAAAGAGGCGACTTGCAGTGATGCACATTTTACGAGCAGGGTACCAGGATCCCTGAGACCCCTCGTGGAGGTGGCGGTGTTGCTGGGAAGTCTGATAACAGCAAGCTGTGCAGATGGGTTGAGAAGGGGAAGTCCCAGCCCTAGGCAGAACGCTGACAGTTCTCTTCGGTGTCAGGATAGCAGACGGGGCGGCAAAACGTGGAGCCAGTTGTAAATGCGGAGGAAGCAGAATAGTCTTGAGAGCATGGAAGATCATGCCTCTCACTGACAATCGTAGTGTCCTCCCGTTAGGTTTGGATTTACACTGCCTGCTGTGCTAGAGCCAGGGAGAAGAGGAAAGCCTGAGAATTGAGCATCACTACCAAACTGTATGTGGCGGGAGACTGCTTTGCAAGAGGGACACATTCGCTATGGTTTTGGAGAAGCTCAGAGTTTCTTAAGCAGAGTCTGAAGCAAGACAGCTGAGAGCCCCGAAAAAAAAAAAGTAAAATGATGTCCATGGCCCATGATGTGACAGGCACGACACTCACAGGTTGGGAAAACTGTTGAGAAGTTTGAGTATTTTGGACAGCTAGAGACCATGGGTCTATGGACCAGGGGTCTCTCCTAAACCAAATTCAGTAGAAACTTAAAATACTTCCCTTGCCATTCCTTGAAGGTATGGAATGTCTCTTCAATCACTGGTTCAAGATCTTGAGATGGATTCAAGCATCTGAGTTTTCAAAGGAAACAGACAAAGCAGGGTTGAGTACATTAGCCAAAGATGCTAACACATCCTGAAGTTCAAGAGGACACACACACCCAAATCCCAAGTTCAACAGACTGTCTGTTTGATTTGACTCTTTTGTTTTAGAATTTTATTTATTTTATGTGATTGAGTGTTTGTCTGCATGTATATGTGAGTGCCACATGCATTTCTGGTGACCCTTGAGGGCAGAACAAGTCATCAAATCCCTGGAACTGGACTGACAGTTGTTAGTCATCACGTACATACTGCCTGAACCTGGGTCCTCTGCAAGAACAGCAGTGCTCTTAATGGCTGAGCCTGCTCCCCTGGACCCAGTGTTCTGATGTTTAAAGATGGGTCAATTAGGAAAGGAGCAGTAACAGCTGGTGAGAACATTGGAGACAGGCCATGCCATCCCTCCACATGCACGGGTGGGGATGCTGGGCCCAGAGGAGGGTCGTGAGTCACAGAAGGACACATGAAGATTGTGGGAGGCCCAGGGCTGGAATCATCTCCCTAAATCCTAGCCCAGTGTTTCTCCTTTCCACAGTGGTTCTTGGGTATTCTATAAAAATCCTGGGGCAGCCTCACAGTTCCACGAGAGTAAAATGGCTGATATCTGGTCCCTCCTGTATCCTCCTCGACAATGCTCTGAATCATAGAACATTCTCTTTGAAACAAGTGTTGGTGAGGAAGTAGATTTCAAAAGCCCGGACTAAACTAGATGCGTTACTTGTCTGATGGCAAGTGATTTTGTTTCTTGGTGAAGACAAAGCTATTGTTTAACTTTTTAATTTAAAAATTAATGTGTGCGTGCACATGCTCATATTTATGTGTTTATATCTGCACATGTGCCCGTTTATGTGTGTGTTTAAGTGTGTTTGTGCATTTTATGTGTGTTTGTGTGTTTTTATGTATGTTTGTGTGTGTTTGTGTATGCTCATGTGGAGGCCAGAGGCTGATGTCAGATGTGTTCTTCATTCTCCACTTTGCATTTTGAGGCAGGGTCTCTTATTTGCCTGGGAACCCAGGAATCTCCCTATTTCCATCACCCAAACCCTGACATTATTAGTGAGCGCCATTACTCCAGGGCACATACTGAAGATTGAACTTGGGCCCTCATTCTTGTGGGGAAAGCCCCTTACCAACTAACCTACCACCCTAGTCCCAGCAAACTGACTCTTTATTTATTCCTACTACTACTAACCTACCATCCTAGTCCCAGAAAACTGACTCTTCTTATTCCTGCTACAAAACAAAACAAAAAACAGAAAAACAACCAAGTAAATAAACAACCAAAGGACCGCCAGAGCCATCACCCACAGTCTGAACTGAAATACCTTTATTTAGCTACCCCACCCTAGCTCTCCAGCCCACTTATGTTAATGAGCTGACTGTAGCAATTGTCCAGTTCTAGTGCCTTTCCGCTCGTTTAGCCACCACCTCTTTGTGAGCCCTAAACCCTTAAGTCTTCATTTTTCTGACTATCCAATGGAAACCCAGGTCTACCCAGACATTCCAGCCACCAACCTCCACTAATGCTTCCTTCAACTTCTTTGGCTAAGCCACAACCCTGGTTCTATTCCTTCTTTGCCACCTCCATGTTGGCCCTTATTTGGCAGCCAATGGCTGGAGAAAAAGCAACAGCCACGGGGACCACCCTTCCCAGCTGGTGATGGAAATTGGAGTCTATGGGTGCCCTCCACCAGCTCCAAGACCCTGAGTCTCAGCCCACATCTCATGCCACCTCTGTTCGTACTATGGGCGAGTGTTCAAGGGACCATGTGGAAGCAACTCCTCTCACTAGGCAAACTCCCAAGCAGAAACATCTGGTTTCACTGTCTTCTGCTTAGAATATTCTTTTCCTGGTTGTCTATATTCCTGGCTTTCTCCGAGCCAAAGGGTCATAATTGGAGTGTCATCTTCCAAGTGAAACTTTGTTTTTCATTGTCCCCTACATGTAGGCACGCACACCCATAGTACCTCCCATTCTTCTTCTCCTTACCATTCCCCAATGCATGTATGAGTCTAACACATGACACATTTTGCCTTGCCAGGCATACTTGTTTCCCTGGAATATAAATTCTATGAGGAATGGCATTAGCCTGTTACAACTGTTCAGGAAGTGAAATGAGAAAAGTTTTAAATATAGGGAGTGGAGAGGTAGCTAAGTTGGCCGCGTTTGTCATGCAATCCCAAAGGTGCAGAATCTGAGCCCCATAACCCATGTATAAACAAGAGTTTGGGCCTGGTGGCATGGACTTGGGCTGAGGAGGCCAATCTACCCTACTTGATGAGTCCTAGGGGGTAAAAGACCCTGTCTCAAATAAAACAATGGACAGTACCTGAGGAGTGATACCCAAGGCTATCCTTGGGCCTCCATATGTGTGTGCATGCATGCCTACATGCACACACATGTGCATATGCAGCTTATGTATATGTAAACACATAAACACACACATATAGACACACACATCCTAAAAAATAAAATGAAAAATGTCGTGACTGCACGATACATCAAGGGCCGTGCTTGCTAACCCTCCCTGAAACTGTCCTTCCCTTCTCCGCCTCTGACCTAGATCCTGGATAAGCTGCTGGATGGTGATTTAACAAACGATCTATCCTACTTCCAGAATGTGACAGGATGCACCAATTACTACAACTTCTTAGAGTGCACGGTAATGACCACAAGTTAAAAAACAGTAATGTCTGCTTCACACTTTGGGCAAAACCAAACTGCCTTGGATTGGAAAATCGAGCTCGGTTTAAACTAGATGGCTATGTCCAACATGTATTGTGTAATTTTATCCATGAAGCCTTGGGGCTTGTTTCCCACTGGGCTTGTTAACTCACCATCCATAATCTGTGAAACTCTAGAGAGCTCAGAAGGGTGTCTCTTTAACTCAGTGTCCCTGCTAGACCTTGTCCCTGGGAGGAGGAGTTCTGGGAAAGATGCAGGCTGGGACTGAAGCCCTGGGTGCTGGCTGGGTCTAGGCTTCAGTCTTTGAGTCTCTTGAAAACATCCAAGTTCTTTGTTTTGCACTTAAGATGGCTTAGGTAATCAACACTGCCAAGCCTCTCTGAAAATATTTGCCTTGCCTTACTTTTAACTTGAGGTGTTTAGAGCATCTAGGACAGCCCTCACTTCAAGGCCTCTGGAATATTTTTTTAAAGTATTCAAGTCATTTCTTTCATAAAAACAGGCCAGAGTTGACATCTTTTGTGTAGCGTTAAATGAGTAAGAGAAGGGAGCCCACTTGGCAGTTTGGATGTGTGTCTCTGTCTATTGCACAGGACAACACATTTAGTTTTTCAATTGCCTTATTTATGAGCCATTTGTAAGTAAAATTTGAAGTCCCTTTTGGTGGGATTCCCAGCCCTGTGGTTTCGGACAATAACAAAACATGGCAGGAAGCAGAGAAACAAACTTGTGATTACAATGTTTTTCTGCAGAAAGTCATATATTCACAGCCAAAACAAAACAAAACAAAACCAAAAAAAATGCTGGCAAAGCACAGAATTGTTGAACATAAATCCTAAACGGTATTTTTGTAACCTGGAATGATTTTTAAAATAATGAATATTTGCTCCTTTTTCTTTAAACTTTAATAATTATTACAGAGACTTTAAAAGGGCTATATTTTGTTTGCCTTTGCTTTTTAACAAGGGCTGTGGATAACTTGTTTTATGTCTTTATTAAGTATCAGTATTTTTTGCATATGATATAATTCCCCCATAAATTATGAACAGTTGATTGTGGGGGAAGGAGGGACGAGACAGAGAGCTCTTAATGAACAGCGGACAATGACAAGTAACCTGGGGCTTTAGCCCATCATGCTGCACCTGCTCAGTTAAAAACCACTTGACCATCTTCCCCAGAGCCGAGGTCAGGGAGCAATTGCCTTATGTAGTCTTTCCTCTTTCCTTCCTCCGCCATTCTTGCCAGTGAGCTGACTAATTGGATGGCAAGGCTGCCAAGATTAATGGGAGAAAGAAAATCCATTCCCCAGGCAAATTGGATATTGACTACAAATGCAGGAGATTCTGTGTTTGGCCTCAGTGAAGGGTTTCCTCTTACCTGACTAAGGTGCCCCATTAAAATGCCAAGCATGAGGATGTGCTAACAGTTTAGTCATGTCCTGTTTACTTCTTGTTTACTGTGCTGTGTGCTGTGAGAGAGTCTCAGCTTTTCCGGTAGGCCTGCCTGGCATCCTCCTCCAGGACACCTTCTGATGTTTCTTCTGCCAGGACCCTGAGGACCAAAGTTACTATGGGAAATTCTTGTCACTCCCACAAGTGAGAGAAGCCATCCATGTGGGAAACCGGACTTTCAGTGACGGTGCTGATGTTGAGAAGTACTTGCGAGAGGACACACTGCAGTCGGTGAAGCCCTGGTTAGCTGAGATCATGGATCACTACAAGGTAAGCAGGGGACCTGGGCGCAGGGAGGGGGTCCAGCCCATAACTCCTGGGCCACTGTGAGCCAAGGGGACTTCTTTTTAGTTCCTATTTTACTTCTTCCATTCAAAAATACATCATGTACTCTAGTTATAAAATAGAAATAGCCTTCCTTATTTTACTTCTCTGAATTGTCCTTTTCATTATTTTTTAAAACGAAATTCCCAGTGGCATGCACCAGCCCTTATACTTTGCCAGTTAAGGGAAATAAAGCCAAGAAGATGCCCAGCCTTGTCTGATGATCAGTTGTCCTTGTTTGCTCTATGATGTGAATGACAATTTCGTCATGGTTCATCCACTGCTGCATCTTAAGAATTGCTCTCAGTGGCTTTGATCAGTGAATATTCTTCCTGTATCCGCCACAAGCACAGTCCTGATGGGCTGTTGCATTGGAGTGAGCAAAAACTCTGTTCTAAACAGAGAAGGCAGGGATTGACTGCATTTAGGGATGACATATTCCAAATTTTTGGCCTCAGGAAACCCCAGTGAAAGTCACAGAGAACTGCCTCTTGGTGCCCCACTAGGAGGAAAGATGCTAAGAGCAAGTGACCTGGCAAGAAGTCTCTTGTGTTTTTTACCTTTCCTGGTACCACTCTTTCACCACTGTCCCTGCATCCTAGGGATGGTCTATAGGGCAACCCTGAAGGATGAGTGCAGAGATGAGAAAGGACTGTATCCATTGAAGCTTCTTCCTTTTATCTGGAAGAGGCAAGAGAGAGACCCAACATGAACCAAAGCCAAGAAGCCAGTGAAGGCACCTCGTGTGAATTAGACAAATAGGTTCTGTCTTTAAAGTATTTAATCTTCTTTTCTCATAAATTGTCCACATTCTGCTTCAGGAGACTCACAGCCTTTACTGCTCCTTTCCAGCATGGGGAACATTCGCTTCTATGATGTCTGTGTGGGAATGGTCCTTGGGATTCTCCGTGTACTGTGTGCACTCTGGTGCAGGAGGCTTCTAAATGTGTGCATACTTAACAGCTTGTGTTTCAGAATATTCCCACCTGGAAGGTTCACCTTTTCTGGTCCTTCCCCTAGTACATAGGGTTTAACATTTGTGTAATGTCTACTAGCCATCAGAACAAAATGAAACCCTACACTCTAGGGATGAAGGGACCACACTGGATCAGGCCTGCATTTCAACCATCCTTGCTTTCGGCTCTGCTGAGAAAATATGATACTTGTCTCTTCTTAGTCTATTCTCTCCAAGTGATTTCCCCTTGGGTGAGCTTTCTAACATGCTGCTGCCATTCTGGGTCTTTTCTTGACACCTATGCAGCTGCAGACCTGAAGTACATGTTCATGACTAAGGAATGAATAAAAGAAATCTTAGTAGCCGGGTGGTGGTGGCGCACGCCTTTAATCCCAGCACTTGGGAGGCAGAGGCAGGCGGATCTATGTGAGTTTGAGGCCAGCGTGGTCTACAAGATCTAGTTCCAGGACAGACTCCAAAGCTACAGAGAAACCCTGTCTCAAAAAAACAAAAGAAGAGAAACCTTAGCTATGTCAAAAATATACCCAGAAAGCCTGTCACAACTAACTAGTTACTTATTGTCTTTAAATTTATTAAACCAAAAAGCACTTAACACTTGTCTTTGAAGACATAAAAAGTTAGAGATACCATAAAAATATCCAAAGTGGTTCTGTTGAAAAGAATTCCCAATGTTGTTCTTTATTATTTGGGTCCTGGGATAGATGGAGATACAGCTACACACACACACACACACACACACACACACACCTGGGTTTGGGTCCTTTCTCAAGCA
This sequence comes from Chionomys nivalis, assembly GCF_950005125.1. Classification (NCBI taxonomy): domain Eukaryota; kingdom Metazoa; phylum Chordata; class Mammalia; order Rodentia; family Cricetidae; genus Chionomys; species Chionomys nivalis. The sequence goes on from NC_080086.1 coordinate 142,660,617, forward strand.
CATGAGGTTAGGATGGCGCCTACAGAATTCCTGGGGGTATAATGCTCCAAACGTTGCCCAGTCATCTCAAGCTGATCCCCGGATGATAAAGGGACTAAGTACCCCTGACTAGAGTACATTTGGATATTTTAGCATCTCCCCTTCTTGCCCCTATAACCCAAATCGCCTGTCTCGAATCTTCCTGGCTGCCATGACAAAACACTTGACTGGAGAATTTCCATTCTACAAAAGCTGACTGCTCACAGTGCCAGACACTGCTCTCTGCTGGGAGTGTTGGGGCTCGAGTGTGAGTCAGCCTCCTGCCACCTTCTTGCTGGGTCCTCCCTGCCTGGAATTCCTTTATAGGGTTTAATCCCATCCTCAGGAGCTCCACTCTCATGATTCCGTTCCTTTCCAAGTCCCCACATTGGAGATTAGCTAATTAGCTATCAGCATATGAATTTGGGGGGAAAGACAGAAATATTCAGACCCTACCACCTACAAGTGTGAACGTCAATGAAATACGAATGTTCTCTGTATGTTTCAAGCATTAGTTTCCAGCAAAAAAAAATGGCTTAGTGGGGCAGATAATGCATGATGCCACGAAGAAAGAATGAACTGTGCAGTCAGTCTGAGCTCCAGCTAAACAGGGCGGCCGTGCAACAGACCGTGCATTCATGAGCCGGCTGGCGGCACCCTCCTGGCAGCGATTGCTGTTGGCTCGTCCGTGATTGATGGCGAACCTCAATGTGTATATAACAGAACCAGAACAACATAGATTGGCTTAAGACGTTAGTGTCCTTAAAGTTATATTTACTTAAGACTCAGCTCTAATTTGTCATAGAAGGCAGGGAGCCCGTTTCCACTCATATGAACACGGGAGACTTTCCCCAGTGCTGTCTTCACTTCAGTCAGTGTCTGACTGAATGAGGAAGGCCTTCAGGGGTGTCTGTGCTGGGGTTTTTCTTGTTTGTGTCTCTATGTGAACATCAGCTTCCATGTAAACCAATGAGAGCACAGCCATGTTCTTGGAATGACTGGTAGGAGACGCAGATGCCACGACTTTGGCTGGCGGAATGGTAAACTGAGATACAGACAGCTAGAACGATCTGTTGGATAATCTAAATCTCCTGATTAAATCAGGTCAGAATGTCGTGAGGATGTTTAGGGATCATGTAGTAAAAGAGCGTGGTGGTCTAGATAGAGCACACACTGCAGGGCCAGCTAGGACACAGTGAAGTCACGCTCACGACAGTCCCCTTGGAGAGGCTGTTTAACTCTGTGACTCAGTTTCCTTGTTAGAAAATGGGCGGGAAAAAGTGTGAGCTTTCCTAGTGACTATATTTACAACAGTCCCTGGTGGGCAAAGGTGTTGAAAACCATAGTCGCTTACCAAGAACTTTTAGCCAAATTATCTAAGAACCCACTGCACCTGAGAGTGAAGAAGTGATAGAAGTGGGTAACACCCCATCTTGCAGGTATAGGTGTGAGAACCTGAGAAGGCATCTTCAGAACCCACTTCTGTGTAGTCCAAATTTTCCAGTAGCAAGATGGGATTTTGGGGGTAGAAGGATTTTCAGAATCTGGTGTGTTGGCTAGGCTGGAGTCTGCAGCAGCAAGCCAGAGACCCGGCCTCAAAACAGATGGAGATCAAGAGCTATTGTTTCGTCTCCACATGTACACACACACATGCACACACACATGCACGCACACACACATACACATGCACATACACACATGCATGCACACACACATGCCTACATACGTGCACACAGACTTACACCAAAACCTCCTCCCAACACAGAGACCCACTTTCTTGTTAGAACTTGAGGAGTTTAGAGATCACCATGCCATCCCTACAGGGTAAATGCTCTTCTCAAAACTGTGAAGAAAATGAGGTGACAGAGAAATCCATTGTACTCCAAATTGAAGGCAAATAAAGAGAGTCATCTCTCCTTGTCTGGAACACAACCCCAGGAAGAGGAATCTCTCCAGAAGGAGGGCCTCATCAGGAAATGGAGCCGTGATTGGCACATGGCTGGAGGCCAGTGCAAGGATATAAAAGTCAAAACACTGGGGACCCAGCTAATCTGGGCTGGGCTGGACATGTTTGTGAATTTTATTTTCAGGAGTTTATCTAAGCTCCCCAGCGACTATTGAGGGCAGAGGAGATCCTTGGCATTTATGATGTCAGAGGAGGGGTTGGGGAAACATTGCGAAACCTGCCCAAGTGCAGTGCTCTTAACAAGATCTGCTCAGGAGAGCAACTATTTTCCCAGCACCAAACCTATTGAAGTTCAATCGTAGCCAACCAGTGCTTCTTCTTGACTTAAAATGAGATTGTATTCCCTGTCCCCTGCAAAAAACATGGCAGGTTAAGCATAGTTCTTGTTGAAAATGCATTTAATACAACCTGTGCTCAGCCCAGCCTACCTTCAACCTTCTCAATCCACTCATGCTGGAAAAGTCACCTAACACGGCACCACTCTAACTAAAGATCCGCTGATTCATGCCTCTTTGGTTTAGTGGATATGAAATCACAAAATGCAATAACCAAAGCCATGGTCCTGTGGTGCACTGTTGGGAGCTGCATGGCTGGTTGGAAGTTGTAGCTTGCTGTCACCAGGGCACTGCAAGAGTACTGTAGTCCTTGGGATTGACCTGGGAAAAGGCCACAATGCCAACATGGAAGAAAAGTTTCCCCATCAGCAGAAAGTTGGAAAAGGCTAAATTGACCAATCCTAAGTCTGGAACCATCTATGCCTACCTGCAGCCCCCTCTAGCCATATTGTTCCACCAGGGAGTGGCAGGGGCAACCAGGACTATAAAGTTCACAGTCCATAAGCACAGGCTCCCAAGAGGTAGAGACTGTGATGCACTTCCTGTTCCCAGGGTCTTTGGGCAGCATTTACTGTAGTTCTTTTTTCCAAGGACAGAGTGCCAACCCTTCAACAAAAACTTACAAGCAAAACAAAAGGCAACATGTGTAGTTTGAGGACACTAAATACTCATGAGAACCAGAATGAGACGTGGCAAGAACGGCAACATTCCGAACTAGAAATTTCAAAACAAAACGGAACATACGTGATTAAAACTTTTATAGACAATGACAAAAACGTATGAACAGGTGGGTAGTGGATATGAAGATGTGGAAAATCTGAGAATAAAAACAGAAACATCAGTGATAGGACAGAAATTAAGGCAGTTTTGGTAGGTTTATTAGCGGCCCGTGTATCACTCACTGAAGAAAAGAATCACTAAGTTTAAGAATAGAAACTTCAAAAACCAAGATATGAAACAGAACAAGGCAGCCCTCACCCCACAGAACAGTGTCTGGCTTCCATGTGACAAGAGAAAGAAAAAGGTAGCTTTTATGCAATGACATTGCCAAGGGGGGAATCTTTAGAAAGAAACAGAAGTAATACTGTAAGCAGTTAAAGACAGAACATTTATGCAAATTAATGTTGTATGTAAACCACTCAGAGTACACCAGGCAGGATAAATGCAAAACAAATAAACAAAATAGATATCTAATATGCAAGGTATTAGACAAACAAAAAAAAAGAAATAAATTTGCTGTCAGTAGATCTGCTTTGCAAGAAACGTTTAATAAGATTTTCAAAGAGAAAGAAAAAGCATTCTATGGAAAATTCAGCTGTATAGAATGAAAGGGACCAACACCTTGAGTCCCAGTCTTTGGGAGAGAGAAACAGGTGGTTTTCAGTGAGTTTGAGGCCAGTCTGGTCTACAGAGCAAGTTCCAGGCCAGCCAGGGCTACATAGCAAGACTTTGTCTTCAAACACAGAAAATAAAAAAACTAAAAATAGGAGAAAATAAAATAAAAAGGAGGAGTAAAATAATGAACATAATAGGCTGTGTAGCAAATCCAAAGGAATCAGCATAAAAACATCTCCTTTGACTAAGCAACTTTGACAGAGTTGTAGAATATGAGATAAATACACAAGAATTGGCCGCTTTTCAGTTATCAGCAAAAAATAAACAGATTTTGAAATTGAAATCAAACCAGTACTATTTGCATCAACACACACAGACACACACACACACACACACACACACACACACACACAGACAGACAGACAGACAGACATACTTAAGTGCAGATCTAGTGAAATGTGAAATAACAAAACTGATGAAAGATAAAAAACACAAAGTAGAAAAATTTGCCTGTGCATGGAGTTAATATTACCAAGATGTCAACTCTTCTCACCTAGATCCATAGCTTCAATTTAATGCCGATCAAAATCTCTCAGCAACTTATTTTGTACATGTGGACATGTTGCATCCAAAGTTTATATGAGAAGTCAAAATATTCATAATAACCAATACAACATAAAAGATGCATTGTTGGAGGATTTACGAAGACTTCCTACAGAGTGGGCAGTGGAGTAGACAAATAGATCTGTAGAACAGAAAAGAACTCAGAAGTGGAGCCATTTAAATACAGTCGGCCACTCATTTGCAAGTTGTAAATGGCAGCACAAAGGAGCAGGTATAATCTTAATAAATGATTAAGTACAGCAAATACACCGACAAAATAAGTACAGCTAACTCCAGGGTGCATTGCAAGTATAATCATAATGCGTGTAGATCTAGAGCAAGAACAACACCAGAAAACTAAAAGTCTGAATCCTGTGAACTCAGGGTTGTATCCCCCACTCTGCAGCTGGGGACTGTGTTGTGGGCCCATACGAAGTGTGGTTACTAAAGTCCAGCTTCAGGTCTGGGATAGGTGAAGCGCCCCCACTGTCCCCATGTTGGTAACCACCACTCAACCAGTATAAACAAACAAAAACCCAGAGGGACATTAGTCTATGGGAATTTTTATAACTAAATTTAATGAAAGTGTTCGTGTCTTTATGTGTTCTCTGTGGTCAAAGACCTGACAAAAGGTGACTCCCTGGAAGGAGGATGTCTTCAGGCTCATAGTTTGAGAGGATAGTGTCCACTATGTCAAGAAAAGCATGGTGTCAGGAGTTGCTCACCACCAGAGTAGCGAGCCCTGGCTCCTATCTGTGTGCATCAGAAAAGAGAGGAGGCTGCTGGTGCACATCTGGCTGCTGGTGCACATCTGGTGCTCTCCCTTTTTGTTTTTATCAGTCCTGAATCCCAGCTTACAGGTTGGTGTCGCCTAAGTTCAGGATGGGTCTCCCTTCCTCAGTTAACCCTCTTTCTCAAAGACACATCCAGGGATGAGTCTCCCGGGTGATTCTAAACACAGTCAAACTGCCAAGGAATAGTAAGTATTGTAGTCCATAATTTAAAAGAAAAAGATCACTTAACACACAAACAAGCCATACAGAATCAACAGATGTGGAGAGTCAGATGTTTGATATGCAGGAAACATGAAGTATAGAATATAAATATACTACATATTTATATATTTAAATATGTAAAATTGGGTTGCGAAATAAGAAATAAATAAAGAACTAGCGAATATCTTGAAGCTGGGCCAGTAAGAAGGCTCAGCAGATAAAAACGCTTGTCCAACCAAGCCTGACTATCTAGAAAAAGAGAACAAACTTCTGCTAGTTATCCTCTCCTCTGACCCTGTACAGGCATACATACACACCATGATGGGTGCACACTGCCCCCAATAAGTAAGTAAGTAAGTAAGTAACTAACTAACTAACTAAATAAATACATAAGTAAAAGTAAAAGTATTTAGTTTCCTGGTGTTGTTCTTGCTCTAGATCTACATGCATTATGGTTGTACTTTATAATATGATAAGATCAGTTTAAAGGATAACCAGTTGGCGTCAAATGAAACAATTGTTGAATAAAGCATAAAGGAAAAATGACTTTTACTATGTGTCTCAGCAAAATCATTGAGGTGGACTAGAAGGGATGAAAGGCAAACACTGGGGGTTGTTTTCGCACTTGCTTCAGGACTGCTGGCTCTGGGCGCCTTTCTTTTCTTTCCTCTGCTGGCTTTTGTGTCTTTGGAGAACTTTTTCTGTACATTCTCTGTCCACTTATTGATTGGTTTGTCTCTGAATTGCATAGCTGCAAGCGTTCCTTCCACAGTTCACACAAGTGCCTTACCAACTTGCAGGATTATTTTCCTCCATGCTGTTCATCAAGGCCCACAGTTCTTGGTTTTGGTGGATTCTCTTTGATCTCTGCCCTCTGTGATTGTGGGTGCTTTGTTACTGTATCCAAGAAGCCAATGCCTAGCCCAAAAGAGCAGAGGTATAGTCCTCTGGTTTAGTTTTCTAAGTTTTTTATATCACACACACACAAATTAGACAATAAGGTCCACAAATGAGGAAGACCATTCTGTGTTTTTCTTTCTGAACCTGTGTTACCTCACTTAATATAAAAATTCAGTTTACCCATTTTCCTACACATTTTATAACTTACTTTTCTTGGTAGCTGAATGGAATTTCATTGTGTATAATCATCCATTCATCTGTTGATAGAGCTCCGGATTGATTTCATTTCTTTGCTATTATTAAGAGAACAGCAGTAAACACGGATGAGTAGGTATCCCTCTTGTAAAATACAGAAACCTTGGGCTAGTCCAGGAGTAGTAGAAATGGGTCCTGGGAAGATGTTGGACCTTGTTTAAGGCCTTTCCTGTGTCTATCAACATGACTGTTTCCTGTCTGTCTTCCAGTGCATTTGTTGATGATGTTTAGACATTGAGCCATCAGGGATCTCAAGAATAAAGAGTCCTTGATTATAGAGCCATCTTCTCAATGGTTTCTTGAAAGTGGTTTGCAAGTATTTTGTTGATTTTTTTTTCCAGCTATGTTCACTGGGGAGTTAATCTTCAGTTTTCTTTCTTTCTTTCTTTCTTTCTTTCTTTCTTTCTTTCTTTCTTTCTTTCTTTCTTTCTTTCTTTCTTTTTTTGCCATCTCTGCAGTTTTGGTGTCAGGATAATGCTGGCTTTGTCAGAAGGGTTTGCTTGTGTCCCTTTTTTTCTACTTCATAGGATGCTTTCAGAAGCAGCAATAGTAGTTTTTTTTTTTGTTTGTTTGTTTTTTTGGTTTTTTTTTTTTTTGAGGGTTCAGCCATGAATCCATCCAGGTCTGGACTTAACTTTTAGCTGGAAAAATTGTTTCTTAAAACATTGCTTTCCCTTCTTGTTTCAGATCCATTTAAATCATCTTATCTTGATTTGATTTGGAGACATTATTTCATCTAAAAATTCATCCACTTGTTTCAGATTTTCCAGATTATGGAATATATGCTTTCAAGGTATGCCCTAGTGAGTTCTGAAGTTCATTAGTATCTTTTGCAATGGCTTTCTTTTCATCTCTGATTTTGTTAATTTAAGGCTTCTCTCTCTTTTGCTTAGTTTGGCTAAGGGTTTTCAGTCATTTATTTCTTCAAAGAACCGCCTCTTTGTTTCATTGATTGTGGTTCACTTTCATGTTGCTAATGTCTGTCCTGATCTTATTATTACTTTCCATCTACTGATTTGGGGCTTCTATTTCTCTTGTTTTTCCAGTGCCCTAGGATATATAAATAATAAAAATTTATTTGCAATTTCTTTGATTTCATAACATGGAATCAAACTTACAGTGATAAACTTTTTTCTTTAGACTGCTTTCATTATAATCTATGTTTTTTAGTTTGTTGTGTTTTTATTTTCAGTTTTCAGGATCTTATTGACTTTCTCCTTGATTTCTTCAAGCACCCATCCACCATTCAAGAGTGTCATTTAATCTGCATGATTTTGTGTAATGCTCCATAATTTCTCCTACTGTTGATGTAGAGACCTACTGCATTCAAAGCAGAATACAAGCAGTTATTTCAGGTTTCTTGTATTTGCGAAGACTTGCTTTGTATTTTAGTGTATGATCTAATTAGAGAATGGACCACAGGCTGCTGAGAAGAACGTGTGCTCTACAGCATTTGTGTGGAATGTTCTGCGGCAGTCTGTTAAGACTATTTGTTCCAAGTTGCCATTTCATTCAGCTGTTTCTCTTTTAATATTAGTTTGTTAATTTGTTTTATTAAGCTGTTTGCTTTTATAAGGCAGGGTCTCACTAAGCTACCGTAATTTGCCCGATCTTGCTAATTTGATGAGACTGATATTGAACGCACAGAGATCTGCCTGCTTCTCTCTCCCTAGCGGTGGAATTACAGCATCCACCATGCCTGGCTTTCTGTTTATTGTATGACAGGCCAGCCTCCTGTCTTTGGATGACATTGGGGCATCAAAGTTACCACGATTACTGCGCTGAGGTTGATCAGTGAAGTTAGTAGCATTGGCTTTATGCAATTAGGTGCACCTGTGTTCATTGTATGTTTGGAATTGTAGTGTCCTCTTGATGGCATCCCCTACAGCTGTATAGAGGAACCTCATTTATCGCTTCTGTCCAGTTTTGGTTTCCAGTCTGATTTGTCACATGTCAGAATAGCAACATCTGTTTGTTTCCTGGGTCCATTTGCTTGGGATGGATAGCTTTTGGCAGCAGCCTTTTTCACCCTAAGAAAGCATCTGTCCTTTCAATGAGAAGCATTGCTTGGCAACAACAAATAGATGAATCTAATTTTTTTTAGTTAATTAATTTATTTTGCTGGGTGGGGGCACTGAGCTCATGTGGACAAGTCTGAGAGCAACTTGTGGGAGGCAGTTCTTCCTTTCCATCACATGGGTTCCAAGAACTGAACTCAGATTGTCCAAGTGGCAGTGAGTGACTTTATTACTTAGATATCTTTCTGTAGGGCTGTTAACCTTGTTATCCAATCTGCTACCTTGCTAATCTCTGTTTCTGACTGGGGAATTGAGGCTATTAATATTCAGAGTTTGAAAGCTATGTATTATTTCTTGTCATTTGGGGGTGAGAGTGGGAGGTAGGATTCTTGCTTAGCTGTTATACAAGTAGTTTATTCTTCCTTGTATGCCCAAGTATGTATTGCTATGTATGCATAACCCCATGTTCTCTGCAGTCCGTAGAATTCCTTCAAATGTCTTCCATAGGCTTATGGTCATGAATTTCTTCTTCTTCTTCTTCTTCTTCTTCTTCTTCTTCTTCTTCTTCTTCTTCTTCTTCTTCTTCTTCTTCTTCCTCCTCCTCCTCCTCCTCCTCCTCCTCCTCCTCCTCCTCCTCCTCCTCCTCCTCCTTCTTCTTCTTCTTCTTTCTTCTTCTCCTTCTTCTTTCTTTTAGATTTATTTATTTATTATGTATGCAACATTCTGCCTCCATGTATGCCCGCACACCAGAAGAGGGCACCAGATCTCATTACAGATGGTTGTGAGCCACCATGTGGTTGCTAGGAATTGAACTCAGGTCCTCTGGAAGAGCAGTCAGTGCTCTGAGCCATTTCTCCAGCCCCTGGTCATGAATTTCTTAAACTTGTTTTTTTTTTGTTTTTTGTTTTTTTTTTGGATTTTTCGAGACAGGGTTTCTCCGTAACTTGTTTTTATCCTGGGAAGTTTCTTCTTCAATTTTGACAGGGATATTTAACAGGTATTTTGTTCTGGGGTGGATCTAGCTGTTGTCTTTCAAAACTTGAAAACATCAGTCCAAGCCTTCTTGGTTGTTAAAGTGTCAGTTTACAGATCACCCGTTGTTCTGGTAAGTCTACCTTTACATGTGAGTTGGTGTTTCTCTCTTGCCACTTTCAATAGTCTTTGGTTGTTTTAAATTTGCCATCATTACCTGGGAATCCCTTGGCAAGACAGCAATGCCTATGGGTCAGTAAGGGACATGGAGATAAACCACTCTGAAGGTTTCAAGGACCAGAGTCTGCTTTATTGCTTATGAGCAACCCCTTTTGTAGCAGAAGCCTATGGACTGTGATGGATTAGCACATTGTCTTGGCTTGTACCGTGAGTGCTCAGACCACTAGGGGGTCTAAGTGGAAGAAGTACATTAAAGGAGACGTGAAGACTGCAGACTCATGTGCAGGCCAGCTAACTACCAGTTACTCATGCTACTTCGTAATTCAGTGTTCTGACTTCAGGAGCGTGCTGTGTGCCATGCTTCCTGTTAGAAGAGCAGTGTGCCCAGTAGATTGGCTGCCAGGTCACGCCTGCATTTTCTCCTACATAAGTTAGTAGCTTAATTCTCAGGCAATGAGGGGAATCTTTTTCTGTTCTTGTCTGTCTGGTATCTTTAATGCCTCCTGTATCCTGATAGGCATTTTCCCCTCTGGTTTGAGTGTATTTTTGCAATTGTCTCATTGAAACATTTTCCTTGCCTTTGGAATGGAATTCTTTACTTTTTTCTGCCCACGATTCTTAGATTTGGTCTTTTCATAGTTTCCCCAATACGTTGGCAGTTTAGCTGGTGCTCTCTTACTAATCTGGCTTCCTTCTGTGGGAATGGCTCAACCCCTCCACCTTGTCTTCAACCTCGTGTATTTTGACCATCTCCTCCCTCAACTATTAGCGAGGCCTTCCCACAGAGTTTTTTGTTTCTCGCCTTGCATTTTTTATTTATTTATATTTCTACACCTTGTTATTATCTGACTCTCCTGTGGAGCCTCCCATGTACCCTGATCCCACCCTGGTGACTTCTAGGGTTAGATTTTTATGGATGCATAGTCTTCATCAGGGTGGTGGGTGGGATTGAAGCCATATGGACCTATAATCCTCTTTGGGGTGACAGGTGGGACTTGAAAGCTGGAAGTGATATCTCACGGGCATGCTGACCTCATTAGGGCAACGAGAGGAGTTGAAGTGCCCTGTGCACACTGACTGCTCTAGTTTGATGGACAGACCTATATTCTCATGGTCATACACCTTTCACCAGGACTATGGATTGAGCTATTGACTCCCAGGTGCACTGGTACTGTGTTCCCTGGAGGTAATGACAAGACTGAAACCTCACTGGTGGAGAGTTCTTCCGAGGTTGACAGGTAGAACTGAACCCTCATTGGGCAAGCTGGAGGTCAGTGGGCGGGGCTGACGCTTCCATGGTGAACAACCCCACCATCCTGACAAGCAGGGCTAAAACCCCAGAGATTTTTTTTTTCTTTTTAACCATGATGGTATATAGGCAAGACTAGCGCCTTCCGTGTGTAGCTCTTGCCAGAACTATGCTCCTCATGAATTCAGAGTGCAGGGCTGTAGCTTCCTGGGCACATAGCTCAATATAGGAAGGTAGATGGTACATGTGTGATTGCATTTCTTATTATGTTTCTAAACTATTAGATAAGCTATGCTATTATGTAGTCTTCGATGTGTATCGTGTGTGTGTGTGATTTTAATGAAGGCACATGTGATTTCTTATATGCAGAGATTTAATTTGCTGTAAGTAAACATTTAGACTGCTTTGTGGGAACTTGTTGCAAAGCGTTGTGAGGCGGTACAGTAGAGAGAAGACCCAGGGACCATGTGGGGCCACTTGCTAGCATATGTGACTGACTCCTCTGGCTTCTGCCGGCTCCTACACTCAAGTGCACTTCTCTCCATAGAGAATTCTAACAACTTTACTCAATGATGGGGAGTGATTCCATAATCCAAAATAGCAGGTAACTATTAGAATAATCTTCTGTGCCTGGCTCTGCATGCTAGAGCTAGGCATCGGATTAGCCCTGTAAATTATATGCTATTAACATCCTTTTGGCAGTGGCATGGAAGATCATTCAGGGTAAGAAGTCAAAGTTCGTGGAATTTGAATTCTCCCTCCCCTTTTATTTCAAACCTGTGAAGTTGTATCTTATCTCATAGAAAGTACACATTCTCAGGGCAGCCGGGAACCTTCTTGTTTACCCTTGTTCTATAGTTTGGTCTAGGGCCAGGTGCATGGCAGACTACTCAATAACCCTTAATAAATGGAAAAAGAATTGTCACGGGAACAAAGGAAGCGATAAAAGTCTTGATGGATCGCAGATGTCACTAATACATTTTGCTTCCTTTAATCTTTCCTGCTCTCCCAAAGCCCCGCTTCCAAAGGCAGCTGTGATTCTCATGACTCCCTTTACATCAGAAGCACCAGGAGAGCTTAAAAACCACCCAGCCATGGCCTTCCCCATTAAAGGTGCTGATGTAGCTGCCCGTCCTAGCAATAAGCATATAGTGGCTTGCAGTAAGTTCAGAAAGAATGAATGAAGGGTAGAGTGACAGAAAGAAGAGCGGTGATCTGTCCATGTATACAGTAAACGATCTTTACAATTATTAGGGTAAATAATTTACCACGTAAATTCCCACCTAAATTACTATACTGTATATGCGATCCTCCTTCCTCAAGTTAGCAGTATTTCCAAACTAGTCAATTATAAGTAGTCCCTCATATATAGACTGGGGGTTGTATCCTGACTTTAAAATAGTAGAGTTGGTGGCCGGCAGACTGCACGCCCCTACAGTCTCAGAAATATAGCCTGTGTTCATCCCACAGAGCTGCTGAAACTTTTGAAACTTCAGCTCTTTGGAGAGGTCCCCTGGTCCCTTGCTTCTCTGTGGAAAGAACATGTCATTGTACTAATTTTCCAGAAAAGTTAGGAAGCTGTTTTCCGTGTACTTTCACGTGCTTGTCATTCTCATCTTTCTGAAAAGTGCACGGGCTGCACCCTCAAAGGCAGTCACGACGGGGCTAACATTTCTGTGTAGAATCAGCATTTCCACAAATAGGAGTTACAGCTTGGTGCAAAGAAGCCGGTGGAGCCCAATCCTTCACACTGCCGTTGAATAGAACCGGCTCTCTTGCAAGTGAGCTGGCAGCACACTGCAGGTTGGAATGGTATCTTCCCTAAATGACCTTTCTTGCCAGCACATGCTTAGGCTTTTCAAAGCCAAGGGGCCCCAGGATGGGGTTTACTGTGCTGTGTTTAAAAGTTCATCTAGTCAGGAAATCGTAAATATAAAGTTACATTTCCCTGTCACTTATCATTCTACAGCTCATTAAATGCTCCCTAATTGCGTCTTCAGAATTCAGGGTCTTCGTGTTTCTTAGCTTCACTACCAGACTGAAACCTTAACACCCGGGTCACTGTTGTTTCATTGGCTTCTCGAGGCTTCGGGGCTGACGAGTCCCTGATTAATGAATGTGACTTCGAAGCTGCAAGGCCAAATCTTTCTAGTTTAGCTTGTTTTAGCATCCCTCTCAATTGTTTGTATTTCCTTAAGAACATCATCTAGTGACACATGGTAATGATACTAGGGGCCAGGAGTCTAGGTCTGGTGAAGGATTAGCATGCCAAGAAAAGCACTTGCATTTAAATGAGCCCAATTCTTCAGTTGTGGGTTGGACCCAAGCATCCCTTGAACCACAGAGGGAAAACAGACTTCGCTGACCTTAAACATATGGGATGCCCTTCTTCTATGCTCTTAGAAGACAGTGAAGGCAATGATAGCATTGTTCCCTGAGAAGCTACAAGGAGGAGAGGGTGACTGTTCGTGAACAGTAACAGAGGAAAAGGATGCTCAGCCTGAGACATTCATTTTCCTGCCATTGTAGCCTTGCCTGCTACAGACCATCAGCTGTCCCTTAGAGTCACATAGAAACAGTGTAGGCACAGGGGCCGTGCTAATCTCTGTATTGTTCCAATTTTACTATATGTGCTGCCCAAGGAAGAAGCCACAAGAGCAGCCTGAAGGGCCCTTCCTGTGAAGGCTTTATTGTAGGATTTGCCCAACCTACTGTGGGAGTTTTCAACCTCACCCTTGCTGTGGGCTAATCTGTTATTAAATATGGTTGCTATTGTTATTACACATAAGTCTTGTTACAGGAGGACAGTCAAGGCAACCGAGGGCAGGCTTCCTATGGAACACGTGACTGGGTGAAAGCTGAGCCCTGGAGAGGTGCCCCTGACCTTCCTGCCCTGATTTTTTTTTTCTTTGCTCCATTTCCCAAGAGAACTCTTATCACTCCGCTGCTCAATTTGTCTCTCCAGCCTCCGGTCAGTCTCTGTATTTGTTACAGTGATTTGTGTCATCTTTTTAGCCTGATTGACATTTTCTAGAAAGAATGGGGAAAGGGATGCTTTATTCTCCAAATGAGGGAGTTGCACTTCTAGAAGAAAGCGAGCCACCCCAAACCTAATTGCAAGCTAATGGAGTGGCTTTGATGAATAGAGCCATTGAGATTGAGGTGGGAGAGACTTGTACCTAACTGATAAACGGCTTTTCCGGCAGAGATAAAAGCGGTCTCCTTGGTAAGGAAAAGTCAGCTACTTGCTTTCTTTTGTGAAGTTAGTTAGCATGGCTTCCTTACCTTCACTGCCCTCCTGGGTGGGCTCTAGGGACTGATTGCTACAGATGGGAATTGGACTCCTGGCAGCAGCTCCCTTGGCACTTTGGAGGAATGCGTACTTGCTCTCACACCCAGCCCCCTTGTAAGAGAAGGACAAAGTAATCTCCATTCATGGAGAACAAACGCTTCTCAAACCAAAAGGCAAGTGTGTTATGGGAGAGGAGGATGCCAGTGGGCCAGCCGGAGTCCATGGTGGTCTGCACCCCATGACTGCTCTGCTCACTAAACACTGCGCGCCCCCTCTCACTCTCCCTAGCTCTTCTGGGGGCTTCAGTGCTTCTAGTAACGCCTTCGGCAGGCTGATTAGGATTTCTCCCCCAGCAAAGCCATGCAACTCTCCTCTAGTACTTGGGGCAACTCTAGCTGGGAAAGGGGCCTTCCTTCCCAAAGCTGCACTGTGGCCCTGCTCATGGCTTTGCTCCTCTTTGCCATCCTGGGGAAGCCCCTCTGTGTCTAGCAATACTATTGCTTGACTCTGAGATAGAGGTGGTGATAGAGGTGAAAGGAGACCATAGTGTGTGTGCAGTGTGGGTGTGCACACACATGCATTCATACACTTTCTGTCTTGGCGGAAAAGGTTGGGAGTATCTGCTTGCCCCTAAAGTGTCATGTCTCCCATTGCCTTAATCTAGCTTGATGAACGCTGCAGATTGTAGCCAAGATTGACTGAACTGGAAAGCTACTTCGGTCATTTGGCAGCTGTAGCAGAGAAATCAGTTCTTTACAGCATTAATTGACACAAAGCATACCAGAGCCTTATACCTGAAACATAATGCAAGCCGCACATATTTACATTTCCACTTAAAAATGAATAGAAGTGAAATCAATTTTTATAATATACTGACCCTAATTAGCTGTATAAAGATAAAATGTTACTTATAATTATATGTATATGTATTTATATATGTTATTATATCAGTTGCAGTAAATACTAAGAAACCATTGGGGTATTTTACATTGGTTACTTTGTATAAAAAGTTCAAAGTTCTGTGTGTATGTAAACTTAAAGAGTGTCTCAGTTTGGACTGACCACACTTTTAGCACTTGCTAACTAGTCTATTAAGGGTGCAGATTGGTACTACAAACTTAACTGTCAAGAAAATGTGAGCACTTCTTTTTTCTTTGCAGGGTTGCAGGTTGGTTAGTTTGTGTGCAAAAGTAGACATGTTAGTTAAATGCATTTAATGATGTGGAAAGGAATTGGCTCCTTGCCCTCCTCCCCTTTCAGAAGGTTAATAATATCGACAAATATATTGTAGCCTTTGGAACTGTCCCTTGAACATGACCTTGAAGCTGCACCTTGGTAACCAGGAAGACACTCCTCTTCTGGGAGGATTTGTGAGGGCGAGTGGGGAGGCTTGTTCCTGGGGGTGTGGCCAGCTCATTCAAGTGCATTTATTGAAAATGGTTAATGGCATTCTTGAGAGGTAGGTGATCAAGGAGAGAACCCAATCCCTAGAGAGGACCACCAGGACTTGCGTATTCAAACTTAGTGGAACAACACCATGCTGGATCATTATAGAACATCTTTTGCATTGTGCTGTTCCAAGCTAGTTGGAGTTTCCTTTAAGATCCCCGTGTGGGAACACTGGTTCTCTGGATGCTCTTCAAGTTGGCTCTGCTTCTTAGTCCTGTCTCCAAGCAGCTCAGTTATTTAACTTGAAGCTGCGAGCAGCGGTGATCAGTTTTTGGCTGGAAGGCCTTGTTTGTGCATCACTGGATGTTCACTCAAGCCTGTTGCTCCACTTTCCCTTTCCTTCATTCTTCTTGGCAAAACCAGCCAGTTGTGGACTGGCAGGAGCATGGGATAGTCATTCCTAGCTCGCTTCCCCGCCTCCTTGTCTTCCCTTTGCCTACACTTGGAAGCAAAGTCTCTCGTTTTAAGAATGACCTACTTGCAGGTTTGACTACTGTTTCATTCACCAGCTGCATTATTTTCCTGCCTTAGTCCTTCCCAAGTAATCCTGGGGACTCATACTTTCTGTGTAACACATCCCGGAGTCCTGAAAAACTGGGAAAGGAGAAGGGCCAAGATTGTGACCCATGTAGCTTCTTCTCCAGGCAGAACAGTTCTTTAATGTTCTACTCCTTAGTTGAATTCAAGTTCTTTTTCTAAGTGCTTGAGAAGCCTTTGGGAATTATCCTTTGATGAACTGGATATTAGTGCAATTCATTCTCTCTGTTCAGAGGCAAGGCACCAGTGGGCCAGGCTAATTGCTTCAAGCAGAAGGAGCTCCCAGAACCTTGGAGACTGCAATAGAAGAATGATAAGGAAAGTAGCCAAAAAAGGAAGCGTGGAAGGGCTTCGTTGTAGGGGTTTTGATAATTTAGCATCTGTAGGGAAAGTTCCTTAAAAAAATTTTTTTTTGATTGCTGAACAGGAGAACATTCAAAAGTAAGACAGATAGAGGCCCGCTGGGAATGCTGTGCAGCCTGGAATAGCTTAGGCTTCTGTTCAATCATTTCCCCAAACAGGAAACCACAAAATGTTAGAGATTAAGGTCACTAGATCATTGGGAAAAGAGCATAAGTTTGTCTGCAAAGCATTATGATGTATTGTGAACGGGCCAAAAGGCAAGCATAAATCTTTCATTGAAAAATGTAACAACAGAAGTCTACCCTTCACACAAAAGCTCAATTTGCTTTTCCATTGTACCAAGAAGCCCAAGCTGCTTCCAGCGGCATTTCTGTAATTTTCCTAGTGAGGGGACAGGCAATGGGAACATAAGGAGACAAGCCTTGTGCTGTCTGTGGGTGAGGCGTGTGTTTTTGCTTTGCCTTTGCACACTTACAAATCGGGTAAAGTTTAGGTTGCGTGTAGATGCATGCCATTTGCTTTCTACCAGACCTTGTTATATTGGTGGCAATGAAAATCTACCAGCATGAACCTTTGCCTGCAGTTCTGCCTCAAGCCCCTTCTAAGTTATAGAGGCTATGTCCAAAGAGCCCACATCTCCTTTCCACCTCAGTTGTCTTATGGCCTCCCTAATTTCGGTGAGGCAAAGCCTATGTGGAGCATGGAGACTCTCTGGATGGATCTGAGATCTGGGGGGTGCTCTTCTGGGGGTATCTGGTTATGACCTCGAGACTTAGATCGTCTTACACCTTCTTTTTTTTTTTAAATTTATTTTTATTGAGCTCTACATTTTTTTTTCTGCTCCTGTTCCTGCCTCTCCCCTCCCCTTCAACCCTCTCCCAAGGTCCTGATGCTCCCAATTTACTCAGGATACCTTGTCTTTTTCTACTTCCCATGTAGATTAGGTCTACATATGTCTCTCTTAGAGTCTTCATTGTTGTCTAGGTTCTCTGGGATTGTGATTTGTAGGCTGGTTTTTCTTTGCTTTATGTTTAAAAACCACTTATGAGTGAGTACATATGATAATTGTCTTCCTGGGTCTGGGTTACCTCACTCAAAATGATGTTTTCTAGCTCCATCCATTTGCCTGCAAATTTCAAGGTATTGTTATTTTTTTCTGCTGTGCAATACTCCATTGTGTAAATTTACCACATTTTCCTTATCCATTTTTTGGTCAAGAGAAATTTAAGTTGTTTCCAGATTCTGGCTATAACAAACAAAGCTGCTATGAACATAGTTGAGCACATGTCCTTGTGGCATGGTTGAGCATCCTCTGGATATATACCCAAAAGTAGTATTGCTGGGTCTTGAAGAAGGTTGTTTCCTAATTTTCTGAGAAATCACCACACTGAAATCCAAAGCAACTGTACCAGCTTGCATTCCCACCAGCAATGCAGAAGTGTTCCCTTTACCCCACATCCTCTCCAGCATAAGCTGTCATCAGTGTTTTTGATCTTGGTCATTCTTACAGGTATAAGATGGAATCTCAGAGTTGATTTGATTTGCATTTCTCTGATGACTAAGGATATTGAGCATTTCCTTAAGTGTCTTTCAGCCATTTTAGATTCCTCTAATGAGAGTTCTCTGTTTAGGTCTGTACTCCACTTTTGTTGTTGTTGGTGGTGCTTTATTTGTTCTTGTGATGACCAATTTCTTGAGTTCTTTGTATATTGTGGACGTCAGACCTCTGTCTGATGTGGGTTTGGTGAAGATATTTTCCCATTCTGTAGACTGCTGTTTTGTCTTGTTGACTGTGTCCTTTGCTTTACAGAAGGTTTTCAGTTTCAGGTAGTCCCATTTACTAATTGTTTCTCTCAATGTCTGTGCTACTGGGGTTATATTTAGGAAGTGGTCTCCTGTGTCAATGAGTTCAAATGTACTTCCCACTTTCTCTTCTATGAGGTTCAGTGTGGCTGGTTTTATGTTAAGATCTTTGATCCATTTGGACTTGAGTTTTGTGCATGGTGATAGACACGAATCTATTTTCATTCTTCTTCATGTTGATATCTAGTTATGCCAGCACCATTTGTTAAATATGCTTTCTTTTTTCCATTTGATATTTTTTCTGCTTCTTTGTCAAAAATCAGGTGTTTGAAAGTGTGTGGATAATATCTGGGTCTTTGATTTGGTTCCATTCATCCTCTTGTCTGTTTTTATGCCAATACCAAACTGTTTTCAATACTGCAGCTCTGTAGTAGAGTTTGAAGTCAGGGACTGTGATGCCTCTAGAAATTCTTTTATTGTACAACATTATTTTGGCTATCCTGGGTTTTTTGCTTTTCCATATGAATTGAGTACCATTCTTTCATGGTCTGTGAAGAATTTTGTTGGGATTTTGCTAGGTATTGCATTCAATCTGTAGATTGCTTTTGGTAAGATTGCCATTTTTACTATGTTAATTCTACTTACCCAAGAGCATGGGAGATCTTTCCACTTTCTGGTGTCTTTTTCAATTTCTTTCTTCAAAGATTTAAAGTTCTTTTTTTGTTTGTTTGTTTGTTTTTCGAGACAAGGTTTCTCTGTGGTTTTGGAGCCTGTCCTGGAACTAGCTCTTGTAGCCCAGGCTGGTCTCGAACTCACAGAGATCCGCCTGCCTCTGCCTCCTGAGTGCTGGGATTAAAGGCGTGCACCACCACCACCCAGCAGATTTAAAGTTCTTGTCATACAAGTCTTCCACTTGTTTGGTTTGAGTTACTCTGAGATATTTTATGCTATTTGTGGCTATTGTGAAGGGTGATGTTTCTCTGATTTCTTTCTCAGCCCGTTTATCATCTTTGTACAGGAGGGCTACTGATTTTTTTTAGTTGATCTTGTATCCTGCTACATTACTGAAAATGTTTATGAGTTGTATAAGTTCCTTGGGAGAATTTTTGGGGTTGCTTATGTAAACTATCATATCAGTAGCAAATAGTGAGAATTTGACTTCTTCTTTTCCGATTTGTCTCCCCTTGATTTCCTTTTGTTGTCTTATTACTCTAGCTAGGACTTCAAGAACTATATTGAATAGATATGGAGAGAGTGGACAACCTTGTCTTCTTCCTGATTTCAGTGGGATCGCTGTGAGTTTCTCTCCATTAAGTTTGATGTTGGCTGTTGACTTGCTGTATATTGCCTTTATTATATTTAGATACTAAATATAGTAATTACTTGTATCCCTGCTTTTTCAAGACCTTTATCATGAAGGAATGTTGTATTTTGTTGTAAGCTTTTTCAGCATCTAATGAGATGATCATGTAGTTTTTATTTTTCAGTTTGTTTATATGGTGAATTACGTTGACAGATTTTCATATGCTGAACCATCCCTGCATCTCTGGAATGAAGCCGACTTACTTGATCATGGTGCGTGATGGTTCTGATGTGTTCTTGGATGTAGTTTGCCAGTATTTTATTCAGTATTTTTGCATCAATGTTCATTAGTGAGACTGGTCTGTAATTCTCTTTCTTAGTAATGTCTTTATGTGGCTTGGGTATCAGGGTAATTGTAGCCTCATAAAAAGGGTTTGACAATGTTCCTTCTCTTTTTATTGTGTGGGACAATTTGAGGAGTATTGGTATTAGTTCCTCTTTGAAAATCTTGTAGAATTCTGAACTGAAACCATTTGGTCCTGGGATTCTTTTGGTTGAGAGACTTTTGATTATTGTTTCTATTTCTTTAGCAATTATACAATGTTGTCCTTAATGTCTGTGCTGCTGGGGTTATACATAGGAAGCGATCTCCAGTGCCCATATGTTGTAGGGTACTTCCCATTTTCTCTTCTATCAGGTTCAGTGTGTTCAGATTGATATTGAGGTCTTTGATCCATTTGGACTTGAGTTTTGTGCATGGTGATAGATATGGGTCTATTTTCATTCTTCTACAGGTTGACATCCAATTGTGCCAGCACCATTTGTTGAAGATGCTTTCTTTCTTCCATTGTATACTTTTAGCTCCTTTATCAAAAATCAGTTGTTCGTAGGTTTGTGGGTTAAAATCCGGGTCTTCTATACGATTCCATTGGTCGACTTCTCTGTTTTTATGCCAGTACCACGCTGTTTTCATTACTGTAGCTCTGTAATAGAGTTTGAAGTCAGGGATGGTAATGCCTCCAGAAGTTCCTTTATTGTATAAGATTGTTTTGGCTATCCTGGGTTTTTTGTTTCTCCATATAAAGTTGGGTATATTTAATTTGCTTATCTGGTCTTGGTTTAATTTTGGTAAGTGATATTTATCCAGAAAGTTGTCCATTTCCTTTAAGTTTTTCAGTTTTGTGGAGTACAGATTTTAGAAATATGACCTGATGATTCTCTGTATTTCTTCCATGTCTGTTGTTATGTCCCCCTTTTCATTTCTGATTTTGTTAATTTGGATATTCTCTTTCTGCCTTTTGGTTAGTTTGGATAAAGGTTTGTCTATTTTGTTGATTTTTTCAAAGAACCAACTCTTTGTCTCATTGATTCTTTGTATTGCTTTTTTTGTTGATTTCAGTTCTCGATTTGATTATTTCCTGCTGTCTAGTTCTTTTGGGTGAGTTTGTTTCTTTTTGTTCTAAAGTTTTCAGATGTTCTGTTAATTCACTAGTGTGGGATTTTTCCAGCTTAAGATGTAGGCATTTAGTGCTGTGAACTTTCCTCTTAACACTGCTTTCATTGTGTCCCATAAATTTGTGTATGTTGTGTGGTCATTTTCATTGAATTTTAGAAAGCCTTTAATTTTTTTCTTTATTTCTTCATTGACCCACTAATGATTCACATCTTACACCTTCTTATACCATCGTCTGACTCTCCTCCTTAGAGAAGGAGGCATTCTTGCGGAGACAGTTGATCCCTGGGTGAACTGCTGATTTGTGTACTTTGAGAATCTGCAATGTTTATGCTTTGAGTTGTTAACGTGGCTAGAGTTTCAGAAAGGCTGGAGTGAAGCTGACTGCTGTTGGCCCCTCTTCTGAGGAAACCTTCAAGGATGAAAGAGCAAGTGTGCCTCTCCTCTCCTGATTGTTCACTGGTTTGCCAAGTTTAGGAAAGTCATCTGCGTCAGGACAAGGGTCACCCCTTTTCAGATCTGGTCCCAGGTGCTTGGCCCCTCAGCTACTCATGTAAATATTGGTCTGTTGGACTCACATGCGATGACTGGGCAATCAAACAGATCAACATCACATCGGCTATCTAAGTGAAACTGATGTCAGCTGCATCTCACACAAAAGGCCGCTTCCCTTCCATCCAGACGGAAGTGACACTCAGCAGCCCGCCGGTCCAGAAGCGGGAGGAAATAAATGAGCAAAGTTGGCTGAGACTTACTGTTTTTTCCTCCCAGACAGAGACATCGGTACAAAAAAATACTTTTTTTTTCTGTTTTTAAAAATAAGATGACACTAACAGCACTGATGTTGGCTATGAGGCAACTGCCCTAACTTCTATGTGTGAGGACACGAGGGAAGGACAGAGCCACGTGGGAGGGGGGGCACAGCACAGTGTCAGCGTGCCATGGCTAAGGGAAATTAAGAGTGCAGGTTGGCAGGGTTCCACTGTCGGAGTTCGGATTCCTATTACATCTTTGATAAATTGGGAGATTTGAAAACAATTGGACTTTGTTTTGCTGTCTGGGAGGCCGCAAGTCTGAAATCAAGTGGCAGCATTGTTGACTGCAGTCTGGGTCCTCTTAGGAAGGCAATCTGATGATTTCTGGTATTGTCACATTAAAAGAAAAGAATCATTAAAAAAAAAAAAAACCTCTCCAGGTGCCCTTCTATTGCTAAGGGGCCCACCTTCATGACCCATCAGATCCAAAAGCTCCTTCTTCTGACTGTGTGGCATTGGGGACTAGAGTTTGGCACGGTGTGTTATGACTTGAATCTGAAATGTCCCTTACACATTCAGGCTTCTCACTCCATAGCTGGTGGCACTAATTTTGGAGATTGTCGAGCCTTTAGGAAGTGAGTCTGGCGGGCAGAAGTAAGTTACTAGGAAGGGTCTTTAAAGGTGTATTCTTCTGGCCTCTGCCTCCTGGTAGGCTCTAATGTCAGGGACATCTACCGTATGTTCTTGCTGCCATGAGTAATGCTGATGAATGCAGCTCTCAGGTAGCCGACACAATGCCAATGCATATTTTAAGTATTTCTTTGAACTTGAACAAAACAAAAGCAAAAAGAGCAACAACGACATTGGTAGAACCTTGCTCTTCAGATTACAGGAAACTTTTATATATGATTTGGCCCTGCCCAAACTCTGAGCTAGTGATATTCTGCTTTTTCAGGAGAATTTGGGGCTCAGAATGAATTAGTGATACACAAAAACTCACTCGATGAACACAGGCCTGGTTGGTGAGACCAGGGCTGGAGTTCAAGATCTCTATCTATCTACACATTCCATGTGTTTTGTAAAGATTTATTTTTTATGTATACAGTGTTCTGCCTGAATGTATGCCTGTAGGCCAGAAGAGGGCACCAGATCTCATTACAGATGTTTGTGAGCCACCATGTGGTTGCTGGGAATTGAATTCAGGTCCTCTGGAAGAGCCGCCAGTGCTCTTAACTGCTGAGCAATCTCTCCAGCCCCTCATGCGGCCTTCACCAGCCCCTGCTGTTGGCTATCACATTGTGGTCAGCACAGCTGCGTCGGATTCTAATTCTTGTGGCCTTAGTCACATATTTCATTTGAAAAGTACTGAGTTGTTGTGTATTTTACCTCAAAGGTGGCTGGGATGAGATTATTACCAAAAATGTTCATTGTTTTCCACGCATGGGAGGCTGTGAGCACTGTTCTCCCAATTCTTATGTGCTTTTGGTCCCCATTGTACGGGTGAGGAAATGTCAGTGGATGGGCCTAGTAGCTTAGTTGAGGTAAATCTGCTGTTTTGTTCAGAGTTCAGGTGTAAACCTCGGCAGAGCCTGTGGTGTTAACTACAAACTGAGATTCTTCAGTTCAAAAGTTTATGTTTACTTTGACTTTGACTTGGTCCCTGCAAACAGTGACCTTTGACAGTGACACACTGTGGAAACGGGTGATTAGAAGCATGGTGTGGGCTTAGGCATACCCTTACTTTGTTTTCTGCACCCCACATAACCATGGGTCAGCAAGTGAGCCTCTCGGAATCTCTGCCACCTTGCACTGAAAATGGGACCCTTAACAGCTGCCCTCTGGGAGTCCTGTGAGATGCTCAGCCTGCTTCCCACGACAGAACAACAGTGGGCTCCAGTATTATTCAAGACCTCTTTTCTTTTAAAGCAGTGCTGTTTACCACACTTGCGTAGCATTTAATGTGGGGAAATTCCTTGCGATCTTGAATTCCAGGCTTTTAAGTGCTTTTAGAGCAATAATGTAATAATTTACAGTTCCACCTTTCAAGAAAAGCTGAGGTGTTATGACTGATGTGCATAAAATAAGTGCTGGTGGGCTGCCTCTGAAGAGCCGGGGTGTGTGATTGCCTGTCCTGGCTGCATGTCCTCCCTCTGCAGATCCGTGTCTGAATCTCCATGAAAGTCCGTCAAGTGATCATGGTGATTTACTTTACAAGTGCTCCATGGATCCTTTGAAGCCACTGTGAGCTAGTCAGCATACCGAATAAGAGGAAGACAACACTCTCTGAACCACTGCACAGAAGGTTCCGTGCTGGGAGCACATGTTTCCATTGCCTCTCACTTCTGTTGTGTGGGTGTCACCATCTCTGTGCCCAGAAAAGCAAACGGAACCTCTGTGAGGTTAACATTCACGTCTTGGTGTTCTTGGTCTCAAAGTACAGACATCAGCATCACTGGTCCAGCGCTGTATGTATCTAGGTTTTCTAGCCATTAGCAGTGGAAATACAGAGCATTGGTTACAAGATACCAACGAATCACAAAATTCTCAGAACTCGTGCAGGACTGAGATGAGAAAAAAAAAGAACCCAAGAGGCTTGGACGTTTACATAGGAGAGGGAGTTTGTGCACTGCTCAGGTCCCCTGGGTCCCTTTGCCCACCAGCCAATCTGCAGCTGAGGAGCTTTGAGTCCCTGTGCTGATTCACACACCCGTCCCTCCTGCAGAAGAAGGAAACTGAGTGGCATTCTCTGAGGGGCCGTGCCCAGTGAGTGCCCGGTAGCAGGAGTAGTAATCAAGAGAAGACAGAGTGGGCCTGACGAGACAGAGCAGCACGTGAGTGACATAAAACCTCCGAAGAGTGGAAACTCCGCCCTCCAAGCATCAGTAGGTTTCAGGGGAGAATGAAGTGGAGCAGGTACAGCAAGCACAGAGACGGCCCCTTGTCCCACAGCAGCCCCAAAAAGGCCGCAGACTCCTTCAGAATATAGGCATAAGCAAGGACTTTCAAAAATAGAGTCTAGCAGCCCAGGAGATAATGACAAGAATTGACCAAGGGGACATATGAAATTGAAAAGTCTCTTCGCATCAAAGGAAACCATTGCAGTTAGGAGACAACCTACAAATGAGAGACAGTCATTGCCAGCCACACATCTGACAGGGGATTCATATCGACATTACATAAAGAACTCCAAAATTAAACAACAAAAATCAGTCCAATCCATGTAGTCAAAAGAATAGAATGGACAATGTCCAACAGCGTTCAAATGTCCAATAAGTCTATGAAGAAATGTTCAGCATCCGTAGTCCCCAGGGCAACATAAATCAAAACGATATGGAAAGATAGACATTTGCAATCCTAGCACTGGGGACATGGAGACAGGAAGATTCCTCGGATTTGCCGGTCAGCTAGCTTTGCTGCTTGGCCAGTGAGAGGCTTGTCTTAGCAAACCAGCAGAAAACAAAAAACAGACAGTGGCTAAATAACGACACTCAGGGTTGTCTTCTGTCTCTCCTCACATGCATGTGTGTATCTACACACAGAAACTCATGAACACACACACACACTAAACCAAAATAAACTATGCGGAGAGTCCATCTTCCTCCAGTCAGAATGGCGATCATAAAACAAAATTGGGAACAAATGCTGGCGAGTGAGGTTGGGTAGTGTTAGTAATGGAACTTTATGTTGTTCTTGGCTGTATCAGCGGGCACATCCATTATGGAGGTTCCCAAGGAAACTAAAAATAGAGCTATCATGTGGCCCAGCTGTGCCACACCTGAGTGCATAACCAGAGGAATCCAAAGTGAGCACGCCACAGAGGTGCTTGGACACCCATGTTCACTGCAGCACTGTTCACCACAGTGACGTTATGGGCGCTGCCGAGATGCCCATCAACACATGTGCGGGTAAAGCCAATGCAGACTAGACTACGTACATACACAGTGGGGTTTTATTAAGTCATAAAGGAGAACAAAATGCTGGCCTTTGCAGGGAGATGGATTGAATGTGAGATCGCGTTATAAGAAACTATGCTCAGGAAAATGAATATCAGATGTTTTCTTTCATATGCAGATTGTAAGTTTACACACGCACACATGCACACACGCCCCCTCCCTGACGGCATCAAAGTAAAATAGGGAGAAAAAGTAGGAAAGGGAGTGATAGACAAGAGAGTGATGTCAGGGTAAATGTGAACGAGCTCATTATACACTTGTACAGAAATGTCATACTGAAACCTAGAATTTCTATAATAAATATATACTAAAAACAAAATTATAGTAAAAAAAAAAAAACAAAGAAGGCCAGCCCTATTAGACTCTGTCACCCTCTGTGAATAAATCCTCCTCCCCTGCATTCTTGCCCACACAAAGAGAGAAATGATTGAGAGAGATACCTCAGCAGAGATGGACAAACTGCCCGACGATGTTCTGCAGACACAAACTGGGTTCCACACTCACCCGCCTACAGTTTCCAGGGGCTTTGGTGATACTGATCTCATGGGATAAAGTCATGGGAACAAGTACTTTCTGTTTTGGAGGGTTTAAGTTGCTTTCTGAAGGAGATATAGGTAAGACTTAGAAAGTCTGGAATCCAGGAGTCACTCATGACTTCCTTAACAACACAGTGGCCAGATAGCTAGCCCTGCCTCGGGAAGGTGGGAAAGAATAAAGCCCTGTGGAGAGGAATGCACTTCGGGGCACAGAGTAAAACACTTCTCCCCTGTCTTGTTTTTCCA
This sequence comes from Chionomys nivalis, assembly GCF_950005125.1. NCBI lineage: Eukaryota > Metazoa > Chordata > Mammalia > Rodentia > Cricetidae > Chionomys > Chionomys nivalis. Next base: position 142,687,132 of record NC_080086.1, read on the forward strand.
TTTACGTATGTGTTCACGTGTGTGTGCATCTGTTACGCATGGATGATTGTGCCACAGGACACATGTGGATATAATAAGAGAACCTTAAAATGAAGTCAGTTCTCTCCACATGTGGGTTCCAAGGGTTAAATTCAGATCTGGTGACAAGACAGTCTACCAGCTGAGTCACCTCCCCGGCCCACCCTCTGCTTTTTATCAATGATGAAAAGATGATTGGCCTCCTGATCTCCTGATGCCTTGCTCATAAACGCTTCAGTTTTGGAATGAGGTTTAAGATGATCTAAGAACCAAAAGCTGTTCTATCTGGCTGCTGTGAGAGACGGGACTGGTAGCATTTGGAGGTTTGCAGGCTCTTTACCCAGGCACAGCCTTTGTCAAACTGAGGCACCCGGTTTGCTCTTAGTGTCCCTGCCTGTTACACAGTTTTCCTTTATGGCAGCACTGTAACAACATGACCTAAAAACTCGACCCCAGTCAGACTATGAAACAAGTCAAGCATCCTCTGGCCGCCGTGAAACTGTGGCACACTTCCTCATTCTTTACACAAGTTGAAAGCATGCACGTGGTTTAAAAATACGGCAGTTATAGAGTATAAACAAGTAGAGTGCAATTTTTGATTTTTTTTTTTTTTTTTTTTTTTTTTTTTTTTTTGTACAACAAGCATTTTCTGCTGGGTGGTGCTGGCACACGCCTTTAATTCCAGCACTCTGGAGGAAGAGGCAGGTGGATCTCTGTGAGTTCAAGGTCAGCCTGGCCTACAAGAGCTAGTTCCAGGACTGGCTCCACAGCTACAGAGAAACTATGTCTTGAAAAAACAACAACAACAAAAACCCAACCAAACAAACAATCAAACAAAACCAAGCACTTTTCCAGTCCTCCAGAGAGGGAAGGAAAATGTCCCAAGAATGCTTGTGCTCCTTGTTGGCCTCATGGCTGACAGACAGGAGCTTGGGGAACCGGAGTTGGGGTGTTCCGGGCACTGCCTGGTTCATTTCTGGAAAACAGCTCCAATTGTCTCCCCTTGCTGCTTGTTCAATTTGATACACTGTTGACCCAGAAATGTAGCTAAATGCCACTCCTCTCTCTTCTCTTTGACTCTAGACTTTGTGACTTTAATTACCATCACACGGGTGGGAAAGCTCGCGTGACTCTCCTGCTCTTAGCTCTGAAAATCATGGTCCTGGGAAACTCCTCGGTCTAGGACAGATGGACTTAGATTCCCACTGACCTGTCTGGGAAAAGCCAGGCCCTGTGTACGTGTGCACATCTTTCATTGTCTGCAGGACTGTGGGGTCAGGCCGGGCCCTGAGATCTCTGTGTCTCTCTGGATGCGAGAAAACGGCACCCGTGTATGGTGTCTGGACTCCATGCACCTGAGTTCTCAGCTCACAGGTGCTGCACCCTGAGTTCTTTTACCCACTCATTCGGTCTTGAGGTCGCCTGATAAAGACCAAGAAGCCACCCCTGCTAACTCCAGGCAGTGACTGGTGTGCATTGCAAACCTGGAGAATCTGGAAGGCCTATGAGAAGTGGCAGTAACATACAGCGTCTGCTGAAGAAGACGGAGCGTGCAGCTTACAGGCTTCCACCATTGCTGACTCTTTGTTCCATCTGGACACCCAACCTGTTGGAGGGTACCATTCCCATTCAGGGCAGGTGTCTCCTGACTCACTCCGCTCACTCACCTAGATGCCAGTTGTCTCTAGACCCATCCTCATAGGAACATGCAGAAGTCTGCTTTAGCAAAAAGCCAAGTTGGCAACCACGAGGGTCATAACCATTTATTTAATTTCTCTTTTGCTGTTATTTTGTGATTTGATTCATGTGCCTTTTAGAAATTAAAAGTGTGTGCCTTGCTTTGAAAAGGGAAGCTATTCATTGACCCCCAAACTGGGTCTTCTACATCAAGATTGGGCATCTTGGCCCTTGCTACCTTGTTCCAGAGTGTTGGTGTTCTTGGTCATGAAGAGTTTGGGCTGATGAGGGAAGCAGCTCAGAGGTGGGCTGTGTCTCAGTTCAGATCAGCACGTGCATGCTGCAATACTGTGCAGACTAGCCTGTAAGCTATGACTTTTGCCGTGGTCCCTTAAGAATGAAAAAAAAAACAAGTAAACAACCTTATGCTGGTTTCTAAGGTATGGTGAAGCTAAAAAGGTAGCGTCCAGGGACACATCTGGGATAAGATAGCTCATCGCATGGGCATGAACAGCCCAGAGGAACAGACAGCCTGGCGAACTGCTAATTAATCAGCATCTTTCCACTGAACTATGGAAGGAGAATTACTTTGTACGTGATTATCTCTGTTAATCAGCCATAATGAGGCCACCGTAGAATGGCGAAGCGTTTGAGCCTTGTTCACTGGTACCCATCACATGTAATTGTTTCCATTTGGCTCCAACAGCTGTACGAGGCATTGCACAGACCATAAGGATTAGAAGCTTTGGGGGCTGTGTTTTGTATAAACAATGCAAATATTTTACTGCTCAGTTGAGTCAAATCTTTTAAAATGGCCTTAAATCTATCAAGGTCTTTTTCATTTGGGTTCCTGTGTAGGAGAGGGGGTGGTGACGGGGGCGGAGGGACATGAAAGGCTGAGTGTTCCTGTGGTGGAGGCCCAGGACTCTTTCATCTTAGCCTGATTCCCATCCCACCTCTGTTCGAGGATTGGAAGTGGGGCAAAGTCCTGGCATTTTAATGCTATTTAAGCCTTTTAGGAAGCTGTGCAGAGAGCGAAACATATGTAGCAAACACTTGCTATCTAATCTGAAGACTGAACCAAAGGTTTCCTCCACTCAGGCCAAAGCAGAGCCTCGGAAGTAAACCAAAGGTTGAGAAGAATCTAGAAAGCCTCTTGATTGGGGAGAGTGGCAATGCTTTGTGAGAATTATAATCATGTTAGCCCCGTGTAAACAATCTCAGAAGGACAGAAAACAGAAAAGGAAGTGGCTCAGGTCTCTACCTTGTAAATTAATGAGCCATGTTATTTTCCAAACTTTTCATTTCATATATGTGTGTTTGTATATATATATTGAGTAAGATAATTGTAATACTGCTTATTTTTGACTTTCAGCCTTCATATTTCAATTTTAAGATAAGCACATCCCATTTCACTTCATGATTCAACCAAATACTTAAGTGATTTTACACCATCCCATAGAATTCCTATATCATGGTACCCTTACCTATACATCAGCTACAAGATGTTGGGTTTTGAGTTCTTGGTTATAAAGAGACTCAACAAGCATAGCTAAATGCGTTTTTTTTTTCCTTTCTTTTCCTAGAGTTCATTTGACAAATAGGGTTACTGGGAACAGAAAGTATCTATAACTCTAAACCCTTGACATGTGAACTGTGAGCTGTGTTTGGAGAAGATAAGCCAGCCCAGCACTCTCTGTGGTAACCATTCATGTAGGAGGGAACAGAGTGTTCTGGAATGGGAGGATGCTCCTCTCTGTGGATAAGTGGCCATCACAGTAAAGCCAAGAAGCCTTGAGAGTGGCACAGGCTCAACAGATGTTTATCTTTCTGTTTGAAGATGCTGTGGTTGCTACAAATGACACAGGAGGACCAAGCAGAGCAAAATGCAAATTGTAGTATTCCTTGGTTCGATTAAAAGATATCCTCTTACTAGTCAGCCAAGTGAGTTGTTCATGCCTATATAATGAACACACACACACACACACACACACACACACACACATTGGGCTTTTAGATTTGCTTAAACCTTTTAAGAAGGTAGCATCATCAAGGTAGAAATAGCATACACCGTGAAATCCAATTTGAGGATTCAACCAAAGGTCTCCGTTCAGGTCAAGACCGAATGCTGTACAGAGTCCGGGAAAGCCTCTTTGCTTATCTTTTGGGACTCAGATGTCTGTTGACTATGATGGACTAAGCTTGAAAGGATGCATTGGCTGAGACAGGAGCAGAGTTTCTTTCAGGTTGTTGGTGTGTGTGGTGACCTGGAAGACAGTGAGCCTCAGATCTGCTAGCCTAGCCTCTTGGGACACTGGCTGCAAATCTCAGGTTCCCCTGTCTGATGCAGGTTCTCCCTCTGTCACTGAGTTTGCTCCTTGTTTTTCCTTCTGAATTCCATACTTGCTTAGGACTGAACTTCATTTCAGGTTCTGCTCTACAATGGCCAACTGGACATTATCGTGGCAGCCGCCTTGACAGAGCGCTCCTTAATGGCCATGAACTGGAAGGGATCAAAGGAATACAAAAAGGCACAAAGAAAGGTTTGGAAGATCTTCAAATCTGATAACGATGTGGCTGGTTATGTGCGACAAGTGGATAAATTCTACCAGGTATGCAAACAGCTGGGGCACATAGGTCGTGGGACTGGATTGATAGGATTAAACACAAAGCACAAAACCACTAAGGAAAACAGCCACGATGTGTCTCCTCCAGCCTCCTCTTAAACAGAGAAGAGAGGGCCCCATTTTCAAGGTAGAGATCACTGATGTCAAGGTAGGCAAAAGTCTAAGCATTGCTGAAGACATAATGAGACACTGGAAAAGTCCAGAGTGGCAAATCATTAATGATAAAATCCCAGTCTGTTTGGAAGTCAAAGGGAATTTGGGCAATTATTGGAGGACGACTCAATGCAGATGCCCACCATCTCTGAACCTGTCTTTATAAGGGATGTAGAGAGCTAGTTAGAACAAGCTCTCTCCCTAGCTGATCCTGCGGAATGAGCTCTACTCAGGGCTTAAGTGTTACTCTTGGAATTTCCTTTTGCCCTCACTTTCTTTACTCTTTGAGATTTGAAACAGTCCTTTGTGGACTTCCTACCACGTAAGCATCTTCTCCCTTTCCTGTGGTCAGTAATACCTTTCAGTGTTAGGGACTTGCATGACCCAGGCCATCTTGCCTGAAGGTTTCCTTAAGCGAAGGCTTCAAATCGCAGATTGCATTTCTGTAAGGGGAGGTTAATCAACTTTTTCTGTTTCTAAGAAAACATTATGATAGGCTTTAGCTTTTTCACAAGCTCGTCTGTTTCATCTAACGTTTAGAATTTATAGGCTCCTGTAACTTTCATTAATTCCTCTTAAGAGCTTGGTGTTCTTAAAATATCAGTAACTTATTTTTCTCTTGCCTGAGCCATAACTAAGTTATTACTGATTTCAAGTAACAAATACTTTTGCCGTTGTTGATTTCTCCATGTGTTTTTGTTATTTTTATTTTATTATTTGCACTTTTATCATGTTATCTTTATTGTGAGTTATTTGCTGTCTTTTTTAAATCTTTAAGACAGAGGCTCAGAATCAAAGCTTTTGTTTTCACTTTATGTGTGCACTCAATGTATGTTACATGTATGTTAGTCTTGGTTTTAAAGGTACACAAAATTCATTATATTGAACTAAAGCATTCATAATTTCCATCGTATTTTATCCCCTTTGGCCGGTGTGTTATTTTAAAGTGTAGTACTTAATTTTAAATCATTTTGATTCTTCCATCCTTGCATTTATTATAAACTGAAGGGAATCTACTCTATTGTAGCTTTGCGGTTTAAAAGCCCACATATCCCTTATAATTTCAACCATCTGAAATTTACTCTCTGGCCCTTGAAGTGCTTATTTTTGGCAAACATTCCCTGTATACTTTTAAAGCAATTGTACTCTTCAGTTGTTAGTTGTAATGCTTTTTATGTCAATCAAGGTCTTTTAAGAAACCATTTTTATGCTTCTTATTTTGAGAATTTACATCACTTCCACCCTTCCCACACAACTCCTGCATCCCTCAACTCCCTCTCAAATTTCTGTCCTCTTCTTCTTCAATTATTATTGGTATGCATACACATGCACACATATGTATACACAGTTATAGTTGAGGCCACTTAGTATTGCTTATCTGTATATATTTAAGGCTGACTTCATGAGGCTGGATAACATAACGGAGGGCTCATCCCTGGAGAAGACTCATTTACCCTCTCTCATCAGCCATGAATTGCGTAGCCTTTCATCAGGATTGGAGCCTTGTGAGATTTCCTCTATCTCTGTTGGAATGTCAACTGGCATTATCATTGTGTGAGTCTTGTTTAGGTGACCATATTGTTAATTTCATGGGTGTACCTCTCTGTCTTATATAGAAGATACTGCCTGGAAGCAGATGTTCTGGTCCTCTGGTGCCTACAATCTTTCCACGCCCTCTTCTACAGTGTTCCCTGAACTTTAGGTGTAGTGGTTGTGTCGTCAATGGGCACCCCAGAGTCAGTTGTTCTCTCTATTTGATCAGGTACGAATTTCTGTGATTTCTCTGTCTGCTACACAAAGAAGTTTCTTTGATGAGGGGTCGATGATACACTTCTCTGTGGATATAAGGAAAGATATTTAGAATGTAGTTGGTAACTATGATACCTTAGAGAATTGGCAGTTGCAGGTTCTTCTCTATGGTCTATGACCTCACCATCCTTGGGTAGTTGGCTAAGTTTATAAAATTAGGCATAAATCTTCTCTTGTTGAGTGGGCTTTAAGTCCAATTAAATAGCTGCTGGTTAACCCAAGAGAAACCCACTCTCACATCCTTGGATTATTTTACCCTGAAAGTCATTGTGCTTCATGGGCTATATAGCTGGGTAAAACAGCTCTCTGTCTCTCTGTCTCTGTCTCTGTCTCTCTCTCTCTTTCTCTCTCTCCTCTCTGTCTCAGTCTCTCGCTTCTATCTGCCTCTCTGTCTTCCCCCTCTACCCCTTATTACCACATAGCTGACATTAAAGATCTGTTAAAATCTCCCACTATGATTGAAGATTGTTCTATTTTTCTGTTTACTTAGTGCTGTTCACTGCATATAGCCATAGAATCCTTGATCCTTGTTATATATTCCTGACACTAAATCTTTCTTTCTTATGAACTATACTCTTGTAGTGATGCCATCTCATCTTAAAGTCAACTTGACTGATAGTGTAACTGTACCAAGTTTCTTTGGAAAGTATTCATGGGGTAGGCCTTTCTTTTTCTCAGCATTCCCGTCTGTCATTTTATAGCATCATATTTAATATATGTTTCTTTTGCACAATATAATGGTTTTTATTGTGTGTGTGTGCTTCTTGACAATATTCTAGATTTGGAGTCATACATTTGCACATGATGTAATTACTGATTTCTTTTTTTAGGTCCTACTGTCTCTTTACATGTTTTCTATTTATTTTGTTGAGTCTATATTTTTGCTCCTTTTTAGTTTTAACTCCTCAGAGTTTTATGTCATTTTATTATCTTCATTAATTAATCTGTGAACTATCATTCTTTTGAGATTGTATTATAATAGTACTAGTTAATATGAATGCTAGACTTACTTAATGCTAATATAAATAAGAGTTTTACTATTTTCCAGACAAATGTGAGAACCTCAGATTATTTTAGCTTTTACCTACTCTGCTGTTTTTTGCTATTAATAAAACAATCCTATATCTGGTTTAAACAGGCATTATTTACACCTTTGAACCAACCAGCACTCACTGAGAATTCACTACATGTTTAACCTGCCTGCTGCCATCACGTTCAATGCATTTCTTGTTCCCCTCGGGGTGGGGGGAATCTTCTTTAGCATTTATTTTAGAAATGCATGCTGACAACACATTCTCTATTTTTGTCTTTTAAGTGCTGTTATTTCACCTTTGATTGGAAAGGCTGTGTCTAGTGCAATGGGAGGCCGCCGTTGATTGGGGTGGTTGTGTGGCATGCAATGGGAGGCTGCTGTTGATTGGGTGGTTGTGTGGCATGCAATGGGAGGCTGCCGTTGATTGGGTGGTTGTGTGGCATGCAATGGGAGGCTGCTATTGATTGGGTGGTTGTGTGGCATGCAATGGGAGGCTGCCGTTGATTGGGTGGTTGTGTGGCATGCAATGGGAGGCTGCTGTTGATTGGGCGGTTGTGTGGCATGCAATGAGAGGTCGCTGTTGATTGGGTGGTTGTGTGACATGCAATGGGAGGCTGACGTTGATTGGGTGGTTGTGTGGCATGCAATTGGAGGCTGCCATTGATTGGGTGATTGTGTGGCATGCAATGGGAGGCCACTGTTGATTGGGTGGTTGTGTGGCATGCAATGGGAGGCTGCTGTTGATTGGGTGGTTGTGTGGCATTCAATGGGAGACTGCTGTTGATTGGGCAGTTGTGTGGCATGCAATGGGAGGTCGCTGTTGATTGGGTGGTTGTGTGGCATGCAATGGGAGGCCACTGTTGATTGGGTGGTTGTGTGGCATGCAATGGGAGACTGCTGTTGATTGGGTGGTTGTGTGGCATTCAATGGGAGACTGCTGTTGACTGGGCAGTTGTGTGGCATGCAATGGGAGGTCGCTGTTGATTGGGTGGTTGTGTGGCATGCAATGGGAGGCTGCCGTTGATTGGATGGCTATGTGGCATGCAATGAGAAGCTGCTGTTGATTGGGTGGCTGTGTGGCATGCAATGGGAAGCTGGTTTTGACTGTACACATTGTGAAATCCATGTCTCATGTGATGGGATAATTAATTGTTTTCCCTGAGCTCCTGAGGCTGTGATGTTGGTCCTCTCCTGCACCCTGGTGATGAGGAGTCACACATTAGCTGTTTTGCTGCTGCTTTGAGGTGGTTTGTATTTTGTTCTGTTTAACGCCTTTCAAGTTGTCCTCTGTGCTGTTTTCCAGCAGGTTCTACTGTTTGAACCTACAAGGTATTAATCTAGGCATCTTTGTTGTTGCTATCACTGAGTCGTGTCTTAGATAGGGTTTTCATTGCTCTGAAGAAACACCATGATCATAGCAACTCTTATAGATGAAAACATTTAATTGGGGTGGCTTGCTTGCAGTTTCAGAGGTTCATTCCATTATCATCTTGGAGCATGGTAATGTGCAGGCAGAAGTGGTGTTGGAGCTGAGAGCCCTACATTAATGTGGGATACCCCTTTATATGTTGTGAATATGTTTTATTACCATTGGTTAATAAAAAGCCTACTTTGGCCTATGGCAGGATAGAATATAGATAGTTGGGAAATCCAAGCAGAGATAGAGAGAGAAAGAAGGCAGGGTTAGGAGAGAAAGAAGCAGCTGCTGGAGAAGCAAGATGTAAGCTAACAAGCCACAAGACTCGTGGTAAGATATAGAATAATAGAAATGGGTTAATTTAAGTTGTAAGAGCTAGTGAATAATAAGCCTGGGCTAATAGGCCAAACAGCTTGTAATTAATATAAGTTTCTGTGTGATTACCTGGGACTGGGAGGCTGAGAAATGAAAGCACAAACTCCAGTTACATCTTGACTCAGAGGCAACAGGAAATCAACTGACTGTCACACTGAGTGAAACTTTAAATAAAGACCTCAAAGCCCACCCCCACAGTGACACACTTCCTCCAACAAGACCATACCTACTCCAATAAGGCCACATCTCCTAATAGTGGCACTTCTTTTGGGGACCATTTTCTTTCAAACTACCACTAATTGGTTTTCTGGTTTTTTTTTTTTTTTTCTGACTTGATATAATCTAAGGTCATCTGGGAAGAGGGAATGACAATTGAGAAAATGCAGCTATCAGAATGACCTATAAGCAAGCCTTTGGGAGCATTATCTGTCTATCTATCTATCTATCTATCTATCTATCTATCTATCTATCTATCTATCATCTATCTGTCTGTCTGTCTATCTCCCTATCTATCTATTGCCACATGGAAGAAAGAAGTTGGAAGTCAAAATGAAAGAGGAGAGGAAGAGACAGGGAGGGAAGGGAGGAGGGAGGGAAATACACTATGTGTAATGTGCAATCCCCAGGATAGGTTTCCACCAAGATCAAGGCAGCCTCTATACTAGCATTACCCTGGGTTCTTCCTGATGTTATCTCTGGATCACAGAATCTTAGTCCCTTTTCACTGGCTGTTGTTAAACATGGCCAAGTAAAAGCCACCCAGCTGCCACAGTGTTTGCACTCTCTCTAGTCCTTTTCCAAATGTGGCAGTTGGTGATCTGCATTCATTTTCACTACCCTGCCATGTGCAGGCCATTTTGTGCTGACATCATCGAATCATCGTTCCAGCTACAGGATGCTTTGCTGGTCTTTGTTTCAGCGCTAGGCAAGTGTTGTGCATCTAAACTATGCCCCTGGCCCTTTTTATTTTTATTTTGAGACAGGGTCTCACTACATTGCTGTGACTGTCCTTAAACTTGTGACCCTCAGGCCTGTTTCCAAGTAGCCAGGGACCACAGGCCTAGACTATGAGACCTAGCCCCAAGGGTCCCTGCCCCCAGGGCTGGGAGTGCAATGAGGTGAAAAATGTATAAAATTTCATCAGGATTCTAGTCACACTGGTGAACTGCTTAAGGAACATGTTTCTATTTTAAACTTCATTAAGCTAAATGTCTTGAAGAAAATAATTTATTCATTTCCATTTTTGACTCTTTACTGAAAATATTTATTGACACTAATTATTCTCCATGTAAACATTGAAATAAGAGCTTGGATTACCTGTCTATTTCCTGTCTATTTTCATTTTCTGTTAGGTTTTACTGAGTGAGAATTCTGTGAATATGAGTTTTATATAATCAATAAATCAAATTTATCTGATTGCAGCCAGTCATTGGTATTGTGCTTTACATTTTCAGTATCAGTACCCAGAGGCGTGCTTAGGTTTCACAGAAGGGATTATCTCAGCTCAGTAGCATTTTACAACTAGAACATAGAGTTTACCCAGGTAAACTCTAGTCTAGATGTGGAGTCCCAGAAGCTAAGCCGTCTCTGTATCGGTTGGTTTTCAATTGCTGCTATCAAACACCACAATTATGGTGGCCTATAGAAGTAAGAGTTAATTTGGTCTATGATTCCAAAAGGGTAAGAGTTCATCATTGCAGGGGGGCATGGAAGCAAACAATCAGCTGTTATGGGAATTTTGTCTATGTTGTGGTCCAGTGTCCAAGGGAGTCAGGAGTTGGTTTGAGAGGGCAGGGTTCACATTCATTTGGTCAGAATGAATCATGGCGTTCTCTGGCCAACACAGGAAAGAGAGGCCCCCAGGAAGAAGAGGCAGGGCCAGAAGGTTGCTCAGGCTTTTCCACCCAGGGAGTGAAGGATGGTGGTGTGTGTCCATTGGTCACTTAAGATTATCTAAGGTTTGATCTTTAATATTTGTTCTTGGGTTTTATTTTATAATAAACCATAAAAGAAATCACACTAGCCAGCATGGTGATGGCAGCAGGTAGCTGAGAGCTCACATCTTCAAATGAAGTAAGAAACAGAGAAAGTGAACTGGAAATGGCACAAGGCTTTTAATAGCAAAGCCCGTCAGTCCCTAATGACCTACTTCCTCCACCAAGGATGCATCACTTAAACCTCCTCAAATAGTGCCACCAGCTGGGGATCAAGTGCTCATATACATGAGGGGCATTCTCATTCAAAGCTCCACAGTCTCTTTCTTCCCCTTTATCCCCATTTCTTACCAAGACTGAAATGGCTTTCCAACAGTCCTGGCTTCTAATCCCATGGTTTCTTACCTCATACCTGCTGCCGGAAAGATGGAATCATAGCAGTGCCCTTGGCCAGAAGACAATGGAGACTGTAGACTTTCCTTCCATAAATAAAGCATTGGCTGAACCCCAGGCAGAGGTGATGTCCTGTGGACAGAACACTGGGTTTAAGAAGGCTGTGGAGCTGGCTTGGTGGTGAGAACAGCCTCATCCAATGTTAGGAAGAGCTGTAACTAGGAACCTGGGATATTTCTAAAATCACAAATGCTGGAAGTAGCTAAGTAATCAGAGAGAATGTGAGTGGGGACTTGGATAAGAGAGCTGAGGCGGACAAAGCACAATGTTCATGGTCTGGAGCTTGGGGGAGAGGTGGGAGAGGACTGAAAGGGAGTCATGGGGACTCAGTGGGGGGGGGTCAAGGACATATGCTCTGTTTGTTGGAAATCACTAAATGATTTTAAGGATGTATTTACAGCTGTAAGAAAACTTTAAAATGGCAGTAGTGGGATGAATTTAGGCCAGGGAGGCTCTGGAAATGGTGTCCTGGTAGGAACTTTACTGTGAGAATACACTTCACCACTTGTATGAGATTGCCGGCTTGATACTTGACTCTCAGCTCTAAGTAGAGATGGAGATGGAGCTTTAATGACCAAGCCATAAGGACAGCTTCCCTGGTAGAGATGTTGCTTACTGTGTATTCTTGTCACCTTAGAAGCTCATGAGGTTTAGAAGCATGCTAGCGTGCCTGTCCTCTCAGCTGTTACAAGAATCGCCAGCCCCTGCAGTACAACACCGGCCAAGCTTATGCCTGACCCCAGAGGACATTTGCCCCACTGATCCCTCAGACATGTGGTCTGCCACAGTCTCAGGGGCTTCTCCAGCATGTCCTGCCCTTTGACAGAAAGGGAAAGAGCATAGGGGCTGAGAGCTTGACTCTCTGGAGTGGGCCTGTTGGAGGTCCCGTGGTTAGTGAGCACAAGGCAGACTGGAATTAGAGAAACCTGGTTTGAAATCAGTTTGGCCATTACTACCTATTCTGCAAACTCAGAGTAAGAACAGTTGTTCTGTTGGGATGTGGCAAGGGTCAAGAGAGATGCCAAGGATGGTTGACAATGCTCCTGCACTAGCGAGCCCTTGGGCTGTGGCCTGCCATGTACATCTCTATCCTTGATTCTATGGAGTCCTTGTTGCTACTCTGTAATCTGTGGTAATATATATTTCATCATTTGTAAATGAGGAACCACAAGCATCACCTGAGAAGCTTGTTCAAGGCTCGGAAGACTCTTCGAATAGGTAATGTTAGGCACCACATCTGATCTTCCCACTTCACCACAGTGAGCTTAAATGCTTTAGGGATGGTGAGGCAGAGTGGGCTGGAACACTCTGGTCAGCAGGCTCAAGGATACATGCCTGCCCATGGGGTGCCTGTGCAGTGGTGGCATCCATAGCACTTGGCAGTACATCTAGACCACAGAGATGACTTTGTTCCCTAAAGGCAAGGGAACTTCTTAGGAGGAGGAGGGAGAGGGCAGAACCTGCAGACAGAAAGTAATAGCTACAAAAAACTCCAGCTGCACTGTTTGAAAACTAACTTTAACTTTAGTTTGTTTTTTGTGACCACACATATTTCAGAAAAGTAGGAGAGGATGGCCACTGAATGGTCTTTAAATGGAGAGAAAAGTCAACTGAGGATTTGAATGCCCCAAGGAGAGTTATCCAGGGAATAACAAAGCCCCATGCCTGTATTTAGCTGGTGACAATTTTATTGATTTTTTTGTTTTGTTTTATAATTTTAAACAGTGTGAGAGATTGTTATGGACAGCTGACCCCAGAAAGGTCTTCAGCAAGCAGTCGGTTGTGCTGACATGATAAAAGTAGGCAAAGAGCGATATAGAAAATCCAAACATTTGATAAGTTGAGAGAAGACGAGACAATCTTCAAAAACATTGAACAAAGACAAACATTTAAATCAAATATACATCACCAAATAGAGATTAGTGCTCAGAAATGTATCTTGGCTTTGTTACAGTCTTTGTTTAAGAAAGATCTTTGTCCCCACCTTTCCCCCAGCTCTTTTGCCTTCTGTAGAGAGGTGTTCCCTGACTCTATGGGTCTATGTCTCTGTTTCCCAGACCCAGGACAATTTGTTGATTTGTTGATACAATTGTGGGCACAAAACAAGAATACAGCAGTCTGCTGTTGTCTGAGGTTTCTGTCCTGCCTTGTTCCTGCAGTTGTTAAGTCCCAAGGAAATCACACATTAATTATGTTCTGATTGGCCTAGTAGCTCAGGCTTCTTATTAATTCTTATAACTTGTATTAGCCCATAATTCTTGTCTGTGTTAACCATATGGCTCGGTACCTTTTTCGGCAAGGCAGTCACATCTTGCTTACTCTGTGTCTGGCTTTCTCTGTGTCTGGGTGATGACTAGCAGACTGAAACTTCCCTTTTCCCACAATTCTCATTGCTCTGCTTCTACTTCCTGCCTGGTTGCCCCGCCTATACTTCCTGCCAATCAGTGTTCATTTAAAATACAAGTGACAGGGTACAGACCATTGTCCCACAGCAGTCTGCTACACTTACCTCCTCCCAAAACAACATGGAAGCTGCAGTTAGGGTTTCCAAAAGCAGGCGTTAAGGACTTTAGGGATTATGGACTAGGAATCAATGGTAGTAGAAGTAAGAAGGTAGGACAAAATAAAAAATAAGATTCAGGCCAGACAAACCAGAAGGGAGCTCCGGAGAGAGGATTTTCATCAGGATGTTCCTCGCAGGTCAAAATATTCCAGCCACTCAGTTATCAAATGGGAGCAGGTCATAGCGAGTATCCTCTTGAGAAAGGCTCAGTGGGCGACATCCAGATGAAGACCTCCAATGGCTGTATCCCTTGACAGAAGTGTCACCATAATTAGCCTGGCTGCTAATTATGATAATGCCCATGGCTATTCTCAGGTTTCTAAAACAAGACAGTGGGATCTGGTAGTTTGTATAAGACCAGATAGGAAGCTGTCTTCCTTGGTTTGTGTGAAATGCAATCTGTCCAAGCTCTAGTACACATTTTGTCTTAAATATGCTTTAGAAAGATGGATTAGTGCCGGGTGTGGGGAGAATTCCCGTAAGCAAGGTATAATACGATGTATGTATGAAGGTTGTAATAATGAACCCTTTTCCGAATGCCAATAAAAGGTAACTTAACACACAAAGAAAGATGCACTGGACCTTGGCCGTTCACTTCTTAGATTGTAAGTTAGGAACCCTGATCTCTCGGGATGAAAAACTGGCTAAGATGCATCAGAAAACATTTTTATTTTTTTGTTATTTACTGTGTAATGACAAGTGCCTCTAAAACTCAGGACTGCAAGGCCATAGTTTGTTATTTCTCACAAGGATGTGGACAGACTGGACTGGGCTGGGGGTTTTGATTCAGGCCGGGTAGGCTGAGGTCACACACACAGCTGTATCCAGCTGGAGCTTGGCTAAAGTTGGACTCGCAGCATGGTCCCCTCTTTGGGTCTCTCTCTCTCTCTCTCTCTCTCTCTCTCTCTCTCTCTCTCTCTCTCTCTCTCTTTCTTTGTCTGGGGCCATCTAGGTGGTATCCTAGCTAGACCTCATTGCAGCATGGTAGCGGGTCAGTCAGATTGAGGCTGTCACGTTCTTTTTTAAGGTCGCCACTTAAACGCCACAAGGCTGTTTTCTGCTGCGCTGTCTTCATCAAGAAAACCCCAGAGAAAGGCCAGATTTTTCTTGGGGCAAAGGACAGCCAATAATCTGAATGTAGAAACTATGCTGTCTTTTGTTCCTGCTGGCATTGCCCTGGCCTTCCTCTTGCAAGAGCCTCCTGTGGCTCATGCCTATGCAAACGTCCTCTGATTCACAAGGGCATTGTGAAATTCTAACTGATTTTTCTGACCAGGTTTCCAGTCAGAAATCAGAGAGCACAGCTCTACCCATAAAAAAAAAAAACAGCCACTGATCAGAGTATCTGATTTGGAGATGGCTCTCCCCTCAGTAGAGTCTGCTGCTACAGCCTGGATGCGCCAAAATCTTCAGCCAAAAGCTTAAGCTAAATTTTCGACTCCTGTTCTTGCCGTTCATTGTCGGTTTACAAGCAGACCTTGTTCTCTCAAGTCACTGGGAGACTGCTGGCAACTTAGAGTTGTAGAAAACCTTTTATTTATTCAAAGTGTCGGCTTCGTTTCTCAAAAGCTAGCCGTTTCGTTCTGGGCTGCGGCTATGTGGCTTGGCTCTGCATTGATCTGAGATAGTGATGTGTCTGTCCTTCTCTGACAGAGAAAGGATTATTTTGGGCAGTATCTGCTTTAAATACCATCCAGAGTGTGGGTTCTCAACAAAAGCACTGGCCACTGGGCACAGAGAATTCGTTTCTATCCATTGTTGGTCAAATACTATACGGAATTGATAGAATTCTATGCCCAAGGCGGGGGAAAGCCTATTGTTTTAATCTGTGTCGTCTTTCAATGAGTAAACTTAATGTCTCAGTTAACTCAGTCATTCAACAAAGTCTCATAGCCTAGGACGAATATGGTTAGGATTCAAGAGGTCACTGAACTTATAAAAAAAAAAAAACTTTATTTTTACTAACCTTTTGCTGAGATAGTATTTCCTTCCATTATGAATTATGGAATTCGGCATTTCCTTTTGTTTTGAATGTAGGCAAAAAGTTACAGCAGCACTGGCAATGCTTTTGCTACCTTGCTAGAAGGAAGAGCTTTAGAGTTATAGCCTTGCTAGACCCAGTGGTTTCAGATTAAACTAATAGAATATATATATATATATATATATATACACACATTGTAATTCAAATTTATGTTTTACCATATTGATTATTTCGTTGTAATAGCTTCATTTGTGATCTATAAATGTGTGTGTGTATGTGTGTATGCATGCGCATGCACATGTGTGTATAGTTGGGTTTCTGTGTCCATGGGTTCCACATCTGTGAATTCAACATAGATCAAAATGTGGTTATGATGGCTGCATCTGCATAGAACATGGAGACAATTTTTCTTATGCAAGTTCAATATAATATAGTATAATTATGTATATATCATTTACTTTCTATTGGTTTCAATAGTTTGACTTTGAAGTGGCCCCCATAGATTTATGTTTTGAATATGTTGACTTTTCCTGGGAAGATGCTACACACACACACATACACACACACACACACACACACACACACCAGAGGGAACTCTACTATGGACCAATGTGATTACTAAGCCAATGACCAATTTGTTGAAACAAGAAGCTTTTTCCTACTGGAGTTGCTAACAGCAATGTGGGCGAGGCATGATTTCTAGGCAGGGATGACTCCAAAGGAGCTGCATGGCCAGAAATCTCACACCAGCATGGGTACTAGCTCCCAAAGTGCACCCCTGATGCTCTCTGAGCATCCTGCAGGCAACTCCTCAGTCTGGGAGTCTGGATTTTATTCTTTTTTATGCTGCTGGGGAAGGGTACTCGATCTTTGAGGCCTGGTTTCCACCTCTGTGTCTGCCCTTTCCTCCTTCAGGAGGGAGGGTTATGATTCTGGGGGAACGTGCTCTACAATCCAGGGCACTGGTTGATGGGATGGAGGTGCTGTTTTAGAAGGTTGCTAGGTGGCCTTGAGGGCTTTCAGCTCTCCTGCTTTCTGCTCTGAGGAGATGTCATTATGACAAGCCGAGACTGCCAGGGGAGGGAGCAAGCCCTATTGCCATGATTTAACCATCCACAAACTTGTGAGCCAAGATAAATCTTTCTTAAGTTTCTTCTTGTCAGGTATTTGGTCACAGAAGTGAAAAAAAGGAGAATGGCAGTATTTTTGACTAATTTGAAAGTGATTTAGCATGTTCAGACATGTGTACATAGATGATATTGGCCATAACCACACTTTCATATCAAGAGAGCTGAGCATGCATAGATTTTGTTATCCCTAGGGGATTCTGAAATCAATTCCCTGCAGACACTAAAGCTCACCCCCTCCCCATTTTAAAACATTATGCCTGTATCAGATAGACAGAGGGGCCTGTGACACCCACACACAAAAGATTAGGGACCCATGTGTTAGATTGTTTTGAATTATTGAAATAATATATAGAGTCTCCCAAACCCAAATCACAGCCTAGATTTCATGACCAAAGGCTGAAAAGTTGTGAGCTAAGCTAGTAAATAAATTATTACCCTGGTGCTCCTACCTACTTCTCCTGATTCCTGCATATTCTGCTAACACCGTAGGGGGGGATTAAAAGGACAAACACAATGTGTTCATGTTCCTCATAACAAATATCTGAGAGAAACTATTTGAGGAGCAACGTTTTGTTTCTCTGCTTCTGAGATTTTGGGCCATACCACTTGGCCCTGTCACTGCGGGCCTGTGGTGAGGTAGAACATGTGAGAGGGGGCATACATTGTAGAGTTTTGGGAAGCATAGACTCAGAGCATGGGACAGTGGCTGAGACGTCTCCTTCTATGGCATGCTCCCAGTAACCTGCTTCCTCTCACTGGTCATCCTCTCAATGGTACCATCAGATTCCCTGCTCCTCAGTAGGTTAATCTTTTGTTTAGATCTGAGCCCCAATGATCCATCACTTGTCCAAAGATTTGATTCATCAACCAGGAACAAAACCTTCAACACGTGGACGTTTTGAGGGATACTTCCTATCCAAACCATGCTATGCCTGATTGGGTCCCTGCTCTTGTCCTTGGCAGTGTGACTTTGGGCAAGTTATTTAGCCTGTTCAGGGGGTTCCTGACCTGTGACACATTAGATTTCTTAAACTTGCTGGCAAGGATAATCTGTTTTCCCTCTCACAAGTGTTATTACTACTGACTATACATTCACTATTTAGTTTTTAAAAGAAAAGGAAAGACTCACAGACGTTTAGGTTCTATGATGATGCAGCTAAGGCTTACTAATTACTGAACACCTGGTGACCATGTGGCATCTGCTCCTTGTCTTTGTAGCAGCCTCTCCTGCATTAATCTGTTTTTGCTGGACAGGAAGCTCTCCCCGTGTTCATGGGGTCACACACTGATATCGTGTTAAAAGGTCAGATGATTAAATTACTTCCGTAATGTTTATCAGGTTGACCTAGAGCTGTGTCTGGTTATTGCTTCCCTGTGGCATTAGAAGTAGGAACAGCTGAGGTGATGTTTGCCATTGATTTTGTCTAAGTTGAGCTATTGCTTTTCCTTTCTGTTTTCGTTGTTTATCCGGAGATAGGGCCTCACTCTGCAGCCCACACTGGCCCCCACCTTCCTTTCCTCTGGCCTCACCAGTGCTGCATTTACAGATGTGCACCGCCAGGCCTGATGCCAAAGCCCTGAGTCCCTCCTGGTCCAGCTGTGTATGATCCGAAACATCCCTGTTGACAATACATGAAGAGCACCCAGCCTTTAATTTTCTTTTCATTTGTACCAAATTCCTAACCGATGGAGACAAAGAAGGGGAATGGAGGAGTTTAGCTGCAGCAAGCAGCAAGCAAGCTTCACAACAAGAGAGCACGCTTCCTGGGCCTGGCCTCTCCAGCGCAGAGATCTCACTATTTATTTTTGTTCCTAATATTTATTTTTTTACACAGCGGCCAGAGTCCCGAGGTTTAGGTTCTGGCGGTTCTGCCTTCCTGGAGCTGCTGTGCAGCAAGGGGACTTCCAGCTCCAGCCTTTGTTTCCATTGTAGTCCTTTTCTGTGTCCTCGCCACCCACTGTGTCAAAGGGGGAGGGGCTGACCTCTTCCTCGCTGTGCTGGGGGAAGAGAGAAGCTCTTCAGATTGCAGATTAAATTTCCTATGGATTCCTTGCTGTGTACCTGGCTGCATCAATAGGTAGTTTTTCTTTTTCTCTCCTAAAACTAAATATCAAATGCATACTCAGTGGTACCGTTTGCACAAGGGTGAGACGGATGAGAGGTGAAAAGCCATTATCCTTGCCAGCATTAAGAAATCCAGCATTCTGGTATCTTGGCCTTCCCTGTTCCTTCCCCAACCTACTATCCCTAGGAGGAAATGTCTTGGGTTTTGAGTTCATCATTCTCTTCCTTTGCTCATTTATATTAATAATCCTTTATATATATGTATATATATATATATACACATATATAATATATACAATATGTTCTCTAGAAATATACATTCGGCTCCTTTTGTGCTTAGTTTCACATAAAGGAAGTACTCAGTGTGTGTTTTGAGATGACGTAGCTTTGTGCCAGCCTGTACTGGCGGGTGTTGATGTGCCCAGTGCTGCTCTTTTGCACTACACGATGTGGTTGCATTATAACCCATCCACTGCTGGTAGGCCCTGGCAGGGCTCCTAAGACTCTGCACCTACAGTTGGTCTAACTGTGAACATTCTTGCCCACAACTCTTTGTGCCTATGTTAACATGACTAAATAACGTGTGTCTTCTACATGGATTCGGTCTTTGATGCCTAAGAGGTTGGGTTATTGAACGTGGTGTCCTTTTCCTTGATATCTTTCTCTTCTTACCTGGGCTGGGTAGTTGAGGGAGGCCTTTGCGTCTTTCCTGTGTCTTATTGTTCGTGGTTAGTTTTCTGTCACTCTTCCTTCCTGCTGTCCTCTTTTCTGGTCCCCACCCTCTGCACTGACCGTGGCATGCCCATGTCTCCAGGATGCATCAGTTGTGGGTTTATTTGTACATAATACCCTGCTGAAGTTGACTTCAAGGGAAGAAAGTCAGAAATACGTTCCTTCAGCACCTCTCAACTTAACTTCACCAACCAGTGCCTCTTTACTAACAGACCACTAGTCAAACTTCCAGTTTTCCGCTGTGCCTTGCAGCTACCGCCCAGCCTTAGGCAACAGCAGAGAGAACCTGACTCTTTTCTCTCTCGGAATCTTTCCACTTTCATCACCTGTCCGTCAGACAGGGAGAAGACATGATTCAGCGGGTTTGCTCTGCCATGATTCTGCCTTGCCCCAAATCTTACCAGGAACTTAAGGGGAGTCGTCATCGTCAGCTCCCCCCACATCCGCTCCTCAGCTGGCAGCTCTCACATCTGCTCTCTAGTCTCCTGCCCATTGGCCTGATTCGATTCATTCCCCAGTGCTTGGCATAGAAACCCCAGAGAACTACTTAAAAAGCACAACACTGCATTCATACAAAGCAATAAAAATAGTGCAGTGTTTAGGGGAGCATCAGAAAGCCATGTGGGCTTTCCCACACTGAAAATTCCCAAGTGAAACTCGCTTCTGCCTTGTGGCGGTGTTCTAAATGGTGCCACTTAAGAGCGTTCTGGATTTGTGTCTGAAATTCCTATTGTTCACTTCTTTCCTTTCCCAGCAGTTCCTTAGCTGCTGCTAACACAAGTCTGGTCATGTCTTTTCCTTGTTTAAAGCCTCTTACCCTCTTACCAATTCCCTTGGTTTAATAGGATACCTGCTCAGGCCTCAATCCCCCCACCCCCACCACGGCACAGTTAGAACCCTGAGATGAAAAGCAACACACCATGACACCGTGACACCATGTCACTCCTCACATGAGCCTAGCAAGCCCCACAGTGTTCCTGCACCTACTTGAAAAGAAACTTGCTTTGGCTGCTGAAATACTCACCCCAGTCTTGGCTCATTAAAACTCAGTTCCCATGCTCTCTCCAGGAAGCCTTCCTTGATTCTGCCCCTCTGCATAGCTCTTTCTCTGCGACTTTGATTAGGTACACCCCCTATTGCATGTACCACATTGGGCACCGTGATGGTCCGCTTCTGATGGACACCAAGCCCCTTGAGACTGAAATAATACGACATGGCTCCATTTGCACACCCTTTACCATAGTCCCTGGGACTGAGTGAATATTCAATGGATTCCAGTCAAACTGGCTTCGTTTTCATCCTTAGACCTATCTCCTCTCCCCCTCCCTTCTCCCTCTCTCACACCTCCTCTCCTACACATGCGTGCATTTAAATACGTTTCCCAGTGAAGATGATGGCTTCTCAGCACTTAGATAGGGCAATGCATCTTCTAGGCAATAGACTAGACATGCAGAGATAATGAAGAAATCAGAACAATTCTCTTCCCACCAAGGGTTGTATTATTTCAGCCATAGACTATTTCCCTTCTGTGTTCCCTAAGAGGAAAAAAAACAAAAACAAAAACAAAAAACAAAACCAGCCCCAAAGACTATTCTTGAACACGGAGTTATGAAAGAACTTGCTTGATTATCCTGCGGCTGAGGACAGCATCCTCTCCGTTCAAAGGCTGGATTCTTTATTTTTGTTTGGTTTCCTTAACTTAAAAAAATCCACAAGGCTTGCTTCCTGAAAACAAAGGAAACAATAAACAATAGCTACTCCCAATTTGACTCTAAGTGTTTTCCAGCAGCCTTCTTAACTCACATGGCTCTATTTCATTAGCCAGGACCACTTAGCATAAAAAGAATGCTTCCAAATTAAGCTGTCCAAATTGCATTGAGTTAATACTCTGGGAACTAATTTAGTGTATGTTTAAAATATACATTGACTAACAGATCTATTTATTGATGTATTACAGCTAGGCAACAATGTATAATTTTCTCTTATCTGTTGAGTGGTTTTTAATAATCTATTGAAATTTGAAAGAGAACCATTTCATTAAATGGGAAGTGAATAAATACTAAGAAATCTAACATTTAAGGAATTATCTCCACATGGAGAATGGGTTTTAAAAATTAATGATATTTCAGTAACAAGAAAGAATGGGGTTTGCTTTTTAAACAGTAACTTTTTGTTGTTTGGATTCAAAGCATAGCCAACAGTCACAGAAATCACTATGGGGATGCTAAACAGAGTCAGAAAACAAACGAGGGAGAGATGGGAGGGAGAGGAAGGCAGGCTTGGTCCCCGGCCCAGTTGTGTTAGAGGTGACTGCCATGCGGGCTGCTGCACCAAGGAACTGCATCTTCTTACAGTTTTGGACTCAGAGATCAAATGTTTTATTTCAGGAAATGTCATGAGGAACCTTTTGATGATTGGCATGCTTTCTACCCTAAACCCCTGGGATTCAGGAACAGTTGTGGGTTCTGGGATCTCTGTTGACTGTGGGTCAATTATAGAGTTAAATTGAAATACCCTGTCTGAAGTTTCCCTAACAGTCAGATTTGGAGCACACTGAGTCCTCTGATGTAGAAGCAAGCAGCCGGGACATGGTGGGTAGGCTTGAAGTTTCTTATTGCCTGTTACCCCAGAAAGCCTGGGGCAGGTGTGGGCAGGCAGGCAGCAGGCCTTCTCATCTTTCTGCAAGTATTTGAAATCCAGCCCATCTGATTTGTAGTAGGGGCTGCGGGCCTCTTCCCACAGCCCGGCTCATGGTTGCCTGGCTAGCTTATGCTCCAAAATAACGACACACAAACTCTATTCTTTTAAACACTGCTTGGCCCATTTCTATTCATATGTGTAGCACCCCAGGTGCGCTTACCGGGAAGATTCTAGCCTACGTCCATCCTGGGTTGGAGTTTCATCGCATCTGCTCTGGAGAGGAGAGCATGGCGTCTGCTCCAGAGAGCAGAGCTGTCGAGTCTGAGCTCACTTCCTCTTCCTCCCAGCATTCTATTCTGTTTACTCCACCCACCTAAGGGGTAGCCTATCAAATGGGCCAAGGCAGTTTGTTTATTGACAAATGACCTTCCTGCATCATTTCCTTTTTTTCTGTTTAAACAAAAAAAAAAAAAGGAAGGCTTTAACATTAACATAGCAAAATTACATATAACAAAACAGTTATCAAGTAAAAATTACAATATTTACATCTATTTTATCTTTATCATAACTAAGGAAAACTATAACTATAACTATCTATCTATTATTCAATTCCATCAAAGACTCCAGAAGAATACAATATTACCTAAGCAAACAAAAAGTAAGCAACTTCTAAACTCTAGAAATGACAGAGACATCTCACTGCCTGGACAGTCACCCAAAGTTCCTCTGTACCGTTGGGGCATCCATCTTCGGCCTAAAGGTCCATAGTATCCAGAGACGTTTCCATGAAGCAGGAAATTTAAAGGCAGTTCAGTCACTATCTGCTGTGTCCTGCAGAATGTCTCGCAGACTCTTTCATGAATCAGGAACCCCGAAAGATCATCTCACCTTTAGGCAAGTTCAGCAGTCCTCTCTCTGCGGGTTCTTTGTGTCCAGTTTATAAAATAGTCCAGGCAAGAGCAGTTTCTTGCCCAAATGGCTATCAAACTCCATAAGGATCCTCTTCGATGCCCATCTTCTTCTTGAAGTAGATTGGTGCTGCCAGGAGCAGAGTGTCTCATTGTCATGAAAAACCCTAAGTTATTAAAACATTTAAAATACCATATTCTCTAGTCTTTGAAAGATATGATGAATGCCTATCTGAAATATATGCATGCACATCTAGAAAATCTAACTAACATGACTACAAACTTGACTATTATTAATAATTATCCATTAACAACCTATATACATTACATTTTGAAATGAACTATACAATCACAATACCTTAATCAATATCAGAAATACATACACATATAATAAAATTGACCTTAAATTAATATCAGTAAACCAAGATTCATATCAATGCAAATTATTCACATCTATATCATCTCCCCCTTTAAATGTAAAAGAACATTTATAAACAATATATGGGAACATGGGCGCAGTTTTTTCTCTCCAAACTGCTTCCTGCTGAATGGGGGCGCTGTTAATCAAGTCTTTCATGGTATAACCTGTGTGCTAGGTTCCTCTCAGTCGGCAGTTGAGCAAAGTAATTTTTTGAAGGTGTTCACAGCAACCCTTCAGGAGGACGTGGTCTATCATACCATATCGTGATCAAAGAAGCAATCCACAGTGCCTCTTCTTCTGTGAAAACAAAAGAAGAAACTCTTTTCCAAAGTATCATATCCTTAGATCCAAATTCTGAAGTCAAGGTATTTTGAAAATATCTATCTTGGATTAGTTCAGCAGCATTTATAAACAAATATCTTTTAGCAGATGTTGCTCTTTCCTCAGCATTCAAACAATTCAAAGAGAGCATAATAACATACAGTATCAAGATTTTCTGCGTACTTTCCATCTTTGTGCGGCTTTATTTTAACTCTATTTTGTTTATTTTTACTTTTGTTTTATATTTTCTGTATATCTTTGTCCTGGAATAACTCTTTAGACCAGGCTGTCCTTGAACTCTCAGAGATCTGTCTGTCTCTGCCTCCCAGGCATTGGGATTAAAGGCGTGTGCTACCACACCTTGAAGTCTCAGAGGTCAATCTCCCTCTGCCTCCCAAGTGTTGGGATTAAAGGTGTGTACTACCACACCCAACTACTTCCTTATTTTTTTTTTACTTTTAAGAACTTTATCTTTCAGCCTGCATATATTTTTAAACACACTGTAAATCATTTAAAGTTTTCTTTGTCTTTGAATCTCTCTATACTGTATATCTCTCTTTTTCTGACCACATGAGTCTTTAATTTACCAAGCAATATCAGTAGGACGAAAGCCGTGGCTTTGACGGCTGGATCCAGCACATTCCTTAGCTTTCCAGCCTCATGGCTGAGGTACTGGCTGTAGCCATGTTTATCACCACAACTCTGTGGCGTTTCAAGGTCCTTGCCAGCAAACAAGCTGCAATACTATATCCACAGACAACATTCAAGTCCTCTCTCTGTAGTCAGCCCTCCTGCCTCAAACAGTCAGAGTTTGCCCTGGCAGGATGGCCCAGAAAGCCGGCATTTTAAAACAGCACAATTTTTTTCCTGCTATGGCTGAAAACCGAAAAGCATGCCTTCAGCTTTTCACCAACACCGTTTTAAGTGTTTCATGGCAGGACCTCTTAAATGAGCTGCAAGGTTTCACAGCTGAAGCTGAGTCAGGAAGCCTCTCTTAGATGAGAGCACTTGCTTGCCTCTAGCAAGCAGAGCAGACCCGAGAAATTGCTGCTACCAAGAAAACACGCTTTACTCTATTCTTTCCCAAGCTTTCTCAGGCTTTCTGTGGATGCAGTTATCCACGTGGGCGCCATCTGTAGTAGGGGCTGCGGGCCTCTTCCCACAGCCCGGCTCATGGTTGCCTGGCTAGCTTATGCTCCAAAATAACGACACACAAACTCTATTCTTTTAAACACTGCTTGGCCCATTTCTATTCATATGTGTAGCACCCCAGGTGCGCTTACCGGGAAGATTCTAGCCTACGTCCATCCTGGGTTGGAGTTTCATCGCATCTGCTCTGGAGAGGAGAGCATGGCGTCTGCTCCAGAGAGCAGAGCTGTCGAGTCTGAGCTCACTTCCTCTTCCTCCCAGCATTCTATTCTGTTTACTCCACCCACCTAAGGGGTAGCCTATCAAATGGGCCAAGGCAGTTTGTTTATTGACAAATGACCTTCCTGCATCACTGATTTCCAGAAGCAAGGTTTCATTAAGGTTTGGGGCCTTATAATTTATGTCTCAATGAATGTTTCTTGGTATAGCAGGAGCCTTCTGTCACCATGACAGGATCGCCGTGGGTGAACTGACTTAAAGGGACAAAGGTCATATTTTTAAGATTTATTTATTCTTATGTGCATTGGTGTTTCACCTGCATGTACATCTGTGTGGGTGTGTCTGGTCCCCTGGAACTGGAGTTACAGACAGTTGTAAGCTGCCATGTGGGTGCTGGGAATTGAACCCAGATCCTCTGGAAGAGCAGCCAGTGCTCTTAACTGCTGAGCCAGGTCACACTGCCCATGGTCCCTGAACGGGGTCAGCTGCTTCATCTTCAGGCCTGCGGTGAAGTTGCACATCATAGCAAGAGTGTGTGGTGAGGCAAAGCTGCTTACCTCATGGTGACCTGGAAGCAACAAGACAGAAAGAAGCCAGACTCCAATATCCCTTTGAAGGCAACAGCTCCAGTGACCTTACCTTCCACTGAGACCTCGTAAAGGCTTTACTGTCTTCCAGTAGTGCTGAGGACCAGGGACCTAACCTTCAACAGCACCAGTGTGTTTAGAGACTACTTCATATGCAAACCATGACGCTTGAGGTTACCTTGAAAAAGAGGAAGCATGCCAGCTTGTTCCTCGTTTGTCTGGGAAAGACAAAAATATAAGAGAACCATTGTCTGAGCACGTGTCAAAGGCTTTCCTTTGTACTGTTTGCCAGGGTCTGTGGTGTCACTGCCAACTCAGCTGATTTCATGCTACTGACTTATGATGTCATGGAGTCTGGAGCTTACTGACAAAGTGTCTAATTGGCTTTTCTGATTCAGTAGGAAGGGCCCAGCACAGCCCTGCGAGAACCATCCCCTCTATCTTTCTGCAGGAAGTAGAATCTGAGTGGGTTGGCCACTCATGTTGCACGATATCCAGGATACTGAGCCGTCCCCACTGCTAGAGGGCACTGACTGCTTAGCCTCTGCCCTCTGTCTACCCAACCCCCACACAAAAGAAGCAACAAATGAAGATCCCGAAGTAAGATACCCTGTAATGGTAAATAAAGAGCTGAATGGAGCTTTCTACCCTCCTGTGGATATCAGATTCAAACACTGGATTCAGAAAGGCCAAATGAGGAGGGAAGTTTCAGTTACTTTTTAATTGCATCAAACACCGTGTTGTAAAGTGAGTTCCCTAAAGGGGAAAAGCCAGAAGAGTTTCTTGCCATTCCGCTAAGGCGAGTAAGGTCTTGCCTGCTTGTCATTTGTATGTAGAGCAACGAAGGGGTTTGGCACTACCTGTGGGGAGAAAGGGAGAGGGGGCGCAGAGAAAGAATGGAATGGATGACGGCTTGGGCAAGTGGAAGGGGTAAAGTCACCTAGGTGGTTAAGCTGAGTGTGCTGATGGAGGTCTGAGCCCACGATCAAGCTATTTTCTTTTAATCAGATGCTCCCATGAACAAGAAGGATCCCTAAAATGGGACTCAAAAAAACAAAAATAAAAACCTTTGAAGATAACTATTTCCACTTCTTATGAGTGAATCATAATTCTTTTTCTCGAAATAAGTGGCCGTGAAGTTTGGATTTTGTCTCACATGTGATGTCTCCTCCACATTCTCTTGACATCCTTTTATTGCATCTATTATTTCAGAGCCATCATGTTCCCCATTATAATTTGCTGATATGTGCTTTTATTATCTACCCATTTAATATTTACCTAAGAATTATGCACAGGTATCCTAATATAAGAAATATACGTGATCTGGTACGCTCACAGCTCTCCAAGTGCCCAGGATACTTTTAACTACTTTTGCCCAATTTACACTACCTTTGTGCAAGTGGCGGTTTTTGCCAATGTTATGACAAGAAAAATCATTATTTTGCCCATTATTTTAGGGATAATTTTGCTTCTGTCTGATGAATAGCCTTTAGACTTTCTGTTGGCCAAAGTATTTTTCAGTCTCTCATTTCCTTAGAAATGCCTCAGTGAGGTATCCAAGCATACAGAGGTGCTAACTTGGCAATCCTTTCAGAACTTTGAAGACCCTTTTCATCATCTTCCAGTTTTCATCATTTCTATAACTAATGTCCTCTTTCTTTTCCCATGAAAGCTTTGAAAAGTATGGCTTTTTTTTATACGTGTGTGCATGCCTGAGTGAATATATGTACCATGTGTGTGCCTGAGGATGTCAGCAAAGGGAATGAGCTCTCCCCGGGATGGGAGCTGTAACTGTCTCTACTGGAAACCAAACCTTGGTCCTCTGCAGGGGCAGTCAGCATTGAAACTTCCCAAAACTGAGAAGAGGTAACTTTTATCAAGCCTGGACAATTATCAATCAGTATCTCTAAATCTTTCTATTTCCTTTGCCCTATCCCTTGGATTTTATTCTAGAAGTCCAGGCAAGAATAATCTGATGCTTTGGAGACACCCGGCCTTTCTGTTGTAACGTTGCTATTCATGCTTCAGCCTGGACGCTGTTGACTAACCAGAAACATAAACTTCTGTTTCTAATAGATTTTCCTTCTCCTATGTATAAACTACTGTAATACCATTTGTTACATTTGCAATTTCAGTTAGGAATGGGTGGAAATCTTTTTATTAATATTTGTTTTTATTATGTATGTATGTATATATGTATGTATGTATGCATGTGTTAGCCTTGTGTGAGCCTATGGGAACCTTGTGTGAGCATTCTGGGAGGGTGTCACAGTCTCCATCAGTTCAGTGGTGAGAGGATTTCAGTGCAGCTGTCTTCTGGGGTTGCTGAGGCTGTTGCGTCTCTGGCTCTTTCCCTCTGCAGACATTCGTGGGTCTAGTGGAAATTCTGCTGTTTCCCAGTACCAAGCCTCCATTTCTTGCCTTTGGAGGTTTTCACTGGGTTTTGTTTTTCTTCACACCTCTAAGACCATGAGGTCAGCTTTCTCTTAGGCCCACAACCGACGACACCCACACCAAAGCACCAGTTGGATTTCTCCAAGAACACATGATACTGTGATGGCTACGTGTGGATCCACTAAGGCACTGGAAGCCCCTTTTCACCTCCTGTCCAGTAGTCATTACTAGTCTGATGGTTGAGGATGGGGAACCCTGAGGATGACTCCTCCTGTGCATTGCTGAAGCATCCCTGCCTCGACCTTCGCTCTTGTTTTCCTGAGCAGCTCTTGTCTCATTCATAGTCAGAAGTGTCTGTTGGGACAATGAAAATAGGTTCAAAACTACCTAGTGATGACGGAGGAAACACTAAATGTGGCTGGGTTGCACACGTTAAAATGACTAAAGATATAATTTTAGGTTAAGTGGATTTTCCTGTAAGTAAAAATAAACCCCAAATCAACTGTGCTCAGCCCAGCACATCCCAGCAGCACGTAGCCTGTGCTCGCCAGTTCAGCTCTCCTCGGTCTCCGTCTACTACTCAGTGAGCATACAGAGGCTGTGCCTGCTTGCCTGTTGTCTCCTGCACATACAGGAGCAGATCCCTCCCTGGCAGTGTATTCCTGCACCCCTGCACTCCTGCCCACTTACCACTGAGGAGTCTGCCCTGTCGTGTCTGCATCATAAGGCCATTGTGAATTTCTCTGTGTTCTGGCAGCCAAAGAAAAGTCCCGACTGGGAAACCTCTCCTGCTAGATCCGCACCTCTAGATCCAGGGAGAATTGAATCATTTACTCAGAACTAAATTGGAATGAAGCTTTAAGTGTTTGCATAACTCTCTTGAAATTCACGGCACACTTATGACCCCTGGAACATCTGGAGCACAGAGCTTTGAAAGCTCCCAAAATACATCATTTCTGGGGATGAGGCTATTTCCATCTGGGGAGCCTTGAGATTAATCTTGTCACATTTACATATGTAATCACAGCTCTGCCACATTTGGTCGCACACCTCTGAATGTTGCTGAGTGGCTTGCATCCTTGATTTGTGAGTCGTGAGACTTAGCTATATATATATATATATATATATATATATATATATACCCGAATGTGTTATTTTTTTTTTTAAGCACACATAAATTTATTTTTGCAGTTGACATTGGTAAAACTCTGTATGTGGATCAGCTTGGGAACTTGGCGCCATCTGAAACAGCCTTGTGCCTACAGAGGCTTTACTTCCCAGTGTTAGGGACACTGGGCCTCATGTCGTTGGCTTATTACGTATGGTAGCTCACAAATGGACCAAGGTGAGACACATCCCAGCGGAAGATGGTTATGTCCAGCTCCCTTGTGCTCCTCACCACTGAATGATGGAGGATGTGGAAGGTGTCCAGGCTCAAGGACATGTGAGTGGAGAGGAGGAAAGATGCCCAGGGAGAATAAGAATTGCGCTGTACTTGTATTGTGTCAGCGGGGATAGAAAATCCCCTGCCTTGCTGCAGAGCAGAGAAAGTACTGAACAGCAGACCCCAACAGATAGTCCTTAGATGGACAGCGCCAGCCCCGCTTTGGAATTGCTATTGTTGCAGGTGCTCAAGGCCCTCTGTGGACCCTCAGAATGGGAAAATCCAAATATTTTTATGCACATCCAAGTGAGAAAACCTCTCCTTAAACAACTCTTTGAAACCAAGATTGTTGATATGACTGTCAGCAGACTGGGTGTTCCAGGGTAGCCAAGTTAAAACTGATAGTTTAACTCTAGGAACCTCTTAAAATTAGTTTACTTATTTATTTGCGTGTGTATGTGTGTGTGTGTGTGTGTGTGCAGGAACACAGGAAGCGGTCAGAAAAAGGGACTGTGTGGCCTGGTATGTTATGTTTGTGCTCAAATCTCCACTGCATCTTCCATAATTGCACAGCCTGCCCACATTAACTACTGAGCCATCTCGTCATTACAAATCCTAGGGGTTTAATATAGATCATTATGGATGGATATTATTAACGGCAAACAAATGTTTGTTTATTTTGTGACGCTTGAGAGCTAACCCAGGACTTCTACATGACTACCATTCCTCGTATATTCAGGCACTGTGCTAAGCACTCCATACGCAGTATCCCAACACGTCTTCACAGTGAACCAAAGGGGAAGTATCTCTCTCCAGGTTGGACAGTCAGTGGTGCTCATGCTGCTGGGAAGCAAGAGAAGCAACCTGCCCTTCTCTGACGGGCACAGACAACTGAACCCCATACTAAACAGTGTGGAACCTAACACTGCTTAAATGATTGGATGTCTAGCTGCAGGGCTGGACAGGGTTTGACTCCAATATTAAGGGTGGACATGCTATGAGGTCAGAGATGCCAACTTTCTCTTCCATTTGAGTTATCCAACAGGTGACTCGGGCACCAGCGAAAAGTCAGTGTTTCAGCAAAAGCAGAAAGATATTTCAGAAAAACATCTTCGGCAGTGGCCCCATGGTCGCATCGGCAGACCTGTGGAAACTTAGAATGTAACGCTGCACAGAATCCAAAATGATTGGGTTATTTTAGTAGTGCAGATGAAGTAAGAGGAGTTTTGATGTGTCCTTGGATACCAGTCCTCCTCATGCTCATTTATGAGGCCCTCTGAAGCCCCAACAGTTCTTTTCCCAGCTATGAGTCAGGGCAGAAGAAAACACATAACCTGCTTTTAGTGGACAGCAGGCTAGAGGCCTGGAGTCAGTGTGTTTAAAGAGTTTGGGATCCGCCTTCTTTCTCCCTGCATTCAGTTCAGTTTTTCTACCTAGTTCTATTCTGCCCTGCCATAGGCCAAAGCAGCATCTTTATTAACCAATGGTAATAAAACATATTCACAGCATACAGAGGGGAATCCTACATCACCAATGTCACCATTTATTTTGAAATATGTCAAAAGATCTAGTGAACTCCCAGATGGTGTCAGGCGTAAGAAAGAGCAAAGACAGCAGATGTTAGTGTGTATGTGTGGGGGGGAACTGAGCGCAGGAGTTTTTGTGGAAATAGTCTGTGTATTTGAACTTTTTTATAACATGATATCGGAAAAATTAGAATATTCTAATTCTGTAAGTGCTTTAAAATAATCTTTTATTTCAGGCACCAAGGATTTCTGTTTGTTATTTTAATTAATTAATTAAAAATATCCCCTTTATTACTGTTAAAAACTTAGTGGGGAGAGCCTCCCAGTGTAAGGGCTGGTTGGGCTGACTAATTAAAAGGCAGAAGTTGCAGCCTGATGTAGGTTAAACCTTTCTGCCTCTAAGTCCTAATTAGAGAAAACACTACGGCATTCATTCCCAGCTAGGGATTCAGGAGCAGAAAGTCACTCCAAAGGGGAAGGAGAAGTCCTGTTCAAGATGATGCGAATTGGTGTAAAATCTAAGAACTGGAGCTAAAAAGCTCTCTGAACTCTAAGGTAAGCGTGAGGACCACTGTGGAAGAAAGGCTTCTGTATCTGCTTCTGTTTGCTCTCTGAGGACAGAACTCAGGGATGAACTCTACCGTTGAACTATATCACACACCGTTCTGAATTAGTGTTTAACCTGAGTTTCTATTTTCCACGCAATGGTAATATGTATTTCTCTGTGTTCTTTTGTTTTTCTTCACTAAGGTAATTGTCCGAGGTGGAGGACACATTTTGCCCCATGACCAGCCGCTGAGATCTTTTGATATGATCAATCGATTCATCTTTGACAGAGGATGGGAACCTTATAATTCATAAGCTACTTTCCTTAAATAGCTATGAGTTTTAATCACAAAATATTAAAAACTAAAGGTGTCATAGAAATAAGAAATATATCTTTTTATATTTGCAAGCTATTTCTTACCAATAAAAAGTCACCCTGAAAATGCATATTTTTTTTTGATTGGAGTTTATGGTTTGTTATCACTCCAAAATGAGAAGCACATGTTTTGATTTAGGGGATGGGAAGAATGGGTTTTGATAGAATATCTAGTCCTTCCCAGGATAGAAAGTTCAACAAATTAATAAATTCATGATAATATCTGGTTTGGTAATAATGCAACAGTTTGTCTCATAACACATCTGTGTTAATGGCTTTCCTGTGCTTTGATCAAGATACCTGGCATCCAGAAACAGGTAAGGGAAGGACGGTTCCCTTTGGCTGTGGTTCCAGTCCTTCATGCAGGAAAGGTACTGCAGGGGCTCAGACCATGGTAGCAGGCATGTGGAGCGAGGCTGTTCACACACTGGTGGGTCAGGAAGCAAAGAGAGAGGCTAGTTGCTGGCCTGCGTTCTACCTTCAGAGTTTACCCCTTAGTACTCCCATCAGGGCCTCACATCCTAAAAGTCACAGGCTCCTGAATCAGTGCCACCACGTGGGAAATACTGGTCCACGACATAGCCCAGATTCAAACTATAATAGCTTCTGATGGGGTTGATGACTTTACTGGAAAAACAACTGAGCAGTCCATCCCAAAGGAGAAGACGGTGTAACAGTCTCAGGAAGGGACTTTGAACACACAAAGACTCAGCATAGAAGGTATCTTGTAATTCTCCGAAACAGAAACTGTCCTTGCAGACAAATGATATGTCACCAACTCCCGGTAAACAGGGGGTGTGACGCAGAGAGCAAATTCAATCTATCTTTTTTTGTTGTTGGTTCAATTGAGTTGTACACGCTCAGTAAACAACTTGCAGGCTAGTTGATGAGTCATTTTAAATCCAAGTTTTTAATTTTCTGTTTTCTGTAATCAACAAAACAAATCAAACAAACAAATCAAAATAAAAAATCAAACAAAGAGTAGCCTAGTCTTTTGTCATTGTTGGAATTGAAACTGAGCTTCTCTGGCTCCAGAATATAGGTATGTTGGAATATACATTCAGTAGTGTTCCTCTGAATAAACGTCACATCCGGGCAGGTTTTTCTTTTGACACACATATCTCTGAAATTCTAGAGCACATTTAGGTTTTCAGCAGGTTTTTACCTAGGTATGATTTGTCTCACTGAAAAATTAAATTTCATTTTCTCCTTTTACTAAAAATAGACTTTTTTTCCTCAAATAATATATTCTGATTACAGTTTCTCTCCCTCTATTCCTCCCAGTTCCTCCCCATCTCCCCTCCCATCCAGATTCACCTATTTCGGTCTCTTATTAGAAATAAAACAGGCTTCTAAGGGATGCTAATAAATTATATAAATACAATAAATACAATAAAGCAAATATTAGCACATTGCAATAGAATAAAGCAAGTGAACCAAGGGAAATTACCCCCTGCAATGGTGTAAGAAACAGATACAGATGCAGATACACTTTTACACATTCAGAAATCCCATAAAAACACTAAACCAGAAGCCATAATGTATACTCAAAGGATCTGTATGGTTAAAAATAGAAGAAGAGAGAAAATACAGCGAGATGAACTAAAAATAAAAATTATAAAGTGTTTTGTTGTTTTTGTTTGGTTGGTTTTGATTTTTCAAGACAGGATTTATCTATGTAGCCCTAACTGTCCTGGAACTTGCTCTGTAGACCAGGCTGGCCCTCAAACTCACAGAGATCCGCCTGCCTCTGCCTCCCAAGTGCTGGGATTATAGGCGTGTGCCACCACCACCCGGCTAAGAAAAAATGATTTTAGAAAAGGAAAAATCCTGACACAACAGTAGGAGACAAGGAACCTCCACAGACGCCACTGAGTTTGTCTTCTGTTTGCATCTACTGCTGGGGCTACAACTTCAATGAGACTCCCTTAGAGAAAATTAAATTTCCACTTGTAAATGGTTATCAATTAGAGAGAGCTTCTGGATTAGGGATAGGAGCATGTGTCCACTTATCCTTTCAGCTCTAGGACTCCATTTGGTGCAGACCTGAGCAGGTCCTATGTGAGTTCATATATGTGATTATCATGCTGACTTAGAGGGACTCGTTTATTTTGTTTTGCTTTGTTTTTGGTGTTTTCTATTCCTTCTGGCTCTTATACTTTCTACCTCCTCTTCTGCAGGTTTCCTTGAGCTCTAAGGGGAGGGCGTTGAGGGAGATATCCCATTTAAGACTCAGTATTACCAGGTCTCTCACTCTTTGTCCACTGTCTGGCTGTGAGTATCTGTATTTGTTCCCATTTATTGCAGGAGGAAGTTTCTCTGATGTGATGGCTGAGTAAGTCACTCGTCTATGAGTGTAGCAGAATGGCTAGGAATCACTTTATTGCTATGTTGGTTATTTTTGTTGTTCTTTGTTTTGCTTTGTTTTTAGAAAAGTAGTATTTGGTTTTATCCTAGTTCCCTAGTCTCGGGGTTTTGCTTATGCACGTAGTGTCTAGTATGGGTTCCATCTCGCGGAATGGGTCTTAAGTCAAATCAGATATTGGTTGGTTACTCCTATAACTTTGTACCACCATTGCATTAGCCTATCTTGCAGGCAGGACACCACTGTAGATCAAAGCGTTTATGGCTGTGTTGGTGCTTATGTTTCTCCTTTGATAGAATGCAGAGATACCTTCCTGAACCAAAGACACTAAGATGTGGAGGTGAAGGTTCCATGTAGACCCAGCTCAGCTTCTCCATGTTCAATGAGTTGTGTAGTGTTGTCTTCAACAATGGGATCTTGCTCTTAGTTTGTCAAAAGCAACCTCTAGTCTTAGTAACAGCCTGGGTTGTTTGGGAATTCCCATAGGACCTCTTTGACCAACAACTCAATTAAATGTAACCCAATCCCAGTAGTGGAGACTCCATTTGGTAACAGTAGTTGGTACCAGTTGGGGCTATGTCTCTCCCATTATTTGGTGATTTCATTTAGAGCTCCTTCATATATGTATATATTTTAGAAAGCTTCTACTGTATTAGATTTCTATACAACCCCCCAAATTCCCCTTAATTTTTGTTATCTCTCCCCAGATTCCCTCTTTCATGCCCCTCCGTTTGATTCTCCCATTCAGGTAGCCCCCACCAGAAAGGATACACATAGCCGGAAACCAAGGACCCGAGTCTTTAGTCACAAGTCATGTGACTAAAACCCCTGATGAAGGGAAAGTCTGGTGTCCCTTTCCCAACCCTCTTGCACCTGCTGCTGCTTAGGCCTTGCTGTGCCAATCTTATGCGGTTTAAGAACCTCTCTGTTCTTCATGAAGGACCCTGAGGGGGTGATGGCTGGCTGGGAGCTCTCCAGTCCCACTGTAACATAGTGAGTTTGTCTCTTGGGGTGACATACAGCTACCTACACAAATGTGTTGGCTTTGTCTCACCTAGTATAGTTATTGCTATTACAATGCGGGAGATTTAAAAAGCT
This sequence comes from Chionomys nivalis, assembly GCF_950005125.1. NCBI lineage: Eukaryota > Metazoa > Chordata > Mammalia > Rodentia > Cricetidae > Chionomys > Chionomys nivalis. The sequence continues at coordinate 142,723,033 of NC_080086.1, forward strand.
TTCAGGGGGAGGGACCTGAAAGTAATTAATTTTGTTGCCCCAAGATACTAAACCTAGGAATTAAACACAGACTGTTGTGATTTATATCTACTGGAGACCAAGCAAAGACATCTGGTCAATCATTTTAGCAGGATTTCTGGCAAACTGGTTTGTGTGGTGCAGGGCTGTGTGCGTTTCCCAAGGTGCCGAGTGCTGGAGGAAGCCAGGGTCGTAGCTGCTGCCTAAATGGATTTCACAGGAAATGCTGTTGCATCCGGCCAATGATTGGGGGCAAATATTAATCTTTTCCTTAAATGCTAAATTGTCAAATCGCCAAAGTAAGAAAGGCTCGTTGCAAAATAATGAATAAATAAATAAATAAATAATCCCATAGTACACACAAGTGACTGACAACTACTAACTTGTACCCATGTTTCAAAGGCTGGCATTTGTGGAACATACAGGAACCACTACCAAAATATTACACCAAACATAGAGAAAGAGCCCCCACCCCAAGGGGTTGTGACTTGAGGAAGGGGGCACAGATGAATTGATGTCAACAGCCAAAATCTGTTCACCACACATGGGTGACAAATCTCAGCAGGAGGACGAAGGCCGGAGTCTGCCTGTTGACCTGCACTGGAAATACTCGGGAATTTCCCAGTGGGTGTTTACAAACAGAACTCACGTGCATAACTAGTAATTTCTAAAACTCTCTGAAGTTCTCACATGTGGGAAAAAAAAGAGACCAGAAGAAGAAATACCTCAGGACTGAGGGGGAGAGCAAGTGACACACACAGTTAAACCCAGAGGCATGTGGCAGTTAACCCTGGGCACAGAGGTTCCCCGGTGACAGCCAAGACCTCTGATCACTGCACATTGTGATGAGTCACACTAAGCTGAGAGACAGAACTCATTCTGAGTCACAGGGACCCAAGGACAAATCCGATCTGGTGCCCTGCCCTTGAAGCCTGTAATGGGAGGAGCCGACTTCATGAATATTAACTTCAGAGTGTGTACTCTAGCAGAGGAAGCTCCAGCATAGCTAGAGAGGAAAGCAGTGGCTGCTTGCGCCCCATTGAAGAAAAGTGGGTGCTGCCGAAGGCTGAGCCTTCACACTCAGGGACAGTGAGGCTCTGAGCATGCTTCCATCTGTCTCTTATTCTTCTCCTTCTATTTCTGATAGTTTTCTTTTTCCTTGAAAATTTGAATTAAAACATAACTTCCCTAAACTCCTGTATCTGATAGAGAAGAGAAGCCGCGGGTCCATGACGAGTTGACAGAACTACTGTGAGCATCTGTGGCTGAATTTCCCCGTCCTTGTGTCTACACAGCCTGGGATAGATCTAGCAGTCCACCTGCCAAATGGTCTTGGGAGGGCCTGAAGTGATGCTTCTGTATTAAAATCCCCACGGGGGTGGGTAGGTGGGGCGGCAGCAGCTGCCGCTAGGACAGGCTGTGTTTTGCCAACTCCAGTCTCCCCAGGGAAGAGATCTATTCTTTAAGGAGGACATTTTGAAACGGTCCTATCCTGTGATTCACTGGAGGGAAGTAGCAGAGGCTTGAGGGCAAAAAAAAAAAAAAAAAAAAAAAACCAAAAAAAAAAAAAACAAAGTTCAAAAAACATGCATGGTTTTTTTGACAAAAGCTTGAAGTTCTGCTGAATTGGAAAACCGAAGTTGACCTTGGACAGGGTGGAGAGGCCTTGGGCAGGGACTTTGTTACTCAGACAGCAGCACCTCCCTAGGGGTATTTCATTAGCTGGAGTGTGCTGCTGAAGAAATGAGGTTTCTAATATGTCACTGCTCTCTCAAATGAGCTCTGCTGCCCCCCACCCCCACCAAAAAAAACCTTCCTGTTTGTTAGACTGGAGTCACAGAACAGCTCCGTGGAGGTCTACTTGCTTAACTAATAAGATACATAGTTGTCTATTGGTCTCCTAAGTGCATCAGACTCCACAGAGCTTTGCCTCTATGCATAAAGCCCAGAGACAGGAGAAAGGATCAGCCCAGGGAATGCCCAAAGTTTCTCCTATTCTAACTTGTCAGAGAATCCCCCTCATCCACCTCTCCCTCTCCCCGCCCCCTTCATAAAAAGAGTTCATAGTCACAAATTCAAGCCAGAAGCATTCTAAGAGCGAGCAAAGTGTTTCAATAATCTTGGAGCTGGAGCAATGGCTCAGTGGCTGAGTACTTGTTGCTCTTGCAAGATCAGGGTTCGGTTCCCGGCACCCATAAAACAGCAGGCAACCATGTATAACTCCAGTTCTAGGGGATCTTACACCCTCAGCTGACCTCTGCCTGCACCCAGCACATGCATGGTGCACATAAATACATGTAGGCAAAATAGTCATATGCATACAAATAAAATCAATCTTTTAAAGATGTAGGTTAAAATACCTACACACATACAATAAAAATATGTCATTACATAAAAAAAGAATTCAGCAATCCTGTGTTACTAGGCTCTATACAATGATGAACCCCCAAAACAGTTGATTTAAAACTAGTAGTGGCAATAGCTGCGGAGGTAGAGTCTTCTAGGAAAAGAGAATGCTAACAAAACTAAGGACACAGGAAGCTTTGTGTCTTTCTCTCCTAATTCTTGCTCCAAACAAGTCCCTGCATTCCCCACAGCTACGTGCTGTTGGGAATGAATCAGGAGCAGAGTCCAGAGGCGATGCTAGGTGGTAGGCTATGGTGGCAGGGAAACAAGGAATGGAGCCAAACCACCAGTTAGGAGGCTCCTGTCCACGGGGTGCCTAGTGCTGGGGAGGAGACCCACAAGGATCAAACAGGCAATCAGGCTGTTCACTGGCAAAGGGAGCTGTGGGCTTGGATGGGTTTTCTGGGTGCACTAATCTGGTGACTTTCTATTTGTCGTTTTCAATTTCAAGTTGTCCCTATGTGCAGGCATCCTGGCCTTGTGCTTGTGTGCTAAAGAAGTGAGCGAATATCCCACAACACTTGTTACACGGCCTGGGTGTTCTCTGGAGTGCCACACAGCTTCCCGGAAGGTGTCTTGCTGCTAGCCACTCCCCAAAGCCACTTTGGTCCCCCTGGGCTGTGCGGCCTCGGTGCCGTACAGTGCACAGCTCAGAGGTACCCTAGCTCAGCGACCACCAAGTGCTGAGCCATGACAAACTGGCTCCGGCCTCCATCTTTTCATTTCCCCTGCCCGTTGTCAATATTATTGACCTCAAGCACACCCCACTTCTATTTTTGTCTAACTTTTGACGATTGATCATGCTCTATCCATGGAAATTGTAACCAATCTTCAAAATCCAACCGCGGTGTGAGACACGAGTTAGTTTTGTGTCTTTCCACTCCCCCTGCCCTCCCCTTCCCGCCCAGGACTACCATTTCCCATGCACTGTCTGCCTCACTGCTGGAACTCACTTCTCGGCCTCTGTCTGTAGGCTGTTTGACGTCTTTCTTTTTCCTCTTCCTTCCCCTTCTGTGCAGGCTGTCGTCTTCACAGCTTAGAGTCCTTGCAGGGAGGTGAGAAAAAAGATGAAGAGGTTCTGGAGTGATGAGGCTTTTGTTTCCCATAGGCCAGAGGCCCAAGGGGAAGGTGGGATTTGATGAAGCAGAATGGCCGAGAAAGACAGGTGAGAGCACTAGACTCAAAGTAATTCTCCAGAGCAGAGAAACTCTGTGGATCCTCCTCCTGGTGGGGCCCAAGGTGGGTCAGCTTCTGGAGAACAGCTCTTCCTTGTGCGGAAGCTCTAGAGAACCAAGAACTTCAGATGTGCCCAGGAGCTGCAGAAGGCCGCTAGGTAGGCATGACCATAAGGACTGGCACAATGTGAACACCTCATTGGCAGAGCTCTCTCCAGGGCCTAAGATTCTCTGACCCTGATATAGCCCTGGGCACACAGGAGGGCTGGGATAACTGAGCTGAATCTCGCACTCTCCTGTGTGAACTCAGCATGCAAAAGAAGATGACTTCAAAATGAATGGGTGTCGTGTTTCTTATCAACTGAATTCGTGGATGGACGTCTGTTCCTGGCATTTTAATGCACAAGCCATAGCTGTTTCCCTTTGAAGAAGAGAACCCGACTTTACTGGACGATCTTAATAGAATGGTTACTTTGAGCCAGGCCCTGCTCTAGCTGGTAATTAGCGAGGCGGTAGATTCCTGTTCAGAGACAGCACAATGGGTGGGATGTCAGTGTGTATATATATATATATATATTTTTTTTTTCTATGTGTGCATGTGTCTGTGTACGTGTGTGTCTGCAGTCTGTGTGTCTGTATCAGAGTCTGTGTGTGTGTGTGTGTCTCTCTCTCTCTGTGTCTGTGTGTATGTCTATATTGGAGTCTGTGTGTGTGTACCAGACACATTGACAACACTGACTATGTTTGAATGACAACTGTCTCGCCACACTTGATTTCCCCTTGGTGGTGCTATTCAGGAGATGGGGCCCAGCTGGAGGAAATGGCTTCTACTGCCACAGCTCTCTGCCTCTTGACTGCAGCAGTGGTACCCCAAGCTTCCTCACGATTGCTTCCAGCACTATCCTCCCCGAACGCCTTCCCTATTTTTGTCCCTGTCAGGTGTTTTGTCACAATGATGAGAAAAGTGACTGATGATAAAGAAGACCTTATCAGGGCGAGTGGAGCAAACCGGGTACAGAGGCCTCCCTGACAGCTGGCACGGACCCGCAGGACTGACACTGGCTCAGCTACTATGGGTGGGGGGTCACACAGCAGACATTGCAGGAACAACAAGGGGGTCCCAGGTCCTAGGAAGAGGGTAGAAGAGATGGGGTGGCAGAGTCACAGGAAGCATCTGATCACGGTCGAGGCTTGAGACTTGTCTCTTTCTCTTGCTCCCAGAGAACCAAGGATATGGCATGTCCTTGGGAAATACTTATTAAATACAGAATGGACTGCACATGGCTACTTATGCCTTATTGAAAATAAGACATAGCACAGAAAGTATAAGTATGTGGGACATGAAAATCTACTCATGAGCCCATGACATACATAGAACCACTTTTAAATGCTCAATACTCTTCTTTTCGTCTTAATTTGTAAAGCTTAATTGTCCCACATTGAAGAAATTATGTCCTATTTTACTATTTTTCTCATTTTGTCATGAACAATTAAAAAAATTATGAAAAGTTTTTTTTTTTTTCCCATCATGCTGCTGCCAGGGCCATACAGATCTGGGTGGGTGGTTGTTCTGTGCTTCCCCCTGGGGCTATGGTGATGTCTCAGCCACAGCCGCAGCAGGAGGCCATTACTTGTCCTGGCCCTGCTGCAGTAAGCCAAGTCTGTGTTGACCTCCATGGCTCCTGTTAACACTGAAGATTTTGTGGACTCCTAGCTGAGTCACCATCTGTGTTCAAGACCAACAATTTGTTTGGGGTAATGCTCTAAAGCAGCAGATATGGGGTGACTGGAAAATGAGTGGGATTGGGGTGCATGGTGTGAAATTCCCAAAGAATCAATAAAAAACTATGTTAAAAAAAGATTTTTCATGCATTCTATCTTGATTAAGTTTTGCCTTTTACCCAACACCTCTCAGATCCTCCTCACTCCCCACCCTCCCAACTTCATGTTCCCTCTCAAAAAAGAGAAAGAAGAAAAGAAAAACAACAAAAGTAAACAAGAGCCGGGCGGTGGTGGCGCATGCCTTTAATCCTAGCACTCAGGAGGCAGAGGCAGGCGGATCTCTGCGAGTTCGAGGCCAGCCTGGTCTACAAGAGCTAGTTCCAGGACAGGAACCAAAAAAAAGCTACGGAGAAACCCTGTCTCAAAAATCAAAAAAAAAAAAAAAAGTGAACAAGAATACAAGAATAGACACACACACACCGAGAGAGAGAGAGAGAGAGAGAGAGAGAGAGAGAGAGAGAGAATGAATCAGTAAGATTAAAAATACCCAAACAAAACAGGGCAAAAATCACACATGCAAAAAACCATGGAATCAGTTATTCATTTTATAACACCGTTTAGTTCACAGATAGTCTGGCTTCAGTCATTTGGGTCAAGTTCTGACACTGTGGATTCTCTCTGGGGCCACAGGACACTCAGTCACCACTGAGTGTTATGGGGAGGGTCCTCTCTGGGCCACTAAATCTTGTAGACCAAGACTGACTGACAGTGTGCTGACCCAGAGAGCCTCTTTTTGTCTTCTGCTGTGGGAAGGCAGAGTCTGGCCATAGCTTAGGAAACTGTTTGCTTCAGAGTGCACAGGGTTTGTCATCATTACAGAGACCAAGTCTGTGAGAGTGCCCTTCTGGGTTTGGATTGGACCCTGGAATCCATCCTAGAGAGGCATTCTGTTCCTCAAGACTTTGCATTCATGGCTTGTGTCTGCCCCAGCTGCTCCTCATTCTCTGGAGGAATGACTCAGCTTGCTTCAGTATCTGAAACATGTGGCTTCTTAAAGGAGCCAGAAAATATTATTTTTTTAACAAAAATAAAACAGATCATCCTCAACTTAAACCACCTATGGGTTCCATCATAAAAACAAAAACATAAAATCTATTTATTTTCACTGTGTAGGTAAGAACCCTCTGACTTCACAAATCAACACATGCCTTTCACATAAAGCCTCCTGTCCATCCGTGTGCTTTGGGGACAGCCTTCTGGAAACTGTGGGGTCTGTCCCGAGGGGTCCTCAGCCCTAGGAGAATTAGAAGGCATGTTCAGGGACAAAGAGGAGGCAGTGTTAAATGTTTGGGCTTTGTTTGTTGTTTTGTTTTAGATCAAATACAAACTCTACTGGTGAACCAACGTTTTGATGGTCTGAAGGTGTATTTTGGCTGTGCTGCAACAGCTTATGCCCATGAGCAACAGGCAAGTTTACTCAAAACTTGCTTTACTTAAAGGAAAACAAAGCAAATGCATTGCGAAATTAATGGGAAATTGAAAGAGAACTCCCTCCCTTACCACTGACAAACGTCAAGATGATTAGAACCAGGTGGAAAATGGGTCCCAGGTGCCCAGGTGGGCGGGATGTCCAAGGATAGAGTGCTTCTCTTGGCTGGCACAGTTCCAAAATGCTATATCACTGGCAAAACAGAGAGATGTCCTTCTGTCTCTCCCTCCTCTCTCCCTTCCTCCCTGACCCTTCTCCCCTCCCTTATCTCCTCCTTCTTTCCTTCTTTCCTTCCTTCCTTCCTTCCTTCCTTCCTTCCTTCCTTCCTTCCTTCCTTCCTTCCTTCCTTCCTTCCTCCCTCCCTCCCTCCCTCCCTCCCTCCCTCCCTCCTTCCTTCCTTCCTTCCTTCCTTCCTATTTCCCTCTTTCTTCTCCCTCTTCACTGCCTTCCTCTTTCCCTAGAGCAACGAAGTTGCTTGCTCGAGGATTTTTCTTTTAAGAGAAGGCAATGTATGGGGGCGGGGAGACAGGTGTAACTGCAAAATTGCCATCCCTTAGAATCGAGAACTAGTCTTGTCACTCTCCTGCAGCATGGGTTTTAAAATAACGATTCCATCCCTGAGATAATAAAAGACCTCTATAGCCGTCTCGCAGTCACTGCAGTGGGATATTGGATGCTCTGAGCTTAACCAGACCTGCAGAGAGGCCTCACTTAATTCCATCATGTCGCTTCTAATGTCATCACACAGAGCAGCTGGCAAGAACCCATTTTCCAATTGCTAATATCCTTTCCCTCCCTTGCTCATCCTGCCAGAATCACTCCCAGCTCTGTGCCTGAATCTCCCCAGAAAAGATCATTTCTTTTCTTTGGCAAAATGGCTTCCAGAGGGCTGCAACTTCCATGAGAAGAATGAATTTAAAGCTAGCTCATTGTAGTCAGCACAATGGTAAAACCATTCAAGGCACTCATGCTAAGGGAGAGTTGCTGGGATTACTTGCATGGGATATTTTTTATTATTATTTCTTTTCTTTTTAACACATTGGAGGCCGCGCCCATTTAGGGAAGGGCAGTTTGTTAATGTTCTAATTCAATCCAGAGGCCATTCAGAAAAGCAACATGAGAACTAGGAGGACCCTGCTTTCTCCTAATATTTAGTCCTGGATTCACAGCTCCTCGCAGAGAGCCTGGTCCTTGGCATGTATTCGTTCGTATTTGTTATTGAATGAACGGAGGCATTTTCTAATGGGAAATTGTGTTTGACTGTTTTCTGGATTTAATAGTGTTTCATGCCAAAACAGCTGGTTATCCACCTTGAATTAAGAAAAATCTGAGCTACTTCCACTCTTAGAAAAACCACAAGTTCTTAAAACGGAATGTTTAAAACCTAGCTTTTTCTGAATTTATAAATTTCAACTCCTCGTTAGGAAATCAACCCTTCCATGCAATGAAAATTCTATCTAGTGCCAGAGCAGAACTAAAGGATTGTTTAGCAATCGTAAGCTAAGCCTTGCTGGCCATGCCATGGTAATGGCCTGCCATTGTCTTTTCCCCTTCTCTCCATGCCTGCAGAGAGAATTCTGGATTTGGGTGGAAGAGTATAATTCAAATTAGATATGCTAAGAGGGTATTTGCTCATTTCCCCTCCTCTCTGGACATGTAGAAAACCACCTGGTTCTACAATCAACTCCCCATTGCTTTGTTCTTCATCGCCGGCTGCCTGAGCCAGTGGTTAAGGAGCTGAGCAAATGTAGTTTCGGCCCCTGATTTCACTTCCTAAGGACAGCTGATGCCAGAGTTGGGACTCCAAGAGCTACAGGCCCCAGGTCATATGAAGCTGGGAGACCCTTCTTGAGTGACTTTTAAAAAGTCTGTCTCGCTTATAATGAAAGGATAAAATACAGATTCTGAATGAATTTCTCCCGGAGACTTGAGTCAATTCCAGCTGTGCTTCCAGATGAGCAAAGAGTCCCTGGGACCCGAGATTGTGCTAAGGATGATAGAAGTTGCATCCCCGTGGTGCGTAGGGGAGACTGGAGGCTCATCTCAGGATACGATCTTGTACGCCTACTGGCCACAATGTCTCGGGATGCTTGAGGAGTCCTGTCACACATTAAGTTGCTATGACACTGTGAACCAGCTGAAGAGAAGACCATTGAAAGTCGGCCTGGCTTTATCCCCAGCAGCACAGACATTAAGGACAACATTGAATAAATGGGACCTCCTGAAACTGAGTAGCTTCTGTAAAGCAAAGGACACTGTCACTAAGACAAAAAGACAACCCACTGACTGGGAGAAGATCTTCACCAACCCTGCAACAGACAAAGGTCTGATCACCAAAATATATAAAGAACTCAAGAAACTAAACTTTAAAATGCTAATGAACCCAATAAAAAAATGGGGCACTGATCTGAACAGAGAATTCTCAACAGAAGAAATTCTAATGGCCAAAAGACACTTAAGGTCATGCTCAACCTCCTTAGCGATAAGGGAAATGCAAATTAAAACAACTTTGAGATACCATCTTACACCTGTCAGAATGGCTAAAATCAAAAACACCAATGATAGCCTTTGCTGGCGAGGTTGTGGAGAAAGAGGCACACTCATTCATTGCTGGTGGGAATGCAAACTTGTGCAACCACTCTGGAAATCAGTGTGGCGATTTCTCAGGAAATTTGGGATCAACCTACCCCAAGATCCAGTAATACCACTATTGGGAATATACCCAAGAGATGCCCCATCAAATGATAAAAGTATCTGTTCAACTATGTTCATAGCAGCATTGTTTGTAATAGCCAAAACCTGGAAACAACCTAGATGCCCTTCAATGGAGGAATGGATGAAGAAAGTGTGGAAAATATACATATTAGAGTACTACTCAGCAGTAAAAAACAATGACTTCTCGAATTTTGCGTGCAAATGGATGGAAATAGAAAACACTATCCTGAGTGAGGTATCCCAGACCCAAAAAGAGGAACATGGGATGTACTCACTCATAATCGGTTTCTAGCCATAAATAAAAGACATTAAGCATATAATTTGTGATCCTATAGAAGTTAAATAAGAAAGTGAACCCAAAGAAAATCATATAGTCATCTGCATGGAGAGGGGGAAGTAGACAAGATTGCAGGGCAAAAACTGGGAACTTGCGGGTGAGGTGGCATGGGGCAAAGGGGAAATGGGATGAGAAACATGAGAAGGGGAGGATGGGAGGAGCTCGGGGGATTGGGATGGTTGGGATATAGGAAGGGAGGATACGGGAGCAGCGAAGTGTATATCCTATCTAAGGGAGCCATCTTAGGGTTGGCAAGAGACTTGACTCTAGAGGGGTTCACAGGTGTCCAGGGAGATGTCCCCAGATGGTACCTTGGGCAACTGAGGAGAGGGAACCTGAAATGACCCTGTCCTATACTGATGAATGTCTTACCTATCACCTTAGAACCTTCATCTGGCGATGGATCGAGGTAGAGACAGAGACTCAATTTGGAGCAACGGTCTGAGCTCTTAAGGTCCAAATGAGGAGCAGAAGGAGGGAGAACATGAGCAAAAAATCAGGACCACGAGGGATGCACCCACCCACTGTGACAGTGGAACTGATTTATTGGGAGCCCACCAAGGCCAGCTGGTCTGGGACTGAATAAGCATGGGTTGATTCCGGACTCTCTGAGCATGGCGGACAATGAAGGCAGATGAGAAGCCAAGGACAATGGCACTAGGTTTCGATCCTAATACATGAACCGGCTTTGTGGGAGCTTAGCCTGTTTAGACGCTCACCTTCCTGGAAGTAGATAGAAGACCTTCGTCTTCCCGCAGGGCAGAGAATTTGGACTGCTCTTCAGTATCAAGAGGGAGGGGGGATGGTGTGGGGGGAGGAGAAGAGGAGTGGGGATAGGGGGAGGGAAGTGGGGGGAGGGGGCAATATTTGGGAGGAGGGGAGGGAAATGGGAAACGGGGAGCAGGTGGAAATTTTAATTAAAAAAGAATAAAAAAAAAAAAAAAAAGAGCTAGCCAATAAGAGGCCGGAATTAATGGGCCAGGCAGTGTTTAAAAGAAAAAAAAAAAAAAAAAAAAAAGAAAGTCGGCCTGGCAACTGCAAATGCCTTCCCCACTTTAGGACATTACAAGTGATTAAGCGGGACATAGGACATAGGACAGGAGAGTCATTTGAAAACCTGGAAGTTGAGAAAGCCAGAGCGGGGAGACAATAAACTCAACAAGCAGACATGTGGGTACAGCCAGCTGACCTTTGTAACTGGGGCCTTCCTCTTCCGGCAAGTAGAGGCAGACTACTGCTCTTTGGAAAAGACTGGGGCTGCCTCCAAGGGTGAGGGCAATGAGACAGTTTGGGCAGTCCTCCAATAAGCACGTAACTACCTACAAATCATTTAAAATACTATACCCATGCCTCCCATGAAAGGGATGCCGAGCAAACTCAATAATAAAACCAACTCAACTAACTTGATCTGACTACCACCCTCTGTAGAACTGCTAGCTACATGACTAATTCCTCTACAGGCTGCAGTCACGTGATGATGTGGAGGCGATGGGGCTCTTTCTACACTGCCAGGTGGATGATGCCTTCAGCTGATGTTACCCACAGAGGAGGAAGCCGCTTGCTGCCTCCTCCTCTTACATTATCTCATCGGCTGGGGAAAGAAGCAAGCATCAAAGTGCTTAATCCATCTGAAAGAGATAAAGCCAGGGCATACATGGACAGTACCCCAAAACACCTTTTAAGCAATAACTAACAAGCTACAGATGGATACACTCTGGATTCCGGGGTTTAGTTTAATCCTATTTCCTAATTCAGCCATTTGGCTTCCTGCGTGAGAGTGTTACCATGTGTGACTCCACATGGGACGACACAGTAAACATGGCCATGTGAACGCCTGGCCATCCTTCCCTGAAAAAAAAACACCCTATTGCTCTTACCGATAGAAAGACAGATACCAGCTAACCACTCACTGGGAGGGGGGCGGAGAGTCTCACGAAAAATAAACGAGCGAGCAGAACAAAGCAAAGAACCTAGAATGAGGACGCTTGCAACGTACTGACACGGAGAGTGAGTGTACAAACTCTGTAAGGCAGAAACCATGCTGTAGAGCGTAGGTGGCAGAGAACGTGGTGTAGAGCATCGGTCAGAAAACTGCTGGAGGGGCTAAGGAACACTAAAACAGGAAAACAGGGACATCTTGCCAGAGACTGGGAAGCTGCCTCTGTTCCTTGGAGGATTCAAGCAGACTCTCAATGCTATCTTTCTGAAACCACACCCAGGCTGCTGCAGCCTGGAGCACATACAATCCAGCCCTGTGAAATGTCCCTGCTCCCATTGTCAAGGGAGGAAAACAGCTGGCCTCCTCCCTCATACTCGAGCCTACCTTAAGTGCTTCACATGATACTCTAACACTGTGGTTCTTGGACTTCCCAATGCTGTGACCCTTTAACATAGCTACTCATGTTGTGGCGACCCTCAACCATAAAATTATTTTCCTTGCTACTTTATAACATAATTTTGTTACTATTGTGAGTCCTGATCTGCGTATTCTGATGGTCTTAGACGACCCCTGTGAAAGGGTTGTTTGATCTCCAGGTTGAGAATCCCTGATCTAACATGAAATTGGCTGGATGAAAAGGGGAACAGAAAAGATCTGGAAGAAAAGATGTGGAGTTAAGAAGAAATCCAATTCACAACTACTGGAAACCCTGTCTCAAAAACAAGAAAAGAAAAGAAAAAAGAAAAAGAAACAATCCAGTACCTGTATCCTTGGCTATTAAGCACCTACCTATCCCATTGTGTCCATTGTGTCTGCCCAACAACAGCAGACCATATATTTCTATCAAACTTAACGTATCTGTGCTTTTCATATTGATGGAATTAGGTCTACTCTCTATTCAGAAGAGGAAAATCCTAAACCAGGGTCCCTTGGGGGAGGAGCATCAGCCACTCTCTTTCCCTCAAGGTTCTGCCCGGTCTTCCTTTCTGTTCTTTATGGCAGCTTGGACATTCTTTAAGGTAAGAGCTGAATAGGACCGTTAACTGTCTATGTATTCAGTGCAGTCAGAGGGTATCCTGTTTTTTTTTTTTTTTTTCTGCTTGACACAAGCTAGAGTAGAATTATCTGGGAATTAATTGGGAACTCCAGTTGAGAAAATGCCGCCGTCAGACTGGCCTAATGATTAACGTGGAGGGCAGAACATACTGTGGGGAGTGCCGTCCCAGGGCGAGTGGTCCTGGCTTATACGGGAAAGCAGGTTGAGCAAGCCATGAGGAGCAAGCCAGTGAGCTGCTCTCTTGTACAGTCTCTTCATCAGTTTCCCTCCTTGAGTTCCTGCCCTGTCTTCCCTGCATGAGGGCCCACAACAGCAAGCTAGAAAGCCCTGTCCTCTGTAAATTTTGTCCTTTCTTTTCTTTTTGGTCATGGTGTTTATTAAAAAGCAAACTGAAACAGAGGCAAGGAAGAAAACACGAGCAGTTCTGATAACTGCTAATAACACTGCTGAGGGTGATGGTCTTAGAAGTAGTAGTGAGCCACTTCCTCGTGTGCACCATAATCCCTTTGCTTCAAGCTGCTCGTTAGTCATCTGTAGCGCCTTACTCTGATGATTTTAACCTGTATCTCTGAGACGGTTGTGGCTTGATTCAGATGGCACTCGTAGTCTCGTGACTTCTCCTGCAGAACACAGTTTTCAGGAGCGCTTCGAAGATAATAAATATATCCCTGGTTGGTTTTGAATATGCTCTTAGGCAAATGGGGTACATAGCTTGTGCCTAGATGATGGATTTCTGTTGTGTATGCCTCCATGTGGTATGGTAGGCACTAGTATATGGGATTGCTGGGTAAAATGATTGTATTAGTTGCTTATTTTGTTGTGTGACCAAATACCTGATAATAACAACTTAAGGGTTTATGTTGACTAGCTACCAATATGGCAGCAGGAGCATGAAGCAACTGGTAGCATTGCATTATCACTCAATGTAGAGATATGAATATATATGTATGTAAGTATATAGTCATCTTTCTCTGCTTGTTGAGTATATATATTATATGCATATACACATATATACTATATATACTCTCTCTAGAGTATATATTATTATGTGTGTATATGCATATATATGAATATATATGTGTATATATATATATATATATATATATATATATATATATAGAGAGAGAGAGAGAGAGAGAGAGAGAGAAGGGATTTAGGTTGGCTGTTGTCTAGCTAGTCCAACAACAGCCATCTACCAATGAATGTCCATGAATACAACAGTTGTTCAGTCCTTGAGGCTGGATGTCTCAGCTGGTCTTCAGTGTACGCCAGAATCCTGAAGAAGCAGGCTGGAATGCCAGTGAAAGAGCAGGTTTTTTCTTGAGAGCGGAAGCAAGCAGGCAAAGAGTAAGAGAGGGCAAACTCTTCCATTTCCTTTACGTGGGCTGCCAGCAGCAGTCATGGCCCAAATTAAAGGTAGATCTTCCCACTGCTTAAAATCTGGATTAAAGGTGGATCTTTCTACCTCAAAGATCCACATTAAAAGGGGGTCTTTCCACTTTATATCATTTAATTTAGAAAAAAAACCTCACCAGTGTACACAGCCATTTGAGTTTTAGTTCATTCCAGACATTAACAACCAAGAACAGCTCTCACACCAACCTACGGATGCCAACAGCTCCAGGGACATCATTGACCTTTCTGCTCTGTTTCTGCAGCAGGGGAAGCCTCCTGAGTCACTCAGGACTTGTCTCTGAATAATATACTCTAGAAGAGGGCATGTTATCTCAAACATCAAAAGAGATACAAAGCACACAGCTCTGTATTGTTGAGGGACAGTCCAAAGCACAGTAACTCTCGGCTTTGTAAGGAACTGCCATATTTCCCAGGCCACTAGATCCTGCAAATGATACCAACCAAAGCCTTTGATTTTCCTTCAGCATTATCTCTCACCCCGGCTTACATGTGTCACATCAGGCATCTGAGGTGTTGTCTACTTTGCTGCTTTCTGTGTCGGTAAGGCACACGGGTAGCATGGTGCCTTGAAAAGCCCCACAGAGAGAGAGAGCAGAGGTGACATGGCCTGCATCATCAGTCCTCTTGTTGATGAAGAGCAAACTCTTTCTGGCCACTTCTGCCAATTTACTATTATGGGGAAGAGGCACCCAGAAGACCAACCGCTATACCCAGAGCTCCTAGAGCCCCTTGGTGGCACTCAGGAAGGGCTGCTGTGGCTGGCCTTGACCTGGTTGGCTGCTATCTCTGTGGGGATGGGGTTTGAGGAGAGTCTGAGAAGTCAGCATTTAAACAAATTCCCAGGCACTGCCCTTGCTGGTACTTCTGGGTCATGGTTTGAAAGCCCTTGACTTTTGGATTTCTGTCTCTGAACTGAGTCTGACGTGGGACTCGGGTGAGAATCTACCTCTTTTTAATGGGAGATATGTGTTACCTAGACCTTCAGATTGCTCCAGTTCTATAAATTAATAATCGTGTGGTGGTTAGAATGAGAATGGTCTCCATAGGTTCATGCATTTGCATTCTTTGTCCCCAGTTCAACTGTTTGGAAGTTAGGAGGTGTGGCCTCGTTGGAGGAGGTCCCTCACAGGGGTGGGCTTTGAGGTTTCAAAAACCCAAGCCAGGCCCAGCTCAGTGTCTCTCTCTTTGCCTACTCCCTATGAGATCGGGTTGTAGCTCTCAATGATTCCTCCAGCACCGTGCCTGCCTGCATACCACCATGCTCCCTGCCATGGTGATACATGAAATAACCCGCTAGAACTGTAAGCAAACACCCCACTAGAGGCTTTCCTTTATGAGAATTGCCTGGGCTGTGGTGTCTCTTCACAGCAATAGAACACTGACTAAGACAAATTCCTAGTAGAGCACCTAACTATATTAACTCTAGAGTCCCAAACAGCCTTCTTTTTTTTTTTTTTTTTTTTTTTTTTGGTTTTTTGAGACAGGGTTTCTCTGTGGCTTTGGAGCCTGTCCTGGAACTAGCTCTTGTAGACCAGGCTGGTCTCGAATTCACAGAGATCCGCCTGCCTCTGCCTCCCGAGTGCTGGGATTAAAGGCGTGCGCCACCACCGCCCGGCCCCAAACAGCCTTCTGTAATGAAGACCCTGTGTTCTATGAGAATTTGCTTGTGCTGCCAGCCTCTCTGCCCAGGAAAATAACTGTACCCACTGTGTTTCCAGATGTTAAGTCTGTCACTTGGCTCTGTCCTCTATGAGCCCAGAATCCATCAAATAAAGAGATCAATTTTAATGAAGGTCTTTCCTCCTGGGGTTTCGTAAGAACCCCCAAACCAGACAGCTGGATTGAGACATCTAGGAAGTGTGCAGAAACCTGATCCCAACAACTGATTTTGTTCTCTCTACATCCTGGAGGGATCCGAAACTGTCCTCAGCCCCGCCCACTCAATGAAATGAAAATCTCTCTTGGAATAGAGTTGAGGAGATCCTGGGAGATGCAAATATGGTTGCTTTAGAATTGGGCCCTCTCCAACCGGCTTGTTCAATGTCCCGAGTCCAATGGCAGTTGGCTTGGAAGTGCACAGATGGTTAGGTCCCTATAAAGATGGCAGAATCCAGAACAGCGAACCCCCGGTTGTGGCCACAGTTTCCCAGACTGTCAGGCCCCTATGGCAGGTATGGACAGATGGCAGGGTCATGGTCAGTGATGGTTCTTTTATTCCCTTCTCCCTTCCTTCATGCCTGACTGTTAGCAAACACTGTCAACATGTCTGCCTCCACAGGTGTGGGAGACTAGCTCAGTGCAATACCACGGGTTAGAAAGGAGATCTCCAAAGTGAAAGGAAGTACCAGGAAAGTTCTGACAAAATATTGAGAAATATTTGTATGACTTAGATAATTTCTTTTCTTTTTAGTAAATAACAGCTATTTAGACAAAACCTTTTAAATCAAAAAGGCTTTTAACTCTGTTTAGAATTCTGCTCTGTTCCGCAGGACTATCTGCCTGTGGAGCATAGACATGCTGCAGAAGACTCCAAGGACATGGTGAGGTTGGGGGGAGGGGGGGGAATGGGCTCAGAGCGCGTGCTCTTTCTCTCTCTCTCTCTCTCTCTCTCTCTCTCTCTCTCTCTCGTGTGTGTTGTACATGTATCTGGCTGAGGGTTTATATATGGCTTATAAAGTCTGGTGAGAGAGGAGCCCCTGCAGGGTTTGACCAAAAGGATGATGGGATTTGATAGGTATGGATCTGTAGTTCTATGGACAGTGAGGAAGTAGATTATTAAAACAATATAAGTGTACACCCCATTTCTATTGGATTATTTGTTCTTTTGATGTCAAGTTTCTTGAGTTCTTTGTATATTTTGGAGATCGTCCCTGTGGCCAATGTAGGGTTAGTAATGATCTTTTCCCTGTCTGTAGACTGCCCTTTTTCTTCTTGACTGTATCCTTTGCTTTACAGAAGCTTCTCAGTTTCAGGAGGTTCTATTTATTAATTTTTACTCTCAGTGTCTGTGTTACTGGGGTTTTATTTAGAAAGTGGTCTCCTGTGCCAATGCACTCAGGTGTACTTCCCACTTTCTCTTCTATGAGGTTCAGTGTGGTTGATTTTATGTTGAGGTCTTTGATTCATTTGGACTTGAGTTTTGTGCATGGTGATAGATATGGATCTATTTGCATTCTTCTACATGTTGATATACAGATATGCCAGCACCATTTGTTGAATATGCTTTCTTTTTTCCATTTTATATTTTTAGCTTCTTTGTAAAAAAAATCAGGTGTTCATATGTGTGTAGATTGATATCTAGGTCTTTGATTCAATTTCGTTGGTCCTCATGTCTGTTTTTATGCCAATACCAGACTGTTTTCATTACTGTAGTTCTATAGTAGAGTTTAAAGTCAGGGATTGTGATGCCTCCAGAAGTTCCTTTGCTGTCCATGATTACTTTGGCTATCCTTGGTTTTTTGAAGAACTTTCAACAGCCAAATCTCAAATGGCTGAAAGACACTTAAAGAAATGCTCAACCTTCTTAACCATCAGAGAAATGCCAATTCAAAACAACTCTGAGATTCCATCTTGCATCTGTAAGAATGACCAAGATCAAAAACACTGATGACAGCCTATACTGGAGAGGACATAGGATACGGGAAATGCTCCTCTATTGCTGGTTGGAGGAGCCACCAGTTGCTTCTGGTGGTGTATAGCTATTTGAAAATCAGTATAGCAGTTTCTTAGAAAATTAGGAAACAATCTACCTCGAGACCCAGCAATAGCACTATTGGGTATATACACAAAGGATGCTCAATCATACCACAAGGACATATGTTCAACTATGTTCATAGTTGTAATAGTTGTAATAGCAAGAACCTGGACACAACCTAGATGCCCCTCAAATGAAGAATGGATAAAGAAAATGTGGTACATTTATACAATGGTAAAAATATAATGACATCTTGAAATTTGCAGACAAATTGATGGATCTAGAAAAAAAACATATTGAGTGAGGTAACCTAGACCCAGAAAGACAAATATAAAATGTACTCACTCATAAGTGGCTTCTAGACACAAAGCAAAGAAAAACTAGCCTACAGTCCACAATCCCAGAGAACCTGAACAACAAAGAGGACTGTAAAAGATACATACATGGATCTACGTAGGAAGGAGAAAAAGATAAGATCTCCTGAGTAAATTGGGAGAGTGGGGGTTCATGGGAGAAGGTAGAAGGGGACAGGGAGGGAGAAAAATATATAGCTCAATAAAAACAAAAAAAAATTGAAAAAGCAAACAGAAAACAAAAACAAGCAAATAAAGCACAATATAAGTGAGGTGATGACTTTACAGGATGGGTGTTAGAGGTAGAAGTGATAAGAAGTGGTCCTAATTTGAATATATTCTAATGATAGATCACATGAGATTTCCTAATGGACTGGATGTAAGATATGAACACAAGAACGCAGCTAAGAATGACTTTTTTTCCAGAAAGCTAGGTTCATAGGCTGTCATCTGAAATCAGGAGTGGAAGGTGTGGGGGAAAGGCCAAGGTGGAAATGATTCATTCAGCTCTCCATGGTCTTTGAGCAGAGATGCCAAGCAAATACGACATATAAGACTTGTGTTTATAAAAGTAATCAAGGCCAGGAACAAATTCAGGAACCCTAGATTAGAGAAAGTACCTACTTAATGCCATGGAATGAGATTTTTCAGGGCACAGGCAGAATTCTGGCTTGCAGATTGAGTCCTGGAAACTTCAAGGCATTATAGAGATGGGAAGCAATGTAAAGATGAATTCAGACATGATAGAGATGGAAGATAACAGGAAAATCAGATGAGACAGCAGAGCCCCTCCGACCAGAAGAGAACATGGTGTCATCTGGACCAAGTGAAGAGAGTGGTACCTGGGGAGTGGGCAGGTTTGCTGTATCAATGGTTTCTGTCAAGCAGAATAAGATGAAGACTAAATTCTCACCACTATGTAGGGCAAGGGTCATTGTGACCCACTGGGAGAAGCTCTGAGGGTGTGGTCAGGCCAAAAATCCCAGCCGGAGAAGATTGCAAGCAATGGAAAGAGAAAGACAGAAGTTTAGACATCATGGTTTTCTTGGGCATCCTATGGAGAGTCTATGGATTTATTGGTTTGAATCTGATTACTACTTACATCAATGTCAACCCTCAGCATTTGACAAATGAAATGTAAATCAAAAACCTTGATGAGACTCTTGCTGTGAGGATGGGTTTGTATACTTCTGTACACATGCACGGGTGTTTAATGCAATTGGGCGCCTCCCTTTCTCTTTTACTTTTAGCTTACTGGACAGAATATAATGTTGCTGTGAACTGAAGCAGAAAGTTCCCCTGGGACATACTAGCACACAGTTTCATCGTGTTACATAAACAGATGAGATGTTATCAACTGGAGATTAGAGGGGAAACGGGAAGAGCAGTTTCCAGAAGCAGACGTTGCTCCTGACACTAGAGTTGAAATACGTGGCTATACACAACTAAGAGGTGTTTTAAACAACAAGGTTTGGAAGATTAGTACTTCCTCAAAAAAGCATGTGGCCAGCCTGTGTTTATAGGATGTAACAGTGGAAATCTACCACCTTCCTTGTCTGCCAGGCAGGAAACTCAGTTCAGGGCCATGAGCCACATCCGTGCTGATGACTACAGTTGATCTTGATGGGTGACAAGGCCTTGAATTTCTTTCTAGAGCACCACGTGAGACTATATTTCTTGTAGCATTTCTAATGCAGTAATCAGCTTTTCACTACCATTCCAGTGTGCAACCCAGGCTCATCGTAGATCACAATTTCCCATCTCCTATCATGAGGATATGCTAAATGCTAGGGATTCTTATGTGTTAAGCACAATTGTTTCTTATTTTCTAGTTCACTATGTTGTTAGTTCCACTATAGTAATGCTCTTTTCTAAGTTCTGTTTCTCACTTGTTTTTCAGATAGACTACAAGCATGTATTCTATCTCTTTGTGAATTTGAGAGTCTCCCTGGAAGTCAGGAAGTAATCAATCACAGCTACCAGCTCACTGGGTGGTAATATATTTTCAAAAACCATCCGGACTTTTTGTTAATATTGGCTGTACTTGTTGAATTTTCTGGTTTGCAATGATATATAGCCAATGTATATATTTTTTATGCTGAAGTACAGTTATTTGAAGACAAGATCTACACACCTTGACTGGCTTCTCACATGAAAAAGGCAGAAACTTTCTTTGATTACAAAATGCTCATCCATTTAGGTTCAACCAAGAATTGATTGGTAGAGTGTTCCCACATCTATGCAAGAGGCTGCACACTAGCATTTAAAAAATAGTAGTGCAAGCCGGGCAGTGGTGGCACACGCCTTTAATCCCAGCACTCGGGAGGCAGAGGCAGGCGGATCTTTGTGAGTTCGAGACCAGCCTGGTCTACAAGAGCTAGTTCCAGGACAGGCTCAAAAAAACCACAGAAAAACCCTGTCTCGAAAAAAACCAATAAATAAATAAATAAATAAATAAATAAATAAAAATAGTAGTGCAGGCGGATGTTCCTTGGGGTCTCATTTTTTTTTTTTTTTTTTTGGGTTTTTCGAGACAGGGTTTCTCTGTGGTTTTGGAGCCTGTCCTGGAACTAGCTCTTGTAGACCAGGCTGGTCTCGAACTCACAGAGATCCGCCTGCCTCTGCCTCCTGAGTGCTGGGATTTGGGGTCTCATTAAGAGACAGAGTTGGATGGATGGGTTTGGAACAGGGTCAGAGAGTCTGCATTTTAGCCTGATTCTGGTGTGTGTTGATGCTATCTATGGTCAATAGCCCTCAGCCTGAGCACTGAAGTATATACAGAGACCTGCAATCCTGGCTGCATGTGACAGCAAAGTGTAAAATAATTCAGATGCTGGGTCTCATTTGAAATCAGCAGAATCCCCGGAGATGAGTGTGCAGCCGCAATCCTTGCTTGTGCGTGCACAAGCTTAGAAACTCTGCCTGACTTACATCCCGAAGCCCCATCCACACCGAGAACTCTGAACAAAGGGAAGGCACTAGAAGCCCAGGACTGCTTTTCTTGCAGCCAGTACAACCCTCTTTGCTGACATGACCAGCACCCAGTGCCTGCCCAGGGGATGCTTTTGACAATAGGGCACAGTCCCAGTTCCCAAATGGAACATCATCAGCCCTCATCGAAGGTCCATAAAACCTCCCTGCAATAGCTTGGGGCCAGAACTTCTCTGGCCTCTGGTGAACCTGCTAAGGAGCAATGCCCAATAAACCTACATTTATCTGCTTTTTAATCTGGTCTGATCTGGCCTTTCGCATGAGCAGAAACTTATCAATGAGATTTGGCCACTGCTCATTCATTGTTCCTGTGTGCTTTGGACTGAGTGCTATACACCTTACACATCCGTGTTGAGTCCCTGGCGTGATATTTGGAGATTTGGCCTTTGGGAAATAATGAGCCTCGATGAAGTCATGAGGGTACGGAATCCTATGATGGGCTTAAAGTTCTTAGGAAAATAAACAGCAGATCTGTCTGTCTGTCTGTCTGTCTGTCTGTCTGTCTGTGTGTCTTTCTCCCCAATTCACCTCATGAGGACACAATAAGAATGCAATGTCTCCAATCAAGAAGAGAGTCTCACCAGAATCCAACCATCCCGAATAGAAAATTACAGATGTATTAACTCTTTGATCCAGCAATTCTACCTGCAAAATACTACTGACATTTATAGCTGCCGAAGTACAAGATGCTAAATATACAAGTTTGTTATATGTAATAATAAAACTTCAGGTCTATGGTAATTGGGGAACTGTTTGAATAAATAAACGGCAATGAATTCTGATATGCTCCAAAAAGTGTTTGAAAAGGTTTTGCCCTTGTTGATGTGGAGAAGTCACAAGAAGACACAGTTAGGTGAATAAGACAAACAAGAAAATCAAAGGGAAAAAAATGAAAATCAAAGGATACATGAAGAAAGAAGGGAATAAAGTCAGGTCAAAAGCCTACACACACACTTACATATATAACTGTTTCTTACAAATGTGTGTGTATGTGTGTGTGTGTAAAAACCTAGTAAAAGATGTTAACACGCAGGAAAAGGCAATGTAGATTAGGAAAAGGTGTCAAAAATAAGGTTCTCAGTGAATATTTTTTGTTTAATTTCGATATTGAACTTAAACAACTTAATTTATACAACTTAATACAACTTAATTTAAAATTACAACTAAAAGTATCCTAGATCTGAAAAACACATCCAGCACACACCTATCAAATTGGTAATATGTTCACACAGATACACATTGGATCCATGAAAAGTCTCTGAGCGCGTGAATCTCAGAAGGAGAGAGCCAGAGGGCTGCGCAGGTGGCTCATTGACACCTGTAGCCAAACCTGATGGGATATGTTTGAACCCGGGGACCCACAGGGTGGAAGAAAAGAACCATCTCCCACAAGTAGTCCTCTGATCTCCACACCGATCCTATGGCATTGACATGTTCCTCCCCCATAAGTAAATGAAGAGATCCAGTGATACAGAAAAAATTATCAATTGTCATCACTGAAACGATTAACAAATTTCTCCCTGTGAAAGCTGATGGTTGATGGGCAGAGCATTTCCTATCTCCTCAGTACAAACTGGTTTTCAGGGAGTTAATTGGAGAAAGCTTCCCAAGCCCGGCGTCCTCAAAAAACAGTAGCTTGTGAGTCTAAAAAGAAAGGGAGCCGTCGAGTGAGCCGTGATCTTAGAGTTTCTAATCAATATCAGTTCAGACATGATTGTGAGATGGGACTGACCATTAGAAGAACGAATGAACTCTGACATCTGCAAGACAGTCAAGTAGTGCCACTCAGAGAACAGGTTGCTTACACGGGAGGTAACCTCAGCGTGCAGCAGGAAGCATGGAAGGTCATTCTTAACCCCAGACAGAGGTCCAGAATACAGCCATCATCGAGAAACTCCTGTAGAGCCCAGTCGTGTTCAGCCCCACTATTCCCCGGCAAATTGCTGTTGGGATGGCTGTAACCTGGTATGAGGTTTTAGAACCGCTGCCAGTGGAGTCACACAGAGTGCTCTTCAGCCACGGTGGCACTGTGTGGCAGGTGCCTCCTTTCAAAATGCCAGACAAAACGCACCTGCATCCGAGATGTATTCTAGAATGTACGTACTTGGTGATTACCCAGGCTCCTGGGCCTAACTTTCAATTTACAGAATATATGTGAGAGGAAATCGAGCAGAGGCGGACAATATGGAGAAGCAATCAGACAGATACTGAGCCGGAAAATGTATGCACTGTTTTAGATATTAAAATACCTAAGCAATGTATAATGCATAATGCGTATTCCTGACCTGGCTCCTGATTCCCAGGGACATTTGAGTATGGTCTGAGTATTACATATGACGAAAATTTATCACCAGAGAAGACGACTACTGAAAGAAATCAGGCAGAGCTAGGGTCTGGATGTTGATTATTCAGCCAAGTCATTACCAACAGCGCAGTGTGGGGGCGCGGTGAAACCTTAGGAGCCAGTTGGATCCCAAGAGTTCCGTCCTCACAGAGGAATCCACGAACTTCATGTGAACGTGAGTTAATCGTTATGGGAGTGGATTATTAAGCAAGCATTTTGGCTTTCTGCTGCTTCGTCTTTTACTGGCAGTCTCTTCCACGCATGCCCACACGCCCCTTGCTTTTCCCCACACATGGGCAACACATGCCCCTCACTGGAAGCTGAGAGGATGCGGGCACCGGGGCTTGTACCTCCAGGGCTGGAGGTCGGAATTAGCTCCTTCTAGATTATGCAGCTTTCATTATTACCTCCGAGCAATGGAAAACAGACACGGGCAGGAAGTTTACAGCATTATGGCCTTAACTTTATTTCTAAAGAAAGATCACAGGAGTGGAGAGACTTGGCAATTAAGAGCTCTTGCTTCTCTTAAAGAGGATTTGAGTCCGTTCCCGGCACCCACATTGGAAGAGTATCAGCTAGCTGTATGTAACTCCAGCTTCAGAGGCATCCATTCCTCTGGCCTCTGTGGGCAGCTGCATTCAAGTGGGCACACAGATAATTTAAAAAATAATACAAATAAGTATTTTTTTAAAAAAATGGTCACCTGTGTATAAAAAGATGTAGAAACATAATTTCAGTAGTTCTTCTCTCTATTTAGGTGATGTGATAGATTTTAAAATTATTTTTCATTTATTCTTTGTTTATTTCATATGCTTTGATTATATTCTTCCATCATTACCTCCTTCCTGCCTCTCCTAAAATCCCCCACCCCAACTCCCTCCCAACTTCCATTTTCCATTTTTTTTAATTGATAATCCCCAGAGACCAAGAGCTGCGCATATGTACATGGATCTGAGGCCATTCACTTAGGTATGGGCAACCTATTGCAGCCATGTCCCCAAGGACAGTGACCACCCTTGCTTTCCCTCTTAGCAACCATCTGCTGCCCTCCTCTACATGGGTGTGGCCTCAAGCCCCACCCCACCCTTCACATAGGAATTCTGATCAGCTTGTTCTCACCCAGGTCTTTGCAGATGATCACAGCTACTGAGTTAGTGTGTGCAGCAGCTACATCATGTCTAGATCTCAGCGTTTCCCAGGCCGTCCTCCCCTGTCAGCTCTGATGCTGTTTCTAAGCACTCTTCTGCAATGTTTCTTGAGCCTTGAGTTGGGGAGGTTGATATAGGTGGTTTATTCACAACTGAGCACTTATGGGCATCTATACTTGACCCTTTGACAAGTCTCTACATGAACCTTTTACTCACTGGGAAAGGAGGCATTTCTGATCAAAGTCAAGGGTGGCGTACGTCCTATACATACAAACAAAAGTAGTCAGAAGGCAGATTCATGGCACAGCTAAGAACAATAGGTTCCCCCCACAGCTCCGGGAGAACTTGACAAAATTTACAGTGTCAGAAACCAAACCCTTCCTGTGAAAGAGAACTCTGATGCTCTCAGACGTGGTTGACTATCCCCAAAACTGATATATCTCCACAGTGCACCAAGGGGTACATCAGCTAACTTATCGGTATTGGAGCACACAGGTTCCAGCATCAGGTAAGACCATTGGTGTCTGGCATTGTGTAAGCCAGCCAGCAGGAAGATGGTTTTCTGATCACTCAAGTTGATTTCTCTCTGTTCTCCATCCATGAGAGTAATGCCCACAGCAATAGGGTCTTCCCATCTAGTCATGGTGTGGAACCATGAGCAATTACAATAGCTTGTATTGCTTTGGGTAACCCTGGCACCTCTTGACCAGTAACTCCTAGGGAGATAGCTAACGCACAACACTCAGGCTTTTGTTTATTTACACGTGTCTTCTTGGAGCAGTATTCTCTGCACATGCAAAGTACTTGTATGTGTGTGTGCACGTGTATGTGTTTTTAAGACAGAAAAGTTTCTTTGTGGGCTGGAGAGATGGCTCAGCGGTTAAGAGCACTAATTGCTCTTCCAGAGGACTGGGGTTCAACTCCCAGCACCCATATGGCAGCTCACACCTGTCTGTAACTCTAGTTCCAGGGGAACCCAACACCCTCACACAGACATACACACAGGCAAAACACAAATAAACATAAAATAAAAATAATAAATTATTGTTTTAAAAAAGTTTCTTTGTGTATCTCTGACTGTCCTGGAACCTACACTATAGACCAGGCTGGCCTCAAATTCGGAGATTCACCTGCCTCTGCCTCCCAAGTGCTGGGATTAAAGGCATACACCACCACTTCCAGAGCACATATTATATTTTTAATTAGATCACAAACTACTAGACTAGCCGGGCGGTGGTGGGGCACGCCTTTAATCCCAGCACTCGGGAGGCAAAGGCAGGCAGATCTCTGTGAGTTCGAGGCCAGCCTGGTCTACAAGAGCTAGTTCCAGGATAGGAACCAAAAGTTACGGAGAAACCCTGTCTCGAAAATCAAAAAAAAAAACAAAAAAAAAAAAAAACAAAAAAAAAAAAACAAAAAAACTACTAGACTTCTAGAAGGCTTCTTCATACATCCTTAGTTTAGGTTAAGCACCTCACTCCTCTGTTTCCCCACAACCATTCCCAATTAGATTTTTAAGCCTATGTAAGGCTTATTTTTTCATAAAGTACAGGTGTTAATAGTTTCCTGTTGCTGTCACAACAAACTACTAATTATCTTGGTGGCATAAAGCAATGCACATTTTTATACCTTACAGTCTGTAGATCGGAAGTTGTGCTGGCTAGTTTTATCTCAACTTCATACAAGCCAGATTTATTTGGAAAGAGGGAAGTTCCATTGAGAAAATTCCTCACCCGAGTGGCCTACATGTAAGCCTGTGTTGCATTTTCTTGATTGGTGATGGATAAGGAAGGGCCCAGTTCACTGTGGCCAGCACTGCCCTTGAGCTGGTGATCCTAAAAGCTGTAGGAAGGCAAGCCGGAGAAGCCACGAGGAGCACGTCAGAAAATAGCACTCTTCCATGCCTTCTGTAGTAGTTCCCAACTCCAGCTTCTTGCCTTGGCTGTGTTCCTGCCCTGACTTCCTTCTGTGCTGGACCCTGGAAGCACAGTAAAATAAACCCTGTCTTTCACAAGTTGCTTTCGATCGTGGTATTTATTCCCAGCAAAAGAAACACCAGTCCAGACAGAAGCTGAACATGAATCTGGTTAAATTTGATTCAGCGTATGGGCAGAGATGATGTCTCATATCATGAATGCATTTTCCTGCCATTCCAGCCCCTAGCTTCTGCCTGCTTTCCTGGCCCAGGGCCCTTGCCTTGCTCCTTCTCACAGTCAGCAAAGGCTGATCTACATGACAGCGCTCAGAGATTTCTGCCAGTCTCTTCCCCATTCAGATCTACCCTGGTACTCTAGGATTCTCTCCCTGTACTGAGGCCAACTTCCAATAGCCTTAGGGACACTGACCTTTCCCCCTCTGCCTCCATGTGGTGGAGTTTATCATATCTTTAAGCTTGAGATATAGATATTAATTGTAAACATCTTTAAGGGGCCATTATCTGGCCTCCCATGAGAGGGATGCAGTATCTTATATTATTGCTGCTAATGTGTAGTTTCTGAATTCCTACAATATACATGTACTGTTTCCACAATAACAAAGGGTAGTAGAAACGAATATAGTAAGTGGTGCTATTGTGTAGTTCATGAATATGCACCACTAGCAGGAATGAAGAAAATGCTGAGTTCTATGTGGAAACAGATGCTGATGGTTTTGAAATTTCCACTGTAAGAATTGTATTTCAAAACACTGTAGTTCAAACAATCTTTGACAAGGAAGATGAATTACTCTGGAAAATATTATGTATCAAAACTGGCCATGGAAGCTGAAGGAATGACTCAGTGGCTCATAGCCCTTGCCCCTTTCCAGAGGACTGGAGTTCAGGCTCTGGCCAGCCCCACATTCGTGCTGTGACTGATAGGCAAGCAGGCAATGATAGAACGGCTCTGGAGACCTCTTAAGTATGGGAACTCCACCAGTTCCTGACAATGGAGATGGAAGGGGCCTGGCTCTGGGATTCTCTACCTGAAATTCTGGTTGAATTCTGAGCTCAGATTCCAAGTTGTCTCAGATCATGAAAGTGGGCAAGGTAACTGAGTTCCAGTGTCCAGAACAAGTGGCTCACAACCACATGTTTTTCCAGTCTCCTTCCATCTTCCGAGGGTAGCCCCTCCAAATGCCTGTTCCCACCCCACTCCACCCCACCCCATCTCAGGCACATGCGTGCACGCACATGCACACACACACACGTGCACTCTATTCCCACTCTCCCCCAACACAAAAATAAATAATAAATTTTGAATGATTCCAAAACTCATGACAAGGACACTTGGGTTGAAACTTCATATGAGGCGTAGTCAGAGGAATCTCCCCGAGCTGCTAGTTTATGTGCCGACTGTGTCACTGCCTAGCTGGACGACCTTGTACCCATTACCCAATCTTTCTCTGCTTCAGGTGCATTATCGAGGACCAGAGGAATACATGCACCTTCCTGGATGGGCTGTTGGCGATTTAGTGATTGAGCACTTCCAGAGGGCTCAGAACTACATCTGGCACAGGATCGACACTGAGAGGCCAGTCATTAATACTTGGGATTCTGGCAGATGTTTGTAGCCACCTGTTTTGGGATGGAGCATGACTGAAATTTTTGTTAAGCTATCACCTCAAGGAAAAAATGGAAGTCACACACTGATCGCCTTTTCACCTGAGCATCCTTGAGTAGTTACCTTGAAGGCTTTGGCATTGATGTTGTTCCAAATGGCAGCATTCCCAGGAAACACCTCATCAGTACTTAGCAAGGCGGCTAAGCACTGCTTTGAAGAGTCAACAGTTACTTAGCCAGAATCTCCAGCACGCTAAGCGATATGCTCCTTTGTGTGGGTCTAACACCTGTATCCTAGTGGAAGGAAGTGTCTGGTAATTTGTTAGGTTGGCAGCTTAAAGGCAAAGCTTTCCAGGACTGTGAGAGACAGGTGCCGTGTTCTGTATATACTACTCTCATCATTGTAGCATCATATTAGACCATCTGATCCCATGAGTTAAGACCAGCCAAGCACGGTGTGCAATATTGTGGTCCACTGTCTAGCATGCAGTTCCCTAAAGCAGTGTGTGAACCAAAGAGTACCCCAGTGAAGAAATGCAGCTCACTGCATATGTTCACAGCTGGAAGGAGAGAACACTGCAGAGCATGTACCCCAGTGTCCCTCGTGGCCAACCCACAGCCTCACCTGACACCCCTAAGACATTTCTAAACTTTTGCAGATTTTCTTAAGACCTGAATGGGCCATTGTCCTCTGGGAGCCCCAAGACAGAGACAGCAGTGAGGAGGAGTCTAGCAAAGGACCTCCGCCTTGCCCTGCACAATCTTCTCATACCCCATAGGCCATAGAGATGACAAGAACCCTCTGGAAAACACTATTGCGCCACCATTGCATCACGGCCCATGGCAGGAAACTTGTGTCCAGTGTGGTCAAAGGATCTGGAGGGTCAACTAAGTGATGGCGCAGAAAGCCTGGCATCCGGGCCTGTCTGATCAGATTTCCAACGAGAATGTGATTGCTGAAATCTGTGTGCGTAGGACCCAGGCAGCCTGGAGGAGAATCAAATAATGCAAGACAGAAACCGGCCTGCAGGGGAAGAAAGAAGCAAAGAACGTGATTTCTTCTTCACTGTGATGTGGTTGGGTCCCTCCCAAGACTCAGTTCTCATTTTGGCTGTATAGGGCCAGAGCTTTGCTCCCCTCTGGAGGGCACAGCATTCAAAGTTTCCTCTTGTCCACGGAGACCAGATCCTCACTGTACAGTGAACACACTGTCACTTTAGTCGTATGCTTTTCCATAACTACAATCAGTAAATTTCTGTCCCTCATAAACTCACCAATCCCTGGCATTTTGTTAGAGCGTCACAGACAGACAAAGTAGGCTTTCAGTTCAATCGAACCTCTGCTAAAGATCAACCACTTAAGTAAAAAGACCCGGTGTTGTTGCTAAAGCATCACCAAAGCATCATGGGCGGGCCTCCGTCTTGGCCTCAAGGGCCTCCCTGTATTTTCATCGAGAAGCCCCTCGGGTTGAAATGTTGGTTGCTGTGCTGTTTTCCGAGTTCTGTGTTCTCAGCACTTTCACATATATTTCCCCAGCTCTCACACTGGGCAGGTATGATTTGTCCCTTTCTACAGATGAGAAAATGAACCCTGGATGGCGAATGCAGTTCAAGGGCGGAGGTAATGCAGCTACATGTCATCTTCTCGTCACTTGGATTTGTCACACGGATGGTTTATGACAAGCATTTTGCTTTTTATGATGTTCATGAAAGCTTTGGGGTTATTTACTCTGTATCCAGTAAACTGACTGACTAGCCAAGGTTACCTCCATTACCAAGATTGATTTTGTAGAAGGTTTACCAGAAGAACTGTTTGTGACCGGGAAGGACCAGGCAGGGCAATAGGGAACACTAGAATGTAGATGACATCATATTTTTACTGAAGATTTTTAACTTGTATAAAATTTTTATTTCAGATAAAAAATGGAGGGGAAAATCTGTACTCTCCCCAACCAAGGAAATACAGTGGCGAGAAAGCTCTTTCTCCCTAAATTTCTAATGCCATGTGTACTATTAAAATCAACAATTTATGAGCTGGGCATGGTGGTGCATGCCTTTAATCCCAGCACTGGGGAGGCAGAGGCTGGTGTGCCTCTGTGAGTCTGAGATTAGCCTGGAATACATAGTGAGTAACAGTCATAATAAATAAACAACAATTTAAGATTTTGAAAATTCTTTGAGTCCAAATATCTAAGTGGTAAGATCTTTCCCTCCACTCTACAGATCACTGTGCTAATGAAGAAGATGCTAAGAGTATCGATATTTGAACTGAATTGGGAATGAAGGGGAACCCAGGGAAGTGTCTTCATGGCTCTATTAGCATTGTACCAACAGAAACATTTCCTCTTCTTGCTGTGTGGGCTCCAGTGCTGTGGCAGGGGGCTTTGATCTATGTCCCGTCCAGCATATGGTGTTACTAAGCATAGTCAAAGTGCAAACCTTCACAGAAAATTACAGAGAAGGGATGGAGGTGTTCTCCCTTTCATTTCCTTTCCTGTCGTGTTCCTGGTCTTTTGATGCAATCTGCAAGCACTTCTCGGGTATTTACAATATATGCAGTCCATTACTTAACAGTGCAGGATTATTTTCACTACTGAGATTGGCAGGCTGCTTCTTGCCAGGATAGAACCGGAGTTTTCTTCAGCATAAGTCTTAATGTCCTTTCCTTCTTTTGGCTCAACACACTGACACTTGACTAAGAACACATACTACTCAAGGAAGATGTAACGTGGGGTGCTGACACTTACTTGTGCCCCCAAATTTTTATAAGTGTTTGAAAATATGCTAGTCCTGTAGAAGAATAATCTTCCAAAGAGTTTCAAATTCCAATGAGCTAAATTATGTTCCACTGAAAAGATGCACTTGGCTCCTTCATCTTTTAAACTGGAAGAAATCTTAGAGAGAATTGAACCCAGCCTTAATTAAGATCCCTTTGTGAGGGCAAAATGGTTTTTGTTTTTGTTTGTTTGTTTGTTTTTGTTTTGTTTTTCAAGACAGGGTTTCTCAGTGGCTATGGAACCAGTCTTAGAACTTGATCTGTAGACCAGGCTGGCCTCGAACTCAAAGAGATCTGCCTGCCTTCTGAGTGCTGGGCTTAAAAGTGTGTGCCACCACCACCTGGCAAAAATGATATTTTTTTTCAAGTTTACTTATCTCACTTTTATTTCTTTGTGCATGCATGCTAGCTCTCCCCTTCAACCACAAGGGTTCTGAGTATTAAAGTAGGGACATCAGGCTTAGTGACAGGTACCTTTAACTGCTGAGCCATCCCACCTGCTCCCAAATAACAATTTTTAATGAGTTTCGTACATCTCACTGAAGAGAATGGGAGGCTATGTCTCATAGAGATCATAACCATTTGCTGTGAAATCTGAGCCACTCTAGTGAACCTGAACTCAGAGAAAAGGGTCCCAGAAACCGGAAAGAGCTTGGATCTTAGAAGGTTTTGAGTGTTTTCAGGGTTTCTGATTGTTGTACCCACTGGCAAAGGGAAAGAGAAAATAAAATACCATTCAGATAGCCTAATCAAGGACAGGAGCATCCGCCTGCAACAGGTAAACACAATAGGCTGGTTCATGGCTGGCCCTCTTCCTGTCTGTGCCCTGATGTATCAGGTGTTAATTGCTTTGAGTAGTTATAGACTATCAATGTCCAGACCCTTGCTGGTGTATATACAGGCATGTGTCAATGAGCAGCTTCTTGGCGTCCATCTGTAAAAACCAGAGTGTGCTTTGCCTTCACCTCCAGCAGAGCAGAAACTGTCACAGCAGTTAGCTCATGTGCCTCATTCTTAACATCCTTTCCTCAAAACCAGGTGCTTCTAGACTTTTGCATTGCCGTACAAAGTCCCCTCAAGGGAAGAACAATTTTGCTTTGGCTCACAGCTTCACGGTACCATGGCAAGAAAGCCCTCCGTGGTAAAACAGCTCAAATCATGGTGGGTGGCTTGGTATGATGTTGAGGCCACTCATATCACGGTAGAGCAGGAAGCAGATCAAGAGACCCAGAGAGGGTGAGTATAACTTTAAGGGGCTGACCCTTCCCCCCTCACTGAAGCACTTCTGCCAGTGAGGATCCAATTTTAAAAGGTCCACAAGGCTCTGAAAACAGTGCCACTAGCAAGGGAACAAGGGTCAAAAACAGGAAGCTCTGGGGGACATTACAGCTTCAAACAATAACACTGGAGATATGAACAATCCTCACCTAATTTCCGTATGAGCTTTATATTGATGTCAAATATTAAATATGAAAGTGTGTTGTAAGATACCTTAATAATTTCAATTCATAAAGCAATCATGACTGTGTGAAGTAGAGTATAAAGAAGATTGGTTTTTTCTTGCTATCTAAAGCCAGAGCCTGCTAACACTTTATTTTCTTTGCCTCTTCCTGTTTATGAAGGCTCTGACAGTCCAATAGTCATTATTGAATGTCGCCAAAATGAAGTCAAAAGGGTGACTGCCCTTTTAGATTGGCCTAGTTGTGTGTGGCTAAATAAATATTTTAGTGAGGTATAGATAAAAATCTAAAATAAAAGAATAGTGAAAAGTTATACCACAAAGTACAATCACACATTTGCTTTTTTATAAGTGACAAATATTTTCCTTTTTAAGAGATACTTTTAAACCTAGGGTATGTCTGTAGGCTACAAACTCTGCTTGATTCTCTGGAAGACAACATTATATTGCCGCTATAAAATCTCAGCTACATATAAAGAACTCCATGCTATAACCATAAACGGGAATGGATTTGTCTTATTTCCTAAGTCACTCAACACCTGCCTCTCCCTTGGGGATGGCCAGAGTAGCTACAGGTCACTGGCCACTTGGAGATATCCATAGTCTGTTTATGTATGTTATTTTCAAACCATCAGGCTTCTCAGGACTGGTAGTTTTTCCTTTGACATGAAAATTTAGTGTGGTATGCATTCAACTTGCAAGGGGGAGGAGTCAGGCTTGGTGCTTGCCTTCTATGGTCGAAGTAGCAGTTATTATTTCAAAGGACAGAGTGCCAGTCACCCTGCTTTCACCTATGGTGGTGCTGACCCCCTCGATCGCACTCACACACAGATCTATTTACTCCAGCTAAGCTGGGAACTTCTAGGGCATAGGGTTTTGCTTGTTTATTTAGTTTTGGTTTTTGTTTGTTTGGGTGCTGTGTGTGTGTGTGTGTGTGTGTGTGCGTGTGATAGGTTTTGTCCAGTCTGTTTTCCTCCTAGCAAAGGACATGCTGAAATGCCTCAGTAAAGTTTTTAAAAACCCTAGGTCTTGTTATCTCAAGCTTCAGTCCTCAGGAGCAATAATCCAGCAATGTGCTGAGTTAGTAAAGTCTCTGGTCCTGTTCTGCAGTGTGAGCCCAAGATCCTGTGCTTTTAACATCTCAGCTGCTAAATGACAATGGATGATAGTTCCTCCACAACAAGACAGGAATGGAAACACGGGAGTTATTTTATGTAGAGTACTCAGCTCATCCCCGGCCTTCAGGAAGTCCTACTTACTATTATTGTTGTTACAGGTTGAGCAGCCCTAATATTAAAATGTCCTAAGTGAGGCTGGAGAGACAGCTCAGTGATTAAGAGCACTTACTACTATTGCAGAGGACCCAAGATCAGTTCCTGGCACCCACAAAGCGGCTCACGACCATCTAGAACTGCAGTCTCAGGAAACCCCACACCCTCTTCTGGCTTCCACAGCATCCCAGCACATGGTGAACATACATGCTTGCAAACAAAACACTCACACAGAAAATAAAAATAAAAATGCTTTTAAAAGTTCTCTAAGTACTCTAAAGTCATGTTGATGTTCAAAAAATGTTTCAATTTAGAGCATTTCAAATTCTGGACTTAAGAACGCTCAAAATTCCACACAGACTCAACGTTCACACATGCACACACACACACACTCTCTAAAACCTGAAACTCTCGTGGTCTCAAGCACTTTCAATGACTGATCTTCCGTCTCTGCGATCGGCACATCAGCCATAAGGAAGTGATTTAAAGTTATTGTCTGGTCTCAACCTGGGGTGTGCCTTTTAAAAAAATCATCTAGTGAGCTCACAAACTCACACTGTGACTTTGTCACCCAGACATTCTGGTCTTTAGCCAGATACCTGCACTGCTGTTGTGTCTCAAAGGGGAAAATGGCGCCTTGGCAGATGCACTATAAACCAGCGACTCCCTTATTCACATTCCAGACCAGCCCTTCAGGACATGAAATTTGTTTTTTAGACTGGGGAATCAGAGGAAGCTCATTTAGGGGGTGAAAGCCAACTTCGGGGAAGGTCATTTGATAACATGGTAAGGGACCACAGGGAACTCTCTGGTTTCCTACTGTGTCTGTGTCAGGGGCCACACTGTCTATCTGGGGTTGGCTCACACGTGGTGAGGAAACAGCTGCCGGCTCTGCTGGCTGCCCTGGGTAAAATCCAGGGCGCTGCTCCAGCAGGCTTGGCTGGTTCCATGTCCTGATCTTCCCACCTCCACCCCTTCGCCAGAGAAGCCTTGGCCAGAACACTCTTCTTAACTCATCCTGCACCCTAGCTGTTCCTCAACCAACTCAGTCCAGCTCCAGGGGCTGCTGAAGACACAGCCTGGGTCCCTCATTCCTTTATATGGAAAGTTTAGTGGGAACCACAGGTTTCTGGGGAAAACACCTGTGTATATACTTGGCAAACCCAAGAAGACTCCTTGCTGGGGCAAGAGCATCTGAGGATTCTTGTAGCACATGCATGCACCCTGGGACCAGCCTGAGTCGTCTGCCTGTGTCCTCTGCATAAGATTTTGGGATGCAAGCACTGAGCAAGGTCCCCTGCTGAAATTCCTTCCAGGATTTCCAGCTGTGATTATGTCAATTAACCATAACAGATAGTTGACTCTCCCAGAACCTGATCGGGTTGGAATACATTCATTAACAAAACGTTTATAGTTAGGAGACAGTCATTTCTATGGAGACAGTCAGGCCTTTGCCTTTTCTACAGAGGTTTTTCCTAGAAACTTGGGCCTACCTACATTGGAATAAAGGAGAATTCACACTCTCTAAAAAGGGCTTTCCTTCAAGTTCCTGTAATTTTCTTCCTTGTTCTTTCTCAAACATGTACTTTCTCCCCAGTTCCCGTTCCCTAAGTGCTCCATGAGATCAGACCTCTCTGATAGTCAAAGAGTCTAGAAGCAGTAACAAAAAAGGCCCCAGGCACTCAGCTACCTGTGCAGCTCTCATCCCCTGTGTTTCCAGAATTTTCTTGTGTGGATCCCATTGAAAACACCAGCCCTGTCTCAAGATTCCTTTCATACATCTGTCTCTTGGACTTCCCTTGGCTAACTAGACTATATGCCATTTGGTCTGACAAGCTTGACAGAAGAACAAGACAAAAAAAAAAAAAAAAAAAAAAAAAAGACAGGAAATCCCAAGTCCCAGAAAGGCACATCCCTGTAAAGACCTGAT
This sequence comes from Chionomys nivalis, assembly GCF_950005125.1. Lineage (NCBI taxonomy): Eukaryota > Metazoa > Chordata > Mammalia > Rodentia > Cricetidae > Chionomys > Chionomys nivalis. The sequence goes on from NC_080086.1 coordinate 142,758,810, forward strand.
ATTCTGCTCTTAAGAGGAGGGGCACTAACAGAGGAAAACTGAGACATGTCAAAGGCATAGGGACGTAGGGATGAGCCCATTTTTGACACACTCTAAGGGTGATGCTGACTGTATAGTTTCATCCATGTCCAAGTTCATGTTGCACAAGTATCCTGGTCAAATGCTAGGTCCACACTTGCCAACCAAGGACCTAGAAGAAGATAACCAGGTAGACATTTTCTACTTTATTTATTTAGGTTGAGATTCTTTTCTTGCTACAATGTACAGTGTGATATCTACTGTCTGGTAAAGTCTTTCAAGGAGATGAAAGGAGCAACGGCTTCAAGAATCCCTGTGAGCCAGTGCTGTGAGGTGCTGCTGAAGAGCTAGCCAGTACATCTCGCCAGAGATGCAGGTAGAGCCGAAGCTTCCTGCACTCCTGCACGTCTTTTCAGGCTCCTTTCCAACATCAGCAGCAGCCCACCTCCAAGTAGGTGATACCCTCAGCCCTGAAGCCCAGCTTAGGGTTCCCAGAGCATCCTGGGGCTCTTGCTGGAGTTGTCGGAGCTCCACCTGCCAGTTCTCATTTCTTGGTACCAACAAGGCTGCTTGATCAGCAGCCTCCCCCATCACCCGCTGCTTGGGAAGCCATGCAGCCTGAGGTCGGCTTTACAAGTGGACGATATTTTAAAAATTCAGAGCAATTCAGCAGCCTCCCCAGCATCCTGTGGTCTAGCTCTGTATCTTAGCTCTGTATCTTCTCCTTCCCTTCCAGACAGGGAGTTCTCACAGCTGCTTTTCCACAGTGCACCAATAGCAGCCAGTTCTCCAAGCAAATGTGGTTTTGCAGTTGTTACAGTTCTTTGCTATGGAGGTGAGTGTGGTGGCTGTGGTGAGTGGGGTTCAAATTCAAGTAAAATGTCATGATAATTCCTGAAAGAGAAATGTTATTGGAAAATAAAGCAAACACATGAGCACACCGTATTTCAAAAATATCCATTTATTCTGAATTATTTAAACACTGTTCACTAATAACGTTGCCCTTAGGTTGCTTTTCAGGAAGGAAACTTGTTTATGAGGAGGAATCTGAATGTTGTGTGCTACCCCTTTATCTGTAGATTCCAAAATATTCCTTCTTGCTGTAACTGGATTGAGGATGCCAGCCACAGGTACCATCAGAAACTGTGCAAACTCACTTGAAATATGTTACATGATATCCATTGTGTTAACTACGTGGAGCAGATGGGTTGCTCCAATAAAGCAGAATAGGATAGAAGAATACTTGTCTTTTGGCACAATGCTTGCTCTCTCTGGGTGATGTTGCTTTATTGGCAACCCAGGCTACTAGTGGAGATATTTGACATTGGGTGCGGGTGCACGTGTGTGTGTGTGTGTGTGTGTGTGTGTACTTACTATCTTCAGATATCCTATAACTCTATCAGTCTTACTTAGAGGTATCTGTAAGGGAGGTTATGTGATTCATCCATACTCTTGGGCCTTTACCTTTGTTTACCCTGGCTCTGTGATTTTCTGCAGAAGGTCCAGAGAAGAAATGGGTTTATACAAAACATTCCCTGCTCCACACCAGGCATCTCTCAGCTTCTAAAACGTTCTCCACTTAGATGCTGTAGGAGATGGGAACTTTGAAGCAGCTTCACCCCAGGGATCTTTGGGGGTGGTTCAACCTAAAAGTCCGCAGCATTTGGGCACTGTTTCCTCTGAAAATTCCATATGATCCTTGTTCCTAGCAAGGACAGTGTCTTTGGCCAAGGTCAGCTGAGCTAAAGAGGCATATACAACATCATCCAAGCACAGATCCTCCCCCTTCCAGCAGCCACACTCACCGAAGTCAACAGTAGTTAGAGGGAGTTTGGAGTGGTCACAATAAACTGAAAAATAAACTTCACATTTCATGTTAGTAAAGCAGACACCTGTGTCTCAAGCTTGCCTTTTATTTGAAATGAATCACTGTAAAATGGATGTACTTACTTAGTGTCTCACCATTTTTTCTCTAACACCCATCTCCCTGCAAAGTCGAGGTCACCACTTAACGCTGAAGTCTTCACTGACCACCCTGCCAGGTTCATGCCTCCATCACTCCCCTTGGTAGACAGCTCAACAAAACAATGAAATGCTGGAGTGACTAAAATCCTTTGAATCTTTCCAGATTTCTCCCCTCGCTGACTCATTTTCTTATTTGACCTGGGAGGACACCTCCCTTCCCATTGAATGGTCAACCTCCTGAAGTGAGGCTATGTACTCTGATTTCCCACATTGCCAGCAAAGAGTAAACCTAAAAACCGGCAGTTTCTGAACACCTTGAGGGAAGGGCTGTTTTCAAAAAGTTGGTTTGCATAAACAAATAACAAGCAACAGTGATGGCTATCTCTTGCTTGTTTTTATTCATCATGAACTGCTCCTAAACGGAACCGTCGATAAAATGATCACCTATTTTGTATTGTTAATAAATGTTATTATTTTCCCCCCATAAACCCAGGCCTGAGCAGATTGGAGCCTGAAAATTTTCAAGATCGCTGCATGCTCAGGCACAAAGCAGGAGGGCCCTTCAGGAAACAATTTCCCAGGAATCTATGAAGGTTATTGTATACAGGCACACGACCAGGGCCTACTTCAAGGGCTTTAAGACTGCAGGAAAATTAATCGGACCGAATCGCCAAATCTGGCCCTGACACAATCACTGTGGTATCTCACTTGAACTTTCTTCATGGGCTTTGCCACAGTGGGATCAGCGGATATTCAGGTTAGAAACCTGAAAGGGGCGGTGCCTCTCCTTTGACTCTAGCAAAAGGACACTAGAAACTCAAATACTTTCAAAGGACTGAGCTGGCGTCTTCTGACAATAGTCCATCGAAGACCTTCCGCAGGCAACCTTAGGTTCCCCCAGACTAGGAGCAGAATGCTGGGGGAATCGGTGCCGCCTCAACCTCCCGCAGGGTGGCACCGGGAAGAGTAGGTTAAATGGATAAGACGAGGCGCACTCCCTCTGCTCCGAAGCCACCGGCGAACTGGCCTAAAATAAAAAGGTCTCTGTCTGCAATCCTCGTTTGCTTGCCCGGTAATCCACCCCCGCCCCCAGTCCGCGCGCCGACCCGTACAGCTGTTTTTAATCCCTACTTTTCTCACTTGGCGTCCGGGCTGGGGCTGACCAGACGCGGAGCCACTTAGTGTTTCCTCCTCCCCCAGCCAGGGTCTGTCCTGCCTCCGCCGTCTCCTCTTTCTCCGCCTGCATCCCCCGGGGGGCAGAGTGTGGGAAGAACGAATTTCCGCCGGGTTTGCTCGCTCCTTGCCGACGTGGGTCCCTTCCGGACGCAGCCGTGCGGCCCCCAGGCTGCCCACTCCGACTGCGCTCCCAGTCCCCCCGGACCACCGAACGAGCAGGCGCCGGAGACGCAGGCCTAGCGGCCGGTGCTCAGCAGCCAAGCCGCACCCCAGCAGCTCTTGGAAGGGATCCCGCCTGCAGTGGGGGAATCCGCTTGGCGGGGAGAATCCGCGCCAGGGAATCCAGCTCTCCGGAGTCCAGAGCAAACAAAAAGCACCAACTCTTGCTCGCTTCTCCCGCCCCCGACGCGCATCCGAAGAAACAGTTTTCTGCAGAAATGCAACAAGTAGCACCCGGGACTCGCCGAGCGCCCAGCGCCTCCTGATTTGGCTCCCCGAAGCCCGCCTGCGGAGACCCGGGCCAGTTACCCGGACAAAGGGCGGAGGAAGGGCTGGACCGAGCAGCAAAGAAGTCCCAAAGAGGCCTTTTAGCGACTCTGGCCCGGCTGAGGGGAATGCAGAGGAGACACCGATCTGGCCGGCCCAGAGGACCATCCGGCCGCAGGGCGCTGGGCGGGCGGCGATGGAGGGTGTCGGCGCCGTGCGCTTCTGGCTCATGGTGTGCGGCTGCCTGGCGTTCCCGCCGCGGGCCGAGTCCGTGTGCCCCGAGCGCTGTGACTGCCAGCACCCCCAGCATCTCCTGTGCACCAACAGGGGGCTCCGCGCGGTGCCCAAGACCAGTTCGCTGCCTAGTCCCCAGGACGTGCTCACCTATAGCTTAGGCGGCAACTTCATCACTAACATCACGGCCTTCGACTTCCACCGCCTGGGGCAGCTCAAACGGCTGGACCTGCAGTACAACCAGATTCGCTCCCTCCACCCCAAGACCTTCGAGAAGCTCTCGCGCCTGGAGGAGCTGTACCTGGGGAACAACCTCTTGCAGGCGCTCGCTCCTGGCACGTTGGCTCCGCTACGCAAGTTGCGCATCCTTTACGCCAACGGTAACGAGATTGGCCGCCTTAGCCGCGGCTCCTTCGAGGGCCTGGAGAGTCTAGTCAAGCTACGGCTGGACGGGAACGTGCTGGGGGCACTGCCAGACGCAGTCTTCGCTCCCCTGGGCAACCTGCTCTATCTCCATCTGGAGTCTAACCGGATCCGCTTTTTGGGCAAGAATGCCTTCACTCAGCTGGGCAAGCTTCGATTCCTCAACCTCTCTGCCAATGAGCTGCAACCTTCCCTGCGCCATGCGGCCACCTTCGTCCCGCTGCGCTCCCTCTCTACTCTCATCCTCTCCTCCAACAACCTGCAGCACCTCGGCCCCCGCGTCTTCCAGCACCTGCCACGCCTTGGCCTGCTCTCTCTCAGTGGCAACCAGCTCACACAGCTTGCACCAGAGGCCTTTTGGGGCCTGGAGGCCCTGCGCGAACTGCACCTGGAAGGCAACCGGCTGAGCCAGCTTCCCCTGGCACTGCTGGAGCCTCTGCACAGCTTGGAGGCGCTAGATTTGAGCGGCAATGAGCTGTCTGCTCTGCACCCCGCCACCTTTGGCCACCAGGTTCGGCTACGTGAGCTCAGCCTGCGCGACAACGCTCTCAGAGCCCTTTCCGGAGACATCTTCGCTGCCAGCCCGGCTCTCTACCGCCTAGATCTAGACGGCAACGGTTGGACCTGCGATTGCCGGTTGCGGGGTCTGAAGCGCTGGATGGGCGACTGGCATTCTCAGGGGCGCCTTCTTACCGTCTTCGTGCAGTGTCGCCACCCCCCGGCCTTGCGGGGCAAGTACTTGGATTACCTGGATGACCAACTTCTACAGAATGGGTCTTGCGTGGATCCCTCACCTTCGCCTACAGCAAGCAGTAGGCAGTGGTCTCTATCCACAGCTACGGGGGAGGGGATGACGCCCCCTGCAGGGGGTCTCGCGCAGGAGCTGCCACCGCAGCCCCAGCCCCAGCAGCGGGGGAGACTTCTATCAGGAGTGGCCTGGGGCGGGGCTGCCAAAGAGCTCATGGGCAACCGCAGCTCACTAAGGTTGAACCGGCGGGGTCCAAGCCTGCAGCGTCAGGGCCTCTCTACCGCTGCTGCTTCGGGTCCTGCCCCACAGTCCCTGGACCTGCAAGAGAAGCCTGAGAGAGGTCGTCCCACCCGTGCCAATCTTGCCCAGGCTGAGCCCACCCCGACGGCGGAGTCCGTCTCAGGGACACCATCTGCCCGAGACAGCTGGCAGCGCGCAGCAAAGCAGCGCCTAGCCTCGGAGCAGCAAGAGCGCGTAGTCGCGTCGGACGGTGGGGTCGGCTTGCCACCGCTGGTATCCGACCCCTGTGACTTCAACAAGTTCGTTCTGTGCAACCTGACGGTGGAGTCAGTGAGCGCCAACAGCGCCTCGGTGCGCTGGGCGGTTCGCGAGCACCGCAGTCCCCGACCGCAGGGCGGCGCACGCTTCCGCCTGCTCTTTGACCGCTTTGGCCAGCAGCCCAAGTTCCAGCGCTTTGTCTACCTGCCCGAGCGCAGCGACTCGGCCACGCTGCACGAGCTGCGTGGAGACACTCCTTACCTAGTGTGCGTGGAGGGCGTGCTCGGGGGCAGAGTTTGCCCTGTGGCCCCCCGGGACCACTGTGCGGGCTTGGTAACCCTGCCAGAGGCAGGAGGTCGAGGCGGCGTCGACTACCAGCTCCTGACCTTGGTCTTGCTAGCTGTCAATGCGCTGCTGGTGCTCCTGGCTCTGGCGGCCTGGGGATCACGATGGCTGCGGAGGAAGCTGCGTGCCAGGCGGAAGGGAGGGGCTCCGGTCCACGTTCGCCACATGTACTCCACCCGACGGCCACTGCGTTCCATGGGCACTGGTGTGTCCGCGGACTTCTCCGGCTTCCAGTCGCACCGGCCTCGCACCACCGTGTGCGCACTCAGCGAGGCGGACCTCATTGAGTTTCCCTGTGACCGCTTCATGGACAGCACCGGCGGTGGGACCGGTGGCAGCTTGAGGCGGGAGGACCACCTCTTGCAAAGATTTGCTGACTAGGTTTAGTGCCTCCATGCGGACACCATCTCAATGGCCTTGAGAAGCCTCTCTCAGTGACTCCATGCCATCTCAGAGGAAGACCTTATTTTTTTTAGACCTTTCTCCCTTTGTGCATTTGCTGAAGCCAAGTGGCACAGAAAGTGAATCCAACACCACCCTTCACATCCCAGTATTCACAAAGCAAATGGATGGGTGTTGGTTGTCAAACCCAAGAGCAGGGACAAGTGAACGCTGGGGTAAAGGTGGGAACCCTTGGCATATCTAGGGCATGGCACCTGTGGCATTGCAGCATAGTAGCCTGGCCGGCCTTGGGCTAGGAAGGTGCTTTATGCTCCTCCTATGACAAGGAGACTCTGGTTTGTACATTTGTTTGCTCTGTAGTAGGGTTCTGCCCTTAGTTAAGAAAAGGGGGACTTGCCACCATCACAAAGGTGTCCAGCAACTAACCCCACCAATCTGGTGGTCTTTGCCGAGATGGGCAGGGTAAATAGGTACCATACTCACCCAGGAACCCTTTTCTGTTGGCTGGTAGAGCACCCAGTAAGCCTTAAGGTTTAAAACAACCAGATGCTACCTTTTTCAACAATATGAAGAGCATTTAACAAACAGACCCATAAACTCAGACTCTTGGTTCAACTGGATCCCTTCTACTGTTTATCCTCTACAGGATGTGACCTTTTGCTGACTTTTGGGTTACTGAGATTGTTCTCAGGAGAAGGCTGCATGCAATACTTCTCCACCAGGCTTGCTCCTGTGGTTTTAATTTTATTTTTAAAATCTGCATATGGAAAAAATAGAATGCCGGATTTGCTTTTAAAAATGCACTCTGCATGAAAGTGATGACTCCCTAGGGCACTCCGGCCTTCCAGCTCACTTGCCACATTTCTGATAGCTTGTCGAGATGGGAGTCAGTGTGACCTATTTCTCACTGCATTTTGTCAGGGTCCCACCCTTCTTGACAGCACCTGGTTCTGAGTTGCATGGCTAGGCAATACCCATAAGGTAATTGTCAGGCTGGGGACTGAGTTCGGTGGTGGTGTTTGCTTACAAGGCTCTATGTCCATCCCAATACCACAAAACGAAGCCATGGGTGATGTGTGTTAGTGGTATATTTTCCGACCACATTATGGTAGAAAATAAGAAGAAATTGTGGGAAACAAATGTGAAAAAAAATACAGTAATGAGTATCTGCTTCTACTAAACCCAGAAGATCATGAGTACTTAACCCTCACTGTGAAATAGTTATATATTTTACAAATTAATTCCTTCAGTAGCCAGTGTTTTACTGTGTTATTAAATCTTATCTTTTAGTAGTAGTTGCAATGTTTATTATTATTATTTTTTTTACTTTAGGATTAATCTCCTACATTTGTTTAGTTGTGTTTTTAACTGTTTGGGATACTTTTCTTCCCTGATATTTATGAAGTCTGTGTTTATATTAAATGTAGTGGTTGGGCTCACATTAATAATTCGTGTGTGGCCCAAGTACATTTACTAAGAGGGTGTACACTGTGGTTATAGCCAGCGTGGTTATGGATTTATTAGCAGTGGGGTACTGTGCAGGTCAGCCAGTTCAAGGTGCTATGGCTAACAGTGACTCTTCTGTTTCAGGCCTCGGGCCCCTGAGGGTCCCAATGACTCAGGGAATCCATCACAGTTCAGAGCCCTTCAACCCAATCACTCTATGTTTGGCCTACATGAGCCATGCCTGCCTTGTCCCAGCAGCTGAGGACCCAGGGGTCTAAATGAGCTGGTCTTTGTTTATGTCCGGATGAGTAAATGTCCAGACCACTTAAGCCACAGCTGCTTTTCTGGCAGTCTTATCTGCGGGGCCCAAACTTAATAAACCACAGGAAATAGACTGTCATTCTGTGTTTGCTGCCAGGCCTCGTTTTAGATTCCGAGCGTATGGTACGTGGGAGGTGGGAGGTGGAGTTGTTTGCTCTTACTTTCAACCTGCAGGCTATCTGGCACCTTCTGTATAACTCACAATTTTTCATGCACAGCAAGTTACATCTCTTAGTTGTTTCTTTTATGCAGTGTAAAACCGAGGCCCATTGAGAGTCTGGGGATTAAAAAAAAAATACTGATTGGATCTACCACCTGCCTTTTTCGACTGTAGAATATCACCAAAAAATGGTTAAGGCCTGGATTTAAAATAGTTTTACTGAAAAGTCTTTCAGTGAGAATAAATAAATGTTATACACTGTTATGTTCAATTATGTCAATAAACCCACATACTAATGGAGATGTCCTGTTGGAACTTCCAAATATTTTGATGCATGTTTAAAATGACAGGATGAGTTTTTCAACAGCAGTTTTCACTCATATAAATGAAATATAAGCTTGATATCTATGAGGGTTCTTTTTTATTATTTTCCTTTTCATAAAGAGTATGGACTCTATCTTAAAGAAATAATTGTATACAGAAGTTTCTGTCCCACCCAGTCCCACAACCATTCAGTCCCAAAGAAACACAGAGAGGCTTGTATTAATTACAAACTGTCTGGCCTATTAGCTCAGTCTTATTACTAACTAGCTCTTGCAACTTAAATTAACCCTTAATTCTTGTCTGTGTTTAGCCACATAGCTTGATACCTTTTCTCAGTAAGGCATTTTCATCTTACTTCCTCTGTGTCTGGCTGGTGACTGATTCTGTTTTTCCTCTTCCCAGAATTTTCCTCATCTGGTTGCCCCCCATACTTCCCTAAGTACTGACCAATCGGTGTTTTATTAAACCAATAGGAATGACAAATCTTTACAGTGTATAAAAACATTATTCCATAGTAAATGATTGTGTGAGTTTATATGTAAAGAGACATGAACATTGCTCTAAAACTAAATGGCCAGCCCAGAGTAAAATGTTGCCAAATGCCAATGACAGTAAGGTGGCTAGGTCCTACCTAACAGGGCTACACCATCTGGATTTCATGAATATAGGTAGATATACGGACTTTTTCTTTTTTCACCATTTACAGAGTTTGTGTAAAGATAAAATTCCTAAAGATAAAGAATCGTCTTTGTATGAGTTAGCAGTGTTAAATCCAGAAGTCACAGTTAGGTCTGGTTCAGCGTAAACCTCACACAATGCAGGCTGCTTCTGCAAGGTGTAAAGTGCGGTCAGGGCAGCTGCATTCATTTGCCACCCCTGGTTCTCACCAAAGCCCAACAACAATGAGCCACTACTATGTGTGAAAAAGTCATTTAAAGCAGACATTGGACTGTTTGCAATTAATCACTCCTGCTTCTCTTGTAAGAGTTGGAGATAAATGACAGCCAAGCATTCGAATGCCAGAGATTTATTCAAACCTCCAGACTGTGGTCCAGGGTGAAGACCGTCACCATCTTAAGAGAATTATAGTGTGAAAGTTCACGACCAGGACACGTGATGCAGGCTTATGGCCATCAGAGGGTCACCACTGCCCCCCCCCATTCTCTACGGTAATCCACTTCTGCGTCAGTTGAGATGGACATCCTGCATTCCAACTGTACAGAGCAACTGCTACTGAGCAGCAGCCAGCAGCGGCTTTGCCAGCACGTGCTTGAGTACATCCTTACTAGCTGGTTCTCCTGCAGGAAACGGCACATTGCGTGACGCTGCTTAGAATTTCAGGGCCTAGGCATTTCTGCCTAAACACAATTAAAAAATCCTATAATAAGATAAAAGCTATCTATCCCTGCCCCTGCCCCTTGGGACTCTTCTACAATTTGGTGTAGAATGATAGTAATTGAAATACTTTCTCATAATTTAAAAAGGGGATGAGTTTAATAGTCAGGAAATGTTTCGTGTTTATGAAATGCTTGGCATAATTTGCCTCATCCTTCAGACTAAAATTTAGGGTGCAGAGGCAGCTCAATTTTGCAGTGGCTCCCTTTTTTGTCCCTTCCTCCACAACCTACCCAGGATCCTTTTCCTCTCAGGTGACTTAAATATTTAATTTTCATGCTTTTCTTCTGAGGGATTTTAGGCAATTTCATCCTTAGTAAAAGGTGGGGCCAATAATGTTCTTCATGTTGCCCAAGGAAACGGAGTCATTTTGAGATTCCGATTAAGCATTAGTGAATTAATTATTGAAATAACTGTGAGATACTCAGTAGAAAGGCATACTCTGGCTGCTTTATCTTGAAACAGAGTACCTGATCATCTGAGAGCGTTCCAGCCATGGGTGGTGTGATTTGTCCTTTGCATGGTACCATGGCTCTGTGATTTGTCCGTGGAGACAGAAATTGGCTGTCATGTCCATTGATCCAGACCCTAGCATGCCCTGACTGTGTAATCAGGCAACATTTCTTCCAGACTGCTGAGCTGTCTGGTGCTAGCTCTGTGCCTCGGCCTGTGCTGAGCCAGGGCAACACCACTGTGAACGGAGACCAGGTTGCGGCTGTGGAGCACTCGTTCCCCTTTCCAGATTATGGTTTCAGGTGAAGTCGTGCTCACCCTGTAGCTGATGTCACACTTAGCTCTTAGCTCGTGTCCACTGTGGCATGCGAAAACTCGCTTTTGCTTCAGGCCGTTGCCCTCTGAGTCCTTTATCTTCCAGTCACGTATCCTTCTGAGGATTTTCACTTTAGGAGATTAAAATACCTCTCAATAACAGCACCCACATTAACACCCCTCAGCAAGTTAACAAGACTGCAGTGTTTGTTTCCAGCCTGAAATGTCTCCATTGGAAATATTCCCCCGTTTATATCCCTAAGCCCTGCCCTCAGACCTAACTGATGTGTTACTTTCTGGTCCAAGCTTAGACACCCTTGCCAGGAAACATGTGGAGGTCAAAGGATAACTTGTAAGAATAGGTTCTATCCTGCCCCATGAGTCCCTCTCACAGGCCCTTGTTAGTGTCCTAAACTGGTAGTCACACCTCATTCAGCCAGCACACTATTGCTCTGTCTATTCCCGGTGCTGGTGTTCGTGTAATCGTGAGCCGTATGCACTCTGCTGTGTGTTGTGTCTTTTTAGGGGCGTATGTGTGTGGAGAGAGGAAGGGGTCTGTTTCCAAGTTGTTCCTTCCATGGTGCTGCCTTGTGGTGGCCCAGGGGTGGGGCTTGGGGCGGTCCTTTCTCTTCCTCTCTCATCTCTGCCTACTTGCTAATTTCTCATTTATCAGGAAGAGCTCCACAGGCTTCTGCTGCCAAAGCCATTGGCTTCTGTCCATTTGCTCAATGCATGTTGTTCGAATGGAGTTACACTCCCAGAAAGCTGTTTGCTTCTTGAAGGCTATGTGCTTCTTCTCTCAGCCTTCCCAGGGATTGTCATATTTTTTTCTACTTCTGAATTACTACTGAATGCACACATTCACATGCTCATTCACACTTGCATGCATACACACTCATACATATATACATACATGAGCTCACACACACACATATACATATTTACATACATTGATATACTCACACTCATACACACATGCTCATACTTTCACACTCACATACACATGCACATTCACATACAGACTCTAACACACGCATATGTGCGCACGCGCGCGCTCACAGACACACACACACACTACCTCCTTTGCCTTGGCCTGGTTTCCTCTTTGTACCCTGTGCTCTTATCCCTTATCAGGGTTTTCTTCACCTAAAAGCTCATAATTTATAAAATGTATCAAGAAAGTTGCCAGAATATTTCACATTTGTACTCTCCTCAGCAGTATTCTCTGTTCCATGTTCTTTCTGTTTGCTTTAAAGCTCCCTCTCTCCATCCCTGAGAGCAGTTCCTAAGCTCATATTGCTTTCCCCACAGGGACAGCTCTCTTAAATAACCGTAACATAATGAACATGGTCGGAATTTGTAACCCTGATTAAAAAAGAATAAAAAAGCAGTAAAATCAGATTTCCGTTCCTTTCCAGTTTGTATTCAAGTTACCTACTCTCTTAAACAAACCTCGGACTGCACTCCTTCCTTTGCCTACTCCTCGTCCTCCTCCTGCTTTTGGTGATGGTGTTTAGCACAGCAATAGAAAGCCAGTTTGGGAACTTAGTGATTCTCAACCTACTCGGTGCTGAGATTCTAGCATGCACCATAGCGCCTGGCTTGCAAATTGATCTTGAAATACCTCCATGCCTGCTGGAACAAGGTCAGTAAGCATGGATAGGCATGCATCCTGTACCTTTGGTTTAAAAAAGTAGAAAGCCTTTCTCATCCAGGCATGGCATATCCAGAACTCTGGAGGAAGAGGCCAGTGGATCTCTGCCACTTCAAAGGAACATAGTGATACTCTGTGTCAAAATCAAATCAAAGCAAAACACCTTTCTTTAGAATAACCTCTGCAGTTTTGTTACAAACAATAGACCCTAACTCTTTCTATTACTATTCTGAAACATTGATTAATGCATTTTTTAAATGACAGGGTTTCTCTGTGCAGTCCTAGCTATCCTGAAACTTGCTTTGAATTCACAGAGATTCACCTCCCACTACCTCCCAGCGTGCCACCACTGCCTGGCGATTGATGCCTATTCTTGTGCCAGTATTGTTACCTTGCTTGCATGGTAAATCTTGAAATGAGGTTTTCCATATCTTTTTCTCTATTAAAGATGACTTTAACTCACTGGACGTTTCCATTGTATGCATAGTAGTGCTAAATGCTTCACAGGTTATAGCCCCTATAGGTTATATATTATATATATTATTTTAAATTTTTTTGACGTATGTGTATGTGTGTGTGTGTGTGTGTGTGTGTATTATTGCTAGATAAAATATGTTTGGGTGTGAGTAAGATGGTTCAGCAGCTAAACTACCTTCTGCCCTGCCTGGGGATCTGAATTGAACCCCCGGGACTTACATGGTAAGAAGAAGAGAACTGACCCCTGCACCCCTACAGATTGTTCTCTGGCCTTCATACGCACACTGTGGTACATGAGCATTTGTTCATGCACACACATACACACACACGCGCGCACATGCATGCACTAAAAGTGTCTTTAAGATATAGTTTGACAAGAATTATATTTTTGATAATTAACTTCTTTATAAAAAAAGTGACATAACTAGTTAACTTATAGATGTCTTCTAGTTCTTTGGATTGGGAGTTCCAATCAAGGCTCTGGCAAATCTAGCATTTAAGGATGGCCTACTTCATCCCATCTGTGTCCTCACTGGGTACATAGAGAAAGTAGCCAGTCTATGGCCTCTTTTATAAAGGTCCAAATTCTATTCACAGGGGCTCTGACTCAAGGCTGAAGTGTATCCTAAAGGCCTTACTTCCTAATACCATTTCTTGGGGATTATAATTTCAATGTATGAATCTGGTATTTGGGAGAATACAAACATTATGATTGTAGTAGGTGAGGCGATAACATTGGAGGAAAGCTGAATGTTTTGTTTATATGAGTCAAGTCTCATCACATAACATGAATTGTTCTAGAACTTGTGACTCTTCTGCCCCACCTCCTGAGTACTGGGATTACAGACAGGCAGCACCATCCTGGCAAGCACTGACCTCTTACTGACAGCCTTGGATCTGTGAATGCTGCCTATCTCTCAACGAATTTACCTCCTGATAGATATTGCCTGGTTTTTAGAAACAAACTTAAATCTATTTTGTTAGCACTATCTGTATTTCACAACTTTTTGAGGCTATCATAAGTGGGTTTTATTTCCATTTTTTCTTTTTTTATTGATTTTTTTTTACCATACAGCATTGCTTGATTATGTTCTTTACCCCTCCCCAATTTTGTTTTTCCTCTCTTTCTAAAAAAGAAAAAAAAAACTATAAAATTAAGGTCAAAGCAAGCTAAAAAAATTAATAAGAAAAAACCCAAAATAATGCAAAAGGCACACACACAGACACAGACACACACACACACACACATACTCACACTAGTGGAGTACATTTTGTGTTGGCCAACTGTTGCTGGGCAAGGGACCTGCCTGGTAGTGTGGCTGATATGCCCAGTGATACTCCACTGAAGAAAACTAATTTTCCATTTTCAAGTAAGAGTCAATGACAAATTAGTGCTTGGTTATGGATGGGACTTTGTGTCCACTTTCTCGTCTCTGTCTTGGGATTTTGTCTGGTCTGAACCTGTATAGGTCTGCACACTTATCAGTCTCTGAGAGTTCATATGTGCATCAATTCTGTTGTGTTTGGATGATGTTGTTTTTGGGGAGTCATCTATCACCTCTGGTTCTTGGAAGCTTTCTGCTTTCTCTTCTGCATAGATCCCTGAACCTGGAGGGAAGGGGTTTGATAAAGACATCCCATTTAGAATAGAAAGCTCCAAAATCCCCCTCTCTGCACACTGTCCAGCTATGGGTCTCTTTGTTAGTTACCATCTACTGCAAGAGAAGCTTCTCTGATGAGGGTTGGGTGATGCTCTAATCCACAGGTATAGCAACATGTCATTTTATTGGTATGCTCCTTCAGAAGAATAATAGACTGTCTTTAGCAGTGTTAGGTATGGCTTCAACTTCGCAGAGGACATTAAACTTAATCAAACGGTGATTGGTTACTTCCACAACATTTGTACAATTAGTATATTAGTTTATCTTTCAGGCAGGTTGCTGTTGTAGGTCAAAGGGTTTGTAGCTGGGAGATATTGATGATTACTTTTCTCCTCCAGTATCCTGTAAAGTGCCTTTTAGCATCATTACCACTAGTTGAACACCAGTTCAATTTCTCTATAGTTGATGATATAAGTAAGGTTATAGGATCCCATTGGTCAAGGACTCAAAAGATGTAACCCATTTTTGGCACTGGAAGTTTTACTGGGTGGCATAAGATATCCAGTTGATGTCTTTTAAATTCTACACATTGACCAACTACACATCTCATGGACTTGCTAAACTTAGTCCTGGGAGTTCTAGAGTTTACAGCATGCATCTTACACTTAACCACAGGAGTCTTCTTAGGCCTGGGGATGTCTCTTTTATGTACAATAAGAATTTTTTAAGAGAAGAACTTTATTTTAGAGTAGGGATTGGTTCTGTACACAAGCTACTTCCTTTAATAAATGTGACCACATTATTTTATTGTTCTGAGATAATCTCAATCTATAGCCCAGGCTAGGCTCATACTCTTGTTCAGCCTCCCCAGTGCCTGGGTTATCACTGTGTAGAACTATGCAAGGCCCTTGTAAAAGCTTGTCTTGGCTCGCAGTTAACCTGATTTGTTTATGTTTTGTCTATGGCTGTTCTCATGCTGAAACTGTGTTGTAGAGTAACTCAGGCTGAGAACACATAATTTATGAAGCATAAAATATTTACTATCTGCCCCTTTAAGAAAAATCCCTTTAAACTCTATCTGATAGCCAACTTAAGAAGCAATTGAATCCCAGCATTTAGGAACAGTTCTATAATCCAGGGGAAGCTGAGGCAGGAGGATCATTACAACTTCACAACTTCAAGGTCAATCTGATCTACCTAGTGAGTAGACAGCCTGGACCCTGTCTCTAAAATAAAAAAAAAATCTGTAAGCATAAGTAACCATAACTACTTAGGTCTCTCTGGGATCTTTGGGCCTTTGGATGATTCTCTTTCAATAGTTTTAATAATTTTGTAATGGTTCACATGTACCTTTCAATATTTCTTTATCCTGCTTTCTTTCATTTTGCTTATCTGGGCATCTATTACACAAGTGTTAATCATATAATCCTATTCTATAGCTCCTGACTATTATGGCTTTTTTTAAAAAGATTTATTTATTTATTGTGTATACAATGTTCAGCCTCCTTGTATGCCTGCAGACCAGAAGAGGGCGCCAGATCTCATTACAGATGGTTGTGAGCCACCATGTGGTTGCTAAGAATTAAACTCAGGACCTCCTGAAGATCAGCCAGTGCTCTTAACCTCTGAGCCATCTCTCCAGCCCGTATGGCTTCTTTTTCTTTTAGACTTTAAAAAATGCATTTCAGTTGGCCTCTTCGTAAGACTGCTAATTTTAACCCCATCTGCTAAAAATGCCTTCAGGGAGTTCTTCATCTTGAATAACTGTCATTTTAAAAAGTCTTTATCCATTGACTGGAATTCTTTGCCTGTTGATGTATGCCATAACTTCTCATTAGGTTTTGGTCATATTAATGTCCATCACATTAAAGCATCTTCCTCATGGCTTTGGCGATGGGCTCTTGCTGAGGTCCAGTTTTACTGACTGATTTATCAAAATGGTAAGCTACTTTTCTTCCCAGTGTGTCTTGGAAGTGATATTAATAGCTGAACACTAGGCATTGGTTCAAACACACATAAATAGCTTTATCCTCACAGATGAATATGGCATTTTTTATCTTAGGCCATGACTGGAGAATTGAATCGGGCAAGAGTTTTCTTAAGCAGGTTTAGGTCTGAGGTTGCCAGCATGTGCTACAAACTTCAGGTCTCTCTTGCATCCCTCAGGCTCATTTGCCAAGCAGAATGCTCAAGACTTTAGCTTTTTCCCAGTATTGTCATCTATAATAAATAGGAAATGTTCTATTTAAAGATTTATTTATTTATGGATTTTATGACTATGAGTGCTCTGTCTTTATATGTGCCTGCATCTCAGAGGAGGGCATCGGGGTCTATTCTAGATAATTGTGAACCACCATGTGGTTGCTGGGAATTGAATTCAGGCCCTCTGGAAGAGCAGTCAGCGCTCTTCACCTCTGAGCCATCTCTCTGGCCCCAAGAAAATTGTTCTTGATTGGATGGACTGTGTTTTTGAAGAGTTTGTATACATGAAGGAGAAATTTGATTTTATTTTGTAAAAGTGTGTAAAACATGGTGATTGTATATTTTTCAAATGAATTAATGTGCGATTCCCTCTGTAGTCAAACAACTCTGTATGTGAGTTTGTTTCAGTGCTGTAAGCAAATGGGAAGAGTCCTATACTTCCCAGAGTCCTGGGCTTGAGGCTCTGACAGCAGCATGGGCACTTTCATTTAGGGATCTCTCTAAATGTTGCATTTACTATGAAAGGAGCAGTGTCCCACAGCAGAGCTGGACTTCCCACTGTGTGTGGTTCACTTGAGCAAATGTGAAACTGAATCTCAATGCTGATGGAGAAGAGTAAAATGAGCTAGAAACAACGTAACGCTCTACAATTGTCCCTGTAAGTCAGTATTGTAGACAAAGAAAAACAGCTCACTGATACAAGGGAATTAAAATGACTAATTGTGATGCTGTCTACAGCAAAGTCTTAGAAAATGAGGTCAGGGTGCGTCGGCAATAAACTGTATCGGAGATTTTTACCTTGAGGTTGTCTGTGAACCCTTTCACTTATACCTTGTTTTGGAGTCTTGGGTATTGCATGCTTTTATTATGACACTACATATTGTGTCCAGCCACTTAGTCTTCGTAAGACCCATGCTCTGAAGTACTTCACACATTAGAACCTGGTCATGGAACAGAGAGGGCTCTGGGCTGACGTCTCGAGTCAAGAGGTGTTGGAGCTGATATAAAAGCAGGCTGTCCAGCTCCCCAGTTCTTGCAGCCAATCCCACTATTCCGCCACTTCAATCATGCTCATCATGACAGATGAAACCTCAGTGGCTTGTCTACAGCCATCCTTCTCCCGGTATGTCGCTGTGAAAATCATGCTTTAGTTCCATATGGTTTTGACCTTCGCTTTCTGTCTACTTTCCTTAACTTAGTGAATACATAAAGGCAATGTCTGGTGTTATATCATTCCTCCTTCGTATTCCACGGACATGTAGCTGCCTCCCAGCCACAGATGCTTCAGTCTGTCTTGACATGGCTGGGTCATAGTTGTACAGCAAAAGGTCAGTTCTTTCCAGTCTGAGCTCCCTTAGGATAATATGTCTGACTTCCTTTTT
Organism: Chionomys nivalis; assembly: GCF_950005125.1. NCBI lineage: Eukaryota > Metazoa > Chordata > Mammalia > Rodentia > Cricetidae > Chionomys > Chionomys nivalis. The sequence goes on from NC_080086.1 coordinate 142,776,835, forward strand.
TTTCTTCTTTTTTCTGTCTCTACAGGATGGAGCTAGCAGAGAGTTCCTTGTCCCCACCCTGGCTTATTACCCAAGCTTCTCAGTCTTTCTGCCCTGTGACTCACCTCAGAAGCCAGGTACTTGGGTGAGAGTTACATGCATCTTCGTGTTGGGGGAAGTCATTTAATGGCTAGGTCCACTCAAGTATACATTTACCTAGTCTCCATTGAAACCTGACAAATTTGACTGGAGGTGTAATATGATTCTAATGTTTCTATCTGTAATATGAAAATACGTTCCTCAAAGGGGGAGACTTTAGGGTTTGGGGGAGAAGCTTAGTTGGGAGTGTGCTTCCCAAGTAGATGCAAAGCCCTGGTTTGATCCCCACCACTACATAAGCCACACACACAGGGGTGCACTCTTGTAAGCCCAGCACTCAGTAGGTGGAGGCAGGAAGATCAGACATGTAAGGTCATCTTCAGTTATAGATCCAGAGTTGAAAGCCATCCTGGGATACACCAAATGCTGCCCAAACAACAAGAACAGCAGCAGTTGCAGCAAAAGCAGCAGCAGCAGCAATCTTAATAGAAGATTTAGCATAAATATCTTCCCTTCGCATCTTCCTGTAGACCTCAGACTGCTCCGAGTGAGTCTAATATCTGTCAGTCCTCTCTTCACCCAGTGGGGCTTCAGATGGTAGAGTCTCAGTAAATGCTAGTGCACTTTTAAATACTCCTTTGGCGTTAGCCCTATTAGGAATGAAGTTTTTATTGCGAAGCTTTTGATCTCCTGAATGTCAGGGTTTCTATTTTCTGGCGCATAGGAGACAGTATTGTCATAGCCACACGAGCGAATTCGCGCCACTTTGTCTTCCCTCCACTCCCTTCTCCCGCAAAATCATGACAAAGACTTTAAAACATTCAAGGACTATTGATAATTCATGAATTTCTTTCTGTCAGAGAAAGACAGGTGCTTCAGTGAGATAAGGGACACTGTGGACATGAATTGAAGTACAGGCAAGGAGCCCTGCCAGGTAAGTGGTTATCTGCGGTTGCCAGAGAGAACAGCCTCAGTAGCTGATGGGGCTGCTGACCTTGGCCCATGTATCATCATCGCAAGGGGCGCAGGAACTAATGTCTCCATTCTCGTGAATGTGCAAGGAACGGTGACTCACTCCAGTGGAAAAGAATTGTCTGCACTGGCGGACCCTTCCACTGAGGGTCAGAGGCAGAGAAAGAGATAGAAAAATGGGGAGGGAGGGGAAGGAGAGGGAGGGGAGAGGGAAGGAAAGGAAGGAGGAAGGGAGAGAAGGAGAGAGAGACGGGTGGGGGGGGATTGGTTTCTTATATATTCTTTCCTCTTCTGACTTTGTTCTATTTTTACCGAAGAGGGAAAATAGCATTGGGCTCTCATCCTTATCAGAAAGCTCAGATTTTTGCAGCAGCTATTCCAGTCTGCAAGACTTCAAGGGCATAGTTTTTCCTTATAAGGGAGCTGAGCGAGGCTGCAGACCATGGACAATCTGGGCTAGCATCTCTCTGGCTGTGATTGCAATCTGATTAGAGCTGAGGTGAATGATACAACCTTGGATAGATGTGTGTTTTCTTCCCCACTCTGACCCTGCTACAGCACTAACTGTTTTCCGGCCTGGGCTTTGGGGTATTTTATTGTTGTTGTTGTTGGTTTTGTTTTTGCTTTTTTTGTTTTTTCAAGACATGGTTTCTCTGTGTATCTCTGCTATCCTAGAACACACTCTGTAGACCAAGCTGGCCTCAAACTCACAGAGATCCACCCGCCTCTGCCTCCATGTGTGCTGGGATTAAAGGCGTGTGCCACCACTGCCTGGCTGGCCTGGGGTTTATAGAGCAGCTCCAAGATGCTCTGAGACAGTGGGGACACATCTGTGTGGGAGCCAGTGTGGAGACAGTGCTTAGTCTCTGGTTGTGCTAGCTCAGGGGTAAAGAGACCACCAAGACTGTATTTCTATAAAGCTGTTGCCGCCTGTAACATGTTGTTAGGACATCCAGAATCTGAAACTTCTGAGCGCTGAGAGGACAACTCACCGGTCAAAGATGCCTCATTCAACCTCATACATAGATGGAAATAAAACTCCAGGGACATTGAAGGCCAGGCTCTGTGTATACGAAGTCTGCAAAATGTTAAGTGAGTTTTGTACTTAGGCTACTGATATATCCTCAGGGTATCTCATTAACATGAAATGTTTCAAAATCTGGAAGGAATATTGAAATCCTGAACATTTGTGTTTTTTGGGGGGGTAAGGGACAGAAAATCTGAGAACCCATTTTTCAGGTAAAGTAATTGAGGCTCACGTTTTTATTTATTTTTTTAGTTTTTGAGATTATATTACAATCATATAATTTCTCCCTTCCTTTTCCTCCCTCCTTCCTCTCCTAGGTACCACCTCCTTGCTTTCTGAATTAGTCAGGGTTCTCTGGAGGAGCAAAGCCGATAAAATGAAGGTGTGTGCCTGCCTGCCTGTTTATTCCTGATTATATCCATACAACATACTAGTATATGTTTTCAGGGCTGACCATTTGGTATTGGATAAGTTGCTGGGCTCTTCCCTAAGGAAGACTGTTTCTCCAGCCCTAGGAATTCCTCAGTTGCCTGCAGTTCTCTGACTAGGGTTGAGGCCTCAGGAGCCTGGAACTGGATGTGGGAGGTTTGGGAGGAAGCAAGGATAGCAGGACCCAGCAGACTCACCAGGCTAGACCCTGAAGAAGGGTTTGCAGGATTTCAAGGCTCGGCTTTTGATGATTTCCAAGGGCTCCCAGGAGGCAGGCAGTAACTAAATCCTGTCCAGCCCATATTTGGGTGTCAGCCTTTGAGAAACAGAGCACTTACAAATATTTCATGTTAAGATAAGAATTCGCTAGTTTATAATGATGCTAGATTTGGATGATACTGCCCTCTCCCTTGTCACACTAAGACACATTTGAAATTCTGACTTTGATTTCCCTGCTTGGAGTGTGAGGAAAATGTAGGCCCTCTGTCTACAATTGTTTATTATTTATTTAAGTTACTTACTAGGTGGAATTTCAATATCTTCTTACAGGATTTCCTGGTCCTTCACCAAGTATGCAGTCCTTTGTCCCCTGAGGAGTGTCTGTTTGGTAGTGACTCACAACCAGCATGTTTGGAACTGCGGTTTTCTTTCCAGCAAGAGTTCCCAGACTTTGCCAGCTGAGGAAGATGCTCAGAGGTGACTTGACTGTACTCAGCTCCCAAGAGTTGGCCGGTCTCAATGGTGTGAGACGAGCAACCTCCACCCTGGGCACAAATCCCTTGAGGCCAGTGACCATTTGACTGACTCTGCCCAGGAAGACGCGCTTATTGGTGGCTCTAGAAATGACGACAGTGAAATCCAATTACTGGATCCCAGAGGACTGCCACGAGGGATAACAAATTAGGAAACATGAGCGTTGGAGACTCTGTATAGCAAGCATAATGGGATATTGAAGAATAAACAAACCAACCAACCCTAAGCATTCATTCAATGATAGATGCTACAGTTTTCCGCACTAAAAATTAGTTCATCAACTAACCCTTTGTTCGGGCCATAAAAGAATACGCCTGAGATGTAGCCAAGGACATTTTATCTTAATTACATGGTATTGTGTGGCTCCCACAGTGCACCTGGCTTCTGGGCAAGAGTACAGAGGGAGGAAGAAGGCCTGGGAGAGCCTCCCAAGGCCATGGCACTGATCCACTGGGGATCACAGATGTTCACTGTCCGTGGCCTTGGGTTTCAGGCCACCGTCCGGGGCTGGAGTTTGAATGGGGTATCTTAGTTAGGGTTTCTATTGCTGTGAAGAGACAGCATGACCGTGGTAACTCTTTTTTTTTTTTTTCTTTTTTTTGGTTTTACGAGACAGGGTTTCTCTGTGGCTTTGGAGCCTGTCCTGGAACTAGCTCTGTAGAACAGGCTGGTCTCGAACTCACAGAGATCCGCCTGCCTCTGCCTCCCGAGTGCTGGGATTAAAGGCGTGTGCCACCATCGCCCGGCGACCGTGGTAACTCTTATAAAAGAAAACATTTAATTGGGGTTAACCTACAGTAAAGAGGCTTTGTCCATTATGATCATGGTGGGACCTTGGTAGTACGCAGGCAGACATGGTGCTGGAGAAGGAGCTGAGGGTTCTACATCTTGATCCAAAGGCAATGGAAGAAAAACTGTGTCCCACACTGAATGTAGCTTGAGCACAGGAGACTTCAAGGCCACCCCACAGTGACACACTTTCTCCAACAAGGCTATACCTCCTAATAGTGCTACTCCCTTTGGGAGCCATTTTCCTTCAAGTCAGCACATGAGATACAACCTCAGAAGAACTGGCTAGCCCTTAATTACTGACATCCATCAGGAAAACCAACACTCATATGGCCTCATTCATTGAAATCAGCTTTTCTACCTTCTTAATTCTAATGGACCCACCCCGGGCGGCTTTCTTAAGGCAACAGTTATGGCCTCTGACAATTGTGACTTCCACCAATGAGTGGCAAGCTAGGATGCCAGTCTGGCTGAAGAGTCGCCGACTTGTGTTTGTGCCCGCTCGCTTGCAAACTTTGGCAACATTTCCTCTGCAATGTGAGTTCCAGCATGAACAGCAGCAAAAGACACCAAGGTCTCCTAATTGTAGTCACAGACTCTGACCCATCCACAGCCAGTGTGAAGGTCAGCGGGTGGTCATTATTAGCCTTCTTCATCGCCCTTTCCTGGTCAGCAGGATTCCAGCATCCAAGCAGATGAACTTAAACGAGTGGGCAGAGGCACTCCGAAGGAAGACGGCTAAGGAACTATTTTCTCAATTTGCTAGGAAGGGCATTTTTCTACATGTGGTGTGTCTTTTGGGGCTCCTTGCTGGGAGAATTGCCTCCTTACTCGTCACTTTGGGAAAGATTGTAAGTCTAGATTCATCACACTGACTTCGTGACTCAGCCAGGGTGCCTACTCCCTTCCTGAGCTGGGTGGAGTAGAACCTCTCAGGGGTTGAGCAGCAGCAGTGTCTGTCTGCTGTGCTGGAGCTCAGTGCGCTGAGCGCAGGGAGTTTGGGGCCACTGTGTTTGCCCCGCCTTGCCATGCTCACAGAGGACTGGGGGAGGGGATGGAAATCAGAGCCAGACACTGAGGCGAGCCAGAGGCGAGCCAGACGCTGCTGTGGTTCCAGGTGACTCTACTTCCTGCTTTGATCTAGACTGTTGTGCTTTATTTGTAGATACCCTGGACCCCCCACCACACACACACACACATACACACCGTGGTTTTTGCTCAACAGCCCCTTTTGTGATGTGTTTTCATCGCTATTATTTACCAGCTCGTCAATCCCCTGAGCCTGGATAGCATTTGGCAATAGTTTTGAGTGGCAGAAGTGTTGGATGGAGGGTGAGAGCTGGCCTAGCAGTAAGGATTGACCTATTGTAAAACAGCCACCATCTCTTTCCTTTGGCCTTGGCACAGCTCCTGCGGTTGGCCCTTCTGTGAGCCCCTAACGCTCCTGTTGCAGTTCAGGGGCCTCAGTCCTTCCTTTCCTCCATCTGATTCACCCCTGAGCCAGTGCACTTTCCATGACCTTATTCCCAGGGGCTTGGAAACGTCCTAAGCTATTCACATTATTTCATCAGAATCAGGGAGCTGGCACACAGGGCCTCCCTGTTTCAGAACTTGCCAAGATGGGGGGTGGATATTCTCCTTACAATGAGACGGAGCTCTCAGAACCCAGAGACCAAAGCAGCCTGAGGATTCCACTGTCGCTCTGTTTCTCATGAAACATGATGCTGGAAAGTGTTCATATTTTGCCCATATCGCTTCCTGCCCTTGGCAGAAAAGGGATCTCATGCAGCGTCCCAGGGGTTACAGGGTATGCACTGGGTGGCTGGTGAGAAAGGGGGGCACATTACAAGGATCCTAGGCATTCAGAAGCATGCACTGGGTGGGTAATGAGAATGGGGGTACACTACAAGGGTCCTAGGCATTCAAGAGCCTGTACTGGGTGGATGGTAAGAAAGGGGGTACACTGCAAGGGTCCTAGGCATTCAGGAGCCTGTACAGGGTGGATGGTAAGAAAGGGGGTACACTGCAAGAATCCTAGGCATTCAGGAGTCTGCACTGGGTGGGTGGTGAGAAAGGGGGGGCACACTGCAAGAATTCTAAGTATTCAGGAGCCTACACTGGGTGGCTGACTAACAAAACAGGCATACAGAAAGGGTTTGCACACATACCACAGCAGAGCTCAGGGACTTTCTACAAACAGGCAGTGACTGTCCCTTAGGGTAGGAGCCCGTGGAAATCCCAGGTCTAACTTCCTAGTCAGTGGCACAGGAAGAGCAAGGGTCTCTCCAGCTGCCTGCAAATGAGCAAGCTGGTGGAGTCTCTTATGGAAGGGGGACTTGAAACCTTATTTCCTGTACCTCTGGTCTCTACCTTCCATAAAGAGAGGACAGGCTTGGTGCAGCCAGTGTTAAGAACTGTAGTCACCATTTGACATTTAGAGGGAAGACTCAGAATATCAGATATTTGGGGCAGCAAGCTCACAAAGTCCTAAGCACCTGCACTGGGTCTTTGGTGAGCATTTTCTTGAAGAATCTTGGTGGCTGTACAGTTCCATGACTTTACTACTCATTTATAAACATTAAACATCCATCAAAGATTAGTGTGAGATTCCTCTCTGTATGCTGTGAGTACCATTGATAAATAAAGGAACTGTCTTGGCCTGTTGATAAGGCAGAACTTAGGTAGGTGGGTGTGGGGGAACTAAACTGAATGCTGGGAGGAAGAAGGCGGAGCCAAAGAGAAGCTATGTACCCCGGCCGGAGACAGATGCTGGGAACTTTACCCAGTAAGCCACAGCCATGTCACACTACACAGATTACTAGAAATGGGTTAAATTAAGATATAAATGTTAGCCAATAAAAATCTAGAGCTAATGGGCCAAGCAGTGTTTTAAATAATATAGTTTCTGTGTGATTATTTCAGGGCTGAGCAACCAGCAACCAACCAGTGGCCTTCCTCCTCAAACAGATTAGTTCGTTACTAACAGAACTGTGTAGACCCAAGTTGACCAGATCTCTTCTGTCTCCTAAACACAGAAACAGACATTCAACCCAGGAAGCTGAGAGCTGCTTTACCTCTTCAATGTTTGATGTTTAAAGCCAGTGATTCTTAGTGAAGTCCTTGCTAAGAAAATCTCTTCTTATTGAACTTTTAATCTTGGAATCACTTTAGATTTCCATGTAAGCTTCGAAATCCATATAGAGAATTCTCATCTACTTCTGCTCACCTGACTGCTTCTAATGCTGTCATCTTATAAGCTATGGACATTTGTCAAAATGGAAAATATGGGTGGCAAATTACTGCGAACTAAACCCCAAATTTTTTCAAATTGCATCAGTATTTCCCTCTAGGTCCCTGCACTATTGCAGGATGCAATCCAAAGTGCCTCCAGGCATGCATTAGAGCCTTTTGATGACACGCATGCTTTGTACTAAGGCTGTAAGCACACTGAACAGTATAGCATTGGCCTCATATACACATGTGCAATAAATGGTGTGCTCAGAAATGTTTGTAACAGTGCTTTTTAATGGAAGCAAATAATAGACTCTGTAAATATATTTTGGTATATATTGATATACATGTATAATTATGTAACAGAATACTATACAGCAATGAGAAGGAACTAATACTGTGCCATTTTGTGAAGCGCTGCCACTGTTCTGGTAAGAATGAGTTCCAGACTCATCAGTGGGACAGAATGTAAAATCTACATGATTTTAGTGATTCTACACATGAATGAAAACATTTTCATATTTGCCTTCCCATCATGATTGTCTAGTAAAAATAACATTAAAAATCACCCCCAATGATTTAACATCTTAATTTTTCTTTACGTAGCATGACATTAAACAGCAAATAAAAAGCACCTTAAATTGCTGTAGACTGGAGAAGGTGAGAGACTTAGTGCAAACTTTCTCCTACTTTTAGGGAGAGATGCTCACGTTTGCATTTTGTTCTGAATCTCCTGTGTGACGTAGTCAGGACCTGGCGGAGAGCCACTGGGTGGAGTGGTGGCTGTGGTGCTGTGGAGACAAGTGGGAAGAGATGCTGGGAAGGGCTTCTCCACTCATCCTTCCCACAGACCTCTCCAGGTGCCTCGGAGTAGCTTCAGATTTCTGCAGTACCAGATCTAGTCAGGGGTGAGATTTCTGCTTTCTTTCCCAGTGGCTGATGCTTTTTGATGCAGGAAGTGAGTGGCAGAAGCCACATCAAAACCATGTAGCCATCTGACCCACCCTGACCCCTGGCTTTTCATGCGGCACCCAACAGTAATTCATCAGTCATCACTTATGCATGCCAGGTGGTTGGTTCCCAGTTTTTAGTTTTTACTGTTAAATCCAAGATACATCCTCTGTATCTACAAATCCTGCCATTAAACAAAGAATGCAGTATTGGGGGGCAGCAAGAGCAAGATGGGCTCCAGTTGCCTTGCATCCATGGAGACCTGCCCCGCCCCACCACTACCCACTACCCACTTTCCTTTCTTGTATACACCTCTCCTCTGGTCCTGCTGCCTAGATCTTCCTCGCCCTCGTGGATTCTGCTGAATCTTGACAGCCCCGCCACACCTTCCATCAAGCCCCTCCTTGATGCACTGTGCTTAATCCTGTTGACTCCCTTTGAGTCCTGTTCCAGGGGACAGGAGCAACCTGGGGACCAGATGGAGCCAGGGAGACTTTCCTACCCTAGCGCTTTAGTTATCTGAAGAATGCTGGAAGAAGCATAACCAATTAGTAGCTGGGACCAGAGTGGTGTCAGGCTAATCCTGCTTCCCTCCCAGGGAGTTCCCTTGTTCTCTGTAGAAAAAAAAAAAAAAACAAAAAAACCTTGCAGACAGCCCCACCAAACTCCAGCAAACACACAGTGTAGGGTTTCACTTCCCCAGACCCCAATTTCCGGTACCCAGCCTATCTTTTTCACAGACAAACCTCCCTTTAGTTTGTCTTTCTCTGAATGTCTTACATTAAACACAATGGCCTCTGATTTGCTAATTTTCCTTAAGTGGCTGATAGAGCACAGACATTTTACTGAGATTCTGAGATGATTATGAGTTAGACAGATAAAAGAAATGCATCCTGGGAAAATTACAGGGGTTTGCGTCCTACAGTTTCCCCGTTACACGTAATAGTACCATAGCAGGAAGAAGAGAAACCTCCCACAGCAGCACCAGAACCACCAGACTGACACGGGAGACAGGAAGAGCAGTACAGTAAGTAGCATGAGCAGCAGGGATCTCTCACTTCGCCACCAGATTAACATATGGTAACTTGAAATGTTTACTTTGTATTCCCCCTTCCATTCTTTTAAAGACATATGCTAGACAGCATTTTATTTCAAAATGCCTCTGATGGCTAATCTCAGTTGTCACCTTGACCGCATCTGGAATCAAATGAAGTCGAAGCAGCTGGGCACGGCTGTGAGGGGTTTTCTTGAGAGGACCCTCTGAGGTGGGAAGCCGCACCCTAAATCTGGGCCACACCTTCTGGCGAAAAAGGAAGCTTTTGCTTTTTGGGTGCTTGTTCTCATCCTCAATGGCAAATCCACTCATCTTGTGGCTGAGGCATTTTTCTTTTTCCCAGTGGAGACCCAAGACCAGTAGTGCTCTTGGACTCCAGCTCCAGATAGGGACTGCTGAAGCGTTCAGTCTCCCGGACCAAGCGACTACTCGACTCTTGATTTTTCCATCAATAGACAGCCATTGTTGGACCAGTCAGACCACGCCAGTATCCTCTCCTCCTGAGCTCTTTAGTTTGGAGGCAGATTAATGGGCGTGGCCCAATGGTTAACTAGGAGACACTGAGACCTTGGGAGCAGCTCAGCCATTGTCCCTGACAAGCTTCACTTTGCATTTCTCTAGCTCCCATAAGGAGGCATGGTAGGGGATGGAGGGCTCCAGGACCACATCCCTTGTCTCCAATGGGCAGAACTTCAACTCTGGTCCTACTACCTCTCAGCTCTGGCCCTCTCTAATCAAGACTTAGGTTTTTCATCTGCAGACTCTCTGTGTATCTATTCTTGTCTGGTTTAATGAAATGAGGAAAATGAGGATTTCAGCTCCAGGGAGACCTTTAGCGCTGGAAAGGGAAAGCTGACCAGTCAGCATGTGCTACCAAGGCGTGCATCCCATTACTGAGCTGTCAGGACCATAAGGAAGCTGAACTCCCCCATCACTGATGTGACTGAGCTGGGGGAGAGCTGAGTTTTACCAAAGACAAGTAGTGAGAATGTGTTACACTATCTATGAAAAGGTAGACGATTAACATCGTTTCCTTCAGACTGGAACCTCTGGATGAGCTTTCTTCCAGAGACGGAATGATGTCACATGGCATTGAGTATTTTAATTGGTTTTGCTATATCCTGAATCATTCATTAGTTAATATTTTCTTTAAATTCACTTACTTTATTTACTTAAAATTTTTGAATGCTGTCTTACTAGACAGGACAGGACAGGCTTTGCTGCAGTAACAAATAAACCCAAGTATTCAAATGCCAACCAACACACAAAAGATTGTTTCTTGTTTTCTGAAATCCAGTTAAGTTGGATGACTTTCAGGGTGGCTTTTCTGGAAAAGAGACAGCAACGAGTTGGTTCTTGTTCCCTCTGCCCTGTAGTGCCATCATTTCCAAACGGTGGCTCTGAGTGAGTGGTACAGGAAAGTCCCTGAAGTACTGCTGTCTGGCTTGCTGGTGCTCTGCCCACAGGAGGCAGATGTGTTTCCACTCACACACCCTGGTGCCTGGTCCCTCCCGACTCTGAAGGAGTGAGAAGCACAGGGGTAGCTGCTGAGCTCAGCTGCCTCTGCTAGAGTCTTGGAAACAGAAGATGGATGCCACTCTCTGTGATGAAGAGAGGCCGTCAACAGATGCCAGGGCATAGCACAGGATTTCAGAAGGATGGGTTTGCAGCCAAGCATTCAAAGTCTTAGGTTTATTTAGTCAGAGAGCAAGAGAGAGAGGGAGGGGAGAGAGAGAGAGAGAGAGAGAGAGAGAGAGAGAGAGAGAGAGAGAGAGAGCCTGCCAGGCTTTCTTCACATCATGCCTCAAGCACAGACAATAGGCAGGCATCTTTCTCAGTCCCCACACATTTTTATAGGCAAGGCTGAGTGGACTAAGGTCACAGTGGGTAAAAGGCAGAGCAGGTCTCTGCTCCAAGTCCTTAGAGGCAGAAGTAGTGGCCCAGACCACAACTTGGTCTTGTCTGCCTGGCATGCATATGTCTGTCCTCAGAGAAGGCTTCCTGGGGAGACAGTTTCAGTATGCACAGGGTCTGCTCTGATTAAAACAGAGGATGTGGAGCCTGGTCTACAGAATGAGTTCTAGGACAGGCTCCAAAGCTACACAGGGAAGCCCTGTCTCGAAAAAAAAGTGTGCAAATGAGGCCCAGAGTCCCAGGAGGACCAAAGATCTGCAGTACTGCGGTACTTGCGGCCACTTTCCCAGAGGTGTCTTGGATGGAAGGCTTACTCTTGCTGGGGACACAGCTTCCACACTGAGGGATGCTGAGCAGCATCCTGGGTTCTGTCCCCTGTATGCTAGTGTCTACATTCCTCTCCCTTAGCTGGCACCTTCAAAAAGTTTTTCTACACAGTGCCTGTCTCTGGGGAGAAAAACCCCTGGTGTTGACCTACTGCTTTGACTTTGGACTTCTGAAGAGAGTTTCTAGAAATTTGCAGGTTCTGATATGGATCTGTTCTTGCAGTCTCTGGTGTTTCTTCTAAATCTTGAGACCTAAAAGAGGAAGAAGATAGAAAGGAAGATAGAAAGAAAGAAAGAACAAAGAAAGAAAGAAAGAGAGAGAGAGAGAGAGAGAGAGAGAGAGAGAGAGAGAGAGAGAGAAAGAAAAGAAGGAAGGAAGAAAAGAAGAAAAGAAAGAAAGGAGGAAGAAAGAAAAAGAAAGGGGCAGATTAGCATCCTTGGGGCCTTATCACTTGCATTAATTTTTTTTTTTTTTATTATGGAGCATGGTTGTGGAAAAGAGAGCCTGGAAATTATGCAGAGAATCCCTGCCTGCGTTTTACCTGTAGCAGGCACTATGCTGTTTCCATGTGGGAATCAGTTTCTTGTTTTGCACCATGCTGCCGCCCAGCGGCCAATCTGCCTCTCAGCACACTGGTGGGATAGAATGGCTTTTTAAGAGCGAAGCAAGCGGCCTGCCAAGAGCCTGCTGAGCAGGTCCCATGCAGTGCAGAACCACTCTGAAGCCTTGCTCCACCTCCCCACCGCCTCTGCGAAAGGAAACCAAAGTTTCCCCTTTTAAAACAGAAAGCATACTGTGGCTAGAAAGATCTGTCAATCAAGCATCACGTCGTCAAAGGTCGGAAGAGCGTTCCTCACACACAGACCAGATGCAGTTCCTCCGGCATCAAGCGGATGATGCGCTGTGATTCTTCACCTGATGGCTTCCTTCTGAAGATCTTGGGCCGATGCCTGCTATTCTCCTAGCTCCCTTCTAGTTAGCCCTAGCAGGACACGGGTAGTGCTACAAATGCGTGTGTTGTCATCCTAACGTGAGCAAGCACACTTAACTTCTGAAAGAGCCAGGAGCTGAACCGACAGTGGCAGTGGTCATTAGATAATACTCTGGGCTCCTTAGGCTGCGATACCTTTGAGGACAGCCTTGGAGAAAGACAGAAGACAACAGAATGTGTGTTGTCCCGTTAGCTCTTGTCTTCCAGAGTAAATTGGAAAAAAAGGAAAACACATACACTTCACACTTTCACGTGGGCTTAATTATATACTTGATCGTCTCTGAATACAAGCAACAACCAACTGCCCAAGACACAATGAATTCTTGGTAGAAGCCTATTATTTTTTTTGTACCAAATGTTCTCTTTTTCCAGGAAGCAAAATATCACTTGAGACACGTGAACCTGAATTTCTTTTAGCAACTAATTAAGCTAATTTAAAAGTTTAATTCTAGATGAGAGATCCAAAGGACAGAACTACAGGAGCAGGTCTGTCGACCCACTTTCCTGAAGCAGGGCAGGAAATTAAGAGTTGGTGCAGGGGTGAGGGGTGGGTGAAGTGGGTGAGGGAGGCAGATGTTTCAACAGCTGCCCAGAACCTGCTCCAGGCAGGCCTCTAAGCAGGTGCTTGGACTAGCTGCCTCAAGACCACAGGCTTCAAGGGATAAATTGCTCTTCTTTCTCTGTTTCGTAAAACCACACAAACCACCCACTCCCTCAATGCTGCCGCATATCAAAACCCTTTCTGCCTACTCTCCCTTTCCCAGTCTGTCCTTTACAGCATAGGTACTTCAGAAACGGAAAGGACCAGGGCTTCCAGCGTGATGCTGGCTCATCTATCTATCTATCTGTCTGTCTGTCTGTCCGTCCGTCCGTCCGTCCATCAATCCATCCATCTATCAAATCTATCTATCTATCTATCTATCTATCTATCTATCTATCTATCTATCTACCTTATATCTATCTATCATCTATCTACTATCTACCTACCTATCTAATCTATCTATCTAATCTATCTATTTATCTATCATCTATCTACCTATCATCTATCTATCTACCTACCTACCTATCATCTATCTATCTACCTATCTATCATCCATCTATCTATCTATCTATCTATCTATCTACCTATCTATCATCTATCTATCTATCTATCTATCTATCTATCTACCTATCATCTATCTACCTATCTATCTATCTATCATCTATCTACCTATCTATCATCTATCTATCTATCATCTATCTATCTATCTACCTATCATTTATCTATCTACCTATCTATCTATCATCTATCTATCTATCTATCATCTATCTATCTTTCTATCTATCTATCATCTATCTATCTAATCTATTATATCTATCTAAATACAATCCATCCATCCATCCATCCATCCATCCATCCATCCATCCATCCATCCATCCATTCATCCATCCATTTTTACTTCTGAGTTTTAGTTGTGACTCTGAGATCCAAGGCTAATGTGAGTCTGAACTCTTCAAGCCTGGTGATACATTCCTCCCCGGAGTTAAGGTAAGTGTCTATAGACCTGTATGATGAGATGGGTAGTGTGAACAGCCAGGACTGCCTTATGAGTGAAGTCCCCCTCAGGGGGCACTGATGTGAAGGCATCTTAAGGGTCTAAAACCCATTAGAAACTCTGGAGACATTAGCAGGCCTAATGACCCAGGGAGCTATATGCTGAAGGAGCAAAAGGACTGTGGAGAACTTCCACAACAAATTATTGGTTTCTTTCTTTCAAAAACATTATGTGTATCTAGGAGTAACATATAATGTCTTGATACATTCTGTACATCTTGGCGATGGTCAAATCAGGGCAGACTTTTTTCTTCAAATGTTTGCTATTTCTTTGTGGTGAAAACATTTCTCTGTGTGTGTGTGTGCACGCGCGTGAGCAACAGTGTGTGTATAGGATAGAGGGCATGTCTACTTTCTTTGAGGCAGGTCCATCATTAACCTTGAGTTCAACAATTAGACTAGACTTGCTGGCCATCAGGATGCACCTATGTCCATCTGAGCACGAGGAAAACATGTGAGCACCCAGGGTTTTTATATGGGTTCTGGGGATCTAATCTAGCCCCTAAGCTTTTAAGTCAAGCATTTCCCTAACAACCATGGCCCCAGCCCCTCTTCTGGCTCATTATCTATCGCCTCCCCCCTTCCCCGTGCAAAGCCCATCAGAACTTCTGTTGCCTATCTACCTGGTACTTGGTACCAATTGGTAGTTTTTTCTGACTCTTCCTGGAACTTCAGCATCTTCTCATTGGAGGATCAGGTTGAGACAAAAATGTTTGTTCATCTCTGGTTAAGAAAATCTAATGGTTGTGTTTCCAGTCTGTCCAAACAAACAAACAAACTCTGCACAAACAATGTCTAGACCTCATCTTTGGACTCCCGATATCCATGGGAACGGGAATCTTTGCTGCCTTATTGAGTGGTCTTGTAGAGCTGTTCAAAATGTGCAGGAACCATGTGAAGAGACACAAGTATTCCACCTGCTCAGAAAGACTTCCCCCACCACACCCGGGGATCAATCCCAGGACTCCTGAGCCCCACCCCAGCTCAAAGGTGTCCCTCCAAAGAGAGGGCCATCCGTGAATTCCCCGTCTCCTTTCATGGAGTAAACCAGTTGCCAAGTCTACATGTAAATATGTCATCCTCCCTTGCCTCCCTCTCCTCTCCCAGGAAAGCGATGCTTAGGGCATGATGCCTCACACGACAGCTTCAGGATTGATGAGGAAACTTTTCAGCCTCCTCAGCACCAACAGGCACGATATTTAACAGGAGGGAAACACACTGGTTAAGCAGACCTCAATTTGTGAAGCCTGGGACTCATATGACTTAAAGAGCTAGCTTACAAATATACAAGTGTTATTCATTTATTACACTGTCAGTGTATGAATATTAATTTAAAATGAAAAGAGTATCACAAAAAGCTACTGGGGCTTTGGAGGTTTTGGTCCCATCTATCCTGAAAATTTCTTTAGGGATTTAAAAAAAAATCTAATTGAGATTCCTTGCTTTAAAAGAATATTTTATGCGTATGAGTGTTTTACCTGCATGTGTGTCTGTGCACCATATGCATGGTACCTGGAGCCAGAAGAGCACATTAGTTTCCCCTAGAACTGGAGTTCCAGATGGTTGTGAGCCATTGTTGGTAACTGAACCCAGGTCCTCTGCAAGAGTAGTCATAATCCTAACCCCCGACCCATCAGCTAGCCCCAAGAATCCTTTCTGATGAAACTCTGGCTTGTCTTCCTGGTCAGGGGCCCATGGTTCTTTCTTCAGCTCCAAGGTTTGTGCTGGGGGAGGATCCAGATGTCGCAGCTTCACTGGCTGCTTGGGATTCAGAGTCTCATCTCAGGTGGTACCCACTCAGAGGTGTCATCTGTAGTGAGTCTTTCTCTGCCCCACCAGCCAACTCCCAAATCACTACACAGAGACTTATTATTAATTATGAAAGCTTGGCTGATCCCTTAGGTCTGTTTCTAACTGGCTCCTACAACTTGAATCCACCCATTTCAGTTCATCTATGTACTGCCATGGCTTGTTACCTCACCTTCTACATATCCTCTGCCATCTCCTCAGGACTCTGCCCTTCTTCTTCTTCCCATCATCCTCTGTGCCTGGAAATCCTGCCTAGCTATTGGACAGTCTGCTTTTTATTAAACCAACCAGAGTGACACATCTTCACAGTGTATGAAAAGATTATTCCATGACAGTCACCATTTGGGGACTGACCATCATCGCAGAACGGACCCTATAGGGTGAGAACAGCAGTCTGAATGGCCTTAGCTAGATCTGGTTCTAATCCAAGCCGGTCATAAGACTAGTGAGTATGAGCCTGAAGCTCAGGATGGACAGTTGGCTGAACTTCAGGTACTTCATCTCTGCAACGCTGTATGTATGTTTTTTATCCAAACACCAAGCATAGTTGAAAGAGATTAGGCATACAAAGCACATGGTGAAATGCCTGCCACTGAGTCAGCACACAATGAACTTTGGCCTCCAAAAGAAATGCGTTTGAAAGTTTGCAGGGAAAGCCGTGAGTGTGTCTTTACATTTGTCTTATGCCCCACCCCCTTCCACCACTGACTGTAAGAGACATGGAATATCATTGAAAACCTCATTCCCTAGTTAATGTTCTCTGGCTTGCCTTTTAGGCTGTCTGTCAGATTCAATCCATCACGATGTAATCATATTATACACTGCCTTCCCTATGAATAATAAGCGAGCACACGAGGGTTTGTTTTCTGCAGTTTCCCTATCAGAAGAGACTAGATGCATGCTGCAGATTTCGGCTCCACAGCTGATGCGTGCAGATACTAAAGCATCTTATGTTTCTGTGATGGGAGATGGCGCCGCGGGTGTTTGATGGTGATGAATAATGGACGCTTGAGATCTGCCCATTGGATACACGCTCTAGCCAGGGGAGAATGGGTGAAAACTCTAGCCTACAATCTTCTCTTTCCTCGGGTGGGGAAAGTTCAAGGGTCCAACTTCGGGCTAGGCTCGGTAAGACACCCGCTGAAGTGCATCGACCTCACAAGCCTTGGTGGAGTGTGGGCTCACACATATGGCTCCACACAGCAGAGGGTGGGCATCCCCGTGTGTCGCGGCAGGGGAGGTTTCAGATGTCTTCGCTGAAAATAGAGTAAATGTTCCCACACCTGCTTCCCTGGAACCCGGGTAGATTGCTAAAGGAAGGAGAGACACTCTATACATCCAAGGGTGCCAGCATCACTGTGAAATCCCCAGAGATGGCAATGTCATGGGGGTCTTTATATGTAATTCCAAAAGCCTGCCTCCGGACAGTGGCTCCCTCATACTACACACGTTATGTACATTGGTGTTGCCAGGTATAGAAGCATTCAAGGAAAACCACGTTTATGGCCCTCATGTCCAGAGAGGGAAAGAAGGAGAGGGAGAGGGAGAGAGAGAGAAAGAGAGAGAGAACATGTAGAATTTTTTTCTAACTGCGATGAAATACTGCCACCATGTGGGTTTAAGGTGTATTGCCCGGCACTGGTTTTTGGCCTTTGAATTTAGTCCCTTTGCTTACCAATTTATCTACTGTGGTGTTGGAGTTAAAATCAGGTCCTGAAGGTGCTAGGCAAGCATTCTACACCTGAATGATACCTTAGCCCTTTGTGTTTTGAAATGGGATCTGACTCTGTAGCCTTAGGTTCAAAATTCCTCCGCTCCAGCCTTTAGAACGCTAGAATTTTAGAGCCGTGCAATGACCACATCTGCCTTTTCTTTGAATTTTTATTGATGCAGTATTTGTAAATAAATGGCGAAAATCTTCTCTATGTTTAGATAAGAGCATCTTCTCGCGTTCACCTATAAAAAATATGTGGAGATGATTCGTGTTGAATCCTCCTCAGCTGAGTTGACGGGTGACTTGCTATTGGACGTACCCATTCGGACACTTGAACTTCTGTGAGTGACCAAGGCTTTAAAAGCTGACAAGTCAGCCTTTATAATGGTGGTAGATAAGAAATTCTAATTTTTCCAAGATGTCTTTCCTAATCCCCTA
The DNA here is from genome assembly GCF_950005125.1 of Chionomys nivalis. Taxonomy (NCBI): domain Eukaryota; kingdom Metazoa; phylum Chordata; class Mammalia; order Rodentia; family Cricetidae; genus Chionomys; species Chionomys nivalis. The sequence continues at coordinate 142,794,906 of NC_080086.1, forward strand.
AGGAAAAATACACACGAGGAATTCACGAAATAACTATTATTGGAGAAAACATAGATAGTTTTAAATAGATAGTTTAAAAAATAAGAATACATTTTACAAAGTAAGTGCATGAGTGTGGGCATCCATTGGGGCATGTGAAACCTACCTGTGACCACATCTTCAAAAGAGAATGGTTTTCTTTCCCCCTGCAGCACCTGGTTAAGGGGAAGGATTCTGACTGGCAGGGGATGGAGATCGCCCAGCCCATCTATGCCTGGGTTCTGGCTGGTTTGATGTTGAGCAGATCTTGTGCAGACAACCATAGCTGCTGTGAGTCCGTGTCCCACCCAGAAGACAGCATTTCACAGCAATCCCCTCCCCCCATACATCCTCTGGCTCCTATACTCTTTCTGCCTTCTCTTCCACAATGTTCCCTGAGCCGTCCTGGAGGTGGTGTGGTTGATACAGATGTCCTGCTTAGGGCTGAGCATGTAGTCTTGTGTTCTCAGCCCTGTGATTAGCTCAGCATCACTCTGCTGACTGCTGCCCACTGCCAAAAGAAGCACCATGAACCCAGCTCGAGAGTAGCCCTAATCTAAAGATGCAAAAATCAAAAATGTTTAGAAGTCAACAATTTTAAAGCATAACTATTTAGTGAAAATAACACAAGACCTCCCAGGCCATGGGCTTTTCGACAGGATTGCAGTAACAGGCATGAAATGTTCTCCTGTGTAACATCTTCAGTACTGATCAAAGTGGTTTGTTACCTCACACCAGCCATGTCACTATTGCAGAAGTGCACAGATTTGCCTAGAAGATCAATATTGCAGGCTGCAGGTCCCACACTGAGAAGACCTTATCTTTCTCCAACAGGGGGCGCTTAGGAGAGCTAGGCATCAAGGAGGAAGCTCTCCAATCAGTCTGAGATTGCCATCTCTGTGTCCTATAACCAAAGTGTGCAGCGTCTTCACCAATGGAGTCTCAAGGGGAGCCAGATGGAGTAGATGTGATCACATTTCATGAGAAATTCTCACAAACAAGAGATGCATTTAAAAAGTGGGCTTAGCCTGAACTCCCTATGTTGGGAGTAATGAGGCAACTCCAAGAGGAGGGACTTTGGGAGGATGTTGCTTTCCAGCAGAAGAAGCAGGGCAAGGACTGGGAGACATCGTGGGTGAAGGGTGGGCCCTTTAATTTTTATTTTAGAAAGAAATAGGGTGTGAATGACAGCAATAATAACAGCTAGTTATTACAGGCATACCTGGTATGTGGTCATTGGAGCTGAGGCATTATGAATTCAAGGCTAGCCTGAGCTACATGGCAAGACCCTGTCTCAAAAATCAGTTAACTGATGAATCTGTCTTTCTGTCTATACTTTCTATCTACTATAATTCTTTGTTTACAAAAACATTTAAAGTGTTTTGCCTGCATGTTTCTTTTAAAATTTATGGTAGGATTTTTTTTTAAGTACTAACCAATAGAAGCCTGCACAAATTTAAGCTAGGAACCAAGCGGTGCTCAGCAGGCCTGGAGGGTCTATATCTGAGCCACACAGAGTAGTTGGCGCCCTCTGGTGGTCATTATGGGCGCTCGCACATTTAGCCCAAATTAAATGTAAGGAAGACCAGCACTCCCTTGGAGAACTGGCAAGTGCATAGCCTGAGACCTTCAATGTGTGACCAGTGAAGTTAAATCATTCTTGTCCTTATTAGTTCACTGGTGTCCATAAAGTCGTGAGAGAATTCTGATCCACTCACCAAGGGTATTAGGATTCAATTTGAAATGCGGGGCTCAGGCGCACCAAATCGGCAGTGCTGAGCAGGGAGAGCCCAAGCCCCAGGCTTCTTTCCCATCTTAAGACAATAGGAACAAACACTGTGAACACGAGCTGGATGGCAAATGGGGGTAATGATCGGAGGAATATTCACTGGGTTCATTTAAAATGGAAAGCTTCGTTTTGTGATGTGCTATGCAGATGCGTACACACGACTTGTGTTTACATGCATGTAGAAAGGTCTAGAATAGCCGCCAAACTGCTAATATCACAATCCCTGGGGACTGAGATGAAGATAGCAGGAGAATGGAGATTTTTTTTTTATTTGCCCTTGCATTTATCATCCATTCATTTTCTAGCATTAATTTACTTTTCTTTTGTATTAAAACAATCTTAAGCAAAATAAACAGATATAAAACCAAACATGCCCATCTGAAGCAAACACGCCTCTGACGTGTGATAAGCAGGCTAGGATGTGTTACATTGTAGTTTGTGGGTTAGAACTTTGAAGCACTTTCAATATTACCATCCTACAGTCAACTAAAAGCCCTTCTTAAAGTTGTGGTAGAATTCGCAGTAATTCTGTTGTTCCTGAATTAGGGAACTGGAGGCACTTGCCTGAGCACAGACCTGTGCAGTCGGCTGCCTGCTTCAGGCTGGAGCAACCGTTAGGGAAAGAACCCGGAAGCCCCTTGCTCCCTTTTCGTTATTTCTACAATTGTCGATCTTGTTGATAAAAGTCCGTCTGTGAGTTACCAAGCTGATACTGGAAGGCCAGCCGTGTTTTATACAACACGTGTATTAAAAGTCACTCAGATGCCGTTTATGAACAACAGTCCTTTGTGTTAGAATATTTAAAGCTCCAAGCAGTACAAGAAATTACATAAAATCTAAATGGCCGAGAGCGCTCAGGCCGGGTGAGAACGGGTAGGAGCGTAAACCAAACATGACGAGTTCATACAGGGCTCTGCTGAAAAGTCGGCTTGACCAAGGTGAGTCAGAGCTTTGCCTTGGAGTTTACCAGCAACGAAACAAAGAGGAAGCAGAAAATTTCAGGTGTCCCAAAATTCCAAAAGGCACAGGTGGATCTGATAGGGGGCAACAGTTTCTGGGCTACTGAGATGAGGGGGGAACGTACTCAGTTGGCTGATTTCTGGCTAAACATGAGATGCTCATTCTGCCCCGGGAAGTGGAAGACTGAGAAAGGGCTGGGTGCTGGGAAACGCAGGTCAAGGTTGGGAGCGGGATTCTCACAGCTCTTGAGCCTCAGAAGTGTTACTGTAGCGATACCCCCTTACCCTGGTGCCACTTCTGCTCTGATCCCACCCCCGCCAACCTCTCCATTAGTGGGTCTGTGGGTCTCTTCCCTGCCTCAGTGTGTTTATAACACAGTTCTGCCCATCCCCCACATAGAGAATAAGCATTAAGGTTTCATTCTCTTAGAACAACCTCTGGGTACCTGGGCCCCATTACTCTCGTATGTAACAATGGTCCAACCACACAAGGCAATACCATCTAACCTCCTGTACTGGTCCCTGTGTATTCTAATATGTCGTGGACAAGTGGAGACCCCAAGTATACTGGTTGGTTTTGTCAACTTGGCACAAACTTGAGAGTCATCTAGGAAGAGGAGCGGAAATTGAGAAACTATCTCCATCGGACTGGCCTGAAGGCAGGTCTGTGGGGCATCTTCTTGACTGATGATTGTGTGGAAAGACCCAGACTACTGAGTGTGGTGCCACCGGTGGGCAAGTGGTTTTGGGGTGTATACAGAAGAAAAAGGAGCAAGCCAGGAGGAGCAAGCCAGCGAGCAGTGTTCCTCCATGGCCTCAGTTTACGTCCCTGCCTTTCTTCCCTTGGTGATGGAGGGTGACCAGAGACTCTAAGTTGAAATCAACCTTTTCCTCCTCAAGTTGCTTTTGGACATGGTCTTTATGACAGCAGTGCAGAGAAAACTCAGGCCCACATGAACCCCCACAGGCTACATTGTCTCTTTATTAAGGACTCCCCGGGTGCTCCTGCCACACACTTATTCCAGCCTGGTTATTTTCTCACTCTTTGCCCACTGAGATGCAGGGTCCCGTCTATTACGACCTGGTAACCTTCGAAGTCAGTCTTCCAAGCAGGCCGTTCATTCTCTGCAGCTTGTTTGCGTCATTTCCCCCGGCCTCCTCCGTGGAGCGCTTTCACTGAGCACCCAAGTTCACACATAAAAACACATTGCGTAATGACCGACTGCGATGTCCTAACCCAGGGCAGTAAATGGGCTATTCATCTCAGCAACTCTTGGCCTCAGAAACAGACTTGAAAGGAAAATAAACAAAGTTGTGAATTTGTGTAGGTGGAACCTTCCAGATTTCCTTTCCCAGACAGCACAAGAAAATTAGGCTAAGTGCCCACACAAACACAGGCGCTGCTGTTCCCTGAGTCTCCACAGTTTTGCTCCACGTGGGGTGGCAGCGGGGTGATGATCCCAGGAAGATTCCAGCCCAAAGTGAGGGTGGGTGGAGGCAGTGGGAAGCTGAGGAGTAGAGACAAGAACAGAATTAGTGACCCTACTGGGTAGTGTTGGACATGAGCAGATGACCAGGGTTAGAAGGCAATAAGCCTTACAAGTGCACACACATACATGGTCCGCGGTTAGGGACAGCCTTGTTGGAAGTCAGCACTGCCAGGACTTCAGAAACCATCCATCCCACTTTGGCCCATCTGAGAAACCTACACCTCTCTGTGTCACCTGCCATCTCCAATGTACCGTGTGCAGCTAGGAAATATTACTTTTCTGGAAGAGGTCCATAAACTGAATCTGCCATAAAGTCACTGGATAATCTTATGAGGAGCAGGGCCACATTAGGCTATGGGACTTTTAATAAAGGAGGCAGTAATCATATCATTTGCCTAAGTCAAGCTTCCGTGGGCTCTGCCTCCACACCAGAGGTTGCTTCATATGTGTTTAGAGTGGGACAACTATGTGGCATATTTTAATATACGCCCTAAATGCTTACCACTTCCCCTTTTAAATACTCTGTAATTTGATGCTTGCTCACCTGAGGCATGGGGCAGCTGATAACCCTCATGGTAGAACACTCTGAGATTCTCACAGTACATCAGGCCATGGAATTGTCCTTTCTGATATTGTGGCCACCACTTTTACTTCTTTCACAATACATTTTCTAGCAAACAATGTTTAAAATTGTTTTTTGGTTTTCTTTTTTTCCCCAAGTCCCTGGACTAGCTAGTGTCAGATTTTTGGTCACCCAAGCAATGTTGAGTACTGGTTCTAGCTCATGGAGTGTTGTCGGGGACCAGCCTTGACAAAAATACCTCTTGCCAGGGTAACATTGTGGTGGGGATTTTGAAATATAGTAAAGAATATGAAGACGCAAATGAAAACAATAAAACGGAGAAACATATAGGATAGTATCGGGAGGGAGTTCCAGTGAGTACTGAAATTCACTGGTGTTTAATTTCCAACTGCTTATAATACCCCTGACCCCAAAAGGTAGGAGTAAGACAAAAAAAAAGCTTCATTAACATGATATCAGGAAATGAACAAGCCAGTTGAAAATCGTGGGCTACATCCATAGTTAAACTTTCTGTTGCTAGAACAAAGCAAGTCACGCTCACACCCTAGACCAAAACATTCTGTAGGCAAACCACTCCCTAGGTGGAATCCAGAGTTATCTCCCTAAGGGAACTGAAATTTAGCTGGATTCATTGACTTTTGTTTGAGGTAGAAACAGATCTACTTCTCTATTCTTGAAATGCAAGGTTGGGCTATTAGTCAGGCTGGTTGACAATAAACTTGGGAGAGCAAAGCTCTCTTATCTATAGCTAGGTGGAAACTTTGTTTGAGGTAGAAGCATGATAACCTTGAAGGAACAGTTCCAACTCTCTGACCTTTGGTCACCATGGAAACAGGCTTACATTTTTGGGCCTCCATAGAAGGTGACTTAAGTCAAATCAGATATTAGTTGGTTACTCCCTCAAGGTTTGTGCCACTATTGCTTATCTTGCAGGCAGGACACCATTATAGACCAAAGGTTCTTTGGATGGGTTGATGTTTATATTTTTCCTTTGGTAGCCTGCGGAGTACCTTCCTGTACTAAAGAGGCTGGAACATAGGAGCGAAGGTCTATGTATCAGTTCAAACTTCTCCATGCATAATGAGTTGTATAGGTGGTGTCTTCAGTAATGGGGCTTTGCTCTCAGGTTGTAGAGAACAATCAACTATAGATAGATATTGCTTAATTGGTTTTTATCACAGAATATCTCATTTTCTCCATCTAATGTGATTGAAAGCTTTGCTCAGGCTTGGGTGGCAGATGTGGTATCTTAGAGTCCACAAGAACGTCTGTCTGGGTCCTTCTGGCTTTTAGAGGCTCTATTGAGAAATCAGGAATTATTCTACTGGATCTGAATTTATATGCTACTTTGTTTTATTTTCCCTTGCAGCTTATAATATTTGCTCATTGTTTTGTATATTTAGTGTTTGGATCACTATGTGCTGAGGGGAGTTTCTATTCTGGGCCAGCCTCTTTGGTGTTCTGTATCCTTGTACTTTGATAGACATCTCCTTCTTTATGTTAGGAAAAAATTTTCAATGATTTTTTTTTTAAAATATTTCCAGTGCCTTTGGTCTGGGTTTCTTCTTCTTCCTCTATTCCTATTATTCATGGATTTGGTCTTTCCATAGTGTTCCAGATTTCCTGGATATTTTGTGTCAGGAATTGTTTAGATTTAACATTTTCTTTGACCAGAACATCCATTTTTTTCAATGTGTCTTCAATGGCTGAGATTCTTTCTTCCATCTCTTGTATTCTGTTAGTGAGGCTTGCCTCTGAGTTTCCTGTTTGAATTCCTAAATCTTGCATTTCCAGATTTTCCTTCAAATAATGAACTTTTTATTTATTTCCTTCTGCTGTTTGTATTTTCATAGATTTCTTTGAGAGATTAATCCAGTTCCTCTTTAAGGATCTCAATCATATTCACAAAAGCCATTTTAAGGTCTTTTTCTTGTGCTTCAGCTGTGTTAAAATATCCAGGGTCTGCAGTGGTAGGGTGCCAGGCTCTAGGCATTGTCCTGGTTGTTATTAATTACATTTCTGTGATAGCATCTAGGCATCTGGGTTTAGAAAGACTGTCATTCTAGTGCTGATATCTGCTCTTGTCTTTGTTGGGTGGGTGTTTTGCTCTGTGGGTTCTGCTGCCCTCTCTGGTTCTTAACCTGTATGGTTCCTGGTAGGAAATTCTTCTGGGATCCTGAAAGGTGTAGACACTGGGCGGGGGGTTCTAGGTAAAACCTGTCTCTAGGTATTGGGAGCTGACACTTAGGAATAGGGATGGGCTAGAGGTAGGTTGAGGGTGTCCGCAGGAAGGAGGAGAGCAGGGTGTCCCACCAGGATCTGCTTGGTCCCCTGGGAATGGGGCAGAGAGTGATGTGAGGCCACCACGGGTGCTCTGTACAGAGTTGGGATGAGACTGGGGGTTTGGACTTGAGGTATGGACGGGGAAGAGAAGATCTTCAGTCAGCCTCCCTGCTTGGAATGGCCTCTGGGCTCCCAGGCAGAGCCTGATAGAGTCGGGAGCTGGTCTAAAGCAATGGCTGGTGGAAGGAAGTTAGGAGGGGAAGATCTGTAATCTGCTGCAGATGAGTGGGGGAATGGAAGCTGTAACCAGCATTCTGCTGCATAGCTGGGGGTGACACTGGGTGGCTGGGTTTAGAGGAGCTGCCTGGAGCAGCCTGTGGCTTCCCAGAGAATAATTAGTTTTAAACTAAAAAGCATCAGAGGGAAGTATAACATTCATACAGAAATGAGAAGGCGTAGCTTGGTGGATTTCCTACAGTGGACATCCCAATGTAACCAGATCCCGCACCCAGAAATAGAAAACCACGAGCCCTGCAGGGATCCCCAGCCCCCTTCTCATCCACACTCCGCTCCAAAGAGATACTAAGTCAGTTTCTAACAGCACAGCATTTGTATCTGACAGAAACGAAGTCACTGGGTTTGCTCCGCTCGGTTTGACTTCTTCCTTTGCTTGCAGTAGCTATGTATGCGCTGGGGTGCAGGAAGAGCACACAGTCTCATTTGTGGATGGAAATTCATTGACGTGGATGGACCAGGGTACATTGTGTAGCTTGGATCTGGAAACCTGACTGGGGTAGTGAGTGGATGGAGACGGGACAAATGCAGACCAAGGTTCAGAAAAGCTGGGTTCCAGTAGACAACACACACTCTCATGGAGCCTCACCCACTTCTGCTGCAACTGAGGCTTCAGCACATCAGCCAGTCTCAGTAGGAGGTCTCTGTAGGTGAGCAGGCTCCGGCGGCTGGGAGGAAGTTAGTACTGCAGTTGCTAAGTTTTTGTACACTCTGATCAGTCATTAATAAACACTCATACTTGGACCAGAGAGAAGGCTTTGGTATTCCAAGTCTGACCCGTGTGGGGAAAGCCTTTGCCAAATTCCCATGGGCCTGATTCCTTGGCCTTTGGCACGGCCGGCTCATCTCTTGTCAGACAATACACCATCTCTCCAGGTTTCGCCTGCCCGGGGCTCCACTGGCTCCCTTCAGCACATTGATTTTTACTGTGAGCAGGCATCTGGGCTGGTTCCAGTTTGGGCTGGTTGTACAGACCCCTATGAGCATTCTAAACATTCTTTCCCTAAGCTTCAGGCACATGTGCATCTTAGTTGGATATAAAACTTAATTCAATTTGCTGTATAAATTGCATGCACAGACATTCAGACCGAGTAAATAGTGTCAAATAATTTTCTAATGCAGCTGTAAAACCAAAGTCATTCTAATTAAACCTAGTAGGCTTACAAGAATCAATCAACGTCTTTTCAGTCACTCTTTTGGGCACATTGTGGTGGCGGGTCCAAGCACATGGCATCTCTGCCTGGTGAGAACCATTCCTGGTTCTGCGATGTTCTTCTAGGATCAGCCCTGGCTAGATTCTTTCTCCTTGTTGTTGCTGCTTTTATCATGTAGCCCCCAAATCCAAAAGATTAAGGAAACTAAATTTCCAAATGTATATGTTGATGGTAGCAGATGCGGCCTTTAGGTGATTAGCGTTAGGGGAAATTGGCTGAGTTGGGCATTAGTAGTCCTATATGAGAAGGAAAAGAGACCAGGGTAGCAGGCGGTTTCTCTCCACCATGCCATTCCCTCTGCCATGTTGTAGGCAGTGAGAAGCCTTCCACTGGCCTACAGTTTGGGAGGCCAGGTGCCCATGCTGCAATTGAGCTTGTGGCTAAGTAGGATGACACTGGATACGAGCAAACACGATGCTTTGTGACAGCAAAGTGATAGCCCATGAGGCCACCACGAAGAACAAGAACGCTCACCTTTAGATTTGATTTGATGGCAGATTTGCACTCTCTGGACACATCCACAAGAAAGAAGGACCCCCACCCCCAAGGCTGTCAACTGCTAGTAGCTCCTCAGGAAGGGGTGGGACCTAGAAAGCACCTCCCCTCCAGGTTGGGATCTTGGCTCCAGATGGAAACTGAGTCACACGTGGGCTGCCACAATAAATAAACTCTGGGCTGTTTGGCTGTTTTGACATGACCACACAGACCTCCCGATTCTATCCTGGGTTCTCTGTCTCAATTTTTTTCACCTGACATTTGCTTAGCCTTAGCATCCCCCCAATCCAGGAACCCTAGCTGGCTTTTTTGGAGCAGGCTCCAACATCCCATATGGCGCCTTCAAGTTCTAGCTATAAAAACTAGCCATCAGGGAGAAAGCTTTCTGGTTAGTATCAACTCAATATCTCCATGACCCATGACCAGTGTGTGTGTGTGGGGGGGGGGGCTTCAGCAGCCGTGTCTTACCATTGATTTCTGTTGGGCAATCAGGAGCAATATCAATAGCTTGTACTATTTCTAGCTATTGCATGGATTTCCAGGACACCCACGACTAACAATCGGAAGGGACGTGTCCCACACCTGGCACTGCCTCTTCATCTGGAAAGCCGTGGCTTCTGAGATGCCATCATACCTACCCCGTGGAGGATAGCTCCAATTGAACATTTTTGAGCATAATGTGTACGGATATACAGACATTTAAGAATCTTTTAATAATAGTTTCCACATGAACTTTTCAAATATCCTTAGTGCTAGTGATGGCTTCTCCCACTTCCTCTTCCAAACTATCCTCCCAGCTTTCTCCTCGCTTAAACCCCACTCCCCTCTCACCCCTTTCCCCTTCACATTGCCCATATTCTACTACCCTGTCACTTAGGATCTTCTCCCTTCCCACTAATGCTCCCTTTATTATTTTTCTGTATTCTGCAGATACTCTATGTGAAAAGACACAGATCTAAAGATTTGATACTAAGTTCTACATATGAATGAGAACATGTGACATTTGTCTTTCTAGGTCTGGATGAACTATTAAATTCTCTGAAATGATAAGTAACTGAAAAAAAGAGATAAAATTGATGCTATAAGATATGGTTTTATAGTTTCTTTTTTTCATGTGTATACATTTTGTAACATTTTTTTCTATATTCTGCTTAAGAATGGAGACATTTCTATGTAGTATTTATTTCTGTTTGCTTGTATAAACCCAAAGGAGTTCCTTTAGCAATACTATCATAAGAAAAAGCTTACAGGTCAATGAGCCATCACAGAAAGCCAAAAATCCAGATGTAAGTGAAGTTGTATGTTTTATCTGCTCAACCGAACCAGGTTTTCTCCCTCCAGCTAACTGTTTGGAGCTAAGTGTTGGGAGGTTGTCATGGGTACAAAATCAACAAGGCCTCAGGATAGAAGCATGCCTCTTTCACCGTATGCATGACTCCTTGTAGAACAAAGCAATAAAGCAAAAAGCTGTTTTTAAAGATTTATTTTAAATTATGTCTATGTATGATCAAACTCAGGGGTCACAGCTCATGTCTTGAGTCAGGTCCAACCTTGTGTCTTCAGTGAAACAATTAAAAGTGGGAAGCCTCACAAGGGGATCTGTTCAATGTGATCACATTGGGAAGAAAGACCCAGAAGTCCTTCTGAGTCTTCAGGGTCCTGGAGTCACATCCATGTTTAAATAGAAAGTCAAAGATATGCGCATCTAAGCAGTTGGCAGCATGGTGTGACCCTTGTCACCATCTGGGTCTTAGTTTCATCTTGGAAGGTGGCGTGAGAAGCTGTTCGAACTGTGTGGAGTCTCATTCCCCCCTTTCCTCCTCCCAGCATGAAATGCCTTGGAATTTCTATTTCTTGAGGGTTCACTGTTTCAATACTCTGATAGACTGAGAGACTCAAGTGTGTCTCTGGAACATCTTCATCTCTCCCGGACCAGCTACACATCCATGTGCATCTCTGTGTGTAAGCGTCATGGGTGCAAGTGCCCGTGGAAACCAAAAGAGGGTTGTCAGACCCCAGGAGCTGTAGTGACAGGCAGTTGTGAGTCACCCAACATGGTTCCTGGGAAACAAACACTGGTCCTTTGTGCCAGCAGCGAGCGCTCTTAAGCCCTGAACCATCTCTCCATCCCCTGTTTTGGATGTTAAAAGTAGAATGGGTAAGAATCTTAGGATGTCACTTTTTGGAATCTACACTTTTAGCCTCAAAGACATTATTTACAGTCTAAAACTCCTTGTTTCGTTGACGGGAAGCAAAATCAGATCCTCAGGAAAGCAAGGCCAGAAGAACAGATCTGTGATGTTTTAGTACAAGGGATTCCTGGAAATGACCTGCAGATTTATGAAAATATTCCACCCGGGAAGCCGAGGGAGGCAACGGGAAATGCAGCCTGCAGGCCAGGCCACATGCGCCTCGCCTTTAGATGAAAGCCAGGTGTTCCACTGGAGCCAGGTGAGCTGTCGTCATAAAACGCACATTCCTCTACCGGAAGACAGCAGGATACGTGACTCCCTATATCAAAGGCATTTGCAGGTATTGAAGATCCTCCAAGGCTGCAGAGACACCCACATGCCAGGCTATGCTTAAAACAAGAAAGGGTGAGGACTGCTTCAAAAACCAAGCAGCCTCTGTGCTGAGGTGAACTGTCTTTCGTTTGAAAAATAAATCAGAATTTAAGGTAATTTATGAATATACCCTCAAAATGGAAAAAACCAGCAAGAGGGGACAGTGAATAGACCTGCATTTAACTTCGTTCACTGAGAGCTGTCACTTGCATGTGGAGGGCTGCGGTTGACATGGGGAAGCATCCTCCACCCTCTGCCTCATTCCTGAGGTGAGGTCTGTTGACCAATTCAGAGCTCTCTGATAGGGCTGGTCTTGCTGGTCAGCTTGCTCTAGGGATCCCTGTCTCCACCCTTTGAGGCTGGAATTGCTGGTGGTCCTTACTTCCCCTCAGGTTTTATGTGAATTCTGAGGATGTGAACTCTGGTCCCTAAACTTACACAGCAAGCGCTTTAAGGACTGAGCCATCTTTCCACCCCAACAGTGCCACAATCTAAGTAAAGCATGCCAAGTCATTTTGTGAGTCAGAATCTTGGCCATCATCTCTCCCAACCCCTTTGTTTCACATCTGCCTTTGGTTACAATAGAACACACACTGTATTCTAGGCAGAAAGGGAACGGGGCTCAGAAAGAGTTAGGTGGTGTTCCCAGTATCGCATAGGACCCAATAGTTACCTAAATATCCATCATGACTCCAGGCCCTTAACCTCCCCACATGTGTTCTGTTAGCGGCTATGGGTCTAGAATCTAGGGGTAGCAGTGTTGTAAAATATTCCTTTACACTGTGGCGATGTGTCACTGTGATTGGCTAAATAAAGAGCTGAATAGTCGATAGTAAGATAGGAAGAGGGTAGGTGGGACTTCCGGACAAAGGGAGTGGGGGGAGTATGAATCTAGGCACAGGAGAGATGCCAGGCGATCAGGAAAACAGGGGTTGCAAGATGGCAGAGAAGTAAAAAGCCACGAGGCAAAATGTAGATTAATATAAATGGTCAATTTAAGTTATAAGTGCCAGTGGGACAATCTAAGCTATAGGCTGAGCTTTAATTAATAAATAACAAGTCACTGTGTTATTTCTTGTGAGTTGGCGGCATAGAAAAAGATTTGCTATACTGTTGCTTTTGGTCTCTGCCCCAAAGACATGAAAGACAGAGGCAACAATAAAGCCCCTTCTGCAACCCAGAATGCCTTTGAGTTCTGACACATCTAAGACAGACAACGGGACACTCAAGACAGCTCCCGGTGATGGTGGTGTTGGTCACGAGGGCCTTCCAGAGGCAATGAGAAAACTCTGTCGCCTTGATGAGCATCCCAATCCTCATGTGCTAGCTGAAGACTGCTACCCCTGTCCCTGCCCCCTTTGAAATCTCGTCTTGACTGAGGTCTGGTGTTGAAGCTGTGTAACTCACAGAGAGTGGGTGTTCCCATGTAATATGCATATGTTACATATATATAGGATATACCCAATGAAATCTTCATGGTTTTTCGGGTTTTCCTTTTCAGGGTTTTGTGACTTCAATTTCCAGTTGTGACACCTATTTCCCATAACACAGCCTGTTTTGGATGTGGAGGCTTTAGAGTGCTATGTGTCAGTTGTCACTTTATATGGAAGTTTTAGAGGCCCTAAGCCCAGACAAATCTAGAGAGGGAAAGCAGAAGCCCACACAGTATCATCTGTGGTCCGTAACAAGATCTGGGCTAGAAGCATTGAGTAGTTCACAGATGAAGGACTTGCATAGTTCATTGAGATGGATAGATAGCCTTTGAGCCCGGTTCATTTTGGTGTGTGATGTTTTTATTTATTTGCAAGTTTATTTTTTAATAGCAAAGTAAATCTTTAAAATAGAAGAATTTTTTTTTTAAAAAAATCCAGTCAAAAAGCATTTCAGCATGGCAGTCACAATCGAAGGCACCCTAATGCCCCAGACTTCACAGAGATCTACTTGATCTTAGGACAGCCATGTAAATCATCATCTGAACAAGGACACTCTGGGAACAGAAAGGACCACTGTTAATAATAATGAAAAGAATGGTGGTGGTGAACTAGGGCTGCTTTTGGTAAACTTGGCCAGGCTGTGAGTCACGTCCTTAGAGTGGAACAAAAATCTTTCTTTAACCCAGGAGTCTCTGCTTCAGTAGTGGAAGAAGCAAACAGCATGGAGTCCACACTGATGTTGGAGGGGTGGTGAGTGCAGAGCTGCAGCCGGGTTACTTGCTGGCCTGCGCTTGTACATGAAGTCAAGGACAATGGATGTCTTAGAAGTTATCTCTGTCAATTATTCACACACCTCTGCCCCTTGTTGCTTTTCTCTGAGCTTCTTCGAGGCTCCGTAATAGTCCTGTGTCTCGAGAGCTTTCCTTCGATTTCATTTCTGATATTTCCAAATCCAGTTATTCAAGGTAGCCAGCTGGGTTTGCCAGTGGTTGATGTTTGAGACGAGTGAGGTATTTATTTGGTCCAACACGGACACCACGTTTTCACGGGAAAGTTTTAGCCTCGTGCTCCATCAAATGCAGTTTCCTTATGGAAACCTGAAGTCTGGCCGTCTGCGAGCCATCACTCTTGCCTTTGAACACAGGCCGCATGCTCCCAAGCTGAGCACTCAGCAGACATCCGCCGAGTTAGCCGATCAATTAAAGGCAGCGAGCAATTGAAGATATTAGTCGACACGCATGGAAATGCTAACCGGCTACAGGGCAAGTGTGTCTGTAACAATGTCTGCTGAAATGAATACTTTTCTGGAGAAACAAAAGCTGGGAAAACATTTAAGTCGAACCGATCTTTAAACAGGATTCTGAACGTGGAAACCATTTCTACACACACATGGCATCCATTAGAGATGCGGGCTAGGGAATTTCTCCTAGGAGAGACTTTGCAGAAGGAAAGGACGTGCATGATAAAGCTCGTCCTCCCTCAGGTCGTTAGAGAACAGTACCTCACCCAAGTCCAAGCTCTTGGCCACTCATACTCAAGTGCTGTGTGACAGTCTTCACACGGACCATCTTTGCATACTCAACGATAGTAACAATAACCAGGTTACGTGCTAAAATATTTCAAACTTTACAAAGTGCAAACAAAAGTTTTTAATATTCTCACTTCCCAGAGGCAGTGGTTATTTGCAATTTATTATGTATCTTTCCATTTATATGCAATCACATATATGTATATGTATGTGCCATCGTCAGTGTGATAGTTATAATAGATTGCTTTCTGGTATTAAAACCTTGCCGTTGTGTGCATGTTTGCCTTCTATATGAGCACAAACCCATCACTGACTCTTAGGAAGAGTACCTGTGGGGTCAAAGGATAAGCATAGTGCTTTTATTCTGATAAACATTGCCAGATTCTCTCTGTGTATAGTGGTGGTGGTGTGTGAGGGTGTGGTGTGTGTGTGTGTGTGTGTGTGTGTGTGTGTTCAAAATATCTACCAGTGTGTGGGCCCATCCCACAGTGTGTGGCGAGGTACATCCCTTTTCTCTGCCTGTGTGCTCCAGGTCATTTTCTCCTTGTCTCCTAAGTGACAAAATTGACCTTTTGCTAATTCGACTTTCTTGACTTGCCATTGTTCTCAGGTGTATTTCTGCATAGTTGTGTTCTGTTTCTATTTCCTCCTCTGGGGACCACACGGCCGATTTTTTGAGGGTTGACTCCCCGCTCTGGCAGTTTTAGCATTTCCCTTAGCTCTGGGTAAAGTCCTCCATTTGCACAGATGCCCTCCAAACCCTCCCTCGTTGCTTCTTAGGGACAATCCAACTTCCAGAGTGTTTTTTATTAGCCCTGTGCTGTGGTGACTGGGGTTTAAAAGCACAGGAGATCTGTCTTTCCCCAAAGGGCTGTGAGTGGTGGATGCTGGTCCTGGCAGCCTCTCTGCAGGCTTCCCTCAACGATGCTGGGGCCTCAGCTCAGTGTATACACCCAGCCTTTTGCGTTGAAGGAGGCCCTAACTCGTTTTCTCTGCCTTTTTCTGGATTCCCGTCAAATCCTGTGGTGATAAAGCTGGTCTGGGTCTGTGCTTCACTTTGAAGTATGACTTGGAGAGTCTGTCCTGGAGGCTGGTGAAACTTGGCCATCGGGGAAAGACTTCATGCAGCTGCGTGGACTCTTAGTTTAGTTAACAGGACTCGGCTGCAGCTATGGAAATAGAAGGCTTTTATTCATTCTCTGATTTTATATGTTTCCTTAAAGGTTGCGATTTGTATTTCTGTTCTTTACCTCTCTGCTTTCTGAGGAATACAAAACCTGTGGGGGAAGAGAGCCTGGCTTTGGGGAGATTTCCAAGCGCAGCTCCCATCTGTATCACTGGAGGCGGGTCCCTCGTCCTTCCCACCCCAGCCAACTGCCTGCAGGGTAATAGATTGTCTTCCTCTCAGCAGACTCCACGGGAGATGTTCTCAATGGTTTATGCATTCTGGCCGGAAATCACTCCCTGCAGACCGGAGAATTCTTCCTGTGTTCCCCAGCAGAGGTCCCAGGGGACCGAATCTGGCTTGAAGAGTGTAAACCCCATGAGCTGTAAAGAAAAGATCAAGGGCCGACTTGGCACTAAGTGGTTGTTCCAAAGTTTCCAACTGGTCTAAGCTTTCAAAAACAAAGAACGAGTTCTTGTTGCTTTTACCTCGGGGAATACTTACAGAAGGTGTCTAAACACCCTCAAAATGCCCCAATCTTAGCAGAAGAGAAGAGATCTGTAAAAGAAAAAAGCCTTTGGTTTCACTTTAGGATGAGAAAATGAGAAGGCAGGGGAAAAATCACAATCATGGGAGGAATGGGTTATTTGTTATTTGATTGCTCAGAATGGTTTCTTTGACCTGTAATTGTATTGTGCTAGAGGTTAGGCATCGGTGGAAACTTCTGCAATTAAAGCAAGGGATAAGTTTGTTAAATGTGTAGTAGACAGGGGGAATCAGCAAGAAAAACCCAGAGACAGGGAAGGGGAGGTCCAAAGAAACAGAAGAGATTTTAAACTGGGAGAGAAGAGGGAAGGAGGGAGAGGGAGGTGGAAAGACAGAGACGGAGAGGCAGAGAGAGGAAAAGAGAGGCATGCACACATACACACACAGACTGAGAGGGAATGGGAGAGAGAGACAGAAAGAGAGAGAGGGAAGACAAAGAAAGACAGAAAAAACCAAAGGGGTGATAAGGGAGAGAAAGGAAAGGAAGGGAGAAAGCTGTGTGAGTAGCTCGGACTGTCTAGGCCATCGCCAAGAGCAAGGCTGGCCGAGGCAGCTGCATCACGGCTGTTGCACAGGGTCTAAAGGACAGAAGGTTAGCAAACCCCCAGCATTGCTGCTCACAGTAAGCTTTGTTTTGTGACCCTCGCTCTCCAGGGAGGCCTGCAGCTTGGGGCTCAAGGTGACCAAGGGCAGGTTTGCAGGATTATTTACTTCACTCCTTCCCATCTGAGCACCCACATTAATTGAGTGCATTCATTTGGTGCCACTTTTTGGTCCCTTCAGAATTCTGGCCATGAAAATGAAGAATCATGATTCTAATATCTCGCACGGCCTGTGAGTCATGGCAGGATGCTTTACTGCCCTGGCCTTTCCAGTTTTCTAGGTTTTGATTTGCTGAGTTCCTTCCTCCTCTTTTTGTGCAGTTTACTTATTATAATTATTAATGAGGAAGCAGAAAAATGGCTATTCAGTCGGACTTTAGGGAACAGGACGTAATAAATAGTCTCTGTCTAGGACCTAACATTTGCCCTTAAATACAGTAATTATTAGGTTGCTTGATGATACGCTGAGTTTTACAAGGCTCTTATTAGGGGAAGAAAAAGAACATAATAAATCCACTAATGTGGGTAATGACTGGTATGGAAATTGAAAATGGTTCAAAATTAACCCACTCCTTTTTTCCGTCTTCTAAAGGCCCCCCGGGTCCTAATATTATTCATCACATAAATACGCTTGCTTTTCATTTCAGCTAGTTCTGGGCTGCCAAGACACTCCAGAATTAGTCGCAATTAAGTGCTATCTGGACTTATCCAGGCCTTGCCAACTTCAGGTTCAACTGAAGGAACATGGAACAAACCTGCAGTGGCAGATAGATGTACAAATGGCTCTGTCCACTTCATCTGTCTGCCTGGAGCTAGTTCCCGGGGACTCTGAGAAACACCAAAAGTGAACGCATTCAGTAAGTGGAAGCTCTCTGCTCATGACTGAGTGCTAAAGCAGGCTCATGGCACAGCTCTCTCTCTCTCTCTCTCTCTCTCTCTCTCTCTCTCTCTCTCTCTCTCCCTCCCTCCCTCCTTCCCTCCCTCTCCCTCCTTCCCTCCCTCTCCCTCCTGTCTCTCTCTCTCCCTCCCTCCCCCTCCTTCCCTCCCTCTCCCTCCTGTCTCTCTCTCTCTCTCTCCCTCCCTCCCCCTCCTTCCCTTCCTCTCTCCCTCCTGTCTCTCTCTCTCTCTCTCTCTCCCTCCCTCCCCATCCTTCCCTCCCTCTCTCCTTCCTGTCTCTCTCTCTCCCTCCCTCCCTCCCTCCCCCTCCTTCCCTCCCTCCCTCCCTCCTGTCTCTCTCTCTCTCTCCCTCCCTCCCCCTCCCTCCCTCCCTCCCTCTCTCCCTCTCTCTCTCTCTCTCTCTCTCTCTCTCTCTCTCTCTCTCTCTCTCTCACACACACACACACACACACACACACACACACCCTTCTGCAGAGTACAGACAATCCTATCTTAACATAGGGCTTTTCGTGTATCTTTAATAGAATTCAAGAGGCAGTATGTGATGGGAGCATGAAGAAGTCTGAAGCGGGAGGAGAATACAGGAATGTTTTCTACTCCATACATTAGAGCATGCATGCCTTTTGGGCTGTATAGGATGCTGAATTTACAAAAAAAAAAATGTTTATTTGAAGTAAACTCTATAAAGATGTCCCAAATGTTGTCATTTACTGTAGATGAATCTGATAGACCATCTGTGACTGGAGAGACCTTCCGGCCACCCAAGCCTCTTTCTATTCACCTTTGTTGGTGTTTAAAAGCTTTAAATCTTACTTGAAATGAGGACAGAGTAAGAAAACAGTTTGAATTCTACTGGAGTTGAGTCCTGGCTCCACAAAACAAAATGGAAATAGCAAGCATAATGATGAAGCTGCTGCAGCTGTCAGGGACCCAGGAGAGAACAAAATCGCCGCAGACTGACTCGTGCATTAGAAACATTGCCGTTAAAATAGAAAAAAGGGGGGAAACACTAATGGTTACTGTATAATCCAGCACCCCCTTAGCACAGAGCTAGCCAACGTAGTAAGACAGGAAAAGGAAGTTCAGATATCAATAGTATATTGTGATATCAAAATAAAGTGGAAACATACAGTACACTGAGAAGAAATAACTACTCGGAATACAGAAGACAAAGGATTAATATTATGATTTCCAAATCACCATATTTCCAAAGCACCATACAGATCAATAATAGATGATCAAAAAAAAAAAAAACCCAAAACACCAAAAAAAAAAAAAAAAAACCCTACCAGCAGAAAGGGCAGTGGAAACAAAAAGCCAATTCACACCAGGGATGCTTTCGATGGCCGGTGGATTTGACTATTATTAGCTTTAATAAAAATTCAGTAAATCAATGAAATCTCAATTTCTATTCATCATTGGAAAAAAGTTTTTAAAAGATTTAAATGTTGAGGATTGGAAAATAAAGAAAAACTAATTATAGTGGAGTATTTCTGAAGAGCAAATCCAGCAGTATAATAAAAGTTCACTAGGATTTTAACTTCTCTCCATGTAGCACAATGAAACACACACACACACATGCCCATGTACAGTCCGGGCTGTTAACCACAACAGGGTACCACAGACCAGGCAGTTTGAACAGCAGAAACCCATATCCTCATGCGGCTGAAGCCTGCAGTTGAAGGTCTCTGTGGTAGGCTCATCCTTTGCCCTCTATCCTTGTCTGCAGGCAGCCACCGCTACTCTCTGTCTTTCCTGTTTGTTTTCTGGAGTGCCTATGTCTTGATCATCTTTTTTTAGAAGTTCACAGTCTTATTAGATAAGGGTGTACCCATTACCTCGTTAAAGACCCTGCCTCTAAGTGTAGTCACATTATGAAGTGTTAGAAGGCATCAAAACTTAGGGCTTAATTCAAAGACACAATCCAGTCTCTAATAGTCAAACTCTCACTATTTGCTGATAATATGATAGTATTACATAAGTGATCCCAAAATTTCTACCAGGGAACTCCAATAGCTCATAAACTCCTTTAGTAATGTCGCAGGATAACTACATTAAAGGATTAACAGGATTAACTCAAAAAATTAGTAGCTCTCCTTTAAATAGATGATAAGCAGACTGAGAAAGAAATCATATTTCATGGGGACATCTAGTTGACGAATGTCGTGATCAGCAGCATCAGTGGGCAGGGTGGTGGTGAAGTGTAAAGGGGGGATTAGGGAACGTAGCTGTCAGCTGTGTCTAGGGTGGTCTCACCCAGGATGTGGCCAGCTTGCACCTGGAGCCAGGCTGTGGTCTTCTCTGCACTCCCACTCCCGTCTTCCCTTCCCGTTACCACCCACCTGTCCTCTGCCTGAGATCTCAGGCACTGTCCATAAGCCGATAGGGGTAGCAGCTTTGCCCAGTGCTAAACCTTCAGAAGCAGAAGGCCATTGCGTCCTACCAGTCAGGAAGCTCTGTCTAAGGCTCAGCAAGAGAAAGCTCCACTCCCAACTGCAAGGCAATGTTTCACAGCTCTAAGCATTCTTCTTTCATGCCCTGGAGTAAACTGTCATTCTTTAAACCCCTCAATCCAGTTGTGGGTCTGGGCCATTACCAGCCTCACCAGTTTAAATAAGAACAGTCATAGATAATTGGCTGGTTCAATTGATGCTGCCTTGAAGACCACCTAAGGGAGAGCTAAGAGCCCAGCTAAGAGAGAGGGACCCATGGAAGAAGGTGGCAGCCGCCGATGCCCCCAAGATGGCACATGATTTCCTGCAGGCTCACAGGCCACCCGTCTTGGCCATGGTGCTCCTCTCCTGTTTGTGACGCCAGTGGGCTCTCCGAGGCAGTCACCAGTTTCCCTGTAATGGCTTTCTCTGGTGGAAAACATACCCTCAGCCCCCACATCACACCTTCTCCAGCATCTGCCTCCTCTCTTACACCCCATTCCCCTCCCACCTTACCAGTTCTTAAGACCTGTGCCTGTCCTCTTGTTGGGGACCCTGCCATGTCTGATTGCCCAGAGAAATCAAAACCTTCTGCTTCTTCCGTTTCAGCCCTGTTGCAGGCTGGAAGATAGAGTGTCCCCCATTTCTGTTACACTCCCTCTCCCTCATCAGCCTGTTCTAAGCAGCTGGCCGCTTCTGGAAAAGGGGAAATTAGTTCTCCAAGTGGCATCCAGAGTAAAAGCGGAAGTTCAGTGCTACCGTAAATCATGTAATCGGAAGACCCAAACCCTTCCTTTTCTCCAGCGAAGGCACAGATCCTTATCAACATATCCAACAGGGTGTTGGATATGATTTTTGCAAATGTTATTGGAAGGATTAAAAACAACATCAGAAAACCACCAGTTTACCCAAGGTAGGTCAGGTCACTCAAGGACCTGATGGGTTGCTTGCTGGGTTTCCAGAAAGGCTCTGTGAGGCAGATCCAGTATTTACTTTCACAGACCTATGTCCCCCCCCCCCCCCACAACCAGGTAGCCACTCATACTGCCTTTGTGATACAGTCGGCCCCAGACATAAGGAGAAAGCTCTAGAAATTAGAGGTATTTGAAGGGACGGGTAGGTCTCAACTTTGCCCAGAAAACAAGATTCAGCCAAAGGCAAACAGGGAAAGAAACTGTCCTGTGAAGTGACCGCTACCCTTAGGGAAACAGACAAGAGAGGGTACGGGGAAAACAGATCAGGGGAGAGGGTTCGCAAGCTTACCACCAGCACTGTCTGGGGAGGCCTGAGCGCAGATCTGCTGGAATTCACAAGCACCATGCTCCAATGGGTAGGCGACCTCTTCATAGCTTTGATCACTGAGGAAGAATGTAGATTGGCAACAGAAGGCTTTTTAGAAACCCTCCAAGTCATGGGGTACAAAGTCTCAGCCAAGAGGCCTTAGCTGTGCGTCTCTCAGGTCACACACCTAGGCTACAACCTAGAGGAAGAAAAGCTGACGTATTCCGATGGCCCTAACTCAGCCATCCAGCAAATCCCAGTTCCCACATTACAAAAACCAAGTGAGGGAATGTCTGGAGGTGGTTGGAATCTGCAGGCTGTGGATAATGGGGCTTGCTGAGATAATCAAGCCCCTCTATGCCAGCACCAGAGGTCTCCAGCCTATGGGATGCACTGAGACCAAGCAGAGGACCTTTGAAGTCTTGAAGAAGTCCCTGGCCTTAGGAGCAACTTGCTGTTTCTATGCCAGCCAATCAGTAGTAATTGGTCAGGAAAACCTCAAAGAAAGCAAAGAAAGGAGGCCTACATGAGATAACCAGTGTGAGCCTCTATTTTCCTGCTCCCACAGCTGACCACCTTACTATCAGCATTAGCTGGCACTTGATTCCTATTCGGATTGGGCTAATGGTGAGACCCTGCTTCCTCAGCTGCATGAGCAACTCAGCTAGTGGTCCTTAGGACCTACTGTGCGCCCCTGGAAGAGGATGCACCGGCTTTTTTGACACAAATGCATAAAACCAGTGGAGAATGTGACAGGGCAAGACAGGGCAGAGGTTCCCCCATCTTGTATTCTTACTGAGGCCATTCCAGTAAGAATTTAATCTCTTGATGGAGAATTCCATGCAAAATTACCTAACTCTATTCTAGGAACCTGAGATCAAAATACCCCAGCTTGGTAGGCTAACTAACCCTGCAACTACCCAGGCCCAGAACCAGGGTTATATGTTGGCCCACCCCAACAGCCATCCCATCAATGATCTCCTGGAGCATGGGAGGGGGTGGTCCTATGGACTCAGAGCTGCAGGATCTCCATGACACAGGGCAGCAACGGAGGTCCGGGAAGAGTCCCAGTAAAGCCCAGCCTCTATGGTGTAGCAGAGACCAGGGGCCTCGAACCAGACCAAGATTCTTTGGGATGAACTCCTGCATGTAAAGATGTATGGAAAAAGGGGTTCACTGCATGACTTACTGTGTCACACTGCGGCTTCCATGATGAGAGTCTCTCTCTCTCTCTCTCTCTCTCTCTCTCTCTCTCTCTCTCTCTGTCTCTCTCTCTTCCTCCCCACTTTTCCTTTTAAATTTTATTTTGTTCTATTTCCTGGGGTGAGGGAGATGAATGAAATAGGGAGACAGGATGTGGAGACACAATGTGAAAGACTCAAAGGGTGAATAAAAAGAAAGTTAAAAACAAAAAAAGCTACCCTGGCTGAAGTATTTTAGCTTCTGTTAAAGTGCCCGCTTGTACAAACCTTTCCCCTCCAGCTAACCACCTACTTTAGCTTCTGCCAAACTGCTTGATTGTGCCAGCCTTCTCCTGCAGCTGCCAAGCGAGATGCCAGGATGTGGCTTTTGTCTTTCTAAGTCCCTGGCTTTAAATGCTCAGGGCGACACTTGGGTGCTGAATACCTGCGTAGAGTCCCAGCCAGCTGACTGGAATAAAGACTTTCAATTGGCAATACACCATGTCTGAGAGGTCATCTCAGCTGATTCCCTGTAACACAGTCACCACTCCTTAAGTGGAACAATTACCAAACTTCTACCAACGTAATTAATTTTTCCCAGTTCAAAACTTTCTGTACATAAAACAGCACAATAATAGGTTTTTCGTCTGCTTCTTTCATTCAGCAACACGCCTGTAGCAACCATCCATGCTGGTATCCGAGGCAGCAATTCTTTTAGATAATTGTTTAGTAGAGTACAGTATAACGTTGCATGACTGCAGAAACCAATACTGAAGTCTGCTTTCATTTTGGGACCTAAACTGTTAGGGCCCTTCATATGCATTTCTATTGACGAATACATACAAAGCATATGGAAAATCCACATCTTCACCAGCAGAAAGTACTATGGTTATCTTAACAAGAATAGCTTAGAAGCATGGGAATCCTTTCTGCATGCACATAGCTGCCCGGATCCCCCTTTCTGTAACACTGCTGTTCAAGTCCTTGCATAGTTTCCAGCTCTCGATCTTCTCAAAGATTTGTACTGCACACACTGGTTATGCTTCCTGCATATGTGCTACAAGCTCTTCACTTTGGGCTGTATCTTTTGCCCCTAACGTAGTATCCAGGAACCTCAGGGTTTTATTTTAATGGCATCTATCTCATTAGTCGTTTCTCTATTGATGTTATTTTCTTAGACTTTAGCTAAGAATTTTTTCTCTATTCCTAAAGTCTTGAAGGTACATGCTGATATCTTCTAGATTCTTGAAGCCTTGTTTCTTTGGATTTCTTATGATTAGTTTGGATCTGGTATTTTTTTTTATCTGTTTTTGTTTGTTTGTTTCTAGTCATTCTGTTCTACGAATATCCAACAAGTCCAGTATTATTTATTGTCAGTACCATAATTTCCCATGGTGCACTGCTGTAAATCAAGCAGCTGACTTTCTGTTGGAGCCCTTAGACGCTGTTTCTTTGGGTCACATCGTTCATTTTAATTATGGTAATTTTTAAAAAGTGTTGACATATGTAGCTCTCTACTTTTGAAGGATACATTAGATATTCTAGCTTATTTGCATTCCCATATAAATTTAAAGATCAGCTTGTCAGTCCCACGAAATATTTGCTCTCGTCTTGGTTAAGATTGCTTTTAGCTTGGAGGCTTAGGTGAAAAGACTATGAATTTAAGATCAGTCTTGGCAACATAATGAGACCTGTTAAAAATTTCAACCAAACCAAACAAAAAAAATTACATGAAATTTATGGATCAGTTCAAGAATATGTATGGACTAAGAATCAGTAACAAATCAGGTGTTGGCGAATAGAGTCCAATACTAATGATATAAAATGTTTTCTTGTCATACTGTCTGATATCTAATTAGAATGTCCCACCACTTTAAACTTTATCTCTGTAAACAGTTTATTATAATTTTAGAATCACATAATGCAGTTGTGGAATGTTAAAATTTTTCTTTAGCTGATACGTAACAAGCTCTGATAATTTCATTTTTAAAAATCCAGTTGGATGAAGCTGGATATATTCTCCTTCGTATTCTGAATACGTTTAGGTGAAACAAGACTGTCTCATCCAGGGAACGAGAGGGAAAGACACCTGGCTAGGTGATAATGAAAGCAACATTGGTCTAGGGAAGGGATAACAGGCCCCAGAGGAAAGGTCAGAACATGAACACTGTCCAGGGGGGGGAAGTGCTGCTTCCCTTGTATGGGCCGCTAGCCAAGGCATGCTCTAGTTTGAAAGTCTAATGAAATTTAGGGCAGCAAGAAAGCCAGGTTAGAAATGACAGGATGAAAAGACAGGGTTAGAGAGAAAGAGAGGGAAAAAGACAAAAGGAGGCAGAGGGATGCATGCATATATGTATGGACACAAACCAGGCTGCAGAAGCTGTGCTGAGAGTTTGGTTTATGTTCCCCCCTCCCTTAGAGTTCACAAAACTTTTCCGTGGGGCCTCCTTCTGCAGATGTGCGACACCCCTGAAGGAAGTCTATATGGGGGCTCCACAAGAGTCACACCTCATCCCAAGGCACTGCCAGCCTTTGACAAGACTTCCTGTGAATTCTACACTTATGAAGACTTTGGTCTTTTAGACGGGCACCTCCTTTGTACAGGGAGAAGAGCCAGAGGCACCAGAGGAGTGAGTGTTCTCCAACATCTCACTTTGAGGATTTTATAGTTCTCAGAGGTAGCTCTATCACGTCACCATTTCTGCTCATAGAAGCAAACCTCTCAAGGACCGAGGAGTCTCACAACACACTCCTGAGGAGAGGAGGAGGTAGACAGGGCTATCCACAGAAAGGACAGCCTGGGGACAGCCCTTGCATGAGAAAGGGACCAGATGTTTACATATCATCCAGTCTATGCATCTCCAGGTTCTATATCTATGGATTCAAAGAAACATGACCAAAACTATTTCTAAAAATCTCATTTATACAGACTTTTGCGGGAATTATGGCCCAAACAATACAGTGTACCATCAATGTACGGAATATTTATGCTGTGTTGGGGATGGTAAATTCTCTAGAACTGACTTAAAGTATATAAGAAAATGTGGGTTGATTATGCATGAACACCACACTGTTTTATTTAAGAGACCTGATCCCTTCTAGATCCCAAGGGACAGCGGTACATTCTTCCCTCCTCTCCGTACATAATCTGAGGGGCCCGTATACATGGTCATTTCTTATAAGCTCCATCTTTGTGGTTATCTCCACTTCCTAGAAAAGTAGCTCTTCCACTTTTTCTTCACGTCTACCTCCACACATGTTTTCCCCCTCTAATACTGTTAATTACAAATTTACACTAATTTATACTGACTGTTCAGAAATGAGACTATAAACCACACTGGTTCAATATTTACTGGAAGGCTTCCTCTTTTTCCACTCAAGTCTAATGTGAGCTCATATCTCATACTAAATGTTTTCTTGTTTTCATTTAGAGATGTTGATACATCTGTATTTTCAAAGACATTGCTGATAAGTGTTAGAGGGATACAGTTAAGCATCATCTAACAAGAGCTTCTAGCTGGGCGGTGGTGGTGCATGCCTTTAATCCCAGCACTCGGGAGGCAGAGACAGGTGGATCGTTGTGAGTTCGAGGCCAGCCTGGTCTACAAGAGCTAGTTCCAGAACAGGCTCCAAAG
The DNA here is from genome assembly GCF_950005125.1 of Chionomys nivalis. Lineage (NCBI taxonomy): Eukaryota > Metazoa > Chordata > Mammalia > Rodentia > Cricetidae > Chionomys > Chionomys nivalis. The sequence continues at coordinate 142,821,295 of NC_080086.1, forward strand.
CTACCGAGAAACCCTGTCTCGAAAAACAAAAAACAAAAAACAAACAAACAAACAAAAAAACCCAAGAGCTTCTATAGAAGACAGTGAAAGCTAATAAAACAAATAATTTATAGTCTATTAGAAAGGGAAATCAGAGATTTTAAAGTGCCCTATTAACCCCCCAAATGAAAATGAAAAGAAAATAACAGATAATATGTAGAATGTGTAGAAAACAATGACAATAAGTCATAAAAATCCAATGCTGATAATTACATTAAGTACAAATGAGGTGAAAGCCTACAAATAAAAGGCACATTTTGTTAGTAGATAATAAAATACAGCCCAAGTACACAATGCTCACTTTCAATATAAGGGTTATAGAAATATTAAAAGTAAAATGGGAAATACATAAAATGCACAATGGGATGGAAACTATGGGCTTCAACATAAAAGACTTTGCTATAGTGATAAAAAACATATAACATTCAAGCCTTAATTTATGTGCAGCAAATAAAATAAGCTCACATTATGTGAAAATAAAATACCTGACAGAATCAGAGACAACCACATCTCTCCTCATAGCTGTAGATTCTTAGCAAATCTCTCTGTTTCTCCATAGAGTAAGAGTCAAAAATTTCAGCAAACATGTATGTGAATTGAAAGTAAGAGTAACAGACTTAATAAAGTTTATATACAAAGTATTCTGTGGTCAGAATCTGTAGAAGACACATTCCTGTGTGACATACTTGGGACGCTTACCAAAAGAACCACATTCTTGGCTTTACAGAAATATCTGAAAATATTAATCGCACATTGTATTACCTCACAAGAGTGGAACTAAGCATAAAGGCAGGAGTAACAAAGAGCACTGTGCAAAAGTCCCTACAGTTCGGTAAGCATCAGTGCTTCCGAGCAGCCCAGAGTAAAGAAGTAATTACAGTGAACTCTTAAGTAAGAAATTGAACTGCATGGTGAGAGTAAAATACATCAAACTTGTAGAGCCCAGTTAAATATGTGCTTAGAAAAATGTGCATAGCTTTAAATCTAGGTGTTAGGAGCGAAGAGGGAAGTGCACAGCCTACACAGTCACCGGCTAGCCTAGTGGTCTGGAGAGGAGTAATTAGCCTCAGCGGAAGTGAAAGGGAGTGATAAAAAGCAAAATCCAGGTACTAAGAAATAAAGAGAGAGAGAGAGAGAATAACCAAGAGTCAAAAGTCAATTCTTTGAAAATATTCATTCTGACCAATAAATTTCTATGGATATTATTCAAGAACATTGAGAGGAGAGACAGAGCAGAAGGGGATGGATAGATAGATAGATAGATAGATAGATAGATAGATAGATAGATACATACATACATACATACATACATACATACATACATAATAGATAGATAGATAGATAGATAGATAGATAGATAGTAGATAGATAGATGATAGATAGATAGTAGATAGATGATAGGTAGATAGATAGATAGATGATAGATAGATAGATACATAGATAAATACATACATACATACATACATAATACATAGATAGATACATAGATAGATAGATACATATGTGGATACATACATAGATACATACATAGATGGATGGATGGATGGATGGATGGATGGATGGATGGATGGACGGACGGACGGATGGACAGGCAGACAGATAGATAGAAACAGGACATGAAAAAGTTGACACTTGTAGAGGAAACCTCATAAGTTCAAGAAAGAAACAAAATCAGATTTAAGCCATGTCCTGCAGACAGTTGAAATGTAAGGGTAATCCCCAGCTCATACCATGAAGTCTGTACACTGTGATAGCACAAACATAGTGGGATACTGCAAGGAAGGAAAAATTGCAGGCTTAGATCTCTAATAAAAGTACATTTTCAAAATCTCCAATAGAACCGTAGAAAATGAACGCAGACACATATGGAAAGGGTTACCCTGTGTGACCTATTGGGCCCCTTCCATGTATTAAAGGTGGTTTTCTAGTTTCGGTCTGCTGCTGTGACAAAACACTGACCAAAAGCAGCCTGGGGTGGGGGGTGGGGGATTGATCTGAGTAACATTTCCAGCCTGCAGCTTATCACTGGGGGAAGTGGGGAAGGAGCTCAGGCAGAAAGTAAACGGGGAACGTTGCTCCCGGCTCACTCTGGAGTGTTTCATGCTTAGCTAGTTTTCTTAGGTGGCTCAGATCCACCTGCCTAGGGATGGTGCTGTCCACAGTGGGCTGGGCCCTCCCACATTCAAGACAACCTCCCCACAGATATGCCCACGGGTTATCTGATCTAGACAGTTCCTCAGCAGAGACTTCCTCTCAGATGACTCAGGCCAGGTTGACTTATCAGTTAACGCTAGCTAGGACAGCTGTTTTCACCTTTGAAGCAGCAATGCAGTTGGTCACACCTTTAGAAGAAAAGTTACCCCCATTGATTAACACCAACAGTGGCTGGGAAACATTGGACTAACAGCAACTGATAAAGACTCTTAGCAAACTAGACATTGAAAGGAAACTTGATATTGAGAAAGGGACTTTCAAAGGAAAGAAAGAAAAGAAATCTATCTTTAACATAGTACTGAAAAACTTGCTTCCCTCCTTAGTGGCCAAGGAGAGAGGACATCAGTGTTCTTGTACTCAGGACTGGCCATCCCAGGTCATTCGAAGACAGAGAAACCCCTAAGGCAAGTCTCCTTGAACACACCACAGAACAGCATACCACAGAGCCCTGCAGTATCCATGATAATACTTAGGGATCAGGAGAAGGATGGAGAACATCCAAGGGGCCTGGTAGAAGAAGACGCAAGGAGTTTATGTCTTAGAGAGAACTTCTTAACCCTTGCAGGCTTACGGACATGTGCGACATCAAGAAGAATTCTCTGGCAGATAAACGGCTTGGCAGGTAAACCACTCACCTTGCAAGTATGAGGGCCTGATCTCTGATACCCAGAGTCCACATGAAAAGCCAGGTATGCCAGGGCACTCTCGTAATCCAGAACTAGAGAGATGAAAGACAGAAACAGCAGATTCCTTGCAGTTCACCGGCCAGCTAGCCTTGCCTACATGGTGAGATTTCAGGCCAGTGAGATCCTATACAGATAGAAGATGGAGGAGCCCTGAGGAGCTCCTCCCAAGACTTCCTTGACCTCCACATGCATGTGCTGATGCATGTATGTATGCGCCCACACATGCATCATTCCCGCCGGCCCAGGTATACCAACACATCTGTATACCCCCCACAATGCACCCCACACATGTGAATCCACATCTGTGCACCCCTACATACATGTACTCACACAGTGCACCCCCAAACACATGTACTTACATACCTGCATATCCACACACGTGTACCTTCACATCTGTGTACCCACACATGCACGCACATTCACATAAATATACATACACACAGAGAGAAACAGAGAGACAGACACAGAGACGAGAGACAGAAAGTCATATAAATACACACACACACATACACACACATACAGAGAGAGAGAGAGAGAGACAGAGAGAGAGAGAGAGAGAGAGAGAGAGAATACTTGAAAGCATCAGAAAGGGCCCGTGAGCATTTGCAAGAAAGGAGGGGCTGAGCTGAGCCTGGGGTGGAGGAAGGGCAGGCTATGGGACTGGAGGAAGGTGTGAAAGAGGGCAGGATGCAGAAGCCAGAAGGCCGCGGGGAGGGAGGGGGGGGTCTGGTTTGGGTAGGAGAAAGAAGAGGGTCTGTAGAGTATTGTTCTGTGGGCCAGACATGCTCGTGCTTTCTATGGAAGACCTTCTCATTGAAGTGCCAAAAGAAAATGCCGGACGTTCAGTTCACTTTGATTGTTAAATAAACAATAAGGATTTTTGTTCTTGTTTCTATATTCCTAATATTGCCTGAGGCATGCTCAGTGAAAGAACTGTTGTTTAAACGCAAATTATTTGTTTGGGCATCACTAAATCTGAGAATTCTATTCCAATTATAAATTTGCGACTGTAAACTCACAAATGACGCTGAAGAATTTTGACGATAGCACAGCTATCATTCATTCATGACTCCATGTGTGTGCGCAGGTCACTGGTGGTCAGGAGAGGCGCTGGATCCCTGGAACTGGTGTTAAAGGTGGTTGAGAGCTGCCCTGTGAATTCATGAAACTGAACCTTGGTCCTCTGCAAAGACTGTAAGAACTATTAACCACTGAGCAATCTCTCCAGGCCCAGCACAAGCTGGACATGATGGTACAGGCTTGTAATCCTCACCCATACAGGAAGACTTTGAATTTAAGGAGTTTAAAGCCAAGCTGAGCTACATAGTGAGACCCTGACTTAAAAAAGCAAACAGAAGGCAAAAATAAACACACACATACTAGTTTCAAAAATTCTACTTACTTTCTTTCCTTTAAAACGCCCTTCTAATTTGTTGTGAGGGATTGTGGCCTGAATGCAGATTTTACATGAAATGAAAATGAAGGTATTTTCATGGGTGCCAGGGCAGCAAGGCAAGTGTGGCCTCGAGGAGGTTTTATGAGTGGGGACAGAGGTGCTGAACCGGAGCAGGGAAGCTGGGAGCACTCAACACAGTCTTCCAAGAAGGCAGTTTCCTGCTACCCCTAATGCAAAAACACAGCAAACACCTAAATCCCTTCTTCAGCTGCTCATTGGGAAAAACAAAACAAAACATTGTTTTAACACCTCTTAACTCTGCTTCCAAAACTTTCTTTTAAAATTCATAAGTCCGCTTGTCTAAAGATATACATACACATACACCAGACACATAGCAGGTTGATGTGCGAATACACATGTATTGCTGCTGCGTCCAACTCGGGGCCTTGTGTCTGCTGAGCTAGCAGCATACACTGAGCTGTAGCCCCAATCCTTGAGTTGTGGTTCTTATTCATATTTCATCTTTCTCATTCGGACTGTTTTCTCCCTAGAGTAAATTAGGTATTTCTTCTCTGTAGCCTTTTTGCACATTCTGTCAAGTAAATGAAACTGAATATATATATTGAAATACATATTGTCAATTCTTTGTAGCTTTAATATTTCTTTAAAATCAATTCTTAAATCTCCTGAAAAGGTGCATTTCCACGGCACACAGTTCCAATGCCTGGGGTTACTTTTAGTGCCTTTGGCCACGTGTAGACCAACCTGTGAATCCCATGCATTCTACCCGTGTGTTCTACAGTCTCCCTGTTTCTACCTTCGTAGAAAATATAAAACTCCTTTCATAAACACGAGCTACAATATGTCCCAGGCACCGCATTTAAAAGATTGTTTGCTTTGCAGAAGTCTATCTCCACTGAGGAAGTCCGAAGAAATAGCCTCAGGAGCCACTGTCACCGCTGAATAGAATTTATTCAACATTCACTGCATGGAAAATGCTCCAAAGATTTGTGCTGTTTATACAGAATGAGTTATAAAATGTGTGGTCCACTGAGAGAAAAGAGAGTTTATAGCAGAGACCCCCAAAGCCCCAACTGCCCCCAGGAGAGCCCCCAGCTCACCCAGTCACCCTGCCTTAACTTCACGAACAAAAAGCCCTGTATAAATAATGCCGAGGAGATGCAAAGACGTGCTGACCTTCAAGCGCCCTCCGAATAGCTAAGGAGGTGACCTGCACGTAGAAAAAAGAAGGTCATAATGAAACCATTTGTTTTATACAATTAATATGTTCTAAAGGTGAAAGCAGGCACGAGCAGAACACTTTAATGTGTCTTTATTTGTATGATAGCGTTACAGAGTATCAGTGAACGTCTTGAAGTGAAAACAGAAAAGCCAAATTTTGCAGTCTTCATCTGCCACTGAGAAGACTGCAACCGCAGTATGGTTTTCAAGCAGGGGTTCACTCACCTGGTGATAGAACAGTTACAACAGCCAGGCTGGTGACTGTGGATGTCTAATGAGACTACCTTAGACCAGCCCCAAGGAGCAGAATCTAGAGTGTATTATCCATTGAGAAATGGTGAGTCAAATGCTTAACATCGTTTCTCTTAGTCTCCTAATTAAAAGGTTTGAGCCCGATTCCATCTCTTAGATTGTTCTAGCCCAGTCACAAGAGGAATCCTACTTGACGTTAAGACCTGTTAGAAAGTCAGAGTAATTTGGGATGGGATGGTCTTGGTTCAGAATAATAAATCTTGATCTGTGCAGTAGTACAACCTCCTTCCCTTGGCAGTGTGATAGTTGGGAAGAAAGAAGTACCATAACAAAGACAGTCAGAGAAGTGGCTCCTTTCAATAACGGAGAAGGAGGGACTTGCGAGTTTTTATTTTGGATGAGGAGGTCATTTATGATTATCTAAAGGTTATCTGGGCTTATTATCTTGTTTCAAGGATAGATACTTCATCATCATCTTATTTATGATCAAAGAATCTTACAAGAGGGGCTGGGAAGAAAGAACACTGGCTGTGCAAGCATGATGACCTGAGCCTGGGTCCTCAGCACCCATGTGAAAGCCAGGCATGGCCACTAGCATGTACAGCCCCAAGGTGGGAGGGATTCAACTATACAAACCTAGTGGGAAAATGGGAAACCCCATGCTCAAAGAAAGACCCTGCCTCGAAGGAACAAGATAACACATGCTTGCAAGTGTTTGCAGATACTCTTGTATGCATGTACATGCAACACACAACACCCACACCCACACCACCCAATCACTGAACAGGTTTTGGAGATCATTGCTTTCCTCTCTGAGGTCAGAGCCATAAGTGTCCCACAGAAAATTGGCTGTCCTTATGCCTGAGTTCCCCTGGGAACCTCTTCAGAGTCCATCTCCAAGACCCTCCCATTATCCTCCCTCTTTGCTGGTTTCCTGCTGTCTACCTTTCCAGTTGACCATGCCTTTGAACTTCAGCCAGACTGTCCTGGAAGGCTCAGGGGTTGTCACGCCCACTCACAATGGATATACCAGTTCTCCTAAGACTGGATGTCATTTTCAGTGACATCCAGGCCCACTCCCCTGGTCCAGAGAAAGGCAAGTGGCAAATAAGTCAAACTTTGGATGAATCAGGTACAAGGTCTCCAGAGTTCCTACTTATGGGGCCTTTAGAGCTTCAAACAATCAGAGAGCAGAGATGCTACCTCCAGGTAGCTTGGCCCACTAGCTCCAGGTTTCACCAGCCCCATCCCTGGCCTTGGGTCTGTGCTCTGGGCTGCCTCATCAAAGAGGCCTTTGCTAACTGATGTCTGAAGGAGAACCTTCTACACTCTCACCTTCTCACCCTACTGCAGTTTTCTTGATGGCACTAAGACCAATTCATGTATTAGATATCTCCTTGTAAACAAAAACGTCAAGCAGGAACTGGGTCTTTTTTTCTCATTTGTTTCTACCACTGAACATGGTTCTTCTTTGTATTTCATTCCTTTTGTGTGTGTGCCTCTGTGTGTGTGTGTGTGTGTGTGTGTGTTTGTGCGTGTACGTGTGTGTGTGTGTATGTGTGCACATACACAGCCTGGGTTTGGTTGATCCAGTAAAACCCACTGGTCAAGTATTGCTTGTACTGGCAATAATAAACAAAGCCATGCATTTTCTGGTAAAAACGCAAGAGCGCTTAGCCCCTTCTATGTAAAGGATGGTATCACTCTGTGAATTGGTTTGAAAATCTTTTTAAATATTGTTTTAGTATCTGAGCCATTTAATGTGCATTTTGGGTATGATTTACTAAGTCCACTTAATGAAAGAAGGACCCATCTGAGGTTTCTGCTACCATGGGTGGAACACTGCTGAACAAACCCGAGAGTGGGCATGCAGGGAAGGAAGCAGAGGCAGGCAGTGGACAGAGGAGAGGGCTGTACAGGTTCCTCAGGGGCTGTGCAGCCTCTTCAAAGTGTTGAGAATTTAGGTGCCCAACATTTTGTTTTGCCTGGAACTGAACAAGGGGTGTGTGTGTATGTGTGTGTATGTGTGGATTGTGTGTGGTGTGTGTGTGGATGTGTGGATGTGTATATGTGTGTATGTGTGGATGTATGTGTGGATGTATGTGTGTGTATGGGTGTATGTACGTGTGTGTATGTGGATGTGTGGATATGTTTGGATGTGTTTGGATTGTGTGTGGATGTGTGTGTGTGAATGTGTGTGTATGTGGATGTGTGTGTATGTATGTGTGTGTATGTGTGTGTGTGTGCTGAGTGTACAGCAGTTAATGAATGGAGAAAAGGAAAATAGGAGAGTGCACATTCTCTCCACGGGGAGATCTCTCTCTCGATCTCTCTCTCTCTCCCATTGAAGTCCGTCATCCAAACTGAAGGCAGAACATGAAAACCAGAATCAACGGGGCCCGCATTTCCTGTGATGTTCCCTTCACCATGCTCAGTAGTGAATATCTTCTTGAGCAGCACTGCCTTTTGTCTGACACCCTGGAACATTTTCTCATGAATTTGCTACTTTTTCCCCACTGGTGAGGCCTCTGGAACGGAGACATGCTCTTGCGACGGGTTTTCCTCATTAGCAGAGAGAATGCAGGCGCTGATTTATCTCTAAAGCCCCTGGGATGACTTCTGTGCTTAGATGTCGAAGAATTTCTCCTTCTTCTTCTAAACCATTAATTTTATCATTATGGAAATAGCTCCCATAATGGATAAAACATTGTCAACTGAATTTGACAGACTATTAAAACACTTCTGAAGGTTTGTAAGCTCAGGCTCCCGCCTCTTGGGACTTACTTAAAACACGTGCACCCATATTTATATTCTCTCTTAAATGTCAATGGAAAAATATCTTCCTGATAAGGTCTTTGTAACGCATCCAGCCAGTAATCAAGGATCATGTCCCTCCAGTCCTCAACTGAGACATGCTATTATTCATGAAATAGGGCTGTTCATTCATCTTTCCCACTAACTGTGAAATCTGAGACTTCCAGAAATAGGAAAAGACCACCCTGCAAAAGGTATTTCTCAGAGGCCAGCAGATCTCTGCGAGTTCAAGGCCAGCCTGGTCTATGTTCCAGGACTATATAGAGAGACCCTATCTCAAACAAACACAAACGAAAAGGTATTTATTTGCTTGTTGTGTGATAAATATTTTTATGACATTTAGAATTTCAGCTAATAATGAATCCACACACAGCGGCAAGGGAACAACAGAGATCTGTGTGCCTTGACCTAGCAGATCCCAATGACACAACTGTGCAAAAACCAGGACAGAGTCTGGAGAGAAGGCTCAGTAGCTCCGGGCACTTGCTGCTCTTCCAGAGGACCAGAGTTTGTACCCAACACCCATGTCTCTCACAACCGGTTGTAACTCCAGCTTCCAGGGATCAGATGCTTTCTTTTGACCTCCTATGCTCCTGAACTCACACGTGCACAGAACCACACAGAGACACACACATTTTCCCATAGTTTGAATATTTAAACTTTTTGAAAATCTCTAGGGCAATATATCAAGTATCTTATGAACATTGGTAAATAGGGATCTTGTTCCTGTGTTACTTGTATGCAATCACATATGTGTTGAGAACAATGTAGTTTTACCATGTGTAGACTGTCCTGCTACAGTTGAAGCAGAGAAAACGTTCAACACTGCAGATTTGCCCAGGTTGGCCTTCTGAAACAGTCTCTCTCTCTCTCTCTCTCTCTCTCTCTCTCTCTCTCTCTCTCTCTCGACGGATTTTTTCTGTAGCTTTGGGGTGTGTCTGGAACTAGCTCTTATAGATCAGGCTGGCCTTGAATTCACAGATATCCTCCTGCTTCTGCTTCCCAAGTGCATTAAAGGCACGTGCCACCACTGGCTTCTCTGTCTTCTTTCTCTCCTCTAGGGTGTTGGTTTTGTTGTTGTTGTTTGGGTTTTTTTGGGGTGTGTGTGATTTTTTTCTTTTAACTTTATTGATGAATAATTACAAACTTAAGAAAATAATTTGTCTCCTATTTGAACAAGGTGCTCTCCTGGTGGCAGATGCGGACAGCCTCATTTCTGAACCTGAGCTAGCTTTCGGCCCCCACTTACCTCAGCAGGCGCTTTCTGCAGCTCCCTATCTCCATAACCCTGTCTGTGGCTTTGCGTTCAAGCAACAGCACTGAAGGAATTAAAAAGGAGGCATCTTGAGGCATCATGGGACCGGACACTTCACTGCTTGGAAATATTTAGGTAAAAAAATCATCAATTAATATTCCAAATTTTCACATAAATCAAGACTTTTCTCCCAAATTCAGGAGTTCCATTGCAAGTTCGAAGTGACAGCATTCAGAGTGCAGGTTTAGCTTCTCACTGGGACAAGGGTGTCACCAGTCTCTAGAATAGCCACATCGTGCTAAAATATGAGGATACCCCAAAAAACGTTTTTAAATAGATATAGCAAGTCAGTTACAATATTTAACCTTTATTAGAATCTAATGTGATATATCCAGGCTGACATCCCCCATCTGCTACTGTGGATACTTTTGCCCATCAGATATTAAAGGCCAGCAAGGAAGCCCTCGAAGTCGGCCAAATGACTTGATAAAATATAGTCTCCTTGTCACCCTTAGTGCTTAAATAATTCATTGCCAAACTGGGTGGCTCTCAGAGTTGACATTTACTGCTGTTTGCTGCAAAAGAGATTACAACCTAAGACGAGGGCTAGAGCTGTCATTACCCCTGCCAACCAGGAGAACAAAGGTCTGGGTTCAACCCCTGTGATTCTCTTGCTGCCCTGTGGCTCTCAAGACAGATGGTTTCAAGCAGTGGGCTTCTAGAGAGACACTCAAGAAGTGTTTACCCAGTGGTCCCAATAGCCCCTGCATTTACAGACACTCAAACCCATGCAAACACAGAAAGCTTAAAAGGTCCTTCATTTCCCCACCACCCCGCCACCTCTCATGCTGTCCTTTGTCTCTTTTTTCCCAAAGTCTCTAGGTTAGAAACAAAAGAGATGGGCCTTCTGTACACGAGGAAATCATATCTGCAGTGGGAATGAGTTGTTTTGGTTTTTAAACTTACAAAGATCAAATTCAGCAAAGACACATTGAGTTGAGTCCCTTAAATGTTTATGGCACTATAGTGTTGCTTTAGGGGACACAAGGTGAATCTCTCCTCTTTCTAAGGAGGAAACCACTATTTCCGGAGCACTTGTACAAGCCAAGCTTTTTGTACTTATCACTTCCTGTGATCCCATGACAATATAAAGAAGGTATTAGAGCTTTCTATGCCGGGAAACATAGCCCAGGCATGTTGAGGGGCTCGCCCAGGCTCACTCAGCTGATAGGAGTTTGCAAAGCTGGGGTTCACACCAGGTGGCTCTGACTCTGGCAGTGGCTCTGACTCTGTCAGCCAGGCTCTTTCCACCCTGCATCATTTAAGGAGGGCTCACAAAGGAAAGGTCTCTAGAACACCGTGGAAACATGGAAACCTAAGTCACGGTAAAGCTAATACAAAGCAGACTTTAGTAAACTGCGGAAGAAATGTTCAATTGAAGGATTATAAAGAAATTTAATCTGTGGCTGATGGAGTGGCCATTGTGATAAACATGTCAATGAAGCTGTCGTCCCGGCTGCTGAGGCTGCTGATGACACGTGACTTTTAGCTTCCAGTTCCTTCTGGAATTTTCCCTTCCCGAGAAGCTCACGTCCACTGACCCACTGATGTGTGAGCCAAGGCCTGACCACAGAGTCTTGCTTTCGAAGTTCATCAGGACTGTGCTGGTTCCAGAAGGCCCTCATCTGCCTGTTAGCTGCAGCTTCCCTTCCCTCCTATCTGGAGGCAAGGATGCACAGGGCTTTGGGAGTCAAGAATGGAAGCGAATAACTGGACGTCACTGGGCAGATGGTGCTTCCTTCAGCAGTTCTGTGGGCAGAGGATTAGATTTTTCTGGAGAAAAAGCTAGGTTGAAGGCGGGCTTTATCACTTACTGTCTGAGGAGTTTGAGGGCATCACTTCATCTCTCCAAACCCCAGCTTCTTCTTCTGTTAAGACAACACTTACAGTGTTGAATGTCTGGAAGTTTTGTGGCATTAATACACACAAACACACACACACATACACATATATACACAAACACATATACACACATACATAAACACACAGAGACATATATACACAACATACACACATACACGCATATACACACATACATAAACACACACAGACATATATACACAAAACACACACACACATGCACACACACAGACATACACATACAAACACACACAGACATACACACACAAACACACATACACACACACATCTCTCTAACTCTAAATCAGTGTTCTGTATCTCAGTCTGTTGGTTGTGACCCCTTTGGGGGTCAAATGACCCTTTTACAGGGCTCACATACCAGATAGCCTGAATATAAGATATTTATATTACAATTTATAACAGTAGCAAAATTACAGTTATGTAGTAGCAACGAAAATAATTTATAGTTGGGGATCACCACAACATGAAGAGCTGTGTTAAAGGGTTGCCACATCAGGGAGGTTGAGAACCACTGCTCTAGACAGATGTGATTTCTAACTGTGAAGCTACAAAGGCCTGTAGCAGGGCTAGCAGAGAGTAAACAGCCTCCCTCCTCTTTCCTCAGCCTGTTTCTGTAACTGAGGTTTTATTGGAACACATTTGCATCTGTTCTTCAGATATTGTCTATGACTGCTTCTAAAATATAGCCTGAGACAGAGGGAGTTACCATAGAGACCGTATGTTGCCCCTACACCTGGAATATCTACAGTCTGGCCCTTCAGGAGAACTTTGCCTCTCCTGACCTTGAATGCCATAGCAGAAGCAACAGTGGAAGCCTGGTAAAAGGACAGAACAGGGAGAAATTTACAAGATGCAGCAACCACTCAAGCTTAGTGGTGGCAAAGGTACAAGATCTCTAGCCTTGGTCATTTCTAGAAAGGAGACATCTGATTGAAAACTAGAGGTTAGTGGTCTTTACCAGCATATCCCTGGAGGTCTTGTAAGGGATAAAGATTTGGAAGTCAGAGATGTTTGGAGAAAACCAGGTTGAAGAAATTGAAGGCTTCTCCATTGCAGGACTCGTCAGTGGCTGTGGCATGTCGGTAAGAATCGGGTATGCCTAAGCAGTAGATAGATACAGGTGACTGGGTAAGGCTTGAAGAAATCACCTGCCCAGGGTTCAAAGAGATGCTTTGGAGCAGAGGCTGGCATCACATCCAGAAACCCCAATGGGAGGTAGCTGCCAGTGATGTTGGTGGGATGGTGGCGGTGTGTGGTAGTAAAAACCATCACTATAGCCAAGTGGACCTTCAATAGTTGATGCTTCTTTTTTTAAAAAATATTTTTATGGTTTATTTAACTTTATTTTTTTTTATGTACATTGGTGTGAAGGTGTCAGATCCCCTGCAACTGGATCTTCAGACAGTTGTGAGCTGCCATGTGGGTGCTGGGACTTGAACCCCCATCCTCTGGAAGAGCAATCAGTACTCTTAACCCCTGAGCCATCTCTCCAGCCCTAGTTGATGCTTCTTAAAAGGCTGTAGTAATGCTTAGTCTGATCAGCTGGCATCAAAATAACCCTACATCAATCCCCAAAAGCACGGCAGTTTAAAACACAAAAAGAAATAGCTCAACGGTTAAGGGCTGACGTCCTGAGTTCAGTTCCCAGCAGCCACATGGTGGCTTACAACCGTCTGTAATGGATCTGATTCCCTCTTCTGGTGTGCGTGAAGAGAGGTCACTCATATACATAAAATAAATATTTTAAAAAAGAAAAAACCACAAAACATCTCCATGCTGGCTATAACTTTGATAACTATAGATAGCTTTCACATCTCTAACTCTGATTGCGGGCTGCAGGTTCAAATCAGACCTACTCGAAGGAACACTTGCCTTTCTGGGACCAGAAGTCTATCACTGGCATAGTCTACTCCTGTGGAGCAAGTCTCTGCATTATATCTGCTAACCATATCCACTAAACCCACTGCCCAAAGCAAGTCACATGGCTGAACCCGAACCCAGGGGCCTGGATGTCTGTTCCACCTCTACAGAGGTGAAACACAATTGCCCAGTAAAACGCATGAATCCAGGGAGGAGTAAAAGAATGGAACCAGTTGTCAGTCTACCAGGACCCAGACATGAAACTCATCACAGAGCAGACAACAAACATTTAAGGTCTTCTGTCCAAATACACACAGAGCGCTGTCATGAGTCTTCAAGTTTAGTCAGTATGATTTCCCTAGAGGTTTTCTTACTCATTCAGAACTCATACAAGTTTTGGCTCAACAAGATGGACACTCCCAGGTTAGCTGAGTGTTTGTGGATAAGTCAGGAAAAGCCAGCAGGCTCCTCTTGTACTCCTTCCCAAGCCGAAGAGTTGCACACCTGCCCTCTCTCCTGGTGCCCTCCGAGTTTCTCTGCTACACGCTCTGCTTCTTGTCCAGCTGCTTCTGGATCACCTCTCTTGGTTGTGGTGCTAACCTGGGGCAGATGGGATAACCTGAGCTGGGTTCAGGCTCCCTGTGTTCCAGACACCTATCTGTGAGCCCCTTTAGTTCATTAGGATCCTGGAACAGAATTGATCTGAGCAGCCGTTGGTGCCATCTGGTAGACTTAGAAGAGCTAGCCCTTCAGGAACTCTGATATCTAAAACACACGTAGTGTCTTTGTTCAGTGTGTTTAAGTCCTATCCTGGAAAGGACATTTCCACGGTTAGAACCCTGAACCTGACTCTGTCCTCAGCAATCCCAAGTCTCCTGGGGAGGTCAACCAGAGCCCTCAGTAGCTCCTAGGTCCTCTCTGAATGACACTTCAGTAGGTGAGAGAGTGAGGGGGGACATCCCCTCCTCCCAGATTTGCAGTAATCCTCTCCGAGTTTTGGAATCTCCCAGGGTATTTTTCGTCTCTCCTCTGGAATGCAATGGATGTTTGCATGTGTCTAAGGAAGACACAGTTAATCTCAAGACACATAAAATAGCAGGCAGCTCCATGGTCATTGGGTGTTTAACAAACGCAACTAATCATTTCTAAGGGGCGGTGGAAAGGACCGTGGCCACAGTGGAGGAGGGGAGAGTGACGGGCCGCTGGCCTTTGTAATTGTCTGACAGGCTGTTAAAATGAATTCAAATACTGTAACAAAGAGAAATGTTTGTGTCTTCTTTGTACCTTGGAAAAGGCTGAAAAAATTCCTTTAAAGCCCTGAGGGTTGTTACAAGATCCAGCTCGAAGCATTGGCTACTAAATTTTAGATAAGAACTTAGGGTCCAGAGGCACCTAGAATGCAAGGGCCCAGCTGAGGAAACACAATAGCCTCTTGTTCTTCTATGAATGATGTGTGTGTGTGTTCCGTGGTTTCCGACCATTGGTGTTAAAGTTGTAAGGAGAAAGTGTCTCTTCTAACACTGTGTACAACCTTGTTGCTGGTTATTGGCACCACAGTTTCTATAACGAGATTTACTAATGTGTACAACCTTGTTGCTGGTTATTGGCACCACAGTTTCTGTTATGAGATTTACTAATGTGTCCAAGCAACATTTATTAAGCCCAGTCACCATCACCTGTCATTTATTCCTTTGTTCCTGGATTGAATTCATCTTATTGAAAATATGGTATTGGGAGCCCAAGGCCTTTTGGGGATTACTGCTTGCTGTTCAAGTCAAGGCAGTAATGGACACCAGTCACCAACTGTGCTGTTCCAGGCCATCCTAGACACTGAAAGCATGTCTGTAATTCAAATAATAGAAATTATACCTGGATACAATCGGATTAAGACTACTTGTGCTGGTCAGTTTCCCACTGCTGTGACGAAACCCCTAAGGCAATGAACTTAAAAAAGAATTAAAGTTTCAAATGACTGAGAGTTTCAGGGGCCACTGTTTGGGTCTGTGGGAGCATAGAACGTCATGGCAGTGGCAGCGTATGGCAGAGAAGATGCACCCATCTGAACCAAAGAAAGAAGCCAGAGCTCTCAACATTCCTTTCAAGGCCAGGCCCATGTTATCTAACTTCTTTCCCATGGGGGCCACCTCTTTATGATCCTACCACATCCCCCAAGCTTCATAGACTGGGAGCTTGGCCTTTAGGTGCAGTAGGCTCTAAGGCGTAACAATATTTTGTTATTAAACATTAAGAGTTATGCACATGCAAGTCACCATCTGGCTGGGTTGGGTTGACTGTCCTTGGCTGTCTGCACCTTACTTCTTTGAAAGAATCTCAGGGGAACCACCCAAAGATCTGTAGCACAGCCATCAGTGCCTAAAGTTCTCCAGGAACTTCCTCTGTCTTTCAATTTTAAAGACTTTTAATGTGTGGTATAGATATAATCTCATATCTGCTTGGGCACAGATAATTCATTCTTCATTCTGAGCTTCAATGAACAGTCCTAGTAGTTATCTAAGGGGCTTTTCATACAGTGCTATATTAAACCATAAAAGAAAATCCTGGGTACTATGTGTACGTGATTATTACTATTAAAGATTCTCGTTTTCAAACACACTTTAGATTTAAACAAGAACCCTAACTGATGTATATTTTATGTGAAGAAAATAAAAATAATTAGCTAGCCAGTAATCAGAATTTCAAATACGTGTGCAGGCTTGATGATACACACCTGGACCCCCAGTACTGGAGAGGCTGAGGCTGAGGGATTGTGGGTTCCAGGTGAACCTAGACTACAAAGCAAATCCAAGTCTACCTGGGATATACTGAGACCAAGTTGCAAAAAAAGAAACAGACACAGAAACTTCAGCCATACTTAACTAGCTATTAATGTCAAGAAAACTAAACAATTTTGGTCAATATTTCAGTTTGGCCTGGTAAGAAAGGAACTTTCCATTGAGGCAAGTTCTTCCTCTCCACAGTGGAATATGCTTCCGTTTCTTCCCTCTCAATAGCAGAAAGAGCATATATCATTATCAACCAACTTGAGGGAAATTCACGGGTTAATGCTCAAGCTTTGGCTCAGAGATCTGGAGTTGAAATTGCTATTTGTTGCTACTGACTGCCCCGTTGGGTATGAAGAGGGAAAACTCAACAGTCAGCTGTGCTTTCCAAACTCCTGTGTTGTACAGACTGAGTTAATTCTCTTTGGAAAACTGGAAGGCATGAATAAAAACTTAGCATAAAGCCAGATGCACCTCATGTTTAAAAGACGACTTCCCATTGGCTCCTCTCTACTATCAAACCCTAAAAACCCATGTGCTAGCAAGCTGACTAGCAGACTGTGGTCGTTGGCCGCCACATGCACTTCCAGTGTCCATATTGAGGCTGAGTGTGCTGGCCCAGGGTAGATCCAACTGTGGTAGGGAACTGAGAAATGGCCGTTTGGAGACCTGTCATTTGGTGTAGCCACATCCCATGTTGACAGACAGAAGAATATCCAAAGAGAGGCAATGCTGGTCGGGCCTGAGAGGGCAGACTGATTTCTTCATCTGCTTTTTACCTGCACCCTTTCACTGAAGCTGCTCCCATGGCGCTGTACTCAAAGTGTACGATGCTGTACTCATAACCATATGTGTTTAATCCTGTACGCAGCGCCGTCGGAGAGAATGCCGTGCTCTGATGGAAGCTATCCAAAGGAGAAGTGCTCAGAGGCTGGTGCCTGGCAGGGACTTTAGATGTGCCATGAATGTGATTGAGAAACTGATTTTTCTTTCACTTTTCGCTGAGCACATACAGAGTTTCCCACCCACCCTTCCCTTGTCCAAACGAATCAAGGGCGGAATTAGCCTCGACACAGCGCTGCGGTACCTTGCTGACACAGTGCGCAGTACCGGTTCATTTGCCTGCAGCTTTATTTGGATTGCGCCGGCCTCCACACTGTTATTTTCCACCTTGCCTTTAGTCATCTTGTCTCTTTAGTCTTAAGACCCTAATGTGTAGTTGGGTTTCCTCTTAAGTGGCTTATGGCGAGTGGCTCCCAGTGAGCGGCATGGTCGTGCAGGGCACAAAGCCCGATCCTACCTCTTCCCTAATTAATTTTGATAGTACCCCAAAGTGAGGCGTCGTGACTTCCAAGCTACAGAGGAGAAAATGGGATGCTGCCTGGCTGTGACTTATGCTCCTCATAGCACCAGTGAGTGGCAGACAGAGTGTCTGAAAGCTTCCAGGGTCTCCTGACCCTCAGTGACATGCACTTTCCATCCTCCTGCAGCCTCTTCCCCGTAGTGACAAGGATGACTTAAAACTCACAGGAGACGGTGCCACGGCGTTTATTACTAAGATATGTGGGAAATTTTACGTCCTTGGGTAGCGTTCAAAACACAAGCAGCCCTTTGGAATGGAAAAGGTCCCGATATTCTGGAAGAATGGTTCTTCCTCTTGATGACCTTCAGATCGATGCTGGATCCAAAGCCCCAGTCCCGGGACCTTGTCTGTATTTTACACTCTCTCCCTGAGTGAGCTCATTCAGCTCTGTGGCTTTAAATAACACCGGCAAACGGATGATGCGACTCAGATTTATAACTCTGGTCTAACCTTGCCCTGCAACTCCACCTGTTTCTCTCCTGCAGCCTCTCTTCGGAATTCTGCTTCTACTTTTTAATTTTGAGTGGAAACATAAGAACTACATGTTTGCACACAGAGACACATGGTGGAGTGCAATGATCCAAGACACACGTATGCATACAATGTACCATGACTAGGTCAGGACATTTAGTATTTCTTTACATAGGTACCTTTTAAAACTTTTTAAATTAGTTTAAGTATTGAGCTTTTGAACCCTCCCCTTTCCATTTATTTTAGTATATATGTAGTAAATTGTCAAAGCTAGGATCCTTGATTTTTTTTTTATTTGCTTCTTATTGCTGTGATAGACACCAGAACCAAAAGCAACTCAGGGAAGAAAGGGTTTACGGGATTTCCACATCGCAGGACATCATCAGTGAGTGAAGTCAGGGCAAGAACTCCAAGTAGGGACCTGGAAGCAGGAACTGATGCAGAGACCATGGAACAATGCTGCCTACTGGCTTGTTCTCCGGAGCTAGCTCAGCCATCTTTCTTTTCCACCAAGAATCACTTTCCTGGCAACAGTACTGCTCTCAGTGGGCTGGGCCCTCCCACATCAATTATTAATCAAGAAAATGTCCCATAGATGTGCCCGCAGGCCAGTCTGAGGAAGGCACCTCCTCAACTGAGATTTCTTGTTCCTGGATGTGTCTAGATTTGTCCAGCTGACAAAAAACCCCAACCAGTACTTGATGTTGCCATCTTAGCAATGACACAAGCTATGACCAAGTTAGCTTGATTCCCCTCTCTTGTCCTCCCTCCCAACATCACTCTGTTCAGACCAGGTCCCTGTCATGCCCCTCCTTTCTCTCCCAGGTTGCTGGCTGCCATAATTTCCAGCTCATCCATCGTCAATCAAACCTTATGATTTCCCTCACGGTAACATGGAATGGCTCCCTCTGCTCTTATAATCCAATCCAACCCCCCTTCCCTCCAGTGCCGTCAAGAGCCCTGGAGGACCCGCCTAGGGCTCTGATTTCGTTCCCTCCTGGCCTCACTCCCCTTGTTCTGGCTAGTCTGCATTCTCTCCAGCAGAAAGCACAAACTCTCCATCTAAGGATTCAGCCCCTTCCTTGCTTCCAGCTGCTGTTCTTTCTGTTTGACTCTGGTGCAGATCCTGCCAAGGCTGCTTCTGCTGTTACCGCTTATTGTATCTCTCACTACTGGAGACCTCTCCTGATTGCCCAGGCTCCTTCCCATGCTGCCCCAGAGATTTTCTTAGCAGCACTTAGCCACCGTCTGAACTTATCTTATTTGTTCATGTTGCTCCCTGGTTACCCCTCTAGACTTCATCACCGTATGACCACGGACCTGTTCTCCATGAGGCCCCTTATCTCTAGTGCCAGGAAGTCTGTGCTTTTTTTATGCTCCAAGCTCAATAAATACTGTGAGTGAGTGCATGGATTCAGGTTGACCTGCAAAAGTCATGGAGAGGCTTTCCTATTGGCTGTTCAAAGACCCTCTCCATGTTTTCTGGAGACACAGTCATCTTGTGATGTATTTCAGGTGAACTTTGAACTCCTAATCCTCATGTGTCATTACCTAAAAATTTCTAGGCCTGAGCCACCATTTCTGGGTCCAGTGGTTTTCTTTGTTAGACTCCAGGACTGGCCCCTCATTGAATCCACATCTCTAGAGAGATGATCAGCCACAGCTCACTTGGGCTCCTGGTCATATTGATAACTGAAGCCGTACTAGAAATGAAAGTGATTATGTTATATAAGCCAGATCACAGCAACCATCAATACTATCAAGTCCTCACAGACTTAACAGAGTGGTTATTACACACCCTCCTTAGAGATCTCGTCTGCGTGCGGCACCCCAACCACGCATACTGTTTGCATGCTCTGTCTCTGCTCCTCAACACCTGGCTTCAATTTTCACAGCAGGGAAAGGGGGAGCTGGCCATTCACAGCCCTCCCCAGCCCCACTTTGGAATACTGTGATCTAGCAGTGGCAAATATCATTTCTGATGACAGCCATTGCTGAGGGGCTGTCAATGGGACCCTGATTGCAAATGCAGTATTATGTATTTGAGAAGTAGGAAATCTGTTAAAGTCTACCCTGGAACACAGGTAATACAATCAACACCCATCCAAGGGTGTAATCTCAAGTTCTGTCGAGGCAGGGCATTGTGATACGCACCTAACATCACAGCCCTCGGAAAACTGTGGCAGAAGAACCATGAGCTGAAGCTAGCTTGAGCTACATAGCAACTTCAGGTCAGCCTGAAAGACAGAGCAAGGCCTTCCCTGAAAATACGTGCATAACTGCTCTCGCTTCCTGTCAGCTGCTGGGATTAAACACCCCGAGCTAAAGCAACTTACGGGAAAAGAGTTGGTTTGGTTGATTCCTGAGGGAAGTCCAGGAAGAACACAAGCAGGAGAACAAGGAAAAACAGAGTGGTGATGTTCTATGATCCACCTTAAACCTTAGATGCCAGCCACATGGGGAGGAGAGCAGGACCAGCTTGCAGCCATGGAGTCTTGGCACAGGTTCTGCTAAGAATGGTTCCTGGAATAGGTCCCGAGGAGGGCCTTTTATTTTCTTCCTGGTATCTGGTTTCTGGTATCATTAACTCAGCAAGAGCATTTTGGGTTGGCAACAGGTTAGAAGCAAAGGGAAGAGGATGCCCAGTTCTGCTGCTGACTTCTCATTTTGGTGATGCTCACCATCTGTACAAGTGCCCATACAAGAGACCAATCCATTCTGGAGAGAAGTTCATGCCACTGACACAAGAATGGGGGTTGTCCAAGGCTGCTCATCTCTTGAGAAACATGGTACT
Source organism: Chionomys nivalis (assembly GCF_950005125.1). Taxonomy (NCBI): domain Eukaryota; kingdom Metazoa; phylum Chordata; class Mammalia; order Rodentia; family Cricetidae; genus Chionomys; species Chionomys nivalis. The sequence continues at coordinate 142,842,402 of NC_080086.1, forward strand.
TTGGGGCAAGAGGATGATCATTTAAGAGGCCTTGTTCAAAATCATGGAAATGGTGATATACAGAAAGACATCCAATTGTGGCTGGGTCCAGTGGAAGGTGTGGCTGTCAAGGAAAATATCCATGGAGGCAGTTACATGGAAGTCAGCCCTAGATGCTGCAATCCACTTGCAGATCAATGATGATGGCGAGAAAACAGTGGGGGACTGGCTACAGGGTGAGGGCTGGTGGCAAGGCAGGGACTCACTACGTGTGTGTTGGGTTGGCATACTCTATTTGATTGTTAGCCTTGTCCTTAGTGCAGGGGACCATGGGTGCGGGGAAGAGATGTTAGAGACGGGATGAGGTCTTTCACTTGACTAGGAGGTTCTTTTCTTTTTCCCCCGTCTGGCTGCCTTAGCTGTGGCCAAGGGTCTACAGCTCTGATCCATTATCAGCAAGTGTCACCCCTTTGGCGTACACAGAAACAGCAAGTGCAAAGCAAAAGCCCTGTGGGGGCGGATGACTCAGGAGGTTTGGCGGTGGGTAAACAAGTATTAGACCTCCAGTGATGATAGACTGAGGGCCCTTAGGGCAGACTACTGTCTGCTTCCTCTCACCGGCTCCTCCTCTTACAGGGTCTTCATAAAGCTCCAAACACGCCACCGGTGCCCACAACAAGCCATCAATTAAAGATGGTGTCTGGTCCATTGTGCCCTGTAGAGCTCTGTGTGTTCACACATGCAAAGCCTTCCCAGCCATTCCTTTCCAGCCACCGTCTCTCTCATGCAGAACCTAATTCCTTGTGCCTAACTCAGGGGTTACTGCAGCCCCGGTGAGGAAGGAACCCAGTGGCTCGTCCTTAGTTGCATCTCCAAAGCACACAGTACCTTGTACCCACCACCAGACGTTCAAAAAGAACTTATTAACTATTGGAAGAGATGAGTGGAACCTCCTGGTGTTTTGGATTCTCTTAATGCTTTTCCTGACTTGGGCTGAGTGGGTTTTGTCAGGTACCATCCAGACGGAGGAAGGAAGCGCTTGTCCTATGCCTGAGCTGGAAAGGCAGGTCTGTGCCTCACTGAGCAGCCTCAAGAAGGAAGATGGGAGACAGAGAGACTGTAAGGGGAAAGGCTGAAGCTAGTGCCCACACTTCTCTCCCCTCTGGAAGTTTCAAGCCTGCTTTGAACAGCTTCAGATGGACTGTTTCAGGTCCACTCACGTGATCCAGGATAATATCCCTTACTTAAAGCCAGATGATAGTGACTTCAATGGCATCTGCAAGTAACCTCTAGAATAGTGTCTGATGGGGGATGGGGACTTCAGCTTGTCAAATCGATACGTTAAACAGTGTACCCCTGGTTAATATAAACAAAAGAATAGGTAAGGCGTGGTGGGAGTGCGGGCTGAGAGTCGGGGATGGGGGTGGGGCTGGGGTGGCGAATTCTAGAGACTACTAGGTGGCACGCGTTGGAGTAGGAGGAGCAGTATCATCTCTCTAGAGAGACTTTTGCGGATATTGTGTCGCGAGGCTTTGCGGTGTTGAAACACTCCGGCAAGAACCACAATTCAGGACGGAGCCCAGTAAGTGTTTTAGGTAGGTGGCAGCCAACTCTGCTTCCTCCAGGGTCAAAGCAGCCACCCGGGCCTCTCCTCTTCCCCTTCCTCCCCCAGCATGCACCTAAGAAGGCTGAATTTCCCCGTGGCAGCGCCAGAGGGCGCCCGAGCTGAGGAAACGATCTCTAGGGGTGCCCTGCAGGTGACCCAGTAGGGACCCTCAGGCTAGGAACTTAGCAGGGTGATTTCCTTACTCCGGGACACTGACACAGGCTGACTCTAACCTAAATGCTCTGTGACTGCAGTCGGATTCCTGGGAGCAAATAGCTGGTTTACAGGCTTTCCTTTGCAGGCCCTGGAGAGGCTGGTGTCGGGGAGATGGGGGTTCCAAGGCCATGGAGGGGACACCTGGGCACTCCGTGACTGACTTATCAACCTTACCTGACTCTTGAAACACATGGATCATTTCTCCCACTGCCCTGGGTTTGGAAAACTAGGTTGATATTGGATATTGAAGTCAGGATTAGCTTTGAGTCTTGAGAGTTCCCTGGGACACAGCCCCATGGGTTTCAGTTTCCCATCATAATTTCTGAAATGGAGGTCCCCCCCCCCAACAGCAGCCTCTTTCGTCTATAGTTAGAACCCCAAGGCAAGAAAAACGTCTTTTCTGACAAGTTTTTACTTTCTAAATTTTGAGATTAGAAAGGATGAGTATTGTCGCCCGCCTCATCTTTCCCTTCTCCGCTCTAGACAGGCAGTGCTTGCTGGGACGTCTTTAAAGGCAGCGTGGGTTTTCACTATAGGACGCCTACAAAGATTTTCGTGTACTGACATTATTTTAAAGAAAAGACAAAAAAGACTGGCATGACTTTTTGCAACCAGCCAAAGGTGGCCGATGAACACAGGCAAAGGAGATAGAAGCAATGAGCGTTTCTGCATTCAGAATGTGCTATCGGAGCTGTCTTCATTGTGCTCACAATGAGCCCAGTTCTTACTTAAACCCCACAAAGGTCAGGGAAGCCCTGCCCTTCGCCTCTCCTCAGATGTGGTCCCTGCTCATGGGTGGGTTTGGAAAACCCTGACAGGAATTGGTGTCTGGGAGACTTCTCGCTTGTCAAGAGATTTCTTCTATTTCCTTAGACACTCAGCCTGGATTCATTATGCCTTGTCACAGAATAAAGAGAATTAAATATTTTTCTAAGGCTGCAACTAATCCTAAAACTTAAACGCGCACGGGGCGGGGGGGGGGACGACTTGTGATTTTTTTTTCCACTGGAAATTGCCAAGATGTTGTGTTTAAATCCTCAGACGAGGAAAATGACATTTTTTTAATGAAATAAAGTCCCAAATGATTTTCATTTGTCTATTCCCAGCCCTCTCCTAACAGACTCAATTAAATAACATAATATCTTTTTTGAGTCCTTTAGGAAAATATTTACATACTAGTGAAAGCAGGGAGAAGTTTTTAAAGATCTTGCTAACTGCATACTAGGATATGGGCAAATCATGTATTTCTGGGTTTTTTTTGCCACGCTGTGAGTTTGCCTCCCTTTACAGGCATGGGCACTACTTGTCACCCTTTATTTGCAGTCAGTATGTTCCACGGTCCACAAAGAACTTTTTTTTTTAGAGTAAAATGTGCCCTAATGAAATTCAGTAATTCTTTATAAAAAGAAAAAAGGATCTTTTATATGCATTTTATACGCCTGAAATATATAAGTGTGGTGTGTACCTGGTAATGCTGGTTTCTACCGACTGTGTAATACAGGTAAATCAACACAGTCCGAGGCACATTATAGGCTACAATTTATTGGGTTTTACCTTCAGGTAAAGACTTCTATTAAGAATATACAAGTGTCTGCATACCTAACCGGCCTTGTTTTCCACGGGGGTGTATACATAATCTCTTTTTAAATTTGCTTAATCAAAGCTTGCTATATTGAATACATTTAATTGGAATCCAGTGGTTAAAAATATAAAAGTTTACTGCTGTAGAAAAGTTTTGATTAGTACTTTCCATTAGTGAGTGTTGCTGATAAACGCTGTACCTGCACATTCGCATCCAGACAACTGACTTGGCAAAAGAGGTAATGCCTTCAACGCCGCCAATACACTATTTCCCATAAATATTCTTAATGAAAGCCCTGCTCTGTTTCACAGGAAGTAAAGGCAGTGAAGAATTTTAAATAATTGGAAGAAAGAAAGGTCCCCACCTTGATAAACACGTGCTTGGGGACTGGAAGGGTGAGTTATTAGGTGTAGAAAAGCAGAGTCTAGGAACCCTCTCCTACCCGGAGAAGCAGGCAAGCTCCATGAAAGCCTGGCGGCAGGCAGAGTTGGGAGCAATGTCCTTTTCTTACTTGAATCCCATCCTTTCTCCTGGTTCAAACCAATAATCCTGTGGGGGAAAAAAGGAGGTTTTACTCCAATGAAATATTTTGGGAAGATTATAGTTAATGCTACATTCTACCAAAATATAATAAACAAATGAGAGGGAAGAAAAAGAAAGAAAATGTCTATTTTTTAAACAAAATTAAAATGGTTGAATTTTTAATTCTCAGAATATTGTAATTGATCGTCACTCAGCATTTAGTCACCGGATTAGAAGGCATTAATAGACAACAACAGTGAAGATAAGATGCAGGCTTACGGGAATTAGCCCCCCCCCCCATTACTCCCTTATGAGCTCCATATCTAGAAGAGCATCACTGCTCAATTCAGTCCGTAATCATGACGGGAGCGGCGCGATACCTACCACAAGGACTGGCTAGGCCTCTGTCACTCACCGCTGACAGACTTCTGACTTCACAGCCCTCAAGGAAGAGCCTCATGCGTGGACTCTGAGGTCTGAGTCTAGGTCTTTCTAATGCACAATTTCAATCCATTCTTATGAATGACTTAAGTTTGAGGACTATGCTCCTGTCGCTATGCTTGGTTACATTCCTACCGACTGTGATACTTCAGGTGTGGATGCATGTGCCATGGGAGAAAGAATCCAGACAGCAGCAAGAAGAGGGCCCAAAGTCCACACTATCTATGCAAGGCAAGGTCCCACAGTGGCCCATTGCTTTGTGTATCTGTGCATTGTCGCAGAGGAAGCACGATCAAGCATTTGCGCTGGAACGTTGCATGCTCTCCTCCTCTCCTGTCTGAGTCTCAACAAATTCAAAAATGTCAAAGATGGAGACTATGTACAGAAATCATCTTCTGATTTCAAATCGGTGACAGCTCTAAGAGACCGTTGAGTTATTCCCCGGTGGTGGAGGATGTCAAGGGGATAATAGACAGCTTACCGGTGCAATGATACCCCTTCACCTATGGAGTTTAAAGAGAAACTTGTACCTACACACTTGACTCTATTGTGGAAGCTCACCGCCATCGTCTGATGAAAACCTGTGAAGAACGTCTGGCTTTCTGAGCTTCCCAAGGCTCTTTCCTTGCAGAATTAAATACCTCTGCAAGCGGAAAGAAGCACAATGACAGCAGCAACCCGTGCTTGTTAAGAGGCTGCCTGTAAAAAGGATGCGAGGCCAAAGAACACATGTGTGGGAGAAAAGACATTTTATAGTGAAATGACTGGAGGCCATCCATGTCTTCAAATAAGACAGGGGGAATCCAAAAGCAGAGCATGTACCAGAATCCCAGTTTCTGGGTGAAATGTCTTTGATTACTATTCACCTGACATTCTCATGTCAGTTTACACTCTATTAATTAAATCTGAAATTATATAACATGCTACTCTCACACACTAATCAAAGGAAAGAGAGACGTAGCTCAAAACCTGAGAAGAATGCAGTTATATTAGTATTTATTTATTTATATTAAAAATTTCCACCTCTTCCCCACCTCCCTTTTCCCTCCCCCTCCCCCGACTCCCTACGTCCCACTCCCCTCCCCCTCCCTCTCCAGACCAAGAGCAGTCAGGGTTCCCTGCCCTGTGGACAGTCCAAGGTCCTCCCCCCGTCCATCCAGGTGTAGGAAGGTGAGCATCCAAACAGGTTAGGCTATCACAAAGCCAGTACGTGCAGTAGGATCAAAACCCAGTGCCATTGTCCTTGGCTTCTCAGCAGCCCTCATTGTCCACCATATTCTGAGGGTCCAGTTTTATCCCATGCTTTTTCAGTCCCAGTCCAGCTGGCCTTGGTGAGCTCCCGTTAGATCAGCCCCATCGTCTCAGTGGTTGGGTGCCCCCCTCGCGGTCTTGACTTCCTTGCTCATGTTCTCCCTCCTTCTGCTCCTCATTTGGACCTTGGGAGCTCAGTCCAGTGCTCCAACGTGGGTCTCTGTCTCTCTCTCGATCCATAGCCAGATGAAGGTTCTATGGTGATATGTAAGAGATTAATTAGTATGGCTAGTTATATTAGTTTTAAGAATGAAGAGAACGCCTTCGCTAAGGTAACTTCCAAAGACCTTTGATAACTCTCATTTGCATGGAAGCTTCGCACTATCCAGCCATTCAATAATAAGTGCCCACTTCTGTTCTTATTAAGCAAGTGTAGCGTGCCTGGCTGCGCATGAAGTGGGTCTCCATGGGAGTAAGAACAGCGTCCCGTGCTCCTGGGAGGCTCCATCCTGAGGCTCTCAGAAATAAAACATTCATCCTGAAGTTCAGCTTATTTGCTGCTTAATAAATCTATCATAGTTATTAACATTCAAAAAAATAATTTTTACACAGATTTTGTAAGCTCTGAATGTGTGGGGTTTTAGTTAATAATGTACTCCCACAATATTTCCAAAAACTACTTAGGCTGAGATTTTAGAACATCTTAGATGTGGTCAATTGAACACATCTTTGTCACTTACATCAGATACTTTTGTACTCCTCTCTCTGTAAAAGTCCTTTGAGGACCAAGACCTTCTGGCCTTTTATTCTTTGAGGAACGAATGAGCCAATGCAGTTCAGAAATGTGCAATGTCAGGGAAAATATTTTCATTGAAAAGCCTATTTCTTCCTTTTAAAAGTTTTATTTATTTACACATTTTATGTACACACATGTTTTGTCTGCATTTATATCTGCATGCCAGAGCAGAGCATCAGATCTCATGAGACTACAGCTGTAAGTGGTTGTAAACCACTATGTAGTTGCTGGGAATTGAACTCAGGATTGCTGGAACAGCAACCAGTGTTCCCAACCACTGAGAAATCTCTCCAGCTTATATTTTTTTCTTTTAAAAAAAGGTTATCTGATTATGTTTATTTCTATGTATGTGTGTGTGCCCACACACAGGTATGTAAGTGCCTATGGCAACCAGAGAGTCCCTGGTGCTGGGCTTACTGGTAGTTGTGGGCTGCTGTATATGTGTGCTGGGAATGAGCCTTGGGTCTCTTCAAGAGCAGTACATACTCTTAAGAGAGGTGGAGCTATCTCTCCAACCCTAATGGTTTTCTTTTTAATTTAAAGTAATGGGTGTTGTAAATTAAAATTCAAGTCACATCACACAGAAAAGGATGAAGAGAAAATTAAATCTCCCTGATGATTCTGTCCTACATGCAAGACTAGCCAGTTGCCATTCGGACATATATCTGTCCAAACAGCTTTTCTTTATGTGTGTGTGTGTGTGTATGTGTGTGTTCATTAAAAATGAAAGTATGTATCCATGCCACAGATTCTTCAAGTATAGGGGTGTGATCCCAAAGGCCATGTAATAGAATGTGGGTGTTGCAAAAATTTTGGAAACACCAAGAGTTTTCTAAAAACATAAAATACTAAAATTAATAAAAAAAAAATCAAGGAGATAGTGAATCTGGGGTGTTTCTGGCAGCATGTGTGAGTTCAACCACATGATTTTACTGGAGCCCAGAAAATCAGCACACAATATATGCACTGATCTTGTTTTCGCACCTCACCAAGCTGAGGGACGCTGCCTGAAATCTGCTGGCTCAGAAGAAAGGCTGTTTCAAGTCATGAATCGCAGGGCTCCTTACTGTACATCCCAAGTGTTCTGCTCAAATAGAAACGTGATGGTTTCGTTACGGAGAAGTATTTTGTTATAGAGTTAGTATTTTCTCTCATCAATATGCAGGATGGAAGAATCACATTAGAATGTCTACAGATTGATTGAAGTCTGTTAGAACGCCTGATTTTAAAAACTGCCGTTTAAACTATTGATTTGTGTTTCATAGAAACAAATTCTCAAATCAATTTTCGTTTGGGGACAGGACAGACTTTCCAGCAGTTTCTAAAACGACACTAAAGGTGCCGCTGCCATTTTAAACTACAAATTTACATAAAGGGCATCTTTGTTACTGCAGTTTATAAAATCAAAATGTTGATCACTTCTGAAGAACTTTGAAGATACAGTAGGAATATTAAGCAAAGATATAATTCCTTATTTAAATTTAAACTATATTCCTCTTATTAGAATGTGAATTGGCCAACATGTTTAATAAATAGTAACATTGTATATACCAAATACAATGCCTATAAAATTGATTTGTGACTTATTAGTGTTTGATTTGTATATTTACTTTATATATGCTTATACTTGGAGTTGTTCAAAAAAAATTTAGGACCAAATGGGATTTTGGTGGAAAAATTGAAGAAGCTCTGATTTTTATGATGTAGCTGGAAGTATTTTTTCACTGGAGCATATTTTAGTATTAATAACTATTATTGTAATTTTAAAAGTTTGGAGACTTCCATTGTGTGTGTGCATAAAGAGAATCACTTTTTAAACTATCCTTTGTATTTCTAGAGTGTTCTGTTTCATTTTGTTTACGTAAGAAATCACAAATTACAAATAGTACTGAGGGGGTCAGAGACGCTCAGCTCCGAGTACAGGGCTCATTGACCATGTACTAGGCTGTGGGGGGCTCTGCATCCTCTCTACCCAGCAAGAACCAGGTTAGAAAGCTTCATCCCAACCATCAAGCGCCTGTGCGCCATCACTTCATTACGCTCCCCTGCTAGGTTAGTTCATCACACTTTCTTGCTAGGGTCTTTCTCCCGCTTCCTTGCTAGGTTATTTCTCAAGGCTTTGCATAAATTGTTCTAAAGTAAATTGGTTTCCTTAGCTACCATTTTATCTGTGAGGGAAAGAACGTAAACAGATATGTGGAATTTTCCTACATTCCCCACGAGTTAGAAAAGTCAAGGGTACCACTCTCCCAGGGCACATCGAATGCCTGATAATCTGGACATCTATGTGTGGGCATCTATGGAGACTTACTGCTGCAAGCAAATCCCATTCCTAGACCAAGTCTGGGCGGCACCACTGATTTTAAGAAGCCTGTTTACTCCGCCCTTCATTACTGAAATAAAGGTCTTTAGTGTGATTGTTATTTTGTAGATTCAACCATCATTGGCTAAAACATAAGGGAGCATTGAAGGGCTAACCACACTGCTAGCTTCCGTTTCCCTCTCCGGTCACCTCCTGTCACACAAGCCATCTTTTGTAGTGACAGTCTTCTTTGCCATTCGCCTATTGCAGACAGAGAGACCAACTTTGTTTTTAGGTTTCTAAGCAATTAAAAGCACCAAATCTGCTCCTGGAGATATGTGTGACAAGCAATAGACAAAAAGCAATGGCCCCTTGTAGCACAAATAATAAAAACCCAGAGACAGAAACTAGGGCTCAATCCGAAAACCAGAAAAGCAAGGCAGTCAAGCCACTAGAGAAGTCTTACCTCTACCAGAGGTAAGGCAACCTTACCTCTACCAAGGCTGGGCAACCGCAGACCAAGCAGATTGAACCTCTCTCTCTTCTTATTTTATATTCCTTCTAGTGCTAAGATTAAAGGCGTATGACTCCCTAGTACTGGGATTAAAGGTGTAGGCCACTACCACCTGGATTTGTTTCTGCATTGGTCTTGTGTAGCCCAGGTGGCCTTGATCTCACAGAGATCCATCTGCCTCTGTCTCTCAAGTCCTGGGATTAAAGGTGTGTGGCACCACTGCCTGGCCTCTAGTGGCTTAGCTTTGCTGGTCCTCAGGCAATATTTATTTATTAAAATACAAATAATATACCACTATAGCCCCGCTTAGCAAAAATCTATCAGGAAGCTCTAGGAAAAACATAGTGCTTGGGTCCCCAAGCGCAGCCTGAGGGAGGGTCTAGTGCCGCCACTGCAGTCTTTCTTTTGAAATTTCCAGTTGTAAGCTGAGTTACGACCCTTGGTTCTAAACAAAAATGCAGCTTTATTGTGGGGAGGAACAGGCCAGTCTCTCTCTCGGCTGCTCATTCTCCCTTTAGCAACCCACAGGGTAAGAAGGCCGCATCATGAGAGGGCTGGTTGCCGGAACAGCATCTTCTCCTGTCAATGTTTTGATGGCTCCCGCCTGTTTTCCTAAGGCAGAGGAAGATGGGTGAGCCACTTAGGGGAGGTTACTGTTTCTTTCCTGAGATGCTCAGTAAAGATGATGAGCGTGGGCCAGGGTGGGGAGCAGGGAGGACCCGGCTGAAATTTTGGCAAGGGCTGCAGAGTGGGCCCCACCTAAACGCTGACAGAACATACGGTCCTGGTCCAAGCTGTTCCGCAGATGTGAGCTGGGTGCCTCCCAGCTCCAGCTGATGTGGCTTAGTGGACTGAATGGTGTTTTCCCGTTAGGAGTCTCGGAGGCTGAAATTCTCTCAGGAGATTGGCTGCTTATGATAACGTGTCCTTGAAGATAGCTTTCCACACCCATCTTGGGGTGACCTCATAGACCCGAGGAAGAGAGGCCTCTGAAGGAAAATTGTCGAGTGGAGGCTCCCGGGTGGGTGATGTTCCCTTCCTGCTTTGGTAATCCTCATGACCCCGCAGAGCTTGGAGACTGTTGTGAGGGTCGGGCCTCACAGCAGTGGGGCGGGAATGAGGGAACTGAGGCAGGAGGCGAGACGGCTGGCACAGATATTTATTAGCTCACCGAGCAACTGCTGAGTGACAGGGGCTCCTTGCTCCCAGCGGGCGGCCACTCGTGGAACATATTTTTAACGTGAATCGCAAAAGAAATAACAAAAATATGAAATGGCTAATTAGACTGCCATTTCACAAAGGCCCTGCCTGATGACAAGTTTCTTGGTCAGTTTCACCATTTGCTAGTTTCCAAGTCGAATGAAGTCAGAGCCCATGAATCCTGGTCTCGGGCGGGGCTGCGCAGTAAGGTTTGCAAGGAGGAAGGGGGTAAGGGTGGATATTCAGCAGGCCTTAATGTCTTCTTAATGTGCTGGTGAGGTAAGTGCCTTCTAGAAACCTCTGGGGGGCACCTCAGTTTGAGGTTGGAGCAGTGGCCTACAGATACAGAGTAAATGATTCCAGCGAGTCTGTTCTCTGTGGCCCAATGGCGTTTCTGGGAGATTTTAAACCATTTAGGGGAAGGTAACACAGTTTTTGAGATCAAGAGAATGATAGGGACTTGACTCTATTCATTTGTGTGGGACTCTATCTTTGACGTTTATATGAAAAATAAGCAAAATAATATTTCATAGTTACTTGATGATTAACACTGAAGTCACTCATTATATAGAAGCAGAGCCCAGGAAAGGTGACATCTCTGGGGACATCCTATAAGTGTGGGGCAGAGAATTATGAATCTACAGTGTTTGGATGTGGCAAAAGAAGAAGAAAAAGAGGAGGAGGAGGATGAAGAAGAAAGAAGAAGAAGGGAGAAAGGGGAGGAAGTGGAGGAGGAGAAGGAGAAGAAGAAGGAGGAGGAAGAAGAAGAAGAAGAAGAAGAAGAAGAAGAAGAAGAAGAAGAAGAAGAAGAAGAAGAAGAAGAAGAAGAAGAAGAAGAAGAAGAAGAAGAAGAAGAGGAGGAGGAAGACCTGGCCTGGAATGGAGTACAAATACACAGTAGATGAGAACAGAAAGGCCTTTAGATTCCTTTCATCAGATTCATTAGATTCCTTTAGGCTCAGCTTCCCCAGCACTGCACGTCTACTTCCGTGTCTGGTAACAGTTTTGCTGTACAAACTATCCAAAACGTAGGGTCTTCAATGATCACTTGTTGTCAAGAAGGCCCAAGCCAGGCAGATGGCCACTGAGCCAGGTCCCGTTTATCTCTAGGATTATTTATTTATTCACTCATTCACTTGTTTGGTCTAGGAATAGACTAGAATGAAACTGCTAACCCTTCCCAGCAAGCTCTCTGCCACTGAACTATACCTCAGTCCCAAATCCCTACTGCTTTTAATTCATTTCTCTCCTCTCTTTCCTTTCCTTCTTTCCTTTTGAGGGATTAGAGATCAAACCCCAAGGCCTTGCATATACAAACTACAAGCTCTACTGCTAGTTACACATTCTTTTTCTTTTCTTGAATCTCAGTTACAGCAGTCAATGGACCTAATAAGTGGACCAACATTGCTCTGAGCAGAGCTTGCTCCTGAAGGTTTGTTTCATCGTGTTGTGTCCGGTAAGAGTAAGAACTAGAGACACTGTGCTGCCACTGGTGGTAGGCGGGGAGCACGGGGCATTTTATTCTATACAAGTCACTTACAGAACTTGTATGTTCAAATGCAAAGAGATGGGGATAAAGAAGTTGTAAAACCATGGAAGTCAACATTGTCCCCCTTGGCCACCATTTCAAACTGCTGTGGCTGCCTGATAACTGCTCCTATCTGAATGTATCTGAATGTAGCTATAGGTCTGCAGGGACCTAAATGGACTTCTATTATTCAGCCCCCTCATATGCTGATACATAGAAAGATCAATCAGCAGGTCAGCCAATCCACCAATCCGCGTTTCTCTAAACCGAGATAAGGCGTGAGCTAGATGCTGCCTTAATGTGACTTTATTAGGATCACCTTCACTGGCAAGCAGCATGCGTCTGACTGTAAAGAATTAAAGAATGCTTTCCCATCCCAGTTCGCAGATCTAGGTCCTACTGTAGGACAGGAAATGTGTGCAACTTTGTCTGGCTGTATTTTGCCAATAAAAGAAAATCTGAAGCTAAAGCCGGCAAGGTGTTTTCTGTGCTTCCTTCAGCAGATGGGGCCACATAGAAGAGAGACATCAAAGCGTTGTGAAGAGTGGCTAACTTGGTTTGTTTAAAATAAGGAGCATTGATTATAGAGTCTCCTGAACAGCTCTTGCCAATCAAAGGGTTAGAATTGTTCTGGCTTCCAGATACTGTGTCTCAGGAAGGAACCATCTGGGAGAATATAGAATAAAAGAACTTTGTTTCCTATTTAACAATTTAAAAACCCCATTGCCAGCTCCCCAGTGTCTATTTAGTCCTTTCTTATTTGTTTTGTTCAGAATTTAACGTACATTTTTAGGGCTTCGATTGCATTTCTGCAGCTTGTCACCTGTGAGCTTTTTACAATGCCTAGATCAAAAAGTGTCTTAGCTACACTGAGGAAAATATAGACAGATGTTTGTTCTTATCTAGCCCGGAAACAGACTGTAGGGCCCAGACTAAATGGGAAGCTGAGATTGAGCAGAGGGCCTGAAACCAGCAACTAAGGGATGACAAGAGAGCCTAATAGGACAGGCAACTTAGAAAGCTCTTCCCAACCTCTGGAACACTTAATACACATATCCGGTAAAATTTGTTAGCCCTAAGGCCACTATTGGGTATGAGGTCAGAAAAAAATGGCCAATTTGGAACCCACTGGATTAAATGGGCCATAGTACCATTGAGTTTAATGCAAGTTAAGGAGTCCCATGTGACTGTCTGAAGGATGTGTGCATCTCTCTTAGGGTGGAGAGCTCTTATAGACTCTTGGATCAATGGTTTTCTTCCAGGACAAGGTCAGTGGTAACCAAAGAAAAATGGCTAAGAACTTTTCTGAGGGTTTTCAACTTATGTGTTCTTCACTGTTGGACTATCTGTGAAGTTCCACGGGGAAAGTGAGGGACTTATCTGCATCATTAGGAGAGATACCTGTGCAAGTGGTTACCAAAACTCTTAAATAAGACTGTTATAGTTATGTTTTGTTTTGTGTTGTGGTTGTGTGTGTGTGTGTGAAGGAGAGAAAGAGAGAGAGAGAGAGGTGTGGAGAGGGAGAGAGAGAAAGAGAATTTTGTTGACATTATTATAGAAGTTAACAGCATATACTCAAATACATTCCCAAGCTCTCTCTCAGTGCCAAGTTCTGTACTGGGTACCATATGGGATAGCAGAAATGAGTAAGTTATAGTACAGTTCCACAGACGTGATAGTCTAGTAGGAGAATGACACAGACATGTAAATATTGGCATGTGATAGTACCATGGTAAACATATGATTAAAGTGTTGTGGAATATTATTTTAACTAGGCAAAGATGTGTTGTGTTTGTTTATGCTGCCTTTGTCAATGATGTAAAGATGTGTTATATTTGTGCTGCATTTGTTTAATGACGTCAAGATGTGTTGCGTTCGTTTCACCTTGCCTGCCTAGGGCACCTGATTGTTCTAATAAAAAGCTAAAGGGCTAACAGCTAGGCAGGAGAGGGATAGGTGGGGCTGGTGGGCAAAGAGAATAAGTAGGAGGGGAAATCTAAGCTTAAGAGAGAAGGATGAGAGAACGAGGAAGAGTGGGATATACTTGGGGCCAGAAGCCAGGCAACCACCAGCAGAAGCAGTGAAGCTAAGATATACAGAAGGAAAGAAAGGTAAAACGCTCCAAGGCAAAATGTGGATGAAGAGAAACAGGCTAAGTTATCAGAGCTAGCAAGAAAGGAGCCTACGCTAAGGCTGAGCATTCGTAACTAACAATAAGTCTCGGTGTCATCATTTGGTAACTGGTTGGAGGCCTGCAAGAAAAAGCCTGCTGCGCTAAAGCATTGTGAAAGCAGGAGACACCATTTCAATACACAGAAAGGGGCAGGGGACCTGGGCTTGGAGAACGTGGGGACTTGACAGGCACCGATAGAGTGGAAGAGTCGGGAGGCTCTCTGGGCAGAGGAATGTCTATAAACAAACCACTCATGGATAAGGGGCAGTTCTGCAAGTGGCAATCTGCTCTGGGATGGCGGAATGAAGCATTAAGGTAGGGAAGGATGCAGAGGAAGTAGTAGAGGTGAGAACTTGCAGAATTTTATCTCAGTGTACTAAAGTCCCTGAATCTTGAGCTTTGCCTGGAGTATAGTGAAGAAGGCTCGTGGGTTAAGGCAGGAATGGAGGTGTGTATTTGTACATGAGTGGGTTCGTGTCTGTACACATACATGTACTGTGTAAATATTTGCGGGCCTGTCAGGGGAAAATAAGAAGACAAAAGGGAAGCAGAGAGTGTTTTGGCCTCAGCCCGTCTAAGTCTTTACCTGAGGTCCTGATGTATGGAGAAAGAGCTGAGTTCCATGTCTAAAACCAAGAACATGCATGACAAGGCCAGTATCGGCCTGGGGTGGCCTTAGAGGAGTTGTGGTTCTAGATCCCAGATACCTGACTTTTCTCTCCCTTGAAGGGCTGTGGTTATCAGTCCCAAGGCCACTAAGCATTTGGTCTGTGGTACACTTATGACATCCTATGTTTCCATTGGGCAACACTGCTTGATTAGCTTCCTGTTGACTTTGTCCCCTTGTAGGATAGCCTTCTGCTGACCCTGTTCTATTTCCCCTACAAACATTAAGATACTGACTTTTGTTTGTTTGGTTTTGGTTTTTGGTTCTGGATTTTGTTTTTCAGGACAGGGTTTCTCTTTGTATCCCTGTCTGTCCTTGAACTCCTTCTGTAGACCAGGCTGGCCTCAAACTCACGGGACCACCTGCCTCTGCCTCCTGAGTGCCAGGATTAAAGGAGTGCGCCACCACTACGCGGTGACACTGGACTTTTTAATAAACTTGCTTAGCATAAGTCGTAGCTTATGCAAGATCTCCTGACCCCAACTTCCTATCTTCTTCATTATTTCTGATCCCCTGCTCCTCCACTTCTGGAGCCTGTGACTTGTTGGTCCTGATCAAGAGAAAACAGAGATGCTTGTGTTTGAGGAAGGAGTGATGGGTAGTACAGCAGGAGAAGAAATGAAAGGCAGTATGGGAGCAGGTTCGGTGCTACAGTCGCCTAGCTCTGAGGTGACAAGATGCTATGGAGAGGGGAAGAGGGCAAACAGCGGCAGATTCAGGTTTCATGTTCAGAACAAAACTACGAGGCCTTGATGTCTCGTAGAACTGATAATCTGAGGAAATTGAAGGTATGAAACCCAAGGATGGACCTCTGCCACACCAGCCCCACATCCTGAGGCCATACTCGAAGTAGGGAGGCAGAGGAACTGGTTTGTGTATTCATCGGTTAACGTAAGTGCAAATGAGCGCTTGGATAGAACTGAAGCCTAAGGCGTATTTGGTGGGGACGGGAGGCAAGAGATTATGAGAGTGGTTAGGTTCTAGGTTACAAGGAGGGAACTGTTCTTCAAGAGCTGGCTGCTCAAAGGGACTGAATGACTCACCAAGGAAGACGCCGATCCACAAGAGAAAACCTTGTGTTGGGGGCTTTTCCACCCTCAACATCTCACTTAGTAGAATGAAAACAATTGTTCCAGGGTTCCCCCACTAAAAAGCAGCAGGAAGGACGCATGTGTGGTGCATGTGTGCATTCTCACGGCTCCTGGAAGATATTTTACCTGAGCATCACCCATTCATCACCCTTTTCACAACCACAATAATCATTACTAGGTGAGATCCACCTAGATGCAAAGTCTGCTGGATCCGATTGCTCAGCATTTAGATTTAGATGGAACCTGGGTTATTTCCTCAGGCCTCTTAGACTGGCTTGCTCAGGTCCATTCTAGTCAGGCTTTTCTTGACACTGGCCTACACGCCACTATCAGGACACGTCACCACTACTGTATAAGCTTTAAAGGTAGTTTTTATCATATTATACCACGGGACCCTGAAGGAAGGAGAAAGGAGGGCCGTGGTCTGTCTTAAGTGACAGAACTTGAAAACTGGTTCTGTTACTGAAAGTTCTATTCAAGAGATAAAGAGGCTTCAGGGAGGGGTCACAATGCTGATTTTCTTTGTGTGGCAGAGCCAGGTGTTAAAGAACAGTGCACTTCACTTAAGTGAGTCTCCCTCAACTGGTTTCATGGACTCCTGAACACACAAATTGCATAGTCCTGCCTATGTCTGTTCTGGCCCCTTGGTCTGAAGAAGTGGGCAAGGAGGTCTAGTTGTATGGTTTGGCTGCTTGCATACAAAAAGGAACCCCAATGCATCTTATATGTGACTACTCGGAAAGGGAGTAGAAATTCATCCCTTAGTTGAAAGAGCTGAATATACGACAGGGTAAATAAGAGGCACTCCTCTCACTAAGGGCTTCGTAAACTGAAAGCCCAGTGGCAGAACTATCTTGTAGGCCTTGGAACAAGAGAAGCATCATGTGTGTCTCTGCAAACAGTTAGGGTCTTTACAGATGTGTGGTGTCTGCATGGCCTGGAAAAGCAAATCACTAAATATTTCAATGCTTCCCACTGCTTAGATTCATCCTAAGAAGCAAAATTTATCTTTTTCTTTCTATCTTCTTGGATGTGTGTGTATGTGTGTGAGGGGGTTCATGCATATGGGAGGGTATATGTGGATATACAGGTTGATTGTGGGGAGACACATAGACACGTGCACATTAGGGAGTTAAAGGTGTCTTCTATCTTGTTTCTTGAGACAGGCTTTCTCACTTCACTTTGAGCTCAAAGTTTGCCACTATTCACTGGCCAGCAAGTTCCCAGAATCCCCCTTGTCTCTACCTCTCTAGCCCTGTCACTTCAGGCACATGTTACCATGTTGGCTTTTTACATGGGTGCTAGGGGTAGCTGGGGTCCACACACTGTGTGGAGGGCCTTTACCAACTAAATCATCTTTCCAGTCCCGCTCTCTGGCTCTTCATGTTTAAAAACATATTATTATTGTTATTTGCAGCACTGACAATTAAGCCTGAGCCTTTGCACATGCTGGCAAGCATTCCACTGTTGAGTTATAGCCCCAGTTCTTTCCTCGATATTTAAACAATTAAATTTCTCAACCGTTGCCTCTGACTGTCTGCCTTGCGTAGAAGAGCAATGATTCAAGTCAGACACTTGTACTGTGTTCTAGTTTTTCTAGGAAATTTCCTCAGCTCTGTGACCTGCTCTGACTTTCTGACGGGTCAAACTGACCCTACATGATGTTGGTAGTTTTCAAATCCAAGTCACCCTGAGCGCTTTAGAGCAGGGCTCACTGCGTTTCCCACCCAGTGTAAAATGTCTCATGGAACCTATGATGCTGCTTTTTGGCAGGTTCCCAGGCAAGGATGATGCTGAAGTTCTCCAGACCACACTTTGAGAACCAATGAACTTATTGCTTCTGGTTCTCCGAACCGTTCACTTCCTTACTTAGTAAGATGCATGTGTATGCTTTTGTATCAAGGTGAGGGGGCCTCCGCACATTGTTCGGTGCTGTGTGCTATCCCATAAGCGCTATAATGACTCCAGACTTGGTGTTCGTGGGTTCTCTCTTCTTTGCTTTTTTTCTTCTTATTTATTTATTTATTTATTTTTCTGGTTATAACTCCTCCTGTGACCCTCCCGTGTGATGAATGCAGTGATTCCCAAGGCGAGTCAGCCACTTCAGACAATCAAATGCCTATAAGGGTGGTTTCTCTCATAAGAACAAAAAAAGAAAAATGAAATTTGCTTCAGTTTCCTATGGATCATAAAATTGCCTCTTCTCTGCTAGGAAACAGAATCTCCCAGGATCCCCAGATGCATGTGCATCAAGTAAATACATCAGGAGCAACACAGCCTTAAAGGCTGAATTCTACCCTTAAGAAGGGGACCGTTCAAAAATTTGAATAGTGGAAGTCATGCTTAGTACCACCAACCATACAGAGCAGCTTCCATAGGCATGCCTAGTGCGGCCCACATGCGGGGCAGCTGGAGAGACATGCACTAGTGCAGTCACCTGTACAGGACAAAGGAAGGTCCCCAAGCATCCCTCTGCCACCTTCTGATTGTATTGCATCTTCTTATCGCCCACCATCCCAACAGTGTTTGACTGACCCATGTCCCTGCTGCCCATGTCACATATGAAGCTGGGGGCTTTGCGTTTTCCTTCCTTTGATCTAAGTGACCCTGAGACAGATGTAGAAGTTACTTAGCCAATCCCTGTAAGATAGACCTTTCTCCTGTACTAAACTGTTAATCTGTCTTTGGTTTTTAGATGAATCTTATAACTTGATTTGTGTGTGTGTGTGTGTGTGTGTGTGTGTGTTAAAGTCAATTGCTTTGTGGCTCCCTTCCTTGGATTTGGGGAGGAAGAACTCTGCAAAGATCACTATAGCTGCCTTTGTATCACTACTGCTGTGGTTGCTATGTAGTCTCCCCGCCTAGGGCATGGAAGATTCTTTTTTCGAATAATTTCAATCCTTCTCAGTGCCTGATATGATAGCTACCCCAGTGTCAGCTGGTCAGAGCGGCTCGATAAATTTTTATTGAGCACTCTTGTGTGTTCAAAACTCTCATGAGGACAGTAGTCTAGGTTTTTAAGTTGGTTATAACCCTAAATTAAAACGTAGACAAAAAGGGGATCCACTTATGAGAAACTGAAATACTGTCACAGCAGTGGTGACCTGTAACTGAAGGACATGGCGAGCCATCATCATTAGCAATGACTCCATAGAAGTCAGGGTGGCCGGGCAGGGTTTCTTCTGGTTCTGTAAGAACCTCCCAATTCAGCACCAATGTCATTGGAAATACAGATCTGGCTACTACAGAATTTGCAATTTCCCCAAATTTTCCCTTCAGGGCATGGACAGTCCCACTCAGTGACTATGTTTAGCAGTTGGCATGGAGGAAAGTCTAAGTCACTTGGTTCACCTGCATACATTACTTTTCTCATAGCTGTGACAAAATCCCTGGCAGGGGTATTCTGGGAAGGACTTATCTGGGGCTCATGGCTTCAGGGTTACAACTGATCCCTGTGGGGAAGGCATCGTCAAGCGGTGGTGGTAGAAACATGTGGGTATAAAGAAGAGGAAGCAGATATCGGATGGGCCAGAACGCTCAGAGGCCTTTCTCCAATGACCCAGCCAGCCACTGTAGCCAGCTGGGCCCAAGGGTTGAAGCCTACGAGTCTGTGGCAGGCATTCCGCATCTAACTGGTATCAACATGCTTCCCACTCTGTACACCTGGCAGGCCATGTCGTCTTGAGAGAAGAGTATGGTTGTCTAATCTTGCAGGTGCAGTAACTGACATCTTTAGAGGTTAGCTGCGAGTGAGACATCCGAGAGCAGAGCCAGCGTTCAGACCTGGGAAGGCCAATTTCATGAACTTTCATTGTCTTTCTAGTCATCCGTGGGGTTTATACGTTTAAAGAATGCTTGTTAACGCATTATGCATGTGCAGTTTTTATTTCTATACTGTCCTTGATGAATCTGTATGACACTTAAGTTTTCAGAAGAACTCTAAAATAGTTAAAAATAAATACAACTAAGTGGCTTTGAGAGATTGGTTGTGGAAACTCTTTAATGTGACTCTAAATATTTTAATCTCTTATTAGTAAATGATGCTTTAACTTAATCAAAAACAGCCCAGGAACAATAAATTGAGAATCATAATTCCATCATTAATGTTTAATGCCCAGGGTTTGGACTTGGCGACCCCGTAGGAATATGGTCTCCCAGAGCACATTCCCATGAACTTCTGAGCAAGCTGTTCACCTAGAGGCACAAAGTAGCTGTGTGATTGGACAACAGAGATGGTTTCCTCTGAATGCATCAAAACCACCCACACGTGAACAGTTAGCTTATTTTTGAGGTTTGGGAAAATGTTTTTTTTTATCCTGATCTTATATTATTTTGCAAGAGATTTTTTTGTTTGTTTATTTTGTTTTTTTTTAACTTAAAGGACTCAGTTTCAATGGTTGTAGTGTATTCAATTTGTTGGGCCAATACCGAAAGAAAACAAAACACATGGCCTAGTCATCTGGAGGCCTGGCATCCACGTTCAGCTGTGGGCCTTGGGTGAGTCATTTAAGGCCATGGGCCCCCTATTCCCTGCTGTGGTAGGAGAAAGTGCAGCTTGGTGATCTCTGCAGGTTGCTGCCAGCTCTGACTCCTGCTTGCCCACGATGGCTTAGCCCTAGTTGACAAAGTATGTGAGTCAGTGTTCCTTCATTCCCTTGTCCTTAGTCAAACTGGCTCCCAGCTGTTTTTAAGAAACAAAACAAAGACAAGCAAATAAAAACAAATCAAGGACTTAATGACATGGGAGTGGCCTTGGTCCTGCAAATACCAACTTGTCTGATCAGTCAGCTCTCCTGGCAGCTCTCTGACCAGCAGTGACTCAAAGATCCTGGCCCCATCAGTCCTTGTCCCTCTCTCCCTGAGTTAGGGATGGAATCCCAGGCCTTACCTATGTCAGGCAAGTGCTCTGCCTCTGAGCTACTCCCTAGCCTTTCTCATGCACTATTTTCTCTCCTTCCTTCCTTCCTTCCTTCCTTCCTTCCTTCCTTCCTTCCTTCCTTCCTTCCTTCTTTCCTTCCTTCCTTTTTTCCTCCCTCCCTCCCTCCCTCCCTCCCTCCCTCCCTCCCTCCCTCCCTCCCTCCCTTCCTTCTTTCCTTCTTCAGAACGAGTTGGTTGACCCTGTCAGGTAATGAGGTCAGGAAGCATCCTGAGCAATGTCACTCCTCCACTGCTGTGTCTTGTCCTTACACCCGACTCCAGGTAGCTAAACCTCCTTTAGCATCATAAACATACGCAACAGCTTCCAAATGATGGCTTCTTCAGGTTCTTGGTAACCAATATTGTTTTGCTCACTCAAGTGGGTGACTGAGAGAATTGAAATTTATTTACTGTCATTCAAAAGGTGCAATCTAACATTTCTTTGACAAATGTAATCCCAAAAACCTAGCATGATGATGTGACTGTGTCTGAAGTCCAGGCAAAATGTTCCCCTTGGTGGGCCAGAGTGGTGGGAAAGCTTTGATGTTCAAAGCGCAATTGGCCTTCAGACAGCCTGAATGTCTCTGGAGTGGTGTGTCAGTTGCTCGCCAGTGACACAGACTCTATGCCCTGTGCATTGCTGTGAGTTTGCACCTTGGTGCCACATGTTCCGTGATGCCAGTGAGAGCCAGGTATTTCTCCCATGCTCACTTCCTGGGAAGAAACCACAGAGCACAGCGCTGGACACCACCCTATTTAGCCAGCTTCCAATGAGCTCAGAAAAGGCATGTTTACAGTCATAAAACACCCATCAGAAGGTTCCAGACTCACGAGAAACAGGGAGCCAGTTTTACAGGGCTTAGCTAAACCCTGTAGACGGCATCAACAGCCCATCAGTTCGAAAACCAACCTAGGTCTAAATATATACTTTGATCCTGTCTCCCATGATGCCAGTCTCTTTCTAAGGTAAGAATACTCAGATGATCCATCCCTGGCCACCGAAACATAGATATGTTGTCCAGGGATGAGAGTTGTTCTTTGTTTTTCTGAGAGAGGAGGACATTCTTGATCCTGATGCTCTCTGGCCCTGTCTTGATCTATGCATGTCCAAGAACCCCGGTAGTTCTTTGTGAGGTTATCAGGAGGTGACAGGCATTGCAGAACTGTTGGTGGTGACAGCAAGTTTCAGAGGCAATGCCGAGGACTCCAGCTCCAGACTCTTTATTATGTAAGAAAATCAAACTCCTATTTGTTTAAAGCAGTGGTATCATTTTCACTGAACTGTATTCATTGTACATTTATTTTACATTATATAGTACTTCAATACACGTGAAGAGATGAAAGACATTAAATTAGGCCCTTTCTCCATTCATCGAGGTAGTTACTTTGTCCTTTATTTTTATTAGGATATATTAATCTTACAGAGTAGATTTCACAATGACATTTCACATGTGTATACAGTATACATTTACCATATTCACCCTGCAACTCTCTCATCCCCCTCTCACTTCTGCTCATCTTCCTCCTCCCAGCTAGTCCCTCTTCTACTGTTACGTCTTCTTTTTATAATCAGCTGAAGAGTTTCCTTCGGGTTGATCACAGGAGAGTGGGTGAGGGGATAGTAACGGGAAAGAGATGCTAAACGGCAGGTGGGTGAATACCTACCACTGTCTACACCCATGAAGAATTGTTCGTCCTTTCCCTGGCAACCGTTAGCTTTATACAATCCCCGTGGAGGGAAAATGCCTCATGAGCCCTTCCCTGTTCCATGACCAGGTATCTGTGGGCCCAGTCTTGTGGAAACAATTACAGCTGTTGTGAATTCAGGGATACAGCAGCCACTATGCCATGGCTCGGAAGTCTGGGCTCCGTCCACTTACCTTTGGCTCTTCCATTTTTTCTGCCCCTTCTTCCATGGAGATGTTTCCTGAGTCTTGAAGGGGGTGCTGCAGAGGTTCCATTTGTGGCTGCCATTTCAATCGTCACTTATCCCCAGCATTTTGACCAGTTTTGAGCCTGTGCTTACCATTGACTGCACTCAAAAGGAGCTTGTCTGACCAAACTGTCTACAGCGGCACTAATCTATGGGCATGAACATTGTAATTAAGAAGGCAGTTTAATAGGCACATCGCATCCACTTAGAAAAACTACCGTCCTCGCTTCCTTACAAGGCCTGTGACTGGGTCAGCCACAGGACTCTGACTGAGTTTATAGTACCAGGTGTAAATCGCCCATCCTCCGGTAGAATCAATAGACCATACAGTTCAACCAGAAATTGGAAGGTTACCCAGACAACAGACTCATCACTATGGCACCAGTGGTGACACCTTACTGGTGGCATTCAGGGGTCACAACTAAGTCTGTTGGTGACAGCAATAGTACCCTACACATGGCACCTTCCACCACTGTGGGGTCCAGCTGGGAGGAAACTTGCATTAAAATTCCAGCTTGATCTTGTGATGGCCTGTGACCACAAATCAGGATATCTTCAGCAACATGAGCTTATCATCTAGTGATGTGGGAGTGTCATATATCAATCTGTTGATTTCATTGGTTAAGTAATAAAGAAACTGCTTGGCCCTCATAGGTTAAAACATAGGTGGGTGGAGTAAATAGAAAAGAATGCTGGGAGGAAGAGGAAGTGAGCTCAGACTCGACAGCTCTGCTCTCTGGAACAGACGCCATGCTCCCCTCTTCCCAGCAGACGCAATAAAGCTCCGACCCAGGATGGACATAGGCTAGAATCTTCCCGGTAAGCATACCTTGGGGTGCTACACACATGAATAGAAATGGGCCAAGCAGTGTTTAAAAGAATACAATGCGTGTGTTGTTATTTTGGGTATAAAGCTAACCATGCGGGAGCCGGGCTGTGGGAAGAGGCCTGCAGCTCCCTCAACAGAATGGCGCCCACGTGGACAACTGAGTCCACAGAAAGCCTGAGAAAGCTTGGGAAAGAATAGAGTAAAGCATGTTTTCTTGGTAGCAGCAATTTCTCGGGTCTGCTCTGCTTGCTAGAGGCAAGCAAGCGCTCTCATCTAAGAGAGGCTTCCTGACTCAGCTTTAGGGCAAAACCCTGCAGCTCTTAAGAGGTCCTGCTACAAAACATTTAAATGGTATTGATAAAAGCTGACTGAATGCTTGTTTGTTTTCAGCTGTAGCAGGAAAAAGGTTGTGCTGTTTTAAAATGCTGACTTTCTGGGCTATCCTGCCGGGGCAAACTCTGACTCTTTGAGGCAGGAGATCAGCTACAGAGAGAGCATTTGAGTGTTGTAGCTTGTTTGCTGGCAAGAACCTTGAAACGCCACAGAGTTGTGGTGATAAACATGGCTACAGCAGGTACCTCCGCCATGAGGCTGGAAAGCTAAGGAATGGGCTGGATCTAGCTGGCAAAGCCACGGCTTTAATCCTACCCATATTGCTCAGTAATTTAAAGGCTCGTGTGGTCAGAAAAGAGAGAGATACAGTAAAGAGAGATTCAAAGACAAAGAAAACTTTAAATGATTTACAGTGTGTTTAAAAATATATGCAGGCTGAAAGATAAAGTTCTTAAAAGTGAAAAAACAAAAATAAGGAAGTAGTTGGGTGTGGTAGTACACACCTTTAATCCCAACACTTGGGAGACAGAGGAAGATTGATCTCTGAGACTTCAAGGTGTGGTAGCACACGCCTTTAATCCCACTGCCTGGGAGGCAGAGACAGACAGATCTCTGTGAGTTCAAGGACAGCCTGGTCTAAAGAGTTATTCCAGAACGAAGATATACAGAAAATATAAAATAGAAGTAAAAGTAAACAAAATAGAGTTAAAATAAAGCTGCACAAAGATGGAAAATACACAGAGAATCTTGATACTGTATGCTATTATGCTCTCTTTGAATTGTTTTAATGCTGAGGAAGGAGCAACAGATGCTAAAAGATATTTGTTTATAAATGCTGCTGAATTAATCCAAGATAGATATTTTCAAAATACCTTGACTTCAGAATTTGGATCTAAGGATATGATACTTTGGAAAAGAGTTTCTTCTTTTGTTTTCACAGAGGATGAGACTCTTTGGATTGCTTCTATTTCAATATGGTATGATAGACCATGCCCTCCTGAAGGGTTGCTGTGAACACCTTCAAAAAATTACTTTGCTCAACTGCAGACTGAGAGGAACCTAGCACACAGGTTATACCATGAAAGACCTGATTAACAGCGCCCCCATTCAGCAGGAAGCAGTTTGGAGAGAAATAACTGTGCCCATATTCCCAAATATTGTTTGTAAATGTTCTTTTACATTTAAAGGGGGATAAGATATAGGTATGAATAATTTGCATTGGTATGGATTTTAAGGTCAATTTTGTTATGTGTATATGTATTTCTGCTCTTGATTAAGGTATTGTGATTGTGTAGTTCACTTAAGAATGTAATGTATAATTAGGAAATATAGGTTGCTAATGGATAATCATCAATAGTCAAGCTTGTAGTCATGTTAGTTAGATTTTCTAGATATATAGAGATATATTTCAGTTAGATAGACATTCTTCATATCTTTCAAAGACTGCAGACTATAGCGTTTAAAATATTTTAATAACTTAGGGCATTTCATGACAATGAGACATGTCTGCTCCTGGCAGCACCAATCTACTTTGAAGATGGGCATCGAAGAGGATCCTTATGGAGTTTGATAGACATTTGGGCAAGACACTGCTCTTGCCTGGACTGTTGCATAAACTGGACACAAAGAACCTGCAGAGAGAGGACTGCTGAACTTGCGTAAAGGTGAGATGATCTTTCGGGGTTCCTGATTCATGAAAGAGTCTGCCAAACATTCTGCAGGACATAGCAGATAGTGACTGAACTGTCTTTGAAATTTCCTGCTTCATGGAAATGTCTGCTGGATACTATGGGCCTGAAGGCTGAAGATGGATGCCCCAACGGTACAGAGGAACTTTGGGTGACTATCCAGGCAGTGAGATGTCTCTATCATTTCTAGAAATTTGGATTTCTTGTTTACTTAGGTAATATTATATCCTTCTGGAGTTTTTGATGGAGTTGAAGAATGGTTAATTATAGTTATAGTTTTCCATTGTTATGATAAAAGATAAAATAGATATAAATATTGTAACTGTAATTTTTACTTGATAACTGTTTTGTTATATGTGATTTTGCTATGTTAAAGTTTTTTTTTTTGTTTAAACAGAAAAAGGGGAAGTGATGTGGGAGTGTCATATATCAATCTGTTGATTTCATTGGTTAAGTAATAAAGAAACTGCTTGGCCCTCATAGGTTAAAACATAGGTGGGTGGAGAAAATAGAAAAGAATGCTGGGAGGAAGAGAAGTGAGCTCAGACTTGACAGCTCTGCTCTCTGGAGCAGACACCATGCTCCCTTCTCCCCAGCAGACGCAATAAAGCTCCGACCCAGGATGGACATAGGCTAGAATCTTCCCGGTAAGCATACCTTGGGGTGCTACACACATGAATAGAAATGGGCCAAGCAGTGTTTAAAAGAATACAATGCGTGTGTTGTTATTTTGGGTATAAAGCTAACCATGTGGGAGCCGGGCTGTGGGAAGAGGCCCGCAGCTCCCTCAACAATCTAGTTCTGCTGGCTAACCAACAGCAGTGGCTATTGCCTATATGGTTTTAGGGATAACAGAGTATTGTGTGGAGCGGTAGGCTGCTTCCTGCCACCCTACCGGCAGCTTTACCCAAAATAATTACATGGAAACTGTATTCTTTTAATCACTGCCTGGCCCATTAGTTCTAGCCTCTTATTGGCTAGCTCTTACATATTGATCTAACCCATTTCTAATATTCTGTGTAGCACCACGAGCTGGCTTACCAGGAAAGATCTTAACCTGCGTCTGTCTGGAGTGGGAGAATCATGGTGACTACCTGATTAGGCTTCTTTCTCCCAGCATTCTGTTCTGTTTACTCCACCCACCTAAGGGTTGGCCTATCAAATGGGCCTAGGCAGTTTCTTTATTAATTAACCAGTGAAAGCAACAGATTAGAAAGAAATCACTCCCATATCAACAGAGGCCTCCATGACCAACAACTCATGGACAGTCACCAACTCCTGGCGTTGGAGACTTTATTTAATAGTCTACGGCACTAGGGGTATAGTCATTCAAACAACTTATTAATTTTTTTGTCTGTATGTGTTTGTGTGCATTGGGGGAGATCCTGGACACAGCACACCCACACCCCTGAAGGTCAGAGTGAAAGTTTGGGTGTCGGTCGTTCCTTTCTGGTTGTTTGAGACAGGTGGTACTGCTGCTGCATATGCCAGGCTGCCTGGCTCAGGAGCTCCTGGGGCATCTTCTGACTTGGCCTCCCTCCTCACTGTTGGAGTACTGGGGTACTCCAGATGAGTTCCAAATGTATGTGCTACCAAAAGGACTTCTGTCACTTCTGGGAAGGTGAGTTCATGCTTACACAGCAAATGATTTACCCATTGAGCCATCTCCCCACCCCAAACATTCCATTTGTTTTACTTTTAATTAGCTTACCAACTGTCAGATTTCCTCAAGGCTCTTTTATAGATCACTAGTTTTGGTCGAACCCTCAACGCCCCCTCCTTTCCCTCACCAAGGTGCTAAGACAGCATTCCTGAGCAAGCAGAATATTAATTTTGTAAGCATGGTTTAAGTAAGACTTAAATTAGACTTGGTGTCTGTGAAATTAGTGTGGGACATATAAGCTATTCCAACTAAAAAGCCACCTCTAGCCCACTTTCTCCTCTACCCTGGTAAGCCCTGGTCCATGGAGCGACGAGTCTTGCCAGCTCACATTGAAGGGCGACATTAAAGCTGTAGCACCCACCCAAAGGAATGTGGCTTTCCAAGGTAGCATTAGTTCTAGAACCTTGCTTAGGCCTCTTCTGCTTCCAAGTGTCAGAAGCCCACTTGAACCACGACAGACAAATGGTGCTGTTTATCTGATGGACACTGACTAGGCTCCCCCGGCAGCATCATGATTGAGGGCAGAACTCAGAATGGGAAGTTACTGTTTGCAGGCCTCTCTTTCCATCCCCAGCTTCTAAACTACCTACCCGTGCTTTCATGTCTCTCCCTAGTAGCCACTGAGTTCCATTTGGCAGAGACATGGTTCTTGATCCCAAGTTTTATATCTTTTATTAGAAAGGAGAAGTGGACACAGAGAAAAATAAGAGGAAAGGGGTGGAAAGGGAAGAATGTAGGGGAGAGGAAAAGAGGAAAGAGATAAGGGGAGAATTCATTCTAGGTTCTTTATTTCTAATGTTGGGGTCCACCACTCTTCTGCGTTATGAGAAATTCATGCGCATCTGTTTAAGGGGTATCAAGAATTTATTAAGATATAAAAGGGAGGAAATACATTCATGAATACAGGATATGGCAAATTGTAGCATGATTAATAAAATCCCAGAGAGAGATATTGGGGGTTCAACCTGAAGTTCAGAAAAGGAAAATAGCCAGCTTCTGACTTTTGCTTTTACCTCAGTCTGAAATGGCGATACTGCCTCCAGGAATCCTCAGAATGAGATTAACTGAGAGTTGTTTCCTCCAGTTTTATATTCTTCTCTAGAGCTGGGATTAAAGGAGTGTGCACCACTACTTCCTGGTTTCTATGGCAAACTAGTGTGGCTGCTGGGATTAAAGGTGTGTGTCACCACCGCCTGATCTGTAAGACTGACCAGGGTGATTGTTTTACTTTCTGATCTTCAGGCAAGCTCTATTTATTAAAATACAAATGAAATATCACTACAGTAAATTCAGCTGTAGAGTCCTTGGAAATCTGGGGACCAATGACAGGCTCTTTCACACCACCCAAGAGAGCATGACTACCCTCTATCCTTCCTTATAAGGGGTCACAAGAAGCATGGCCTCTACAAGCCAGATAGTTCAAGGTCATGGGTGGAGCAAATACCTACTATACTTCTGTAAACTGGAGGCTAAGGAAAGGGGATGGGGGGGAAGGGGTGGGGGGAGTGGCAGCAGCTTGTTAGTCTAGGGACCTTGATTTGAGGCACCGGGTGGCTGGAGATAGAAGATCAATTTTCCGCAGATAAGACCCTGTCTTTCTTTGGAGCTTTGCCTTCTTTGTGGGAGCTAGGCCACTTCCCCATGAGTGTACTTTCATGACAAGGGATGGGTATAAAACCCAGAGGTGAGCTTCTGTCCCGTGACAGCATTAGGGCTGTGATGTTAACACAAGAGCCACCAATTCTTACTCTAGCCTGCTCTGCCCTGCCCTAACTCTCAGTTCCATTTTTCTCTTGCTTTCTTGGAGGATTGTTGAGAAAAAACCTGTCCCGTTTCCTTGTCACAAAGACTTCTCTTAAGCTGGTCTCTAGAGTGCTTGAAGGGAGTCTGGGGTCAAGAATGTGTCCTGAAACTCAGCACTGAGAAGTGAAGACAAAGTCTCACCTCTGGTGAGTTACAATTGATCCCTGCTGGGAAAGGGAAAATCTGTTCTCCCCAAAGGAGTGTTCCTGTATATGTGAACCACATTCCATGACGGGTCCCATGCTCAGGAGTAGCTGGCCAACGCAAATGGACTCCATGGTTTTACTTTGCTTGTCTTTATTTATTTATTTTCTTAACTTGTTTTGATTTGTTTCTTTGTTGTTGCTGTTTTCTGAGAAGGGGAGGTGGAGGTTGGGGAGGATCTAGGAGGAGCTGGAGGGAAAAGAATATTATCTAATTATCTTGTATAAAAAAGTTAATTTTTTTTAAAAAAAGAGAATGTGGCTTAGTCTTACCTTCAAAGATATTATTCTAGTACCCTTAGAAACACCTGCGAGATTGCAAAAAGAACGTGACAATGATATTTCTTGGAAAGTATAAAATCATTCCAAAGCAAAAGAGTGGAAAACCATTATAATACCCAAGAAAACAAAAATATCTCTTAGTGAGGGCTGATTCTTATCTTTATCAAGGCCCATAAACTGAGTCACGACATACAGAAAAAATAGCTATATAAAATTATTTCAAACTTTTAAAAAGTTTTTTTTAATTTAATGAGCGTGTACATAAAACTTTAATTTTCCCGGTGCCCTCTGAGACCCGAAGAGGGCTTTAGATCACCTGGAACTGGAGTCACAGACAGACATGAGCCACCATGTGTGTGTGAGGAACTGAACTCGGGTCCTCTGCAAGAGCAGCAAGTATTCTTAATGGCTGAGCCAACTCCCCAGCCTTGTCTTTAATCTTCAATAAACGCCCTGTTTCAGCCCCAAGCTTTAGTACAGAAAGAATCCATCATTCATTAGTTCATGCATGCGTTCATGTGACGAATGTTTGCTAACATCTGCCTTGCATATGATGCTGTGTTTGTCCTCTCACTTAGCTTTCTCCCCATGACATGCTTGATAGCTGGGGGGCCTGGTTCCTACAAGGTACATCTAGACATAGCAGTGACCCTCACAAAGTCACCTTTTTTCTCTGTCCTCCATTTCGGGAAATCCTCTCCATCTCAGGTGTCAGAGGTTTCATCCCCCATCCCCCAGCTTCCCCAGATAGAGCTAATGGGGAAAAAGCCTGGTCCACCGTGTGTCAGCAGGTTCTCTCTCCTAGGGACCAGGGACAGAAAGATGGAGGCACAGTGAGCTCCTTTGGGAGGTTTGCATTGAGAGACTCTGAATAGATGGCTGGGTGAAGCCATCAAAAGTGGTGGAGCCATAGAAATGACTGAGCAAACAAAGTAGGTCACAGAACGAGAACACAGACTCCAGAGACACACACAGAACCGACAGTATTGTCTTCCCAGAGGCCTCCTGATCAGAACTGGTACAGGACCCGGTGGGTGCTGATGGTGTTCAATACCTTTCGCCTTCCTGGCAGGGCTCCTCCTCTTTAAGCAAACTTAATCTGCCTAGAGGAAAATGAAGATCAAAGCTGACAAACCAGGTATACATAAGGAATGCTCCTTTGAAGCTAATGCGAATGCAGTCGTGATGGATACAGTATGATACCCAGATAAAGTATGAACTATCAGTTTTCTCACTAGATGAGAATTGAGTGAAAACTATCAGTGAACTAAGATCTCCCTACTTACTCAGGAAGAGAACGAGTGAGCAGTTCTGGTCCTGAGAACAGGAAAGTAGAAGTGGCCCCTAGGAAACCTTTCAGAGTCTCAGGGGACTGAACCACAGTAATGCCGGTTTCAAGGAATTTACGGAAGAATTCTGATGGTGCCTACAGTTCAGTCTTCCACAGGTCTAATGACAGAGTATCAGAAAACCAGGAAAGAGAATTATTTAAAAAGAATAAAGGAGTAAAAACACCATAAATGAGGAGGAAGAAACCATCTAGGGTACTCAAGGAGCCTTGCCACACTCGGGGAGGGGTCAAGTGAAGAACTTCCATGGGGCCAATAACGGCTTCTTGATTCTTCAACATAACTGGAACATGAACAGAATATGTCTGGCATTAAGATCAGCAAAGCTTCGCCATCCTTAGTAAAGTACAGGGGTAACCAGGCCAATAAGAATCTGTTACCAGCGCTCTCTGCTGAGAAGCTGGGTGGAAAAGGAGGCATGCAGAGATGCTCTGGGAAGGAGAAACCCTCTCCCTGACTTTTCCCCACACAACAGCGACCTTGGGCACAAGTCCTGGTTCACCAGGCGGTCCCAAGACTGTATGCAGAATCCCCGAGACTGTATGCAGAATCTCTGAGCCCAAATTCCATCATGCAAATGCCCCACACACGACTTGCATTTGAGTGCTTTATTGTATTGGAATTGCGGTGATATTAACATTTGTACAAATGCACAAAATCTTGTCTCTTCTTGCTAGAAAGAGAAGTAAAAATCTGACCTAGTCGAACAGTCTCAATGAACTCAGTGTCCACTGGTAACAATAAATGCGTTCACAATGCAACAAAAAGCGAAACAGAGAATTAAACACATTAAAATGCCGCAGCAAATATTTACACATATGCACCCCCCAGGGTTTTTTTTTTTCTCCCTCCAATTGGAAGGTGGTTGCTTTACAGACAGACACACAAACACAAAGGTTTTGCTGTTTACAATGACAAACAACCCCAAGTCCAGAACTTAAAGTGACGGCACCTTTTTTGGGGGGTGGGGGGCTT
Organism: Chionomys nivalis; assembly: GCF_950005125.1. Classification (NCBI taxonomy): domain Eukaryota; kingdom Metazoa; phylum Chordata; class Mammalia; order Rodentia; family Cricetidae; genus Chionomys; species Chionomys nivalis. Next base: position 142,874,245 of record NC_080086.1, read on the forward strand.
TTTCAGCCAACACATACTTTACACAGTGCTAAACTTTTTTTTTCTATTACATTTTTGGACAATGTTTCTATTCCAATTGTCCTAGAACATCATGTTTGAATGGAGCCATTACTTGTTGGTCTATTCAGAGAACATTTCAAGCATTTTTTCCCCTCAGAGACAATCTTCAAAAGGCAGCATTCCTCTCTGCGAGGCAGATGAGACTAGCAAAGGTCTTGGAAAGGAAGGAATGGGAAGGTCTTCCTGCCTGCAGCTGCTTGGGAGGAGTCCCTTCCCTTAACTCCCACTGTGGGGCACTGCTACTTCCTCTTGCAATTTCAGCGGTGTGGGGCATTATAAAGGAGCAAATGAGAATCTAATGCATTGATTGTGTGGAAGATTTTAATGATGTAGTTAAAGCTAATTTATTCAGGTCCCACATTCTCCAATGTGAGGTGAAGTGATTTTATGTTTTAAAAAAATCCCTATAAAGTTCTACAATATAAACCCCAATGTAGGGAAACCTTAAATGGCTTAGGAAGGAATTCCTAAGTCTTGACTTCTAATGAGCTAGATGCTTTAACTTGGTTTAAATATAGCGGTTGATTATTGATTCCTTCCTGATGATAAGCTTGGAAAGGCATCAGAGGCCCACTTACTGGTATTAATGTTTGAACAAATGCTGGCAATTTGGCTTTATTCTATCTTTAGTTTGCAGTTAAATAGGTTTTTCTTTTTCAAAAAATAGATGATTTATAAAGAAAAAATATATAAACACTCTTTAAGCAATTTGGCTACAAGCATAACATCACTGAAAAGTTCCACAAGGAATAATAATAGCAAGAGACTTTGAACATGGGGACATATTTCTATGATCACAACACGATGAGCTAGGCTGATTTGAGAAGTTCTCTATGTGTGTTTTGGTATGGGATTTTTTTTTTACTCGAAAGTTTATTGCTCCTTTGTCTTCCGATCCCTCGTAGGCTGGGATTATAAAACAGAGGTGCTGTCCTTGATCATGCTACAAGGCAACATTGTATTTTTGAGACTGAGGAATAAGAGGACAGGGCCCCTGTTGCTTCCACAGCCTGACAACGACTCTGGCTAGTGACAGAGGCTATGGGCAAGAGTGGTGTGTGCACGTCGTGGCACACCAGCGGAGAAGTCTCCCGGCTTTTTCAGGACACTTTGGTTCGGAGGATGAGATAGAAAATCGTAAGCATAGCTAGTTGCTGCCCACATCTGTTGCATAATATAGCAATTTTCAAAACCATGCAAAGAAGAAAGAGATCAAGGGGGATAAATCATACTGTGTACTGGCTCTTCTTGACATTCTTGGAGCAGGCTTCAGGAGGCTGCGAGAAGCGCCGCTCAGCCGTGCTAAGAATGAGTGCGCACCCGTGATCCAGGTCTAAATGTTCTATAAAGTACTTGAAATGGTGCATCATGGAGCCTTCAGAGAACACTTGTACAGGGTGGAGCCAAGGCAAGTCGAAGATCAAGAAAGGTTAGGGGGAGAAGCAGAGAAGGGGAAGGGATCAAAGAGCTAAAGTGCAACTTTAAGATAGAAATTAGTTTCGAAGCAGAAGAGAGGTTCTGAACCGCTGCTGCGGCATAGGCACGGCTTCACCAGGGCAGGTGACCTCCCTCCCCTTCAGGTATGGCGATGGGATGGAGCTAGAAAGACTTGAAGCCACTGCACACTGTTCATGAGGACCCAGGCTGCTGCAGGGAGCTGAGTAGTACAAGGTGTTCTTGGAGATAGTTGTGCAGTGATGAGAAGGAGGAGGAAGGCATTTTATACAATACAATAAAATAAAATAAAATAGCTGTTCTGGTTTTTGTTACCGATGCCCTTCAGTTGAATTTGCTTCCTACATGAAAGCACTTACTTTAAACATGAAAAGAAGAAATACTTAATAAAAAAAAAACAAAAAACCAACCTTGTTCAGAATGTAGATTAACCGATAACTCACAGAGCAGCAAACAAGCCTCCAAAGGTCTACGCACAGAGGTCTAAGCACGGGCTTCCAGGGATGGAAACAGCCATCCACAGCCCTGAAGAAAACAGCACCCTCACTAGGATAGTTTATTATGAACTAACGCTTTCCAGACACATAGACCCTACAGAAAAATACTTTTGAAATGGAATGTTTAAAATAACATTTATTAATAAATATCTTATAATTCTAAATTAATAGATTCCTGTTCAAATTTTGCTTTGGTCCTTGAATCCCACTGTATAGACATACATACATACATACTTTCTCAGATGGCTTCATCACTCAAAGAGAAGGACATTCTACCCTAACTGGAAGGCTAGTTTTAGAGCAGTTACTGGTGCTTCTAAATAATTCCAGCTAAGGGCTGTTTTTGTTTGTTTGTTTGTTGTTGCTGTTTTTCTGAAGCTGGTTTATGGTTTTCACGGCAACCTCTAAGCTACTACAATTTGCTTTACTAGCAGACAACAGACACCTGAACACTCCCTACCGACAGCTCTCTCGGAACGTGCACTGTGTTTTATTTCTTGACCAGATAAGCTCCAAGGAGCACAGGCTGAGTCAGTCACCCACATTCTCATGATACACACACCATGATGGCACACATACTACTCCAACAAGTTGGGTTACTATGGCGACCTGCACTTGTTGACAGAAGGGTAGGAAAGGATCACCTGGGACCACACATAACTCGATATCTAGCTTTGAGATTAGTACCTTCATCTGGGGCTGGGCTTTCAATCTACCTCCCCCCAAATCATAGATCAAGGAAGGCGTCAAAGAGAAACAAAGCCTGTATCTGGTGAGAAGCCACCTGGCAGAAGTGCTCTGGGGTGAACTAAGTTACTGGCTCTTGGTACTTTAGCAGGCAGGGAGGGACTGGAGAAGCGCCCAGGAGGCTGGCAAGGACTTTAGAAGCAGATCCTGTGATGATGCAGCCACACAGGAGTTAGGAGAGGCAGTGTTGCTGGGGCTTCCGTCCTTTGGAGGACTCCAAAGACCATTATCTCCAATTCACCAAGAGTCTGCATGGCTGACATCGTAACTGGCTGGGAGAAGATTATGGCATTAAAGGATGCTCTCCTGGAGTGGCCAGTGTGTGGCAGTCACTGCCAGGGTCGTTTCAGGAAGGCTCTGCCATCCAATGAAGTCTGGACCTTTATGTGGAAACTTTACTAGGGATGGACCAGGAATTAGATTTCACCAAAAGAAGTTTTTCTCTTCGGGACTGTAGGGAGTACTGACTAGCTGGAGCCCTCTCTGCAGGATCTCCCTGCTGCAAACAAACACACCTACAGGCCCTGCACGTAGCAAGAAGGCAGTTTATTCTAATTATATGTTGAGAAAGGTTTGCTGTGTGTGGTGGCTTGCCTACTTAGCATAAAAAACAGACATAATTGAGCTATAAATAATGCACATCAGTCAAGCTGTCGAGCCGCTGAATTCAGAAAACGCAGGCAAGTTCTTAGCTGCAAAGCCTGCCTGTTTAACAGCTAAGGATTTCAGCCTAGAGGTGGGAGAGAAGTAAACTAAAAATTGTCATTCCAGAGGCAGGCCACTCCCTGGACATTGTGGTGTTACCAGTGGTTTTAAAAAAGAAATCCCTTCCTTCAAGTGCTATGCATGCAGGCAGGAAAGGGTCTTGCTTACTCAAAGCAAATGGAAGATACTAGCTACTAGCTCCGCCACCCCGACTTGCCCCCTTGTCTTTTGAGGGGAGCAAAATGTCTACATGGTCTAAGGATGGAATTTTGCAGAAAATTACTTTGATTTCAAACCACAGCAATGAATATTAACTTCTTTCAAATGTAAGTCTTAAACATTTCTAGGAAGCCAGTTAGGTTAAGCCATTCTGTTACTGCTGGAATTCAGAAAAAAAAAATAATAACAATATGAATTCAGTATTTAAAATACTTGAAAATGATACACTTTACATCCCCTAAAATACAACAGAAAATCCTGCTCACCCCATCCTCTCTCCTCCCTTTTCATTCTTCTTTATCTTTCTTTCTTTTTTTTTTTTTTACTTTTTTTTGCATTTGTTTTCTTATTCTTAGGTCATATATCCAAGTCTTAAGCTTTATTGAACAGTCAAACTTGTCTCTCAAAAGCACAGCATACATGGAAAAAAAACTGTTGATAAATATTGATTTTAAAAGTAAGTTATTAGATAAAACTGAACCTAGTTATAAAAGTCATGCTTCAGAGCCCTCATAGTTTCTTTTTTTCCTCTAAAATAGATTTTTTTAAACTATAATGAGCGAAAAAGTACATCCTTCCTTTACTGAACTCTTATAAAAGTGACAGCTTCTGTAAAATACTGTTCTTTTAAAACCTATACTGTTCATAAACACACACGTCTCCACACGCACGCACGCACTCAGGCACACACACCCACACACACCCACACACAGGTTAGAGGTGAAGTAGTAGTTGGGCGGAGATGAGACACCAGCATACGCCTAGACTGCTAGTGAGAAACACATGATACCAAAACACCAGCAGAGCAGTCGAATGGCTTGTTTCAAGGAGGCACAACTGTGGTGTGGGTTTGATCTGCTTTTCATCATGGGCAGGTCTATGGAAGTTGCTGAAAATATGAATCAGAACCGTCCATAAGAGCGCATCAGCCTGGCCACCTCCATGGAACTTGATTGGCAGCCGGAGAGTCTGTCTGTCTGACAGATTACAAGCACCCTGCAGAAGCACTGGCCTTGCTTTCTCCCTCTCTGTCTCCAGGAGTGAGCCTGCTTTTGCCCACCAGAATAGCAGAGCTGGTTCCATAGGCTTAGGAAAAATAATAATAATAAATCTTAGGCTATTAGCAGCTGATGATTGAACAATGTAATCTGTGTAGTGAACAGAGCCCTTCTGAACTATTATATAGTGCATGGGGTTTCAACATTATAGACAGGCCATAGAAACAGGTTGTAATTTGAGGGTGTGATGTCAGAACCCACGTCCTAATTTGAACTTTCACAGTTGGGGCTTACAAAGTTCCTTTCCCCAGTGTCTCCACAGCTGGCATTCAATAGGGCTTCACCTATAACCAAATCGCTTTTTATTTGCTCTGGTTATTAAAAACATTAAATCAGGCACATTAAACATCTCCCGGCTGCTATTTTGTGAAAGGCAAGAGTCGAATGAACTCCAGCTGTGGGTTAAAGTCGAGTGAAGCAATGGCTAGGTCCACACTCTCAAGATTTGCTCTTTTCCCTCTTTAGACATTATTTTCTTCTTCACATGCAAAGCTAAAGGGGGAAAGGCAAGCCAAGAGTGAATAAGGAACCCAGGGAAGTGGCAGTGGAGAAGAATATTGGACAATCTGAGCAAGTGAGCAAGAGCAGGAGAGGGCCTGAGATGTTTGGTGGCTCTCTTGGGACAACGATGGACCATACTTTCTTTTTTTCTAGCACGAAAACAAACTCAGGAAAGCCCATGCGTTTATCTGAGGTTCTGGTGATGTCACAGCACAAACTCAACATGAGTTATGACATCACCAGATTTCCCACCCAGTTCCTGTGGATCCACCGCACTTGACATCGAAGTATACCTCATTTTGGCTAAAAGCTGTAGTTTTAACAAGATTCGTTGTTCCAGGCAAAGGGTTGGACTGGTAAGATTGAAACTATGGCTATATACAGGAAAGATTCCGTTTATAAACAAGAAACTGGTACCAGAAAATCGGAGAAAAGCACCAGCCTGCTTCCCAAGCTGATAGATATTCATTGCATAACTCCCTTTTTCTTATATAACTAAGTATAAAAGACAACATTTCCATAATAACTATAAAAAGGAAAGCCAGTCTTTGAAGGGCTGAGGCGTCTTCCTGGTCTGAGTGAATTCTAAAAATGCCCTTTGGAGAAAGGATGTATGGCATGGTCCAGCTCTTCTCGGGGGGCCAGGTCTGACCACTGCCTTTTAAAGAATAGGATTGAGGTCTGTTCTGTGAGTTGTGAGCTGACTGAGGGTGGAGCTCCCCACGACCTCGCTGACGGAGGAGGACGTAGTGATGGTGTTATGCTGGATGACGGGCTGCTGCGAACATGCTGGGACAGGGCTCGCGGGAGGGCTGCTCTCCGGACCTAGAAGAGAACACAGACACACACACAAATATAGCTCTTTCTTGTGGGAACTCCTTGGGAACAAATAAAAACGTTATTAGACATTTACTTCGTGTAGAAGAGTTTCACACATTTTCTTCTGGAAGGTACCGCCAAAACTTCATTTTAAACCGAAACCACAAAGCTAATCCTTCCAGGGTTTATAGCTACGTGTAAAACCATACTTTCTCCATCAGTAAAAAATGACTCCTTGTGTTTGAGTCTTTGCGTGTGAACTTCCTCATCTTGTATTTTCAGATAGCAGCCATTCGTATATTAAATGTGGAAAAATACTCACATATGGTGGGAGAATCTGTGTTGCTCAATCTAAAAAATTATTTGAAAACAAATTGACCTTCACCTATGAATCATTCTTCCTCTCACCATCCCTTATACAACCAGCCTTTAGTATACTGCAGCAAGTGGAGATGGGAAAAGGGGCCCCACTTTGCCTATTGGTAAACTCGAACAGCCCAGGAACTTGCCAGACTGGTGGGCAACAGGAGGCATCTCTTGAGACACTAAAAGTGATCCACCCAGTGCTGCCTCCCAGCCTGCAGAGTCCTCAGCCGGATCAACAGGCCGCTGGTAATTGGACCCCCACAGACTAGTTTCTTCCTGGCTACAAAGCTGGAATTTGGCAATGCAGAAATGCTAGGGAAAGTACGGCCAGAAGTTATCAGGAAGTGGTGGGCATGGTGTTGGAGACGTCAGGAAAGACTGCCCCCCTCCCCGGCAGGAGGGCCTGTAATCACTCAATTTTTCCAGTATATCTTCTTGCGTGTGCAACCTAGACTGTATTTTTCCCTTTTAATAAAATGCCGTGCAAAATTAGTGATTAAAAAAATGTGGATTCTAAAGAATGAAACGGTGACTTACTTAAATATCCTTGTGATTCTTTCTGCATGGCTGTGATTGGGCAGTCTTTATGTGTTAACAACAGCTGCTTCAGCTGGGCCACCTCGTTTTTCAACATGGATACTTCATTCTGGAAAGACACATTAAAACTGTGTTGAGAAGGCAAAAAAGTGCAAGTGCAAAGTCCCACCCACTTTCAACCACAAAATCCTCCAACTTTATTGTTTGTGTCTAAATGGCATTAAGAATATTATTTGGAGAGATGGATCTGAATTTTGTAGCTTTCCTTCAATTTGCTATGGGTCTTTTGAAGAGACCAGAGTTTAACCCAGGAACTGAACCCTACTTAAAAAACAGACTATCCCCTTTAAGTGATGGGCCCTGGAACCAGGTTATACAGGTGAGAAGCCCTGCTCTTCACTGACCATGCAACCCGAGAGAGAAAACACAATTAGGTCATCCTCCACCAACCTCATTTTTAGCATTTAGAAGATGGGCTCAGAAATAGTATAACATACAATGAGCTTGGTGACACCCAGGACACAAATTTGACTTTCCAGGCAAAAATCAACTAGAGAAGAACATTCCTAGAAGTATAGAAGTTACTTGAAAAATTGAAACTGTTTTTTTTTTCCCTCTAAAGAATATCTCCCACCTGTAAATGCATTTGGAGCACTGGATTCAACTGCACGCTGAACAGATTGCTAATGAAGTAACAAATGTCTCAACTGCAGAAGTTTTCCCCACTATCCTTCAAACTTCCAAAAATGGTAATAACGAGAAATTCACCTAAATATGAATAAGTCACCTAATGATACAGGAAAATTGCTCTTAAATCTGAGAGCATTCATGAAGGCAAATGGTACCTTCTACTTCCAGTGAGTACAATTGACAGGGGCCAGCCATCGCCCAAAGTGACATTTGGCGATTCGGGGCAACTTTATTTTACAGGGAAATTCCCATCAGTCATCAACCAGCTCTTCTTTGAACTCTACCTGAATTACGATGTTTAAATAACCTTCTTTGTATGCCCCCCTGACCAAGCTCTCCTTAAAATAATATGTCAGAAAGAGTCACCTTTAGACTACTATATAGACTTTTTCTTAGAAACCTGTTTAAAAATAAAATCAAACGACTCAAACTGAAACGGAGAACTCCGACGTGTGTATATTTTCGCGCTCACACATCAAGATGAAATGTCCCACTACCTGTGTACTTTAGCAATGATGTTTTTTCTGAACACACATGTCCTGACACCTGTGCCCCCAGCAACATGTTTAGCTGCAGATGATGCAGGCAATGGCACTTAGAAGATGGCACAAAACCCCACCCCTTTTCTACTGTGGCGCAGAAAACAACTAGCAAAGTATGAAGGCCAAACATGGGGGTGGTTCGGTGGGCAAAGGGGCTTGCCACCAGGAGTGAGGACTGCAGTACAGTCCCTAGGAGCCACATGGTGAGGCAGAGAATCAGCTTCCATGGTTACCCCAATCTCAACATGTGTGACCGGGCACAGACACACCTCACAATAAACTAAGTAATTTTAAAATTAGCAAACAAAGCCAAACTTTATCATTTTGCTTTCTTAACACTTCTTGAATTAGAAATAAATCATGTTTGAAGGTCGTTGGCCAACTTGGAGAAGGTGAAGGCAGGTTCCATTTTGTCCCCCACTGTGTCCTGAGCAAGATTTGAGCTCTGGTCAGGGTGTGTCCATTGCTATTTTTTGAAATACCCATAATGCCACTGGCCAACTTTCCACATTACTGGTGGGAACGCATCCTAAACTCTTTCACGACACATTTTCCGTTTCCACGGAGCCACTGCACTATGAAGCAGCACACATTTAGGCCTCTCATTAAAACTAAGCCTCAGTAGCGTTTGGTTCATTAATGTGTTGTAAGGAGAAAAACCGAGATCTCGAGTGGTGTAAAGTTCTGTAAGGATTCAGGAACAAGGACTGAAGAGATGGTTCAGGCCTCTTGCGAGGACCTGGTTTGGGTTCCCAGCACCCACATGGTAGCTCACAACGATCCGTAACTCCAGTTCCAGGGCATTCAACAATGCCCTTTTTAGTTTCCATGGGCACTGGATGCATGCATAGTGTATATACATCCATGTAGGAAAAAAAAACATAACATAAAAAAAATAAAAGCTATCTAAAAATGAAGTAGGGACTCAGAGTGCTGGGAAAAACTGACCATCATTTAAGGATATACTTGAATTTGTACATATTTCTCATGTTAGTAATTGTGTTAGTTGGCCCAGTCATAGCTGGGAAGTGAATACCAGTTAAGAACATCACCAGAGAGAAGTAAGCAGCCCTGGCTTCAATACACATTACTCTGATGCTGTGGGGAATAAGAAAAAGCCTGGGAGCCTTGGAATTCTCGTACAGCCACCCACAGGGAAAGCAGCTCTTTCCTAGGGCTGAGCAGCATGATCAGGTGTGGGGACCGAAGGGGTGGGGGCTGAAGGGGTGGCTCAGTGGTACAGTGCCTGCTGGCAAGGGCAAGACCCTGGACTGCCTCTCTAGCACCGAGAGTCAAACAAAATGACGCCCTACTTCTAAGGACAGTAGTAGGGGCTGACTTTTCAAACCACTCCACCCACATCCAAACCAAGATGGCTGGACTGGTTTATTTCTTCCCAGAAAGACAGCTTCTTATTCCAGAGGGATTTTTGTGTTGCCTCACTGTTGAGAAAGCCAGTTACCTAACTATCAAACGAAGGAGCTGACCTCGATCTTCATTTGCCAGTGAACTACTCTGGGTATTCTCTCAGGTGCTTATATTCCAGGCCTTGTGTCTCACAAGGAAGCCAACCCCAGCACCCTTTGGATAATCAGATGCTAACAGTACACAGTGCATAGCCATAGTTTCATGAAAGAGAGAGAGAGAGAGAGAGAGAGAGAGAGAGAGAGAGAGAGAGCATGTATGTGCACATATGCACTCGCACTGAGAAAGAGTGTCTGGAACCTTCATCAGATGCCACAAAGGCCCTTTAAGTTGACAAAGGGCAAGAGCCGCTGAACTGGGGAAGGGAGACTGGACTGCTGTCCTAGATGGGATGCTCTACACACACGGCGTCTAAGGACTCTGCATCCAAAGAAGACGGAAGCAGGGAATGCACACTCACTAGACTGTGCTTCTAGTCAAAATCTTTTTCAAGGTAAGAGGACTAGAATCACCTTGAATTCATTTTGTAAGAGAAAAACCAGATAGCAAATGTCTCAAAAATGCATGGAAGAAGTCAATTTTGGCCTAGAAGTTCAGCGAGGAAATAAAAGCCAGAACCGTGTGAGGCATCAACTCACTTTATGAATTGAGGAAAAAGTTCACCTTTGAAGTTCACCTTGGTGCTTGTAGAAAAACAGTTTTTAAAAACAAAGTATAACTAATAAACGCACCCTCTGGTTGAAGTCAGTCCTTTCTGCTTTCAGCTGTGGAATGATTCTGAGGTTGCTGTTCTTAAAGGAGTTAGCTATTTAGATAATGATGGTTAGAGCGGGATCCTGTCACGCTGATGTGTTTTTAATCCACAAATCTGCCTGGGGGTGAAGTAGCAATCATGTCGAGGTGTTCCACACTTCAATAATATCCTTTAAATGGCACGTTCAAAATTCCCTGACAGGCACATTGACAGTTCGGGGCTTTGGTAATGTCATTTTGTTATATGATAAATCCACAATGCTTCTTGGTATAAGCTGGAGTTTGTGCCAAAAACATAATTGCCACAAAGGGCCCAGAACCCCTCCCCCCCTTTTTCAGATTAGCTGAGGGCAGGTTTGGTCCCCTCAGAAACAAAGGACTTTCAATTTGTCAAGCAACAGTTTCCATCTGGCCTGCTCCCTTGCCAAGTCCCAGACCTGGGTTCGTGTGTCTAAAATTTCAGCATCAACTTAGACCATGTGTCTTTGCACTAAAAAGGAAAAGCAATTACTTTAGTGGGTGACCAGATGATTTCCATATCCCCACAGAACGCAAGTGACCTAGGAATGCCACAGCAGCAGTGAACGGTCACAGCAGTACACACGGACACAGACCCCCTCAGCACACGGGCTTCTTAGAAGGGAAAGATGTCAAGGCAGTGATTAGGGCCACAGGTGATTTGCCCACGTCCTCACTCACTCTTTTGATACTTACTGATAATCTGACATTGGGGTGACTTCTGATCTCCCCAAACCTTAGTTTCTCCATGTAGTAAAATGTCAGGTTAGGCTTTTTCTAACTTTTTCTAAGTCCTACACCTGTGTTGACCTCTTGGGCAAAGATGTGCTGTGAAATAGGCAAGGAAGACTGGGGTCTGCTTTTTGTTTCCCCAGGTCTTGTTTTTCCAACCCAGAGCTCTACGGCAGCCTGACCAGAAGGTTCTATTCTGGAAAACAACTCAAAGGTGGCAGCTGGCCACTCGGACCTTGGCTATTCCATCTGGCTGCACTTTGTTTGTTTAGCACCTTCTATTTCTGTTTACTTAAAATCTGGCTCATGGAACCAGTCTCAAGAGAGACACCTTTTTCTTCTGACGGTGAGTGGAAAAGGGTCACCCAAAGGTGGCAGAGGCTGTGACATTCTCCCCCACACCACAGGGCATGACACACAACGTACAGTACAAGAGAGAACACGGGGCTGCTGTGGCTTTTGTCCCTCTGGCCCCAGTGCTGCAGGCCGTGGTTGAGAACGGTCAGTAAGTGGTCTTGCTGAGCTTTTTTGCTTTCCCTATACTGATTTTGTAACCAAAAATTACCAGTGTCTGCTGCATAGACTCTCTAGGGCTGAGGTTTCTGTTTTTTGTAATCTCTGTTCTTGGGACTTAGTACCTCTTTTTCTTGGCCGTCTTAGCTATTTGGGCTCTAAAATATTAAGCCTGCGCACGCACACACACACACAGTAAATTAGTGCCCAGCAAAGGGTAAATGGACTTTGTATGTTTTTTGAAAGCAGTCATAAATAAGTACATGTCAAGGCCCAAACGCATCTGACCTCAGACTCCAGGGCATCTTTCTGTGCAGTTTTCTGCTGTGACTCTCCGCAGCAAAGATCCCAGAGAAAACCCGCAAGGACTCATTTTAATTCACACTGATTTAAAGTTTTGAATCTGACATGTGTCTGCCGGCTATTCACGGCTCTGTTTTAAAGAACTTGCGCTCATCTGAAGCTGATTTTTGTACCACCACACTCTCTACTCCAACCGGGGGCGGAAGCAAGTGGCAATGTCTGGAGACATTGTAGTTGTGCAACTGAGGGAGGGACTTTCTCCTGATTCTAGTCTGTAGAAGCAGAAGATGCCATGAAACAGCTTATATTCACAGGATGTAACAAAGATTCCCAGAGTCAACGGTTCTCAAATTGGGAACCCCGTGGGCTTCCACCATCCTCTCGTAGAGCTCAGAACTGCTAGGAAGTAACTCCTGCTTCGCTCGTTCCTTAGCCAATGCCACCATGTGTGCTGGGTCTGCCCAGCCCGGAGCGTTCACTCATTTAACATATTTGTACAATGTAATCTATTATAAAATGAGTTACCCATAGTGCCTGTGAAACTATAGATTTAAGGTTCCAATTATACTTCGGCATTTTTTTAATTTGTGTATATCTGTGTGAATGTATGTCATGTGTATACGGGTTCCAAAGGGGCCAGAAGAGGTCATTGGATGTCCCGGAACTGGAGGTACAGGCAGCCATAAACCACTCTATATGGGTGTTGCAAGCCAATCTTGAGTCCCCTAGAAGAGCAGCAAGTGCTTTTAACTGCTAAGCCATTTCTCCATCCCTCAGTAACATTTTAAACACGTGTCAAAGTGAAAATGGAGCCATGAATACTAAAATGCTTATCCACGCTCTTGTTAAAAGCTCCTCACAGACTATTCTGCCCAGCCTGGGTGTAGTTGTGGCTTTGAAGGTGTCTAGCTCCAGACACTGCTTTGTGGTTTGACGCTCTGCAATCAAACCTAGTTGGTCAGGCCGCCAGCCTGTGGACACTCTAGAGACAGGGAGCTTGTTCAATGATAAAAACAAAAAACCCTGAGTAGGTCCTATGCTAGAATAGGGAATAGCCAATAGGGAGGAGGTGCAGTGAGATATGGTACCAAATGTGTGCACGAACTGGCATTCGATCTTACTTTTATGTAAGCTGTGCATTTTCTAACTTCATCATATCGTCACAAAAAGGGCGATATATTTAGATGGGGGGTATGAATATAAGTTATTGAATTCAGGAAGATACACCAATCTTCCTCTGTATACTTCTGATTTTTACACTGGATGCCATGATTCCTTTCTGTTTAATGAAACTCACAATGCAAAGACACTGGGGTTTGTCATCCCAAGTGCTCCTTTGAAAGGATGCACAGACGATTGGGGATGTAAGCTTAGGTGGCAGAGAGCTTGCCTAACATCAGTGAAGCTTGATCCCTGGCACCACATAAAATTGAGTGTGATGTCACATGCTTTCAATGCCTGCACTCTCTGGCTAGAGGCAAGGGGATCAGAGGTTCAAAGTCATCTTTAGATACACAGCAAGTTCAAGGCCAGTGTGGGCTACCCAATGCTCTGTCTCTAAACAAACAAACAGACAGACAGACAAACAAACAAATAAAGCCTACCTATAGGTGTTCTGAGACTGGCTGGAGAGACTATCAATTACTAAGTTGTTACAGTCTTTCTTTTGAGTAACCTTACACCCTTCTTTATGTCCATGGGTCCCTCTCAACTCTGGGAAGGACTGGTTGAATCTAAAACACTTCCCAAGGTCCCTGAAGGTGTTTGTCATACATCAACGTAATTGCCATTTTCTCTTGAGAACCTTCCTGATGTTAGAACCAACAGTCTGAATGGCATTATCGGCCTGCTGGGTTCCTCCTGAGAAGCCCACACATTGGTTACTTTCCTCATCATCCAGGACAACCCCAGAAACAGCTTCTCTACAGATGTCTCTAGCTATGCCAGCCCTGGAAAGCAAAAATCACACGAGATTCCAACCTTGCTGAGTTTGGAATGAAGATGAAAACAGGTTTTTACTTTCAGAGCACACAAAGCTAACAACAACCAAACATATAAAATATTCTGCCATTAAAAAACAGAAATACAGACAACCGGGTATATGCCAAGGTACCCTCAGCCTGGTGGTTCCAAATGGCTTCCAGATGAAAAGCCTTCCATGCCAGGGACCATTCTAACTGCATCATGGACAATAGCTCACATCTTTCCCCCAACTCTAAAGTTGTTCCCCATTTACACACGAGGAAACCGAGAGCCAGAAAACTTAGCGCAGTCAGTAAGCCGCCAAACCCAGGCTTGAAGCCATGCTTCTGTGTTTGGTCCCGTGCGTCCCTCACCTCTTGTGGGAGGACCGATGGCACCGAGGCACTTAATAATGCTGGATGAGAAGGCCTGGGGTTCCTCTGAGGCGAGGTGTGTGGTAGGATGCGTGGGTCAACAAGCGGCTGTAGGGCAGGAAATGCCAACCCTGACAAGGCTTGGGGAAGGGATTGGGGACCGCACCTGAAGCTGCATGTTTGTCTGGGTGAGCTCTTCTGCTTTCTTTTCCAGTGACATCACCCAGACCTTCCTCTTCTGTCTGCAACGGGTGGCAGCAGCCCGGTTCCTTTCCAGAAATTTCCTCCGCCTCTCATCCGGGTCCTCATCCACCACCCTTCGCCGGCGTCCCCCTGTAGGCTGGGGCGGTTGTATGTTCTGGGTTGGTTGCATCTGTTGTGTGGCTGGTGAAACCTGAGGGGAACGAGAGGGAGCAAGTGATGGGGACCGAAAAGAAAATGTTGGGTAAGGAAGACTTCCGAGCCAGTGTTACAAGAGCAAAGCTTAGGAAGTCCATTGCTTTTTAGTAAGCATGTGAAACTTGTTCTCAGTGAATGAAATAAACAGTGAAACCACATGTGTGAGACCAGAGTCGCTGAACTGCAGTCTGTGGATTTGGGCCAGATACAGGTGGGACTAACAGAAGGACCCAAGCAGGGGAATTATTTTCTAGATGGGCATTTGGAGGATGGGGGTAGGGCATGGAACATTTGTTTCTCCTTTGGGTATTAAAAGTGTCTTATTTAAGATGCTTTAAAGAACATTAAATTGTGCTATTGTATCTTAGAAAAAAAATAAAAACATTAAATTGGTCCTGGGCAGTTACTGGGCTGAAACAGATGATGTCAAGGCTATTTCCATGACAGCGTTTTCTTTTTTGTTTTGTTTTGCAGAAAAATCTCGGGGCAGGCTGTGGGCTCCTTCGATTCCAAATGAGTTTAAATCACATCAGGGCAGCACACCTATGGGACACTGTCACTGTCACCCCTAGACTCCTATAGAAAAGCCTTGCAAATGCAGAATGCAGTTGGGGTCCTGTTCCATTTTTAGTACCTGGGACTAACTGGACTTACAGCCTCCAGGTGAGTGTGGTCTTCAAGGTCCTCAGGGTTCTAATTAAGGAGAGGGGGGTCTCAGGAGGGTTTTCTAGGGTAGGACAGGGTCTTAGAAAGCTCGTAATTGCGGCCAGTCCTCCTCTCTGTTGTACACTGTAGGGTTAGACAGTGAGGACAGGTTGCCTCACACATACCTACATTATAAGGAAACACTAGGAGTGGTCACATACTTTATTAAAAAGTTTTACTAAGCTTCGAGACCCCTTGTAAGGCCTACGAGGGACGCCACAACATGGGAAGGTTGGAGACCCCCACACAGACAGCTTTATTTCCCTGGAAGAAGCAGACACACGGTACCTTGTGAAATTTCTACAACTCCTCTTTATATGTCTGGACACCTAATGCTTTTGCTAATGCACTTTGCTCCTTCCTCCCGCTCCTGCCTCTCAGTCACCCAGGTTTACGGTTGTAATACCTATAAAGTTGTTTTACAAGAGACATTTAACCTACAGAAATAACAGGCAAAAAGTTTTCAAAAAGCTAAGCTCAAAACCCTTTACTAACACATTCCAGCATCCATGATTGAAATCAATCAGAATGACTGTAATCACACTAATAGTGGCCGCGGGTTGACATCAGTTGACCGATGGGGATGGATTTCAGCCCTAAACTCTGTCAAACCTTCTATGACTAAACTATAAAAGAATCAGGCTTTGGAGGTCGGTTGAACAGCATCTCAGTAATTTTATCTAAAGCAAAGATGTTTTCTGAAACTCTTTATTGACAATTCCTTTCGGCCCAATCACAGAGGGTTCATGAAGTAAGTCAATTGTCTAGGGTCTTACTCACAGGGGTGGCTGCCTATGACATAATCTCTGCCATTGGCTGAGATGTAGCAAAGTGTGTCATTTCCATCGCTGACCCCTGAGCTGGCTCCTGCGGAGCCGGGCAGCAGGAGGAAGCAGGCTGGCTCTTTGCAGCCAGCCGCTTTCATGTCTGCTTTTCTCTTGTGAGATCTCTTACTACCCAAGATGAAATTAAGCAGAACTGGATTTTATTCTTCAGAGCAAAGACTTCTCAATGCCATGTGCTACTCCCCTGATGTCAATCAAACTGATGCTCAGATATCTTTCCTGTACCTTTACCCTGTGTGCTAACGGAGGGGGAGTTGAGACCCAGTATGGGTCCAGGACTTGGCCTGGGGAATGTTGGTTAAGAAATCTTCCTGGTGACCATGAAGTGTCACTTGCCTTCTGAAATTCACGCCTATGTTGGGCATGGAAATCACAGTCAGCCGGAAGGATTTGAAGACACGGCCTAAAACCAGAATCTGTGTTCCTGCTAACTACCGTGACTCAGTGTGTTTTATGTTCAAGATGGAAGTCTCTCTGCAGAGCTGCTTGGCAAATTTTGATTGAAATATATATATATATATATATATATATATATATATATATATATATAATAAATGGCCATGTGAAGAAGCAGAATTTGTCCCAAATTAACTTCGACTCTCAGATTTGAAAGGATGACCGGAGATTTCTGTATCTACTGTTCAGACTAGCAAATAATTGAAGAACTTGACAAAATCTGCTCAGTGATCAGCCAGGTCCACATAACGTAAGAGTGGTAGAGTGTAGAATATTGTCTAAACGATCCCCAGATATGGAGTCTTTCTCTGTAGAATAGGATTTAGAAAAGAAACTCTGGGTGTAGCTAATTACAATAGCAATTAGCTAATTGCATATACAATTGGGCACTTACTGACTTGAAACAGGGCAGTTGGCTAATTGGCACTTAGCTAATGAATGGCTTTCATATTTTAAAAAAGAACTGTTAAACTTGTCTCTGAAATAACGTGCCCAGAAAGGTGCCCAAACCTTAATGTCCTTATACTTCAGTAACAAACACAGAGTGTAAGGATTGCCTTTGCCTGAGATGCTTTTCTTTTTCCTTTCCTTTCCTTTTCTTTTTTCTTTCTTTCTTTCTTTTTTTATGCAGATCCCAGTACATCAGTTAACTAAAATGTAAATAAAAATACAGTCTAGGGGAACCTGTTGTTACTGAACTACTCACTAAACTTCTTTTGAATCATTAAAGTTTAGAATTGATCCTGAATAACTTGTTTAGAAAACTTTTTCAGAGTCTCTGTGGCTTCATAATCATGAGAGTCTGTTTATTTCATCCCATTGGCAAATGGGAAAGCCAAAGTTTATGGGACGTTAATCTATATCTCTGTTCATAGTCTCCAAAGTCAGTCAAGGAAAGAGCTGGTTCTGTGCTGCATAGCGCATCTCTTCTCAGTATGCAGAGCCCCACTAGGGGTCTCTGCAAAATTAAGTTTATCTAACAGATTGGTTAGGAAGTTGCCTGTGACGGTCGCCCCCCACCCCACCCCTTTACCTTTCCCGGCTTGGGTTTGTTAGGGCAGGGAGCTCAAGAGTTCAAAACCTTGCCTGGTCTGAGAGCTTGTGTCTCTTCAGAGGCAGACAGCGGAGGAGAAAGTGAATAAGCATTCCTTGGCAGACCCTGGTTCCAGTGCCATTCTGACCCAGCTGGTTAGGACTGGGCAGAGAGGAATGGGTGGAGGAGACACCGAAGGTCATCTTGCTCGAAGCCCCAAGTGGCTAGGGCTCACCACACTCTTGGACAAGTCCTTCGGCTACTTAGGAAAACCCAGTTCTGTACAGGGACTTGCTTGTCTTCTTAGCCTGGGTGACATAACGTCTGCCTGGTCCCCCAACTCTCTTTAAGGGCAGTCTGCATGCTTGTCGTCTTGCTGGTCAGTCCTACTGACTGCACCCCTGGGAGCTGACCTTTCTCTTGGTCTGATTGTCTGCGGAGCTTGGCTGCCTCTCTGCTTCCTCCAAAGTGTTTCCCAGTCAGGGGTGAGTCACTTCTCACCATCTCAACAGCACCTTGGACCCTAGCATCCCTTGACAAGCTTCTTCATTGTTTCTCCAGCCTTTTAACTGTTCTCTCTCTCTCTCTCTCTCTCTCTCTCTCTCTCTCTCTCTCTCTCTCTCTCTCTCTCTCTCTCTCTGTGTGTGTGTGTCTGTCTGTCTCTGTTTCTCTCTCTCTCTCTCTCTCTCTCTCTCTCTCTCTCTCTCTCTCTCTCCCTGCCTCTTTTTTGGTATGGGCGCTCTGTCTGCATGTATACCTACATGCCAGAAGAGGGCATCAGATCCCACTATAGATGGTTGTGAGCCACCATGTGGGACTGCTAGGAATTGAACTCAGGACCTCTGGAAGAGGAGCCAGTGCTCTTAACCGCTGAGCCACCTCTCTAGCCCTGTTTAAGTTTCTTTTAATTCTCCTATCAATATTTACTATTTTTTTTAGGACAAACCTTGTGACACACTTGCAAAAATACAGGGTTTTGAGAACTTCTAGTTTTCATTTGTTCCCTAGAGACTGAAGCGGAAATTTACCACATTATTTATAGAAATTATGACCCAATCGCATCTTATCGTTCATGGACACTTCCTAGGAAACAGACAGAGCTCCCCAGCACATCAGCTGAAGAACCTACCTAGGCTTATCAAACAAGGGAGCAAGAGATGGCTGCGGAGTTAGCGCTTGCGCGGTTGGCATGCGGAAAAGAAGGAAGAAATGCGGGTGAAAGTCTACCTGTGCTTGGTTGCCGGTGTGCAGGGGCGGGTGTGGCGAGGTCTGATGGTGTGCCGGGTGTGCATGAAGGTGGGAATGGGAGTGGTGGTGCGGGTGGTTCTGTTGGTGGTGAGGCTGTGGGTGGGGATGGTGGGCGGGGTGCTGGTGCTGGTGCGGGTAGGGGTGGTGGGGCGGCAGTGTCTGGTGCTGATGCGGGTGCGAGTGCATGTGGTGGTGCGGCGTCTGGTCTTGCCGGGAGCCCATCATCTCCATCATGTGTCCGATGGTGCTCATGTTCCCATTCGACATGGCCGCGGGGTGGTGGGTCAGCGCGGCCTTCAACCTCTGAAACGATAAAAAGGGGAGGGAAACCGAGGTCACTTATGTACACGGTGGAGATTTTGAAGCAAAACGACTCATACATTTAATTCTATAATATTTTTGGTGCTATGATTACGGTAGCTTTTGTGAATGGGTAGCTTTGTAGAATCTCACTTTAAAAAAATATTTGATAGGTAGAGGGTCACTGTCTGCTCTGTTAACTCAACTGTTATATCAAATATATAAGACATCCTATCAAGGTTTACCAAAAGGCATTTCCTACTGAACTCATCATGTCCTATTGGTAGCAAAATGTAAGTACAAACCAAATGAAACCATTTCATATAATAATGCCATTAGTGGAGGGGTCTCATTCTCACTAGTGTGCAGGAACCACAAGTATAAAACATTTTGTCTCTCAAAAGATTTCTCAAATGTAAGGAAGAGATCACATCAAATGTTAGCATGCAGGAAAATGAGTATTGTTATTTCGAGAGTTCAAATCAGCCTTAGCAATCCATAAGGCACCGGGAAATACTTTTGTCATGGTATTTCTCGCCACCGCTCCTGAAAACCGTATTTTTCTCACACTGTAACTTTCTTCTAACTCTAAGTATGAAGTGAGGAAAATAGAACGGTTTGTGGTACTGCACATCACCTTCTGTGACGGCCACCAAGGTGCATGCCCACCAAGAAATGTCCTTCATTGCAAAACAGGCAAGAACACCAGTAGCTTCCCGCCTGAACCTAGGGCAGCGGCAAGCCCACGTTCTCAGACAGCCCACGTTCTCAGACAGCCCCACTGTGGACTTCACTCTCTCAGGTCAGCCATCCTAACTCCCAAGCAGCTGTAGAGAACACACCTGCTGCTCTGCCATGCAACTTTACTGTGTATAGGAAAATGGCATTTCATATAACAGTCACAACATCAAGTATTTTCTTGTTTTGTTTATTTTTATGCCCAATCGCTTAAAATGTCAAAATCATTCTTTGCTTATGATATGTACAAAGTCAGAGCACAAAGTGCCATTTGGCCTATGGGCTGGGGTCAGTCGGCTGTCAGTAGTAACCCAGTTCCTTTAGCCTTGTTTTCTGTGTGGGCCGTTGTCCTGATCCTGCAGGTCCCTGCTGTGCTAAAACCCCACAATGCAGTTACTGCTTGGAAATGTTTGCTGGGGGGATATGAGAATCTGGCAAGCTTGCCCATGTTAGCTTTAGGTAGGCTAGGGGGCTCAAGTTCTCTCCAGATTTGTGTTCTTATCAGATGAGAGTGCTGAGCATCCCTGGGATGGAGACCAGCCTTCAGATGGGAACGGACACCAGGCTACTCCAGCCAGCACACCACTCATCTTAACCAGCTCAGCTAACCGAATCTTACACATAAAGCACCTCCAAAGGAGGACAGGACGGAATGCTGTGTGGACACGATCATCTTACAGATACTTTCTGTATCTCGATTCAGCAACCAGGAAGTCCACTAGACCTCTCCTGCATGAGCAGTAACCATGGCGAGGGCAGCATCAACTTGCTAAAGACAATCAGGAGGAAGGTGAGCTTCTTTAACCCTGGCAAAGCCTAGGCCTTGGGTCCTGTGTTTACTACTAAACAGGAATGTGAACTGACGCTCCTCAGCTCTGTGTTTGAGAGGTGATGTCATTGTTTTTCTAAAAACAAAACAAAACAAAAATGTTCATTATAAAAAATTTAAGCCATGCTTAAGAGTGGAATGAAGTCAGCCACTTGGAGCCAGTGTATTGCTTGTAGCAGTGGGTGAGCAGCGTTCCAGAAGCCCGCGTTAGCACACGGAGAACGGGAGGAGCAGGTGGGATGACTGGAACATCAGAAGTCATAATGAGTGCTTGAAAATGGAATGAATCACTTCAGATAGTGCTGTTTCCCTTAACCGGAAAGGTTCTGAATGCTCTTTCCAAATTTAAAAGAGAAAAAAAAAGTATGAATGAAGGAGATTATGTTGAAGTTGTGTTTTGAGTTGACTTCCTGCATCATACCTAGATGAACCCCAAGTTTCATTATAAAACCATAGTGGGCCTGTAATTCTAGCACTGAAGAGGATGAGGCAGGAAAGTTTCAAGTTCAAGGCCAGCCTGGGTTGCATGCAGACATGCTTGCACACATATATTTGCATGCAGTTTTACAGTTAAAAAATCCAACTGGTACCAGAGTATTGTGTGAAAAAGTAAGAGCCATTTGCCTTGTGCCCTCGCGCCTTCCTCTGTAGCTGGCATGTGCCCTCAAACAATGATTTCTACGAAGGTTGTAATATGTTACTTTTTCTGTTACTTTAACTCATTTTATATTCATAAAAGTAGCTAATATGAACAATCAAGCATTAATTGATCCCTGGCTTGTCCTCATTCTATGCTAATATTCTATGGATAATACACATGATAAGGCATATGTGCAGGCACGGCTGCTGGTAAGGGGCAGGCGCCCCCTCTGAATGGGAAAGTGAGTCTGGGAAGCCACGTCATTCACCCTCTCCCGGAAGCAGGATTAGTTGTGTCATGGTACTTCCCCATCACAAAAAGGAAGAGCTTGTAGAGTTGACAAGACAGCGGTCACGCTGCAGGTTGCAAAAGCAGACATGTGCGTCTGGTACTTCAGCAGGCAGCTGGGGATGGAAGGCCCTCTGCATGTAGGAGGAAGGGGGGTGACTGACGAGAATTTCTAGGAGGTCTGCTACCGCACAGAAACATCCAGGGTTGGGCATCATCTCTCCCCTTGTATTTTTGAGGAATCCATCCTTACATCCACTCATACCAAAACGGATATGGTAAGCCTTAGCCAGGCCCTGCTCTCCCCACACGGCCACATCAGTGTCTGATGGCTCTTGTCTGAGCTGGCTTTTCCTTTTTTTTCAGACATTTTGAAGATATAACGGTTAGCTCCAGGCTGCTCACTAGTAAAATCCTCCCTGCCTTCTTCTCAGAGTCAATTCCCAATGACGTCTGTTCCCAGTACAGTCATACACCTTTTAGAAAAATACTGCATATGTTGCCCTATAACTTTTAGGATGGTTATTCCATTAGTATTGATTCATCACCGGGTCATGAGAATAGAACCATTTTTGGATTTTGTTAAGTGTTAACTTAGCAGCTTCAGTACCGAAACTAATACATAATTGCATATGAAATTAATATATGAATGAATGAATTCCAAGGTAATTCCAAGGCTTAGAGTGGAGACATAGCATTTTTGTCTTGGAACACCACACACGATTTTTGTCGGGAGGATGATATATTTGTTAGCAGAAGTCATGGAGACAGTTGACCCCTAAAAGTGATATTAAAGGACCTATCCCCCCCAGTACCCAGCCTACCCTCTAGAAAATGGCAGAGAAAAAAGGAAGCAAATGGTTGAGGGGGGGCACAATAAATTCATCTTCATTTCTCTTTGAAATCAAGGCATGGAAAACCCAAAAAGCTGTGCTGGAGTGGGCCATCGTCTTGTCTCCTCAATGCTTGGACTGCCTTTCCCACCTTTAATTAGGAGCAAATGGAGCCTGACAAATACATACCGCGCACCCGATCTTCATCTCTCGAATAATTAGCTTGTACCGATGAAGGGAAATTACTTGATTGCCTCAAGTCTGTTCTTGTATGTTCCAAGCCAAGGCAATAACACTAGCAACGCTAATAACATTCCATTTAACTATTTATTCACCCAGCAAATATTTATTAGGTTTTGACTCCACGCCAGCACGGCACTGGGCACTTTGTTATTTGCTGTCTGAAGTAAATGGAAGATACATCAAACCAGGGCTTTTAAGACTCAGTGGAGAAAAACTACACTCCGGTACGGCAATGAGGACTTTGACTCCCTTTAGAAAACCTTGGGCCTCGCCTGAGTTTATCCTCCAGCTCTGGGCCTCCAGCACAGCTGAAGACAACCAATCATTCAGCTGCCCTGCACAAGTCCTTTCCCACGCCGCCAGTGCCACTTCAGACCAGTTTGGGGCGGTTCTGACAGTCACAGAACTGCTGCTCCCCGGTGTGGTGCTGCCACGCCCGCCAAAGGGAGCACGTGCTCCACGAACCAACAAAATACCCCCAGTTTAGATAAATGCACGCCACTCTCTGAGGTCTGATGAATGATCAACAAGTGAGGCCGAGCTGTGCTTTGCAGAATGAGCTTTCTTTGTGAAGCTGAGGTCGAGCTGTGCTTTGCAGAATGAGCTTTCTTTGTGGAGCTGAGAGGTGTCTTGTTTGAAATGATACACTGTCACAGGCCAGAAGACAAGAGTGTGAGAAGGACGTGGATGAACAAATAAACAGATACTTTTCTCCAGCTCTAAAAACGAGGGCTGTGACTGAGCCGAGGCTACAAGGGAGAAAGGAAGATTGGACTGGCTTTCCGTGGAGGACCCCGGCACACAGCTGTTTTCAGTCAATTAAAGGTCGTCTTCGTTCCATCAGCCTGCTTCACCAGTTGCTTGTTTGCTGTTTCCTGTGGGAGCGTGGGCCTGTTGCCCTGGCACTGAGTCCCAGTAGAACTAGCCATCCACCCCTCTCCGCTTCAGGGTGCCACTGCTGAGTGCCAGGGTGCCAGGCCCCCCTTGCAGTTAGCTCAGTTTTTTTTTTTTTTATCACAGCACATCTTGTGTGAACCCCAGATAACTCTCACGTCGTCAGTCTCACAAGCATGTGGGAATGTGTGCTTGTGTGAGTACACACGCACCCACACACACAACACAAGCATGGCACATACACACCCACACACACCCCAGGCAGTCTTTCTCCCATTAGCGACTTGTTCGGGCCAATTAGAAACATTTGTGTTCATATGAAAGCTCCGTCAGTGGGGTGGATTGCCTTGGAATTGTTCATAGCCTTGGAAAGCCAAGCTAGATTATTAAATTTTACTTGAAATTCAATTGGGTGGGAGGTGGGGAAGGTGGGAACATTCTTTCTAGAAAACCTGTAATTATAAACTGCCCTTTGTAAGTGATCACACAGAAATGTAGTTCCTGGGCTGGCCACAAGGAACAAGCTAGCTATTACAAATGTGGCAAAATCTCTATTTCTGTTTCACATTTTCCACAGTTGTTGCTACGACTGGCTTTTTCAAAACACTGCTTCAAGGTGCAGTGTCTTCTTTCTTTGGCATCTTCCGCATAGTGGTGCCAAGGAAGGAGTTAGTACCAACTGCCGGTGGTGCCCAGTGGTGTGAGACCAAAGGCTTTGTTAGATGTGAGCTTTTAGTACTAAAGACTCCCGACGTCCACTACCTGCAAGGACTTCTGAAGTGAACATAGTTAATTAGTTCACATAAATAAACAGAAATTAAGTCAGTTATTTAGTCACTGATTTTAATACCTACAAAGAACTAATTTCGATTTTAGATTTATTCTAAGGTAAGAATAGTAAGGGATAGAGGGGATGGCACGGAAAGGGACATGAGCTGTGAGCATCATATGTACGGCAGATTTTAATATCCGAGTCCACATGTGGGCATCAGAGTGTCTACTGAAAATTACTGTATGAGCTTAATTCTTAGAACTCGTATGTCCCAGAATTGTTATGAAGATAATTAACTAAAATCCTACTTGTTTCTCATCAAAGCCCCTTTTCCTCAATAATAAAATACTGCGGTTTTGCTTTAAAAATTTAAAAATTCACTAAAAGACATAAGGGACGATTATACCGTAACATAGAATGTCACAAACATTACAGTATATTTTAAAAATCCAGACCCAGAAGTTCACATTTATATGATGAATCTAATACACGCAAAGCCAGAGAACAGACTAGAAGTGGCCAGGGCCTAGGTAAGGGGCACAGGGTCACCCTGTGAGAGTGGAAAACACGTTGGAAGTGCAGTGGTGGCAACTACATAGTCTGCCAAATGACGTAAGGGCTAGTGACATGCGTGCTATAAAGTGGTTAATTTTATAAGAATTTTGTCTCAAATTGAAAAAGATTAAAAAAAATAATAATGCAACTGGCTGGGATTGTGGCTTAGTAACGGAGCTCTTGTTTAGCCAGGGTTCCAGCCTGTGCTGGCTAGTTTCATGCCATTGTAACACACGCTAGAGTCTTTTGGGAAGGCGGAACTTCAGCTGATAAGACACCCCATCAGATGAGCCCATGGGCAAGCTGTTGAGCATTTTTTTTTCTTTTTTTTCCCTTTTTATTTATTTATTTATTTATTAAAGATTTCTGCCTCCTCCCCACCACCACCTCCCATTTCCCTCCCCCTCCCCCAATCAAGTCCCCCTCCCTCGTCTGCCCTAAGAGCAATCAGGGTTCCCTGCCCTGTGGAAAGTTCAAAGACCCCCCACCTTCATCCAGGTCTATTAAGAGGAGTATCCAAACTGCCTAGGCTCCCACAAAGCCAGTACGTGCAGTAGGATCAAAAACCCATTGCCATTGTTCTTGAGGACATTGAGCCTAGAATTCGTGATCCTAGAGAAGCTAAATAAGAAGGTGAACCCGAAGAAAAACATATAGGCATCCTCCTGAACAGTAACCTTCATCAGGCGATGAAAGGAGACAGATACAAAGACCCACATTGGAGCACCAGACTGAAATCCCAAGGTCCAAATCAGGAGCAGAAGGAGAGAGAGCACGAGCAAGGAACTCAGGACCGTGAGGGGGGCACCCACACACTGAGACAATGGGGATGTTCTATCGGGAACTCACCAAGGCCAGCTGGCCTGGGTCTGAAAAAGCATGGGATAAAACCGGACTCGCTGAACATAGCAGACAATGAGGACTACTGAGCATATTATGGAATGACCATTGATGCAGGAAGGCCCAGCCTCCTATGGATAGCCACCCCTGGGTAGGTACTCCTCAGTGCTATAAGAAAAGACGATGAGCAAAGCCAGAAAACAGCTCTCCTCCATGGTCCCTGCTTCAGTCCCGGCCCCCAGGTTCCTTCCTTGAGAGCCTTCCCTGACTTTCCTGGATGATAGACTACAAGCTCAAAGGTGAAATAAACTCCTTTCTTGGTTGATTTTAGTCATGGTGTTTTAGCACAGCAATAGAAATCTAAGGCACAAGCTCAGCACTACAGAGCTAAAGTGTTAAAGTCAAAGCTAAACGGGAATCTCTTTCCCTCTGACGGAAGCACAACACTGTCTAGAAGAGAGCCAGACGACGCTTGGTTCTAGAATGCCAACAGTCCACATCAGGTTTCCAGTGTTTGTCTCCTAGGACTTTGTCCCTTCAGCAAGCAACTGGACCCCTCCTTTGCTTACGACACAGTCATCTGTTAGCTGGCTTAAAATTAAAAGGAAGACATGGTCCCAACTTGGTGATAGAGGGCCAATAGAAGGTTAGATATGCCGGCTGCCAGTACTACAAGACTGCCCACCCAGGGGAATTCAACAGGAGTGAAGCAATACCTATGCTTGGTTAACAAAACAAAGAAAAAAATCTACTGTCTAAAACAGTCTGAGGGATACAGAGTGTGGCACAAGGACGTGTGTAATAAGATCGGGGAGTTGTGAAACATCCCTGCGCAATACAGTCATTGAATCAGCCGAGGTAGTTTTCCAGTTACATGTCATACTGGACTAGACGCTCTTCAGGCTAGACAGAAAGAGCCTGATTCTTCCCTGATTCACACATGGTCACAACGTGTATGAGTCCAGGTTTCCTTCTCTGGCTGTCCCCCTCAAATGGTAGCATCATATCCCACCCTTAGTGGAGTTTTCTCTGGGGAGCGTGCCAGCTTTTTATCTGGGCATCATGTGGGCTTCATCCCCCCCCACCCCCCGTAGGATTGGGATGGGTGTCCAGGGTTCACATGTCCGGGCATATTTACCCGATTCAAGCATTCGTTCCTTTTTTTTAATTGATAAGTTGACCCATCTAACCATGTTCAATAGCAAGGCAGAGACAGTGGTGAGCTAATAGTTGTGTGTGTGTGTGTGTGTGTGTGTATGTGTGTGTGCACGCGTGCATGAAGGAATGAGGAAGACATCTCACAATCTCAGTTTTCCATTTAAAATGCCTGTTCTTGGACTTCCCTTTCTTGTTCTTGCTTGGACACCTGGTGAGATCGCATAGCTCTAGAGCTCTCTGCTCCTTTTAAGTCACTGAGCCTAAAAACACGAGAAGATGACCTTGGCAGTAATTTGCTCCCTAGAACGTAGTTATCTGCCAGTTTCCCTGTGGATGTTAAAGGTGCTGAGCACACAGTGGGCTGTCAGCAAGCTGCCTGCCAGTCCCCCTGAGTAGTCCAAACAAAGGTTTGAAGTTTTATCCATAGAAAGGGTCTTTCAGGAGGCAACCGTCAGAGAACATTCCCTTTGTCTTGTTGCACACACCATTTCGCCCTAAAACCCCAATGCCTGCAAACCTAGATGATTTTAGGAGAGGGCTCACTCCTGAGTTTTATAGAAGCAACTGCTATTGGAAAAATGCAACCCCTTGTTATGTTATTTCAGATGAAGTCTTCCTAGGGATCACAGGCAGTAACGTACACGAGAAAAAGCAGACCTTTGCGTTTGTAATTCACCATGGAAACGCCATGCTCACACAGCCCTGAGATTAGAGTTTTAGCTGCACAGAAATCGGGAAATTTAGAGTTAACTTCCCCAAGGACTTCATTTTACATATGCATCCAGGGCCTTTCCTGAGTTGTGATCTAATGATTTGGCAAAGGAGGTGCAATGAATAAAGAAGAAAAGCCTTTCCCTCTCTTGCTCAAGTTCCCATAATCCCTAGCAAGATGGCCAGAGTACAACTTTCCATACGTCGTACCCTTTAAATGCACTCCTTGGCCCAAGCAGGTGACAATAATACCATTGTCATGTCTGATGCTGGGGGTGCAGGACTTGGCGGGGGATACTTGGGTGGAACAGCCAACTGCCACCACATCACCTGGTTCTCCCGTGGATCACTTTCCATGCTCTTGGGAGGACAGCTCCATCAGTAAGGAGGCAGTGCACTCAGGCCGTCCCCAGAGGGCACCCCAACCACTATGACACCCACACTTCTAACTGTGAAGTCTGTCCCCGAGCGCCAGAGGAACTGGAGAAGGACTTTTTGTGGACATGTCGCTGGCTAACCCTTGGGAGAACTGACCATGGTGCGACACTCCGAAGCATCATCTTTTGGCTTCGATCCAGTTATATGACTGGGTCAAAGGTCCTGCTAAGGTCGTTAGGGTCAAGGGCCCTTCAGGTGTTCCTTTTCTTTCTGGAGTCAATGGCGGTGTCCACACCCAAGGCTATTAACATGCGCTGGGTGTCCAGTCCAGCCTGTGTCATTGATATTCATGGATGTGGGAGGAGAGTGGAAGATGATAAGACTCTGGTTGATACAAAAGTACCATACAAACTACTCTTTGGGTTTAGGGGTATTAGTGGTCCAACCAATAGTTACAAAACTAACTTTAGATGACTCTATCTTTAGGTTAAAGAACTCCAGGCCCACCCTCTCTGGTCTAGATTTTGATTCTTGACTCAGCAGTTATTTGAGGAAATGCATATTTGGCATTAGCCCCATGGCTCTACACATGCTGTCCTTGTGAACATCCTGGTCTTTCTTGGCAGGGAAAGCCTGCAGAGAGATCCAGAAGGAAGTCAACAATGTCTAGAGACACCATCACATGCAACCTTCATGTGTGTGTGTGTGTGTGTGTGTGTGTGTGAGAGAGAGAGAGAGAGAGAGAGAGAGAGAGAGAGAGAGAGAGAGAGACCCCAGATGCATACAATTTAAAGCATTTCAAATGTGGGCATGGCAGAGATTCATAGCTTATGAAGAACCCACACTTGAATGTGTATACAGCAAAAAGGTATTCTTAATAAAGCTTTAAAACTATGGTCAAGAAGACAGCATCCAGATCCCTGTGAATCTCTCCTCCATTTTAAAACTGACTTAGTACCAGTATTATGAGACACTGAGTCTTTTAGGAGTTCTTCAGGCCTCTGTTTCTCAGGTGACAGCATCAGAGTCATTTATTTGCACATTACAACAACTGTAGCTTCAGCTAAGTTTCCTTCTTCCCGATTCTGTTGTCTCCATGGAGCTACTTCAGTGAGCCAGAGATCTAAGCCTACTGCTCTACCGCCTGAAACACAGGCAAGGCAGACGATGGGGTTGGAACTGTGCCACCATCTCTTTAAATCATCGTCACACCTGAGTACCATTCTACGCATGCCTCCTAGAAGGCTTTCTGGTTCATTGATGAATTGAAAATGACCCCTCCGAGAAGTCACAAGCTGGACTTCGTCTCTTCACAATCTGCAGTCTTCTCTAGCCCAGGTCATTAGTTTTCTGGCTCCTCCTTGCTAGAGCAACTGTTTACAGGGGACTGGGGGTAGTCCGGGCTAGCCACTAACTTCCTGAAGAGAGTCAAGGCTCCTTGAAGGTTCCCAAGCTACGAAGCAGGTTGGCATAGTTCAACCCCCACATTTGGAGACAAGAAAAGTTCTCATGAAGAAATACTAAGCCATCTGCTTGGAGGCTAATAAAAGAGGCCAGAAACTTGGTGATTTTTCTCTAGGATGCAGGTTGCTTGGTGAGGCCCTTGCATGGTTAGAGGAGAAAAAGTGGAAGACAGAGAACATAATGAACAAGGCTGGCAAGGACAGGGCAGAAGGGAGGCAAGAGGACTGGGAGGGAGGAAGCTTCTACCACAGATAGAAAATACCTTCTGCTCGAGGGTGTGATACCTGTGTGCAGGGAGGAGTCGGGACATTGAAAGGGAGAAGTGAGTGCAAGGTTGAGTCAACACAGTCTACACTCAGAAACAAGTTCAACCCACCCCCATTTCTGGAGAATTGTCTGCTCCACCCTAGTTTCAAGACTAATTCACCACCAGAAGGTTATTATCAAGGAAATTCTTCATTTCTCCATATTTGGGCAAGAAAATCTGTTTTTGCTATGATGGATAGGGAGAAGCTGCATCCTGTAGGAGTGTTTTTATATGGAGAACATTATACTAGAAAATTTCCAAAAAAATTTTTTAAAAAAAATTTTAAAAAAAGTTAAAAAAAGAAAAAAGAAATAAAAAAGAAAATTTCCCACTTCTGTAAGGATTTCAAACCATATACTGTTAACCAGAACCTAACAAAATGGCTCACAAACTTGTTAGTCACTAAGCCATGGGAAGCAGCGATGGCAGTTCTAGCAACGAAGAGCTGTTCTTGCCCTTCTGAATGTATCCCAACCCGCCCAGCCCCCGGCTGATTTCAGAATGGCATCGTGTTGAAGAAGACCGCTCAGGTCTGCAGTCAACAGAGTTCAGAGGACTTCTTCAGTCAGGAAATGATTGCACTCTGGGTGGGTGAGAATATTTCCTCCGTGTTCATGTTCACTGAGCTTGCTACCTAGTCTAATCTGCCTAGTGACACCGAGCTTATCTGAGTAGAAACATTTTTATCTTCAGTTTTCAGTGATACCGGTACAAGTGGATGTGCACATCCATATGCATGTGTGTGCATGTGTGGGAGTCGCAGCACACATGTGGAGGTCAGAGGGCAGCTTTCAGAGCCCATTTCTTTCCTCCCACCATGGGAGTCCTGGGAATTCAATTCAAATCTTCAGGTTTGGCGGCTCGTACCTTTACCCACTGAACCCTCATTGTTGGTCTTAGGGATCTTTCCCAAAAGAGAAAAATATTAATATTTTTTCTTGGTATTATTTCAGTTCTGCTACTTATTTTTTCTCTTTTTTTCCACTCAAAACTATCCTTGACTTCTTTCCAAAGCTTATAAACAGAAGGAAATCCATCATTACTCAGCCTCCTTGGTGGGTACCACATACTATATACTTTGCTAAAAAGAAAAACTGTTGAGAGTCCAATCCGTGACTTATTATAGTAAAAGCACCATTAGCTCTGAGTGGAGCCATGCTTTAAATGAACCCACTTGGTTCTATTATTTAGTAGCTCAAAGTCCTTTCTGAACACAGGAGGGATGGCTACTAAAATCCAATTTGTAAATAAAGAAATATTATGCAAATGACTCCAATTATTTCCTCTAAGAAGAAAACAGGTTTAAAATCAGATTCCAATATGAGAAATACATCTAAGTGCTTTTGTTGATTCTATTTAATAAGCCTAAATTAAGTCTGGGTACCCACCACTGCTTCTCTTGGAAGCAATGGGCGCTCTTGAGTGGAATGTTAGAGAGATGTAGGCAGAGGAAGAGTAGTGGAAATAGAGGCATACAAGTCCCTTGCTTCTACTACCCCAGGTTTTGAATACATATATTATATTGTATATTATCATATATTAAATATAATATGTATATTCATTTACAGACAAGTGTACATAGCAGAACAGCTCTAGAAGCCTAGGAGTGTGTACCCTATCTATGCTGACCATCCAGACATAGATTGACTGCTTGAAACAGCAGTTATACTTCTCACTCAAGCCTGGATTTGTGCGGAGGGATAAGCTCTCCAAGTGTATTGCTCTTTGCTTTGTTTTTAGATTGCATGGGGATAGAAACCAGGGCCCTGCACATAGTAAGGAAGCCCTCTATCTTTGAATTATAGTTCCCAACTCTTGGTTTGATAAAACAGGGTCTCCCTTAGTATCCCAGGCTACCCTCAAACTCATGATTCTCCTGCCTCTGCCTTCTGATGCGAGGATTAGAGGCATGCACCACCATGCCTAGATGTGCTTCACTTTGATTTCAGATAGAATTCAGATCTCTGTTAGCAGCAGTCATCAGTTAAGCAGAGATGCTTTTCTGTGGATGGTGGGGTGGTGTCCAGGTAAAACCCATCCTAAGTGGAAGATGTAAGTTGAAAATGTAGTCAACACTTTTAACCCACCAGATATTGTAGCATAGCAACACAGCACACTATAAACACAGGCTTTTTAACCTTGTAACTGGATGGTGTCTCGCTGCTACTGCCTACCTTCAAAAGACAATGAGGTACTGTGACTTGCTAGTCCAGGAAAACATACAAGTTCAAAACCTGGAGGTTTCTACTGAACACGTATGGCCTTTTTACCAGATAGAAAAGAATAAACTGGAGCATCACAAGTCTGCATAGTAACAGAAGTATGCCACATGAGGAGTTCCTTACTCAGGAGGTTTGTTTCTGAAGCCATGGACAGTCAGGCAGCCTGGTTCAGAACTAGCAGCTCTAGAGGGGGAGAAGGGAAGGAACCGGAATATATCGTACAGCCTGGGTTTGGCTGATTTCATCCCAAATGACAGTAACTACCAAGGTAAGAGACCAACACCCTCTTGTTGACTATGATGGCTTTAAAACAAATAAACAAAATAAAGAAAGATGAAGTCCAGCATTGTGACCTAGAGACTGATAAAGCAGACGGATATTATTCCAAGTTTTAAGGCTGATCCAAAGAAACACCGATAAACTATCAAGCACGCAAGTGAAATCAGTATAGTCCAAGCATCTATAGACAGATATGGGTGGAATCTGTTTATTCTGAGGAAAAAAAAACTGTTGTCAAGGCAACAGAAACGTTTAAAGTCAGTCTAAAGTCACATGGGATGCACACCTGAGACTTCCATAATCCAGGACCTCCAAAATACGTGCCAACCTAGGAATAGGGAAGAGGGCTAAGGTGGCTTGCCTTCCGTGCCCGTGCTCAGTGAAGCACAGATGGACAGCTTGGAGCTTGATGGACTGAGGCTTCCCATGAAATGTTCCATGATTCTCTTTTAGAGCCGTAAGACAGTTAATCTGGCTTCACTTGAGCGGGGCTCACGGCAGCCTACCTCCCAAAGATTCCTTCGCCCTTTCCAACTGGCAAACACTGGCTTCATTTCCTCTGGTGCTGTAGGGATCACGGAGAATGACTGGCTTGGCAGGGAGCCTTGCTTTCAGCACTGCCCTGGCATTTGAGGGGACACTCCTCATTCTCTGAACACACAACCACAGAGTGCGTTCTCTGTATGCAGGAAGAACAGAACTGGATGACACAGCATTTCCCATTCCCAGCCCAGGAGCTTGACATGTAGCCGGCAACTCCGCTGCCTAGCGATACAGTGGTACTGTAGGGATTTCCATTGAGAAACAAGTTCAGGTTGCCGAGTTCAGGAAAGAGAGCAGAAGTCCTGAAGCTAACTAGCATCTTTAGACCCAAGCCTTTGAAATATCTGTGGTTAGCTTGGGTCTAAACAGTGTCTGCAGTGAAGGATGACTCGGCTCCAAACTCAGGAGTGTCAATGTCTCCAACCTTGCTATCCGGGCTGATAATATTGGTCACTAGGCTGCTTACTTTATCTCTCTACAGAGACACCGCCAATCACGTGATATGGCTTGGAAAGGCAGTGAGTGATCATAGCGACATCAAGAATTTAGTTGTCTGGGGATGGAGAGATGGCTCAGCTGTGTATTGCTCTTGCAAAGGACCCAAGTTTGATTCCTAGCACCTACATGGTGGCTCACTACTGCCTGTAAAGTCCAGCTCCTACGGACCTGACTTCTTCTTCTGGCTTCATTTGACACTGTTGGCACGTAGTACATGTATACACATTCAGGCATACACATGTACACATATAAAAATACATAGATAATAAATTTACATCCTTTTTTAAGAAAGAGAAAATTTAATTGCCTTTAACGGCAGGCTCTGATAAGGGGAAGAGTTTGGGTACTCCCATATGTCAAAGATGTTTTATTTGAGAGATAACAGGGTCCAGGAGATAAAAGGCCCATGTGGTCATGTGACAAGTTTAAGACTGGAACTTAGGATTCCCAACTGCTGGTCCAGACTTCCTCTGCTACCCTAGGGACTAGTGTGACACTCAGTTGCACCCAGAATAGTAAATAAAAAAGAGAAATGACATATGCAAACATCAATAGCCGTGTGCGGTGTGTTTTTGGTGACGGAGAGTCAATGTGTTCTGAGGCAGGGCTGCTTCTTGTCTGGAGCCAACGGGACAGCATGAGCTGTTGGTTGGTGGAGGACCGACTACAAAGAAGGTGTCTGCCTTCCTAGTTGCAGCAGGCGATTCCCTGAAATGGTGTGCCCAGCTTCTGATTCCTACGGGGGTGTAGCTACAAGGGCATGCAGAGAAAGCAAGCTGAGATAAGGGTTGCCGGTGATGGATGTGAGGGCCCTTGACTGTAATTCTAGTGAATAGGAGGCTGAAGCAGAATGGTCAGATGAACTTGTGAGTTCAAGGCTAGCCTGGGCAAGATAGGGAGGCCCTGTCTTAAAGATAAATGAATGTGTCAGTTCAATTCAATGGTTATGGGAATGTGTTCTGCTATTTTGCAAATAATTCAAGTATGTAGAAGCCTTTGAAATGACTTTCATAAAGCCTGAAACCTGACGTTGTCTTCCCAGTGACAGTTTGCCCATGGATTTTGGCTGGTTGGGTGGGTGGAGAGGTCTAGACAGCCTGCATGTGTCTGCTGAGAAGTGGCCATTATGGCCCTGAGTTATGCATGGCACCAGTTGCTTCCTTTACTCCCAAATAGCTAACCCAAGTCTAGAGATCCCAGAAACACGTGGCCTTTTAGTTCAGGTTTAAAATCCAGTAGAAGTAGGCCAGCTTGCTCCATGCCTATCATTCCTTGATAAAGAATTTCAAGAGTGGGCCTGGAAACAGACAATTAAAGCATCTATATAAATCCCCTCAATATCTCTCTTCAGGTCTTCTGTAAAATATAGACTATGTGAAAATCGACTTTATGTTTTAATGTTCTATTTTAGTTTCTGAGGTGCCAAGGGCCTCACTCATGATGTGCTCTACCACTGAGAAAGATGCTCAACTCTCTGTTTATGTTGAGACTCAGCTTTAATACACTGCCCAAGCTGACCTTGAACTCACTCTGTATCTCAGGGAGGTCTTCAAATTTACACTTGCCATAGTATCTGGTTCTTTGGGATGCAGGCCTATGCCACATGGCCTGACCTAAGTTTTAATTTCATATTTAATGTACTAATTTTCATTTAAAGGGTTGAGGACAGGCATATAAAATAGGCAGCCACAAAGTTGACTACAAGCTGGCTGTCTTCTCATTCAGTCTTCCGACATTATCTTTAATATTCTATTGGACACTGCCTACCCTAAGTCTCCCAGATATCACTGGAACTGCCCTATGACCAAGAATGACACCTATGCCAGTGGTGTGTGTGTGTGTGTGTGTGTGTGAGAGAGAGAGAGAGAGAGAGAGAGAGAGAGAGAGAGAGAGAGAGAGAGAATGTGTGTTTGCATGTTGCATGCATGATAGAAATCATGTAGTCTGTGCTGCGATTTTCCTATGGCCCTTCATGCAGTCCTTTGTCACAATTTTTGGCTCGGGCCCCACAGAGCTCAGTGCATTCTTCAGGGCAGCCAGCCCTCTGAGGTGTGAATGCCCTGGCATTGCATTCATGAGCACAATGCTTCCTTTTGTTCTTCAGAGCAACCTGGATTCCTTGCTAAGTGCCACACCCTGGGCCCATTAAGAAGCTACTGAGTCAGAGACAGAGAACATGGTACAACCAAGACTGAAAATGTATGTGTGTGCACATGTACACACACACACACACACACACCAAAACCACTACCACGAAAAGTCCATCAGAAACACTCTAGTACAAGAACACAACTTTATTAACAAGGAACACAGTCCTCACTTTTGCTTGGCATCAGCTCAGGGCTCACGTAAGAAATACGGTTCGAATGTAACCTGTGTCTTACCCCTGGTTCTCAGGTGTGAGAACATTTTGTCCCAGATGGTGTGGCTATCTGGGCAAGTTGTGGACCATTTGAGAATGTGGCCCAGCTTGGAAAAGTGGGTCACTGGGGGTGGGCCTTAAAGGTGTCATCTGCTTTCTACCTGACACCTTGTGACCTCCTGTCTCCTCCTGCTCTGCCTTCCCTGAAATGGTGGGCCAATAGTCTCTGAGCCATGAGCCAAAATGAACCCTTCCCTGAAGCTGTTCTGTCAGATGCTTGGTTCTAAGAATGAGGAGGGCTTGTACATGGAAGGCCGTGAATGGAGCAGGCCAAGAACTTGCCTTCACCCGGTCTGTTCTCTGTACATGATTTGTATAACATCCCATAGACAACATTTAAGCTCCAGTAAGAGAATGAGGGGAAACAATCCAGATGCTCCCGAAGCAGTGATCCTTGAGAGGTCCCCATAACACAGAGCGAACAGAATCAGAGGCCTCATGGTATCTACATGGGGATTTACCCTGCTGGGGACTGTTTATTTTTCCGACTCTAAGCAACCACACTGGAGACCATCAGAAAAACGAATATTGAAAGGCCTCCTTAAATTGTACAGAACTGTTTATAGGGTCATATGATTCTGGCGAACCCTCCTGAAAAACAGCTTGTAAAAGCCAATACCTTTAGCAGCGGTGACTTGTGATGAAATATTGGGATATGGAGAAAAAGAAGGCGGGGTGAGAAACTAAGGAAGCCACTAAGGTGAAGGAATGGGTGGAAAGTGAACGACTGCTTCGATGCCGGAGTCTTGGGAGCTTTTGCAAACGGCTCAGAGCTGCTCGACCGTAGAGGCAGAAGGAGAGGGAGCAGACATCATGAGTCTTCAGCTATGAACCACATCACACCCCATCTCTTAACAAGAGTCTTGTGGGCTCAGATCACAGGCTCCCAGCCCAACCTTGCTCACCAGAGCATTAGACAAGTCTTGCTTTCCCACAACCTGGCATGGAATGTCAGCAGCCCACCACAATCCTGGGGTTTAAGGATCCATTGCCAGGGCAGCCAAATACATTTCTCCCTCTCACAGCTATGTTGTCCTGGCCCTCAGCCAGGGTGAGAAGACCAGGAGGGGGGAAAAATCCTGTAACGAGCAGACCAAAGAGGAGGGTGGGGAGTAGGGAGAAAAGGTTGAAGTGGCTAATTTCCCACTTTCCCCCTGCTGTGGTTAGAGCTGGGGCAGATAATTTATCACACATTTTGACCGTACGCCAGCTGGCTGTAAAAAAAAAAAAATAAGAAGGAGTTGTTTATTAATTCAATTAGCTGGCTTATTTATCAGGGCTGGGTTAGCAGGGGCAGTGCGGAGACCAGGGGATGCCTGTGTCTGGGCTGTCGCTCACAAGCCCTGTAGGCACATGGAGACGCACATGCTTAGCCCTGAGATGTGAAGTGTCACACGAGCTGTGTGTGTCACACCTAGAGTGTGACAAGGAAGCCCATCAATTGTAATGAAATACTAGGGTGGGAGGATGCTCTAAACATGGCAAAGTTGTTCGAGTGATGACAGTCATTAGTGTTTATCACCCTTCACGGGTGACTCTCGTACACAATGCCATGTACTTTAGGTTTTTGTCACTCATCTTGGTTGTCTTGTCTGCCTGCTCACTGCTTGCAGTGGCTTTACCTTGGGTACAGCCAGCAGTCCCTAGGCAATGAACGAGATTTGCAGTCATCATGCCGGTGAGATCCCTAAGGCCCAGGGGCTTAGTCAGTGTGCTCCAGGTCTTCCCTAAGGCCTCATGTCATCGCCTGTCCCTTTTCTGCTCTAGGCTGACCCAAGCACTTGGTGGCCCTAGGCCACACATCTTCTAAACCTGTGGAGATAAACAGAAAAGGAGGCGAAAAGAGAGAGAGCTGAGGTGTCATTATTGTTTAATTTAACTTGATTATAACTAGATGGTTGCAATATTTGATTTTTGTTTTCATCTCAACTTCTGTCACAGAAACTACAAATAAGAAGTTTTAAAGACTTGAAGGGAAGGGAGTTCTGAATACAGATATCAGTACATTAATTTCACACATAATTTAGAGCAAGTGACATCATGACTGCAAATGGAAAAGGAAAAATATTAACGTAGGAATATGATAAGATTTTGGTGAATTAACCCATTAATTAAGGTGCGTGTGTTACCTAAGGTGTGGCAATGACAGAGTCCTGTCACTGACCTTGGTGAGAGCGAGGCGTATTCAGGAGCACTGCGATCTTTCTCGTTCTTTATTGATTAATGCTGCTCCATGAAGCGTATGCAGTGAGCTCTGATTGCTTCTCACTCCCATCCTCCCTTACTCCACTCTTCTCCCTCCCGTTTCCTCCACCCCCACCAGTTCTGTCTGGGACTCAAGACTCTTTAAGACCTGCTGTGTGAGCATTAGGTTAAAACTATCTCTTGGAGCTAGGAGGGGTGACGAGTGGGTACACAGCCGAGAACAGAGTCTCCCTCCTCTCTCTACCCATCAATCAGGATTATATCCCGAGAAGCAGACTCTCTTCCCTATCTGTCATTAATGATGTGTGTGTGTGTGTGTGTGTGTTCAGGTGTTCATGTGTATGTGTGCACATGTATATGGAAGCCAGAGGATGACTGCTGTCTTCCTCAGTCACTCTTCTCCATATTTTTTGTGTCTTCCACTGAACCCGAAGCTCACTGATCTGGCTGGGCTGGCAAGACAGCAAGGCCCAGGACCCTCTTGTAAGTTACTAATGTGCTACTACACCTGGCTTTCCCATGAGTGCTGGGGGAAGGGGGAGCCTAAGTTTGGGTCCTTATGCTTTTTCAGCAAGCACATTTCTGAAGGAGCCATCTCTCCAGGCCTGGGGAAATGTCTCAAATCATCATAATTATCTTGTTTTCTCTTTCCCCTCTCCCTCCTTTCCTTTATTGCCTCCACCCCGCTGCCCTTGCTTCCTGCTCACTGGTAGCTGAAGGGCACTTCTCCCTTGACAGTTTGCTAATTTTTGAAGGTCCCAAGAAATATCACATCTTTAATGTGTCTCCTCCCGGCTATACACCCAACACTTGGCTTCTAACACCTTACACTGTGTCCACTAAGCTAGGTAAAACCAAACAGAATAATGTCTTTTCATACAAACAACTTTTGCGTTTTCAGACTCCACCACCTAGAAGCCTCTGTTTCAAGAAGGAAAGGGGGCGTTGGATGGTGATACACTGGTGATTCTTTTATTTCCGCTTTTAATTTTCAGATCAACTTAACCAAAATCAAGTCATTTTGAAGCTGACATATTTTGGCACTGTTTCAAAATTATAATTTTTTTCTTTATGTTCAAGTTATCTAGTTAGGTGAGGTCTTTGGAAGCTTCTGCTGATGGGATCTCTACACCGGACTCTATAAACTTTATATGACAATTGTATCTGGTGATGGCAAGACCAATATAGTGACCCACTCTAGAAGCCCTTCACATCCCCAAAATATTGTTTCTAAACACTAAAAAAACTTCAGCAGTGTGGGGTCAAAAATTCCCATGGGCATTTGCAGTCGTGTGCAGCTAGGTTGACAGGAAAGGAAGTGCATTTCTTTTTGGTTGAGAGGTTTATTTCCAGGGAAGAGAATAGCTGGATTAAACTACATTTTCATACTCTAATGCATTTTGGATTCAGTGAGCCTTGTGTGTTTGGGATCCAGCGTCTCCTGTGAGGTTCAGCGTTTATAGCTCATCTTCAGGTCTATAAACTGTTAAGAAACCGAAACCCCCTACCACAGCAAAGTCTAAGCATTCTCTCAAAATAAAATAGTAATAATAACTTCATGCTAAACAGTGAACTCCTTGATCGACAAAAAACTTTACAGAAGAATTCATAAACTTCTTTGTAGTTATCACAGCCAAATTCAACTCCTTTCAAAACCCTTTTGTAAAGCACGGGAAATGCCCTGTGTGGGCAAGTGCCGGTCACCGCAGCTCTGACGGTTTGGTGTTAACAGTTTCTCCGGAATATCACTTGACTTTCCACATAAGTAGTTCTCAGTTTGCTTCTAGAAGGCTCTCACAGCTCTCACAGCTGCACCTAAATTACCTTCCAGCCACAATTCCTCGGAAATGGGACCACTGTCTGGTAACTGAACACGTAGAGTGCAGAGCCCATGCCAATATCTAAGTTCCCCTCCTCCACTACAGCCTACTGCCAACATGACTTTGAATTTGCTTACCCATCAGGCACAGAGGGCACTTACAGGGCCACTCTGGGTATTTTCCCCATATAGAGTGCTTTTCTGAACAGGATCCTCAAAGGGGCCCTGACCTGTTCAGAAGCCTTCATTTACTACTGTCCCTCAGAAGGTCAACATTGGTTGTGCTTTGAACTGCACGCTGCCTCTTCTGACGAAAGTCACCAAAGGTAAAGGCTACTATCCTTAGGAAAGGAAGATGGTGTTTTGTGGTACATCTTGGACAGAAATTACTGGCTGGAAATTCTGTTAACTTCCAGCTCTCCTCCCTTATGTGTAGAGTGTTGACATGTGAGTTTTTACAGGTTCCTTGCCTGAGACTCTGAATCAGAAAGGACTGATAATGTCTAAGGAAGAGTAAGGGACAGAAGCAGGCAGGAATGCTTCTTGCCCTAAACAGACTATCTAGGAAGACAAATAAAAATATACACTACAGATACACAATTTAAGTAACAGAAATGCCAAATGAGTGTAAGGGACAGAAAGTGACCGCCAAAGGGAATGGAGTTTGGGGACACCCAGAGTGTCCAGCATGGCCATCCTCAGCTAGGAGCGCACAGCTGGGTCTTAGGTAAGAGGGGGAGGGGAGCAAATCGTGAGTTTCTAGCAAGGCTCAGAGACTTTGTACAGATGGCAAGAATTTCTCAGAAATTCCCTTCCTCTTTTTTCTGGTTCATTGCCAGGACTCAGGATTTGCTTTAGGGACCCTGAGGGCTTATTGCCTATGTAGTCCACCCTTCCAGAGAAAAGCAGTTCAAACATTTGATAATTTCATCTGCAAAATGAAACGCAAGTTCATCATCGCTAACCATAAGGAAGCCTGGCTTGGCCTAGGGAGCCAGCGTCATTTAGAGAAATGTATTATTTTTGCTGTTGGAATCTATGCTCATTTCCTCCTTTCTCCTTGATCTGAGGGAGGGCCACGAAAAAGCAAATAACTCTAGTTAATAAATATGCCAGGGTAACAAATCCCATGAGCCGCTTTCTTTTCATTTTCAAACTGTCCTTTGTGTGGCTCTCCCACTCTCTTGCCGGGCAGACTGGCCAAGGCAGGACGTGTTCCAGAATAGTACCCTTTGCTCTTCTTCCAGGAAAGGGCTCCTCAAATGAGGTCCCAAGTGCTCATTCAGTGTCAGGGAGCACACAGACACCTACACATGGCTGGCGCATGCCAACTCCTGACGTGGGAATTTTCAGAAGCACACCGAGGTCTCTGCTGGAATTAAATTTATTTTTAATCACATAAAATCCAATTTGGAAAATTGGTGCATGGGATTTTCTGAGTCACTGGAAATGCTTTATAAAGTTGCAAATACATTGCGAAGGACGAACTCTATCTCAGTAAGGTTGGTGTTCCTCAACAATGGGAAAATTCGATCAGTTTTACAGTTCAGAGTGAATAAGGTGAATATATATAATATATACATATAATCACATATATAAGTATACACACACGCGCACGCATATATATATATATATGCGCGCGCGTGTGTGTGCTGTAGGAGTCCAACATAAACTAAAATGCATTTGCTGTCTCACTCATGAGAAAGAGTTGATGAGAAGTTCTCATTTTGAAATAAGCTTACTAACTTCGCTTTTCAGCTTTTTTCAAACTATTTACCAAAAAGTGAATACTCTGGATTACAGCAATTAATTATAAGAGTGATCTTTGTCTTCCCTTTCTGGTCATTTTGTTGTTGTTCTTGGCAGTCTATACTAGAACATTTTCTAATTCCATCAGGAGTTTCCAAGAAGGATAATAAAAATTATTTGAATTCATTTCATGTCCTATTCCTTATGACTTGCATGTCCATGGAAATAGCCCTCTTGCCTATAAATGGACTTCTTGAAGAACAGCGTGGTTGTTCTTATGAAGCATAGCTGGTGTTGTGTCTTCAGTATGAATGGAGATCACAGATGCATAAATGGGAACTCTGCTGATCAGAGTACAAATCCCCATCGCTCTGCCAGGAGCCTTTTAAAGCACTCAAACTTTTAAAGTGTGGTTTGGATTCTGCACAAGCCATTGCCTGCTTCTCAAGCAAATGTTACTGCTTTGTTGGTGGTGCATATAAATATCAATGCTTTATCAATTGCAATTAAGTGACAAAGATCACTAGAAAACACTGCACAGGTGAAGATGCTGTTCAAGTCATTACAAGTTCTTGTATGTTCGTTAGAAACTGTACTGTGGCCTGCACCTTCTAGGGGAAGTCTGGTAGGTTCTGTATTTCTGTGTCCTCTTTCTGTCCATGGGGAAAACAAATCACGTGCTTAGGTTGTAACCTGGAAACATCCACAAAGAAAAGATCAACAAACAGTTCTCCGCCAGGGGGATGGCCCCATAAATCACTGCACACCTCTGTGACAATGTATCATTCAGTCAGAGCAGCCATGTCTGCAGACATCCTTGATGCATAGACAAAACACCAAATACTTTGTAGACAGTAGTCCCTTCTAAATAATTAACTTTGTAGTCACCTGGTTATATTTATTTATCTTTCTGTCTCTTTTGCAGTATCTTCCAAAAATGGTTTTGCAAATAATATATAATTTTTAAAAACTTTTAAAAGTATAAAATTTAAAATTTACCAAGCATCAAAAGGTTCAAAAGAAACACTGTGAAGATTTATATTTTGCAATAAAAATGCCTCAAAGTTGTGACAGTTCACAAGTCCAGAAACTTCCAATGGCGGACATCTGGCCTGCAGACCAATCTGTCCTTGGCTGATTGTCTTTTGGGGTATTTGCAAGACTCCCACTGTCTTGATTTCTCTCTCGTCCAGTGAGGAATGACCTGCCTTCTTATGGCAGTGTAGTTACAGGAAAGTTCTATATTTTTAAGCCAGGTGGTATTTTTCTAGTAATATTTTTAACCAGGGTTGTTTAACTTGGGCAGAACAAACAAACTTCAGAGGGGCATTGCTAGAAGGGTTTCCCTGACAAGGATGCTCTAAATCTGAAGTCTGTGTTCAGATGTAATGTAGAGCCAGGCTAGCTCCCTCACAAAATGGAGGGGTGGACAAGGACTTGCTAGGGGAGGGGGCGTGGCTTCAGGGTGGAAATAAAATCGTAGCTCAGAAATGGGTCAGACAAACCCAGAACAGAATTGGGGACCATAATGCTGGCAGTGAAGAAGGCTTTGGACTGCTGAGCTTCTCATAATACTGCACAAGGTAAAAATGGTGTAGTCGCTGTTAGTGAACAGTTCAATAGAGCCTCGGACTCTGACATTAATACAGTTACCACATGGCCCACGATTCTGCACTTGGGTACAGCCCCATAGAACTGAAAATCCTCATCTACAAGAACTTGTACGTTAAAGCCTTATTTGAAACAGACCAAAAGGGAAATGGAAATAAGCCAGATGGTGAACTGATGAACTGAAAAAAAAAAAGCATGAATCAAATGTAGCCCAGCCAGATCATGGAATACTATGTGACAACAAAAAGGGTAAACTACTAACACATGTTGCCATTAGACCAGTAAGCAAGGCTGTCCCAACAGGACCCATTTGCTATGATTCCATTTCCACCAGATTTCCCAAACAGGCACAGACACAAAAGCTAGGTAGCAGTTACCAGGCTCTGGAGAGCTAGAGGGGCAGGATGAGTGAGTGCTGATGAGCAAGAGATTTCTTTGGGGGCCACGAGAATGTTCTAGAATTCGAGAAGATGGTGAGTTGCACAACTCTGTGGATATCTTAAAGCAGAACAGTGTGTTTTAAAAAGATGAATTGTATGCTTGTATCTCAGTTTGAAAGAGTCAAGCTTTGCAGTTGGCTTTCTGATAACACTCCTCCCACGAGTGAGGACGGAGATCATATGATTTTTAAGTTATCATGAAGAAGTCTCAAATTCAGATAAAAAAGATTCAGTCTTCTAAACACTTAGATGG
Source organism: Chionomys nivalis (assembly GCF_950005125.1). NCBI lineage: Eukaryota > Metazoa > Chordata > Mammalia > Rodentia > Cricetidae > Chionomys > Chionomys nivalis. Next base: position 142,918,198 of record NC_080086.1, read on the forward strand.
AAACAGCAATCACTCTTGTCTGTGCTAGGAAGTTGGCAAAAGTTTCCAGCAGAACTTCTTAATGACCTAGCTAAGGGATGCACAGGATCTGATGTACGAATCTGTATTAGCTACGGATCGGCTGTGCTCAGTTTCCCGGTTTGGTAACATTGCTTGCTGCCATCTTGTAGGGATTTAATGCAAAAGAAGAGATGCGCACAGACACCTACTGGGTTCACAGGGTGGTGGCAGACGGAGGGGAAGTGATGCAGGCGACTGTTTTAATCTACAGCTTAACTAGGAAGTGTCATGGGGGTCAGCTAAGGGTTGTATGTGAGTCAAATAATCACATTCCATGTATGGAATTGACACGATGAAAGCCACCGTTCTGTATGCTAGTTTTTAAAAAATCAGTAAAAAGGAGTGAAAATGAAAGAAAAAGCATCTGGCATCTATGAAAACATTTTAAAGGCATGCCAAGAGAATGGTAGGCTTTGATGGGAGAATTCTATGATAGTAGCGATGGGTGAAGGGCTCTGATCAGCATGATAAATCTGACAAATGTTGTGAATGCACAAGATCAGCAAAATATGCACAGAATAAAGGTAGTTATAAACAGTTACAATAACTCAAGAACATGCAGATATAACAGAGAAGGTGAAGATGTCCCTGAGAAGGGAAAATAGCCAACTTCAGCTCGAGGCGCTTCTGCACTGCAGCACACAAGCGGGGGAGGATTACTGTGCTGTCTCTTGTGCAGTTTTGCATGGCTTAAACTGTGCATGATTACTAAGAAAAATAGTGGATTAGAGGAAAGTAATCAAAGCCACCATTTCTGGTGGAAGAGGCTAGAGATTGAAGGAAGACTTCTATGAGGAGGTGTCTGTCTGAGCCGAGTCTAAGAGACTCCTTATCCTAACATGCAAGAAGCAAGGGTTTCTGGTAAAGAGAACAGTGCAGGCAAAGAAAAACAGCAAGGCCTTGGCAACAGGGAATACAGTTTCTTTAAGTCACACAGAGGCGGATTTTCTCCAGGCAGACACAGAAAACGAGATTTTCTAGAATCGTGGTGTGGAAAGCTTGATACATTGAAAACAAAACACAACCAGAGTCTCAAGCTGCGATTGGAAGGTTGCAAACTTGTTCCTGCTTTTAGTAGTGAGAACAAATTGGGATCCCTGGACTATACCACTGGAGATGCTGGGAGAATAATTTTATCCACAAAGTATTAAGTTGTTGCCGAGGACAGCTGAGTAAACAGCCCGCTGAAGTCTGTTTGAGGCCTGCCAGCCAGTCACACCCATAATTTCATCTCTATTAACGAAAACAGCTCATACTGTCACACTGCCCCGCTCTGACTACCCCGTGGTTTGTGGCGTTTGAGTTATGGAGTGTCACTTGTGAAACTTTCTATAGCAGTGGGGGCTGTGTTTTGATGTCCTTTCGTTACCCACCCCCGCTCTGCTGATTTATGGCACAGCACGCAGAGACTTAAATCAAAACGAGAAAATACGTGTGAAATAATGCAAAACAGAGCCAAGGGGCTGGCAATTCCGTAATTACACCTAAAGGGAAAATAATTATGCAATACCATATGGTAAGGGCAAGCCTCGGAATAACAAATGTCTATACCGCGAGTGGAGGGTTCTCGGAAGAGCGCACAGGCCCTTCCAGCAGGGCCATGGCAAGGCTTGCCTTTGAAAAGGACCTAAAGACAGCTTGGTGAAGGATGTTTGGCCTTTGATAATTCTGTTTATAGCCCAGGAAATGAAGGCTTGAGTGAGTGAGTGACACAGTCCTGACAAATGAACGTGGAAGAGTGGGGGCCGAACTCAGTTATTTATCGTCTCTGCTCAGCGTAGACTACTACCTACAGTGACCATGGGCTCTACCCACAATTCTAGAAATGTGAAAATGACTTATTGATAGAAACCAGAAAACCCTCCGATTCTTGACAGCGACTGTGAATTAGAAACTAAATCAACATAAGAAACAACTCACGATGGTGACCTTTCTGTTTATAAAAGGGGCGAAAGATGAAAGCGCTTCTCAGTTGTCAAGAATATGAAAGTCCCCTCTATAAGTCTATCAGTTAATGAATAACCCCTAAGTGTGAGAAATGACCTGGGCAAGGTTCCAGCTTAAATCTTCATGCTCAGTCTACACACTGTAAAGCCCTGGCATCTGGGGACTGACGTGAAAGATGCTAGGAAAGATTAGGCGACTCAGGCTCTCGCTGGTCAACTTCCCTTATTAGAACTTAGCCCTGAATTCAGGGCCTCCTGAAGTTCCTCAAGTCACTCATTCAAGTGGAGCCTATTGGGGACTGTCCTGCACTGTGGGGACATCATGGCTTGGCAATTAAAACAACTCCAAAGAGAGAAAAAGACAGTGGTTGTCAAACTATACCTCTTGTCAAACCTGGCCAGCTGTCTACCTTTGTGAATAAAGCTTTATTGGGACACAGCCATGTCAATTCATTCAGGTACTGCTTGTGGCTGGGAGACTCGGGTAGTTGCTACAGACACTGGTGCTTGGAAAGCCTGGTCTATTGACTATATGGGCATATGACTATATTTTCAGAAATATTGATTCACCTCTGCTTTAACACGTCATTTCTTAGGAATATCTCCAGTTGTCAACAATACTGTGAGCTTGAGACCAGTGATGCTAAGAAACCTTCCGATGATCACCAACTGGCAATGGTATTCAGCAGAGCTGGGCCTCGCTCAACTTCCAATTGAGTCCTTTTTGAACTCCCTAACAAATTATATTCCCTTCTTCTCAGGTGTCTGGTAGGATGACAGGCAGTTTCCTATGTGGGGGTAAGCTCTGCCATGGGTAGGCACAGCCTTCTACTTGTGCCCAACACCCCTAAGGCAGCTGCTGGCCTGGGCACCCCATTCTGCAGCTGTCCTAGGTACCCTGCTGTGTGTCCCCAAGTTTTACCCCAGCGGTTGTCCATCAGTCTGGCCTGCCCTGTCACACTGCTGTCTGACTGGTCATCCATCACTGCTCCCAGAACCTTCTATTAGTTGGAACTTGATTTAAGTGAGAGCCCCCAGGTCCCAACTCACTGTCTGAAGCAGAGACCCTCTCAAAAGAGTCTGCCAGATTCAGGAGACTCCAGCAGTCTGCCCTTAGAGTAGGTGGCTTTTAGAAGTGAAACCACCCTGGATCCCTTCACAGCTGGACCTGGCCGCCAAGCCAGACGGCCGCCCCAAAGTGTGGGCGAGCTTCAGAGGACAGCCAGCTGCTTCTTGCTGTCTAGTTTTTACCAGGCCGAGGAGAAAAAGGTGACTTTTCCCTCCTGAGAAATTTATGGAAGGGAGGAAAGAAAATACTCACACATCATCCACGTAGAGCTGGGCCGGGACATTCTCTCACTCCAAGAACACACTTACTGAAATCTTTCTCAAGTGACCAAAGAAACAAGTGACAACTTCAAAAAAAAAAAAAAAAAAAAAAGTCTTCTCCTGAGAGATTAGCTTCAGCCTTTCATCCACACACCCACACACCCGAGGGAGCTATAAATTAGATATTACAGGCACAGAAAATTGGCAGTTGATGTTTTAAACGTTATGAAGTTCCAGGTCCGGGCCTCCAACAGATACTTTTTGTTGCTGAATTAGGCAGTTACCATTTAAAAATACACAGAAAAATTTCTGGAAGGGCTATACATGAAACACCCACACAAAGACAGCAGGGTATGAGAAAGACTTCTTGCACGTACTGGGAGCCCAATAACCATTTCATGTATAACTCCCCAAGGCAGCTGTCACCATCTTCCCAGCTAGGAGGGAGGGGCCTTACGGGATAGACAACTGGTTCAGAGTCACACGTGAGCATCATGCTCCATCAGGAGGACTTCAGAAGGCAACACCAACCTCTTCTGGGAGCCTCTTATCCCAACATGGCTCCCTTGACAAGGAGCATACATTGGCCCTGACTTTTTCCCTTGGGAAGTCTAGGAGAGAGCAATCTTGAATTCTCCGAGCTTGTACTTCTCCCCTAAAGGAAGGACCCCAGGCTTCACTCCACCAGGACCGTGGAGACTAGCTCATCTGATCTTCTCCCAGGACAGAAAGTAAATCAGGATGTAGCTGATAGATCCAGAGTCATGAACTCCTCAGTGAAAGAGCTTTCATTTTCAGCCCTGTGAGCAGCCAATTCTTTAAAGAAACAGGCAGTATTTGCCAGTGCTGCTGGAGTAGGAGTTACAAACCCAACTGTATGAATTGCAGTTGCGCACTGGGCTACTTTGACACGCACTTAGTTTATGAGAAGATTAGATAACCAGCTAACTTCTTATCCAGTTGCCCCGCTTTGGTTTGTTGTGTTGTGAAAACACAGGCACACACTGCAAGTACACAGTCAATCCCTAGTCATGTGGTACGGCCATCTGAAATGACTCACACCGCCATTGTCAGCTTGTGCTCGTTCCTCCACACACTCCTTCCTGAATTTCTCTCCCTTTGAACTACTCCGTCATTTCCCTTCCCTTTCCTTCCCTTTTTCTCCGTTCCCCGTCCCCTCCCCTTTCTTTTCCTGCCCCCTCTTTCCCTTTTTCCCTCCCTCCTTTCTTTCCTTCCTTCTATGAGAGACAACTTAGATATCATGGAAGAAAGAAAAAGTACTGTTAATAGCGTGGCTTTAATTCCACTTTCATAAACCAACAGCGGCTGATGAGTTTCCTGCATCATATTGATGTGACCGTCTTTTCCATAGTTGGACTCTCTCTCCTTTCACTTGGTTATTTTTCTTGTCATGAAAACCAAAGCAGCAAGTAGACTAAGGAATAAAAAATGGATCACTGTGGAGGATCCAAAGCTCCTTCTCTCCTTTAAAAAGAAAGGTTTCATTCCATCTCGTGCATGGTAATCAGACACCTGGCCAAGGAGAATGTGCAAACCCTTAGCTCCTAGGTGCGGTGTTTCACTTCCCCTGTAGTGGCTTTTGTAATGGGGTGAAGCTTTCTAATCCCAAGATAACAGGCTCTCACGGATCATCAGAAAGCTCGCTCCTCCACGCTACCTAGACAGAATGGACTAGGTATAAGCTGAACCTCCATTGTGTTAGCTGGACTTGCCCTCTTTCCATCCACTGGGACCTTCTCCCCACAGATGCTTTTCCACTGCCTTTGCCTCTTTGAGGATCTTTCGAGTGGGGCTAAGAATGGGGCTGTTAGGAGACCTGGAAAAACTGCAGGTCCCCTTTGGTCCCTGGCTAGTGATAACTGTCTCTGGGCACACTGTTGCCTGGTGCCCTTTCACCATGGCCAACAGGCCTCTTGTGTGGAGTGGAAACTTACGACTTTTAGGCTGGAAGGAAAAGTCAATCGTCCTACTGATCCTTTAAGTTCCATCCAATTTCCATCTCCCTGAATTGTCCTATTCAAACAAATAACGGACCTCTTTATTTTGGCCAGGGTTATCCTTCAATTATCCCCACGGAGACCAGAAAATTGCATGTCAGTGAGGTCCCCCAGGACATGTCCCTGGTGCTTTTTAATAAGGAATTAGCTCTGAGGACTGCTTCTAGCCTTGTAAATGTAGCCAGCTAAACTATTTCACTAATTCCACAGACATATACTTCTGTTTGTTGGCTTGGTTTTGTTTTGTTTTTGTATGCATAGAAGGCTTACAAACAAGCATGAATCTGGTGCATGAGGGCACAGTTTCTGTCTGATTTTCCCAACTGAATTTCAATAAAAGCACGGGAAAATATGATATTTTAAATCATTATCATTCAAACCAAAGACGGGCATGCTTGCTTACATGACCCAGAGGGCTGACTTTGTGCTCATGATTAGAGGTGAGCATGCCCTAAGTTTGTAGGATCAAATCTTTGGAATATTCTGGAAGAAGCAAGACATTTCTGGGGAGGTGGGCGAAACTGCAGACCATCCTTAGTGGAGGCTGCTGTGTTCAGATCTTACCAGTAGGTGGAAGCCACTTCCTTCGAAGAAGATGGCATATGGCTAGCAACTGACAGGGGCCGGGGTTCTCCTTGTAGCATCAAAAATGGTGGGTCTTGATTGGACTTACAACCAAATGTCAGTGTTTGTAGGACACAGAACACTGTCTCTGGCCACTTGCCAAGAAGTGAGTGCTCTACAGTCAATCATGAGACCAGCGTTAGAAGAGCACCCAGGCAGGTGCTCTGCTTCCAACAGTCACGCCCGTCCTCAGAAGGTCACCCCTCCATCCTCTGACCAGGAAGAGCTCACTGGCTGGAAACAGCTCATTCTACCCCAGGAAAGTCTTGCTCGCTTTCCTGAAATCCAACTGCCAGTCCTACACTGCAGTTTCTGAAGCAGCAGGGAAATTGTTATAACTCAGATGAGAGACGAGGGCTCTTCTAGGAATCTTTTGCCTTCTTTACAGGGTTTGGTGGGGGAAAAGTTTCTTCAATGCTGTTATCTCAGCTGGGCAAGATGGCTCAGTGGGTAAAGGTGCTCTCTGATGATAACCATAGAACGTGGTGCAAAGCAAGAACCAATACCCCAAGTTGTCCTCCAAACTTCCGTACATAAGCATGCCATGTGTTTGCCTACACACATGCGTACACACACACATACACACACACACATGACAAATCAAATAATTTTAATAAGTAATTCATTTTTGTAAAAATATGAGTATCACCTCACTGCTATGTTGACTAGAAGACTGTAAACTGGCTACAAGTGCTATCGTCACTACTGCCATCTTCTTGAAACTTCTGGGTCTCAAACCCTTCACTTCCCATGAGTACGTTTTCTGTATTAGCCTGTGCTTACTCCTTTCAGAGTATAGGAGGAAAGATATCCCGTCCCTCGGGCACTTATCCCCCTATTAGCTGGCATGCACCTCCAGAATCTTCCACCCCAACCCCACCCTTCCCATGATACATACAACTCAGAATCTAGTCTCCTCTCCATTTTGACCCTCGAGGGCCTGTGGTGGTTTGAATGAGAGGGTCTCCCAAAGACTCATGCATTTGGAAGCTTGGTGCCCAGTTGGTGGCACAGTTTTGGAGAGGTTTAGGACATGTGGCTCGTTGGAGAATATATATCACTGGAGGTGGGCTTTAGAGTTTAAATATACATGCCGTTTGAGTGGCTGTCTCCACTGCCTGCTCCGGATTTAAGATGTAAATGCTAAGCTTGCTGCTTTAGTTGCTAGATCTGACACCATGAGTTTGGCTTCCTCACCTTGTGGCCTCTTATCCCTCTGAAACCACAAACCCAAACAAATTCTTCTATGCATGCCTTGGCCATGGTGTTTTATCCCAGTAACAGAAAAGTAACCAGTACTGGTCCTCTGATGGTTAAATTCCAAGATTCTATAAGCTTTACTATCTCTGTCTTTACAGGGAGATAATTCATCGGTTTTCAAGCATTTTAAAGACTTTTTAAACACATTTTCTCAAAAAAGTTTTTTCCCAATTTTATTTTTTCTATTTTTACTAGAATTAAACTGTATTCTATTTTCAAGCAACCCAAGTGGATTCGAGATCTCCTTACCAGGGATTGGGCTTTTGAGGGGTCATGGGAAACTTTGTTCACTTGGAACTACTCTCAATAAGATTGAGGCAAATGGGCAGAATCTTCTTCCCCAACCCAGAGTTGGTCACTTTTGCATAGAAGCGGGAGAGACCTATGCATTCGAAGATTAGCAGCCTTTGTTAATGTGGGGAGAAACAAAACTGAGGGTAGCAGGATGGCTGTGGGGTAGTTTGTAGGGTGTAAATCCCAAGAGATCTCTGCTAAAATCCTCAGGCTCGTGTTCGGGTATTTAGGAACATGTTAGGTAAGGTGGTCATTTTGTAACATCTCTAAGCAGAAGTTCTGCTGAGTTCAAACTAAACCCAACTTTGCTAAGATCTGGCCAATAGAAAACTTCCTGGAAGAACAGATGGAAGTTACAAGAAGACAATCACGTCCTGACTCTCAGTGAGTAAGAGGCTGCTTCCGTTATGCACCTCAGATTTTTCATTCTCTTTCCTTGGTTCACTGGGAAGCCTGTCCGTGATGTACTGCAGACAGCCAGTCTAATTTACATAGCTGCAGTGAAAATAGAGAATAAAAGAATCACCCTGGTGGAACAGGGCAGCAAGAATGTGAACATGGGGTAGGTGACGTGGTGAATAACGTCGTCTGGCTCTGTAAACATTGTCCTGGGATGCAGAGTTCATCATGGTTTTCTCAGGACTTTTTTCCACGCACATGATTGGAACTGAGTGTGTCTTGTCCTTTATTAACACAATCTACCAACAAGAGGTGGGAAGTAGACTAGGGGTTAAAAAGAAGCTCTGAGTCCATTCCTGAGTGTGGCTGTGTACTGACACTGTGCTAACTTCCCCTCCATCAATGCTTAAAGCACAGAAAATGCTCTGTTTTGTTGCTAGAACTCCGCTAAGGGATCCTGGCCTTCCTTCCATTTCTCAGTGGGTACTTGTGGATGACAGTCTGGCTAACATGGAACCCGAGGACATCTTCCTCCCTAAAGAGTCCTTTAGGATCGGGTAGCCACAGAGACCATTCTGTCTTATTGCTGAACGTCATCTGGAAGTAAAGCTTGAGACTTACCCAGTGCTCAAACCTTAGCTGTCTGCTACTCGACTTATCCTTTGTGCTTTCTGGATATAGAGTCAGACAAACCTGGTAGGACTGTGAGCCTTTTACCAAGAACCAAAGCGGATTTAAAAAAAGTCTTGGGGTATGGAAAAACGACATTTTCTTTTTGTCAGACTACTTGTTTATTCAGCCCTGGGTTTTCTAATAATTTTAGAGATCTGGTGCATAACCCTTAGTACACAGCACAGTGGCTAAACAAACACCCAGAGATTCTTATAATGCAGTGGGTAGGGACTGAAACACATAAATATTTATTTCATATATATATATATATATATATATATATATATATATATATATATGGACTTCCATTTTACATCCTGGAAAGCTGTGATCCCAGGAGGTCTAAGTAACCGTGGTTGAATTTACCCCGATGTGATTCTTATCCAAGAAAATGTTCAGAGCTAAGGGTCACTATCGTGCAAGTTAGCAGCCAACTTCCTGTACAGTCCATTAGCGGCCACCCCCTGACACTTCTATAGGGAGGGGGTCTGACACAAAGTAGCGGTCCCTTCCAGAAACATGTTCCATCTTCATCCATCTGACTCCCTAGGACACATCGCTGTGTCTACCATGAGTACTACTTGGGGGGGGGGGAGGGCACATGCTGGAGCAAGCTACAACAGATGTCACGCTGCAAGTAAACGCCTTGAAAATCAAGCAGAGAAACTCCCTTCCTCTAACCCTCTGTGCCTCTCCACACCTTCCCTTTCTTCTCATTGACAGTGCTAATTGCCCCTCCCCCCCCAACTTACTATTTTTTCTCTTGTCTCATCTACCTATGACATGGATCCATGAGAGAAACAAACAAATAAATAAAGGACGTAGACACAAAGATATGGGTCAGGGAAATGTGATTTTGTGACATCTGCACTACTTGACAAAGGAACAACCAATTAAAGAACAAAACCAGATGTTTAAATATTCACGTGCACACCCACTACTCCCTCCACGCTGCACACAGCTTCGACCATCGCACACTCGTTCACCAGAGACGGCACATCCAAGTCCAGCTGATGGGAAAATCTGATTTGGGATCCTTTTCAACATTTTATAACTCCAAATAAGAAAAAAGTCCCTCACATAAATAAAAGTGAGTCGGTCAACTCTTCGTCACTATTTTGATGACAATATTCATGGCTATGTAAGAGTGAGATTTGATTCTAGACTCCACGATGTCTATCTCTAAAGGATTGTGTGAAGGCAAACTGGGCAGGTAAGGCTAAGGCATGGCTACACTGATTTATGAGATGCCAGCAAAGTGTCCTGTTAAACTCTTATCATCCCTAGGAATTAATTCTTGACCACTACAGAAACCGAAACTATAGCATTTACAATCAGACTTCAGGAGAAAGGACTACGTCGTCAGATAACTTTGAAAACATAAAATTAACCCTAGTTGTTATTTATTTATTTTTTTTAAAAAAGGCAAATCCAGTCAGTCACAGGGAGACAGATAGTATCTCTACAAAGCAATAACTTTGAAAACGTTTGAAAATTGGAAAAGTGTGTTATGAAAATAGAGAACAAATCATAGCTCAGCCTTTCATCCGACGCACCAGAATCAGAGAGCGGGAGGCCCTCGACCTGAATATTTCCACTAAGCAAATATTTGCGCATATAAACTCTTCGTTTAGTTTGATCTTCCTCTTAAACATTATGAATTTTATGGCTTGGCAAAGTGTTGTGTTTGCTGTCCAAAACCCAAAAGGCTACTTTTAAATATTAGAAGTACAAACTTCAGTGCAGGAGAGGGGTATGTGAATAAAGTAAGCATAAGCTTCTCTGTGAGCCTTTGTACAGAGGAATTCAGCACCGCCTCCGCTCCTGCACTCACCTCTGCCCGCCCCGCACCTTGCATTCTGGCTTTTACATTGAACTTGGAAATTTTAAAATAATAAATGATAAGCAGAGATGTTATTAAACTTCAGGGAAGAATTTGAGTCACAAACAAACAAAGAATGCCATCAACCCATTGGGTGGTCACTGAAAGAGACTTTTCCAGCTTCACAGATGTAATTACTACACGATTATCATTAATTAATCTCCACACCCTTATTACACCACACTTTCAAATCTCATCAGTAAGAAAAAAAAAATAGGAGGCATCTCCAATGGAAAAATACCTCCCACAAATCAGTTAAATCTCTGAATAAGAACAAGATAATTTGGGAGAATGCTAAGAGTCACTGACTACATTCAAAGAGCTTCCTCATATTCAGGCTTATGCTATGAGTAGCAAGGCCGACAGGACGAGTGGTACATTGAAAACATCTGCCTTTTAAAGATGAAGATGTGACAGGCATCTGGGCATGGTGGCACATGCCTGTAGTCTCAGCATTGGGGTGGCTGAGGTGAGAAGCCAATCTTGGTTACATATATTGACAGCTTCTCTGAAAACATAGAATGAAACAAAAGTGACAAACAGGCAACTTAAGATACCAGGAGAAGGCATTTAACTTTACGGGAAACTTTACTGAGGCTGGATGCCACTAAACAACAATCCCAGGGATTTGCATTCTAAAACACAGGGGGTTTTTGTTTGTTTGTTTGTTTGTTTGTTTGTCTTACTTACCCAAACCTCTAAGGAATGGTAATCTGTCTTTAAAAGCAAACTACAGAAAGAAATGGGGACTCCTGTTAAAATAGCATATAGCAGTCATAAGAAGAAATCGTGTTTAGATCATGTGCACAGCATCTTAGGACCTGAATCCCTGCTGGTAGATATGAAGACACAGAGCCAAGGGTGAGGGATTGTCAAGGTTCTGGGTGCACGGAGACATGGAAATACAAACAATTAGCAAGGCCACTGAAAGCAAACCGCAGCATGATCTTGCTTTTAAGTTCATGGAACTAGCTTATCATAATAGGATATTTGTGTTCAGTTCTGTTCATCAATTTCAAGTCCTTGTCACTATTAGCCACAACAGCAACAGAACTAGTAATGTTACATAGGACAGGCTTGCCAGAACATCCACCCTTCCAATTCCAATAAACTGAAAATTCCTCAAAAAGTATTATAATGTGTGCAACCTGCAAATACTAACTTCTAACTTTTCATTAATATGACATTTGTTTTAGTAAAGTAATTCACTTTTTCCCTTGATATTTGCTTTGAAATAAGAGGGATTTATATTAATTAATCCACATTGACAACCAAAATAATAACATTCCAAATAACACTACTAACTTAGTCTTTCTTTGTTTCTTTCTTTTTTTCCCCAATACGGATGTGTCGTTGTAAATGCTGCCTGTGTAGCCAAGGAAATCTATACAGCTTAACTTTAGATAACATGGCCAGGAAGTTGGTCATCTTTACTAACCTCTAACTTATATTACCAGCTGAGTATGCTTTAGTTTGGATCCCGCTGTTAGACTGCTTTATCTTCATATCATGCATCCATTCATAAAAAAATTACTCCACTTCTAAAAACAACCACAATCACACTATTTTAAAATGGTTCAAATATAAAAGGAATCCTAGAAATGCTTTCCTATCTTGGCTTATATAATTGGCTGATTATCCTAAATTATCACTTGGCCCATCCCCACAAATATTTCCATAAAACAAATGAACACACACACACACACAAACATGCACACCTTGCAGTATTTCACGTGGCAACGCACAGGGAGGAATTTGGACTGATTCCAGTCCTACAAAATGCTAGCTATATGAATTGCTCCAACTGAAAAGCCCCTGCTCTGTTTGCATTTGTGATATTGGTATAGTGTCGGGAGAAAGGAATCTTTAATTAAGGTTGCAGTTCCAAACTAATTGGATGGATGTACTGTGTGTAGATTTGTCCCATGTCCCTCCTCAGCCCCTGAAAGCTCACCCACTCAGTAAACGGTCTCCAGAGACCCCTCTCAGAGAAGGAGCTGGCCTGTTGACTCACCCCTTACCCTGAACAGAAACCTGAATTTCAGAGCAAAGGGGCCCCCAGGAAACAGCTACTCCAACCCATAGGCAGAAAAACTGGGCTGCAGAACTGTTAAGGCCTTGCCTGAAAGCCCATTACTGGCTAACATGAAGCCCTTCTGTGCTTTAAGGAATATATCCCACACGTAAGCCAATAACTCTGTATTAAGATTCACTTCTTGGTAAAATATCCTCCACAGTGCATGAATTTGAACCCTGGATCCCAAGTTCGCAGGGAAAAAAAGATTTGCTTCTTTCAAAAATCTCTATTTTGTTCTGTTTCTTTCAATTTGTGATCTAAATCAGCATGTGCTGATTTAGAATAAATTTTTTCCTATTCGGGCCCCTTGCTTCCATCTCTCTTCTAAGCCTGTCAATTTTGTACTGTTCTGCATCCTGCCATAGTGCCCCATTGCTGTCATTCAGTTTGGCTTAAATGTGTGCCCAGCAGCAGAAGTGCACGTAGACAAAGACTCTCAGAGCACCCTGGGAGGTCAGCACCCTGTGTGTGTGCTCCTCTTGATACCTCAGAAAGATATATATCCTTGCCACTTGGATGTATAATGGAAGATTAATTAGTTTGCATTTGCAAAGTGGCTTGAAAATCAAAAGTGCTGTGATTACACCTAATTAAATTTCTCTCTTATATGTTCAGCAACAATTTCATTTGTATGTGCTTCTGTGCCAAGAAAATAGCTGTGAAGCTCACAGAGTCATTGCCGTGAAAGCCGGTCACATGTGGATTTCCTCTCTTTCCCGTCCTTGCCGCTTTTTCTTCTGTTCTTTCATTACTTTTTCTGGTCTCTAAATACAGATTGGCCCCAAGGAAACACATATTCCTAAGTCCGCGCTGCATTCTGGAATGAAGCGCTTTTTCATAAATAGGCTTTCATGCATCACACGAGAGCCTCCTGAGAAGGTAAATGCTGATTCATAGCGACACCGCGCGCATACTAATCTCTGCCCTGTGTGTGCTGGGGTGCGACTGCCCATCAGATGAACACGAACATGCAGAGGCAGCCTGGTCTGAAGCAAAGCCTGGCAGGTCTGAGTCATGCCCTGGGCTTCTCCGGGTGGTATCATCAGTGGGTCCTTGTAAACACCTTTCCCCACCAGCCAGGCTACTGTCCTAACCTGCAGAGATGCCTCCCCACTGCACAGTAATTTGCTTGGTCTGGCTTTGCTGCTGCATGTAGACACCGAATGAAGCCTCCTGGGAGAGGAGCGAGGTGTGTGTGGAAAGGCCATCTGATTTAGAAATCAACTCTCCTGTAGGTAATGTTGAGCTCTAATAAAGACCTGGAAATACAGACGCAGAGGTCTAATTAACTGAGTTGGGAAATCAACAGGCCAGAAAACTGTTGATAGAAAAGTATTCCTATTGTTCCAAACATATTTGGTGCATTAGGAAAACAAAACCAAATTCTTTCTCCTGGCATCTACCCCCCAGGGGATGCATCGGCTAATGAAGGGGAGCGGGGAGTGGGGGCATCGGGACTGACATCACAGCGTAGCCAGCAACCGGAGACCTATTTGTATGCGGTTAGAAGCTACGTTCTAGTTTACTGCTGATGTCATGAGTCAAGCTCGCATGAGTGAAGCGGGCTGGCAAGCTTTCCCTTTCTTCCACATAATAAACAGCCACCGTGCACCACAGACAAACCGACACCTGAGCGCGGCTGGCGCTGAGAGAAGTTGTGTGGTGTTCGCTCTGAAGCTCTCACTGTAGAACGGTGACAAACCAGAGCGACAGGAGACACTCCCCTTTGCATTCTCCACGCCAAAGCAAGAGACCTTCCATCCTCACCAGAGCACGAAAGAATGGGAGCTGTTCTGCAGCGAAACCCACTCAGCTAGAAATGCTGGCAGCCAGGGTCCCTGCTTGGAAATTCAGCAGGAGCTAAAGCAAATGCAGCCTTCATTTAAGGAGCATGGTTTGATTGGCATGAATGTGTGTACTGTCGGGATCAAATTGTGCACCCGCAGTTTCTGGTAGACTGCACAGATCTACCGTAAAGCTGCAGAGCGGACGCACACCTGCTCTAGCTAACAAAACGGGAAGATCTTCCCTTCAAATACATGTCCCTCGTAAAGGACACCAACCAAGCTCAGACAAAAGGGAAGGCCAAAATTGTGCAAACACATAGTTTATTGATTATTCTCTTTCCTTGGGAGCCATTTTTTCTTTGCTAGGCATGGGAGTTAGCCCAAAGTCAGCCACGGCACAGATGTTAACCCACAAATCCAGCTCCTCACTGCTGAAGTAATCGCCACGGCTGCCCACTGAAGTGTTTTCTAACCCGGATGATAATCACCCCCAGTACAAATTAGGGGTGCTTGAGACTGAACCGTTTGCTCTTCAACTGGCCTCCCAACAGTGTGTGCTTTTCATTAATGTTGGTCCCTCGGTGGAATGCCTGATGGCTCACTTTAAATACACTTTTCTGTAAGTCAACTAACAAAACGAATTAGGAGCTGTGAAAGGGCATATTGATGGAGTGAAATATATAAACCAGCTCTGACAATTCTCATGGAAGACTCCATACATCATGTGCCTCTGCGCTGGATTTGGGGCTCTTTTTGGCTAGAGTATAAATAAACTAAAGTAAAATCTCACATTTTAAAATGACTTTAAAGAACCACACGCTTCCTGAAAGAACCATTTTCAAATTATATATAAACATGTTTAATCAGTCTTTACTGCACTGAGTCGCTGAGGGACTTCACAGGGGCATGACTGGGTGACCCTTGATGCCTGGTGGCACAGGCCCCGGCACACGCAGTGTGAGGCTATGGTCGATCTGTCTTGCCAGGTCCACAAGCTAGTTTACTCATAGCTAATCTGACTGGCTCTCCCCTGTGGACTTTCCTCTCTACCCAGACTGTCTCTGACTTTTTTAGTTCCCCCAGAACAAACACTAATGGTCTGAACAGGACAGAGTCAAATCAAATTAACGACAGTGACAACCGCAAGTCAAATCTGCATGACTACAATTCCAGCTCGTTGTAGCATTGCTAAAACCAGAACCAAAACAGCGAAGCCTGGTGACCATGGCTTCTGTGTACATCTTATTTGGATGGCCATAGACTCAGTGACAGGTGAGCACAGATTTCTTTCCACCGCTGGTCATTTGTTCTCGCTGTTCTCTGAATAGAGAGAATGGCCCCAAGAGCGACAGCGACAGCGTTGCCAGCTCTGGCTACTTCACTCCTCTTGGGACATAACCATGAAACTCACCATTTTCATCACGACCTCTGCTCTCCAGGCACTACTGCTGGCACAGAAGCACCAGCTAAGAATTCAGGGTGCTGGTGTTATAAAGCGTTTACGACCGGTGGTCTTGGAGAGATATTCTATGAACAGCAGGCTGCAAAGGTTGGCCAGGCTGACTGATAACTGCGATAATGCAACATGAAGGGGCAGTGCCTGTCTTTCACTTGGTACCAGCCAACAGCCACAGACTGTCAAAACTCATTTATTAATGCTTGATTATGCACTCGTAGAAAGGTGAGTGCCTGGATCAATTATCAAGAAAATATCGAGCCTCTCTCCTTGGTGATTGATGCACCAAGCAAGGACAGCCAATTGATCCCAGTCCCTGTCTCTCTGTCTGAAAAATGTTGTCAACTCCCAGCAGATAGCTCTGAAAGTTGTTTGTAACTTTTGCTGGGTGCAGAGTGTTGGGTTGTGACCGACATGGATAACCACGGTAATGTGGGAGAACAAGAAGTTTGGAGCCCACCATAGTGGTTGTGGAAGGTTTGGCTCCAGGGTTAAAACATAGAGAAAAGATTCCTGTCTAAATGCCAAGTCAGTGTGAGTCTCTATCTCACAGACATGCAGGGGCCATTACATATAATTTACTTTTACTGAGTATTATGGTTTGGATATAAAATGCCCTCAAAAGCTTATTGTCGGAGGCTTGGTCCTCAGCTGATGGCAACATTGAGGGGAGACCACATCAGGAGAGAGTTAACCTTATTAATGAGGTAATGAAGTAATTGTTAAGTTCACAGTTGTGAGTTATTGGGACGTGGGGTCTAGTAGGAAGAAGTGGGTTGTTAACAGTTGGTTTTTGAAGGGTGCATCTTGTCCCCAGACGTATTCTTTCATCCTCCCTCTCTCTCCCTCCCTCCTTCCCTCACTCTTCCCTCTTCTTCCCTCCCTTCCTCCTCCTCACTTCCTTCCTCCCACCCTTTTCCCCTCCATCTCTTTCCCTTCTTCGCCCCCCTCTTTTCCTATCTATCTCTTTCTCTCTCTCCCATATCCTATCCTCTTCTTTTCTCCCACAAGTTGAACAGCTTTGCTATATAGCACATAACACATTTTCCACCATGGTGTTTGGGCACTGTGGCCAGAAACCTGCAAAGTCACCTGCCAAGACAACCCTCTCTTCTCTTGGTTACTCGTATCAAGTGTTTTTGTCACAGCAGTGACAAACAGCTAATGATTGACAAAGGCAGGTCCTTCCTCTGGCTTTGCCTTCCTGCCCACACAGAGCTTGTCTTACCTGTAGAGCCACACAGTCACGAACCCCACAGAGACCAGCAAGTGTGCCCTAGCCCCTTCTGGGTAGGAGGGTTTGCACACCTTCGGTCTGTCTATGTCAGTCATTCTCTGTTCCACACATTCTTCTCTTGGGCCTCACCATCTACGGCAAATTGATATACATATTCCTATAGAACATGGAGTATATTTGATTTCTTTTCTCTCCGCTCACATCCAGGGCCTGTCATAATGCCTGGCACACAGTACATTCACACAAATGTCCAAGAAAAGAATCAGTGAATTAACAAATAGCTAGGAGACGCTTCTGAAGTGATCTCTAGTCTCCAGTGCATGTAGAGTTTAGGGACCACCTGAACAATAACAGGTAGGCCTTGGGCTGACAGTGTTCATTCCTTTCGTCGTGAGAAGTCATCAAGATTAGCATTCAGCAGAAAGGAGCTGGGGTCACAATTTAGTCCATGTCGCACATTTCCCAAAGCAGACTGTGCTACTTCCAACTTAAGTGAGGATTTTTCCTTTATTATTCTGAGCTGATGTGTGCTCCTACACAACACTTCCAGATTTATAGTCCAAAATAACTAATTTCATCACATCTCTCCCTGCCCCTAATCCTCCAATGACTTATGTTTGTTTGAAAGATAATGGCCATTTCCCCCTGGCTGGTGTTCCACAGCCCCCTGACTTTTAGAACTAATAGTGCCTCTTTACCTAGGGCTCTAATCTCTCTCTCTCTCTCTCTCTCACCAACCCATCTTCCATCCCAGTAAGTCTGCCCTGATGGAGAACTGGTGTCTTCAGGAACTATCTGAGCAAGGCCAAATAACCCTCCTCCTCCTTCTGTCACGATGAACTAAGACAGACGCCTATCACACCTCCAATGACCTGCTCACTTCCGGCTTCTCTCCCCCAAGATGTCTGCCCAAGTTCAGAGGCTTGTTTTCCTGCCAGAAACTTCTAGAACACTTTCTCTCCACACCTTGCTTGTGGAACACAGATCATAAACCATTTTGCATTAACGTCCTGATCTCCGAATCCACTGAGGCACACGCTGGCCAGATCCATCATGGAAGTCACCTGCTGCTGCCTAACCTAGCCAGCCTCATCTTTTGCTCGTCCCCAGTAGGGACGATCAAGATGTAATTGACAGAGCCCAGACTGAGAAACCCTCATTCCCATCCTCACAGATAAGGTAGACAGAGGGCTCAGTTCTGGAATGCTTCGGCCATGCAGAAGACAGTTTTCCAAGGGGCTATTAAAAGCTGATATCCCTGCTTCTGCGGCAACTGCAGGGGAGACACAAGCAAAGGCTGGGCATCGAGCAATGGGCATCGTGTTTGACACTATCTTGTTATCTTAACTTGTATTCCGTTTGGTACCGAGTGGAGAGCGAAGGGTCCCGTAGCACTGGAGAGAGGGGGGTCAAATCTCAGAGATCTTGTTGAAGGGGAAAACAGAGGGAACCTTTCTCGTGTTCTCGTAGTGCTAACACTGTTGGCCAGGGGCTGCTTGCCAGCCTGCTCTTGGCAACCGACTCATTCCTCTGTCTGGTTAGTAGGAAGTGTAGGTAAAATATGAGCCATCATTCATCCTTAATGAATCTACGGGTGACAGCCTGTCACTGCATGGGAGGCAAGCGCATCAAGGTACAGTCCCGCAGCTACAGCAGCCATCCCTCACGGATCCTGTCACAGAGCCGTAGGCAGTGAAAGGCGCAGTCTTTCATCCCAGAGCAGGTGGCCACCAGGGATGTGTAAAGGCGGGGAAACCATAGACTCCCGCAGTCCTGGCCAAACACATGCTCCTCCTTGCCGTTCTGGTCCTCACAGAACACTTGAATTATTCATGGCACATGGTACCATCACTGCACACAGGCAAGAGGGGCCGCAGCCCGGCACAAATAAACTGAGGGCCTTTGGTGGTGAGCGGCAGCTCTCTGGCTTCGGGAAAGCTGGTGCGCGGTGCAGCAGAGGGGCCTGTGGACTCAGCTGCGATCTTCCCTCGCTGTCCCCTGCCGTGACCTCACCCAGCCACAATGCTACTATTCATGCAGACAGACTGGAGCACTGCACACAAAAGCTTCATTTAGCCACATAAACATGAATATTTAGCCTGTTTGATTAAAAATGAAACATAGATATTTGACTTTTTGCAATTTGATGAGCTTGAGGAAGGGATTCTTTTTCCCCCCTGAGTTTAAGTTCAAAGACTAACTTTGAAAAAAAATTAAAAAAAACTATATCTTCCAACTTTTCTTTAAATGAGAATCTGTATTTCCTGGCAGGTGAGCCTTCTCTTATCTTTTATTTTATCAAGTCCTTAGCTTCCCCAGATGGACTTACTTTTACAAGCAATCACGAACAATTCATATATTAAATTTTTTCTTCAAATACAATAATTTTTTTAAGGAAAATTTATGGAAGACTTTTATTTCAATGGAAATGGGTCACTAGGATAACATATTTTGTTGAACTAAAACATATTTTTAATAATTTTGATATTTAGAAAGATGACCCTCTACAAATGGAAATATGCCAGGGGAGGTTTTTATAAAGAGAAGAGGTGGATTCCACTTACAAATCTCTGTCAATAAAAAGATCCCTGCATAAGTAGTGTGGGCATTTAATTCCTGGCTTCTTTAACCAAGCAGTTCGTTGCAGTGTGAGTCTGCATGCCCAGGAATGCACACAAACACACAAAATCAATTTTCAAAACTGCTGTTTGATTACGTTTGAAGTTGTAATGGCTACCATTAAAAAGAGGAATCAGAAAGACAGTTCAACAAACTTCCTAAAGAATCCTTGCAGGGTGACTGCTAGCTTTAGTTTCTTAGAAGACCTGGACACTATTTCTAAGAAGAACCAGGAAAGCAGCGAAGGGAAGAAAATAACGACAAGGCATGATCCTTACACTTAATGACAGCTTTCTCATATTTGGTGCTCCTAACAGGTGTGCGTGTGTGTGTGTGTGTGTGTGTGTGTGTGTGTGTGTGTGAAAGAGAAAGATATTCTCAAGCCGTACAGGCAGTTTTTATTCTTCTGCACAATGAAGTGTTGTGCTGTGATCATGTGTTGCATTGGAACCACTCTTTCCTTACTATCAGATGCTGAACGATTTCTACTCTCCCAAGCCATCTCCACAGTGCTCGCTGCCAGTGCTGCAGGGAATGCAGCCTCCTTCCCGCACCCGTGACTATTGTCTTCAGGGTGGATTCTTTGGGGTGGAATTGGAGGTTACAGATGTCCTCAAGGCCGTCCTGAAGGTGCTTGGTACCTCTTGCCAAGCTGTCTTCCGGAGAGCAGGGCCACGTGTAAAAGGTGTAAGTGACACCTTCTCAGTGGGTCTACTCTGGCACTAGTATGGTAAGTAGGGTGGTAAGTACCCTTACTGTCCTTGGTCATGACTCATCATCACTCCTGAAATCTTCTAAAGCTTGCATTCGCTTGCTAACCTCAGTCTAGTCATGAGGAAATACAAACCAATGTAACTTCAAAAGTCAAAGCAATAAAGGAAAAAGACTGAAAACTAGTCATAGGTTGGATGAGACCAAGAGGGACACCTGACAACTGAATGCACTGTGGCTCTGGATGCTGGGACAGTAGAACAGAGCTGCGTGCAGGCAAAGCAGGCAAATGGAGGTGCTCTACAGTTCAGTGAAAAGCAGCATCAATGCTACTTTCCTGGTTTTGATGATTATATTAAGGACATGTAAGATTTTACTAGTAAAGAAGCCTTGGCAAATCTGAGAACCGGCTGTGCTACTTTGGCAACATTTATGCAAGTCTAAATTGTTTCAAAATGAAAGTTCAAGATAAACTGCAGCATTCCATAATTGAAAGAAAATAGGGAAGCTGGAGAGATGGCTCATGGTTAAGAGCACTGGCTCCTCTTCCAGAGAACCTGAGTTTGATTCCCAACACAAGGCAGCTCCCAGCAGCCTGTATTCCTAGCTCCAGGAGATCTGAAGCCTCTCCTGCTCTCTGTGGGCTCACTCATATGTTTGACACACACACTTACACGTGAATAAATATGAAATCAATCTTAAAAAAGAAAGCTGAGCAGTGGTGGTACATAATCCCTAATATCAGGAGGCAGAGGAAAGGCAGATCTCTGAGTTCAAAGCTAGCCTGGTCTATAGAGTGAGATCCAGGACAGCAAGAGTTACATAGAGAAACCCTGTCTTAAAAAACAAAACACACACACACATACCTTATACAACAGCTAAATAACTCAGTCTTACCTAGCAAGAACACATCCTAGATTTTTATCAACCATATAAATATACCCACAATAGTGGAGAAACCCGTTGTAACTGAAATGTCTGCTCAAGCTATTCTTTGCTAAAATCTGAGAACATTGTAGGGAGAAGGCCCTAAGAGACTCCGTGAACTTAGCATGCAAATCCTAGACATGTTGGTTCCTCTCTTTGAATAAAGTGATGGCAGAAGCGACCCCTTCCAGCCAAGCCAAGGTTGTCTTCAAAGCAGGGCATGACTGCCAGTGGAAATAAGGGGCACCCAGAGAGCTAGGCATGCCTGCATGTCACCCTTCCCCATAAGTGGCCCATGCTCAGGTGGCTTGCACTGCCTGCGCTTCCCAGTGTGTGACCACGCAAACGGTTTCCTTTCTTGGACAGAAAGGAAAGATGTTTTGTTATTTGTTTGGAAGAAGCCTAGAGACCTACCTGGACTCTCTACGCCCTGGAATGTATCACTTAATTTTGATGAGGTGATCAAATATATCCTTTTCATCACAAAACATTGTTTTTAAGTCTGTACTCAGCCCATTGAGAACTGAAGCCTCCATGAGACCAATGGGGCCTATGTTTAGCCCAGTATGAAGCTAACGGAAACCTGAAATTTCATTACCTGACACACTCATCCCATTAAAGTGAGATTTCACATCTCACCTCATGACACTCAATTACATATTTAAATGGAAAATTAATGTATATTTAATTGACAATTATTAGATGATAATTGGCTTTAAAATGTAGCATATAAACGATGCTTTCTCTGGATTTAGTTACCACATTATAAAAACAGAAAAATAAGACTTGTTGTATGTGTTTTAATCATCCTTTACTAACCAAAATGTAACAAATATGGAAACTATAAGGATTTTTTAACTGGGAGAAGGGTCATGTATTTTATACTGAGCCTCAAGCCCTGTTTCTTATATATCAAGTATTTATGATAAAGATTAGACATGATTAACATATTGTTATGATTTGATAGAAAATGACACCCAGAGCTCCCCTGTCTGAACATGTGTCCCCATCTGGGGATGACACTCTGGGAGGTTATGGAACCTTTAGGATGACACCTAACTAAGGGCAGTTTCTGAGTGGCGGTTTGATGACATCTGTACCGTGGCCTTCTTTCCTGTCCTGTGTCTGTTTCCTGATTCGCACGGATGTGAGTAGGCAGGGGTCTCGCTTCCTGCTGCTCTGAAGCTAACCCTACTGTGCTGAGCACCCTTGATGTGTGCTACCTCTCCAACTGTGAGCCTAAACACACGCTCCCTCCCTTAACTTGCTTACTGTCAGGTCACAGCGACAAAGAGGTGACTAAAACACGCAGTCATTCTCCTTCTGAAAGTGAAAGCCGCAACTTTTTATGGAAACGTACAAGACCAGATGAAAAAGTGACTCCAGACTATAAACAGAGCATCCATTAGAAGCTCAAAAATCAAAATTTATCTATAGATTGTTAAAGTATGCATAGTTTAGTTTTGGTTACAATGTTTCATCACAGCAATCGTAACCTGAACTAAGACATGGACATATGTGATAAAAACAAGTTTTAAAGCATGGTGAGCATGGATTTCAGGATATGAGAGGCCTTGACTCAGGAGAACGCAGGAGCAGACTTCTGGTTGGCCAATGACTGCTGACAACCTTGCTCTAGGACTGCAGTTACTTGCTATATAACATACACATATACTACATCCATTCTCACATCAAAAGTTCTAAAAGATGAGAAGAAAATACATTTAACTGTTTCTATGCCCCACAGTTATCAGGAAACGTGGGGTCCTCCACCTTCTTCTGAGCTTCCCATTCGTTCTCAGTGAGGGTCTGTTACACATGGTCTAGCATGATATGAAAATATTCAACTGGAAAGTCAAGACATAAGTGACTCCTAAGTTTACAATTGCTCTTCTACGTGGCACGGCAGGCTCTCATGCAGTCTTGTTCTCTTTACCCTGGGTGTGAATCACGCCTTTGACCCACGTAGCCGCTCTCTACATGCTACCTGCTTGTTGGTGGCCGTACGGTCATCTTGGTTAGAAGAGAAATTGTCTGGGTATATTGCTTTTGATCAGGTAACCTCTATTTGACTTAATGATGGCCCAAAAGAGCAAGAGAGCTGATGCTACTGATTCAAATCTGTCCAAGAAAGCTATAAAATCCTTCATTTAAACTTAAATGAAAAACAGTTAGGCATGGCAACACCTACCTTTAATCTCAGCACTGGGGAGGCAGAGGCAGGTGGATCTCTGAATTTGGAGCCTTGTCTGGTCTATGGATTGAGCTCCAGGACACAGGACTACAAAGAGAAACATTGTCTTGAAAAATAAGCAAACAGAAAGAAGAAGAAGGAGGAGAAGGAGAAGAAGACAAAAACAAAGAAAGAAAGAAAGAAAGAAAGAAAGAAAGAAAGAAAGAAAGAAAGGAAAAAAGAAAGAAAGAAAAGAATAAAGAAAAATGTATGTTGATGTTGCAATTATTCACAGTAAGATGGGTTTTTGTCTTTGAGACTGTGAAAAGGAGAAAATACTACAATATTATGAACACAACATATGAGAAATCCTCAGCTAAGACAGTTATGGGTTCAACACCATCTATGGTTAGAAGTCACAGGTCTTGGGCTGTAATCCTCCGTGAATAAGGAATGACTATTGTATCATATGCCATTTATATAGGCTGACTTGTTATAAACAGTTATATTTTCAGCCTAACACTATATCTAGGAAAGATATAGTACACTTTTTATATTGTGCACATTTAAAAAAAAAAAGAAACCTATTAGTTGCCAAGCATGATGTAAATTTCAGCTTCAGGCCAACTTCTTCGCCAATTGGATTTTACTTCTGAGACACATAAAGCTATTTGTCTTGTGTAAAAAAATCTGTCATTAAATACTTCCCCTCATACCGATGTACTAGGTATCCTGGCAACTCAATCAACACAAAATAATCCTCAAGATCATCCTGAAAAATCCTTACGATGATCTTGAAAAATCTGCTGACCCCATCACTATGGACATTACTATAGTAAGGCCTGTGTGGGTATACATCACTAGCGCCAGAATGATAAAGCCTGATTTAGAGCCAGCATCCATAGTCTTCTGTTTTGATAGTGGTGTGTGGACGTCGGTCACAGTTGGCCATTATGCCATTGCCTCATGACTCTGTGTCCAGTAATTTCTTATTCAAGAACAATTTCATCCAGGCAAGCTGTATTCTGCCCACACACTTCTTTTAACGGTTGCTAACACTGGTGGGT
Organism: Chionomys nivalis; assembly: GCF_950005125.1. Classification (NCBI taxonomy): domain Eukaryota; kingdom Metazoa; phylum Chordata; class Mammalia; order Rodentia; family Cricetidae; genus Chionomys; species Chionomys nivalis. The sequence continues at coordinate 142,942,736 of NC_080086.1, forward strand.
GCTCTAACAACTGGGAGCCACTCAATGGGGCCTACAGCTGAGGAGGTAAGCGTGACTCAGACGAGAAGAGCACCCTGTAAATCAGCCTCTGAGACATCCGTCAGGGCGGTGTGCCCTTTCCCCACCACTGTAGTCATGAAGTCATGGGCCTGCCATGGGGCTAACATATTATTAACATAAATCATTGGCCTGAAGACTTGCATTTAAATACCAATTAACTCATAAGTAAGTGGGAAGGAGCTGACTTGTCTCACCCAGCACGCTGTTTGGAGAAGTCACTGAAATTACACCTTCATGTTGAGCTTTCTGCTTTCACTTTCATGGGTATGGAGATCCCCACAGAGCAAGGGCCAGGCATGTGCCCAGGAAGACCAGAATTCTGCTGAGAAAGGCCCCTCTGCTTCCACAAAACAAAGGTAGAGTGGGCACAAGGTCATTTCGATAGGATCATGAGCCTGCCGTGGCATGAGATACTCACCAATTGTTAAATGAAATGATCAAATACATAAATACCATTCGCCTACTCTTGGTTACTTTCTCTGTTCCTGTGCAAAGCAGCCACTACACTTACAACTCATGGAATGGAAATGCTGTGAGATCCCCTCTCCTCGGCCGCTATGTCCTTTCCCAGGTAGAAACTCATGGAGACACAGAATTCACTGTCTCAAAGCCAACATCGACAAACAATTCTACAATCCTAGTCACATGCCATGGCCCTTGCTCACAAGTATGGGACCGAAGTTGTTGGAGGATGGTTGAGTAGAAGATTCTTGGCTTAGCAATTTTTCAAGGGACAAGTTTTAGCCCAATTTGTCTCACATATGCTAAATTCTCACTTCCAAAAGATGAAGGTGCCCAGCAAAGCCTACCTGGAGGTTTCGACTGGTTCCCTTCTGCACTCCGGCATTCTCTTTTTCAGAAACACTCTCTCTATACTCTCAACAGAGTGTTCCTTTTTATTTTTAATTTGATATTTTGACACAAGGTTTCTCTTTAGCTTTGGACTCTGTTCTGGAATTAGCTCTAGTAGACCAGGCTGGCCTCGAACTTGCAGAGATCTGTTTGGTTCTGTCTACTGAGTGCTGGGATTAAAGGCATACGCTGCCACCACTAGGTCAATGGAGTGTTCCTAATCAGAGTGTAACCACCATTCATAAGAAAAAAAGTTTTCAACAGAGAGACACTTGTACCCTCTTTTAGCCACCAGAGTATTGAGACAGGGAATCCCTGGGAGATCAGAATTCTCCAGGAATCTCACACTGGAGAAAGGACAAGGCTGAAGTCTGGTGCCAGTCAAGAGACACCGGTCTCCTGGCAAGAGATTTTCTCACATCTCTGACAACTTGAAGGGACTTGAAGCTAGACAATGATGGTTCAGGGGTGGACAGGAGCATACCTTGACCAGGATAGCTTAGTTATCCAAACCAATATATTGTCTTCTACTTAAACCTAAACCTCAAGTCAGGACCCCAAAATTGAACCTAGGAGTCTTTATTTGGTTCCTTTCCCAGTATTACCATCCCGAATAAATCTTTCTCTGTTTTTCACTATTATTTAGCTTGTCCAATTAGTCTACTGGGGACAGGTGGCTGAACCTAGCTAGTCAGGGCTGCCAGAGCCCAAGGCTTTGACCCTGACAGCTCCAGTGACAAGGATGCAGTCCCTCCCAAGATTAGCAGTTCTGCCCTTGGGGTAAGAATTTGACATCACTCTTTCTTATGACACAAGAGTTATAAAGGATTTCAAAGGTTTCTTGTGTGGTTATCTGTTTGAATCACTCATATAAAACCAGAGCTGCCCACTCTGCTTGTCAAATGACTTACTTAGTACATTTGGCTTTAGTAGATGTTGTAATAAGAGCGGCAGGGCTGCGTCCCGCCATCCAGCTAGCTTTACCCGAAATAATTACACGGAAACTGTATTTTTTTGAACATTGTCTAGCCCATTAGTTCCAGCCTCTTATTGGCTAGCTCTTACATATTGATCTAACCCATTTTTAATATTTTGTGTAACACCATGAGCTGGCTTACCAGGAAAGATCTTAACCTGCGTCTGTCTGGAGTGGGAGAATCATGGCGACTCACTGACTCGGCTTTTTTTTTCAGCATTTTGTTTTGTTTACTCCACCCACCTAAGGGTTGGCCTATCAAATGGGCCTAGGCAGTTTCTTTATTAATTAACCAATGAAAGCAACAGATTAATACAAGACCCAGCCGAGTCAGGGAGTCGCGCTGTGAAAGCTATCAGGCTATGCTCACCCAATCGCATTTCCTGAGCTCCGGTAACTAGCTTGCTCGCAAAGGCTGGGAAAGATGGAGCTTGCAACCCCCTGTGCCAGGGCGGGGGCAAAATAGCCCCACTTTGGGTGCCAAGTAGATTGAGACTTGTGCAGATCAGGCAACTCTGATCTTGCTTGTGAGAAAAAGAAAAAAAAAAACACTAACTCCATTCCTTGTCCTTGTTCCTAGTGGCCTACAGATATGTTATTAAAACTCATATCCTATTAAGTCATTATTTTTCTATCCTTCTTATCCAAAGTCATCAAGTAATGAACGGTAATCTGAAGTCAGACACATGGCCACAGGCCCAAGAGGAGTCTCTTTATTGACATGGCGTATTGTGTTGGCTCTCCTCAGGGAACAAAGGCACCAGTGGGAGAGGTGACTCCACAGAGGACTCATGGACCATCTTCAAGATGACCTCAGAGCTCTCCTCTGTCCACCTGAGAAAGCTGTTCTCATGGGGGAAGGGATGCTACTACCAGACCAAAGGTCAGGAGCACTGGTAAACAAAGGTTGCTCTTCAGCATCTAGAACCTGCTGGAGGCTTTGATCCCTGTGTTTTTCCCAAGCATCCCAGGCTATGTAGAACAGGCCACAAGTACTCAGTCACCTTGGCAAGCTTAAGCCATCTGAGGATCTAACCTGGCGTTTCCCCAGAAAAGGATCCCAGGAAAACCTACTGGGATTGATATTCCCTGCCTGCTTGAGTACCAGGAATCAAATGGTATTCAGGGGTCTATGAATCTTTCCGTTCAGTCCTAGAAGAAGGAAGGTGAGTTCCTTCCCTCGAAGAGGTTATGGAGGTCCCAAGGTAACAGAAAACCCCAGGACATTGCTTTCTCATTCTTTTAAAGGGAGTTAGACTTCACTCTCTTAGATTAGAGTCTGCAAGTGGCTGCTTTGTTTCTCAGCCATTTTGCATATCTCAAGTGTTTCCTTGTTATAAATCCTTTTGGTTTTAGCTGTAATAAGGAGTGATTGGTGCATTTATTAACTATTGGAGAAATGAATGAGGCTGCTAGGATATAACACAGAGAAGGTTGGGTCACATAGCAAGTGGGTGTGTATGTGTGTGTGTGAGAGAGAGACCCAGGTATTTGTGTGTGTGTGTGTGTGAGAGAGAGAGAGAGAGAGAGAGAGAGAGAGAGAGAGAGAGAGAGAGAGAGAGAGACTTCAGGTGTGCATGCATGTGTGTGTGTTCAGATGTAAGTACTTATGTCTCTTTTTCCTGTCCAACCACCTTCTTGCTCATATAAGATTACGCATGGGATACTCTAGTATGATTTGCTTTCTTCAAAGCCATGGATTACAGAGCCTCAGACAAGAAAGTCTTATTTTTAGTATGAAAAATGGCAGTGGAGGCCAGAGTTTAGAGAACAAGTTCATATTTGAACTTTTTTTGAGAAAACAAAGACCATGATTTGTTTTGACCTGAAAACTGTTTTCTCCACCAGAGCCGAGAGCTTCCTGCCCAGCCTTCCTGCCCTGGTATCCTAAGAAATGTCTATGAAGCAATAAAGTTTTCTCAGGGGGGTTTCATTACTGAAAGGACTCATTAGGAAAGACATTAAAATACAAATTACCTCATAAACTATTTAGCTCTGCACCGGTGGGAGCATGCTTATTAGGGCCTGAGCTTTGTACAAATAGAACTAATCAATTAAGCTTCATTAGAAACCGAAGACTTCTCAAACAGAATGTGTAAGTCAGAGAGTAGCTGCCGATGGACTTGATTGCAAAGAGCCTCTATCCAGATTCCCACTATTCTATGGATTATTGCCTTCTCCAAAGTTGAAAACACCCAAGGTTAGGGCAAACATCCTGGGGTAAGGGATGTAGTATTAACCTAATGGCCAGTCAGTGGGTCAGAACCCGAATTCATATTCTCTCTCTCTCTCTTCCTCTCTCTCTCTCCCTCGCTCACTGCCTCTCCTTCCAAGAACACCTGAGCCCTAGGTGTCTGGCAAACTGTGGCTGAGAGGTCCAACTACGCTATAATAGCTCTTCCTCTTCGGCAGTGTGCAGGGATGAGGCAGGACAAAGAGACACCATTCTCAGAGTCTTCCAAAAGCACCCAGGGCCACTGTGGTTGTGTCTGCCTGAGAAAAACAGCTTCGAACATGTGTGCTTCACACCTCTCTCCCCTGCCTTCCAGATCTAGAAAAAGACCATTCCTAGGTTCTGCATAGATCAAGGAAGAACTGGTCATTGGCAAGACCAGCACAGCAAAGCTGGGCTTCGCAGATTCCCGCAAAACTCCCTCTGGAATTCAGGACTTGATTTTACAAAAGAAAGCAGGGGTTAGAGATTACTGGCTGTGTGTGTGTGTGTGTGTGTGTGTGTGTGTGGTGTGTCTGCGTGCACACACGTGTGTGCATGCATGAACATGCACGCACGTGTTCATGCATATTTGCACATAAAGCCTTACATGCTCATGCACAAGCCTGAGTTGCCTTGCTCCGTCACTCTTTAACTCACTTATTTTGCTAGACTGGCCGGCCGGCAAGCCTAAGAGATCCTCCTGTCTTTGGATGCCCAGCTCTGGGATAGCCAGCACAAACCACCATAACAAACTTTTGTAGATGTGGTTCTCAACTGCTCCTGCTTGCACAGCAAGCGCTTCTTTACCCCCTGAGCCCCTTCCCCAACCCCTGGCTAGGAGTTTTAGATTTAAAGATCTGCTTTTCGAAGCTTCTCTAAGCTTCGTGTTCTTGTCTGCCTCCTGCTCAAATTCATATGCATGTGCTGAACTCCTATTATCAATATTCCAGAGAAAGATTGTGTTTGGAGATAGAACTTTTAAGGTTAAAATGGGATCACAAGAAGAAGAGGAGTGGGGGAGGAAGAGCAGAGGAGGGGAGAAAGGGAGGAAGAGACACCACACAGAGGAGGACTTTGTAAAAATATAGGGGAAAATGATTCTCTACAAACCAAGGAGAAAGGCCTCCAACAGAGGCTTCTCCCCTAGTACTCCAAATGAACCAGCCCCGTGGATGCATAGACCTTGAACTTCCAGTCGCCACAGCCATTCAGCAACAAAGTCTGTTGTTTAAACCACACAGCTGTGGTGCTTCTCTTAGAGTAATCCTCACAAGTTTTCTGATGCCCATCTCTCCAGGTTCTTTTGCCCACCCTTGATGTGTTCTTTCTCCCTCTTGGGACATTGTCACCAACTCCACTCCCACACAGGAAAAACCCAGCAGAAAAAGAAATAGTATGTTATAGTGGCTGGAAAATTCCCAAGCACATCACAGTATGGGTAGTATGGGTATGGGAGTTGGTGGGAATGACAGATGTTCTCAGGGATTATAAATACATCCTCCAGGTGTACAAAAAAAAATGTTAGCCAGACCACACTGGAATTGCTAAAGTTGAGGAAAAGGTGAATGATTGCTCTTATTTGAGCGTGAAGCAAGCCTAGAGAATTGTCCCAGTGAGCTCAGCCCTCACAGCAGTAGGCTTGATCATTCTGTAGACCAGTGCCATGATTCATCTCTCCGGTTTCGACACTGAAAAGAACCAATCAATTGTTCTGACATTAGAAAGTGACAATACGTCAATTGAATGTGAGAACAGCTCACTGTGGCTATTTTTAAGGCCTATGAAAATGTCAGTTTCCTAAAACAGTAGGAGATATGTGCTCTTGCTAGAATGGGATCCCAGGAACATTGATTTCTGCTGCTTTATGATCATTGCACCTACAGTCTGTAAATCAAGGAACAGTGCAGAATTTCCATAATGGGCCTCACAATGACAAAAGAAGAGAAAACTCAAGATACGCTTACTTTCAGAAGAACAGAGATGTCTTAATATCTCTGGCTGGGGTGTAGCCCAGTAGAGAAGCGTGTTTGACTTGCAAGCCTCAGATCTGGGTTCAATTCCCAGCACCCCAAACACAAAACGAGGAGATAATGCATCTTATCTGACAAATAAATGCTGTGGGATAACTGTTCTGTACACTGTGAATATAAGTTGCTCTCATTGGTTGATAATAAAAAGCTGCTTTGGCCTATAGCAAGGCAGAATATAGCTAGGTGGGAAAGCCAAACTGAATACAGGGAAAAAGAAAAGTGGAGCTGGGAGATGCCAGCCAGCCATAGGAGGATCAAGATGTGCTGGAGAACAGGTAAAGACACGAGACACATGGCAAAATATAGATGAATACGAATGGGTTAATTTAGAAGTAAAAGCTAGTTAGTAATAAGCCTGGGCTGTTCAGCCCAGCATTTTGTAACTAATATTAAGCCTCTGAGTCATTATTTAGAAGTGGTGGGAAAGAGAAACCTCTGTTTACAAATAAATAGTACATCTTTCCCTGTATCAAAGGTTATCTGTGCTAAGGGTGGTTGCACAGACCAAATTCTCCTCGGACGGAAACCTTTTCCTTTCCCCACCCCAATGTCCAGGTGGCAGCCACCATAGCAAATACAAGCACTGTCCTTGGGGACGGGGAAAGAGGACTGTGGTCCCCCAGCGTCACTCTTCTGCCCACATGTATGGAGCTCTCAGGTACAATGTGGGATGAAAGGGCTTTTGTGGCAGGCCTGGGAAAGTCACTATCTCTGACAAGTCCTGAGAGGAAAAGCGTTTCTTGAGCTCTGAATGACTTTTAAACACACAGTGGGAACACCACCCATGTATGTGAGAATCGGGAACTATGTTACCCGGAGCTGTTTGTAGAAGAACCACCAGGAAGACCGGAGGGAAGTTCTGAGAAGCCACTTGAAATGTGCTCCGTTCCTCAGCAAGTTCCTGGGTAATGCAAGACCTTGTAATCAAGTCGAAACCAGCTCAGTGGCCAAGCATGTAAAAATCCTAATGTGACCTGGTAAGATGTGCTATAAGCTCATGGTGCTGAGAAGCAGAACACAGGAGGAGCCATTGAGTTTCTTCTACAAAGAGTAAATTTCCATGTAACTCACATTTAGAAGTTTAGGAAATCCACATCTAAAAACAATGGCCAATTACCATGTCTTTCTCTCCCACAGCACTCAGGCCATCTTCCCTGTTGCCCTTTGGTCTTCCAAAAGGCTACAGATATTGAAGAATTTTCTACTGGAAAGGATTGAGAAGCCTCAGGAATTCCTTTGAAAGGAGGTTGTCAACGGAAGTACCGGAAGTACGGCAAACTGTTTTGCTTCCTACTTCACTCACGCTCCCACATGATCTCAAAAGACCTGCTGTCCTCTGGGCTCCCTGCATGCTGCATGCACTGTTTACTGAGGAGCCAGCTCTCATTAGTGAGTTCATCTTTCCCGGGATGACTTAGAGCGCTCCTTCAGCAGGATGTCTGACATTGCTGGTGTTCAAGCAAAGAATATCACCACCCATGGAAGGCCACACGGCTGCAGGGTACCCAAGATCTAAGTGCCAGACGTTCCTAGCAGAACTAAACTACCAGGGAAAAGGGAAGTGGTTGTTGACAGATTCTGCTAGTTAGGAACCAGTCTGTAACACGCCAGGGGTGACTTTTAAGAGACCCAGAAAATAAGCGTCACATATTTGTGGTTGCTTACTAACACTGGCACTGCATCTGTATAAGCTGTCTACCCTGCAGTTCCAGAAATGTGAGCTAGATCCCTGACCAGTTGGTAGGTAGGTAGGTAGGTAGAAAAAAAAAAAAAAAACCCTGCCTGTATAATCTCTAGAGCTTCTAACTTACATATCAGCCGGTGATTTGCATAATCCAAAACACTCCCCCTTTCCCAATCTTTTCTTCAATCACCCGGTGCAAACAAGACCTGGCTCCGGTTCCCTGAACTAATCCACATTAACCCCATTTAGAAGGGAGGCTGTCCCTTGTAAGTTGGCAGAGCCAAATCAGCTCCCTGCTGCACAGAGAGAGGTTTTAGTAGAAAGACATTCATGAATATGCCAGTAGGAGAGGCTCAGCTTCTGCGTGCTTGCTGGACTCCAAAGCTGCACCAGCTGGGTAAAACTTCAAGTAAAAAAAACAATGTAAAGGGTTTAATTCCACCTTCCCTTCTGAATCCTAATAGATTCTCAAGACCGCATCAGAAACAGTTTCACGGAGAGTGTAAACTAGCCTGAAGACTCAATTCTCCCTTTCCATACCCACGTCTTTACACTTGAAGTAACAAACTCAAGGAAATAAGCCGCGCCTTCTGAGAGTAGTGCATGTAAGTTACTTAAAGGTTGGGGTTGTGCCTTATGCATTGGTGTAAAACCACAGTCTGCCATACAAAGACAACAAGAAATGTTTCCTGAAAACACACACACACACACCAATCCCAGTGTGCCTTCATAACACTTCTTATTTCCCCTCGTATTTGGGGTTGAATTTAAGGTCTCCCCCACACTAGGTGAGTGTTCTATACAATGTGTTTCCAACGACCAAGTGAAAATGGCACTTTGAAAGTGTTCAATAGAGATCTCTAGGGTAAATGACGGATGAAGGAGTGAACTGATTGCTCCGTAGACTGCTGGAGACATTTCCTTACAGCAAATCTATGACACAGCTCTGTTGCAACAAAATGAATTATGGCAATCTTGGTAACAATGTGACAACTGGCTGCCTGAGGAGCTGACAGTGCCCTTTAACTTATCTTTCCCTACAAACTCATACTCTGTTTTATGCCGAACTGGAATTTGGAGCAACTTGCTTTTAGACAACTTGGGTCATCAAGCCACGGCTCTGCCCAGACTTGTTCTTCATGACAATTCCCAGGAGATGGAGTCTGCTGCAGCGAGCATGCTTTTGCTGCGATCCTGTATTCTTAGGTGTCTCACACTGCTCTATAGAACAGCTGAACTCACTCATCGCTTGAAGAGAGCCAGCTTTTATGTCCCGTGATCAGAGTCGTTCCAAAGGGTTTGCTAGCGGAGTACCTTCTTGAAAACTTCCTAAAGACACAGCTACCTGAGTTCAAGGCACCAGAGACCAACGTCTCTGTTGCTAGCAATTCATCCAGACCTATTTTCAGAGTCTAAGAGAAGCTCTCATTTGAACCAAGAAGGATTCTAAGTATGTTAGAAAGAAAGCCACCCTAGTTGGAACAGGGGTACTCATGTGTTGTTGAGTATGTAGTTGAGTCTCAGTCTCAAAGACAGACACATTTCAAGGATCTGTAAAATTTAAAGCAATTCATGCAGCCACAGTAAATGTCTATCTTAAGCAATGGAACTTAACACAGATTGCTTGTGAGCCTTTAGCTTTCTGTGTAATTTTATCCTTTGCATTTATTTTAACATTAAAATATTTAACGGCAAAGATATTTTTGCATTCATAAATTAGGAACTCAGATTAATTATTCCCAAATTCTGATTAAGCATACAAGAATGGCCTATTTGAACTTTGAAAACACTCTGCCTAAAGGTGTTTTCTAAAGCAAGTCTTTAACTATGTGAAAAGAATTAAGTCATATTTATTTTCCACATTTCAATTTATCAGCAAAATCAAAATAACAGCTATGTGAACCTTACGGGCTTCTATATCCATGTCTCCATAAGGACCATGGTGAGTGGCTAGAGCTAGGACCCAGACTCTGTGGCCAGTTTCTTCACAACTTTGCTGAGTGATGGAAAGGAAGTCATGTTATCTCTACAGCCCAAGCTTTCTGCTCTCGGAGACTATAGATTTTACACAGGCATGTTTCAAACATAAATTAAAACAGCAACAGAAAAAAATCCTTTGAATCAAGAATGGAGGACAAGGGAAAAATATGCAGAAACAAATTACTATATTCTAAGTCTATTATATCATTTAACCTCCAAAATGACCTCATAAAGGAAGCCCTGTTGTTGGTTATCCCCATGTTCTAGATGGAAAATTAAAAAAAAAAAAAAAGGTGGGGATGAAGTAGCTAAACCAGGCAGTACTGACTCTGGCCAGTGCTGCTTCTTGCTTCTCAGGAGAGAAATGCCTCCACCTTGCTCGTAATTGCAACATAAACAATGGTTCCTATCTGAGACTAGCCTAATGGCCAGTATGAAAATGTCCCCTAGATCTTAAAAGACAAGCTTGATTTACTGTTAAAGACACGGAAACGATGTTTTCTGAGTCGGCATTCAAGATTTCAAGTCTTTAGAGGTTGGGAATTTAAGCAAGCACAAGACCCTGGGTTTGGTCCTAAATTTATTTTAATGTTAAAATGTTTAATGGAGAAGATATTTTTACATTCCTACGAATAGGAACTTGGATCAGTCATCCCTAAATTCTAGTTAAGCATATGACAATTGCATGTTTGAAATTTGAAAATACTGAAAATTCCAGGAAGGGGATTTTCATATCTTAAAAATAAAAATAATAAGTTCAACTTCTATGGCCTAGTCCATCATAGTCATGACTGGAATGTGGTCCCAGCACATCCCTACTTGTTCTGGGGTATAGGGATGATACACACACAAAGTTTGAAGGGTGTAGTCAACAAGGGGCCACTGTCACCCCTACCTTCCTGGTGCTTCTGCAATCCCATCCCCCACTGTTTGGAGGTCATAGAGCAGACATTCACCATTAGGAGGTCACCTCTAAGGCCCATATCTGAAGCCCAGATCATTGGACTGCCATTTGCTGACTACCTGGCTTTGAGCATTGTCCTCTGTCCATCAGTTCATATGCCTGTACAAATGAGAGGGCTATGCCAGAGGATTAAATAGCACAATGCACGGAAAGATGTGGTTCATGTATTTTCCATGCAGTGTGTCAGTGAATCTTTACCACACAGAAAGCATATGGTAACAGGATCCATCACTAACATTCAGTGCATATTTGATATGGTGGTATATTAATAACGTGTGTGCATTTATTAGATGAATAGATATTTGGTGCCAAGTATATGGCAGGTGTTCAGATCTTTCCCTTCAAGGAGCCAACCAGGTAAAGGAGGCTGGAGCCAGATTAGCAGAGGACTTACTCAACTTTAGAATAATCGACCTCACCCATGAGGCTTCAGTTACTCATGCTTCCTGTTTAATGTTTTTGTTTGAGAGGAGATTCAGCAACATTTAGCCCTCCGGGAATGACGGTGACGTTTAGCTAGCATAAATTCATACGGTCATATGGTAACGAGGGAAATGAACATGGCCAGAGATTGGCTTGTGATGTGTGGGAGAGAAGCTCTTTAATCCCACTCAGGTCACTGTGAAGGAGATGAACACAAAGCTACTGAGGTCAGGGTATCTCTGAAGGCAGGCTTGGTGAGGTAAGCATAGAAGATGGGCAGAGCCACACTGAGGAAACCAAGAGCTTTGCAGGAAATCGTCAAAGTAACTATAAAAATCAGAAAGCTTAAAGAGATTAGCAAAAACAAACAAACAAACCACAAAACATGGCTTCCAAGAAAAAGAGTGAGGTAAAAACCAACAAAATGTTTAGGAGAAAAAAAAACCTACTAAAATCATATTTGAAGGTGTGTATTTGGTCTTATGGAACGGAAGCAGCGAAGTAAGGCAGGGATGAGGGTTAATCAGAGTTTGAAAAATGCCGTGGCAAGGCCGATTTCTCTGTCACCACTCCTCAGAATGCCAATACCAAATCCAGGTAAGGAACATCATGTTTTTTTCTACTAGAAAGGCTGAAGAAAGAGAATCACTTGAGTTCAAGAGTTCAAGACCAGCCTAGTCCATACAATCATGTAACAAAGAAGAGAGGTAACAGGAAAGGGGCCCGGAAGGAAGGAAAAAGGGGGAAGAAGATAGAAGAGAATGTGTCTGGAAGCGGGAAAACAGAATAGCAGGGTGCATCTCAGTGGTAGGATGCTTGCCTAACACAGCAAGGTCCTGAGTTCAATCTCCAGCACAGGGAGAGAGGGGGGAGAATGCGAAGAACATAGATTTAGCCAAGAAGAAAGCCAAATGAACAAATCCAGAAAATGATGACCGACATTAGTCAAGGGACTGGAAACTGATTTTTGTTTTAAAAATAATAATGCTTAATATTCCTTAAAGGCGGTAAGACAGGCATGTGGCATGTCCCCATGCATTACAGGAAGGAATCAAACTTGGTATAAATTTTAAGAACTTTGACAAGCACATATAGTATTTAAACTTTATATTCCTTTTGATCTATTAATTGCAATCCTGGGACTCTCTCCTAAGGAAATAATCAAAGGGGTAATTAAATAGTTTCAGGGTAGCTGTTTGTTTTACTTTTCTGATCAAAGAACTATTTCTGGTGAAAAAAATCCAAATAACGTGAGATGAAACTAAGGGAACAGTTCGTTTTTATGTGATGTCCATGGTATAAATTATATAAATATTAAAGTGTTTTTGAGAGATACTTGATGAAAGGAGAAAACACTCATAACATAAAAACCTTAAACGCAGACTATTAACTATGCAATGTGATGCCGATTTTACACAAAGGGAAAACAAGACAAAGGAAAATTTAATTTTAACATGTCTCTAGAAGTTTGCTACCACATATTAAATATAACTCAAGTTATGTTTCAGTCTGTGAATTCATGTGGCTTTTCCCCCCCTTGAATTCTGTCTTAAGGAGATTTCAGTACTAAAGTGGCAATGCACTTGACATCGGGCCCCCTCACCTACAGGTGGTGTCTCTCAGGCCTCTCTGGCCAGTGTTGCTCTTGGCTGTGGTTCGCAGAACCCAGGTACTCAGGCAGATATCCGGGGAGTTGTGGCAAAGACAGGCCAAACATCTCCCTTCACAGGCTTACCTGGGCCCTGAAAGTTTACTACTTAGGGACCGATTCCTTAAGTCAAAAGACTGCCTTCTGCCTAAAAATTAGAAAATAAAATAGACAAGCAAATGGGCAGCCACCATCTTGGATGACATCTTAGGTCACAGTAATAACTTGAAGTTAATCAGACATTCCCCTCCATTTTATTAAACAATACTTACTAGGAACCCAGTGTATGCAGGAAGATATTTAACTTCGGAGTTGGAACAATGTCAAATTGGCCTTTGCTTTTGAGGAGGGTAAAGGGCAGTACTGGGTTGGGCGGGGGGGGGAGGGGTGCAATCTTGGTTAGAAAAAGAGAAAGAGAGCCAAGCTGAGTCCATCCTCAAAGAAGGCACGACTTCTGCCCTCTTGGGCAGCTGAAAAGCCTTCCTCGAGATGGTCTACTTGAGCTGACTGTGATAAGAAGACACCCAGGGGGCTATAGGCACAAAGGACACCATGCTAAGGGAACACAATGCAGCCTGCTTCTCTGCAGTGCCAACAGAAGGGTGTCCCACAAAACAGTGCAAGTGAAACACTTTGCAGTCTCTGAAATTCTACCTGTGTGTTCCTTGCTCCTCAGGTCCTGTAAGTGAGTAAGCGTGTTCCTTACTTGCCTGTCTGAGTACACAAAGCCACAGCTGTGGAAGCATCTAAACACACCTTCCACTCTAGTGACGAGAGAGAGTTTGGAAATGAACTCACTTGACGTAGGCCTATATCGGTGGGACTTAATTTCAAGAACCTTGTGATGTCTTGAGTTCATGCTAAGATGAAGATAAACCACATAGGACTTTAAACTAGTTTTCCAAATGAATGGGATACAAAGAGACTGTTATAATGATACCAGTGGGGAAAATGGACTCCGTTGTTTTGGACTTGAAGACTTTTGCTTCATTAAAAAAATTATGTATTATGTTTAAAATCAGCACCATAGCTTCAATCACCCATAAGTCTGAATTTTCTGACAGTCCTACTGCCTTTAGCACACACACACACACACACACACACACACACACACACACACAAACCACTGAAGTACAAAGCAAATTTTGTTATTAGTTGTTCTGGTCAAACTCTAAGAGATGGTAAATTATAGCCACTCCTAGAAATAAAAGACTGAACTCTATCTCTGCAAGGCAGAATTGGCTGGTAAGCAGATTTTCTCCATTTTCCCTCTTCTCCTTGAGTCTTGGGACACAAGCAGAGTTTGTTCACACAATGTTCCAAAGCAGACAAGGAGACACATGTGTGCACACGTACACAAATACACAGGGAAGACACACCCGAAAGCTTTGACGGGGAATGTTCCCAGCTAGACTGTGCGTTCCTTGTCCAGATGCATCTGACTTCGGGCCCAGGAACATTGAACTAATACAAAAACAAGACCCAGCAATGCACGTGCTGGGCTGGATGACAAGAGACCATGAGCAATGGGGATTGTATTTCATCTATTGTCATGGTGACCAAACCAGGGTGAATACTGGCAGAAAATGGAAGAAATAAAACCCAGAAGGAAAGAGAAGAATCTGTGGGAGAGGGTTTTTTTTTCTTTTTTTTCTTATTTGATTTTGAGTATGACTGTTTTGCTTAAATGTGTGTCTATGCACCACATGCATGTCTGGTGTCCATGGAAACCAGAAGAGGGCGTCAGATTCTCTAGAACCAGAGCTACAGACAGTTGTGAGCCACAGTGGGTGCTGTGATTCACGTCTGAGTCTTTTGGAAAAGCAGCCAGTGATCTTTACCTCCGAAACAGCTCTCCCGGCCTGAGATTTTTTTTTTCTCCAGAGATAGGACCTCACTACATAGTCTAGTCTGACCTCAAATTTGTGGGGAGACTCCTGTCTTAGCCCCTTTAGTGCTGAAACAAGTGTGTGCCACCATGCAGAGGTAAATTTAGCTCCTTCTCAACATGCCTGCATGCTCAGTAGACACAGCCTGTACCCAACACAGTTCAGAACTCCAAAGACCACGCTAGATCCACAGAAGCCTAGGAAGATATGAATGAGACATGGGGAAATGGACTGCTGTTGGCAAAACCTAGGCAATTTATACCAAATGTCAAGAGATAAAATATCTACCACAGCTTCCTAGGCTGGCTAGCGAGTTGGGATAACCTGACAACCCCAGGTCTTCTCCACCAACTGAGTCTGTCTCTTCGGGAAATGAGATGCCTTCTTTTGTTTCCCGGCAACATGGGAGGGAAGCACACCCTCTCCATTCACCATGTCCTTAACACCATCACCTTCCATAGCAAGCACTCCAAGTTAAGGGCACCTCGGAAAGTGTCCTACACATAGCCAGCAACTGGCTTGTCCTGACAGCTCCAAACTAGTCCAGAGAGAGGAGGCTTCATTCAACTTGGAAATAAGGAATCCTGGCCAAGCTTTTCTTCTATGACAGTTTGTGACCTTAGATAAGCTATAGACTTGAACCCTAGAACTTTGTTTCTCCAACGGAAGGCTTTTCCTAACATATTCCCAAGCCCCGTCCTGCTTAGGAATATGTTGATAATTTCTAATTCTTCTTCTCAAGAGCAGGCCGGGGAGTCTGACCACAGCGAACAAACGCTATAGAAACACATTCTGTTACTGTGGAGTTATCAATGGCCTCAGAATCCAGGCGTTTACATTTGAATTGACAAGTGACAGGATGCACCCCTGCACACTCTCCCCACTGTATCATGGGGAGATGAGGCCCTGCTCTCAGCCAATAGAAAGGAGCTTTTGGCTTTCAGGCAGTTACTGTTTACTTCTTTAATACCAGTAGATAATAAGGTCCAGCCTTGTCTGGGCTACGCAGAACAACGCAGAACAATGCAGAAGCCTCTTCTCCTGATTTAGAGAGGTCTGCAGAATAGAACAGGTGTAAGCTAAGCAATTGCTGAGCCTAAGCTGCATCGTGGTTTATACCACAATTCTCTCTTATAATGAAGGCTTGCTTTTTCTTTTTTCAGAGAAGTTGTCACAGGAAAACAAGGTATAGCGTGACATAGCTGGGAGAAGGCAAAACCAAAGAAGACCCGAACCCTGGCCTGTGATAGTACCTCAACAGGTCCTGTGGTGTGCCACTGGAAAGGTCCCTTAAACTCTTCGTCTGTAACATAAGGACTTTTCAGGGTTGCTGGGAGGTTCCAATGATATCATGCCTTTGAGAACACCCTGCAGTTTGTAAACGGCTCTACACAGACAAGGCCAGCATCACAGGCTCCTATGCCCGTACCATATTCTGTCGGCGGCCTGGCTTACCAAACCTCGCAGACTCACACTAACCAGACCGTTGAAGGGTTAAATGCGAAGACATTACAACATGCTCCCCATCCTTCCCACCGCATGCAAAATAAGTGCCTAATTAACGCTGACAATTACTGTTTTCCACCACAGCGCTCGAAAGAGGCAAATTGCCTATAAAATGAGACACGTTGGATATATTAGCAAAAAAACATTCTCATGGAATCTTACATAATTCCTGTTAGTCTGCTCCTTGGGCAGTGGTTTTTAGAGCAGCAAGGCAGGAGGGTTCTGAGAAAATATACATAGCCACTTAGTCCGGTCCATCATCGTGTTTTGATTACTAGCTGCAGGGATACACGGCCACTAGCCTGACTCAAAAGTTAATGAGAACTTCTTTCAAGTCAGCAGCACTTCCTGCCCAGCCAAAGCTTCTGCGCTCAGACAGGGTGTCATCTACTGCCTTTCGCTCCTTCACTTTAGGAAACGGAGCTGGGGTTGGCTAAAGTCAACAGGCAAACGCAACCCGAAGTGCTGCCCGCTGGGGGCGTGCCAGAGAGATGTTACCAGAGACGGTTTTTCATGGGCATGAACTCAACCGGCAGCTCCAGAGAGAGCCGGGTCTGCCTGTGATTTATCTGTGGGACAGTGGGTGGTCAAGGGGCACCACGGGGCGACCAGTCATCCCACTTGATAATTAGGGAGGGGAAAGGCAAACAGAAACACACCCAGGTTGACATTCAAAACAAAGTGAGTGTTTAACCAAGACTTGCTCACGATACCCCCCTAATTCTCTGTCTGCAGTCGGCAGGGAAGCCAGTAGCCATCGGCAGCAGTGCTGGTGATTTATCCGTGGCGCCAGGCTCCACGAGCACAATCCAGGTTGAAAAATGAAGGCCCCAGAGTGGAGCCCTCCCTGCTTTGTGCTTTAGTGATGACTGGGTCTCCCTTTTAATGGTGTGGTCTCCTTGCTCGAGGAAAGAGCCAATCATTGTGCCCCCATCCCCTAAAGGTCTTACCCCTCCAGTCTTTTATTTCTGTGTTCATCCCCCCACACACATATTCAAGCATTTATTCAATTAGCCGCCAACACCCCTATAGATGAAGTATTGACAATCTTCATGACTTCATCTGAAAGACTGAAATCAAGCATGACCAGGCCATCGAAGGGGAAGAAACATCGTTGGCTATTGATTGCCTTCAATTCCTAGGAGAGGAATGACGTTCCAGCTTCTGTTTTCTAAAGGACAAATGTACTGCTTTTCTCTCAAGGAAAAACATGATGGGCATGTTGAGCTATCTTCCAAAAAAATGAAAGGTCATTGGCTATTCTTCACCAGTTTCTCTCTTAGCCAGAATCGATCTAGTTTTATTCACTCCTTCTCAGCCCTATCCATATTTTCTACTAGCTCCATCTCCTTAGTAGCATTGGTTCCTTGCATGGTTTAAAACACACTTGATAGAGCCTAGTCAAATTCACTTTTCATTCAAGGACCTTTTACAGTACCAGGAGCCTCCATAGTTCAGAGATTCTCTTTGAGGAGCTGCCAGCCAATCAAGTGAGGGAGAGGTTCGTGTAAGCTGTGAAAAGTGGAGACAAGATGTGTTGGAGAAGAGGCAGCAGCAGAGCTGGACCAGCGAGGGAGTCTACCACGCACTTGATGGATGGATGGGGACATTCTAACTCTGTCATGTTGATCTGGAGGTCCAAACTAACGTTGTCCCCACCATCTGCATATTAATGCACATTAAAAAGAATGATTTCATCCACAGTACTGACACCTCTAGCTCTGTCGTGTTTTTAGGCTCAAATTCAGTGTCATAATCAAAAGCTTTGTTACATGGCATCCACGAAGGCCTGGGTTTAATTCCCAGCATGGTATAAATCAGGTAGGGTGGTACATATCTATAATCCTAGTATTCGGGTGAATGGAGACAGGAAGTCCCAAACTTTAAGGTCATCTCCCTGGCTACCCAGGCTACCTAGAGAACCTGAGACCAGCTGGCCAGCCACATGAGACTCGCTGTCAAACAAAATTAAAACAAAAATATCTTTGTCAATGAAGCTGGAGACTAGTTTTGTCAAATAATGTCATTCAGCTAGTTTTTAAACATCTCTTCATTTGGCTAACAAGTAGGGGCAATATTTCTGTCATGTGCTTTCTGGGGACAGAGTCAGACACAGCCATACACAGCCTTTCTCCCAAAAGCAACGTTCTCCAGCCTAGACGAACCTGTTGAAACTGAAGGTAAAAACAGCAGAGCAGTCAGAACCTTAAAGAACGGTCTGTCCTATGCCACCATTCGTCTGAACGAGCATCTACACTGTGGGAGTCACTTAATCCAGAACCCAGAATCTGAGGAAGATCTTATAATTTAGGGTGGTTAGAAAGATGGAAAGGTGGCAGCGGGGGGGGGGGAGGCACCTCTAGAGATATGACTTGGTGGTTAAGAGTACTTGCTCCTTTTACAAAGGTCCCAGGTTCGATTCCCAGCAACTTCCAGGGCAGTTCACAACTGCACCTAACTTCAGTTCCAGGGTATCCAGTACCCTCTTCTGATTCAATGGTAGATACACAGACATACACTCAGGCAAAAATTCCAATACACACGGGTGGTGGTGGTACATGCCTTTGATCTAGCACTCAGGAGGCAGAGGCAGGCAGATCTCTGAGTTCGAGGACAGCCTAGGTTATAGGCTGAATTCCAGGACAGCCAGGACTATACAGAGAAAGCCTGTTCCTCCCTGAGGACAGTGACTTGAGTCTGCTCGTGAGCCCTGAGTGGAAGTCAATATCTGCACCAGCTAAGAATCTATACAACTTTTAACTGATAACCGGTCAGCACTACGATAAAGGTAGGTACAATAAATCAAAGATGAGCATCCATGCTCCTTAGCTAAGAAGTCCCAGGTTAGTGCACTTCTGAGTCTGGTAAGAACCCCAGGTTTCTCTCTCAGCAGAGAATTTGATGATGTTCAGGAAGGGAAGCAGACACATTCTAAAGGGCAATTCCCGGTCAGTGAGCCTCTAGAAAAGTCGTGCATTGAAATAAGCCCCACCTTGAAATTTTGTCCACCTCCAAACTCAGGTTGGTGGCTTTTGTCGGGAGCCCACTGGGGAATCTGAAATGAACCCTCTGACACAGCGGCCCTGGGGAGAGTGGGGCTGCAGGGCTGAGGTGAGGGCAGCTCCTCCTTGTAGCTGGTTGCTAGTGTGCTCTGAGAACACACCCTGTGGAGGACAAGCATCACAAAGGCCCCCGTGTGACCTTAGGAAAAGTCCTTGAAAACAGTGAAACAAGAGTCTCCATTGAAATCTGGAATCCATTCCAGTCTCACACAGGAAGAAAATTAGGCAAAGAACAACAAAGCCCGCAGTTGAGAGAAACCTGGGGAGGCTCTATCTGACATTAAAATCGTGGAAGACTTTTTTTTTCTTACTGCTTGGTATTTCCTAAAGTCTTTTCATCTGTGCAGCCCCGAAGCTGGTAGAAAATACTGTACGGCTAAGAGAGGGCAGTAGCCAAGTGAGCCATCAGCAAAGTGAGTGGAGTCAGGACAGAAACACTGACTGATGTGGTGAAGTCCACCTGACCCTTCTCCAAGCTGCTATTGCACAGTGGATGCTATTCTTCCAAATGCTAGCAGCCAACGCTGCTGTTTTCCCCTTTGGAATAATGTATTGGTCATAACAGGGGCAACAGAGGTGACCGCTGGGAGCCAAGAGAAAAGCCGCACTTCCCAGGCACCGATGCTGAGATCCAGCTCATGAGTCCAGATATCACCAGCCTGGAAAGGTTTATTCACTCAGAACATCAATCAGCAGAGTGGCGTGCTCACTTCATGCCTTGAACTCAGGGAGCGTTTGTGGGGTAACACCGTTCTCTTAAGAACAGACCAAGTCTCATTGGTTCC
Source organism: Chionomys nivalis (assembly GCF_950005125.1). NCBI lineage: Eukaryota > Metazoa > Chordata > Mammalia > Rodentia > Cricetidae > Chionomys > Chionomys nivalis. The sequence continues at coordinate 142,962,810 of NC_080086.1, forward strand.
CAGCTAACATTACTCACAACTAATTAGCCATATCATGTGATTCAGTTCATGTGAGTAAATTACCATAGACCTGTGCCACCTTTGGAAGCATTGTACTTATTTGGCAGCAAGAAGAGAGGTGGGATTTTTTTTTTTCTTTTTAGTTGAAGAGTGTCATTAAGACCCAGCGAAAATCAATTGTCAGGGATACATGGTTTGAAATCATATTTTACATCCCGTCTCTAGTTGGTCCGAAAGAAGGTCACGGATCTCATAGCAAGTAAGAAGACTGCAGGATCCTTTAGCTGGGGACAGAAGACACCAGACACATTTACTCATACACGTACGAATAGTTTAATTTTGTTTCTTCTTAAGCACCTTTATAGTTCATTTTTATTTTCCTTTAAAAAGGAGGGGGGCGGTAGATGGCATTGCTTTGGTCTCCAAAACAGATGCCAGTTTGAACTTTATTTTGCCAGCAAGTATTTGGTTTGGCTCTGTGGGGCGTGAGTTGAAAAATATTTGCCGATTCCAAAAAGACTTAGCGAGCTTTGCTGCGGACGCCGTGCCATCTGGCACATCACAGGGTCTGTGGTGGAGCAAAGAGAGCTCTCTCGACCACAGATTTCATTTGCCCAGGGGAGCCAGCACTGGGGTTTAGTTGATTCTAGGGGTCAAGCAATTACAGGTCAAATGGGTTAGTTTCCCCAAAGCAGGTTGGGGGAGGGAGTAGGGCAGATTCCACCCCCACGTACATGATGGATAACTTTCAGAATGATCCACAGTATCGTCACACCGATTGTCACACACCATCAGTGCTGTCTACCAGCATACAAGATAAACACCCACTTCTAGAGAGTACCACCCTCATCAGATACAAAAGAGAAGGAACAGAAGAACCATGCTGCAAGGCGTTTTGGCCATCCGATGGGAATTGTTGGAATATAACTATATTCAGAGAGAATGGCTGCTTCCTGTAACTCGGCTAAACCGTGTCAGAAAATCGACTCTACATGGCTGAGAGACAAGAACCTCCTTTATTAAGACTTAGTAGAATATAGACGCACAGATCTATCTCGGAAGACTGGCCACACTGGCCCTGAACATCAGAGGTTAAAGGTCACTGGAGGTTGTCAAGTGTGGTCATGCCACACAGATGGCCAGAAAAGAAGACACCCATCCTTTCAAACCAGTGTCACATGTAAGAGCTATGCAAAATAATAACTAATAATAATACAGCTTTCCTATAACTGTGGACATGTAGGAACTGAAAGTCTGTTTTATGACATTGGGTGAGAAGAGTGACTTCAGAGATGTAGCTAGGCTATAGAGTTCCACAATATTTTGTTATTTCACACAATGAGCAAATAAAAAAATAGTGGGGCATATTATACCCTAACTCCTATGTATTTCCCCAAATTTCTCAACACCCTTTCTTTAACACCAAATGCTAAGCCCTGGCTTGGGAAATGATTATCTGATGCAGGAAACCTATAACAAATATCTAGAAGACCAAGTCAGCCTCTCCAATCGCCTTTCCAGAGAAATCCCTGTTCACCAGAATGAAGAACGGAGCGCTCTCTTAACTGAGGGTTGGAAACAGACCAGAACTCAACGTCACAATCACGAGCAATGTAACGAATAGATGACGGAAGCTCTTTCTTACCATTTTGGCTTCTGAATGCATTGGCTGGACTTGGGGAGAAGCACAGGGGTTGCTGAGGTTGGGGCCTTGCATGCCCATGATGCTGGAGTTCACCGACATTTGTCTCTCCATCTGCGAGAAAGGGAGGTAACACGATTAGAAGCCTAGCAGGGCAGCGGAGGCTACAGATGAAGCTGCACTTTGGTCGGGGTTTGGGGAGGTCATTAAGCATTTCCCTGAAGAGTTGAGGAACCACAGGTCTGGTGCAGGGAGTAATGCTCTCTTGAATCTTGAACCTGAGCACATCAAAGAATCACCCAGTTCTGTGTGCTCCCTAGAAGATTCCCCATGCCAAGAGGAACTGCCTGGTCTGGCAGATGTTGCCAAAGAAAACCACCAAATGTTTCTGCTTCGCTACACACTTCAACCATCTCCAGTCATATTTAATTTTGTTGCTATAAAGAATAATAGATGCATACAATGTTAAAAGATTATACAGTGTACCAAATGGTTACCTTAGGATGCCTTGGGCATTAATTTACCTGAACTTTTATATAGTAAACATGAATTATTCAGAAGACAAAAAAGAAAATTTTAAAGCAACTGTGTCTCCTGTAGTGCTTCTCTCTGCCTTTATAGGGTATTAACATAGTCAGCACAGCCCAGGGCATGATGGCAAAGCTGTTATCTTTGCACTTGATGGGCAAAGGAGGAAGGATCATGACTTGGAGGTCACCCTAAGTGACTCGAGTTCTAGACCAGCCTGAGCTACACAGTAATACCCCATATCAAAAACAAAACAAAACAAAACAAAGAACCATAGTGCCATCCCCCGCCCCGACACACACACACACTAATTGACCCTAAAATATCTCCTACCCTTAACCTGGCCATGAGTCCACACAGCTCTAGTGTGAGGCCCCACAGCAGACTAGGCTTTCTGTGAGGAAGAAAGAGGCTGGGGGACGGGGATTACACATCACAGATGAACAGTTTAGTGTATGTGTCCTCTTGCTAGGCTACCATTGCCTGCCATTAATAGCGCTGCAATCTATAAACAGAGAGCCGGCATCTTCAGGGAATCCTATAGGCAATCACAGGATGAGGGCACTTTACCTGACTCCTTTGGAATAAATGTCGTTTCTCAATTTTAGATGTTTTAGGATTTTATAACATTTATATGTACATAATTCAGGTGATGGAATCGATTTCTAAACATGAAACACATTAATATTTCATGTACTGCTTATATATACAATCTATAGTTGATATACTAAGTCTTAGTGCTCCTTGCCCCCAAAAGGTTTCAGATTTTGGATTTACAGATCAATCAACTTGCATAGCGTAATTTCTGTGTCAGTACCGAAAGGATACATATGGTCAGTAATACTGTGTGTTACGGAGAAAAATAGTACTTTCAAAGAAGAATGAAATAAATATACTTCTATCACGCAGGAAATAATCAGGCTGCCTGCTGGGGACACAGTGATGCCTCAGTGTATTTCTCCCAAAAAAATAGAGATGTGCTTAGAAATTTGGGGGTTTCCATTCTCTGACTTAGCCTGCGTGATTTTGGAAAGTAGAGAGTTTCTTATCCATGAAGGTCAAGGTGGAGTGTGGAAGCTCCCCGCCCACTCCGGGGCAAGTTTTGGAGTAGTCTGAGTGAGATGATCTTGTAAAGGCCGCTTAGGAGGCTGAGCTTCAGTGGCTGTGATTCCTTTGGTATTGACCCTGGCAGAGGCACCCGGTTACTATGCTCTTTTGAGCAGTCGGGTGGTGCCAGCCGAAAACTTTCTTCTAAGGTGGATACGAGTCTTTCCTTAGCCTGGATAAGCTGGCCTGTTATCCCCCAGGGGTGTGGGGAACGGTGTCAAGAGAAGTTAATGAAGGCCAGCTTCTTGAGGCCTTGACAATTCAGCAAAATAAAACACCCATCCCCATGTGTGCTAACTCTCTAGGCAGCGTGGGTATTCTACTTTTAAATCATTTGAGTTGTGATTAAATATACTTAACATAAAATTTACCATTTAACCCGTTTTAAGAGCTCTTGAGTTGAGTATCATTAAGAACATTCTCACAGGCTGTAATTAAGTTGTGAAGAATTCAAGAAATGCACCTTCACTTAGACCTTTTGCCCCCAGAGGCCAAGCAATCAGAGGAATGGAGCTGCATTAGTCCCTTTATTCCAATGAGGATCTTTTAGGGAGGGAAATCAAAGCCCAGGTGAGCTTTGCCTTCCAATTCTAGAAGGATGAAATATTCCATCTACACAGGGGTGAGAGTAGCCTGCTTACAGATTCCTGGCAAGAAGTCAACAATCCTGCTCATTTTTTTTTTAAAGTAGTTGTCTATGATTGTTACTGCTCTGTTACACAAAATGCTGGCTCTGACCAGGCTGTCTTCTGCATCCGTTAAAAGGAAAGCCTGGATTCTCCATCTTGCTGACTACCACCAGGTAGAGTGTGAGCAAGCGTCACCTGACAGCAAGCACCCGGAGCTTTGTTGGGCCAGTGGCCTGCCTGCACCACAGCCTGACTTTAGAGAGCTGACAGGAACAGAACGGCCTTGCTGAATGCCCAGCAGCATTTTACCACTGTGACTAAATGACTCAGCAAGGGTTAGGGTGTCGCTCAGTGGTAGAAGCCCCCTAAACATGAGGAGGCCTGGGTTCCCATCTCCAGTTGCACAAAAGCACCCATAAGAAGGATTCCCTCTCTTCTCACTCTGGAAAGCAAGACCTGGAGTACCCACAAGTTAGGAAGCTCTTATAAAGATAAATGGGTGCCCATTTCCCCAAATTGTGGAGTCATTTGACTTTCAAGATAATATGAAATCACTACTTGGGAAGTCCTTGAAGGCAGCACCTGCCTTGCACTCCCTGGTGGAGCCTTAGCATCTAGCAGTTTCTGGTGCACAGGAAGTGTGCAGCATGAATGAAAGAATGAATAGATAGATAATAGATAGATAGATAGATAGATAGATAGATAGATACATAGATAGATACATAGATACATAGATACATAGATACATAGATAGATAAGTAGATAGATAGATAGATAAGTAGATAGATAGATAGATAGATAGATAGATAGATACATACATACATACATACATAGATAAGTAGATAGATAGATAAGTACATAGATAGATAGATAGATAGATGATAGATAGATAAGTACATAGATAAGTAGATAGATAGATAGATAGATATAGATAAGTACATAGATAGATAGATACATAGATAAGTACATAGATAGATAGATAGATAGATAGATAGATAGATAGATAGATAGATAGATAGATAGATAGACAGATAGACAGATTGATCATGTACTTTGGATCTAACTTTTGCGAAGGGCGTGGCCTGGAAGCATTTTATCGTGAAACAATTAAGAATCCCACCTTCATCTAATTTCAGTTTGGATGCCCGGGTCCTCGAGATCTCCCAAGGCAGGGACTTTCAGGGAAGGAGCAGCCTTGACTGACAGTCCAGAAGACAGAGTCACAGCACAGGAGCTGGTAACGTGACTAAGGAAGAAGAACCTGGATTTCAAGGGTCTGGGGATCCTGGGGATATTTCTTTGAGGTTTTACTTCGATTTTCACGAATGACTTCGGCTTTCCCGAAGCATGACACTATTGGTATTTTGAGTCAAATACTTCTGTGTTGTGGGAGTATTCTGTATATTGTGAGACACTTGACAGTATCCTTAGCTCCTCTCCACTAAACACCGACCATACTTGGCACTCCATTCCTGTTATGACACCAACATTCTCTCCAGACATTGCCTACTATTCCCCTGAGAGGCAACATGACCCTCCCACCCTTACTGTCCATCACTGCTCTGCATGACACCTGCTGCCAGGACAGCTATATTCCTCCATGGACTATGGTTTGGGAACTTCTGTAGGGGACATGCTCCTGACTTTTTGTTTACATTGGCTCTTGACCATTTACCTGAATCTTCTGCTTCTTTCTATCCTAAAGCATTTGCAGTGGATCAAGCCAGGATAGGATAAAGTAGAAAGAGGGGTGCTAGATTTTCAGGGTTTTCAGCTCCCATCATCCTGGAAATGACAGCTTAACTATATAGAAACAAAGGATCTCTGGAGTGGCATTTTTCTAGGTATTGTGTGGAAATACTGAGAAGAAAATTACTTTGGGCAAGTGGGACGTAGCAGCTGAGTGAGGCCTGGTCAAAATCTCCATGAAATTTGAACTGAATGAAAGCAGGGATTTCTGTATTAATAGTGATGTTCTCCTTGGTCAACCAGTCCAGGAGAAATAACCAGATCCTCCACCTATCCTCTAGCTCGAGTGTACGAAGGGCTTCCAGCCTGGACCACCAAGCATTTGTAGTGGGCAGGTCCATTTGTCTGAACTGCGCTCACACGATCTTTTCTGTTCCACAGCCTACCCCACTAACTGAGCCAATGGCTCAATAGGAGATAATCTGAGCGGCTTGGTGTGAAGTGAGATCTGGGTTCCATTCACACTCTTCACTCACACACAGTGTTGCTTTAGACCTTAAGCCTTCAATTGTTTGCTCTCTAGCTCTTCATCTCCTTGGGGTTACCATGAGCACAAAGTGGCACAATCCAGTTGACAACACCCTAAGATGCTAAAAGGGTCATGCTCAGTGTGTTGTGGGAGGGTTGCTAACTGGGTTGTCAGACTGCTTCTACGGCTTTCAAGAGTTCCTGTGGGCCGGGCAGTGGTGGCGTACGCCTTTAATCCCAGCACTCGGGAGGCAGAGGCAGGCAGATCTCTGTGAGTTCGAGACCAGCCTGGTCTACAAGAGCTAGTTCCAGAACAGGCTCCAAAACCACAGAGAAACCCTGTCTCAAAACAAACAAACAAACAAACAAACAAACAAAAAACAAGAGTTCCTGTGGTCCTGTTTATTAAAGCTTAATGCAAGGAACAATGAGGAAGATGGAAAGAGGGAAGAGTCCTAAAAGAGAGCAAGTCTTCCTCTGCTCCCCTCCGTCTCCCCATGCAGAAGGGAAGCAGTATATAGAAAATGCATAGAACATGCTGAGTGTAGAAACGCTTGAGGTCAGGTGGAATGCACGTGCCTTGTGACCCAGCACCAAAAGTTGAGACGAGAGTTCAAGGCCAACCTGAGCTGCACAGTGAGACCCTATTTCAAACAAAAATCAACAAGTCAGGAGTCAGACTCTTAGATTTAGATCTCGACTATCACCCACCAGATGTATACCCTTAGCCAGGAGGCAGAACCCTGGGAGTCCCCTCTTTCTCATCTGTGACACCAGTATACAAGTACGTCCCTCAGTGATGTGCTGGGAAGGAAAAGAGAATGCACCCATCACTTGGTAGTTGAAAGACCAGACTTTGGAGCCAGGATTCCTGACTTCAGAATCCAGATCTCTGCTTCTTGGATGAACAAGTCACTGACCTAATTTTCTTCTTTCAAAAGGTAGGAACCACTACAGACCTCCTTACAGGGCCATTTCGTGTGCTGACAAAGTTCATGTAATAAGCACTTGGAAACTGATACCATTCATAGAACGGGAAGTGCATGAATACAGATTACCAGCTAGCAAATGTGATCATTCCATCAGTGCCCTGGGTTCTATCTAGAACCATCACTATCCATTGGATGCCCCTGTATATGATTCATGATGAGGACACAGAACTGCAGTCATCCCTTGGTGTCCTTGGAAAGTAGCACTAGAACACCAGCCTCTGCCTTGGTACCCAGAACTGAGACTGTTTAAGTCCCTTGTACACAATTCGCATATAATCTGCATGTCCCTCCAATTTATTCTGTATTATATTTCACTACCTAACACAATAGCAATGCTCTGTAAAAAGTTGCTAAACCAAGTTTGAAGAATAATAAGCAGAAAAGTCTGTAGGTGTTTAAAAATATGCATTTTTAAACAATATTTTCAGTCCAAGGTCAGCTGAATTTTGAGTGTGGAATCACAGGTAGAGGGCTGACTATGGCTATAAAGCAATATCTTTTTGAACAAATTAAATTCCTTGGGTGTGGCGGGCTCACTTGCCCCCAACAGGTGGAATAGACCCTGCTTCACAGATAAAGCCCCAAAAGACCAGAGAGGCCTATGGGTGGGCACCTGACTACAATGTGCAATTTGACCCGCAGCTCCAACACACTCAGAGGCCACTGCCTTCTTCCCCGGAAGCTCAGATCTCAGCATCTACTTTTCTCTCCAGAGCCTCAGTACTAACGGGGAATCACTATAAGCTCCCCCCACTCAAAAATGCTTACGGGCATCAAGACGGCAGAAGATCCTGGCATGGTGGGGTTGGGCAGGGTCCCAGGCATGGAGGCCGGCAGGGGCTGCCTCTGTCTGTTGTGGAGATGGAGCAGAGATGATAGAGAGCCTGGGACAGGCCTGGGGACAAAGAGAAACAGAAAAACAAAAAACAAAAACAACACATTATTCCTGATGGCCTGGGTCTGTTACCCAGCATCCAAAACCGACGGGGACACCAACATCACAGGCAAACAGATCAGATCCTCTGATGGGAGAGTCACATAATTGAGGATATTAGGGAAATAATAACAAATAAAATACATGCCTGGTTTCCTTTGCTGCTTCCTAGTTAATACATCAAATTCTACTTCATTTCCTGACCCGTTATCTAACTGATGTTCATTGGAAATATGCTGGTGTGTCTCCAATGGCCTCTGCTTCTAAGCAAGAAACTGTAGCAGACTGCCCAGTTTATTCCAGGCTCAGCCTCTGGAGTGTCTTAGTGTTGAGAGTCTGGGTACACTGGTATTTTAGCACACGCCTTTGCCCTGAAGCCTGCCTGACTTTGCTCCAGGTTCAAGTTCATTCCACAGTAACAGAGCAAGCTCCATTCATGTATTCCTGGCAGAAATACTCCTTGACTTTTTTTTTCTTTTTTTGTAGTTCCACTACGAGTGGAAAAAAACAAAGTTAGGGCACAAACAAATGCAGCTGGACCACGGGGCTTGGCACTGAACTCAGCCTTTCTTAGAGAAGTCCAGAGTTCAGCCCCCTATTACCAATCTCTCATTTCATAATAATGTGAGGTGTTAGGCTGTTTGACAGAAACTGATTTGGACCTGATATGCAGGATTCGAGTCAGCATTTCCCAGGGGAGTGCATAGTTTGAAAATTTCACTTCAACTTGCCAAAAAAAAAAAAAAAAAATTAAGAACCTGAAATTGATTTAATGAGCCAAGGAATGTGGAGCTGAGGGGAAAAGGGGGTTATTTGTGTTTATTAAAAATAGCAAACAAGTGACCTTGTGGCAATCTCCTCGTATGTCAGCTCTCTGGAGCTGGATAAACATCAAGTCATGAAATTAAAGTAAATGGCAAACAGAAAAGGCCCTGAGTCTTCTATATTCAATCCTTTAATCCTATATGTCCCACTTCCAGAATTGGTGAGTTTTCTAGAAATAATAAATCATGTGATTCATTCTGCCAAAAACTGGGTAAGGTTACAGTTAAAGGGGTTCTGTGTAGGCCACAGCCTTCCTTCAACATGGAGAACCCTGGTCCCTCCACAGCCCCAGGAGAGCACAAGGCTTTGGCTAGAGTTTAACCCGGGCATCCTAGCCCAGCATGGCAGCAAAGTCCAGAGAGCCCCATGAACCTGTCCAAAGCCCCGGTAGAGTACATGGCACTGTCTGGAGCCTTGGTAGAACATCATGGTACCATGAGGGCCTCAGCAGAGTGCCACACCCAGTCCAGAATCCCATCACAGCACCAAGGCACTTTGTGGAGCCGTCAGGATGCTACAGCTCAGTTTAGGGTCACAGCTGAGCAGTGGAAGCAGCTACTCTTCCATGAAGTTCTGGTGACTTAGTGACTCAAAGAGAATCAGGGGCCGAGATGGGACAAGAGTGCCAGCAGGCTCTTCCTTCACATGGCTGTTAAAATTCCAAAGAAGATTAAGTTTTCCACTGTTTTTGCCCGAGAGCTCTCTTTGAAAATATAGCTGTTTATCACAGTTGCAGGCACCCTGGAAAGATTAGTCAGGAGTTAGTCAAGACTGAAATGCACAGGGAGTACATATGTGAAGACAAAGGCAGACAAAGCACAGCACAGAAGTTGCACGCATGTGCAGGGCTGCACTAATAGGGTATGAGTGAGAAGAAACTGAAGTAGGTTAGCATAGAAAGCTTACAACAATGGACTGAGTATTTTCAAATATATCACTAAGGCTATTTCTTAACATGTGCCCTGTGGACCTCTGCAGAGTAGACCCGACCATGGGGACTAGATTAGGTGTGAATGTCCTTAGGCTTCCACGGTTTCATCAGGCTTTGGGGGTCTAGCTGCCCCCAAACACTACAGGGCAACAGTTCTAAACCAGTGGGTGGTAATGCCTTTGGGGGCCGAATGACCCTTTCACAGGGTCACCTGAGACTATCCTGCATATCTGATACTTACATTACAGTTCATAACAGTCGCAGAAATACAGTTCTGAAGCAGCAATGAAATAATGCAATGGGTGGGAGTCACCCCAACATGAGGAGCTGGATTAAGGGGTCTCGGCATTAAGAAGGTTGAGAACCACTGTTGATTGAGGTTATGACTTTACTCCATCACTAAGTCTCTTTAGAGAAAGTTAGCACAACCCAAGAGGTACAGAATGGAACCTGGTCAATAAACGACACTTGTTTGAAGTCTCCATTTTGATATTTGTTTGGGAACTTTGCTGAAAAGAGTTGCAGGTCGAACAGTTATTCGATGCTGGGGAGGTGGCTCAGTGGGGAAAATTACTCACTGATCTTTCAGGGGACCCGGGTTTAATTCCCATACCCTCAAGGAGGCTCACAATCATCCTAATTCCAGTCCTAGGGCATCTGATACCCTCCCTCTATTGGCTTCCTTGAACAGCAGGCACACATATGGTGCCCATACATACATGCAGAAAAAAGAAACACTCTTACACATAAAATTAAAATAAATAATTCTCTTATAAAAAACAATTCATTAGTAGTTCCCTCAGGTCCATAGTTCATCATCTGAATTACAGCTTCAGAAGAGGCAACATTCACCAAGAGCAAACTTTCTACAAAACTTGTCAACCAGCTCTATTCGCCCCAGCAGAACCCTATCCAAACTTCTATCCATGTGTGGACATCATCTGTCACCAAGTTGGTCACTAGGAGGAAGCTCCAAGTGCCGCTCCGAGAAAACAAAAACCCTTAAGAGGAAGACGGTTGAAATCTCTCTACTTGTTGTACTGGCCTGCAAGATAGTGCTCAAGAGGAGAGGGCAGAACATCTCTCACCACCATTTACCTTCCGTCTCTAACCTGATAATGTTAAAAAACGGACTTAGTCACCAGATGGTATTGGTGTGTGTGATTTTTTTTAAAAGAAGGAACTTAATTAAGCAATCCAATGGATATGAATGGAAATGGCAAAGTAATTCAATTTAAAATGAGTTTTCACTCTTCTCCGAAGGCTGGAAACTCCCAAGTGTATTGAATCACTAGGGAACGGAATATTTCATTTAATCCAATAATTAGGTTAGTTATTTCCACACCCTCCATAGACCTACTAGATTTTAAAATATCAAGTATTTCCTCTTTACTTAAGAAAGCCTTTCAGGGGACCTGGCTCCCCAGGGATGAGAAGAGTTTCCAAGAGATGCCAATCAGCCCAGTTAGCTATGTACGCTTGGAAGGAAATAAGACTACTCAAGATGCCTGTTTGCTTGAATCCTGAACAATTTCCACAATATTGTTTTCTATAGATTTTATAAATTAGCTCCTCAGACTGTTCTACCAAGCCAACGGAGTTTTTGGGTTCTTTACTTGACTATAAAGAGTGAAAACAGTAAGATCTGTATGTAACCATCATGGTTTACAGAATAAACAGGGCTGGGAATGTGCTTTGCTGGATGCAGTGTGCTTAGCAAGGGTGAGAACCTGAGTTAAACCTGAGTTAAGCCTGCACAGCAAACATGAAGAATTGTCCCCGTCAATAGGTCCAAAGAAACCATCCAATTATCCAGGCTATTCACACCACTGAAGCCAGAACAGTTGCAGGCATCATCTCATTCCCTTTGCATGTATTAATTAATTAATTTTGTATTTAATCTATAAACTCTTAAATAAAACTTCCTATGTTTAAGTTGCTATTTTCAAGTAATTTTCAGAATGTTTTCATGTCCTGTTTTCATGCGACCTGAAGCTATGCAGTACGGTAGGGTCATGTTGTTCCCTGGTACTCAGGAGTAAACTGAATTTAGATACAGTTCTCAATTGTCCACAGTCACACGCATCATGGAAGGGAGCAGAGCTTCCCTTCCCTCGCACCTCCGTGGTTCTTGTAACTAAGTTATTATTGATTTTTATGATAAAATAAATTCATGGTCCATTTCTTTTGATGTTCACATCACTCTCTGAACTCACCACTAAGTAGTGAAATTTCAGGATACTGCTAACACGAGAGGTCATTCACCCATGTAAAATTCTATTTTCTGTTTTTTTAAAAAAAACAAAACAAGTAAATAAATGAAAAACCTTCTCAACAACACATCAACTAGATTCTGCAAATCAGATGGCAAGAAAGCAGCGGTGTTGGGAAAACAAAGCCCCGACAGTCTTTCCTCCAGTGCAGGCTTGTTGCCATGAGCTAGTAATTCCAGACTTTGAGCAAGCTGAGCCTCCTTTTTAATAACCATATGCCTCTAGGTAAAGTATTTCTACTAAAAATTATTGAGGCATGGAACAAGGTAAATGTGTGAGCTCATGTTGGATTGTTCAATTACTGAACTGAGGCCGCATTAGGAGTTTTCCAACTTGACAGATTACTCCTCTTTATGCACTTGTATAAACACACCGCTTACGGCTGCAATCTATGTAAGCTTTTCTCCCAATTAAAATGTCAAGTATGACAGACTGTGTTTTCACTGTCCTTAGCAGAGTGATAGGTACCGTAGCAAGAGGTTTCATGTCCTCATTTTTCCCCCCAAAGGATGTTTTCCAGTCTGGGGGTGTCTGAACAGCCCAGGATGTGGCTGCCAGTCTCCCTTGCCCAAAGTCTGTCTCATTCTATCTAAGTAGCTGTGGGCCAGGCCTTCGGTCTGGGAGGTCTAAAGAAGGACTCTGTAGACTGACCTGCTTTCCCAGGCCTTCTAGCCATCCATGGTACCCTGTGATTCCTTATAGACTACTAGTACGGATAGATCTGCTATGGAGCCAAAGGGAAGAGGGTAACTCTCTCTCTCTCTCTCTCTCTCTCTCTCTCTCTCTCTCTCTCTCTCTCTCTCACACACACACACACACACACACACACACACACAGGGTTGGGGAGGCTCAGGATCTAGGCTGGCCAGATAGGAAACTAGTCTCTGCCGTATATTAGTTGAGAGAAACGCAGACGATGGAGACCCAGTTTGTGAAGTTTCAGAGGGAAAAATAACAAAAACAAAAACAATTCCATTGGGGCTATTTGTGCAGGATTGGATTGAGAATCCATGGTTGCTGGTCAAGCAAAGCTGAAGAAGTTGCTGTGATTAACAAGAGACTGGTACCTCTGAAATGAAAGCTCTGCCTTACAGGGGCAATGGATGCTAACTAGCTGGGGCTGGAACATCAGCTGTGACTAAGAGACCCGCATCTCCAAATCTTCTGCTAAGGATTTCCTCAGGGTTAGCAGCAGGATAAATTAGCTCAGCAATGAAAGGGAAGGCCAAGCCAACAGAGGCAAGCCTTTTCCTTCTGCCCTGCCTTCTAAAATCTGTGCTGTGAATAGGAGGTTCAGCCCACATTTGGTGTGGTTCTTCCTACATCACTTTAGCACTCAGGACAATTCCTTAGCTCAAGATCCCTGATGAGGCAATAATAATTGATAACAAGTTGACGTTAAAATCAACTATCATAAGTGGGTTGATCTTTCCTCATAGTATTAAATGATCTCTTACATGTTAATTCATTAAATATACTAAGTCAGAAAATAGGTGTTATTTCTCTCACTGTTCTGAAGCATTGCTCAAGCAACAGATTAAACATCACTGTCTTAGTTAGGTCTCTTTTGCTTGTGTTAAAACACCATGACCAAAACAACTTGGTTAGGAGAGGATTTGTTTTGCTCACAGGTTAGAGTTGATAGGTAAGTCAGGAGAAGTCAGGGCCAGAACTCAAGGCAGGAAAGTGGACTTTCTCAGCCTGCATTCTTATAGAACCCAGGTGCACCAGCCCAGGGGGTGCCACTGACCCAAGTGAGTTGGGCCCTCCCATGTCAGTCAGGCTTCCCCACAAGCCTATGGGGGCATTTTCTCATTGAGGATACCCTTTTTCCAAATAACTCTAGCTGTGCCAATTTAACCAAAACTAACCAGGGCAATCATATTTCCACTGACTAATTGTGATCTACAGTTAGATCTTTGAGACCCCGGAGCCTTTGCTTTAATTAAGGAATAGCAGTCTACAATGTTCAATGTTCCATGCATATCTATTTATTTAACAGTCCACCACCTTCAGAGTCCCAAGCCCTTCTCCAGAGGAAAGTGGACCCTTCTCACTCATAACTTCAGAGAACTGCAGAATGACATCACGTCATTTCTCAGAAAAGCCTCTTACAAATATTTCCTCAAATGGAACCAAACTAGTTCCCCTGAGATCAGTCTTTGGTGTCTTGTTTTTTTCCCTGACTAAAGCCAACAGAAGCAATAATTGGGAAAACAAGTAAGGTTTCTAATCCATATTTTTTTTAAAAAAATCATATAAATATTGCTTCAATTAAAAAATAGGTGAACTACCCTGTTACCTGCAACTTTTTTGAGTGAGCTCACACTTTGCAATGCCTCACTATTAAGGTCCTGAAGATAGATGGGAAATACAACAGTATTTCCCATTTCTGAGACACAGAACTAGAACTATTTAGCTCTAGGAAAAGCAACTTCGATGAAAGCCTGCCATCTCCCTTTCCAAGCAGGCTTAACTTCAAGGGCCTCGATGAGAAGGAGCTGCCCCTACCCTCGATGTCCCTGGCATACTTGTCTCTTGGTTACAGACATTCAGGTGCTCAGTTAGAGACCACTGCCTTTGGATCTATATCCTATTTTCTGCCCCGACAGAAAGCTCTATTTTTCCATTGGAAAAAAAAAAGTCAAATGGCAATGTCGACAGCACTGCTCTCTAACTTGTCGGGGGTTTGTAAGTCCACCTCCCTGTGACAGAACACAAATAAGTTCTAAGGCTTCTGCCTACCCACTCCCATAACTTTGCTCTGTTACCTCTAGTGCCCAGCCTTCGCTCCATTCCAGGAAGCACAACCTTCCTTCCAATCACAGACCTCCGACCTGAGTTGTTCTTATTCCCTTTCTGGGCAATCCCACTAGGTTGGGGCTGTTTAAAAATGCCCTCAATACACCCTGTACTTTTCATGTTAGTATTTATTGATACTTAATCTAGCAATTAATCTGTCAATCACTCATTGAAGATCCACCTAGTGGTGAGTGTGTTTCAAGTTGCTGTACATTCCCACGGGGAGGGGAATGATTTGCTTTCTTGGGTCATTGATGGAAAAATCCTTTACAAGTTTCCCTTTGCGATGCACACAACAACAAGAGATTAAGCAGGTTCCGGTGTCTCTTGAAGTTTCCTATTTCAATTTTCTCATCACAGTTCATCAGATTGAGTGATTTTCGCTCAGGTTTACAAGGCTTTCTGAGCAAGGTGAGGCCCTCACTGGGTTTTACTGTGTAGGGGAAAGAGACCAGAAGAATCTTTCCTTGCCCTTGTATAGAGATATAAATGACAATTATCTACTGTGGCAGGTGCTTCTAAGGCTTAGGGGGCGTAGAACACGTTGGGGGTCTTTCACAAATACATCTGGAATCAATGAAAGCATAGATACACGGGATCATATCTACTGGCAACGGCTACTGCATAACAGTATTCAAACAATTACCTTTGCTAAATTCTGGAAAGAACGTAACTGAATCTAAGTAATAAGTCCAACTCCAGGTCTCATCAACAGACTCACACAGCCCATCTCTGGTTCTCCGTTTTGGTACTGGAGATTGAACATAGAATCTTCCATTTCCAGTCATGAGAAACATTAGGTTCTATGCACTTTTTACTTGTGCCCCTTAAGTTAAACTCAAGCTTCCAGATGAGTAATAGGTCCATTTGGTTTTGTATCAACTGAACCAATTCCTATATCAAGTGATATTTGAGGCGTTTCATAGCAAAAGGCCAAGAATAGTTCCACACCCGCGTCTCCAAACTATGTAATGCTCCCAAGTTGAATGCATGCCTGACCATAGTGTTATCCTGCATAACACCCCAAGCTCTGCTGAGGTACCAGTTACCCCACACTGTGGTCAATTTACATAATCACTGCCAGGAGCCTCTGAAGCTCAGTTCACCACACAGTCTAAATCTGGGCCTCTGCGTTAGTCAACCAGATACTACTGATGTCTTTATTTTATAGACATCGTATCTGATGTCTTGGAAACCATAACTTCTTTCTCTTTAAGTGAAGGCCCGGCTGTGAGAAAGCCAATGGCAGTAAAATAATAATAATAATAGCAATACAGCCCGTGATCTGCATCCTGCTGGGGCCTTCGAGGGTTTTATAGCAGACGCTGGGCCTCCACTCGCAGAGGAGGGTTTATTAGGGCTTTCATGCACTTTAAGCAGATGGAGGAGTAATAGGAGGAGAAACCCAAGTTTACGGTCATTCTGTTAAGACTATTAAATCAGCTTTTCCCCTCCCGGCTTCTTTAATGACTGATTTCTGCCCCATTAATCTGAATTAGTCCTGCCATTGGGCTGATTCATTTGAGCTAACCCAAAACACGGCTAGATTCGGTTCTGATGTTCTATTCTCAGAAAAAAAAAAAAAAAAAAAAGAAATCCACTTCAAAGCGTGATATTCTTTTTTTCCTTGTAAAGCATTAACAGATCTTTGTAAAGATTTTTGTTGTTATTGTTGTTTTGTAAAAGATTCTAAATACCTGAGCAGTTTGGCGTTGGCCATGGGTCAGCCTTTCACACAGGAAGATAATGGTGCTTCAGTCAACCAACAAACTTCACGTCGCGTCAATCATTCATGAAGTCACACTTAGGAAAGTCACACCAGTGCAGAGCAGCAGACAGAAAAGACAGTGAATGTGGCTCCCAGAAGCGTGCACACCTCACTGGTGGGCAGAAAGCCTCCCTTTCTAGAAGCCTGTCTCTAAGCACAACCTCTTCCTCTTAATAAGCCTCCTGGCTTCCTAAAGGCGAGTAAGCGGGCCTGTGATTCGGAGCCTCGTCATTTACATGAGATTGCTGTTTTCCTCGTCCCCCAGAAATGAATAATTCATGGCAGCATTCACCACCACTCTCGCCTGCAGATTCTGCAGAGGCCCAGAGCTCCCTGGGTTCCTAGAGAGCATACAGTGCCCCACCCCCACCCCAGCTCTCCGCCAGCCACTCTGCCTAGGTTTCTCCTGGCTTTGCAGCTTGTCAGTCAGTATCTTTTAATTGAGTCTTTCTGGTAGAAACTGCCGTTGGCGCAAGCCCCTATGCCTAGACTCCAAATTTACAACTGAAGTTTGTCCCTGAAAGGCTTCAGCTCTAAGAAGCTGCAGTGGAGGCAGGGACTAGAAAATGCCTAGGGCATCTCTCCGTGGCCTTCACGAGCCTGTGGATCTCCTGGGCTTGATGCAGGCTCTAACACTTTTACCCAGCCTCTTTTGGAAACTCTAGGCAGCCCCCCTGCCCCCGCTCCAGGTTCATCACCAGGGAGGTCAAATTCATGACATTCTCCACCTTGTTTTTCACCAGGACCTTTCTACCCTTAAGGAGTTGGTGCCAGAATCCATTGCTCTGTGGGTATACTGGCAGAAGAGGGGATGTGTCTCTGGTCTAAAGGGAGTAGCTTTTGGGATACCATATATGCCTAGGCAACCAGCTGCTAGAAGCTTCATCTCCCGAGAGTAAGTATTGTATTGTATAGTATTCTATTCTATTCTATTCTATTCTATTCTATTCATTTTTTTTCTGTTAATCGATTCTATTCCTTCCCATCCCATCCCATTTCACTTGACATTACTGAGCCTTAGAGGTGCCAACCAAGTTGCCCTAGGATCCCCAGGTGCTGAAGAAACCCTGGCCAGGTCAAGGCTGAACACAGTGCAGGGGTGGGGTAGAGTGGAGAACTGGGAGAAGGCTCCAGAAATACATAAAATAAATGAAGGATGACCTAAAGGGGGAAACGCAGGTCTGAACCGGTTTCACTCAAGAGAGAACACAACAGAAAAGTGTGGGAGGTGCCAGGCAAATCTTCAATTTCCAGATGCCTTGACTCAGTGGTCAGAGTGACTTTCAACTCCAGCTGAAGCAGAATGGCAGCAGCGTAACCAGAAACGAACAGCGTGGGACAAAAGTCAGAGAAGAGCGTGCCCCAAGAGCAGACAGAGGAAATCAAATGAATGGCTAACTGAAGCTTTAGCATTGAGTCTTGTAGGGCTCTTAAAGCATAGCTGCATTTTTGTCCTGCTTGGGCTCGAGGGAGGAGGAGCAGGAGAGATGTCAGATCTCGTCATCCTAAATGAGATCTATCTTCAGTTATTCCAGGCAGGGTGGTCCAGAGAGAATGCAGAGCTGTGCAGGCTGCCGTATCTGGTCTCTAACATGAACACAGAGCCAGGACCGGCTGAGTTGACAGGCCCAGCTGCCTCCTCGCTCTGCCGCTGACTGAGAGCATGAACTCCCTACAATCCACTCAACCTTGCCCCTTTCTCTTCAACAGAGCCATGCGACTGTGATGTCAAACTTACGGGGATGGCCATTTGAGACGGACATTTGAGAGAGTGTTTCAACTGTCTTGATCCTTGGAGGATGCCAACCTATATTCTACGCACGAGATGATGCATCTGATTTAGAAAAAAAGATAGTCACTAGTATCATTTTAGAAAACAAGTTAATATCATATTCTGATAGGTAGGAGGTAAGGGATTCGGGAGAAAGATCCAGAAACACACTGAGGGATTTGTGTGTCCCTTACATTGTTGGGGTGCCTGGAGTGCCTGCCATCTTCTTCTGGGAGAATTGACCAGGACAGACTTCCCCTGCTTTGGCTCTTACCCTATGTGTCAGTCATTCCCTTGCGTTGGAGGGAGAGTGTCAGAGAGTGCCGAGTTTGGAATTAACTACGTTACAGTTACAGTTTCGAATGACTTAATGAGATTACCTGACCCTGTCCTGTCTCTCAATTCCTCACAGCTGTACTTCTATGACTTCTTTGTGACAAGGGTATTTTTTATTTTAAATTCCGTCTCTAGATCCTCACATGAGCCCGGCAGCTGTAGCCCTAAACCACGCCACCGACTCCATGTCTGTTATTATTATTTTTCCCTATCATTTTTTAAGAACCATGGTAACTTGAAGTACCATTCTGATTTCTAGGGACACCGTGGTCAGGTCAGCTTAGCGCTGTCTTCAGCAGGGGACATTAGAGCAGGGTGGAGTTTCTAGGAAACTGTGACCACACCCTTGGGTAGCCTCTTGGAGCTACCTTTCCAGTCCACTGACGTTGCAAAAACACTCACCATGAAACCGAACTGATAGTTATCTGAAACATTAGTCAAATTGCAACAATAAAGTTCATAATTAGGACACTTGATATTTACTTTGCACTGTGTCCAAGGATCTCAGAGGCCTTCTCAGTCTCAGACGAACTGGACACACAGGCAACAGGCCATGGCTGTAGCTTCAGTGGGGATAAGGCTGCTTCTGTTATGGAGTGAAAAGGTGGAGACGAGACCACTGCCATTTTCTGTGCGTGAACACACTTCCCACATACAAACCTAGCAGGTAAATCCACACTAAAAGGCAAAAAACCCTACGAAAACTTTTAGTCTTGGATATATTGGGGCTGTATTAGTTGGGTCAAAATTGGAACTCATGATTATTTTATTTTTATATATCATCAGCACGTGTGTGTGTGCTTGCATGCATGCATGTGTGTGGATGACTGGTGGTATGCGTGTGTCTGTGTGTACATGTGTGTGGATGTGATTTCGTGCATGAGGCTGGCCATTGGGCATGAGCCTTTCCTTTCAACGTGTGATCTGGAGACCAGACCCAAGTTATATGGGGTTTGTGTGGTAAATGCTTTTATCCACTTGCCAGCGCTGGGGTTGGATATTTTTAGACTTGTTTTACTTTGCTATTTTCCCCAGCCTCTTCTCAATTTGTTTGTGAGTACATTTGAAGTTGAGTGGCATGGTGGTCCACACCGATAATCCCAGCATTTGGGAGGCTGAGACAAGAGGGTCCCAGAGTTGAGGTCAGCCTGGGATACAGAGTGAGATTCTGTCTCAACAAACAGTAAAACAAACAAGCCTCAGAGTAAACAAATGGATACATACAATTTTTAAAAGCCAATGTCTACCTCTGTTACAGCAAGTTTTAAAATGCTTGTTTTCTTTTAGGTTCATTCTGAATAGCAAACTAACAAAAGTCCTTTAGGTCGTAGTGTTTTGGGGAAAGTCTTGCAGGGGCTCCTTTCTCGTCCCTGGTGGCCCTGCAGAGTGCCAGAGAGGGGTGACTGTCCCAAATTACTCTCCAGACAGTCTTATTCCTGCCCTTAAATGAATGTGGCATTTGGGGTTTCACGTTTATACTGTAATCTGGACTCATTTTAGATGTCTTCCTACAGCTTCATAAACATCTTCCCAGACAGACTCGGGGTCTGATTTTAATTTGTGGTAGGGTTACAGGCGAAGTCAATGTCAGCTACAGCTACAGAGAGTAACTCTGTAATAGAAAGAGAAACAGAAAGTGACTGACAACACACTGGAGTGCATGCCACGTGAGGCTTGCTCACAGGAAGTAACTGCTGCCTAAGAAGCCCCCACACTGGTCTGTGATGAGAATGGAGTCTCTCCTCAGAACTCTAAGTTGTAATCCAGAACAGAAAGGCTGAGCAGAACTTTCTCTGGATGTGTCAGTCTGAAATCAAATGGCAAAGAGAGATAGCCAAGTTGGAGGGGGCTTGGCTTTGAGTATGAATACCCCACAAGGCCACTACTGGTTCAGCCACTCGTTCGCCTGGGGGTCTTGGGCTAAGTCCTCAAAGCCTGAGTTTCCATTGCTCCACGTATAAAATAAAACAGTTGACCAACAATCCCACAGACCTTTCATGAGTTAATACGGTCCTCATTGTTAGGTAATCCGATTTAGGAAGAGATATATAGTGATGTGTTTCAAAAAAGCAATCCACCAGTTAAAAAGAGATTTGTCTAAAAGTCAGGGGAAATTGGGAACAGTTTTTCACTGGATGCTCTAGAACATCACCTTTCTTGAACGACAACAGAACAGCTCCCTGGTTCCTTAGTGTCGCTGACATCAGGCCAAGCAGGGAAGAAAAGTCAAGTCCTGGAGAGCAGGAGAACGGACAACTTTTTCTCACGTATGAACAATCACAGTGTAAGATAAAGGCTTAACTCTCATGTTTTTATCTGTATCTGCCACTTATGATTAAGCAGAATAACATTTTGGAGAGTGTGAGGACAGGCTCCCAGATGAATAACTCTGACTTTCCAATGCAGTGTCCAGTGGGATTGGCTGGGAAACCTGCATTTTGAGAACAATAAAGATCCTTCAAACCTGAGAAGGGAAACATGATCGATATCATGTATGAGAGGCTCCTTGACCCGCCTGCTAAAAAGCCAGGATGACATTCCTTAAGGGCTGAGCTGTGGATGATAGTCTACCTGAATCACGGTGCCTGTGAAAGTCGTGAGCATCAACATGATAGCCATAGATGCCTGAGATCTGGTTAAATGCTATTTCTAGGTGTGTCTGTGAGGTTGCTGCTGGAAGGAGGTCTCATCTGAATAGGTGGACTTAGTAAAGCAGTATACCTTCCCCAACTGAGTGCCCATCAAGGAACCCACTGAAGGCCTGGAGGAAACCAAAGTTCCCAAACAAAGGAAGGGAGTGCTGTCTCTCTGTCCGGTTGCTTGTCCTGATCTTAGTGAGAGACAAATTCCATGGCTGCTTCTCATTTTTTTTTTTTTTTTTTTTTTTTGGTTTTTCGAGACAGGGTTTCTCTGTGGTTTTGGAGCCTGTCCTGGAACTAGCTCTTGTAGACCAGGCTGGTCTCGAACTCACAGAGATCCGCCTGCCTCTGCCTCCTGAGTGCTGGGATTAAAGGCGTGCGCCACCACTGCCCGGCTGCTTCTCATTCTTAAACCTTTGGATTTCTACAAGAATTTATACCACCTGCTCCCCCAGGTCTCCAGCTGGCAGACAGCAGATCGTGGGGCCTCTTTGACAATCCGAGTCGCTAGCTAATTCCTTCGGTAGGGTAGGTAGATGGGTAGTGGATGGATAGGTGGGTAGTCCTCTCCTCACAATGGAGTTATATCCAGATAAATTCATGGTGAGTTTGTAAGTATACTTTGTAAGTCAGAGCTACATTTTATATGCTACTGAAAGGCAGAGGTTAGCTGAGTTTCCATTAAACATGGTCAGAATGCTTATATTACAAAATTATTTCTTCCAACAGTGTTACTTCCTAGCCTCTATTAGTTCACTTACTGAATATATGTAAAGTAATATGGGATACTTTCTCTGAAGCAGAATCTAGACACAGAACACTAGTCAGGGGTCGTCAGAGAAGCAAGCTAATAAGAAAAAGCTGCAAGGATGGGTGCATGGGTAGAGATGGCCTCTGGCTCACAGTGGTTGTGATTCTGTGAAACCAGACCTTTTAACCTTCTGGTTCCACTTTCAGTTCAAGACCTGATAAATTAAATGAGATTCTCAACACTGTAACTTCCAATCGTTCACCAAGCTCCTTTGCCTCCTCCTCCAAAATGACCCTGGGCTGTATCCGTTTGGCTTTATTCCCACTGCTGAGATTCTGGTCCAAACACTATCTTCTCTTACTTGGCCTTCTGCAACAGTTCCTGCCTCTCATGTTGCTCCTCTGTAGTCTAACTACATTGTTTCCAGAATAATCTTCATGAACAAAAGATTAGTACTGATAGTTCCCTGTTTTTCAATATTCTTCTATGGCTTTTTTTTTTTTGCATTTAGGATTTTTCATTTTTCTGAAAGAATCAATCTTTTAAATGCTACATCTTTTAGATGCAGCACTACTTTTTACCTGGTTTGATATGCCCAGCCCTAGAATGTAAGAAGCTCTTTCCCATTCTAGGGCCTTGATACAACCCCTTGGCCTATGCTTAGCATGCCTAGACACCTGCTCTGTTGTGGAGCAACCGTTACTCATCATTTAGGTCTCTGCTTAAATATGACTTTCTTAAAATTTTCTTTGAGTCCTAAATTAGAGGTTTGTCTAATCTAAGCAGTCATATCCTCCCATGCTTCACTGAGATATATCGTAATACACTTGCAGATATGCTCACTTGTTCAATGTCTGCCTCGTGCCTTAGATCCATAGTCCATGATAACTGGGGATACATATACAGAATAAGTCACAGATACTTATTCTGATTGATTTGGCCACTGGGAAAGTTCATGCTTGCTTTCAGTTCATGATGCCCCCTTTGGAAGGAGGTAAAAAGAGAACACCGGAAAAGAGCCACAACTTTTGCAGGAATGAGGAGAGTTCATGCAGTACAACACCAAGATGCTTGCCTGTTGCTGGTGACTCCTTCTCTTCTAAGCACAAAAGGGAAAATGACAAATGGTTTGCACCAGGACTTTTGATTTTTTTCCCTTTAGGTTAATGCCAAACCACTCAACTATTCTCCCGAGAATTAAGTGCTTTCCATTTTTGCCAGTGGTTTCAATTGTTGAAACTCTCCAGAAAGATCAAAAAAATTTAACTTTTATATTCAGTTCTCAAGCATCAAACACATCAGCCACGTAATCTTTTCATAAATAAGGCTTTCAGTCCTCAGAACTGCTTCTCAGAGTCATGGCCCTCTTTGTAAGGAAGAAATGTGTATGGTGATTTTTCTCTTTGCGTATCAAAAATAAAATAAATAAAAGTACCTATCTTAAAGTCCAGTATGGATGAGAGAATTTGTTTTTCTAACATGGAGCCAGCTTAGGAGGGGCAGAGAGCCGTGAACATCCGAGAATGGCTGCCTACTGCAAACTTCTGGCAACCTCCTTGGTCCATTGGTCCACAGCCAGTGTTTGTCTTCATAAATGAATTCCACATCTTTATTAAGTGAAGTAATTTTCGTTCATTATTTGAAACATACTTTAAATATTTTGTTCCATGACATTCTAATACAATTCCCTGAAGATCAAGGAAGATGGAAAAAATCAATTATATATTTTTTTCAAATTTAGAGTGATTATAAAAAGAATTACATGCCAATTTATTCATTACGATGACTATCGCTTGACAGCATTTTGAGTGACTCAGATGGCCATGATTAAAGGGGTCCTCCTGATAGATTCCTTTCCATAGAAAGACCCAACACATTTATTAAATAGGCCTCTCTGTGGGTCCGTGTGTAGGAGACTATCGAGTAAGAACCATGGATTTCATGTCAAAATCAACCTCTCAGAACAAAAGTGAAGTACCTGGACAGCCCCAAACACATTCCACGTGGGAAGGCTACTTCTAGCCAGTAATCCAGAGAATGGATCTCATTAAACCGAATCGTATCTGACATAGATGAAATTACAAAGTTGGCCCTTTGACAGATGAACTAATTGGCTTTATCCAAAATAGGAGGAATTTGGGGGGAGCATTTAAATCATTACAATTGTTGGGTCAGAGGTAGAGAAGAGTTAGAAAAGATGCTGGGCCCTAGCAGAAACTAGACTCGGCTTCCGCAGTTCCCAAAACCTTCTAATGGGTTTCACTGTTTTCTTTCCAGTGCTTATCATAATGAAGGCACCACGCATTTGCATCCCTAATGCGTCCTCCTCAAAAGTGTGTTGACATCCCTGTAGGTTTTGAATGGCTGTTAGGGCTGCTCTCCCTTTGGGTGGGTGCCCACATACTCCTTATATGGGCATCAACCTATAGTGTGTCTGCCTTACTCACAGCCTTATTTAAAAAAAAAAAAATCCCTGGGAACCTCCTGTCTCAATTGCACTCCTTTAGAAAACTGAAAACTCAGAAGTCAGATGACTCAGAAAACGAACATTTAACTGGATTCCCCTGCACATGGGACCACAGAGAGTCAGAAGGACTGTCTCTTTGTACACAGTAGATTTGCTTTTTAGAGCTATTTTTGTCAAAAGGAAATAGATATAAATAAGACCATTTAGATAAACACAGGTTAGAGGAGTAAGCTGCGAGCCAGAGAGAGCTCATCTTCGGGCACCAATTCTCCAGTACCACGCTCCTTTCTCACACTGTCTACAAGGACTAAACCCATCGGCTGCTAGCAGAATCCCAAACTATCATTTGGTGGTGGTGAGGGGCGGGGTTCAATAAACACAGCAAAAATATTTTATAACTATGATTCAAACAGTTACTTAGCTTTGGCTGTGTTTTAAAAACTATTCCCTGTCTAACATGAATAGAAGATCATTCTGCCCCCAAAGAAACTCATCATGTATCAAGGGAAAGAGAGGAGGCACAGGAGCCCATCTGTAATGGGAGACATCCCCTCCTCCCCAGTGATACTTAACACCCATGGGGGGTCCAGGACCCAGAGAGCAGACACAGGAAATGCTCCAGGGAAGAAAGACTAATCTCACACTGCAGGCACATGTGGGGGCTGTGTGTAAACATGAATGTGTGTGCGGTGGGTGGGGGTTGCTGCAGAAGCCTTAAGCGTAATTAACTGTCCACAGGTGAGTTGTTACAGTGTGTGTGTGAAGATGCAGAAGATAGCAAATAGCTCCCACCGCCCGTAGCTTCATGCAGGAAGAAAACATCCTCTGAACGACAGCAACCTCACCTGGAAATACAAGCCATATAACCTGCGTTCACTGCCTACAGATGGCCCCCAGGGTGGGACCAACGTGCACCACTGCCTGGATATCCCCAAGGATGAGAGACTGGGAACACTTATGGGCGTTGAGAATTCATTTCAACTAATTTCTCAGTTTTTCAGGGAGGTAACTAAGTCACCAAGGAAGAGAAGCACTTGACAGCACTTGTTAGGGCTTTAAATGAAGTAGCTGTGACTTGAGATGGGGGAGAGGGGTGATGTCAGGAGTGAGAGGGAGGGAAGCTTTCAGAGTCAAAAACATGGTTGTTTTTTCTTTTGACCCCAATTGTTCTATATTGAAGTTGCTTGTGATAAAGGATAAACTGAGCCAGGCAGGGTTCAGCTCAACTGTTTTGTTTTTTGTTTTTTTTCCTAAAGCCTTTTCCGAGATAGAAAGTTGGTATGTTTGGTTGTTTTTGTTTTCTCCAGTATTTTTAGTGCTCATCTATTTTTATTTGCAGTTCAAAACACATAGACAAACATAAGCTACCCAGGGAGTAGGTCTTAACAGTCAGTGCTCAGTGAGATTTTCACTGGCAACACCGAAAGTAGCTTTCTGTGACATTGTCTCACTGTAGGGGACTTCTGCAACAAATTAATTTTGATTCCCTTTGGGAAGCACAAAGTGTCACGTGAAACACAGTCTTGACAAAACAATAGTTTCCCCATGACTTGTAGAATAAAGATAAAAACATAGATACTGTCTGAGAGGGAAGGGGGTCTGCACTGGCTTGAAAACTTTCGATAAAACTCGCTGTTGTCCCTGGTTTCTAAGCTGATATTGGCAGTCACTGAATGCACCCTTTCTTTCAAAGGAAAGGAATGAAAGGAAGAGAGGAAGGAAGGAAGGAAGGAAGCAGGCAAGCAAACCTTGGTCATCCTGGCTAACATATGAAAGTGAAACAAGATGGCGTCACCCAGAAATGGCCCAGCCCAGCCGGGCCCCTGGTCACCCAACCGTTCTCCTTTGAGTATTCAGTGTGGCTCTCTCAACACCCACTCCTTTGCCTGTGCATATGAAGGGGAAAAAAATGAGGCAGTAAAAGTGTCAGCCTGCTTTTGTCAGGAATAGCCAGTAAAAAATAATTGGAGGCGACTTACTACGGCCCATGCACAACAGTCGCGAGATAATTGATCCTTAATATGCTGCTCCTGAGTCTCCACATGTCAGGAAGACTCTGACGGTGTGGAGGAGGTACTGGTGGCTTATTCCATCGAGGGGCGAAGCAGGACTCCGGCTTCCACGGCTTTCCCAGCAACCTGCAGCTCTCACCCTACACCGCCTCCAGAACACACGGCATCTTGTCCAGCAGCTGCTGCCATAAGCCAGTAGGTTTTCCCTCCGGTCTGCGGTCATGCAATTTCCACCCCTCCCCTTCCTCCAAGGGGCTGGCATCATAATGCCAGACAAACAACTAGAACCACTGTGCCTGGCTCTAGACACCAGCGAATAAAGGATACCCAATACCACATCTCCCTAGAGTGTATTATCCCACTTAGAGGAGACAGTGATTGACATGGGGCAGCGGGGATTTTGGGGTTTGAGGGTTATTTTCAAGTCATTGCCAGCCTCTAAATTTTAGTTTTTCAATCAGACAGTTCTTTCAAACCTGCGAATGTATTCTTTTCCAGCGGTAGGGAAATTAAAGGAGAAGCAAGTAAATGCTGAGCCCTCATAGGCCTTTCTTCTCTTCAGATAATTGTTGTTAAAAGATTCACTGCCATGTCTGGGGAGGAGGGAACCTCATGGCATTTTGCATTCAGTAAAAATGTCTGAAACCATTTTTCAAAGATTTTGAGGTTTGGCACAGGGCTGAAATCCATCTTGCCAAGCACTTTCCCCCTTAATTTTTAAACCCATGTGTCTTTCAAGGGGAATTTAATCCGTATGTTTCTAATTCATTTACACTTAACTCATCAAAATGGTGCTTTGTACCAACTATTTGATGTGCAGAGTCCTATGGGTGTCTCTCCCTCTCTTACAACCCTGAGAGGCCTTACTTTCTGAGAACCAGGAGACGGGATCTCCCAGCTGTAAGCCAAACGATTGGAGCTGGGCTCAGGAGCAACACTGAAATCAGAGGCAAAAGACTAGCTCAAGCAATGACATAAATAGCCGGCCTTCCATGCCTGCCTGCTCCTCCATCTAGGAAGACAACTCAGACCCATGCCCTCTCCGAATAGGCCCCTTCCACACACTAAGAACTAACGCAGGAAACAGCATAGTTCAGTTCAGCGGTAAGAATTCTTTTTGATTCTAGGGCTATTGTATTGGATCAATTGAGATTCCCACCTCCAAATCAGCAGAAATCAGACCTGCTGCATCTTGTTCCATGAACGCATTGCCAGGGAAGTACAATAACCATCAAATGTTAGACCCAGGAAGGACTGAGCGAAAGTTCTGCTCAGGCCGTGTTTGTCTGGATTCCGTCTCACAGATCTCTAACGGGTGGTAGCAGGGTAAGCTGCAGTGAGTATGGACCAGCTGGGGCTCTGTTTCCCAGGCTAGACTCTCAGAGAGGTGGACTTAAGGCTCTTTAAGGGTATCTTAGTTTGAAGATAAACACCATCATTTTGTAAAAGGCTATAGATGCCCCAGCAAGGAATCTTGGTGTTGGCACACAGGTGGGGCACAGCCCAGGATCCCTGGTCCTCACTATGCGTCACCAGGACAGTTCACTCTGCCAGTGCTTTCCAAAGCCTGAATGCAATGCCACAGTGGGCAAACAGTGAGAAGGTGGTAAAACCAGTCCAACCTGATACCAGTCTTTTAGAGACAGAATAGGTACCCGAAAAACCTTATATTCAGTAGGGTACTAGTCCATAAAGAGCAGGCATAGTGCGTGTATGCATGTATGAACACACGCATGTGTGAACACAGTCATTGCATTACTGTAGTCACAGAATTGGTCTCATGGGGCAAGCAAAACACACAACTGCTCAAAATGCTGCGATAGTTATGTGTAACTTACTCGCACGATCCCATTTTGCTTGAAATCATTTCTAGATATGGGCCATGCTGCCTAATTTCGTGTGAATGCTGAGTAAAGAGTCATGGTGCTGTACTGCTTAAGGAACGGTGATAAGAATCAACTTCTCATTGCTGCTACGTATAATGCTGTCTTCTTTTAAAGGTTCAAAACCACGTTGCCACACAGAAACCACATTTCTCTTGATGGCGGTTCTACCAATGACACTACCAATTTGTCACACGATCTTTTTCACATGGGCATGTGTCTGATCTATGGCACACTGGCCTAGTCTACTATGGGAGGCTTCACCCAGAGTTTGGGGAAATGGGTAGGGTATAAATGGGTGGTGGCACAGGGTAGCAGGGAGGGCACATTGCTAGTAGGCACTGACTAGGACTTGCAGGCAAGCACGACCCGCCGTGTGCATTTTCCAGGCACTGATCCATCATTAATTAGTTAGAAACGCCCTTCTGAGGTCAGGAGACACAGCAGTTCATCTTACACCAAGGAGCCATGGGGATTCGTGGGCGAGCCAAATCCAAGGCTGCTGGGTAATGGCTATGGGAAGGTGAATCAGGTTAACTGACTGTGCCACATCTTACCATAAAGCATCATGACAAAGGCACCGTCAGACAGCGCAGGCAGCCTGAACCTAACGAATGAAAAGTTGCCGCTGTGGCAAAGGACAAGGGGCCATTAACAAAACTGAGAATGGCCCTCGGGTCTGTTTCTGTTGCTGCTATTGCTTGTCTTTTCAGAATTGGTATTGAAGTGACATGTTTTCTGTGGTCATGGAGTGCAGGATTCTCTATGGGGTTGCAGTACAAAGCTTGGCTCTTTGGGGGTTGTAGTCTAAGTTGCTCCCAACTACATCCCAACTACAGGATGTAGGTCCGAGGCTGCATCCTGCAGGTGGGTGGGTGATGGTGCTGGGGAAGCTTCTAGCTCTGAATTCATTGGACATCTACTCCATGTGTGTCGGGCTCACACAGGGCAGGCAGGAAAGAGGAGAGGGAGGAAGACTTATCCCATCCCATGTGTGGCCTGGAACTCCTGAACCTAAGGACACCATGTTCCACCCACTAACTAGACCGCGAGGACCCTATGGTTGGGGGTTAAAAAAAAAAAAAAGCAGGTTATTTTATATACCATCCCAAGTACCTTCCCAAGGCTTTTTCCACACTTGGATGGTGGAGTTTAATAACCAGGGTCCTGAATGGTCCCCGGCTTCCGGAGGTATAGCTTACTATTGAGGCCCTGGGCATCATCTAAATTTTTGGTTTCTTCCCTCACCCTCCATTCTCAGAAGCTGAAAGAGAAAGAGAGACAGAGACAGAGAGAAGCATTAATAAGAGACAGCGGCTGCAAAGCAGACAGCCTGGTGAGATAGAAGTCTGTGCTGTTCTGCCTTACAGCATGGTCCCCAGACTGCTACAAAATCACTTTCTGACCTCAGATCATTCTCTTCACAATTTATAAAGATTTCTTTTTGTTCATTATTTTTGTTTGTGTGTATGTGTGTGTCTGCCAAGTGCACACAGGTTCCCTCAAGGGCCAGAAGAGCATGTCAGAGCCCCTAGAGCTGAAATCAACATGGTAATTGTGAGTCACCCAGCTTGGGTGCTGGGAAGAGAACTCTGGTCCTCTGGGAGGAGTAAGTGCCCTTGACCACTGAGCCATCTCTCCATCCCCTCTCTTTACAGTTTAGAATGATCTTCTCAATTTCTGATTCTGTGAAGCATGTTGGTTGGACGGAAAGACGCCTGTGAGTACATTAGAATTATAGGATTATTTTTCTCTTGCAAAGGGGGTTCCAAATGGTGAGGGTAGAATTTAAATCAAATGTCATGGCTGGTGCCCTGCCCCCTGGAGCTTCCCCTTTGCCCTTAGAGGGAGGAAATGGCAGAAAGCAGTGACATATGAGCAATACCAGGGTTCAGAAAAGTCACCTATCGGGAGGACGGCCTTGGCCCATATGAGGGTGGATGCCGGTGAGAGCAACCCTGGAGGGGAAACGTAAAGCGAGAGCAATTTACGTCCACATTTATACTAACTGAGTTTATCTTAATTGCTGCCATTATGATTAATTCCAGAGGAATTAAACGGGATCAGCTCTTTCTTACACAGTGTCGTCGAGCTGACTGAAGCATTCTTATAAATAAGAAGGCCAAGAAGAGGCAGACGCAAGAAAAAAACTTTGTGCGGTATGAGAAAGAAAGACCTCTCCTAACAGCAAAGGGTGGGGATCCAAATACCCTGGCTCTTCTCTTGGAACTGAAACCAAGCAACTGTAAAGTGCAATCTTAAGCCTCACCTTCTAATCTTTAAAGACGCCATCACTTAGCCTACAGCTAGCGATTCGGTCTGTCTCATCTCCCTTCCTGTGTGTGGCCTCGGTTATAATCTGTGACCAAGTTTACCCTCCTGAAAAGGAACACTGAATGACAATGTTTCTCTCTGCACGGTTATTTGTTTTTTATTGTTATTATTATTGTTGGTGTGTGTGTAGAACATGCATGCGTGTATATGCATGTGAGTACAAGCATAGTGCACATGGGGTGTGCAGATAATATCTGGTGTCAACTCTCAGCATCCTCCACCTTACTGAGACAAGGTCTCCATGTAGTTAGCTGCCCGCCTTAGAGCCTCCAGGTGTCTGCCTGTCTCCGCTTCTCATCTTGTTATAGAAGTGCTACAATTACAGACTTATGCTACTGTATCTGGTTTTATATGAGTTCCGGGGAACTCGAACTCGGGTCCTCAGGCTTGCACAGAAACTGTACTACCCACTGAACCAACTTCCTAGGCCTCTATATTATTGATGCCCAAAATATATCACCATCTAAACTCTCAACAAAGCCCAATGATTTCCTGAGTAAATAACTTAACATTTACCTATCACTTTCTATGCTAATTGCATAGGTTCATTTTAGAGAGTCTATCTTTTAGGTGAAGCCACTGAACCTAGCAAGTATTAGTAGATTGTCAAAAATTATCATGCTAGCAAATGGCAGAGCCAGATTTGAACCCAGATGTGCCTGACTCTAGCAGCACTCCCGGGTAGAATTATACTGGACCATAGTGATGAACAAGGAGGTTCCACCTTTGCCAATAAGTTGGTCCCTTATGCCTTTTTCCAACAGTGATGTAGGCCCTGTAGAGGGCACAGTCGAGTGGGTACGTAGGCTCCACAGGCAACCAAAGGGCCAGGGCTATCTCAGCACATGAGTACAGCCCAACATGATTTTAATTCTTTAGAGATTCACAGGCTCCTAGTAACTCACGTGAGCATGCAGGATATTGCAGCGCAGTCCCTTGGGACCACTTTCTCATTCCAACGGATGCATGACTAGCAGATTGCCTGACAGTTTTTGTAGATTGTGTTGTTATGGGGGCGGGACAAAACTATTCAATTTCAGTAACTCAGATGGAAAAGTAAGGAATGATAAAGAATTTGAAGTATCACTTGGAGAGAGAGCAAAGTGTCCAGATGGGTTTTGGAGAGTATCTAACTAACATTCTGGTTTCTGGAATGATAGCAAACTATTGATTACTTTTTCCTGGGTGCTGCACTGCCACATCGATCACTAATAAGCTCTCCTGCAAGAGTAGGTTCAGAAGGAAAGATGTACGGCCTTGTTATGATGCTTCCGTCCGTCTACTATGTGGTGGACTCTAAGCCAAGCTAATTTCAGTGTTCAAGAGTATAATTCACGGAATGGCATCCGATGTAACCACCATCCGTGAGACACAGCCCTCTGAACACCCCGGTGGCAGCAGCCACCTCACTAGGGTAATAGTGTATGTTAAAAAAAAAAAATCACAAACTAAAATTTGGGCTGGGATTTGAATTTCCAATGCTGCCCAATTCCTCCCTCCTTGTGGCTATTCTCCTGCTCTGTGACTCCCCAGCCAGGGAGTTAAATGAGCAGAGAACCAACAGGAGTGAGCAGAAAAAAACCCCACTTTCAACTCCAGCTGTTGCAGCGTTAAGTACAGAACCTGATTTTGCTCACCCTGTTTAGTTCCAGGCACATGACAAGACTCTTTCTCAACACTAATTTCTGTCCCTTAACCCTGACCTGACCTCTATGTAAAGTCTATTTAGATTGATTGATTGATTGATTGATTGATTGATTGATTGATTGATTGCAGTGCTGGGGGATCTAACCCAGTGCCTTAAGCATGCTAAGCATGCAGTGCATATCGCTGAGCATCACCTGCAGTCCGCGGGGGAAATTTACCAGCGTTTTCACCACTTAGGTAAAGGCAGCCTCATTTAGCTGCAAGGGCAAGTCACTCATTGGTGTGATTGCAGATGCGAAATTTTAGTCCTGCTGGAAACTGAAACTAGTTCTCATGGTTTTGTTTGTTTGTTTGCTTGTTTTTGTGGCAAGGTTTCTGTGTAACTCTGACTGTCCTGGAACTAGTTATGGAGACCAGTCTGGCCCCAAACTCACGGAGAGCTGCCTGTCTCTGCCTCCCAAGTGGCGGGCGGGATCAGAAGTGTGGGATTAAAGGTGAACACTGCCACTGCCACGGGTTTGCTTCAGTTTCTTACTAAGCCTCAGTTGTGCCTGGCTGGGCTACCCAGGTCCCTTCCCCAAATCGCATGGCCCTGCCGTACACCTTTCACCCAGGCCAGGGAAAGCCAGCGAGTTTTATGGGGCCGGTCCTTACCCCATTTTCCCTTCCATTCTGTCTTTACTGCCCTGCTGTTAGTGCCTGGTTCCCGTTCCTGTGCCATGGGTCCGTGCACTTCTAAGTCTGTGGTCTCGGCTTCACCCTGATCTAAGAGGAGCTATGAGTTCCCATATGTGGGGGGCTGGGGGATGTCCCTCAGCTCAAGTGCTTAGTTCCTAAGTAAAAAGAAGGACAATGTCACGAAAGAAAGCCTGAGGGAAGAAGAACTCCTGAGAACAAGATTCAGCCTAGAGTCTGGAAACAGCAGCCAGAGCAGTGGCCGGGGCCCCCAGGACGAGTCTCCCATTGTAGTCACTGGTATGCAGTTGTGAATTCACTGTTAGGTGGGGACCCTCATCACAGAGAGAAGAGGTCAGATGGTCCAGAGAAGCTCAGTGGCTTTCCAAAGTCACACAGATGATAAATAAAACAGTGATTTGAGCCCAGGCCCCTAGAATCCCAAAGGCCACAGTCTTTGCAAGAGAGTCCACAGTACCAGGACATGCCAGCTCCCTAATACCACCCCCTTCCTTCTTATCATGGGTGAGAGTGACAACAGCTACAGATTGGACATTGCCCTGCTCTGTGCCTCTTCTCTGGTGTCTCCAAAGCCTTGTCTTCTCCTTCCCCCTGGCATAAAAACACGGCCCACGGTCCCCTGTGGGAACCAAAGTGTCCACTGAGGCCAAGCTC
This sequence comes from Chionomys nivalis, assembly GCF_950005125.1. Classification (NCBI taxonomy): domain Eukaryota; kingdom Metazoa; phylum Chordata; class Mammalia; order Rodentia; family Cricetidae; genus Chionomys; species Chionomys nivalis. The sequence continues at coordinate 142,996,648 of NC_080086.1, forward strand.
CGAATGTCAAACAAGGACAATGCCACCAGCACCCCTTCAGTCACCACCTGACGGTGTTCAGAGGCAGGCACCACCCTGGAACCTCTTCTGCCACCAAGTTACTTGTCCTGATGGAGGTGGGTGTTGGTCAAGGCTGGCATGAGGGTCCTGGACTAGCAAATACGACTTGCTTTTACATGAAAAAAAACATATGCAGACCAGTGCAAGCCTGGGAAGAGCCGCCTGCAGACCGGGGCTATAGTGCTGTCCTGGCTGGGAATCTATACCATCATTTTCCAAGATGTTGCTATTAGGAGAAACGAGGCAAATGTATCATGGCAACTCTCAACATGGATTCCTCAACTCATAAGAATCAACAATTTTCTGAACAAAGTTTTAAAAACAGCAATTGAACATCCCCCCAAAACACTAAAACAGCCATCAAATGATGAGAGAAGAGGTATCTAGTGTCACTGAGGGTGCAGTGAGCTAGGGCCCCTTGTCTGCCTCTCTGTGGGTCACACAAAAAAAGGCATTTCTGATGACTGGTATACGGCTCCCAGCCTGGTCAACAAGAACTCTAACTCAAAAAAATAAAAATAAAACTAAAACAAAACAAAAAAATACCAAAAAGCAAGTATACCTTCTCTGTTCCTATAGGCCTCAGCACACCCCTTGCCCACTGAGCTCTGCATGGTGACTGGGGACTAATTACGACCCTCACCCTGGGTGAGTTCACTCACAGATGGGCACTTATGGTTATTTTCGATGTGAAGCTGATTCCAATAAACTCACAGCACGTGCTTTACCATTAGCCAGTAGGAAGAGAGAGAGAGAGAGAGAGAGAGAGAGAGAGAGAGAGAGAGAGAGAGAGAGAGAGAGGAAAACCTGCTACTTGGAATTTGACCAGAGAATAGAAGTCTTGTTCAGGGAAAACTCTGGAACGAATACCAGCAGTTAGGACTTTTGCATAACCTTTAAAACTCTATATTTCAATTTCATTTAAAAACTTGACACTCAAGTGCTCAGCCTCGGAACATTTGTCAAGCATACATACATCCTTCGCACTGAAACAAACAACAAGATCCAACAGAATATCTCTGGAACTTGTATGAACTTGAACTTGTAAGAAAATGATGCCATGCATCCAGGCGAGACGCAGACTTTGGAAGAATCTGCTTCTTGTAAATACCGTTCTTCCCCATGCAAGCGAGGGTAGCACCGTGCTCCTCGCCCCACTGATGTATACGAAGGATGTGCGCAACCTATCAGGACCACTTGTGGGACAAAGAACTTCTCTCTTGTCTCTTGGGCCCCTCTTTGACAGGCAAGCCTCATTAGTTATGTGACGCAGAAGGCTGGCTTTTCCTGGGCAGTGCTAGAAAACTACAGATCGCATCTCATAAGGAGCCTTCATTCCAAAAGCAGGGTGAAAATCAAGCAACTTTCCAAGCACGTAGAGGCAAGTCCCTCTTCACCCTTCTCCATTCATTTCTTCAGGAGCTCTAATGCCAGGGGAGTGTAAAACACACCTTTTTCTGAAAAGTTATGCCAATGCTTTTCAGCACACATCATTGTGTGTGTATATATATGTATGCATGTATATAGGTATATATACGTATTTATACATCTACACACACACACACATACACACACAGCAATTGCACCTGCTCTATTGCTGGAAAACTTTGCAAGAAGAGACTTCAGTGATGGTAAAAGGTAGGCTTCATATGTGCAGGAGGAGGGGCTTAGTCCCATCACTCACATTTAAAACACAGGCTTGCTGCACCCAACAAGGCAAGCTCAGGGATAGATTGTGACCCCTCCCCTTCCCTCCTCCCCCCAGAAAGCACTTCTCCAGCCTCCATTCCCCTTTCACCTCTGGCCAGAAAGGAGGGAAGAGAAAGGCTCATTGCATGTCGTGATTAATTTCACACAAAATATGCAAACACTTTGCAGGGATGAACCCCTTGCCTCTGTTCACATTGATCTGCCCGATAAACCCGGTTAAATAAGCCAGGAGAAGGGCAGAGCCCCACAGGGTGAGCTGGCCTTGCTCTCTCTGCTGGGGGCTTTTACAACATATACAACACCAAACCCACATGATACCGAAAGGTGGTGATGACTTTGAACGCCGCCATCTCTATTTCTCTGCCTCTCTGGAGAGCATCGGGAACGGAATCATTACCCCTAACCGTGTATTAGCGCCAATCCATTACCCTACTGTTAACTTGTTTCTAAAACAAATCAAAGGTTTTTGTTAATCATCCCTCCCACTTCTCCCAGTGTATAAAATTAACTTAAGAAGTGTCTTCAAGACAGCGCTAGATCACGTCCAGCGCCACGTGGAACACCCTGGAGTTAGAATGCTGAAGCAAACACACACTCACTGCCAACGGTAGCTGAAATGACAGCGGGAGACCGCTGCTACTTCTGCGCATCATCAGATATTCCTTTTTAAACGCATCCCTGCATTCATAACAGACAGAACATCGCAACCGTGAACTCTTCCTCCTCAGCACCACGGATGCAAAAGTGTCCCAATTGTTAACAGTTCACCCTCTGCACTAAGAAAGCCCTCCCAACCCTACCCACCACCACCCCATCACTGAGACCTTTTATGAAAAGACAACTGTTTTAGGGAGAGAGACAGAGAGACAGAGAGAGAGAGAGAGACAGAGAGAGAGAGAGAGAGAGAGAGAGAGAGAATGAATTCTGGTGGAGGAAAATAATATACAGCTGTAATAATACTGTGTTTTTAAAATACCAAACTATAGTTTTACTTTTAATAATAAAAGATAAAAAAGGGGTGCCTGCGAATAATTAGAGGTTGCAGCCTGAAGGCAGTTAAAGTCACTGCAATTGATAATAAACTGAAAACCCCCTGAGAGCAGGTAAATGCTTTGCAACACTGACCCCCCTCTCACGTTACTTAACTACCCTGTGGTTCTCGCATTACATCACCATTCCAGCGATTGGTCCCTGCGTTTTAACTCTCTCCCTGTCTCCTCCGATTAGGAGCAACACAGCAGCAAAGAAACTTCTCCGGAGTTTGCTCTTTCTCGATTTGCTTTTGTATTTGTGGCTTTTTTTTTTCTCCCGTGGCTTCGGTTGGCTTGACTGATTTCCCCCCTCTTGCCTGGCCTCTAAACTCATTCAGGTTTCTATACGAGGACAGGGGGAAAAAAAGCCCAACTCTGATCAAAGTGAAAAGAAATGCCTCTCAAGGCAAGAAGAGGAGCGGAGGGGCTGGGGAGAGGGGAGAAGAAGGGAAACAAAGGCGGTAGGAAGGCAAGAAAGGGGAGAGAAAGGAGGAAGGCTCCAGAACAGAAAGCAGTAGGGGCCCCCAAAAGCTCTAAAATCAAGAAACAGAAAATAAAATTACAAACCAACCTCATGGCCATCACTGAGGCTGAATTCCCTCCTGAGGTGCAGAACATGAGAGCTGTGGAATGACTGTGTGTAGAATTTGAGCCAAAGCTTAACTAGCTTGAGTGACTCATATCCTTCCCATTTGATTCCAGGCCAAGCGATGATGTAATGCGCTGGCCCTTCTTTAGCGCCCTGCTCTGGCTCTCTCCCTCTGGCTCCTCTGCTCGCTCTCTTTCTCCTGGGCTCGCCCTCCTCCCCCTTCTCCTTTTTAGCTCAGTGCTGGTGAAGTCACCATTTAAATCTGGCAGAACTGAAGCAAAAACTTCAATGTAACCAAAACAGCCCCAGGCCCAGTTCCAGGCTCAGGGCCTTCGTGGTGCAATCGCCCTTAGAAACCAGTAAACAGAGGAGGAAACAGTGCTGTCCGGGATGGCCTACAGCTGCTGCCGTCCGAGCTCAGAGAGGGACCCCCGAGGGTCTGCGACTAGGGGTGGCGTTCCTCTGCTGGAAATAAATAAATGAATCTTTAAACTGGGTTTGGTAAGCACCCTAAGTTCGGAGCTAGGGTAACGACAATGAAGAGATGGGAACACCGATACCAGAGAGGGGACAGGTAGAAGCACCCAGCAGCAAAAGCCAACTCCAGTTACCAAGCGAAGGGCTTCAGCTCAGAACCAGGTGACAGGGTTTCCACTGCCGTGGACACGTTTTCCTGGAGCTACATGGGGTTTTCTGCAGAATGCCACCCCGTTACCCTGCCCCCCCCCCCACTTCTCATATCTGACCTCCCTGTCATCAAGGGCAAAACCACTTCTGGTCCAAACACGCGCCTGTGTCTGGAATCATCAAGGACTGTGAAATCGAAGTCATTTCTCCCTTCATGGGCCGCTCCAGGGGCTTTTTACCGTGCTGAGAGAAAGGACCTCTGCGAGCTGAGTGAAACCTTGTCTCTCTGAGGTTAGCTCTCAACTGAGGGAAATGATGCCGGGCCCCTTCAGAACAAAAGACAAGCCTCCCATTTGTCACCTTGCTGCAGGGATGGGACGAGCGCTGGGGTGGAGCCACGTGTTTTAAGAGTGTTCAGGTAGAGCAAACAGTGTGGATGTCTTTTTCTCTTTACTTTTTAATTACAGGGGGACAAAAACAGCTTGGGAGCGGTGGAGAAACCAAACGTTATCTTCACAAACGATAGCAAAGCCCGTTTAATTGCTGAATTCTCACTTCGTACACAGGGTACCTGGAAGAGTCTCGACTCTGGGCAGCTTTGTTAGCACAGCTCTCTTATTCCACTTTTACTGTTTCCCATCACAGCTTTGTGCCTCCTCCTTATCAAAAAATAAAAAGTAAATTTTTGAAAAAGGGAACTCACTAGGATTTTTTTTAAACCACAAAAGCAGAAGAAAGGCGTGAGGTTGCATTTCCCTCCCATACATGATCACAGCTTTGACTACAGTCTCATCATTGTGCGCCAGGGAATCGGGGTACCTGATAAAAATGTCTCTTCACATAGCACAAAGCAGGGAGGGACCTTTAGTTCTGGGGAAATCACTTAGCTTATTAAAGATACCCACAGTGGAAGGTCCGGACCTGTTCATCGGGATCCGCTGGGATTTAACTCAGCTCCAGGGACTATCTCTCCACTCAGGATTTGCCCCCACACTCCCTGACAAGCTGCCCCGGTCACAATGTCCTCAATCGATGCTGAGGCCGCAGTGGCTCCCTGTGACACCTTTAGCAAGGCAGGCAGCTCTGAATTAGAGGTGATGAGCCAGAATTACAGCTGGCGCCACTGAAGCCCGCGCCCTGACAGCGGCAAATGTGGCTGTTACAGTGTGGCCCACCGTGTCAGTGGCCTAGATAACTCACTTTTGTCTCACTGCCCAAGCAGCCATTGATTTTTCTTCTACTGCAGGGAATAAATAACACAAAATTTTCAACAGCTCCTACAAGCTATAATTCCAAGTCAGCTTGGCAAAATTTTATATAAATGACTTTCGCCTTTTTAGAAGAGATTTACTATATTTTCTCCATTTGTCCTCTCCTATCCACTAATATCCTTCCTTGTCTTAGCTCCCATACTTAATGTCTTGGTGTTATTATTTTAGGGATATTGAAATGGTCTATGAGGTGGGGTTTTCCAAATTGACATCTTCCTATAAACTTCATATGCTGTGCCTAGGATTATTTTATCCCACATCATAGGGGTCGGATTAAGCTGTTGGATGATGGGCCTCATCTGTGTTGGAGTGAAGTTGTCATAAACATTTCACCCAGAGACCCTCCCTGGGCTTTCCCTGGAAAGTTGCAAAGATGACAGCGTTGGCCAAAGCCTGCCCAACACCTCCACTGAGGTCCTCAGGCATCGCGGTTCTCCAAGCACAAGGGGTCTAGCGAGAACAAGTGAACCTCAGATCAGAGTCACATATGCAGGAGGAGTTCAGTGTTTCCAGAACTCACACAAACTGCAAGGGCCCAGAGATGCCTACGCTGTCTGGTCAGGGATGGCACACCAGGGTTCCACTGTCCCAGGGCTCACAAGTTCCAGTAGAGCTTCTTCAGGAGAAACAGACAAATAAACACAGCTGCTTTGCAGTGCGGGACTGAGTTGAGACCAATAGCAGAGTTCAAAGAGGTCTGAGTGTTTATTCTTCTTCACACTTTCTGCTTGAAGCATCATCTTCCTTTCTTCTGCTTTTCAACCAAAGAATGGCTGCTCGGCGTCTCCCACTGTGGAAAGGGAATCCTGGTTTCCCTCCTATGTGCAACTAACTGGAGAGAGACTATCCTAATTCCCACAGGCACTTCTCTTCCAGACCTCATTTTTCACCCATGTTGCCTGCTGGCCCCCACTCTTGTCCCTCCATGCTCAGGCTGCTTCCATGGAGAGCCCGCTTTCAGTGGTGGGAACGGGTACAGGGCTGTAATCCTGGTGGGGACCTTCACTGAAGCAGCCCCGGCCAGTGGGCCAGGCCCTCAGATTGGCCGGCTCGCTCAGGATGGCGTCCAACACTGTCCTCCGTGGAGCCGTCCTCCTTGGGGAGAGGGTGGTGGTACTGCACAGCTGTTCCGTGTAACTCATTCAGCCTCCCAGCTCCTGACGACACGATCGGCCCCAAAGAAGAGGAAACCTCTGAGATTTGAGCCCCTCTGGATTCTTTCCAAAACACCCTGCTGGAAAAGGCACAGCGGGACTTGCAGGAGCTGAAAGGCCCAACAACCAAGGAGAGGAAGCTTTCTGTGCCGGTGACTTTCTGGGCTCCATGACTTTATGGAAGACACGGACGACGATGTAAGAAGTAAGGACCCTTCCTAGAGAAAGCCGGCGGGATTTTTGTTTTGTTTTCTGTTAAGCTTCATCGATTCCCCTCAAGGCAAAGCATGTCATCTTCTCGCAGACATTGTTTTTAAAATTTAACCCATGATTCCTCTAGTCCCTGGGGAACTTGAGAGGCCAGATAATTTCAGAGTTAAACAAGCTGTAATGACTATCACATGTAATCAGCCATAAACCTAGTATTAAAAATTATTCCCCCAAATGTGGCATCTCTTCCTTTTTTAATTTACAATAACCATCCAGGTGGTTTTCCAAGGACCCCCTTTGCAAATTGCTTCCAGCGGACCTTCCGGTCACAGACCGCTGCACACCCACATGGTGTCACTCAGCATTCCTTTCAACTTGGGTGTCCCGTGTTTTCACAGTGGACAGAGGCGGAGGGGTGTCCGTGGCACGTACCCTCAACCATGTGCAAGCAGGACCAGGAGGCTCAGGCCAGTGGACCTGCTGATGCCAGCCCTGGGCTCTCCCAGAAGAAAGTAAGGCCTTGAGTGATTTCTCCTTGATCACTCCTGTCTGGTACCTACTGCCACTCCTCCAGCCTGGCACCAAGAACCCTCAGGCAACTGACTGGCCGTTCTCATGTCAAATGCCACGTGCGATGTCCTGAAGAGGCAATGCTGTGAGAAGGGGCAGGATCATCTAACGGCAGACATTTTTCGGGGTGGGTAGGTACTGGGAGGTCAGGTGAGAGAGACCTTTGCTTAGCCCTAAAATATCACAACTGAATTTGATTACCTCTTTCCCCAAATGTTTACTTCAGTCTTCAGATACAGACACCCTCGTGTCACTGGAGGCTGTCATACTTTCTCAAAGGCACGTGGATCCCCCTACTGAGTATCTGTTGATGGAACAGATGAACCCACACGGCAGTCCTGGGATTACCTGGCCTATGCTTGTCTCCCTGGACACGAGGCTGTCTGATTTAGAGAGAGGTCAGGTCTAGAGAGTACCTTCCCGTGCTTGTCCTTCTCAACAGCTGTTCGCTGCTCCTCTCTTACAGGTCTTTCTTTTTGCAACCTAGGCCTTTGGCAGGTATCTGGCTCATAAGGAGTAAGGCCCCAAGAAATCTGACTGAATCCCCGCCAGTCGCTGCCCAGGCTGCCCAGCTCTCCCTGGAACTTCTCCTCCCTAGAAGGTCCTGCTCCCCCTGGTACACTTTTTTGTTTTTCTTGTTTTGTTTTGTAAATCCCTTAGGGCCTGGAAGGTCTGGGATGAGGAGAAAACTCCAGGGAGCCTGCAGGCCTGGGCAGGTGGGTCTTCTTCCTCTGAGCTCTGCACTTTCTCCTCAGAGGCCTTCAGGTCCCCCGACCCCTTTTCATGAAGCCTAAGGCGCACGTGGAAGATGAGCAGTGGCGTTTCACAAGGAGCAACCGAAACTAGAGTATGCCTGTGAACTGAAAACTGAGGCGAGGAGACCCAGAGGAGCCCCTTCTGGGGCTCTTCACATGGCTTTCTGGGTACCCCAAGGAAAGGGAGACTGATACCAGGACCACTCAGGCCAAAATTGGTGGTTGTGTCTTTTTTAACTAAAGCCTCTGCAACCCATGAGAGGGGCTGTAGAAGGGGCTAAAAATTGGCTAGGATGAGCTGACCGGGACAGAACAGATGAGCCAAGCATGCTTTCATTGAGAGATTTTAGAGGGTTGGAGCCCAGTGAAGTTGTTAGCCTCCACCGCATTCAGGTCTTCATGCCAAGTGGAGTCAGGATACGGCCCAGTAGTCACCAGAATTGGCTCAGAGCAATTAATCCAAGGGCATGTGACAAAGTGAGAAAAAGAAGCCCTTGTGGCTTGGTTGGCTACCCCGATGATAGGAGATGATCAACCAGATGTCCACTTTCCACTCAGGCCCAGTGCTGCGACTGAGTTACGGAGGCCAAAGCACCCGAGCAGGTTATAAAAGCCAAGAAGACACTCACTCCAGGGATAGACAGACCACTGAGGGGTAGGCGAAATACCAAGCTGCAGGTTCCTACTGGCACCCACAAATTTAGACCCATGCTGACAACGGCAGCTGCCCAAAGGCCCATGAACATTGATAGGCTCAGCAAAGTCATGGTGCTCAGTTGAGGAGAGGGAGCAAGACCTGCCACAGTCGGGACTTCTTCCCTGGCGAGTTATTCCCTATCAGCTCTCCCTCTTGCAATCCCACATCCTTCAGACTCCTAATCACTTTCTTCATGATGTTGTTTGTATGGAACATAATTATGGTCCTCTCCAGTCTGCCTCAGAACTGTGCAAGTGGTAATGTTTCTTTTGTTTTGCGTCATCGGACACATCTGTGATATGATCATTAACCATCATGAGCTGAAAATGAATGCCTAGTGCTCAAACACTAAGTCAGGAGCATGACTACTATCCTTTCCCCACACTGTTCTGTATCAAGGCTATCGGCCCTGCTCCTGACCTGGCAAGGATGGTAGAGGATGTATGAAGACAGCCGTCTCTTCCAAATGCCATGATTGTGCCCAGAGAACTGTTCGAAGAGACAGGCTTGGCATAGATGGGGAAAGGAAGAAGAGTTTTGTTGCAAAACCTCAAAAAGTAAGAAATGAGAAAGATGTTCACCCTGGTCCTGAGGGTCTCACGCTCCTCACATGCGCTTGGCCACCTCTCTTTCATATCCCCGAGTATCATCAGGGCCACACTCTGTCCCAACACTGCAGACTCCGTACCTTCAGCTCTCCTGTCCCCACTTCACTATCCCCCAAGCAAACACGTGCCTACCAGAACTTAACCATCTTTGGCAACTCAGCTAGTAGGGACTTTCAAAATCAGTGAAAAAGAGTAGAATTTGCACATTTAAATTCTAACCACTGAGTTATTCTCTTTGTGGATCATCTTGCCCCTCTGCCTCCAAATTCCTTGCCACTGTACATTGTAGTTAATCATCCCTTGATCCCAGTGAGGAATTGGTTCCAGGACACCTGTGAGTACCAGAACCCGAATATGTTCAAATCCTATATATATAATATATACATGCATACACATATAAATCATACACACACACACACACACACACATTGGCATATAACCTGTGCACATGTATCCTTATGCAGTAATGACTTGTCAGAACAAAAATTCTAAGGATATTTTCTGCTGTCTGTTTTTATTGTTAAAACTATTCATACATACACACACACACACACACACACACACACGGCTTTTGAGAATACTAAGGAAGGCTAAACTATGGAAATGTACTTGTGTTTCCATTCACTAGGAACCCTGCTGTGGACTCTGTGCAGCTTATAACTGACCTCCCTTTGAACAGAGTGGTGGTGTCCCAGCATGGATCGACTAAGAGGGTTTCTGCAGGAAGATTTCTAACATTTCTGTTGCATGAATGGGAAGGCTCTTTTTTTTTTTTTTTTTTTTTCGTTTTAAACCTCAAGCCTTGGGCCTTCCAAATGAAATTATCTGTGTTTTGATTAACTGGGCCCCTGGGTTAAAATGTTGGTTTTGATAACGGACAGTAAATGAAAGAGAAACTGCTGACATAATATTTTGGTTTCCAAATCCACTTCCACATTCTGCTGTCCTTCTCAGGCCCGTACATGACTGTGGTTTCTGTATTTACACCAGAATTCTGGAAGGAAAGGTGCAGTTAATCCCGCCCTACAATGAAGTTGGCCTCTGAGCTCTGAGCAAATGATTGTGATGCCTCTCTCATGTGTGTGTGCATTGGCATGCTCTAGTCTTTCCAAAAGCACAGTACAACGTGATTAATAAATGCTTTAGCTTTTTCCCTATGACAGGGAAGACAGATTAGTTATGATGTCCAAGAGGGCTCATATAAAAGTTCCCAGACTTCTCCTTCTTTACAAATTTGAGCATTTTTCTGACATTAATAGAAATAGGAAGGAAATTGAAACCAAGGTCCATCTGCATTTATCCCCGTATGCAGTCTCTGATATTTCCTTTTTTCAAAGAATACTTTTATTCTTTGAAACTTCCATATACTTTTCCAAAGTTCACTGATCCCATCCTTCCACTGCTGGCCTCCTGCAGGTCCCCTAGCACTCCCCACTGAGCTTCCCTTCCACTTTATGTTCTCTTGAAAAATATTCTCAGTGATTCTCAGATTCCCTGTGCTTCAAAGTATCTGACTACAAAATAAAAATGAAGATTTCTGATTATTTTCTTAGATACTGCTACGGTAAAGAAAACTGGAGGCTGAAGAATGTGTATTTTAAAAGTAAAGACTCCCAGAGTTTTAATGCTGGTTATTTCTACACTAAATTATGAGCAAGATTAAACTCCAGACAGTCATCTTGAGATGACTAGCCTATGAGCACAGAAACTGTAAATGAATGCGAGAGCCCCGTGTCCTGTGCCTATAATCTCAGGCACTCAGGAGGCTGAGGCAAGGACTGCTGAAGCCACGAACTTCAAGACTAGCCTGAGCAACCAACATAGCGACACTTTGTCTCAAAATAACAACACACAAAAAATAACCATGTTTTAAAATAAAATAAATAGGGGCTAAAGACACAGGTCAGCTGTAGAGCCCTTTCTCAACATTTTCGAGTCCTTGTATTCTCAATACTACAAGGGGGTTGGGAATTGAATGAGTAAAGTGAACAAAAGAAAGCAAGTCTCCTGTGCATTTCTCTCTGCTGTCTCTGTGTTTTGAGGAACCCAGGATTGTTCTCTACTCTCTATTTCCTAAGGTAGAAAGAACACAGTGATTTGTCTGCAAATGACCAACCCTCGAGGAACTCAGTGTCATGTTGCTTCCAAAACAGGATGCCTATGGTGGCTAGAAAGAAAACATGCCTGTTCACAGCAACCTGACACCCATCTACATACTTTGTGGGATTGTGTCCTCCAGGACCCCGGATAAGATTGCCGTTTCCTGACCTATGACTAGTTTTGCGAGGCATTCCCCTTCTGTTTACGTTCAATGCCTCCAGATGTTTATCTTGCAATGTTTCTTCTCTCCTAATGTGACTGTTGCAGTGGGGTGGGGTGGGGGGTCTTGGTGAGAGGACTCTTTCGTGGTCTTAGTCCACTATACCTTGGATCTTGGACATAAGGTGGTTCTTTTCTTTTTCATTTATTTATTTATTTATTTATTTATTTATTTATTTATTTATTTATTTTCGAGACAAGGTTTCTCTGTAGTTTTTGGTGCCTGTCCTGGGGGACTAGCTCTTATAGACCAGGCTGGCCTTGAACTCATGGAGATCTGCCTGCCTCTGCCTCTAGAGTGCTGGGATTAAAGGCGTGCGCCACCACCGCCCAGCAAGATGGTTCTTTTTCCTTGAAATGTAGTTGAGCATCAAAGATGGTTGCGGTTCTGGGTCCTAAGGAATGCAGTACAGGGTTCCTGTCTTTAGGGTCCTTCATCCCCTACTTGTCCTAAAGGCTCTTAAAAGCATGTTTTAGAAGCCTTTTATCCCTAACCTTGTCAAGTACCATAGCACTTAAGAGGAGAAAGCGCCCGTCTTTCCACATCCAGAACTCAAGAGTGACTGATGAAGGGGAATAGCATCACAACCTGTGAGTCATCAAGGCCTCCATTTGCTGAGCAGTGAGACTAAAGTGTCTGAATTATAATGATCCACCTTGTACAGTTTCTGTTAGACCAACTCTTTGTCATACTGATTTTGTCGTGGGACCACAGAAACAGCTATTAAAATGGATATCACTATATAAGGCGAGGGCACAGACACATGGAAAACCTTGGTGGGCGCTGAATGCCTAGGAGAAGGGGCAAACGAGTGGTAACGGCACAATGACTTAGGCACAGGCATGGCAGTTGTGCTGGCTCTAGACAGTAGTGGTTGGGTGCGGTCTCTGGGACACCCGAAAGACAAGCATTATTATGAAAGTCAGAGACCTTGACACATTTCTTTCTTTTATTTAAATTTATTTATTTGTTGAGATATGGGTCAGTCTTGCTGTGTCTCCCAGGGAAGCCTCCAGTTCAAGATCCTCTTGCCTCAGTCTCCAAAGTGTTGGGAGGACTGGCAGGTGTCACCACACCCAGAAGTTGCTCAAGCTTTTGTATGTTGTTGGTACTTATGACATCTCCAGCACGGGGCCACCAAGCCGCTTTCAACTCTGACAGGCGCTAAAACCATTACTATCCCTTTATTCAGAGAAGCATGCTGCCAGAAGGTCCAGGGTCAAAGATTCGGAGATGAAGAGATGTGGGTCAGCATTGAGGACTCTCGTCTGAGTCTTAGGGGAGCAATCCCTTTTAATGATCTGGGTACACTCAGAACTAAATACTAACTGCCTGCAAGTTGCCTTTGCCATTTGGTGGAGATGGGGGAAAGGGGCATCCTCGGACTTGACCCCCTATGGCAAACCTCTCCCTTTTCAAATGCAAATTGTCACTGTGTGTGGGTCCCTTATCCCAAGCTGCACAGTATCCCTGAATCACAGCTGCTTTGGGGTGACAGAAGCTGAAGGTCAGGCAGCTTTGAGCCTAGCAGGTCCCTGAATTCACTCTGGGCTGCTCCGTGTTAATTCCTCAGTTTCTGTTACATTAACAGAGGCCGTGGGTTGTTACCTGATAGTTCTTGGCTTGGCAAACCTCAGCAAAATCCAGATCCTTCTGTTTCTCTTTTGGTCTCCCCTTTCACTCCACTTACCCAATACCTTTTATTTATTTATTTATTTATTTTGGTTTTTCAAGACAGTTTTTCAAGACAGGGTTTCTCTGTGGTTTTGGAGCCTGTCCTGGAACTAGCTCTGTAGACCAGGCTGGTCTCGAACTCACAGAGATCCGCCTGCCTCTGCCTCCCAAGTGCTAAGATTAAAGGCGTGCGCCACCACCGCCCGGCGCCCAAAACCTTTTTCTTAGCTGACTTCAAGTCACTTCTCAAAAGGTTTAGTTGAAAAGGTGAATTTGCCCTATTGTACGTGTTATGAAGTCAAGAAAACCTGAGACAGAGGGTCATATGATGGTATTTGAGGAACCAGGACAGGAGAGGCTGGTGTGTGTGTGTGTTGTGTATATGTGAGCTGTGTGTTTTTGTGTATGGGTATGTGTATGTGTGTGTATATGTTTTGTGTGTTATATATGGTTTTTTATGTGTTTATGTGTATGTCTTTTGTATGTTCATATGTTGTATGTGTGGTGTCTGTGTATGTGTGTATGTATGTATGAATTCTCAACCTAGGTTTCAGAAACACATAAGAAAACAAAACAAAACAAAGAAGATCTAAGAGTTGCAAAGGCTAAAGCCAGAAACACACACAGACAAACACATAACAAAGCATCTTTTTTCACTGACCATTGCTACAAAGAAAATAACATGAAAACAGGAGGTGAGGTGCTCGGAGGGGAAACTACTCTAGATACGACATGCAAGAACGTCTTCTTTGCACGGAGATGCCACAGCTTACCTGGAACTGCATGGCGAGAAGGAGTCAAGCGAGGTCTTGGAAGAGTGGGGTGCAGAGGAAACCACCCAGATAAATAGGCACAAAGTGACAGGGTGTGATGCTTAAAAGGAAGGAAGTCACCGTCAGAAGGGAGGGACGAAGGGAGGGAGGAAGGGAGGGAGGGAGGGAGGGAAGGAGGGAGGGAGGGAGGGAGGGAGGGAGGGAGGGAGGGAGGGAGGGAAAGATGAGATGGGAGAAAAGGAAGGAAGGAAGAGATGAGAAGAGAGAGAAGGATGGGGTCTTGCAGAGATAAGATGTTATACAGTCAGAAGAGACTTGTAGCATCTGATTTTTAAATATTTTTATTATTATTTATTATTTTTAATCTTGTGTGTGTGTGTGTGCTGTGCAGGTGTGGGCATATGAAACAAATTTAGGTGCCTGAGGTGGCCAGAGGCACTGGATCCTCTAGGAGCTGATGTTATAGGTGGCTGTTAGCTGCCATGTGGGTGGTAAGAACCAACCCTGGGTCCTCTGGAAGAACAAGATATGCTCTTCATTGCCTCCCCATCTCTCTCCAGCCTCCTGGTTTTAGTTTAAGGAAATCTCACTAACCATTGTGTCACAGAGAAAAAGTTTAAGCATGGGGAACTGTTCAGAGATTTTCGTAACAGTCTGAATAAGTGGCCATGGAAACTTATACTGGGTGGGGAGCAGAAAGCATACAAGAGGGCAGAGTCAAAATGAACAGAGGCAGCAGAGCCAGCCAATGCCACTGAGTGGGGAAAAAGAGAAGCAAGGATGACTCTGTGCTGTGACTTCATCCGGTGCGTAAATACTGTCGCTAATGGCTGCGATGAGAAAGGTGTCATCATAGATGAGTCTGGAGGGTCGGGAGTTTTGCCTTGGGCATATTAAATTTGAGATGCCTATTAGACATACAGATGGAGAAGCCAGGAAGGCAGACAACAGGAACATCTGAGCTCAGCACAGCAGCCAGGGCTGAAGCCGTCCACTGGGAATCAGTTCTGATGGACAGTCTATTACAAGTAGACGGGCAGGGCCCAGGACTGAGTCATGCACAGACTCTTCCAGTAAGAGGTGGGCAGAGGATAAAGAGAATTGGGGGGGTGGGCAGCAGTGAGGAAGGAGCCAGAGAGAGTCCTGAGAGCCCTGATTGAGGCTGATCCTTTCAGAAAGGGTGATGTTGGCTATAGACCGAGGATGCCATGTCTGGGTCACAGACTTAGGAAGATGGGAGAACCAACATGATATGGTTCTATGGCTGTGGTCTATTGAGGAGAAGGTTGAGAAGGCACTCAGTTCCCCTCTCCCTCTACTACTGTGCCCCCTTTCTCCATGCCTGAGCACACTGGGGAGGAAACTTCCATAATGCAGAAAAGATAAAGGGTTTTGATTGGCGAGCAATAAAAAATAGGATGTTTTAAACTACAGTCTACCCAGGAGAGGTCCCAATGCCTTGGCCCCCTTTCTGCCTTCTGGTTGTCATTCCGGGGAAGTTAAAACACAGCCCCAGCACCTCCACAGAGATATGTGGTTTTTATTAGCAAGAGATAAACTTCATGTCAGCAGGGCTCTGCTTTATTCTTTACCACCCTGAGACCTGGCAAAAGTGATAATATTAGAATTACCCATGAGCACGAGATAGAGACCTCTTTTAGTTTCTACAGTAAGGAAGCAAGATTTACAAAACAAAACCTGGAAACCTCACTTAAGTATGTTATCCTATGAAAAAGTTCATTCTGAGAGTTCCCAGGATGGCTGGGGAGAATGTAGTCTATGAAACGGCCCCAAGAGCTGCTTCCTAATAAAGAGTAAAAACGGGGAGAAGAGTTTGTTTGGATTATTCTGTATCAATAAGCACAGACATTCTGAGATAGATTTCATTTTTAAATTTTTATATTTATATGTATATGTGTTTGGTGTATGTATACACATGTGTGGAGGGCAGAGGAGCATGTGCATGTATGATATGTGTGTGGTGTGTGTGTGTATACACATGTGCGGAGCGCACAGAAGAATGTGCATGCATGGATATGTGTATGGTATACACATACACACGTGGAGGGCAGAGGGAGATGTTAGGTCCTGCTCTATTCCCTTGAAATAAGGTCTCCCAATGATTCTGGACCTAAGCTAGCGACCAGCAAACCCCAGCTAGCCTCCTGTTTCTGACCCCACATTGTACTGGGATTACGGGTGGACATTTTATGTGGGTGCTGGAGATTTGAACTAAGTTCTGATGCTCGTGCAGCAAGAGCTCTTACCTCTCCAGGGCCATCTCTCGAGTCCCTAAGACAGATTTTTAAATGTGGAGACCCTTTCAGAACTTGTGGCAATACTCATCATATTAATCATATCCAGGACCCCTGAATCAAATGATGATAAATTCATCACTCCAAATAATAAACAAAAAAATTTAAGAGCAAGATTTCAGATGTTTACCAAAGCTCCTTTACTATTATGGGTAAATTCTTTAAATATATATATATATATATATATATATATATATATATATATATATATATATTTCTGAGTAGTAACATTAGGCCAGAGCCAGTCTGTCCCTCCAGAGAGACAGTCTGTACTGACTTAGAAGGAGAAAGAGGGGTGGGTGGCTGCTGGGGCTCAGGGAGTCACAGACACCCATGAGGCCAGACACTGTTACGGATACTTCAAAGTCAGGGGGACGGAACAAAAGCATCCTCCAATTTTCAAAGCACTTTGCTAATATGATCTCACAGAACATTAGAGCACGAAAGATTCTGAAGTCTGACTTTTGTCATTTTGTAAGTGAAGACTAAGATACAAGAAGTCGCAGGCGCAGATCTCCTAGGGTGTTTGTCTCTTTCCTGTTTTTTTCAGTTACACTCCTGAGAGGCCTGGTATCTCAGGACTGGGGAGGGTGTCAGTCCTGCCAATGATTTCCACAGCTCTGGGTTCTTGGGAATGGAGGTGGTGCCCTGAGTAGCCACAGGTTTGGGGCCCAGGGCATTTCCCATTAACTCGGCCAAGTCAGCCAGCCTCTGCCAATCAGAATTTGTCAGAGCTGGCTTCATAGCAGTTATTAAATGGTCTGGTGTTTCTGTAACCAAATAAATGCATTAAGAACAGGACCCTTTTCCGGCAATTCTTTCCAACATCCTGGATCTGGTCTTAGAAGCAGATAAAAGGCAATAGAAGCTCTGGCCCCGATAAAGCCAATTTATATGCACTGCAAAGCAATCTCTTTTGTCTGTCAACTCTGTTCACCCAGTCCCAACACCAAGCAGGGATCAGAAAGGCAGCAGGCTTGGCCAGTGTGCTGTTATTAGCCAGATCCAGTTTCTCCACCTCTCATCCAGTGATTTTTTTCCCCCATAGTAGAATCATTCTCCTTATCGGGTGCTTTTTGCATTTGGTTGGAACTTTTTCCCATTAATTATCATAAAATATACATATTTTTTTTTCACAGTGGTAAGGATCAAGGCCAGGACATGCACTAGGCAGGCTGCCCTACCACTGAGCTTCTCCGCTCCTAGCCCTCATAGAATCTACTTTACAATCATTTAATGCTGTGACCTTTTAAAGCATAGTTTCAGGTGCCATTAGGTAAGGGATAAAACTTTTGATATCAGAAAGATTTTTAAAAAAAAAAATTCTAATGCTAATTATAATAAAAACAAAAGCTAACTAAGCAATCCTTATTAAATTCCAATAATGGCCTGGGTTATTCTACACTGCCTTACTAAATGCTAGAACTAAGCCAGGTACATTCTTCTTCTTTTACAGATGAGGAAATAGTCTTCAAAAGCTGAAACCACTTGCCCAGCTTCCCACCAACCCACCACGCGGCCCTGCAATTTCTTCAGATATACTAACCCAAACCAAGAGAAACGGAGAAGCTCAATTCATTCTTGGTTTATCTACATTATTCTCCCTTCAAAAATATTTATTTTATTTTGAATTATGTGGATGCGGTGGGTGGTTAAGTGCACATCAGTGCGGGAGCCCAGGGGGGTCTGAAGAGTCCATTGGGTTTCCTGGACTTGGAACTATAGGCAGTTGTGAGTTGCCTGACATGGGTACTAGGAGCCAAACCCATATCCTCCAGGAGAGTCTTCTCCGACAACCTGAGGAATTAAAATCTTTCTTTTCTGACCTTAAAGAACAAGATTCAAGAGCGGCCCTGTCGTATAACCAAAGGACTGTGCATCCCATCACAGAGATATTGGGTCATCCATATCCATTGCTGCGTTATTCACAATAACCAGAGCATGGAAACGTCCTGAATACCCATCATCTGACAAATGGACACGAAAATGTCGTATGTTTATACAATGGCATACTATTCAAGTATTAAGAAAAATGAAATTCTTAGATAATAGATGGAGCTGGAAACCGTCATTCTAAGTGAGATAACTCAGACGCAAAAAGTCAAATGTCACATGTTTTTTCATATATGGATGTTAGCTTGGAGCCCTTAGATAGGTGTGTTTCATTTGGAAAACCTATAGAGGTCAGCAAAGTGGTAAATGGTGTGATATGAGGACCATTCCATGGGACAGGAAGAGTTAAATGGGGCAGAGTAGAGGAGGATGCATAGGGAGGGATAACTGACTTTAAAAATGTTTTGAAAAAGTCATATAGAAATTTAATACTGTAAAAACTCCCTAAATATATATCAATATACATTTATAAAAGAACTTAAATGGAATTACCCTATAGCAGGGACAATGCCCCTACTACATTGACGAGCAAGTAAAACTCCCACTGCTAAGAATGGGCTACCTTTTCTGGAGCTGTTGACTAGTAGACCCCAAAGACTGAAACCTAACTATTGTCATCACTCTTAGTCAATCTCTAGAACATGCCACTAAGACCCCTCTGCTGAAGATTACACACATTTGAGCCACAGAACATGGAGAAATAAAGCTGGAGCTACCCTTGAAGTTTCATCTCCATTGGCTAGCTTTCATAGCGCTGGAAGGAGCTATGAGCACCACCACAGGAGAACTGTATGTCAGTCGTAGCTAGCTCTGGACTCTGGGAGCCTCAGTAATGTCTGGCCTGACAAGACAGCCCTATGGGCACAATAATGGTATAGATGCTATGGAAGGAACCAACCCCTTTCTGATTATACTTAAAGATCTTTAAGATGGAACCCATACCTGAAAGAAGCACTGGGGCCAAGAGTCTGGGAATAGACAGGTCACAGATCCTAGAAGGCTACAACTGTCACTCTGCTAAATGGACATAGTAATAAAATGACATCGGATGACTTATCTCTGTACCCCTAGGTGAGGGCATCTCTAAACCCTCATCAGAGACCCACAGCTGATCAAGGTACAGAGAAGAAGAGGCTGTGGCATGCCCAATTCTAAATGGGGCCTCTATAGCACCCTCTCCCCAAGGCTCAGGGATGGTCATGGAAGAGGGCACAGAAAGACAAGACGGTAAGAGCCAGAGGCAGTGAACGTCTATAACCAAACAGTGTTTGCAGACACTGCAGGGGAGTTGCACATATGAACTCACAGCAGTTGTCACAGCCCGCAAAAGGGCTACATAAACTCAACCCAGACAAAATCCCAGCACGGAGCAGGGAGGGGAGCTCGAAGTTCTGCTCTTAGCAGAGGAGCTATTGGTATCTGATGGCTGCCAGGAGAGGAAAGTCAGTTTTCTGTAAGGGTGTGGCTCCTGGTAGGGCCACCTGACTCCAGAAATACTTGGGCAATACAAATTAGATTTGACAAACTTGAGAAACAAAAAGACACAAAGTTGAATGGGTAAGGTGGTGGGACTAGATTTAGGAGGAGTTCAGGGGTGAAAGTGATAAATTTAATGTATTGTATAAAATTCTCAAAGAATTAATAATAATGTTACTCTTAAAAAGGATAGCTCAATGTGCCTCTAGTCATGCATGTATGAAAATATGTTATAAGAATCTAAACCTGAGGGGCTGGAGAGATGGCTCAGAGGTTAAGAGCTCTGGTTGCTCTTCCAGAGGTCCTGAGTTCAATTCCCAGCAACCACATGGTGGCTCACAACCATCTGTACTGAGATCTGGCTCCCTCCTCTGGCATGTGGGCATACATCAAGGCAGAATGTTGTATACATAATAAATAAAAAAAAAAAAATTAAAAGAATCTAAACCTGAAAAAAAGAACACAGTAGGGAGGGGACACATGTCTAAGTGTGTTCCTTTCACACTATATATACATACATGCCTATGGTAATGTTAATGCATTTGGCCCCATAATCTCATAGAGATGACCATATTAGGAGGTGTGACTTTGTTGAGTTCCCACAGCCTTTTGGAGGAAGTGCGTCACTGTGGGGGTGGGCCTTGAGGTTTCCTATGCTCAGGATACCACCCAGTGTCCTGGTGCCTACAAGATGTAGGACTCTCAGCTACTACGCCAGCACCAAATGTCTGCCTGCACGCCACCATGTTTCCTGCCATGATGATAATGGACTGAACCTCTGAACCTGTAAGCAAGCCACTCCAATTGAATGCTTTCTTTATAAGAGTTGCCATGATTATGAAGTCTTCACAGTAATGGAAATCCTAACTAAGACAATGGCTCAACCGATCTACCCTAGCTTTTTAGCTGTAGATTGTTAGGAATTGGTATAGTGCACACATATTACATAAACAGGTACATACATAAATGCCTTTATATTAGTGAAATTTTCTTGACTTGATTTGTATTTATTTATAGTCTCATTTTTTAGGTGGCACACAAGAGATACATGGAATCAGAAACAAGATTAAACAATTATTCCATATAATCTATATATTCCCTCCTGTGTTGCTCTTGTATATAAAGCACTCTCACATAAAATGTTATATTTTTTA
Organism: Chionomys nivalis; assembly: GCF_950005125.1. Taxonomy (NCBI): domain Eukaryota; kingdom Metazoa; phylum Chordata; class Mammalia; order Rodentia; family Cricetidae; genus Chionomys; species Chionomys nivalis. Next base: position 143,017,535 of record NC_080086.1, read on the forward strand.
TAAACTATTAACTTCTCTTATTGCTCATTAAGGAAAATAGAAAATATTTCTATAGACAGAAACTTAGCAACTCAAATTGAGGTGAGTGATTTATTTAAAAAGAGACCTTAAAATTAGCCACTAAGAGACAGTGAACTCTAATACGCATGTTCCTGATTTTGAACTTGCTGTTCACATTCTGTTGCTGTTTTATTCTTTTTGAGACAGGCTCTCACTCTATCCCAGACTGACCTGGATCTACTATGTAGCTCAGGGTGGCACTGAATTCATGGTGTTCCCCTGCCTCAGCCTCTTGTTTACTGGTTTTAAAAGCATTTACTTCGTCTCACCTAGGTCAGAGAATACTCTGAGAATGTTCAAGAAGGATAACAACGGCAGAAGAACTGTTTAAGAAAGAGGGCATGAAGCCCCGGCTAGCCAGTTTCCCAGGCTGTACCTGGTATGTATCTGCATCCAGATATACCCTTGGCCTGAGCTGGCAGCCCCATCTCCATGATGCACCGGGGCAAAAGTGGCTACAGCAGTAGGTGGAATTCCAGGAACAGGGATCCTGACACAGGAAACACACAACAAACGTTTCAGTTGGATGAGCTTGACTTGTAGCCCAGCCAAACTGTCCACCACTGCCCCTGACAGAAGCTCATGGTTGTGTATTGTTCTTGCTTTCAGCTTTGAATTAATTTCTGATATTCAGAAGAGTTGCAAAGAGAGAGCATAGCCTTCCTGTGTGCTCGCCCTCCTGAGCTTCCCCAAAGCTAGTACTTCATAGGATGCTGCTCATTTACCAAAACAGAAATTAACATGGAGATATACCAGGATGCTATGAATTAAAGTACAGGCTTGATTTGCACTGAATATTTTTTTCTCAAGAATTTCTTTTCTTTTCCAGGAACCAGCCCAGGATACAAACATAATGGAGTATTAATCATTTTATTTTCTTGCTCAAAAACAAGCTCTCATTGCTAACCAAAACAAATGCTGTTCCATTTTTTTGGTCATATCTTGTATTTTTAGTGTTGTCTGTGACTATCCACTAACACATAGGCTAAAACGTCTGGGTAAGCCAAACTGGACATGCGTCATTCTCTCAATCCAGTCTGACCTTTCCCACATCCACACTTCTGTGGCTGCCTCAACTTGAAACACCTCCCACAACTCTGCAGAGTCCCAGCCCATTTCTAGGACTTGTAGCTGACGTTCCTATTTCCAAGAAGCATTCCTGGTTCCTCTGAGGTGGGAACTTTCTCACGAAGAGTCTCTGCCTATCCCCCACAGAAGACTGAACCTTCATGCCGTCAGAGAAGAGCAAAACGCCAGGCCTGGGCAATGGTGGGCAAGAAGATGGATGGCACGCATGTCCCTGATGATAGGTGTGGTGGGGAATTTAAAAAACATCTCTTTACAAACAGAACAAATTCTTCTATATAACAGAAAGGCTATTTTTCACACCATTGCATTATTTTTCTTTTCGCTCATCCACTTTTAAAAAACACCATTTAATGGGACCCCTGTAGAGAATGGCCCATGCCCCAAATGGCGCATTCTTGGAGATATATTCACATTCCTGAGTAAGACACAAGTAGACCTAGTGCATTTCATCTGTAGAAGAACCTGTAGATACAAGTCGCTGCCACAGCAACAGCTGCTTACTCTTTATTGTAAAACTCAAATATTTTACATCTTTAAGAAGGGTACCTTCAAAACAGCAGTCAACGCCAATGCTCACCCACAGTCTCCGCAACTGGCCAACACACACTCCAAGGGAGCTATCCCTGACCACTGTCACTGGAGTGGGCACCCTCACAGTGAGCCTGAACAGTCTCACCCAGGGACAGCAGATTAGAACCTCGGTAGGCACCTGCCTTCAAAACTTATTCAGAGCAGATTATTCAGGGCTAATAAGAGCTTCTGTTATAATTCCAAGAGCCCAGCTTTCCTCCTTACAACGAAAGTTCTCAAATCTTAACATTAAGACCTTATTTGATCCCAGTAAAATTTGGGGCATGCTGGCTCTGCTATAGTGACTAGAGGGATTTGGCCCACAAAGGGTTACCTTCCTCTTGTGTCTATGGCTCTCCTCCCCTTCCATTTTCCTCCCTTCAGCTAACCCCACCCTGACTTCTTTTTGGTATTAATTTTTTTTTAAAGCAAACGAGCTTTGGCCAGATTCTCAAAACCCTGCATCTATGAGTGTGAAAGACCCATTCATCAGAAAAGAGAATCATTTGGGACCGACTCAAGGCAGGGGATCCCTGCTATTGTCATTGATGCTTATGGTTCTTCTTCAGAGGTCTTCATAAGAATGAAGTCCTAGCCCAACCCAGTGCAATTTCTGAGAGCTGAGCCCAAGGTGGTATGACCACCAGCCATACTAGTCACTGGGGATATTGAGTCATGTCCATTTATGAGGGGTGGGCGCCGAACATGAAATGTCCCCAAGGTGTTGGCTCATGGGTGCTGCAGCCGAGACTGAGCGTAGCAGCTCCTTTTCTGATGCTAGGTTTGACACTCAAGTGTCCCCTGCAAGGACACCTGGTCTTTATTTATTACCTAAACTCCCCGCCATCACCTCTTGGAACTCATCAACCACAAATTCCCCAAAGAATGTTTGCTGTTTTATTACACTCTGAGATGAGACGGCAGCAAAGAACAGAACTATTTCCTAGTTCCTGCTTTCCCTTAGGAAGCTCGATCTTCATAGGTAGGATGATCTTTGTGTGGGATTGTATCCTTATGTGTACGAAATGCTCTTTGTCTAATCTTTCTCTACATCCCAGTGTATAAATTAACCCCCAAATGAAGCCATTCTTACATGCAGGAGTTACTACCAGATAGCTCAGCAGCACTTTTCAGGCAGACTTTGTAAAAATAAACGAAATAATTATTTATGCTTTCAACTGCTGTTTGTCAGGACTTATCAATTCAAGCCCCCACTCCCACCACATCTTAGCTAAATTTATTTCTCAGCAAAAGAGGGGAAAAAAATAAGTCTTGCTTCTCTGCCCCTTTTTCTGTATAAATCCCTAAATATATTTTTTAAAGTTTCATTTAAACTGGGGCATTTGGTAAGTTGATAGTTATAGCATGCTCACAGCTGTGGGAAAACTGACATAAAAAATAACCAGCTCAGAAAAAATGGCCCATGAACAACATCTTTGAGTTTTTATGTTTTATTAGCAATTTGGACTCATTACTGTTTGGGGGAGGAAGGAAGGGAGGGAGATGTTTCTGCAAGTTGTTTCTCTAATGCATTAAGCAGAGTTTTCCAACCAAGTTTCATCCAGCTCTGCCCGGCCCCTGTAGCGGACTGAGAGGATCTAGGCAGTGCTGAACACGGGCCCTGCTCTTCCTCCCCAAAAGTTCTCCCCCACCCATTTCCCTTCCCCCAAACCCACTCTCCATTAGCAGAGGTCAAACGAGGCATTATACGAAGCTTCCATAGGAAAATGAAATAACCTTCTTGTCTCAACTCTGCATGCCCTCTGATCTTTCCCAGGTTTTGTTCTTTTCTTAGGCTTTTTTTGGGTGAAGCCAGGATTACCAATTGGCTCACAACTACTCCATTGTCACCAAGGCTTTGAACTGTCATGACCAGACAGAGCCTGAGGTCATAGACTTCTCTGAAGCAGTACTTAGTCAGGCTTTTCTTCCTTCAGAACCTTCATTATCTGTACCTTTCTGTGGCTTAGTGGGAGAGCATGCTGTCTCTAAAATTCTCTTTTCTTCCTGGCATTGTTCTGCCACAGTCAGCTCCCACGCCCACCGGCAAGTGGTGTGCACTTTGTTAAGGACAGGCCTTAATGAATGGTAGCCAGGTCCTGGTCTTATTTTCTTGTCTCCCTTTGCTGTATCTTTGGAAGGTAAAAACCACATCTGCAAGCAGTAGGAGCCCTCTATGGCCTAGCTCAGGAAGATAATCCATCACCAGGCTTGAGAAAATGCTAACGGAATAGAAATCATTACCGCCGTTGCTACTCTTCCCTGGGAACATAGGGACTACAGAGGAAAACGAGCAGACCCAAGACTCAGCAGAAGGAAACAGGGAGATGCATCTTACTCAAGCCCTCAGCCTTGGAAGAGAAGGGAAGGAACGAGCACAGGGAGACCAGAACTGGAGGCATTTCCACTTTTCATAAACAAGTACCTACAAGGAATTGAAACTGAAAAGATACAAAATCTGAACATCCTCAAGATTACACAAAAGGCTGAATGAGCTCAATGTACCTTGGTTTGGCGCAGAAATGGGACATGAGAATATAAACTCAGCCTCTAGGTTCAGCTTCTTTTTCTCTATTTTTCTTGACTAAGCTGAGATGCAAAGAAAGAAATGACGTCTCTTGAACACCAGTGAAAATGGTTGAAAACCAGCTTAACGGTTTTTTAGGAGGATTCCTCTCAGTTCCGGAGAGCCAGTAGCAGCCAGATGTATCCCTGAGCCCTCCTGGTACCTGTGAGGCAGATTCTTGGCGAAAATGGGGTCGAGGAGTCTGTAATTGTTTCCTAGGTCATTCTTTGTGCGATATTTGAGGACGTTTGTAAATAATCTTCCCCCAAAGAATGTAGCCTATATTTAAGAAGGAATATAATAATATTCCTTATTATTATATTACTTAAGGAAGTAATAATATAAAATATAGCCCGGGAAACAGGAAAATAGCAGTAGTGCCAAAGAACATTCAAGAATAAAAGAGAAAGTGTAGAAGAGCCTATTTGGTCTAAGCAAACTGGAGAAGCGCACAGAACATGTGCACGCAGGAACGCAAACACAGACAAAAAGGAATTCATCTGTCCATCTTCCTATCATGGATTAAGATTAGAAAACACTGAAGAAAAACAAATGCAAAATGATTTGGAAGGAGAAATCCCAGGGCTGCAGGAAAGAGAACTTTTCTGTTTCTGAGGCTTCAAAGTTTCACTGATCACAATGAAAATGGAGTCTTCCCCAGAGCTTATGCTCCCCACCCCTTGCCCCCAGCCCTCCCCACCCCTTGCCCCCAGCCCTCCCCACCCCTTGCCCCCAGCCCACGCCCACACAGGAGGGGCTGGCTGCTCCTCTAGGCAACATCTTGCTCAGTCTGTTGACCCACATAAGAAGGAGGTGTAAGTGCAAGGGGGGAGTCTCCCATCTTTCCACTCTACCAATAACGCTCCCAAGCTTCTTTCTCCCCAGCAGTCGGTGAGTACCAAACCGTAAGCATGAGAGTCCAGCAGAAGGTGTAAGATGGAACTCATCAAGCAAAGGCTTTCTTGCTCCTCCATGATCCTTCCTGAGAGGCGCTGAGCCAACCCCTGTCCATCTAGGCAAGGGCTTCAGAGAAACTCGCTCACACCACCCTGTCCTCTACCATCCTAGCATCCCAGGCCATCTCTGAGGGCGGTGTAGGATGAGGGGGTGGGATGGCCGGCGGAGTGGAGGAGGGCTAGTACTTAAATCAAGCTTTGGGGAGAGAGCTGACAAGCCGGCTTGTATGGTCTGGCCCCCCTAAAAGACTTACTGTGGAGAGCGAAAATCAACAGCTTTGGACTGAACAGGTCTGAGCTGGCCAAGTTTAACCACTGCCATTTCCTGCCCAGGCGAGCATGAGTGCTCTTAACCCACACCAGGTTTGGAACTCCAGGAGGTGGCATAAAATCCCGAGCTGCGGTGAAGCCACCTGGTGAGGGCACTTACCATGAGAGCTTTAAGGTACTCTGAAGTCCCTGTCTCTAAAAGTCCAGACATCTTCAATATCGTGTCCAAACTGCTTTAGGGGTTGTTTTGCCTTGTTTTCCCCCTCACCTTTTAAATAAAGGATAGTGGTCAACCAGGAGCAGTAAGGTACCACGCCAATTCCTTTGGTTGGGAAAGTAATAACCTGGCTGTCTTTTATCTGCTCCCTTTGCCCCTTGTAACTTTTCAGGGTTCTCTGGATGTCTGAGTCTAGGCAGTTGAAGAATGGCATATTGTCCTGCTGTTCCTTTGGGGACAGCTACCTTGTCCCTGGGTGTTTGGCATGCACGGACCTAGTACGAAACGCACTTATAGGAAATGGGTCCAAACAAAAGAACTGTGCTTCCCTTTGACACGATGTTGCTGCCCCAGAACAGAGTGTCCATTTCCTTCACAGCTGGCCTGCTCGCCTACTGCGGCAGGAAGAACTCTTGTCATTTATGATGTTTACAATTTGTGTGCGGCTTTCATAGTAAATCCTTGCTATCTTCCCCTTCAAAATAATACATTTCAAACTTTTCATACAGGCAGCAAATGAATGGGAAACCTTCTAGAAAGCCAGACCCTAAAACAAAACAAAAACAAACAAAAAGCCAACTGTCACTATCTTAGAAGTAAAATTCAGAAAATATCAGAGCTTGCCTGGATTCTGTGACTGTGTTTCAATAAAGACAGGGAATTTTATTTATGGAGCTTAGTTTCTAAGCCTGGGAAATAATGTGATGCCAATCAGTATGCAAATAACCCAGAGTAAACACGAAACATTGCAAATATGATGGTTTTATGCAGAAAGTGGCAGGGGCAGGGTGGGGGTAGGAGCTCATGGTATCCCTTAGGACATGTTCATATTGAGACTGGGATCCATGCAAGTCAGAGGGTATGGAGGCTTGGTAGGAGGGAGAAAGAAAGACAGCAAAAGAGAACATTCGCAGGGAAATCTTTATTCCCACTTACTACTTAAGTTCAAGAAACCTGAGCAGCAGGCAAGAATGAGGAGAGAAGCCCTAGAGTCCTTGTGTGCTCTGCGGTATGGGATCATGCTGGGCTGAGCTGGATGCTGGGCTGAGCTGGGTGCTGGGCTGAGCTGGGTGCTGGGCTGAGCTGGGTGCTGGGCTGAGCTGGATGCTAAGGCCTATGGGAGTGGGATGAGGAGGATGTGTGAGCACCAGCCTGTGAACTAGGCTTTGGATGTCAGGGAAAACAACTCCACGTGTAGAAAGTGGTGGGATCCTTTAACTAATAGCCACATTTTCATCTGTCTCCTACCCGCCCACTCCTGGGAAAGAAGTTTGGTGATTGCTTAGTGAATGGATGCTGGGGAAGTATTCAGGACAGTGAATTCAAGGCCAGCCTGGGCTACATAATGAGACTGGTCCAAAAAACAAGAGGGAGTGGGGAAGAAGAGGAAGGGAAAGGGAAGAAGGAAAAAAGCAAGGGGAAGGGAGGGAGGGAGGGAGGGAGGGAGGGAGGGAGGGAGGGAGGGAGGGAGGGAGGCAGGCAGTAGGTACCAGGAAATGGCAGAGCCAGATAGGAGGCTGACATAGTTGGAATGTTCAAGGTCTGAAAACAACGAAGATCATTGAAGGCAAGCTTTCTGGAGATGGAAAATGGGGTTAGTAAACTGAGGCTGAACTGTAAAAGCCTTGAAGACCATTCCAGCACTTCCCAGAGTAGACTACAGGGAAGGTTGACTTAAGACTATCCCATAGGACATTAAAATAAGAACAAGAATGGCAAGATGAAGAGAGAGGAGGAAGGAGAGAAAAAGGAAGATAATTCTAGATGCAAGTAAAGTAAAGAAGTACGTTCAACACAGTTACCCATGCTGTCCTCCCTCCCTCCCTTCCTTTCTTCTTTCCTTTCTTCATTATTTTTCTTTCTTTCTAAATAAGTAACTGTTTATTTCCATATCAGTGTGGACAATGCTGGGTGATAGAATTTATTCCTGCTGGTAATTTTTTCAGTTACTTGAACAATTATTTACAATCTACTTCCCTAAGTAGATTGTGAACTCCAAGAGGGCCCATTGTTTGGTGCACACATCTCTGGATAGCAGAACGCCTATGCGTTTTGAGTACCTAAGCAATATGCCATAGGTACTAAAGAAAATGGTTTTATGAATGAATGACCGTGTGACTGGGGAAGAATTCAAGGTTTAAAACAGCTGTCTCGGTGTTTCCAAAGGCCATTGTTCTTGGTTTTCTAGAAAATAATGCTGCCGATTCCCAAGAAATTTGGGGTTATTCGGAATCCTATTTTTTCATTGATAACCTGTAATCTTGTTTTCTTTTTCTAGATGCTTACAGAATGTTGTCTTTCTTTCTACAGATAAATTATAAGTAGTAGCCAAACCATTGTATGTACAGCATCTTCTTGGTATTATTGTTGGGACTAAAATATTATTTACACTGGAGAAGAGAGGTGCCAATAGTCTCAACTAATTTGAATACAGTTCTCTAGGGGATTTTTGACTCAAGGCCACACCCCACTTTCAGAACACTGAGGTTTTGAGTATGACAAGAGGGAGGTGGGCAAGCTTCCATTTGTGACTTGGGCAACAATTTCCTATATGTTTTCTCATTTGCTATAATTTATCTTCTAGAATCTAGTCTCAAAATTTCAGATCTAGTAATGATACTCAGTGCTATTTCCCAATGCGCGCGCGCGCGCACACACACACACACGTACACTTGTCTCTGCCTTTACTTCCAGGGGAACCAAAGAGAGGAGCCTGACATATGAGCTTATATTTGTACTTCATTCTTATATTTTAAACTCATCATTCATTAGAAGTATATAAATCATGCCAGGCAGTGGTGGCGCTTGCCTTTAATCCCAGTACATGGGAGGGAAGAGTCAGGCGGATCTCTGTGAGTTCAAGGCCTGCCTGATCTACACAAGAGGTAGTTCCAGAACAGGCTCCAAAGTGGCAGAGAAACCCTGGCTTGAAAAACCAAAAGAAAAAAGAAAAAAAATATATAACAATCATGCTGAATTTCATTTAGCCTAATGCAATTCACATAGAAACTATTTCTTGTGCGTTTAAATTAGGTCGTTTAAAACTAAAAATAATTGCAAAATATGTGGTCATAAAATATTGTGTGTTTATAAAACTCAGTTTCTAGCTCCTTCTGCCAAACTGTGCCGTGAGGATTAACAACAAAATGTTGCTTAGGGACTTTGGGTTCCCTGCATGCAAGTCCTGCAGCCCTGACTCCCTGAGAGGACCCTAGAGGAGTTCCTGAGCCTGGCGGAGGAAGGATGCTTTGCACCTAACATCTGCCATTTTCGCATTGGTGGACAGAATGAGCGCTCTGCTGTGTTGCTGGAAGTCTGATTTGTTCTCCTTTGCTTAAAACACACAACATCCTATCAGGCATGTAGCCCCAACACCATTCCCATCTTCGGAAGAGCCACAGGAACCAGTTCCAGCTGCAGAGGGGGAGTTTCCAGACTTCGGTAATTGCCTGCAAAGGCTTTACTCAGGCGTGCCTAATAAACAGGAAAATCCCATCCGCCCAGTCCTCTTTCTCGAGTAGGTTGTTTAAAACATCGATTCTCATCCGCGGCCGTGAAAGGGGTGAGTCAGTAGGGTCAGGGCTCTGCGGCCAAAGCGCAAACAAACCGTTTGTTCTCCTTTTGCAGATCTCTCCGCATGAGGACCTGTGATAAATCTTGACACATGTATCATCTTTAGAGCAAAGATTTAAAGATGGGAGGCCTGGCCAATAAAAAAAAAGAGCTGATGGAAAACGCATCGGCGAACTGGAAGCTCGCTCAGCTCCATGCCACTTCCCCTCAACAGGAGGCGTCTGTACTCCTCACGGGGTTTCGACAGTTGGGTTGCAGCTGTCAGCCCTTTGTTGATCCCCCCTCCCCAAAATGGAGACTCAACATGGCCTTCCGGTCACCCCTGGCTTTAATCAGCTCAGAGTCTGAGAACACCAGGCTGTGTCCTCCTGGGACAGCCGCTCAGCCAGCCCTGGGTAAGCTGTCTATTTGATAGTGTCGCTCGTGTTTCTGGAACCTGAGTGCATACGTGCATTGTTCCCGGATGCCTGGGCTCCTGCAGCAGCTGCAAGGACCGGCTTCTCTCGCAAGGAAGATACCGGTGGCGTTTACATCCCTCCAATGTATAAGTATCTCCCGCCTGCCTGAAACTCCAAATAGAGTCAACCTAACAGAGCCTTTGAAATAAAGCAAACACACTAGTCAGTTCAGAGGCACATCCCAATTGTGTTTCTTTCTGGTTCCAGGCTGTTGGTCATAAAATGAATAGAATTAGTTTTACTTCTTGACTTTGAAAATTTCTACCTCTGTCTCTGAAAAACAAAAGCCTGGTTCATACACAGGAGAAATAGTTAAAACCAACCAACCAACAAACAAAAACATCATTTGTCTGGTGTTAGATTTCCTCAAGTTCAGCCATTTTCTCCCATTAGTGCATTTATTTATAGCACGTGCTGTGCATTAAAAACAATGTTTGGTGGAGGAAATAGCTCCGTGAGTAAAGGGCTCAGTGTGTGAAGTCTGAGGATCCATGTTCAGATCCCAGGCACCCGTGTAACATCTGGCAGTGGAGTGTGTTGAGAACCTCAGAGTTGCTGGTACAGAGGCAGGCAGGTCCCAGGGACTTGGTGGCCAGTCAGTCTAGGCCGAAGGCAAGATCTAGGTTCCATGAGAGGAGGGCCTGTCTCCGAAACTAAGGTAGACAACAATGGACGGAGACGCTCAGTTTGACTTCTAGGCGTCACATACGCCTGGGTGGGTGCATGCGCCCTCATACCAAACCCCAACATAATTTTAAAAAAAATGGGAAAAGGGTGCAGAGTAAATGATATGCAGTCACAAACGCACTGTTTGAGAGGAGTAGCCCGGGACTGACTCCGTGTCTATCTGTCCTTCCCCTGGCAAGCAGTTAAGAAATGGGAATTTCATCCCCTCATTTTTTATTTCTTTCAGTCAGGGCTGTCTGTGTGGAAAGGGATTTGAACTTGCAGAACACAGTAAGGAGAATGCTCCAGATCATATCCATGTGTAGGTTTGTGGCTCTATGCTAATGCACAGAGCTGGCATGCACCTAAGCAGCTGCATTAAGGGCCGGCTGATTGGTTTTTGTACCTTACAAAGAAGACAGGATGACAAGAAGCTTTGGAGCAACCTCACCGAGCAGGGTGGTAGTGGTGGGGGCAGTGATAATGAGGAGGAGAATTGCAGAGACAGGGGGACAACAGGGATCAGTGCAGTTTCAATGCCACTGCTGAGAGTTGTCACCGTGGGCCCTGGCTTGGACTTCAAATCCCTCCTGACACATTTTGAAACCCATTGTCTAGAGACATCGTCTTTGAAAGTTTGAACTTGTCACTTGCTTCTCCAATCTATACCATGAGAACATTCCCACCATGGTATCTACCACACACCTAGCCTCTTTATGCACTCGGCAGGTGTGAGCAACGGGCTCGGTGCCGTACAGATGGCTACACGTGTTTTCAGAAGGGATTATGCATGTCTAGGATCCGGTCTGCACAGAAAAGTATTCCATCATTGAAATGCTCTCTCTTGAAGAGCCCTTTCCCCTTGTTCTCACTCCTTCACAATGATCTTGTGTGCATTCTTGAGTTGGCTACTGTCATTTATTTATTTTTTTTTTTTCAGAACAAAGCAGACAGACGTAGAGCACAGGTCAGCGCATGGCATTGCTGTAACTGGGAGAAGCACTTTGTAAAAAATTGCCCCGGAATAAGTGTGAATCCCTTGCTAAGGGAAAGCGCTGCTGGGCAGCGGCTCATGCCCCCCACCCCAGGTCAACTACTCCTTGGCTTCTTCTTGCAGGTGGAAAAGGTGGTGAGCCACTCCTTTGAGAATTGAGGTGCAGATTCAACACTGTACTCAACTAGTCTTGTTGGGATACTGCTTCCCTGTTTTACTCTTTGGATTCAGGCCATGGCAATGTATCCACCAAGCTTCTGGGAAAATCATCTGATTGATACTAGAAATGGTTCAGGGGCAAGAATGAGTTACAGTGGAATGAGAGTGGTGGACTTTGGGGTGTTAAGAAAGCCCCATGTGGCAATATTGCATGAGGCTAAATGGCATATTACCTTGTTGACTCCGGAAATGATTAATTACATGCTCACGACACTCTTTAATGTTTTAAAAAATAAGTATAATGATGAATAATGGACTTAAGATTCAATAGGAATCACTTCGTGCCTGGTACTGTAAACCTAGCCAACCACCTTGTGCTGGTGAGGTCATGGGCCCTAGAAGAGAACCTATTACCTCCACTTTTCTGCGTTCTAAATACTTATCCTCATACCCATGGATGAGTGTAGCTCTCGCCCCTGTGCTTTCCAGCATGGGGATCACTACAGGAAGTCACAGCTGGTCAAACTGCAATGAGAAACTGACAACAAAAAACAACTGTGCCCACCCTTAGCCAATAGATCTACAAGACAGCTCCTAATCCAAGGCTAAGGGAACATTGCAGAAGAGAGGGCGGAAAGAGTCTAGGAGTCAGAAGACAAGACATCGGCTGCAAGACAGTATCTTCTACACATCACAGGGAAGCTGCATGCAGGAAAACTCAGTCAAAGGGTTGCCTACACCAGACCTGCACAATGGCAAGAGTAGATCAGTAGACGGTTGAGATCTCACAAGGCCCCACCCCTTGATAAACAGCTGCAGGATATTAATGATTGCTGGGAAAGCATCGGGGATAGGCCCTATAATTGATGTCCCAATATCAGATGGTCTACCCTAAATACATATGCAACACTATGGACCCAGAAGGCTGCATTTATAATGTGTGTGAGTGTGTGCGTGTGCGTGTGTATACAATACTAGTTAAAGAAAAAGAGGTGGAAAGACCTAAATAATAATAAATGTATCCATTAAAAAGAACAGAGTGATTATCTCAACAAATTTTCTCTTGCCTTGCCCTCTTCAACATTTTTGATTGTTTCTATTTTTAGCTGAAAAATAATACAAAATATAACTTATGTTCAGTTAGAGCTGTGTTTTTGTTGATAATGCCTTTTTGGATATTTTTGTGAATAACTATTATATTTCTATGTGCCCATCCCACAAAGGGATACAGTGGGCTGAATTTTAGATAAATACCAGAATGTACTTCTATAGATTCCCTTTCATTTATAGAAAATTAATGAGCTAAGCTTCTGATGTTAAAAATGTTTTTAGAATATGCTAAGACATTGTTGGCTTTGCTAGGGCTCATTTGGAGACCAGCTGTTACTTCTTTTATGGTTTTTTTTTTTTTTTGCACAAAACTGGGTGGCTGAGGACATCTAGAGCTCCCCAAACTATACTGATATACTGAGTACAGAACAAAGATCAAAACCGAGAATGTCTACGGACTCAGCTCTGAATGTGAAAACAACGGAAACCACACACATCACAATTGGCATAGACTCTTTAGTTTTTTTTTTTTTTGCTTTGGAGCCTGACCTAGAACTAGCTCTTGTAGACCAGGCTGGAATTGAACTCACAGAGATCCACCTGCTTCTGCCTCCCTAGTGCTAGGATTAAAGGCGTGCACCACCACCATCTGACTCCCCAGAATAAAGTGGCTAACTAGACCAGACCTGTTGACAAGCTGTGGGTTCAACTGAGAGAATTTACCTCAATGAATAAGGTGAAGAGCTATCATGGAAGACGCCTGACATCAGCCATGGGGCGCCATATGTGCGTACACACACATGTGTGTGTGCATACATGTGCATATGCATGCATGTGTATATATATATATACACACAAAAAAAGAGAAAAATAATAAAATTCACCTTCTCGATCATTTTAAATGTTCAAATTAACCAAAATTGTTTCAACTTCTTTTTACTGAGAGCCTTTTTTTTGTTGTTATAACTTTTCAGACAGGCAAAATATTTAAAGAGTAACACAGTAAAACCTTTCATGGCTACATGAAACAAAACCAGGTTCCAAGCAAGAACCTCTCTCACTTTTCCTCTGTGACAACTCCCATCATCATGCTAGGTGTTTCTACTGTAGTGAGCAAACCACGGTGACCGTCTAGTTCAAGATGGCACCACTTCGGAACTGTCTCTTCTCTCCAAATCACTCCTAGCCCCAAGTCCACAAAGTACACACTGAGGCACAACAAAGGAAAAGGAGCTGTCCGGATCATAGGATGCCTCGTTTGCAGGGTAATGGGGAGAGCTCTCACCTATGACTACTTCTAGCCTGCAAGGCTGCTGTGCGCTGGCCCTTCATAATATATTTATAAGCACTCCACAATATGTACTAAATCACTGAGTATTGATTTAAACAATGCCATTTGCAAGCCCCAAAGTGCCACACTATATCACACACATAAAGGAGCTGAATCTCTCTGTCAGGCACTGACAGGCAGAAGAGGCCCAGTTAGGGGTCTTAGTTAGTCAGGTGGTATCGGCAAAATGCAAAAAACGAGTTGTGTGGGTGCATTAAGGCCTTGGCTAATTGCATGGGGGCTATGTGTGATAGGAGGTCTTAGGTTTTTAACAGGCAGCCAGAGAAACGGTCTTTGATTTGTGTAAATCAGTGTTCTCGTTAGAGGGATGTTGTGTCTGTAATTTCACAACTATCAGGCCACTGGGAACCAAAGATGGTTTCAATGCAGCGAAGGCAAGCAAATGAGAAAAGCCACAAGCTTCGGCTGCAGATTCTAGCGACAGACACCTGACTGCTTTGTTCAAACATCTCTGGATTCAACAGAAATTCAGGTGGTCAGGGCTGGGGCCTTTAAAACACAGCCTAAAGGCAATAGTTTGTTAGAGCCACTTGGACCAAGGTCTGATTAGCAAATAGGATGGAGGTTCATATATACATGTGTGTGGTGTGGTGTGGTGTGTGCGTGTGTGTGTGTGTGTGCGTGTGTATGTGTGTGTGCGTACCCTGCCACTGCACCACTCCTCCAGCCTACCAGCAGGTTACTGAACTGTGGATGACTTGAAATGGACCATGGCAGATGCACTCACACGTAACACTGAGCAAACACGGCAGATCAAAGCTTCCCTTCTTGCTGTCTCCCAGGAATTAGCTTTATAGCAGACACTGCATTCGGATGAGAGCCTCTGCAGGTGACTATAGCCCCTTTAAACATCTCTTTCCTTGCACGTGGTACTTAATCACATGAAGATATTTTCATACGAGTCCACAGCGTACTTTGAGCATTCTCTCTTTCCTATGTTGAATCTGCTTCTGCTGGACTCCGAGACTTGCCTTTAGAACAGACAATTCCAAGGGAAATTGTCACTGCAACAATAGGTAAACAAGGCAAGGCTGCATCTAGCCTGCTTTCATGATGGATGGGAAAGTTGCGTGCTCCCAAAGAGTCACATGGAGATGGCTAGCAAAGACATAACTACTTCCAAAGAAAATGTATACTGAGTGTTTTCAACCACATTCATCCAAGCTCAATAAAACAGCACTCTTCTTCACTATGGACATCCGAAGAGGCATGGTGTGGAGAGAGAGGACGGTGTCAGGAAAGAGCATGGCGTCGAGCCCTGACACACTACAAGAAACATAGGTACCTCAAAAAATCATCTCAAGAAACATAGGTACCTCAAAAACTTATCACCCAAAGCTGCTTCAAGGGGTGAAAAGGCACAAACACACATAAAATGTGTTCATGAATACAACCGTGTCTACTTTTAGATTGCCAACCATGGTCTAAGTATTTATGAAAAGCCCTTGTTTAAGAGCTACCTTCATATCTCCTGATTGAAAAGAATATTTTCTATTCAATGTTGAGATTTTATATGGAAATGATCCAAAGTAATCACTCCATATCCCTGCCAAATCAAACACAACTTGTCACTATTTTCCTAATATCACTTTCTTTCTAATTTTCGTTTCACTCTTGTCTGGGATACACAGCTCTAGGCTATCCATGAGTGAAGATTTCCATAGAGTGAAGAAACAAGACTGAACTTGGAGCAGCCGTCAGCAAGATTTCTTTTAAACCTTTGGACATGTATGCAAAGACAGGTGAATACCAGCCATGTTCTCTTGAAGCAGATTTTCCTTGTGTTGAAATGCCAGCATGAGATGCAGTGGCAGGTTTGGGTCACATCATAATGACCCATTGTAAGGGACCCGCTAGAAACAGACACACAAGCCTCAAAGAGTCCATCCCATGGGTGTGTGTGGTTAGAAGCGTTATATACTGGCAGATTAGTCACAATCTAAACTGTTCCAAGACACCCTGTGTTCATTCTTGTGCTCACAACATCATTGCAAGAGATTGTGCGAGCCCATTGTATGGATAGAGAAACTAAGCTTCAAAGAAATAGAGAGGCCATGCAGAAAGCGGAGGAGACAGAATTCATATGTATTCTGTCTAGCTTGTTCCCACGATAGTGGCAGGCACAATACAATCCTTTTTGAACTAGATCACACAGTATTCTCCCACTTATACCCACTGTCTATGAGCACTTATAATCCAGAGATTTTGTAAATTTGAGCCATTAAAAGTTTAGGTTTCTGAATATTTTTCTTTGAAACCATCACATGAGTCATTGTTTCTGTCTTAGTTTTAAAGCAATTTAAACATGAGTATGTTTGTGTTATGAGTGAAGTTATGAAATTATGAATTATGAAATGCTGCTGCAATTTTACATACAGCTACTAACATTGATATTAGAAAAAGACATTAAGTTAGTATATTAGATTAGACAAATTGCATAAACTTTGAAATGTTGCATATAGACATTCATCTTAACAAATTTATTTAGTATTTCGAGAAAAAGATATTACTTCAAAACATGCCTTGGTTATTTGCACTAATTTGTAGAATAATGATATTAAAATGTAGAATATTCCTATACACTGTGTGAATGTACGCCGTTATGATTGGCTTAATAAAGAAGCTGCCTGGCCTATAGCTAGGCAGGATAAGGATAGGCGGGGAGAACCAGACTAAGAGGAAGCTGGGAAGAAGGGGGCGGGGTCTATGGAGTCCAGAGGAGATGAGGAGGAAAGGAAGATGAAGTCGCCATACTGCAAAAAGGTACCATTACATGGCAAAGCATAAATGAGAAATATGGGCTAATTTAAAATGTAATAGATAGTTAGTAACAAGTCTAAACGATCAGCTGAGCATTTATAATTAATAAGTCTCTGAGCCGTTATTCAGGAGCAGGCTGGCGGAACAAAAAGTCTGCCATAAATGATGTTCCATAGTGGGACACCTATATCCACATAAAGCAGTATGGTATTTAATATGTTTAAGAACCTAAAACTTTTCATGACAATGATACACGTCTGCTCCTGACAATACCAATTTACTTCAAAAGAAGATGATCTGCACCAAAGAACCTCATATGGAGTTTGCTTTCTTTTTGGTAAATTCTAGCCATTTGGACGAAAAGCTGTCCTTGTCCCAGTTTCTGACAGTATACTGTGTAAGCCAGACCAACAGGCCACAAAAGGAAGCAACTGCCAAACTTTGCAAGACAAGGTAGGTAAGTCCTTCAAAATTCTTTGTTTCTCAAAAATGTTTGTCAGATATACTATGCCTGTAGAACCAAAGTTGAGTGCCCCAATATTGCAGAAAAACTTTGGGTGACTGTCCAGGCAGTCAAATGTTTCTCTCATTAGGTAACAGTCCATCCTTTTGGGAGTTTTGATGTAGTTAAAGACTAAATAATTAGACTTAAAGTTTTCCTTAGTTATGATAAAAAGTAAATTAGGTATAAAACTTTAAACTCACAATATAAGATAAATAATTGAGTAATTTCTCCAAATATGCCAAATACAAATGGGCTGGACAGCAGGATGATGGTGGCGCACACCTTTAATACCAGTACTTGAGAGGCAGAGGCAGGCAGATCTCTGTGAGTTTGAGGTCAGCCTGGTCTACAAGAGCTAGTTCCAGGACAGGCTTCAAAAACTACAGAGAAACCCTGTCTCGAAAAACAAACAAACAAAAGGACTGGACAGTATATATATAATTCTTACTTGATAACTGTTTTGTTGTATATAATTTTACTATGTTAAAATTAAATCCCTCCTATTTTATTTAGACAAGAAGAGGGAAATGTGGGATATTTCTTTCTACAGTGAATATATGTCACGGTCATTGGTCTAATAAGGAAGCTGCTTGGACTATCGCTAAGCAGGATAAGATTACATAGAAGAACCAGACTAAGAGGAAGCTGGGAAGAGGAGGGCAAGGTCTTAAGATTCACGAGGAGATGAAGAGGGAAGCAAGATGAACTTGCTGTACTGAAAGAAGGTACCACCATGTGGCAGAGCATAAATAAGAAATATGGGTTAATTAAAAATGCAAGAGCTAGTCAGTAACAAGTCTAAGCTATTTGCTGAACATTTATAATTAATAAGTCTCTGAACGGTTATTTGGGAGTGGGCTGGCAGGACAAAGAGTCTGCCTACATTATTGTCTCCACTTCTAACTACTAGCAGCCAGATCAAATGCCATTTGTCCTGTTTCACAGGTGGTACCACCAGGTACAGCGAGTACAGCAGAAACAGAAAAGAAATTCAGCTTCCATGACTCCCTTCCAGTACCTTCTAAGTCTTACCATGCAGAACTTACAAGCATCAGAAACAGTGAAGGCATGGGACCAAAAAAAAAAAAAAATCATACTTCTGACAAGAAAATGAAGGATTCCAGCTGATGCGGGGTAGAAGGGTGGAGAAAATGGACAATGGCCACAGTAGGAGCATTTCAATCAGAGAAGCTGCTTTACAGCTTAATTATGATGGGGCTGGCACTGAATACCTAGCGAGGGAAGGAGGACCAGAAAAGCTTAGAAACAGAGAGGAAAGTCCCAAAGGGTTTTGTTTTGTTTTTTGAGGCAGAGTTTTGGTGTGCGTGGCTGTCTGGTTTGGAATTCATGAACTTCCTGCCTCAACCTCCCCAAGTGCCCAGCTCCCAATGTCTTTCACTTGGGGTTTACTCCCCATGTTCTACACCCATGCTGCCATGATGTTGGCAGGGTGTTAATCTTGGCTACTTGAGAATATATTTGTTGGGAGACGCCGCCCCCCCCACTTTCCTTCCCTCAACAGATTTTGTGCTATTTCTGTCCTTGCGTACAGCCATCACTGACACCAAATGTTCTCTTCTTTCTATTACTTTCAATAAAATTTGCCTGGTATGCTGTTAAAAGATGCGTGTGTATTAAGGGTTAATCTTCCAAGAGGTGCAGACCAACTTTCCCAATGAATTGGAAAAATAGAAATAAACAAACAACGAGAGCGCTGTCTTCCAGCCACAAGCTGCCTTTAGCCCCCTTCTTCCGTTCTCTACCACTGCCAGCTTTGGGTGGCTGCCACAGCTGAAAATAGCCTGCAGAAGGGATTTCGTGACAGCAAATCAGGGCACTGTGCTTTTCTAGGGCACGGACTCTTGCCATCTTTATGCACATGCAGGGAACACACCGGAAAACTTCTGCATACCATAGTACCATCCCATTGTCAAAGGTAAGAAAAATCACTGTGGGCTTTCCCTTTTGAGAAGAAGACAACTGAACTTGAGATCTCCAGGGCCGTCTGCTCCTTGGTGTGTTTATTGGTACAGGTGGGTTTATTGGAATAGTTTGGTATCCGTTTTGTTGTTATTGTTGTTAAGAAATATCTGTTCTAGAAACTTCTTAATTGCTTCACATCATTGAACAGAAACCTTCACATTCGTCTTGGACATGTAATAGGGAAACGTGTAATAGGGCTGATTCTGAGTGGCCGAGTCTATGGTGCTTCAGCCTCCACTGGAGGAATCTTAGGCTGTCTGGTCTGCATGACCGAAGCAAGTGACTAAGTCCCGCAAAAGAAATCAGCTCAGGTCACCAAATGATTTGAGAATGGAAATGGCCACATGATTGATTTAACCAGGGCAATCAGTAGTTCTCATGAAGGCAACAAACAAAAAGCTGGACTCTAGTTTCCCAAGCAGAAATGATCAATTGGATAAACAAACTAAAATTATTGAACAAATAAAGTTTATTCTCCTCCTTCCAAAGAAGCTGGTTTTCCAGGTGCAAGTGAACTGCCCAGGTCAGCGTGCACACAACAGATGTCCTTACCCTGAGGACAGAAACGTTTAGGGATTGAATTGGATTAGACATGATCAGCATCACACTAAGAGTGGGAGCACATGGGGACGGCATTCTGAGTGACGTGATCTTCGGCCAGCACCTTATTTAAAAAGGCAACCAGGTGGCTTTTATAACATAGCTTCTTCTGCGACTTAAAAAGCATTGTTCTATTTTAGCGATTAGTTAGCTGGTTAGCTCATGACGGCGTCATAATTCTGCGATTTCACGTGCAGCAAAAATGAAAGGGTAACTAATTTGTCTCAGGACTATTTTATCATCAAGCAATCATCAATGAAGTACAGAAGATATGAGCTGTGACTTATGTCTCTCAAAGAGATGAAAAATTTTAATGGAAGAATTGCAAAGTGTCAGATGAAAAGGCTAAAGTACCAGACACTGAGCCAAAGACATCTCATGAGGTCTGATCATCGCAGGGTTTCAGGATGGCCCACACTATGCGTTGACCACCTCTAAGGTCAGGGAGCAGCAACCGTTTTCCGTACAGTGCTTGTGGTTTAAGGTTTCTATCTTTACATATCATATTCCTCTACAGCAACTACCCTACTCTGTACTGTAGAAAACATATCAGCAACAGGCTTAGCTGTGCTCCAATAGAGCTTTGCTCCGATAGAGCTTTACTTGTAGACCCTCAAATTTGTATTGGTGTCAGTTGCCCATGCTATGCAATACTGTTCTTGCTCAGGTGTGGTGATGTACTGGATAAGCCCAGTACCGGGGATGTGGGGGAAAAGGGTCTCAAAAGTCAAGGTCAGCTAAGCTAAATCATAAATGAGACTTCGTAAATAAAGCAAATGCAGTAAAACGCCACTATTCTTTTGATTTATTTTCAATCACTAAAAAATGTAAAAACTATGATTAAGTGATAGACCATGCAAAAACACCTGTAACACCAGCAGTACGGAGGCTGAGGCAAAAATTTTTAAATTCAGTATCAATTCTGGCCACATTTGGAGGATTATATCTGAAAAGCATAGCAAAAACAATGAAAATGGAAAGTTGCATCAGGTTGCCAAAGGTTGAAGAACTTTTGGGGACTCTCCTTTTTCTTTGAAAATCTTACTAATTAGCAGGGGTAATGGGAATCTAACTGCCTGCTCTGTGTACAGCTTGCCTTCAGCAAAAGATGTGAAGAAGTCACCCTGACGGTCTCTGCCTCTGAAAGACCAGCCTGGGCTCCCCTCCCGAGAGCAGAAAGCAGGCTCTTTCCTCGGAAAGCTGAACTGCTGGAAGTTGCTGATGCTGCTTGCCAGCCAATAACGCTTCCTTCACTCTCTGAAAGCAGCCAGGCTGTACAGGTGTATCAGAAGCATTTAATGTATTAGAGAGGCAGCAAGAAAGAGGGACTCCAGCAAGCCGCTAACTCCCTTTCCTGTGTTCTTTTAAGGAAAAAAAATCAGGTATATGATGAAAATACACAGGGATATTTTAGTTTTAGTTTTGTTTCTTTTCTTTTTGATACAAAGTCTCAGTACTTTCCTCTCTTGAACACTGGGGTTATAAGTATGAGCCATAAAGTCTGGCTAGGAATCCCTTAAAAAGTACTGGATCTATCTATCTATCTATCTATCTATCTATCTATCTATCTATCATGTATGTATGTATCTATCTATCTAATATGCATGAGTGTTTTATCTGTGTGCACATATGTGCATGACCTGTGAATCTGGTGCCTACAGAAGGCAGAAAAGTATTATGGAATAATCTTTTAAATTTTTTGTACACTGTCAAAATTTGTCTCTTGGATTGGTTTAATAAAAAGCTGAATGGCCAATAGCTAGAAAGGATTTTGAGGGCAAAGAGGATGCTGGGAAGAAGAAGAGCAGAGATGCAGAAGCCAGCCAGATGTAGAACGAGTTGGACACACAACACGGAGTAGAGGTAAAAGTCACATGGTAAAACAGAGATTAATAAAAACAGGGATTAATTTAAATTATAAGAGCTAGTTAGAAACAAGCCTAAGTGTTCAGCCAAGCTTTCATAATTAACAAGAAGTCTCCATGTCGTTACTTGGAAGCTGGATGGTGAGACAGAAAAATCCACCTACAGAAGATGGCATCCGATCCCCAGCAGCTGGAGCTATAGATGGTTGTGAGCAGTCATGTAGGTGCTTGGAAACAAACCCAGACCCTCTACAAGAACAACGCAGGCTCTAAACCTCTGAGCCATCTCCATGGCCCTTGCCTAGTAACTCTTGATCCTGAAATATCTACTCGTATCTTCCCAGTGTATTCATCATATTACTCCCCTTATCCTCCCAGAAGTCCACCCCCGAGGGCAATGTGGTGTCGTTCTCCAAGCCAGTGCTCTAGTTTGTGGGCTGAGACACACATTTTTTCCCTGAGATTGCATCCTGTGAATGTTTCTTCAAATGAAAGAGTACCAAGAGAAATCAGAAATGGAGGTGCTATTCTGTGGTCTATCCTCAACATAAATGGTCACAATACAAAAGCATGACCTCTGACAAGGACCCTCCCAGCTCTCTCACTAGCCACTGACATAATTATCCATATTCAATGCATCTTATATTAGAAATAACAAACCTTGTTAACTTTTGATTTCTGGAATGAATATTATCTTTCTGTGTATTGTGACTCTTAAACATTTAGAAGAAACAGCATCTTTTAGGTTATTATTAAAAGAAGTCCAGTGCCAGGTACAGGATACCTCCCTTCAAGTGTGTGCTTAGGGGAGTAATAGAGATTCCCCAAACAAAATGGGCTATTCCGATTGCTCTTTGGTTGCCCAAAAAACGTGATGGTAAGATCCTATTGTGGAAGACAACATACAGTTTGGTCACAGGGTACAGAAAAGTCAGGCTGATATTGACCTGGAAGCATCCTTCCTGCTGCCTAGCTTTCATAGTGCTAGAAGGGGTTGTGCAGGCTGCCAGGGGGTGATGGGAGTCATCAACAACTTGCCCTAGCTGTGAACTTTGGGAATTACAGTACCAACCAGCATGGAGACACATATCTAGCAGTGAAATGGTAGCATGAACATTAATAGTGCAACCATCAGCTTTCTGATTGGATTTAAGACCCCACCCACAGGACGGACCCCATACCTGGTACTGTAAATCTGGCCAGGAACCCCTGGCTGGAGAGGTCACATATTCTAAAAAGGAACCTGCTACTGTTGTTTTGCTAAATGGGGACATATAATCAAACTGCCTTCAAAATACCCACCTTTATACCCAAAGGTTAGACAAGCTCTAATCCCTCAGCTGAGAAGCCTGTTTACAGGGGATGTCAGGAAACAGAGACACAGAACCAGTCAAAATACAGAGACTCCATGGCTATGGAATGCTCAGATTCAAATTCGACATCTTGGTTACTCCCTCCTCTTGAGGCTTAGGGAACATTGTAGAGAATGAAGTAGAAAAAGAGGGAAAGAGTCAGAGGCCAGGCAGGACAGAAGTAAAAGATCTTCTGGCCGTGGCGGGGCAGTTGGACTCAGGAACTCACAGCAGTTGGGCTTCTCTGTGTAAGTCCTGTGCAAAATCAGGCCTGTCCACATTCTATCACGGATGGGGGAGTTGCTCATGAGGCCCCATCCCTAACTGTGGAGCTATCGACAATTAGTGGTTGCTAGATAAGAGTCAGTTTTCTTCCTGGTGGGACTTCAGATATGTTGCCCATGTTCCAATGGATGGCCTTATATACACGAACACTTGGTCAGCTTTTCTAATCTCTGGGTATAAGGGTAAATGAAGGTAGTTTGATGATATGTTCATTTAGCAAAATGACAGTAGCAAGCTTTCCTCTAGAATGACCTTTCCAACCATTGGACTCTGTGATCTATAAAGGGAAAAATGAGGATATAAAGTTGGAGGTTCTGGGAGAAGTTGAAGGGGAAACCTGGGTACACTATCATCAAAATACATTATATAAATGTATGAAAGTTTTGAAGAAGAGACAAACAAACTAGATCTGGAAATATCTAGTCCTGGCAAGTGGTCCATGGGATGACGAAGTGAAAAGGAACAGGAAAGATGATGGTGCAGTTCAGCCCCAACCTAAAGGTCAGTGGTATAAGGGCCAGGCTGAGCCCCAAGCTGGAAGCCCAGGAACAGAATGTATGCTCCAAGGTTGGAACCATGGATACTTCCACTCAGAATGACAAATTACCCTCCCTGTGCCTTTGTGTTCTATCTGGGACTTTGATGGACTGGATGCTGAAGCCCATCATTGGGTGAGTCTTTCTTATTCGGCCTGCTAATGCAAATGATAGTGTCCTCTAGAGACAGAGGCATACACTGAGAAGAAATACTTTATCAGATAGCTGTTGGGCCTGCCTTAGCCCAATCAAGCCAACATAGAAAATGTACCTTAGCCCTGGCAAAGATTTTTCTTCAAATATAAGAAGCTTCTTTGCATGTCTACTTACTTCCTGGTATATCCACCATCAGAATTCATTCTTTTTCTCATTCTTAACAGGGGGTGGGTTCTCCAAGTAGTCATAAATATGAGTGTATTCTGTTTTTTCCTCTGCATTTCCAGATATTGTAATCTCTATTACTCAGGTACTTGCAAAAACACAGTGCCAACATTCCAGAGATCCAGAGATTACACAAATCATTTAAGTCAGGCACAATATCACAGCCTGCTAAAAACACTTACATCTAAAACCCACACACAAACCAGACACATTATCTGGTTTTCAGAAAAGGGGCAAAATCATACCGTTATCCTGGGATATTCCGGTTGTAGGCTACAATCTTCTCTTTAATAAAGATCAAAGGGTAATTAGGATTTCATCATAGCAGCAATTATAATACAAAGAGATCCACAGTTTGTAGGATAAGAGAGAGAGATTATTTTTAAAGCCACCCACCTTCCCACAGCATCATCCCACTCCAGGGCAGGCAGCAATGAGGCTAGAAGCGGAATTGCAACAGGAAGGCCCTATCTAGAAATTGTCCTGGGAACTTCTAAAAACAGAGTGGCTGCACGCAGCTGAGAGTGCTCTCACCCAAGTCACTACACTCTCTGCTCTAGAGCCGAAACATGCTACGAAGTGTGCTTGGTGTTACCGTTTGCTGTGCTAAGTGATCATCAAGGCAGAGGAATCCGGAGAGACTGCTGGGCAGTGGTGTGGCTTGGGTGACACAAGCCATTCTTTGGGAAAATAAAACAGTTCTAGAGAGTCAGTGGGCACTCTTAATTTTAACACATCAATAGTTTAGATGCATTCAAAACCTTCTGGCTTATACCTATCTTTTGTTTTTAGTCATCCCTGAGATCTGCCAATAAAGTTACAAGTTGAAACATACCTTTTAATCTCTTGTCCCCACCCCTTCCCTTAGGTTCATTTTTAGATGAGATCCTTTGTTTCCTGGTTGGCACTAGGGTGTATGTTAGGAGCCTGAGAAAGGGTTGTATTTCCAAACCCAAGTTTGTAGTTTTGCCATCACGGAAAGCAGATTATTGATAAACCCTTCCCCCTTCCCCAGTGACTCACTTGAGCACAATCTGATAACCCATTGGAAGACCGAGAGCATCTCTGTTCTCTAGCACGACTCCAGAGAGAATGAGGAAAGGCTTCAATGGAAGGGTCTCTAGCTTTACAAAAGATGTTGGGTCATTGTTCAGCCCAAAGACCAGTGAGGCACATCCTCCACAATGTCCTCATTTATGCCACCAGAACAGCCAAGGGCAGAACTGCCGCCCTGCAGAGACTTGCCTCCAGCTGAACTGGTGACCCTAGTAATGGCAAAGTGAAGTCCTCCTACATTCTGGATCCATCTAGCCTGGTCACATGCAGAGGTTCCCATCAGGCTGTGAAGTACACACTTCTATCATCCACAGATACAGTGTAGATACACAGACATAGATGGAGTGTAAGTACCCTTCTCAAGGCCACACCATTTTGTTCAGCCAAGAGAGACCATGTCCACAGACATGGGGACTAGGGGAAAGAGCATGGCCACAGGTCATATGGGAATTGGTGAACATGAAAAGTCAATGGAAAATTAGGTGTTCTTCTCTCACCAGTTTGGAATGGAAGAGAAGTGACAGGCATACAGACACCTAGAAATTCAACTCATATGCTCCAGCCTTTTGGTGACCTTAGACGAGTATGCCTAATCTTAAACCAAAGGGTCCCTTGGGAATTCACAAGCATTTCTCAGGAAGGCTAGTTCCAGGGCTTAAATCTATAACTCTGCTCAATAGAATCTTGGATGCATTCACACTGCTCCCAGAATTACTTGAACAGAGAAAAGTGATATGGTCTCCAAGTTCAACGCAGGTGCTGGAGCAAAGCCTTTGGGCCCTGAGTATTAAGAACTTTATCTTGAAATAAAAATCCTTTCCGCAAAGTCACCAAAATGTTTGTGCCAGCCAGGTGCAATGGTATATTTGGTGTGTGGGATGAGGGGCTTAAGAGGGAAGAGGAAAGAAGCCCATTCCTAGACAGCGCTGTGTCAACATGAAAGGCTAAGGTTAAAGTCAGGCTTCCCCCTCCCAGGCTCTTTCTGGACTGAAATAAATCTGCAGCCCCAGGAACCATAGAGGCCTGCTTGTTATTGCTGTCCTCAATGCATGTGCTAGCTGTTCCATGGGTGCATTCACATCTGCCCCAGTCTTTATTCTGATTTCCTCCAAACTCTGCAAAGGAGGTGTGAACCAGCTCAGATGCTTGCTTACCAGGCTTGACTTGTGGCTAATATATGAGCCCTTCAGTGGAACATTTTCCATGGAAGGAATGAAGCTCACATCTGTGCGTGTCAAGCAGCCCAGTAGGTCTTGCCCCATGCAGGCCGGCAAGTTCCCTGCCGAACACTAACAAGCCGGTTGGCAGACCGTCTTAAAGCGCTCCCATGCAGAAAAGGCCTTTGTGTGTGAAACAGAAAGTAATGTTCGGCTTGAGCTATTTTTAAAAAATGGAATAAAACGAAGTTGGTAAATGCATGATTCAGTTAAGCTAAATAGTTGCATTACTAACAGCTTCTCACTCTCTGTGTTTTAATTACGTCACCTGGGACTGGGACAAGGGGTTAGGGCGGGCACAGAGATTTTTAAGGGCTTGTTTGCTTTCTGTCCCTACCTTTACTGCTGTTGAACTAAAAAAAAAAAAAAAAATCTCCACAGGCAAAAATTCTTTGCATTGCCAATAAAATCACTTCCCCCTGGTTTTTATCAGCTTAGGTCCCACAAGGAACTGACAGCAGTTTATGTCAATGAACAAGATGTATTGTTTTCAGATTTATTTTTCAGAGCAATATATATATATATATATATATATATATATATATATATATATATATATATATATTTCATGTTGAACTTAAAACAAGGAAACAAAGAACAATGAAGACTCTAATTTGCGGTTCCAGCACAATCACTGGGTAGAGGAGAGGCCATCTCGCACCCAGCTATTTGGGAGGAACTTACTAATTCTGGCACTCTGCGCCTTGCTTCACGTGATGACATGGACAGGCAGGGACACACAGGACACACGGATATATATGTTTTCTTCTTCTTTTTACCCATTGGGTTGATGTGCTTCTGGATGTGTATTCGTGGTTCACCATGGTCTAGCTGTAAAAAGTCATGGGATGGAAACTGATGGGCAGAAAAACTGAAGGTAAGGATGGAGGAGAACCCTGAAGGCATCAGACTATCGTGTGTGATAAGAATGAAAGGTGATGGTGCCGAGCCGGCTCTTATTTCATCTTAGCTTAACTTACTTTTTCATTTCTTGTAGAGAAAATGCTATAGCTGGCAACAAAGGGCCTCACTCAAAGTGTATTTGGAAATTTTGGATTTTGATTTATTTTGGCTTTCTCCAACAGAAAAGAGTGTCGGCCCTTCTGTGGCCTTGCCATCGGTGTCAGAGGGCAAGCCTATAGGCAGAATAAGGACTTAGCTGGAAGCCAGGAGGCCTTTGTTCTGAGCATGCCCCCCCCAAAGCTGTGATGTGATGTTGGTGATGTATTAGATCCTTTTGGGTCCATTAGATCCTTTTGCTTTTTTTTCCTCAACAATGGACTTTCCAAGAAGGTCCATCCGGATCATGGAATTCTCCTAGTCCAGACTCCCTTTCCCTCTTCACCCTTCCTTTGCCCTCCCCACGACTCTTGACTGTCAGCTTGGTTAGACTGGAATGGGGGAGCACCCCGGGCGTGACTGTAAGGGATTATCTAGATGAGGTTCATTGTGGAAGATGCACCCAAATGTAGGCAGCACCATTCCAGGGGCTGGGATCCCAGACTAAAGGACTGAATGAAAGCGAGAAATTTAGTCAAGCAGAAACAGTCACCGCTCTCTGCTTCCTGCCGCCATTCCGTGGCTGCCACGTTTGGCTTCATGCCCTAGACCTGTGCACAGTCTCAACCTTTGATAGAGGTCCTCATGGGATGATGACCTCCAACCATAAAATTATTTTTGTTGCTACTTCTTAACTCTAATTTCACTACTGTTATTAAACATAATATGAATATTTCTGGAGATAGAGGTTTGCCCAGGAGCTGGGATCTGCAAGCAGAGAAATACCACCCTGGAACTATGAACTAAATAAACCCTTTGTTCTTTAAGTAATTTTATCAACAGCTTTGGCCCACAAATGAGTTAAGTAGCTGATAGGCTTTTCTTCTCGTCATGTTTTCTTCCTTTCCCTTCCCTTTTCTTCCTCTCTTCCCCATTTTTTTCTTCCTTTGGAGATTTAAAATGTTGCCTGTGTAAGTTAATCCCAAATTCTTTCATTGAGTCACATCCGTCATCTAAGCCCAACTTTTCATGATTTCCCCCTTGAAATAGAAGGCCCGCCTTTCATTAGTCAAACATGGCCCCTGCAGAGGCCCCCTAATGGGGGCTCATTTATCACAACCCTTCAACTCATTTCTGGATGACTATTTAACCATCAGGCCATGGGTTCTATGATACTCATCAGGGGCAGATAATTTAATCTCCCCAAGGTTCTAATTATTGTTAACTGGAGGTTACCATCTCCCAAGATGTCCATGGCAAACTTCTAGGAGCAGGACAAAGGTCTTGGATGTATACCCCTAACTGCATGACAAGATACAGCAATGGCTAGGAGGATATTTTATAGGCTGATACTTGTTGACCATTTGGAGGAACCAGTGATCTGAATGGAACCTCAACACAGCTGTTCCAAGGACTTGGAGCTGGGAAATGCTATAAAATGTAAAAAGACTCAGTGAGTCTTTGGGGGAAAAAATAAACTCTACTCAAGACTACTGCTGCAGTAACTGATGAGCCGAAGGGAAAAACAGCTTTCTCTTGACACTTCAGGCATGGGTGGGCCTCTCTAGGAAGTTGGGTAAGAACCGCCATCTTAGAGAAGACACGCATGACGCACACTTGCTGGTGGTGTGTGGTTGAATACACCCCTCTTTTAAGGCTCGTTTTGTAATTAATTCCATTTATACAGCTTAGTATATGAAAATTGCTCCCATAGCTCTTTTTAGGGTGACAGAAAGGTAAAACAGCTCAGTGTAATTTTCCTTTGCTTATCTTGCCGCCAGCATTCATTGGATGGAAACAACAGAAAAGAACATTTTACCAGAGTGATCAAATGAAGAGCCAAGCATTTGTAGTTTGGGTTAGTGACTGTTAACACCGGTCATTTTGGCATTACTGTTCTTTGAAAGACATGAAGTCAGCTTTTCATCATTATCACCACGTTCTTGGTCTTCTCTGATTGAAAGTGAACTGCAATGGACGTGTTTGCATTGATTTTAAGAATAAAACCATGAAGCTCCCATATAATTTCATTGCAGGAAAGGATCCTCATGACATCCTTATGGATGTGAGTGAGTGTGTGCTCACACATGCACGCACACATGCTAACACATGCATGTGTGTATGAAGAATCATGTTTTTACAAAAGCAGGTTCACAGGAGAGCCAGGAGGGAGCCCCAGTGGACTTGGGCAGGACTTAGGGGCAGTTATTTTAACTCTACAGCACTAGTGCTGGCCTCAACTGGAAATGCTTTGAGGTGTCTAAGAAACCTTGTCTGCAACACTGCTGTGTGCTCTCACTGAACAAAGTAGGGAACCACATCACCCTACGTAGCTGATGAGATGCCTGCTCAGAGACACCTTGCTGTTTGTCCTCGATGATCACCTGAAGTTTGCTGAGACCTGGAGCCCACGTCTGAGGTCATTGTACAAGTTCTAATGAGAAGCAAGTGTTCAGAGGTGATGAATGTCTTGGCTCCCATCATCCAAGAACTTCGAAAAGTCAAAATATGCTTCTTTTAATGAATTTATATATATTTCTCAATGTTAATTTTTTAGAAACCAATGTTAATAGTTCTAAAATACTTAATTCCTAAAACAGAGTAAATGACTATCTGATGACATCAGTACAGAATATTTGTTTAAAGAAATATTGTGTCATTGCCTTCTGATAAGTTCTAAGGAAAAGCCATGCTTACATCAGAATACCAGACTTATTCTAGACAATGCTAAGAGGAAAACAAAGATAAGATCAAAGCCAATAAGCTTATCTCTTGCTTGGTCATGATTCGGGGCAAAGAAACAAATGCTAGGCAGTCTCATAAAGCTCAACATGAGGCTTCAGGGCCAGGTATGGGCCCCAGACATGCCTGCTCATTGTACTTCACACAGAACGTACCAAGAAATCATAGCTAAAATGCATTGTAGACAAGTTGGCCTTCTGATTTTCCTCGCATCTAATAATACTCTGGGGGAAGTGGATACTCTTTACTTCTCTGAAATTTGAGAAAAACTTGCAAAGTATTTTCTATTTATTATCTCACCACCTTTTCAGAAATATAGTCTTAAAAAACTTCCAAAATGATGGAGGAGTTACTTTCATTTAATAAAGAAACTGCCTTGGCCCATTTATAGGCCAGCCCTTATGTGGGTGGAGTAAACAGACAGAATGCTGGGAGAAAGAAGCCAAGTCAGTGAGTCGCCATGATTCTCCCACTCCAGACAGACGCAGGTTAAGATCTTTCCTGGTAAGCCAGCTTGTGGTGCAACACAGAATATTAGAAATGGGTTAGATCAATATGTAAGAGCTAGCCAATAAGAGGCTGGAGCTAATGGGCCAGGCAGTGTTTAAAAGAATACAGTTTCCGTGTAATTATTTTGGGGAATAAGCCATGCGCCCGGACGCAGCCCTGCCGCTTTTATTACAACAAAGTGGCACCCAGCATGCTAATGAACTCCACGTAAAACCTGAGAGGGCTTGAAAAGGAGAGAGAGAGAATTTAAGACAGCTTTTTGCTGTTTGTGGGTTGCATGCCGCAAAGAAATTGTC
Organism: Chionomys nivalis; assembly: GCF_950005125.1. Classification (NCBI taxonomy): domain Eukaryota; kingdom Metazoa; phylum Chordata; class Mammalia; order Rodentia; family Cricetidae; genus Chionomys; species Chionomys nivalis. The sequence continues at coordinate 143,048,601 of NC_080086.1, forward strand.
CTGACTCAGCAACAGGAAAAAACTGGCTGTTTTAAAATGCCGGCTTTCTGGGCTGTGCCGCCATCGCCATCTCTGTCTGGCTCCTGCGGGAGACAGAGTCTTTGAATGGATCATTTGGAGTAAAGTGCTATGGCTTGCTTGATGGCAATGTGGACTGCTGTGTGCCTGGAACTGTGTGTGGCTCAGGGGCACCAAATGGCTCAGAGGCAGGAGTGGCTCAACTCCGCCATGCTGAACTGTGCTGGTCTCAGGCAGGAACTACCATAATTACCATAATAACAGCGCAGTTAAGGTTTAGACTGAGCTGGACACAGGTAGTACCGTATTACCCCTACATGGTGCAACTTAACTTTTTAAGAACTGCTTAACATTTTAAGAAATGCTCCTGGAAAAAAAAAATTACAGATTCACAATAAAACAGATTCAGACATAAAAGACCTCTATGGGTCACAGTGTTGGATGAATGTACGTAGGCTTGAGAGAGAAAAAATATATATAGAGAGAGAATAAAGTTAATGCCCTTAAAAAAGGGGGATAAAGTCTTTAAAGAGACAGAGTACAGATAGTTATAGATTAAAAGAAATAAAGAAAAATAAGCCACGTAAAAATGGAGAATTCACAGAGAGTCTGGATTTTTTGTATTATTGTGTTTTCTTTAAAATTTTTGACTGTGAAGGAGCTAACTACAGAGAGACATTTCATTATATGGGCTGCCAAGCTAAACCAAAATGGATACAGGGGTATTATGATTTCAGAATATGGGTCTAAGGATATGATGCTTTGGAGAGGGTCTTCTTTTGTTTTCACAGAGGATGAGACTCTGTGGATTGCGTCTATACCAATATGGTATGATAGACCACGCCCTCCTGAAAGGTTGCTGTGAACACCTTCAAAAAATTACTTCACTCAACTGCCAACTGAGATGACCCTGGCACACAGGTTATACCATGAAAGACCTAGTTAACGACGCCCCCATTCAGCAGTAAGCAGTTTGGAGAGAAATAACTGCGCCCATATTCCCAAATATTGTTTATAAATGTTCTTTTACATTTAAAGGGGGAAATGATATAGATATGAATAATTTGCATTGGTATAGATTTTAAGGTCAATTTTGTTATATGTATATGTATTTCTAATCTTGATTAAGCATTGAGATTGTATAGTTCATTTAAAAATGTAATGAATATAGGTTGTTAATGGATAATCATCAATAATTGTCAAGCTTTTAGTCATGTTAGTTAGATTTTCTAGATGTGCATAGATATAATTCAGCTAGATAGGCATTCTTCATATCTTTCAAAGACTGCAGAATATGGCATTTAATGTTTTAATAACTTAGGGCTTTTTGTGACAATGAGACACATCTGCTCCTGACAGCACCAATCTACTTCAAGAGGAAGATGGGCATCGAAGAGGCTCCTTATGGAGTTTGATAGCCATTTGGGCAAGAAACTGCTCTTGCCTGGACTGTTGCATAAACTGGACACAGAGAACCCTCAGAGAGAGGACTACTGAACTTGCCTAAAGGTGAGATGGTCTTTCGGGGTTCCTGACTCATAAAAGAGTCTGCGAGACATTCTGCAGGACACAGCAAAAAGTGACTGAACTGTCTTTGGAATTTCCTGCTTGATGAAAATGTCTGCTGGATACTATGGGCCTGAAGGCTGAAGATGGATGCCCCAACGGTACAAAAGAACTTTGGGTGACTGTCCAGGCAGTGAGATGTCTCTGTCATTTCTAGAGTTTTGGATCTCTTGTTTACTTAGGTAATATTATATCCTTCTGGAGTCTTTGATGGAGTTGAAGAATGGATAGATAGTTATAGTTTTCCTTAGTTATGATAAGAGATAAAATAGATATAAATTCTTGCTTGATAACCATTTTGTTATATGTAATTTTACCACGTTAAAGTTAAAGCCTTTCTTTTTTGTTTAAACAAAAAAAGGGGAAATGATGGAGGAGTTACTTTCATTTAATAAAGAAACTGCCTTGGCCCATTTATAGGCCAGCCCTTATGTGGGTGGAGTAAACAGACAGAATGCTGGGAGAAAGAAGCCAAGTCAGTGAGTCGCCATGATTCTCCCACTCCAGACAGACGCAGGTTAAGATCTTCCCTGGTAAACCAGCTTGTGGTGCTACACAGAATATTAGAAATGGGTTAGATCAATATGTAAGAGCTAGCCAATAAGAGGCTGGAGCTAATGGGCCAGGCAGTGTTTAAAAGAATACAGTTTTCGTGTAATTATTTTGGGGCATAAGCCATGCGGCGGGACGCAGCCCCGCCGCTTTTATTACTACACCAAAAAGAAAAAGAAAAATGTTTATAGGCTGATAGTGTAGGTCTGTGTTTTGGAAACTAAACTCAATTTTATGTACTGTAATATAAATAATAACTTTTATTTTAAATTAACTTCTGGCCTCCATGCACACTGCATATACATGCTACACAAACACACATGCTGGCAAAACCCCCATACATAAGAATTTTTAACAAATTTTTAAAATAGAAAAAGGAAAACGCGGATATATTGCCAGTTTGGGGCTTTCCATGTTAGATAATCTAAACTAAATATAGGTTAAATTATGATTTGATGCAGGAGTTACAATGTCAATTGTATGTTCTCACGTTGAACATGAAAAACTGACTCACCCCATCTCTGTCTCTGTCTCTCTCTGTGTGTGTTTGGCTTCTTTCTTTAGCATAGCAATTTGAATTAAGGCTAGAACCATAATACCATGAGCAATGCTACAGTGGCTATTATGTATTATAGAGTCTCAGTTCATATCTTTGCTCTTATGTCTCTCAAGAACCTTTTTATTAGTCTCCACAAGCCTAAAAATATAAAAATATATTGGAGAAATCCAGGAAAGACAATTACTTGAACACCATAAATCAATACTCTCACCCAAAGATGGAATTCTTATAGTGATGGAGGCAAATAACAAGATGCTTTAAAATACGACTTAACTTACTAAGGATGTGTTCCCACCGTTTGATAAGATCATTCAGTGCTGAGCTCTAAACCCTCTCAAAGCTCTTCAGCCCCAGATCTAGGATCTGCTACTCTTCTATGCTTAAGATATACACCATGAGTTGGAAAAAATACACAATGGAACTGTAAATACCGAAGTCAAAACCCAAGGCATCCAGCACCTTCCAATGGACACTAATTCTCAACCAGATGACCTTCAGAATAAGAAAGCTCCATGGCAACAACCTGATTCATAGACTAAGGCTTCTAGGCATGGTTAGTGTCTAACCTGTGGCTCCTGAGCTACGCGTAGCCACACCTGGCCAAGGTCAGTGAAGCACACAGCCTGACCCCCAGCAGACAGCCTCTGGCATGGGCTCTGTGAGGATGCTGAGAGCTAACAACACAAACATGGTGTCTGGCTGCAAGCTGAGTGCCATAGCACTTCATTTTCTTTTCTCCAGTAAAGAGACTCATATGGATATCTCAGTATCGAAAAATACCACCATACATAAATAAAAGCATAGCACATTAAACTGAAGAAATGGCAAAGAGGAAATGGGAACAGATGGTTCTGAAGTTTCACCCAGTTCTGCAATCCTGCGATTTTATTGCTCAATGGTGATTTGTTGATTTTATTTGACTCTTTTGGCATGCTTAGTTGACAGGTTGTTGGACATTTTTTTTTTCTTTTAGTTTTCTCAGAAAGCTTGGCTCACCGGTCTGAACTGATGAACATGGCATGGCTTAGAACTCGCAGGTGGGCTGCCAAGAGTTAGAGAAGAACCTTGTCAACTGGTGTACACCGATCTGGAATGCGGCAATGTGTTTCTAACTGAAAGCAGCGTGAATGAATGGATTTCTAAAAAAGCAAAAAGAGCCTATGGAGTAAGAAGCTAAAGTGGGTAGGTTTAAAACAAAACAAAACAAAACCCCTGAGCCAGAATAAATATAGACAGATGATGACAGACTTCTAAAGAGTACGATAATGATCTGAAGAAAGAATGGTTGATTAAAGTAGGAAACACAGCTCGCCATCTGAAGCAGTCAGAAGGTGTCCTAGCCAGGGTTTCTACTGCCGTGATGAATCACCACGAGCAAAAGCAAGCTGGGAAGGAAAGGGTTTGTCTGACTTACACCTCCACAGCACTGGGTATCACTGAAGGAAGACAGGGCAGGGACTCAAACAGGGCAGGAACCTGGAGGCAGGAGCTGATGCAGAGGCCATGGAGGGGTGCTGCTTACTGACTTGCTTTCTCAGCCTGCTTTCTTATAGAACCCAGGACCATCAGCCCAGGGATGGTACCACCCACAATAGATGAGGCTCTCTCATATTGGTATTAACTAAGAAAATGCCAAACAGCTGGATCTTAGAGAAGCATTTGTCTAGCTTGTGTCAAGTTGACATAAAGCTAGCCAGCATGGGAGATGACCCATTTTTCAGGATGACAAAATGGCTGAAATGTTGTCAATACTTGCTTACTGGCTTAGGAAGATAGCAAGTGCTTCCTAGTGTTGGGTGTACAAGGAGTGGCCAACACATGTCGCTATTTCTCAAATTATTACCCCTTCCTCCCCTTTCAAAACCGTGGATCCCTTTTCAACATGGAGAAGAAAGTACGAAACGGGATAAGTGAGCATAAGGAAATATACAAAACAAAAAAAAGCCTATTGAACTGAGAAATTATTATCAATGGTTTGTTTGCTTGTAAGCAAATACATTTCTGACTGACACAGAGCTCAGGGGTAAAACTGTTTTACCTTCTAGAAAGGGACACTGTAGTCTTCTAAAGTATACAAGAAGTGAAACATACAATTAAAGAAATATATTGCAGATGGACTAAAATTCAGAAAGGAAAGTGGTTCAGAGCAAGAAAGTTAGATGAGAAAACAGTTCAAAGGTCAGGTCATTAGGCTAGCCATCTATGGAAAATAAAAACTAGTTCATAGAAGTAGGGAGGCACCTGAGGCAATAAGACAAGATTCACAGGTGAGGACTCACAAGGACTTACAGCAGCCGGGCTGGGGGGAATTGGGGCCATCTAAGACTTTCAAGAAATGATAACAAGAATGGATATGTAACTCAGAATCATTTTTAAAATAAAAAGTATCAAAATGATATAGTAATACATAATTTATAACATTCCCCTTAATAAAAAGTAAAGTATAGAATAAAGAGATATGGATATATTTTGACCTTCCCATTTTAAAAAAATGGCCACTTTATTTGGTTTCTGTACCCACACGAATCTGATCAAGTAATCTGAGAGGAAAGTAACATGATTAATGTTTTGCTAAAAATGACTTCTTTAAAAGAAACTGATCACTGTTCAGGAGGGGGTCATATGGGAGAATAACACTTAAATGACATTCATGTGGAAACCTGCCTGCCATTCTACAAGGATAGGACAGGAAATACAAGACCACACATATAAAACAGTATCAACCTCTGAGAAAATGATGTCCCCACAATGCTATCCATAACCTTGCCCTACTCATTGTCTGAGAATCCTTCCTGGTCCAAGTGTCACGGTGATGGACTCGTTCTTTATAGGCAGAACCCTAGCTACAGGAGCTCTGGTGTTTCTTTATAGGCAGAACAACTTCTTATCAACAGTAGGAAACAGCAAGATGCTATCACGTACACCTGAAGACGCATGACCAAAGAGGATCACAGAGGGGCTCAGAGTGCCTCCTCTCTGGGTCATGACTCTAAGAGAAATCCTTGGAGACCTGGCAAGCTTGAACAGCCTTCACTTGTTCCCCTGCTCTGGGTCCCTTACTCAACACTGGCAGTTCCACTGATGACTGGGCTCAAAATGGTCATAATTCAAAAGGACCAGAATTATCAATCTGCCTTGCTCACTGTGCACAGAGTGGCAGGGCCTTTATGGATAAAAAAAGATGCATTCTTTGCTTTCTTCTTGGGCATTTTCTGAGGCGGAAGATGTAAACAGAAACAGGGGCATCTCCTGGGGACCTAGAGATCCGCATGAGAGAATACCACACTGCCAGATTGTCTCTACTTCTGTGCACACACACACAGGCATATGTGCATGACTCAAGTTCTTGAGCCAAGCCCATCACGCTTCACTGTGAGAGAGTTCTGTTTGTTGATTTGGGTGCCATCGCTAACACTTTGTTTGGAATAGAAACATGTCACATGGAATGCCAATATAGAGGCTAAAGATGTGGTTTCTAGAGCCAGCAAGTCTGAGACGGAATCCTTATACCAGCACTTGTTTGTCGTTGGCCTGAGGCAAATTATTTTTCTTCTCTGTGCCTTGGTTGGTTGATCCGCATAGGCATTTTAATGTAACTTTTTAATTATGAATTTGTTAGCACACAATGTATTTTGCTCCATCACCATACTTTAACATGCATGCGGCAGCACACCTCTACCTTGGCTTATTAATCAGGAAATCTATGCCTATGTCATGTACTTATCGTGAGGATTAAGTGCCTTAGTGTGTCTGAAGTGCTTAGAGTACCTGGACCGCGATGAAAGAGATGGAAAGTTTAACTTTCATTATGTATGGAAATGCTCTCCATTTGATCACTGAGCACTCCGTATACAACAGACATTGTCCTATCAACTGAGAATGCTGAGCCCGTCATGAGATCGCTTTGAACTTAAGGTGTCTATTTGGTACCAGGGAAAGTTGACCAGATGTTGATTGTACACATGAAAACTACACACCATAGTCTCATACAATGATGAATACTCTGAGGGAAATAGCAATGGGTGATGTCACAGAGAGTGAGATAAAGGACTCCTAAGTTAACTGGTGGACAGAAAAGTCCTCTGTTTATTTTGGAGCTAAGACCCCAATTCTGTCTCCTCTGTTCTAGAGTTTTCTATGTCCAAAGGATCCCATTATGGTAGGTCCTTCCTGCATCAACATTGTATATTCTTTTTTATTCAATTAGAGTTTAAACTAAAGAGAGCACTAGGGTCTAACCTATCTCATTTATCTCTGGAAACAGACCCCCTTTTCCTATACATCTTTATGTAATTACCCACATAAAATAAAGTCGGTTCCTAGGTTAAATCCCAGTCAGGGTCAAGTGTGCTGAAGAGGTCTCATGTGCATGGGGTCCAAGCAACCGGCTCTTCCCTGCAAAGGAAGTGCAAGGTGGTGCTTTGGGAAAGGAAGAGTCTGTGGAGCTGGGACACCAAATGTAGAAAGCCTGCTTCTTGGCAGAAGGAGAACACAGGTGTCAATCGCCACAGAAAACAACTACCTCTCCTTCCCATACCTGCCATGACCAGAGTTCCCATACCCCCCCTCCCCGTGATCTTCAGGTGAGCTGCTGAGAAACATCAAAAGGGTTAACGTGGGGGATTATTACACAGCCTCTTAATCCACCAGGAATATTTTTAAGGATAGTCAACAAAATATCTAAAGACCAAAACATTGGAAACAAAGGAGCTTACTGAACAATAACCTATAGACACCTCCTCTTCATTTAATGCCTCCCCCTGGCCCCGATAAGGCAGGGCAGACTCCAGACACCTATGTTCAGTCATCAGTCAACTTCAGAAAATTTTTTGAAATTGCTGCCTAATCTGCAAGGCCGGGAGGTAGAGGAAATGGAAAAGGAAGAGAGGGAGGAAGGTCTGTGCCTTGAGAGATGTCGGAAATCAGGGGAAACACAGCTGACATGTTTGGTTCATCAGACACCCAGAATGCCACTGTGTGGGAGGGATAAAGGCTGTTATCTTGTGGAAATGGAGCAAGACTCACTGGACTGGGGTGTGAGTCTTGCCTTTGATGAGAAGACTATGCTCTGAGCTGTGCTTTGCAAGCGGCCAGTGCCGCGTTTCAGCATGAACTAAACATTCTCATGTGGGGCTAGCTCTCTTTGTCCCTACTGTGACTTCTCTACATACATGATAAGTTGCCATTTGATCTTTCTTCCAGCTCCAAGGAAGGCATTTCCAGCTTGAAATTCTCCCCTATCTTCAACTGGCAGATGTACCCTCACCTTTCTGGACACCCTCCTAGGAGAGTCCATCCCTAGTCATACTTGCCTAGAGACTCTACAAAAGGCAGCTACTCCAGTCTCTTTCATCTACCAATTTGCCAAATGCTTGGCACATTCATGATGTTCAGAATTTGGTGAATGTATAAGAATTCAAAACCCAAGTCTGGGAGATTGATGGTCTTCCAAGTGAAGGGACTGAATCTCATAAAGTCTTCTGACTCAAAGGTACAAACGACAAGGGACAGGAGGTATCTTAGGGTTTCAATTGCTGTGAAGAGACCCCATGAGCACAGCAACTTTTATAAAAGAGACATTCAATTGGTGCTCACGTACAGCTTTAGAAGTTCAATCCATTATCATCATGATAAGAAGCATGGCGGCTCGCAGACAGACATGCTACTGGAGAAGTAGCCAAGGGTCCTATATCTTGCAGGCAACAAGGAGTTGCCTAACACAATGGGGGTGGTAGTGGTATGCTGAGCATAGGAAACCTCAAAACTCACCCCCATGTGGCACACTTCCTCCAACAAGGCCACCCCCCCTCCAAGAAAGCCACACCTTCTAATAGTGCCACTCCCTATGAGTTTACAGGGCGGAGGGGAGCAACTACATTCAAACTACACCACTAGGGATTCTAATTAGGCAATTTTTTTTAAGCTTAACTTTTAAGGCTTCTTACTAACACTCATTCCCTGTTAAGAAAAACCTGGAGCGGCTCTGTATCCCAATGGGAGGCAGACGAAAGCACTGACACCTAGGAACTAAGACCTCTGAATCGCAGCCACAAAGACAACGCAGTGGTTCAAGACACATTCAGGGTGAGTATATTTCTGGATCCTACCCTTACCATAATCATTACCATCATAGTTTGTTATTATTAATTTGAGACAGGGATTTGCTCTACAGCCTGGGATGGTCGGAAATTCATCATCTGCCCCCCCCCCACTTAGGAATGTAGGGATTCTAGATGCACCACCATGCCTGGTCCTCACCGGTAATATTTGGGGTAACTGAATCATGTGTTTTAGGGACAGAGCTCTGGGCTCTAACACCACTCCCAAACACTTAGCCACTATGTAATCTACTAATCTGCGTAATTTACTAAAGTTTTTTTTTTTTTTTTCCAACTTTCCTTGTTTTTGCCACTCAGGCCTCACAGTGCTGATGCCCTGGACCCACTCTATTAAGAACACAAGATAAATTCTCAATAGAAAAATGGTGGGTAAACACTGGAAAGAACCTATTAGTATCCCCTTTGGGTAAAAACAAGTCTCTGCTACCAGAACAGTGAACAAGGTGGGAAATGGTGGAAAATATATCTGGAAGTCTTTGGAGACTCGTAACTACACTGCTACATGAGAATCCGTCCAATGAGAGTGACTATAATTCCCTAACTACAAACTAAAGCGTCCCATGCATTGCTGGCTTCACTTCGCCATGTGTCCTTACGCTGCTGTAATTTTAGGCAGTGACATTCTTCTCATGCTTCTCAGCTTCAGCATCTCCAGCACGGTGCCTAAAGATGCGCCGTGTCAGGTGAGAATGGGAAACACGTGTCTTTTTTCAGCACTTGGCTTCAAGGAGCCAGCAGTTCTCCAAAGTCAAGTACTGACTTGAAAACTAGGTTTTCCAATAGTCCGAACTGTGCTGTGAACTTCCCATTGACCCCATTGCCATCAGGAATAGACAGTATCAGCTATTTCCTGGGGTGAAAACAGTTTGCTAGGTTTATAGATTTTTAAGGCACAAGAAAGGCAAAACAAATTTAAAAAAAAAAAACTGAACTGAGAAGTTGGATCAGAGAAAAAGAAAATTCAAGGGAAATAAAAAAGATCTGTCTTTTTGGAAAATAAATAAATGGCTTTGGTTTGTGCCAGATGAACAGAGTGATGGCTATGGTTTGGATATGCCAGAGGAAAGCACATGATTATCTAGAAACTGTGTTCTCTAGCATTTCTAAACACCTACGAGCCCTCGCATAAACAGGTGATGTGGGAGTTGTGAAGTCCACAGCATCCCCGGAGGTGGACGGGCCCCTCTTGGGTTCCTTAGAAGTTGTCCATTAGATAGCAAAGTTGGCTTGTGAGAGCTCATGGTGTTTTCCGACTTTGGAAGCCTGTGTTTTCTGGCCGTGTCATAGAATGCCATCCTTCCAAATCTATGCCCTTGAATCCAGTTTTGGTCCAAAGTTCTGTATTCAGAGATGCACATTTAATGTTGGTGCTTCTTGGACTGATGGTGGGAAGTCAGCGTGATGGAGAGTCTTTACATGCTTAGGAGGGCTCTAATGAAGATTAACCGCTGCAACCCTCTTATCAAAACCAAGACAGGATATCAGAGTTAAGAAAGAAGAGCACAAGCCCCAAGAAGAAAAGGTTACCCTAGAAAGAGACTCTCCAGGCCTCATGATGAGGGCTGATGAGTTTACTGATAGAAACACAGGCTGTTCGACCCCTGACTGCTCTTAATATCTTTTGGAGCGGGAAAACGCTCTTCTTACCAGCCTGCCTGCTCAACCAAACATAGATTAGTTGGCTGCCCCAGTTCCTCTATCCTCTGTTGATGGAGGCCAGAGAGAAGAATTCAGGGACTGACGACCGCTAAACAGCTTGGCTGACCTGCACACAGGGTGTGGAACTCCGGAACAACTCTCCAAGGGAAGGGAGGAGGTAGGGAACAGGGCAATAAATTAGCCAAGCAATTTTTCTACAGCATCTGCCTCTGCACATCTACCCTCAGCTTTTCTTTCTTACCATGCTCGGGCCCAGCCATTGCAACATTCTAATCAGTGCTGGGTGCTTACTGTTTGCTGAGCATGGCTCTAAGTAGCTGACGAGCATTATCTCCTTACTCTCGGCAGCAAGCTGTAATTTTAATTAATGTATTATTTTAAACAAGCTGAGATATTATTTAGGCAAGATGATACAGTCTGGACACAGTAAACTCTCTATGTAAACAGAAAGACTTATTTCTAACGCCACTGTCTTAGGTGAATCAGGAGGAGAGGATCTGGGAGGAAGATGTGCTGGGAGTTTAGTACAATTAAAAAGATTAATTTTTTTTTGAATACAGTTAAAGCTACCAACATCCAGGGTCTATTTAATGATCTTCTCAGCTCCCAGACTGTATTGTCCACCAGTCAGGGCAGTTCTTCCTGCTTCTTAGCTCCAAACCCCTGGCTAGTGATAGGTACTTAGCCAATGATTGCTGAATAAAGTCACAGAGCAAAGGACTTGACAAAGGATTTTGTCAGAATCTCAGAGGATTAAATCTCAGTGTATTAAAGGCCATAACACGCAGCTCACATGAACTCTGGCCATTGCAGGAAGCTCACGTGACCTCTGGTTCCATAGCTGTGATTGTTGACTCCATGACACCCCCCAGACTAACCACACCCTTTGCTTGTTCTAAGACTGCAGTTCTCTGGTAGGTCCTGGTGCCATGGTGTTCTCCAAGCTTCTACTTCCTCCATCCCAGCCTTGCTTGCTGTCAATGGCCGCCACTGCAGGTTCTCAGTTTCGCTATCTTTTTCTTTCTCTCCTGAAGTACAGATTTCTAGTTCTGCACCCTGGCATCTGAACCTCGGGGTGGGGGTGTCTGTTGTTCTTGGATGCAGAAACATCTTTGATGAGGTTTAGAAGGACAGGGAGAGTGACAGATGCTAGCTTTCTGGGGAGAATCCCATGCTGCATGGCCTTGACTGTGATAGGCTTTTGGTAAATAAACAGGTTAGGTCAAGAGTCCTGCGCATGTGCTGTATTTGTGCTATGTGCTCTAAGTACAGATGACAGACTCCCCAGATTGCTATTTTTCTTTACCATCTTTCTGGCGTGAGGAGAGTCATTTGCCCACATCTCGGCAAGATTACAATCTTCACATTGACCAGCACCACAGGTACAGGAAGACCTGCCCGTGAGAATGAGGGAGGGACCCTTCACTCCCCTGGGGCATTCCAGACCATTGGAAAGGATAGCATCGCCGTCTTGCAATGGGTAAGCAGGTCTGGGGTTTTTACATACAGTCTGCAGTGTGCACTGTAAACAGACCTGCAAGGCAGTTGTTACCGCTTTACAGATGAAAGTCCAGATGTGTCCCCAGACTAGCCCAGTGACCACAGCTCTGTTTTGTCCTAAGCCACATACAAATTTTGATGCCTGGAGCACTGAGGATGTGGCCAGCAGTGTCCTCAAAATGCTCGCTTCTCTTTGCTCTAATTTAGCTTGGGCTCTAGGTGAACTGAGCCTTTTCTGCCATGAAAGGTTTTGCTTGTGGGACGACCATGAAACTTCACCCTTCCTCTTAGTCTGTCAAGAACTGTGGCCACCAAGGAGAATGGCACAGGAACTTTCATCTGGCGATGGATCGAGAGAGAGACAGAGACCCAATTTGGATCAACCGTCTGAGCTCTTAAGTTCCAAATGAGGAGTAGAAGGAGGGAGAACATGAGCAAGGAAATCAGGACCACGAGGCGTGCACCCACCCACTGTGACAGTGGAACTGATCTATTGGGAGCTCTCCAAGGCCAGCTGGACTGGGACTGAATAAGCATGGGTTGAAACTGGACTCTCTGAACAAGGCGGACAATGAAGGCTGATGAGAAGCCAAGGACAATGGCACTAGGTTTCGATCCTAATACATGAACTGGCTTTGTGGGAGCGTAGCCTGTTTGGATGCTCACCTTCCTGGACCTAGATAGAAGTGGGAGGACCTTGGTCTTCCTGTAGAGCAGGGAATTTGGTCTGCTCTTCAGTATCGAGAGGGAGGGGGAGTGGACTAGGGGGAGGAGAAGTGGAGTGGGGATAGGGGGAGGGGAGCGGGGGGAGGGGGCAATATGTGGGAGGAGGGGGAGGGAAATGGGAAACGGGGAGCAGTTGGAAATTTTAAGTAAAAAAGAATAATAAAAAAAAAAGAACTGTGGCCACATACCAAAAACTTCTTTTCCACATTTTAAGAGACATGTCATGGGAACCGTAATTAGCCATTTCAACGAATTTTACAGATTTCTGAGCTAAGACCTTTCTGGGTTTTGGTATTCAATTTTGAGCCAAAAGATGAATTTGGCCCAGTGTTTCTCAGTGATGACCTCATGTACAAAAAATACTGATGCCTGAGCTCCACCTCAAAAGAAATGATTCAGACTTTCTGGGGATGGGTTTTCAGTTCTCCAAGTGATAGCAATAGGCAGCCATGACTGAAATACTCTTCGAACGGGTGGTACAACATTGTCAAATAACAAAATGCAAGCACAGGTTCCTTGAATACTCCAGGCGATCTTACATTTCTGAAAGTAACCAAAGTTAGCTCTCAGAAACTGAGCTGATAGTATTACGGCAACACTGACATAGAACAAATGCCAGCAGCCAGCATAAAAGACAGGGAAATAGAGATTACACAAACCGTAGCGTTAATGGTGGAAAAACCAGACACACTGGCAGAAGGCCCGGGTGTGGCAGAATGGACAGGAGTAGGGGGGCAGGAGAAATTTTAGGAAATTAGAAATTTTAATAACTGTGGCCATTGAGGGTCCCAACCGGTCTCTGAATTGTGTCAAACTTATTGCGAGCCCTGAGAGCAAAACCAGATGAGGAAAGAAGTCCTGCGCTCGCTCCCAGCTGCTCCTCATTTCTCAAGCTCAGGAGCAGAGGAAATGAAGCCCCAGCCCCTTCCCTGGACCTGCCCAAAGGCCCCCCTTGGGCTCCCTCTGGACACCAGGGGGAGCGCAGCTTATGTGCAGCATTCTTTGCCAGACCTTTCTACAGGGCATGAAGAAGAAGTTCTGGCTTATTGTTTAGAGCCCTTGAATAAGGCTTCATCATCTCCCTGGTGAAAGTCAGTGGCCCGCTGTGTGTTTCATTTAAAAGAGAAATAAAAGGAACAAGTGGGTTCTATCCCATCACCCTATGGTTTGAAATGGCAACAGACATAAAGCCTCAACAAGTAAAACAAAAACACAAAAAAGCCAGTTTTCCCTCACTTACTTCTCCCTTCTTCCCACTCTCCCTCCCTTTCTCCTTCTCCTCCTCCTTATTTTTTTTCTTGCATTACTAAGGATCTAACCTAGGACCTACCCCAAGCTAGGCAGAACTACCTCAGAACACCTCCAGCCACTTGCCTAGTTTTGAATGGAAGAAATAACACTAAACCATACTTCGGTGCTCCTGTTTGCATACTCAGGATGGTCCTAACAGCACTCCTTGTAGCATCTGGGGAAGGACTGAAGGGTTAACATGCAAAACTTGGCGAAAAGCTGGGTGTACCGCCACAGCCAGTGAGCATTAGCCCTTCTGCTCTTCCAGAACCTAGCAGGAAGGTCTTATTTGAAAGCTGAATTCTTCGATACTTCAGTCATCCCAAACATTTACCTCTAAAAAGCACATGCCTCAAATCAGAAAAATGATAAAGTCATTGTACCCTCTGCCAAGAAGAGACTATAGGGCAAATTGCTGGACTTTACCCCGGCAGTCTGCGATAAGAATATACAGAGAATGGTGAACTGCACCTGTAAGATCAAAGGTGAGCCCCTCAAAGTCTGAGCTTCTAGTCTCTATGCACTCTAAAGAAGAATGGCAAAAGCCTGTTAGGATATCTTCCTCACAACCTGTTCCCAGATGGCTTGGGACAGTAGAGGGAAGGGACACAGGGTGGCTTCATCACAACTTAAGATTCTGTTACAGATTTACAATAGCCCCAAAGACCAATGATACTTATTTGCTGAAATAAATGTGCTTTTGTGATTTCACAACTTTTAATCCAGGTAGCTTATCCACTAAGATACTGTGTCATTTTAATAAAACAAACAGCCAATAAGGAAGACGAGGGCGGGTCTTCCCCAGGAGAAGATGGATGGAGTATTTCATGGAGGAACGCCCATGGAATAAACATGGCTGAAACAGGCATTCCTGACCACGACGGAGGACTCCGCTCACACAGTTTTTTTCATCCTTGTGCACATAACTTTTTTCCCCTGTGGATCTTCAGTGAGGCCAGGCAGTTGCCTTGGCTGTATGGAATTCAGCAAAGAGAAATGCATGACCGGTGGCCACACACTCACATCTGGCTGAGGTTTCAGCTGACTGCACTTTGGGATTTTTAGCTCCAGCCACTAACAAGGATCCCCTTCGTTTTGACTATATAAGTCAACTGTGAGAGCCTCAGGGTAGGGTGACTTTTTTTCCTTTTTTCTTTAGTCCCCTCTGCTTACCAAGGGCACAGAGAGGAGGCTGGCTTTCTTGCCTTTTGGACTTCTTGTAGTTGGAGGCACAAACTTCAGGCAAAAATGGGGATGACGGGGTGGGGTGGATGGGGGCGAGCAGATGGACAGTTTAGAAACCAGAGTATATGTTTTCGTTCCCCATCTGTGTGGGAACACGGACCAGTGTATCCAGCAGGACTGCACAGTGGTCAAAGTACAGCCTCAACCTGGCTTCACTCCAGCTTCAGACATGTTTGCCAGGTAACGCAGGCTTCCCTCGTAAGCCTCATTTCCTCCTCTGTAAAATGGGGATAATGACAGCTTGGGCTTTCTGATGTAGTCATGGGAATTAAATGATAGGTACTTATAAAACCCTTTGTCCCACACTGCACTGTTTTCCTGAGCCTTCACAATTGTCCAACGAGGTGGAAACTGTTGGACCACGTTAGCTGACAGAGAGGCAAGGCAGAGGGTGTAAAATAAATTGCTTGTCAGGTCTCTAGTAGGGGAGTGGAGGGGCTAGGCAAGAGCCAGGCTTGCTTAGCCCTAAGGCTGGGCCTCTGGGTGCTCACTGACACATACAACATTATCTCAGGAAGCGAGGGTGCTCAGAGCATCTGAGTTGACCCCTTTGTTTATAGATTAGTGTCACAGGTGTTCTATTGCTGTGATAAAACAGCTTGACCAAAAGCAACTTGAGTAGGAAAGGGTTTATTTCAGATTATAGTTCCTTGTCTCAGTCTGTCCTTCAAGGAACTTGAGTAAGGGAGGAACCTGGAGTTGGGAACCGGAGCAGATATCATAAAGGAATGCTGCTTACAAGCTTGCTTTTCCTGGCTTGCTCAGCCTGCTTCTTTATATACCCCAGGACAAACTACCCACGGACGGCACCTCACACCATGGGCTGAGTCTGCCCACATCAATCACTAATTAAGAAAATGCCCACAGGCTGGCCTACACACCAATTTTATGAATATATATATATATATATATATATATATATATATATTCATTCAATTGTGGTTCCCTTTTCTCAGACAAATCTCACTGTGTTAGGTTGACAAAAACAAGTAATTAAAAAAACAGCCAGGGCAGAAAGAAAAACAATGAATAGAGATTCAGGTGACTGGGCCAGACTAACTTAGTGTAAACTTGGGGGTTAGGTGGGGTATGAAGAAAACAAAACAAAACAAAACAGTTTTTTTACCCAATACTTTTTTCCCGCCTTGGCTCTTAACTTTAGCCAGGCAGCACAAAAGAACATATTAAGAAAAATGCCTTATTTCAACCCTAAAATAACTGGGATGTCAGCTGGGGTAAGGCCTAAGTGGTAGGTTAAAGGACTCATAAACTTTCCCTTTCTACAAAGTCTGTTAGTTTACTATCCCAAACTGCTGGTTAAAAAAGATACTGAAGTCGAACATTTCAAGTGACAAACCTGAAACGTCCAAACTCCTCATTTATTAACCATCACTAAATATGTGCTACCAAACCCCAATAGACTGTACTCAACCAAATAAACATTGGCTTTCTCAAGCTTAAGCAGAAAGCTAGTTCACAAATTTTCAATTTTTCCTGCCTGCGTCTGACGTTCATCTCAAACACACATGTTCAAAAATTTGGAAATGTTAGGTCTCAAATTCAGGACAAATGCTTAACTGAAGTACATATTTAGCATATCAAAATGACCCAGCTGTCAGATTCTCCCAACATCCCTCAGTCCCTACCTGTTACAAGGGTATGGCTTGGATACCCTACCCCTTACCCTACAGTTCTCGAGTCTGGGAGACTAGGTTGCCCTTTCTCCAATTGCCCTTCCCTATATAAACCAGTCGTTTTGGTTATCTGGTCTACCCTTTACCCTCCTAGTGTCTTACTCCTCCTCCCTCTCTTCACATGGCCTGATTCAGGGTCCTGTTCGCTCTGGATTCTCCCAGATGTCCTTGCCTCTGACTGTCCTCTTCCTTTTATCTACAATAAACGTTTCCTTCCACCATACCTAGAGGCAGTCATATCTAATTTTTTTTATTTCTTTTCTTTGAATTCAGAAAAATATAATTAAAATGAGTTACTAAATGTAGTTCTTCTCAGACTTCAGAGTTCATATATGTTATGCTTATGGAACATATTCCTTCAGTTACTCAAAGGGCCTAAGTATGAATGTAAGCCTATCTGACTTGGATTAAATTCAGCCTGTTCTATTTGTTTGATGATGAACCCAGGATGGGTCCTAACAGTAATGATTGGCTTCACTGCCATCATTGCCATTACCTTTCTCATTCTTATGGTATTCCCAGGTTTACATCTTAGAGATTTTTTTAACTGTGTATGTATCGGTGGGGGAGGGGAAGTATGTGCATGTGTGTGAATGTGCATGCATGTCATGCTGTCCTTGTGAAGGTCAAAGGACAGTTTGCAAGTGTTGGTCCTAGGCTAGCTGGCCTGCATGCTTCTGGCTGATTTGTCTGTCGCCATCTCCTCTCTCACCTTAGGAATGCTAGGATTGCAAAGGCAGGCCATTGCATGTGGTTTTATTTTGTGGGCTCTAGGAATTGAACTTGAATCATCAGGCTTGCATAGCAAGCCCCTTTGCGTGCTGAGCCATCTCCCCGGTCCTGATATTTCAAAGTTGTAAGGCAGACACCAGTAACAAAATCTTTCTTCTCATGAATATTTACTCTTCATCCTTTTCTGCATTATTTAATTCAAACTAAAAAGTCCTCTTATAAGCCCATAACAAATAAGATGTTGGCATAGAATGTTGTTGTCCTGTTAGTGAATAATTTAGAATGCTTAAACATGTGAAGACATCTTGGTAGCAGGACCACTGGCAGAGAAAACAGATGACAAGAAAGTTTCTTACTAAGATACGTTTTCACTTACATTAGTCTGTAGTCAGAGACAAACACTCCCCACAGAATCTGTTTCTTTCAGATTCTAAAAATAAATTCCTCTGTAAGTGACTTTGCTGTAAGGCACACAGTGAGTCAGACCGAGGAGTAAGAGCCATTTATAGAATGTGAACTGAGCACTGGACTGGGACAACCATTTAACCCCCACAAACAGAGAAGTGACCTTTCACATTGTGGAGGGTTGGTCTGTAGCTCTTATTTCTAAAAGGAATCTTATTATAACTCTGGTAAAAACATTGAAATATAGCCAGAGGCTAGCACATGATCAATTCCTTTGATAAAAAGAAGGTTGACGTGAGAGTTTATATGGACCTTCTAATAGACGTATACCGTACCAGGTGGTGGGCTTTTTGTTTTTATTTGGATGGTTGGTTTTTGTCAACTTGACAGAAGCTAGAGTCATCTGAGCAGAGGGAATCTCAATTGAGAAAATGTCTCCATAAGACTAGGCTCTAGGTTGGCCTGTGAGTCATTTTCTTAATTAGTGACTGATATGGAAGGGCCCAAACTATGGTGGATGGTGCTATCCCTCGGCAGGGGGTCTTAGGTTCTATAAGAAAGCAGAATGAGCAAGCCATGTGGTGCAAGCCAGTAAGCAGCACTTTCACGGCCTTGGTATCGGTTCCTGTATCCAGATTCTTTCTCTGTTTGAGTTTCTGCCTTGACTTCAATGATGGACAGTGATATAGAAGTGTAAGCTAGAGAAACATTTTCCTCCACAATTTGTTTTTGTTACAGTATTTCATTACAACTATATAACACCAACTAAGGACACACACACACACATAGCTTTATGTGTGTCTTATTGCAGTGCTATGCTATGACCCTAGATCCCCATTCCCTACTTGTTCTGACGAGGAAATAAATGACTCCCCCACACTGGTATTAGACAGTGTCTTAGAATGGCTTTGTGTGAACATAAATAAATCGTTCAATATCACTCAGCCTCAGTTTCTTCTATAAAATGGAAATAAACACAGCCCCTACTTCAAGAGGTTGAGGAGAGGATTAAGCAACATAGTACCTCTGAAGTATTCAGGACACATAATAAAACCAGTAGGAATGTCAACAGCCATTCTGTTCTCCCTGACAGTGATAGGATGGTGCAATTTCCTCTTTGCTCTTTTGTGTGACTTTGGATTTCCTTGTATTTCTGGAGCATGTCTTTATAATCTTGTAAATAGCTGCATGACTGATAGAATATTTTGAAGGTAATAGATGATTGGAGATTGAGGGGGAAAGGAAGGAAGAAGAGGAGGAGAAAGAAGAAGAGGGAGAAGAAGAAACAAGAAGTTATGTTGTTGAAAGGAATTTGCTGCCTTCTTCAACGGGAACTTCAGTTACACACAGGGCAGCAGCTGGTTTGCCTGCGCAAGGATAGTAAACCTGGCACACTGCAAAGAGGTGCACCTACCAAACTATGACTTCATTCACAGTGTTCTTCACTGACCATCTCTACCACAGTGATAAGATCACTTTGGTCCTTATACAAGTTGAATCCACTTGAGATTTCCTAACCCTCTATTGGCAAACATACTGGCTGTACATATTAGGAAATTCCACCCTGGGTCTTGGGGACATAGTTTATTTGGATGATAGAATCTTCTTGAATTAAATCAATAAATCAGTCAGTTTTATTTCTTGTCACCTCAGGAGCCAACTTGGCCTTCATTCACAGACTTGTCATTGGGATGCAAATGCGGTCTGATGACACAAGTCTGCCGCCCAGGTGCGGTTCCTGGGTCACACAGAACACTCGGATCTAGAGGTTGACTTCACAGTACAGCATAGATGCATTGTGTTACTCAAGGGGGTGAGATCATGGGCTGGCATGAATTTGTCAGTCTTTTAAATGAATGAAGTTGAAGTCAATCTACTGACCTTGCTTCAGAGGCTGGAGATACAGGCAGTGGAAAACAAAACCAGTCAAAATAGACAGGGGAAAACCACAGTGCATGTGACCACTTAGTTCAGAAGGTGACACTACTTAATTTAGTCTGTGAAGATCTTGTCACGTGAAAAATCTGCAAATAGCTATGACCTAAACGTGGGGACAAGAGACAACCCATCTAGGAACAAATGGACACATTCCATTGTGGTTGTATAGTGTTTAAAATCTATTTTGGGGCCAAGGAATACTGTAAATACTTTCCCTTCTTCATAACTATCATAATCCAAACTTTCTGGCTCTCAATATTTTTCAACAACTTACATGCCAATTACATTTCTTTGCAAACAACCTTAACTGGCAAACATGATCCTACCGGAGACATGGGATTCCTCTGTGACCCTCTGAGTCCCCAAGGCCAGTCAAGACTCCCTTGGACCTTGTGATTGATTCTAAACTGGGCATCATTAAAGGTTGCCCTGGATTCACTGCACAGTTTGAATGTTGTCCAGTTCTGAGGGCCCATGGGAAATGCTACCCATATTAGGCATGTGGAAATGTCTACATCACGCTGGAATGATGGTGGAAGTAGAGATTTAACATAACTTTTTGAATTAGAATTTATTTCCAAATTTGGGCCTGGGTTTTAGGTGAAAATTGTTTAGGAACTTCTCATGGGTTTGTGATATGTCAACACCAACAAACATCTGCTGTGGCAGCTGGATCACGGACTTGCCCTTTTCTCATTAGAGCTCTCCTGGAAAATTATAGTTGTGTGGTGGGAGTCGCTGCAATCTGTGTAGACAACACCTGATTGCAAAGCTGGATTGGTTTATCATTGAATCCAGGCCAATTTGTGACAGCCTTCCCCTTCACCAATAGCTAGTGATGCCAATTAGAAGGTCAAAATGGGAGAAGCTTTGGCCAGGTCTGGAAAGGGGAAGGGTATAAATGTTTGCTGAGTATGTGATAAGGCCAGATCGATACTTTTCTGGGAAGTATGTCTGTCTGAGCACCTTTGTCACATGAGAGAATCCACTCTGGAGAGGAGGGTGGTTTTTCATTGGAAACCAGGGCTATCTGAAGATCTGGAGAAACCGAGGCATGGCTTTTATAGTGTGTGACCTCATGGAGAAAATAGTGTGTTCCTTGGTGATAGAATTCCCTTGCAGCACTGTTAGGCACATCACAAAAGTGGAGTGGGACCAGGCAGATCTCACTCTTGTTGTTATTTTTGAGTTTTTTATTGTTGTTTTGGGTGTTTTTGTTCTTTTTGGTTTTTTGAGACACAGTTTCTCTGTAGCTTTGAAGCCTGGCCAGGAACTAGCTCTTGTAGATCAGGCTGGCCTCAAACTCACAGAGATCCGCGTGCCTCTGCCTCCCAAGTGCTGGGATTAAAGGCATGTGCCACCACCACCCGGCTGTATACCTAATTCTTTAAGAAATAAAAAGAATTCCCTACAAGTCAGTCTCCTCATCAGATGGCATGACAATCTCAACATAAACCACGCTGGAATGCTAATTTCTTGGCATTCCCAGAGGATAGATTTCTCCTATTCCTACCTTTGTACCAGAGACTAACTCAGAGATGTGGCACTGGTTGGTCCACTAGAGAATTGCTTTCTTTCTGTTGTACTGGTGGTTGAACCATGCTGGACCTGCACAACACTACTGAGCTAGATATTGGACCCTGTTAATTTTTAATTATTTTACCGATTGGTGTGTTCAACTATACATCTGGCAGAAATAGCCTAAATTTATTGTGTGTGTGTGTGTGTGTGTGTGTATACGTATATATGTATGTATGGAGTTTGTAAACAAATTCACCAGCCTAAAATCTTCTATCGGAGTCTACTTCTATTGAGCAGCGTTTGTTTAGTTGAGGATGGAGGGACCCTGGAGCTCTAAGCCTAGAGTTTACTAGCACCATCCTAAACCTGATATCAGAAAACCAACTGTTGGTAAGGTATCAGGGTCCTGTTAGTAACAAATCAAAATAAAACTTTTGACCACCTAAATAATGTCTGTTATTTCTACCCAATTATTTAGTACTGGTTAACCTGTTATTTGAACTTTACCAATAGGTCACTTAACACTCCACTCAGCTCAAGGAGGTTTCATTTATATCAAAAACTGGTTAGATCCGTGAGGATGACTTGGAGAATCATCTCCCCTCCCTTCTCATCTCTTTTCCCCTCCTCTGCCCCTTCCCTTCCATCTCCTCTCCTTGTTTGTTTCTTGTGTTTAGGACTGGGATCAGACATTCCCCAATTTTTGGAATAAATTTTCAATCTAGAAAAGTCTGGCTTCTAGTGTGGCGTTCAATTACTCCTCCTAGCCACCTGGGAGGCTAACTGCTACTGTTCTCCCAATTTTCCAGGTAAGATGAAGCCAAGAGCATCTGAATCCCCTGAGCAGGGCTCACAGCCAAGTCCACATCTTCTGACTGCAGGCATTTGAAGAACTCACATTTCTCTAGACAAAGTTTATCACCTGAACAGTGTTTGTTTCATATACTTAGCAAAATTTAGTTTCCTCAAGTAGTAATCTCTTCAAATATTCAAAAGAAACCTAAAAGGGTTGAATTATCTATCCTGAATTTTCTAGAAGATCTAGAAGAGTACAAAAGATATATTGAGTACCTCTTAGGTTACCTACATCTCATCTCAAGTTCTCATTCTAATTTTCTATTTTGAAAAATGGTCATTTGGTCAAGTCCATTTTGTTGAAATTATAGGCACTTGATGCAAAAAAATTCACAGACATATCTGTCTTAATTTTCTATTGCTACAACAATACACCATACCCAAAATCAGCTTGGAGAAGAAAGGGTTCATCAGCTTGGAGAAGAAAGGGTTTATTTCACATGCTAGATTTCATTATCCAGGGAAGTCAGGACAGGAACTCAAGGCGTGAACATGGATAGAGACGCTGGTGCAGAAGTCACAGAGGCATCCTGCTTACTGTCTTGTATGCCATGGTTTGTTTAGCTAGTTTTCTGACACTACCAAGGACCACCTGACACACTAATTTGGACCCTCCTACATCACCATCAATCAAATAAATGCCCCACAGGCCAATCTGGTGGGAGGGGGTTCTCAATTAGAGTTCCCCTTTCCAAAATGATTCCAGTATGTGTCAAGATGACATGAAACTAGCCAGTTTAATACCCTATTTTCTTTTTAAAAGTAGTGCAACATACTTCAAAATAATCTTATAAAAATTTTAGCATGAAATCTGTACTATTCTACATCGCTGAGGCTCAGAAAAGGTACGACTTCTTCTGTATGCCAAGAAACCATTCTATCCACCAAGCCACATACCCCAGCTGGAAACACCATGCTGGTCCTCAAATTTTGTTTCTGCTCTGAGGGCAAATTCAGGGAGTCTAGATGTGCAGTGTTTTGACTGAAGAGGGGGGGTATCTTGTTTCTGCATAAAATGATAGGGAAATCAGGAAGGAGAGATTTTCTTTTGTGCTTGCCAATATTTCCCATCCCAGCAGACAGTAAGAGAAAAGGCATGTGCCTGGAAAGGGTGTTCACTATAAAGACATTCCCTGGGGTTCCACACATCCTCTCTACTATGTGATAACACTTGGGTAACACTTCTTTTCTAAACCCAGGCTATGGGCCCTTTAGGATAACTTTGAAGTTAGAGGGGCAGAGTTCAAATCCCACCTCTAGGCCGGGCGGTGGTGGCGCACGCCTTTAATCCCAGCACTTGGGAGGCAGAGGCAGGCGGATCTCTGTGAGTTCGAGACCAGCCTGGTCTACAGAGCTAGTTCCAGGACAGGCTCCAAAACCACAGAGAAACCCTGTCTTGAAAAACCAAAAAAAAAAAAAAAATCAAATCCCACCTCTAACCACTCTAACCATATACTTTCACCTAGTTTACACAGCTTTCCCAGGCTTACTCAGAGTGAGAGGGTGTTGGAGGGGTTCACGGAAGAGAAGTTGGAGGAGGGGAAATTGGAGGATGAGAGAGACAGAGACAGAGAGAGGGAGAGAGACTATGCATGAATCTTGGAGACAATAATGGTGTTACCTACCTCACAGAAGGACTGGGGCCTTGACCAAGTTAAATGTAAACCACTTAGTATAGGACTTGGCAATAGCCCAATGAAAGTAGCTATTTTTAATTATTTTAATTAACAAGCCCCTCTATTTCTTTATCTATAAAGTTAAAGCAACAAACCTTAAACAAGTATCCAATTAGATCTATCTCTGAGCTCTTGATAAGTCATAAAATCCTCCACATGCAGCAGACGCCTGCTGCTGTCTTGGGAGGGGCTTGCACTGTCTGCTTTATACTTACCTTCCCGCAGGCAAAGACTTTCCTGTTTCTCCCTAAGTCAAGACAGTCATTTGTACGCAGCTATCTGTCTAACCCTACTGATAGCTTGATATCCAAGAATCAGAGGGGTTGGAGGTGTCAGCTAGCAAGCAGTAGCGCTTACCCAAGGCCTTCCAGACCTCCAGGGGAGACCTGTAGAGACTCCGCTTCCTGGAATAGAGACGTGTCCCAGCCACCTGTGACAGTATCTCCGTAGAGATCGAGAAGTGGAGCGCTACCAGTCTCGCAGGATTACCTGGGCAGAGCCCACAGCTAGCCTGGAGCTCTAGAAACGGGACGTCTGAGCTCCGTGGGTGGCTGCTGGGGAGCCCAGGGCAACACCAATCTTAATGACAGAGTTGGATCTGATAGAGAAGCAGACTCAGGGTAAAAATTAAAGTGAATTTTTCCCCCAAGTTGGAAGCACACCGTTGCCGATCAGATCAGTAGGACGCAGTTTGGGAGACATGGAGGGAACTTTAAAAATCTCTCCTCTTCCTTGGTTGCGATCCAATCATTATCACTGATGACATATGAACTCCAAGTTCCCTTCCGTGATCTTTACAAAGACATGGGTGCCACTTGCAACTGCTGCTCCCCATTCCTTGCCGACTCACTCTGCACCTTTATTGTCCTCATCAGCGTGTTTGACTGACGTTCTCCCTAATTTTCCACAGTCAACCCCATTGTCAATTCTGTTACTAAGTTGCCCTCCACATCCACCCAAGAAACCCTGAGTCCCACTACCTCGGAACCAGAAGGCAGCCCCTTTTCTATCTTAACACACAGCTAAATTGTGCACCATATCTTCTCCCTCCCAGCTTGTAAGCAACGGCTCCTTGTCATCCCTTCTTGTCACTATGTCACCTCGGTCACATGTTGTCCAAAGAAGTCACTTGATGAATATTCATCAAGTGAATAAAAAAAATATTTGCTGGTGATAATTAACTTGAACTGAGACTTCACGGCCTCCAGGACAAGCTGAAGTCGTGGAAATGGGGTGTTGCTCTCTTCCCCGCTCTGCCCTTACTCCTGAAGGCCTTTGCATACCGTCAACTGTCAGGAAACGCTCCCTGCTCCTGTGATTAAGTCATAAAGTGCTAGGGGAGTGGCAGCACCTTTGGGGGGG
Organism: Chionomys nivalis; assembly: GCF_950005125.1. Classification (NCBI taxonomy): domain Eukaryota; kingdom Metazoa; phylum Chordata; class Mammalia; order Rodentia; family Cricetidae; genus Chionomys; species Chionomys nivalis. The sequence continues at coordinate 143,074,018 of NC_080086.1, forward strand.
GACTAAGAAAGGGGTGAAACTGTGATGGAGGGAAGCCCCCATTTGCTCTGAGACTCGGAGGTGAGAACTGTAGGCTTTATTTTCGTTCTGTTTCTGTCACAAGCCACTGTGACTTAAATGGCAGGCTTCAGAACTGAGTTTTCTCTTTCTCTCCCCACCTCATCTCCCAGACCTGAGTTTCTTTTAATTCACATACCCAAGCTGGCAATACAAAGCCCCGAAATGCATATGCATTTATTTATGCATGAATGTGTTCATGTCTTTGTAGACATGTATGTGAGTATGCATGTATATGTAGAGGCTAAAGGAGAGCCTCTGCTGTCTTTTGTCCTCACATGCCAGCCACCGTTTGTATGGAAATAAAGCCTGTCACTGGCCTCCAGGGCTTGCCAACCGGTCTGGCAGGCCATCAAGTCCCAGGGATCTGCCTAGCTCTGCCCTGCTGGCACAGGGATTACGAGCTCATTGTCTTGCATTGATACTGGAGGCTCAGACTCCCGTCCTCATGCAGGTATGGCAATGTCCCACCCTGAGATGTACTTTTCTTATGTAGAACCTGAACTATCCTAAAACCAGATTCCAAGGCACAAATTTGCATTTACTATGCATTGTGGCATGGGGAAAAGAACCCAAGGGTGAATGGCCTGTTCTGTGGCCACATTTTTCCTATAAAATTTATCAATTTTATTGTGTTAATAATTATTGAGTTTTCTCTAGATTTTTCTCTTGATTTATCTCCTTGTAGGAATGTTGTTAAATATTCTCTATGCTGGTTCCATGTAGCAATAAGACTTTCCATGGGGCATTTTCAAACCTTGCTCAGGTATATCGAATTACACTGGTAGACTTCAACACAGAATTCCAGGACTCTCCGCACCTTCCCCCAACTCTGGATTTGAGGCTTATTGTAAATTGATAATTGTTTAAGTTGAGTGGTGGGTGCTGAGGGTTCCACCCTTTCCATTTAGAGGATGTCTGAAATGAAGAAACTTCATTCTTAAATGTAAAGAAAGATTCTTTTATTATTAAAAATAAAAATTGAAAAGCTGAATTCCAAAAAAAAAAAAAATTACAGAGACAAGAAAGTTTAGAAAAACCAGAGCTCTTGTGGTGTATAGGCTCTAGGGACTTTCTCCCAAGGGATTGGCAGAAGGCCCACCTGTGTGACTGAGGCCAGACCAGCCAGGACCCTGACGCCTGCTGCTGATGGAGCTGGTATCTCATGGGAAGGAGCATGAACACACGCAATCTTGGTCTCATTTTCTAGTCACTGGGGACATCAAGAGCCACGGCTTTGCATATTTTAACTAACTAAACACGGGACACTCTGAAAGCACACATTTTTCAGGGCAATTAAAAGATCATTTCGTAACCACACGAACCAGTCCCAAGTGGACAGCACAAATGTCTGCCCTTGGACCCAGTTTTAGAACCCTGCTGCCCCAGTTTCTATGACATGATGCTCCTGAGGCCGAGTTTAACTTCCCACTGAAGGAAGAATATCTGGGTTACAAGTTGATCTGAAAGACATGCTGGCTTACACTTTCCAAAGATCATCTTCAACCGGAAGTCACTCAGCCTCGCTAGAAATGACTGCAGAGGTACTCTATGAAAATGTAGATTGGACAAGCACACTTCCCAAGATATCTAATACAGCTGTGCAGACACTTATTGGTAATATCTGGCACAAATGTCATGACACATCAAATAAGCAACTCCAAAACCAGATTCAGGTTGATAATGGCCAGTATTCAGGGAGATAAACACCACACTAAATGGAACAATCCTGAAGCTTACCCAAGTATGTCCTTCAAAAACTCTACTCCAGTTCAGCAACCATCCTTCACTCAGAGCACATAAAGTTGAAATGATGTTCCTCTCTAGATATAACTCAATGATTTGACAGTTATGAGTCATCATAAGCCCTTTGTGAAGAGGACAGGATTCACCCCGAACAATGGACAGGCCTGATGCAGGATTCCCTCTGTGTGCTGTGAATATCATTGCTTAATAAAGGAACTGCTTTGAATCTATAGCAGAATTTTAGGGGAACAGAGCGAGGTGGGGAAAACTAAACTGAATGCTGGGAGAAAGGAAGTGGAGTCAGAGAGAAGCCATGTAGCCCCGCCAGAGACAGACACCCAGAACTTTACCCAGTAAGCCACAGCCATGTGGCGATACACAGATTAATAGAAGTGGGTTAAATTAATATGAAAGGGTTAGCCAATATGAAGCTAGAACTAATGGGCCAAGCAGTGATTTAATTAATACAGTTTCTTTGTGATTATTTCGGGGCTAAGTGCTCAGGAACTAACTAGTGGCCTTCTTACTACACAGGTCTCTTTAAATTGTGCTTTATGCTGTCCCCATTTGATTTTGCACCCCACTGCTTCTGGAGCAAGGCTATAAGAACCTCGATCACTCAGTTTTACATCACACATGTTACAATGAACCTGAAAAATTGCTAGTCAATTTCTTACAAACAAAACCCTTTTTTGAGGTGGAAAATGCATATGAAAATATGAATGTAATACATACATATAAAATCGAGAGAGAGAGAGAGAGAGAGAGAGAGAGAGAGAGAGAGGCAGCACAAAAAGTTGAAAGAATGTGGTTCCTACTACATCACCAGTGCCTGAACCAGGCTCTGAAATCTGCTTATCTTTGTGACTCCAGTGGGCAACTCTACATCTACCAAATAGAAGGTTTTCCCATGGACAAACAGAGAGTGGGTCCACTACAAGATCCCTGCAGAGGAAGAGTGTTTCCAATAATGACCGCATTGGGGAATGAACTGAAATGGCCAAAGTTTTTAATCTGTCTTTGAGAAGAAGGGTTAAGTACAAAAATCCCGTTAAATAATAATGGGATCTGTGTGTGAAACATTATACTCTTTGAACATGTTTAGAAAGTGGCTCTCCTTTTTCCCCTCCGACTAATAACAATTCAACATTATTTAACATAATCCTACCGACAGGTAATTTCTGACACGAAATTTATTACAGGCTTGCCCTTTGAGGGCAAGCTTCTCTATTAATGTCTCCTTTGAAAGGCTGCAGCATACATTAGATTCCCAAACAGAGTTTCCCATGTTTTCCTTGGAAACTTCTACTTTCTGCGGTATTTTACATTGCCCAAATCTGTTTTAACTGTATCCTAATACACACCACACACGCACACACCTCAGACCACATTTCCACTAATGCATAAGAATACATAGTCAGTGCAGAAGCGTTTTTACTCAACCACTATTGGGGTTAACTGTAACTGAACAAACAACAGCATTAGCATGGCATACATTTCCATGACTTTTCCCCGTCTCTGAGTGGGTATATGACTGAGTGGGAGGGCGGGCTTGGCTTCCACACAAGCATGCTGGGAAATGAGAGAGCTGCAGGTTGCCTTTGGCATTGTCCAATTATGGCTGGTGAGTTCTGTAAGCTGGTACTCTAATCGCTGCCCTGGTTCTTTTACCACGCAGGGCTATGAGACGCCTAGAACATACTTGTGATGCTGACTCATTCAGAGAAATGGTTTTGTTCCTGGTGAGTCACTGTGAGGTTAGGTGTTTCCCTACCTGTACTTCACCATACAAGGCCATCACTACCTGGAGACTTAAGTCATCTGCCCCAAAAGAGAAACACTCACCATCTCTGCTTTTTCGGAAACAGCTTCCCTGGCATCATGAGCTCACAGGTTGGGGTTGGCATGTGGCATCTTTCCTTTGAGAGGGGTGTGATCTACCTGACTAGGAGGCTGCTATACTACTATTGGGATTAAAGAAAATGATGCTCACTTTCTTGGTTACTCTTCAAGTTTTGGGTCTGTGTTATCATTTGCCTCGGGTAAAATGCAACCTTCCACTAGGTGTGGTAGTGTACCCATTTAATCCCAGCACTCTGAAGTCAGAGACAGATGGATCTTTGTGAGTTCAAGGCCAGTCAGGAGTGCAAAGTGAGTACCAGGCTAGCCAGGACTACATAGTGAGACCCTGTCTCAAAAAGAAAATAAAAAATGCAGTCCTGTGAGATAAGACACGTGCACACCCATGTATCCAGCACCACAGCAAGAGGCAGATCCATCCTGTTACTCTGAGAACCCCTCAGCCCCCTTTGTGTCTAGTCCCTCTCCTCGCTCCACGTGCATATTATATATTTACATCAAATTAGCCCACGAACCACCTAATAATATATCCTGAACACATGAGGGTTGTTTCTGAGGAGAACGTGGGGTTCCCCAAGATCATCAGAAGATAAAGAGTGTTTTGAGGGAGAGCCTTGCCTTACTTTGCCCTAATGGGTAATCTATGGAAAAACACACACAGAGGCAAACCCTCAAGTAAATTCTCCGCTTCAAACTCATACTTCAAGATTAAGAAGAAGGTGTGTCCTCGCTTGCCATCAAGTCCCAGGGAAAAGCCTGCTTCTCAGCTTCAGTGACTGTCACATGAGAAGAAGCTGGGGACACATGCAGGCCCTATACATCCCCCCAACAGACAGCACACATTCTCTCTCTCTCTCTCTCTCTCTCTCTCTCTCTCTCTCTCTCTCTCTCTCAGACAGCCACACATTCTCTCTCTCTCTCTCTCTCTCTCTCTCTCTCTCTCTCTCTCTCTCTCTCTCTCTCAGACAGCCACACATTCTCTCTCTCTCTCTCTCTCTCTCTCTCTCTCTCTCTCTCCCTTCCCAACTCCCTCTCTCCTTCCCTCTTGCCCTTCCTTCCTTCTTCCTTTTCTCTATCTCCCCCCACACATACGCATGTGCACACACAAACACACACACACGCAGGCACGTGCTCACCAGAAGCAATCCAGAAATAGCAAATATGTCCCAGGCTTCACAGCGGGTATATGGTTCCCAAGTCGCGTGAAAATGTGAGGAACAAGCTTTCGATCCTGAGAGGGTGAACCTTATCTGAAGTCCCTGCACATTAGGGGGGCGTTAAGTTCCTAGGTTCCTGGCCTATTAGCAAGGCAGCCATCATTTTTCATTTGAAGGAATTTCTAAAGGTTGTATTCTTATCTTCAGGAGGCCCTGTGAATACAGTTCCTGTGTTTTCACTGGGTTTATTTAGCCTGGGGGATTCAAGGTTCTCTGTTTAGGTAGTAAATCCCCCACTTTGTGTGAATGTCTGTGGTTAATATATTTTAAAAATCCATCAGGCAGGGCTAACAAAAATGCAGCCGCCTTTACACAGCAGTTTTTGGCAAGAATATACTCACTCAGGATGGCTGAGCTGTGCTTATAATTGAATTGTGGTCACTAAGCCCGGCACTATCAACTTCTGTGAAAACCCAAGCCAGATACCCTGTGAGCACCTTTTCCTTCGCCACGGTCTTCCCGCCCCTTCCTCCAGAAGACCCCACCCTCAGCAGACACAAGGACACAGAAAGAACCCTAAGGTGAGCAGGAGACATGGCCAGTGCCTGACCAGATCCTATGAAGAGTTTGTTGGCCCTGGGGCCTGAAAGACAGACACAGAAGACCCGGCAGCAGGGGCCACAGTCACTAGAAGGCCAAGGATGACTTGTACTAGAAGGTCACAAGTCCTGAGTTATCTCTGGGAGGCTTCCAAGCCTTGGCTGACAGCCATGTGGACATTTTGCCATCTGAATCACACTGTCTGGCACTCTGGCCTGGGAGTCCCCTCACCTCCTGCTGTGGTAACTCAGTCTGTGGTCCATTCGTTGACCTTGTCTACTTCCTGCTGTGAGTCCTAGGCCCACCTCCCTGTCATTTCCTTCTCTGGCCAGGGCTTTGTCAACGGGCCAATATGCAGGACAGCCGAGGGCTTCAGGCAGCAAGTGCCACACACACCTCTGCAACTGAGCAATGCTACCACCACCAGGACACAAACTTCCTCCCCACAACTAGCTGTGAACCTGTGAACAGAAGCATGGCTGGAGGAGAGGACTAACTATCTCCTCACAGATAGCTTCCTGTGATCTGAAGACAAAACTGAATTAAGTTAGGAATGCCAAAGGGAGACTGTGCTGGTTAAAGTTTGCAACAGGTTTAAAGATTGCAAAGCATTTCCTAGTGTTCGAGAATGAGTCTGAAATGCCCCCACACGTTCAGGTTTTAAGCATTGTTCTCCAGCTGGGGGCGCAGTTTTCAGAGACTGAGGAAGGTTTAGGAGGTAGTGCCTATGGGGTAGCAGTCAGTCATTAGGGTGAGACTTTAAAAGTTACATCTGACCCCCAACATGGGCCTCTCTTGCTTCTAAGTCTGTTATGATATGGCGAGTCCTCCATCACCTGATCTTGCTGCCATGAACTGACTCTCTACCATGCCTTCCCTGCGGTGACGGCCTGAAATTCTCTGAAGTCATGAGCCCAAAATAAAGTTGGTTCTCTCAGGTACTGTGGTCAGACAATTGTAAAAGTAACTAATAAGTAAAGCATTGCAGGGACTGGATTCATCCCAAACAGGACCTTAGTGGAGGGAGCAAGGAGCAACGCAGTACCCTTTCCTCGGCTGATCCTATCCCTGTGCTACATAAGGGACAGAAGGGGAAGTCAGGGATCAACCAACACCATTGAGCTAACCTGCATGGAAAAGAGCTCAGAAGCTATGGAGCCTAAAGGCAGGTGGGGTCAGGGTTCAGAAGTTCAGTATTGTGGATTGTTCCTGTGTAGCTCAGTGAGTTGTTGCGTGAGTGTCTTAGATCTAGCTCACTATGGGAAAATGTATTTTTGCAAAGGTATTTAAAGTTGCCTCCTTCTTATAGCTAGATAAAGCATAACTGCAAGTAGGTCAGAGAGTAGAGTGATCATTGATAACTAATTGCTATTGATTAATATTTATGCCAATAATTACAGTATTACCCCCTTAAATTTAAGCAAGTTAAGAAGAAATATTAAGACCCTGTTCTTGTCATATTTGAGTCATACTTATGCTTACATGGAACTGAGGTCCCAATGTTAACGGTCACTGGCCTAGAATTGCTCACACGTCAACCTGTCAAACCATCAAGCCACCCCGGACCCTGAGGCACCTCTGCACCCAGGCTTGAAGAAAAGTAACAATCTTCTTGAAGGAGTAAACAATGAAATGTGATTTCCTACCATTGTTTAAAGGTCAGTGATCCTTGTCATTGTGTCTGGGACCACAGCTTATATAATGTGCTGTGGGGAGAGGGAAGGGGAAGCCAGGGTCACCAAGCCCTGGATGACAGAAGATTGAACTCAAAGGCAGCATCCAGAGCTGCTGAACTCAGTCATAGGCCAGTGGGCAGCTTCAACCATGGATTAGCTCACTTCTGCAACGGCTTGCTCCCCTAGAGTTAGTGCAAAGCAAACATAGAGCACAGTTCCTATGAGAACCTTTCTGGCTTTTACACTGAAGTCTTCCCTTCGCTACCCCATCGACTGCCACACCACCCTCCCAAACAATCACAACTGAAGGAAGCCAGAAAGAATCTTGGGGACATACATAAGAAGGAGCAGCACTCTTGATTCGCCTTCTAAAAAGTAATAGAAAAGACAGAAGGCAATGGAGAGAGTATGTGAGTATGTGTGTGTGTGTGTGTGTGTGTGTGTGAGAGAGAGACAGAGAGAGAGAGAGAGTGTGTGTGTGTGTTTATGAGAGAGAGTGAATGTGTGAGAGAGTGTGTGTGTGAGTGTGTGTGAGAGAGAGAAAGAGTGAGTGTGTGTATGTGTGTGAGAGTGTGTGTGTGTATGTGTGTGTGAGAGAAAGTGTGTGTGTGTGTGTGTAAGAGAGAGAGAGAGAGAGAGAGAGAGAGATCTTTACGGCACAAGAGGAAACATATAAGCTCTCTCAGAGCCCCCGTGTCATGATTAACAAGCAGAGCTCACAGCCCGGGACCCTACCCAGGAAACACTGTGTCCTGTGCTGCACAGTGTTTGTTCAAAGGGCAAGGGCTGGAGAAAAACAGAGGAAGCCAGAGGGAGAAAAAGTCGTTTGCTTTAACTATGCTGCTGTAAGCTCCAGAGATTCTCAGTCCTGATCTGGCCTTTCACTCTGATAGGATAATATTTTTCCAAGCATGCACATATAAAGCAACACCTATAGGCTCTGGCCTTTGGGGAAAGTCAACCAGCTGTCTTTACGTTGAGAGGTTTTCATAAGAAGAGGGCACCGAAGCACCTGCTTTTCCACACAGCCTTTAATTGTTTGGTCTGCTCATGAGTTCCTAAGTGCACTTCCTTTAAACTCCGAATTCCTACTGAGCGGACAGAGCTCTAGATCCAAACTGAAGCCAACTCTGCCTTCTCCTGGGACAGCCTGGGTGGGTCCTTCTGACAAGGAGCCCAACAGAGACAGCAGTGACAGGGCCCTGCAGGCTCCAGGCCTCACCTCTACACTGATGGTGCCCTGCAGGCTGAAAAGGCACAACTTCTGAGTTTGTCTTTAAAGCTCAGCGAGAGAAAGCACCATCTAGGTTTCCACAGGGTCACAGAATGTGTCATGGGGGAAATCTGCACTTATTTATAGTATCTTGTTGGAATAAGATGCCTTCACTAGAGAGAGAAAGAAAGAGGGGGGTGGAAGAAGAGAGTCAGTTCAGTGGGCCCTGATTCTGGTTAGGAACAGTTCAAAGTTGACAGGTGGAGGGAAAGTGAACAGCGGCAAGTTCTGGTTGCAGGAGCCCACACTTCAGGGATGTCTGGCTACTCTCCCACAAGGCCAAGCAGGTATACCGCCAGGGGTGTGTCCCAGGAAGGACATACAAAGATGTGATTTGAATCAAGGGGGCATGGGAGCAACCAACACACCAGGCTCCAGTTCATACTCTTCTAGCAGGAAAACAAAGAAATGGGCAATTTTTAAAAGTTAAGAATAGTTCTGTCTACGGGCATGGGGGATCTTGAAGACTGGGGTGCAGACTCTTCCTGTTTTGTTCCTGTATGAGGGAATTGTCTTTTGGTGGCATTTCATAGACACTTAAATCTTATCAAATGTAAAAGTGGTGACTGCTACCAAAACATCGTTCTAACCATTTCCTCTGGACTGGGAACAAAACTGAAGGACAAACAAGGAGTTGGCAGCAATGATTTTCAAATCTTATTTTAATTTAAACTTGAAATTCAACTTTGTTGACTTATAACAAAATGTATCCATTTGTGGTACACAGGTTCAATTTTGCCAAAGGTAGACACCTGTAACCACCAACGCAATCAAAATAGATGATATAGTCAATAAGTTTTGGTGCCCTTTCATGGCCAGACCCCTCTCTAACTGTTACATCTGTATGTTACTGTGGAACCCTCTGCCTGTTCTAGAGTTTCCTGTAAGGGGAGTCGCATCAAATACACATTTGTGCCTGCATTTGTCATATGACTTCTGGCAAATACATTTTGTTTTTTTTTGTTTGTTTGTTTGTTTGTTTAAGGATTTTTACCTTGCTTTATTTTGTCTTGTTTTCTTGAGGCGGACTTTTATCTTATTACAGTGATTCAAATTGGCTGTAAAGTGAGTTCTAGGTAAGCCTTGGCTACAGAGCTCAGCCTCCCAAGCACAAGATTCACAAGCAAGTGCTATTATGCCCCCACAAAAGGTTTTTGTTTTTTGTTTTTTTGTTTTTTTTTTAAAAGGGGGGATTCCAAGCATGTAAGCCAGAAACAGAAGGAGCTGCTGATGGTGCACACACGGAACACCCAGGGTTCTTCATGGGATCTGAAGAATACAAGTCAACAAAACCTACACAATCATCACGAGCTGCGTCTGAACCTACCAGCACTGCCAAGGTATAAAGTAAAACTCTCCTGGGCATATTGATTACTATTTTATCCGCCATCATTTTAAAGTCAAAATAAAACTTTCTTCCCCTTCTTAGGAGCAGGCAGAGGAATTCTGTTCCTTTTGGACTCTGTCCTCTCTTTGTAAGCCAGCTATGTGTTAGCAGAACTCAAACTGAGTATGGAGAGATAGATGCTCAGTGGTTAGAGCAGGTTCTGCTCCTACGGGCTCTGCTCCGGCAGTTGCCCTGGGTCTGGTTACCAGCACCCATCCGGCTGGCCTACAATTGCTTGCTTGGATCTGCAGTTCCTGGGGATCTAACACCCTCTTCTGGCCTCTGAGGGCTCCCACACACGTGTGGTGCACATACACACACACAGGCTCACACACAGACACAAAGACTCTTTTAAAAGCCTTAGAAAAACTCAAACTAGCCAAATAACTGAACTTTTATTTCCTGGTATTCTTCAATGGCGCTCATGCAATTTTACTTTCTGAAATTTATAATGAGAAAAGGCACAAATTATCCTGTGTCCTAAGAAATTCTTTGGGGGTAGATGGTCTCATCAACAAAAGAACTACAAAGTAAGCTAATACAACCAAGAAAATGGGGAGGGGTGTATTATTTAAAGGAGCAAAGGCTTGATTCTTAGGAGAGGAAAGGTGGCACCAGGCATTGGGTGGTAGGCTGTCTTGCCGATTATCTGGTCCTGTAATAAAGGAGACTACAAGTTTTGTTTGTCATCCATGGAAAGGATCAGCAGCTGCCTCCGTGGACGTTTGTCAAAGTCCATACCTCACCCTTGTAAGTAACTGAGAGCAAAACATAGCGCAAAATCTCGACCTAAACAGAGGTCCACTCAAGCATCTCTATCCTATGTGATAGGGGCAGAATTCATCCTGCGGCTTAGGTACTAAAGGTGTCTACAGAAGTCATGAAATATAATAAGAAGACTACTAAGAAGAAAATCTTATAATTAGCCTTTGATTCTTCGCTTCCTAAGAAGTGACTTTGAGTCAACCATGATCCTTCTGATATTTGCTTTCCCCTGTATTCTTTAATTGAAGTGAATAAGGATTTTGGAAAAACAGAACCATCTAATGAAACAATGTGAGTACCGTACAGTTGCAAAGAATTAGCATCCCTTCATGTAAAGTCCCTAAATACTACAAAGCTGAGCATATTCCTCCTTAAGCACTGCTCTTAGACTTATGAAGCAAGTCTTTTGAAGACACATTTCTTGTCAGTCTATGTCTATAGAAAAATCTTCCCCAGGCTTGCCTGGAACTCTCTAGGTATCCTAGGTTGGCCTCACTTCTCAGTGATCTATCTGTCTCAGACTCCCAAGTGCTAGGATCACAGGATGAGCCAATACCCCTGACCCACACAGTTTTCTAGATAAAATGTATAACTGACTATAATAAAATAGCTGATTGAATATAGTGTAAAAGCACAACATTTACTAAGAATTGAAATATAAAATACACCTCCATCCCCCAGACCCAAAATACAGGAGAAAGATCCTAGAAAAATAGCACGCCTCAGCAGTTACACATTCCTTCAGGGATGTCTAAGTCAAAGGAAAACTCTTACACCAGGATGTCACACACATGCAGATTCTAGTAACAGCCCACCAACAGCCACTAGCAAAAGACAGTTTCTGAGACAACCTGTTTGAAATGTCCAAGTTTTTGACAATCATTAGCATGCCAAAAACATCCCCCTACCCCTGGTTTGCTGTCTATCTTAGACAAAACATTTACAAAATAGTGGTAAGAGAGCTGTCCCAGATGGAACAAGGATTCAAAAGAATGACTATTAAGTTCTTCAAATGCAATTAAAAGGCCACAGCAAATGACCAGCACAAAACAAAACTACACTGAATTGTTCATGTTTTCACTCTTGGTGAGGTGGAAGGGTGTGTGGAAATGATTCTGCTTGGGCTTTAGAGTCCGGCTAACCGTACACAAAGGCTCTGTCATCAAATGGTCGCAGCGGGTATGTGGATTTATAAATCTGGTAGTGAATTTTCTAGAACATGTCAATCTAAATGACCGTTGTCTCAATAAACACACAAGAGCATTGCATCACCACACAGCTCCTCATGATGTGTTTCTGTAACCACCCCCAGAGGTGAAGCCAAACTCACACATATTACTCTGACATGCTCCTCCTTGACAATTATTAATCTTAAGAACATCGTGTAAATGGAACCATATAGTACATGATCCTTTGAGATTGACTTTTCTCTGAGAACTTTAATCCCCCATCCACAGACACATCTAAGTCACTGTGTTTATCAATATTTCATTACTTCTATTGTTAGATATTATTCATGATGTGCTTTATCACATATGGCTAAAGAGTTATCTATTGAAGGATATTTGGTAAATATACGCCGATTTTTAAATAGTCTGTTTTGTGAATTCTGACACAGATCAAATTAGTTGTATGAAATAAAATTTCCCTTAATCGAGGGAAAAGTGTCAGCCCACAACCGACTTCATATTAATTGGTTTAGTATTGTAGATTCATCCTGTGGATTTTACATTTTGTTAGCTATGAATTTCTGCATGATAAGTCCTAATTTGTTTCTACTTGTAAAAACATCAAACAAATTTTTCCTGCCTCAGTATATTTTTGTTTCGACGTTTTATGGGGATTTAGCTGCAGTGATGTTTTGAACAATACCTGTTTAGTCTATTGTTTTCCAGATGGAAAAACTGAAGCCATAAACTCCACGGTTCCTTAATAGATTTTTGGCTGTCTGCTTTTGTCTTTTTAAAAAATTGTTTTTGTCTTTTCAGAAAATTCTAGCTTCGAGGTTATAATCATATCATTTCTCTCTTCCTTTTATTTCCTTCAAACTCTCCCATCTATATACCCTTCTCTCTTTCCTGGTCTACATACATACATATATACACATGCACACACACACAACATATATATGCATATGTATATGAATGCATTTTTCTAAATACACCCTGCTCATCTGTGAAATGTTACTTGTACGTATGTGTTCAGGACTGAATAGTCAATTGGTGTGCTCTTCCCAGAGGAGGATTGTTCCCCTCACTCTGAGCATTCTTTAGTTGCTTATAATTCTTTGTGTAGAGTCGAGACTTTGCGCGCTTTCCCCAGTTCGTTAATTCAGCATGTCTATTGTTGTTCTTGTTCAGCTCATGCTTAGGCAGCCATGTTGGTGAGACTCCATGGGTGTAGCTTCCAACATTACTAGGAAAAACAATCTCACTCTCCCCAGTCCTCTGGCTCTTAAGATCTTTCAGCTTCCTCTTCTAAAATGTTCCCTGAGCAGTAGGTCCAGAGCTTGTCTTGTGGATGTATTCATTGGGACTGGGTTCCACAACCCTGCATTTTGGTGGGTTGTACTTTTCTGTCATGGCTTCTGTTGGTTAAAAAAAAAGAAGCTTCCTTGATGAAGGTGAGTATAAGCATACTTTCCTGTGGGTACAGACAAATGTGTCATGCTTTATCAGACAGTGTCTCAGGTATCCTCCACGCAGGAATTTCCTACTAAGTAGCCAAGGCTACTCTTGAACTTCTGCGCCTCCTGCCTCCCCTTTTCAAGTGCTGGGATTAAAGGTGTGTACCACTTTTCTGCTGAACAGTTTTTATCTACTTTGCTTAATTCTACAAGATCTCTACTGCAATCAGAAATTCCATGTATAAAATGCCGTCCTCCCTCCTGTCACCTCAGAGCATAGAAAATAGCACACGGGCCCAAGAGCTGGCAACTTTACTCCAGCGTATATCACAAATGCCCTTGGGAGTTGCCTCCGTTCCTGCCACCATTGCAAACATGAGGAACCTGAGACCGAGGAGGGACGTGATGCCTTCCTTGCCTCTGGCCATATATGTAGCAAGTGGTGTGTTCAGAATTTTCATTTATGGGACTCATATTGGAACCTAGGCCCTTGACGCTGTACGACCAACACCTTGCACTTTGGTGCTATATACCCAGCTGCCAAAATGATTTTTGTTTACTTTTGTCTCCCTGTTTCCTTGTCTCATATCGCTCCTGCCTTCTTGATTTTCTGCTTTTTTCTTCTGTGTCTCTAAATAATTCCCTTTTATCAAATACTCACATATAAATATAGAAACACACTGCATAGAGCCCTGGTTTCACCCCCTCACACACCACATACACACACTCTTATCTCGGTGAAAGAGAAATGAAGAATGGCCTGAGGGAGGCTCTTGCCCCAGGAGAAACTGACATGACTGTGATCTAAAAACTTCTTAGACGGCTATCCTAAGAACGTCACTTGTTCTCTCTCTTTGGTTCTTTTGTTCCCTCATTTGGGATCTGATGCGTCTAATTGGAAAATGGACAGAAAGAAAACAAAAAACCCATGAAACTCACTGGCATCATTTCCAGAGCCCAGAGACAGAAAGCCGGCTGTGGGAACTGTTAATCTGTTAAGTGGGCGGGTCCCACAGCCCCTTAAAGAATGAGCACATGTATGAAAGGTCCTAGCATATGCTCAGAATGTTTCCGATAACTCCCGTTCTCATGACTTTGGGTTTGATACTACCTGACTACTACTCCTAATACAGTGCCATGGAGGGAACAAAAGCCTTTCCATCACGCTAAATTTTGGTAGGGACAAAAGCTTTGAAAGTCGACCTGGCACAAGCTTTCTCATACTTGTCTTCCAGCCACTTGGGATGCTGAGACAGGGGGATTGCCTATTCAAGTCCTGTCTGAAGCAACAAGTAATGAGTTCAAAGTCAAGTGGACCACTTGGTGAGACTGTATCTCAAAAGGAAGAGGAAACTGTGACCTGAGGGTAGAGCTCAGTGGTGGGATCCTAGCCTAGCATCATGAGGCCCTAGGTTGGATTCCCAGTGCCCCACCCCCACCCCAGCAGCCTACAAAACTTTGATCTCATCCATAAATTGTGCATTAGCCAGCTATTCCTCCTCTTCCCTCCTCTCCCTCCCATCCTGAGTTCTCACATAATTAAATTAAACATGCTGGGTCTTTGCCTGTTACATTGTTTTCCCATAAAAGATTCAGGAAAGCCGTGCTGAAAAGCTCCGCATACACAGTGTTGCTCAGCGGCCCCTGTGCATCCGTCTTGTGTCCGTCTGCTGACATTTCCTCTCCAAGCTTCTAAGACGTACTAGAGAGCACAGGAAGGAGTGAGTGTTGAGAAAGTCTAAAGGGACAATGAAGAAAGGATGACCTCAGGATACAGGGATGTAAAGGGTGGAGGAGGGAACTGTAGGAGGGAAGGAGGGATTCCTACTCTATAGTACAAGACCCAAGGTACCCACCACCCTCTCTGTGTAGCCACAGCGCTGTGTGTGTGTTCATGTGTATGTGTGTACGTACGTGTGTTTTGCATATGCACATGTCTAGGTGGAGGCATGAACCCATACATACGTGAGGAAGCCTATGGAGGACAACAGGAGACCTGTTCTAATTCTCTTAAGTTTATTTCATTGAGACAGGATCTCATTAGATCTAGAGCTGGGCTGGTGGCCGGAAGGTCCCAGGATCCTTCTGTCTCCATTTCTCATGGCTCCGAGTTTCCAGGCATAGGCTTGTCCACATCTGGCTTTTTAGATGGGTGCTGAGGATTTGAACTTGGGTCCCCATGCTTGAGCAATAAGCATTTTTACCAACAGAGCCATTTCCTTGGGACCCCATATGTCCTCTTAGTCACTTGCTTATTGACCTCCTTTGAACATCACAAGAAGAGACACTTCTGGTAAAATCAGGTGGCATTGGCAAAGGAAAACAGAACGTTCTTAAGAATTGCTATGTAGCCAGGCTGAGTGGCACGGAGCTGTAAGCATAGCCACTTAGAATACTGGGGCAGGAGAATGGCACACACAAGGCTAACCTGGAACAAAGGGAGTCTAAAGCTGGACTCGGACAACTTGATGAGACCATGTTTCTCAATAAAATATACAGTAGGTGCTGGGAACATCGTTCAGTCACAAAGCGCTTGGTTACTATGGTTACAGCCCTGGATCCAAACTCCAGCACAACAAAACCAAAACCCAAAGAACACTGCGTGGCATTTCCTTGCATTAGGTGTTCTGGACTGTGAGGATTGCTTCAAAAGACATCATGGTTCTCCAAAGAAGTTCACGCTAACATAAAGCAAGTGAACGGCCAGGCAGGCTTGTTGTGAAACTTTAAGAATCGGAGTTGCTCCTTCATCAGTTAGAATAGACAGCACATTGAAGGATGGGCAAGTCTGCAGAGGTACAGCTGTCCGTATGTCACACTGGGGCTGTCATTCCCAGCAGCTGTCCTTCAAAATGGGGCTCCTGTCTCTGAGAAATGAAGGGTCTGTGAAGGACCTTCCCAAGGTTCCTTTCTCCAGTCCTCTAGATGCCATGTCATGAGCAGGCCAAAGTGCTTGTAAATATCATCATGTAAAATTAACATTTCTAGACTGTTTTATGAAAGAATTTTAATTAGAATAGTAAAAATACAAGTGCATCTACTTGTTTTCTATTTGCATTTTTATAATTAGCATTATTTGACAAAGAAAATCACCAACAAAATCTGACATAATTCTCTTTTTATGATACCTGCCTATGTCTACCTATATCTATACCATCTATATGTCTATATCAATAGGTCTTCGTTTATTATTCGGGTTCTTGGCCTCAGACCCTGGAAAGAGGACAGCTGCACAGAGAGCCAAGAAGACTGTGAGCAAAAGGTTTGTGGTTTCCTCAGGCAGCCCATTAGCAGTCGTGCCAAGCAATGAAGTATCCACTGAGACCGAGGACAAGGTTGCGACAGGCATGGGACAGCTGCCTTGTACATCACCTGCTCGGTGGCATTTTATAATATTTATCACAAAAATCTGGCAAGTTTCACAAGTGTTTTCTTGAGTTCTGTGACCTGTTCAGGTCGATTTACTAAACTCAAGGAATGGGCTGTGGGATTCACAGCTGGTGGGTGGGAAACCCAGGCAAACCACCTGGGGTCAGTGATAAGACTAGGAAAAGAGGTAACCTTGAAGACTGAGCCCTCAGCCTGTAGGACCTGATGCCGTGGGTGTGTGAGAGAGAGTTGAGAACTACCCCGGAAGAGAGGGACTTCAGAAAGTATCTGTACAGAATGGCAGCTGATGTCTGTTTGCTGTGTGTGTTGAGGAGCAGGGGTGGATATCTCTACCTCTCAGGTGTCAGAAATGATCTATGTTGTGACCATACAACATTAGAAACTGAACTGTGGTTTTCTTTCTTTAGTTTCAGTAGCTATCTGTCCACCTCTCTCTCTCTCTCTCTCTCTCTCTCTCTCTCTCTCTCTCTCTCTCTCTCTCTCTCTCTCCCCTATCTACCTTGCATATACTTCAAATAAACTTGAGTGAAACTTTAAGAGAGAAAATTAAGCTAAAACAATTAAGTTCAAGTTTGTACCTTCAATCATAGCCTATAGATCAATTTGCCACAGTTTGAAGAAAAGGGACTGTCTCTAATGTCACAGAATATACTGCACAGAAACAAGTTTTGTCGTCTCACAGAAAACCCTCATCAAAATCTGCCACAGGCTGAAGCTGAGAACCCAGCCCCCTTTCAGAAAGTGGTGTCTTGTTTTGCCTCCTCTACATCACCCAAAAAATAAAACAAAATATGAGTTCTTCCTTTACTAAAAATGATTAAAACTCTTTAATATAGAGTGCAAGAATAACCTGACCCACTTTAAACTAAGAGTCCTCTTTAAACTCTATAAGGAAAATGTACCAGTCCTGTTTCATAGGCTTCCCTTGAGGGTCTAGGGTCACATGTGGAATATAAATTGAGCAAGGCCAACTCAAACAAAGAATAAAGAATGATGGATAAAGGACTTTGGCCCACAGGGTGCTCAATCAGTTTTTCTGGTTGGGGGTGAGTGATATTATACTTGGTTAATAGTCTCAGCAGTGGTAATTACACAGGACTCAAAGGAATACCAATACATCACAAGACATTGTTGTGATTCTTGAGAAAAGTCTAACACATGCAGAAATCAAGTGTCAAAGGATGCTGTGAATTGTAGCTTGGAAAATGATCATTTTCCAATATAAAACAGTCTTCTAGACCTCAGAATGGCTATGAGCATCTTCACGCATCTCAGGCATGAGAAATCTTGTTAGTTTCAGGTCCATAAATGAATCGATCTTAGTTCTGGCTCCTTGGCTGCCCTTTTCTATTATGGGAAGACAGTTTACCACAGAAGTATCATTGCATATCATTCTTCTGCCTCTGCAGAACCCAGACCCTGTGAACACATGTGGCTGTGTCCAAGCCTGGAAGACGGCAATCAGGAGTCTTTTTGTCTCTTGACTCCCTGTTCTGCTCTCCTGTTCCTCTGTTCAAGACGTCAGAGTCAAAGAGGCATCAGTTCTGTCAAATTCTCAGAACAACACAGAAAAGGTAAATTAATAAATAAAGCCAGAAAATTCTACCACAAAGAGTCTGTCAGAACTACAACCTTGCTAAAGACAACACAATTGCACACTAGGAATAGTCCTTCAAGGGCATTGTCCCAACAACAGCCTGTCTAACCTGAGTTGATGCCACCCTCCCTATGGACCATGGATGATAGCATCATGAAAAGAATGAAACTCCACTCCTTTTGCCCTTTGAAACTTCCCTTGTCTCAGTCTCCTTGAGTACATCCTTCGGTTACATACTCCCACAGAAATGCTCTGGTACTCCAAGTAAAGTTGTCGCCCTTGAAGAACCTGTTTGCTATTTAAGTTGATAGCCTCCCACCAAGTTTGGGAACCTTCCCCCAGCTACAAGGGCAAGGCTCACCTATGCTGTGCTTCACTAGAGACCAATGCCAGGAGGCTCTGGTGTTTAGGGAGAGGCTGGTATGCTTCTCAGGCAGTACTAAGAGAATCCGTTACTCATCATCCTCAGTGTGGTCCAGCATCAAAGCAGAGAGCCTCCAAACTGACCTGGGCTCTTTCCAGGATTTTGTATGTCAAATAAAATCTTACGGAGGCCAGATCCTGCAGACCTACTGAATAGCTCTGGATTCCTTTCTTGTTCTGAAATCAAATCCCTCCAGACAGTTCCCAAGAGCACTGTTATCATGGTTTATTTGTAGTGACCACAGTGGAGGTGACATATCCTTTGGAGTTACCGCGAACCAGCTGAAAATGGCTGTAAGAAAGACAGACC
The DNA here is from genome assembly GCF_950005125.1 of Chionomys nivalis. Taxonomy (NCBI): domain Eukaryota; kingdom Metazoa; phylum Chordata; class Mammalia; order Rodentia; family Cricetidae; genus Chionomys; species Chionomys nivalis. Next base: position 143,092,885 of record NC_080086.1, read on the forward strand.
CAGAAGATGGGCTTCCCATTTCTTGGACTGCTCCAGAGAGCGTGTCTGCTCCTGGTGCAAAAGTGTCTATGCTTTCTTGGAAAGTGGTAACAGGATCAATGGAAGACTGCATGCGACTCACAGTTATTTGACCCCTGGGTTCCAAGATCGTCCTGTCAACATGTATTTTGTAGTTGGGAAAGGAAAAAAAATCATTGCTGAATCTGCCAAGGAGAGAGTGGAGCCAGTAATTTCTGAGTTTGCCTCCAGAAGACTTCACTGGCCATTAACTACACTCTCGCAGTCAGGCGAAAACATCACATATTTCAACTTGCACCTCAAACTGGAAGCATGCTCCCAGTACAAATTTAACAGTGTGTTAGAATCAGCAGTGTTGTGCTATCCTGTATTAGCCCCAAGTCATTAACAAGGGGAAATCATTTTTATCATAGAAAATTGCTATCACCTGCTAATAACAATACTACAAACACTAATGATGAATGTGTTCTCATCCTTACAATGAACACACTGCTACATTTAGATATAGATAGTTTCTCATTTATTTCTGAGGACAGCTATAGAGATTATTTAACTTCACATTCGGGATGATGTAAGCCAGGCATGGAGGCGGTAAGCATGTCCAAGGTCACATGGGAATTAACTGGAAGGACCAGGGCTTGGACTCAGGTCTCTTTGGTTACAGCTGATGCTTTCACCAGTTCAGAAGATTTTGTTTATTGAAAACAAACAAACAAACAAACAAGAACAAAATCCCAAACCTTGTTTTGTTTGGACAGGAAAAGAGGAAGAGACACGTCTAGTACATTCTTTCAATAATTTAATGTTCAAAGTCAGTCACCCCACTGCTTCTCAGCATCTGTGACTCACATTTCTGGACCTTAGAGTGCTGTTATGGAAATGAGCTGAGTTTAGATCATACCGTCCCTCTAATATATGCAACACAGTGAAAGCAATCTAGCCATTGCCCTTTGCAGGAGTGAAGTCGGAGTCTGAAACGGGGCCTCTCTGGCTTTAAAACCATACCTCTGTCTCAGAGCTCACAGCTTTGGTTACCCAAATATTTAGCAAAAGGGCTTCTGAAGAGTGCCCCTTCCTCACGTTTAATTTGAAGGGGTAATCTTTCTTCATATTCTGTGCATTTGCTTCCCATTCCAAAGTCTCATTTTAAAAAAAATGTACCATACTTCCCAGGGAAATCTATCTGGTCATAAGGTCGCCCCCTTTGGGGCAGGACATGGAAATCCCCCTATTTGTGTCTACTGGGTAGAGGGGCTTGCAATGTCATGATTTAGGAGGTCTTGGCTTAAGGCACTGTGGTAGGCACGGTGAAAGTGAGACTGGGGATCACATTTCCCAAGGAACCCAGAGCGCCATACCAGAGGTGGGTGGGTGACATCTGTCTGCTGAGCTGGTGACGCCAGGGAACTTCAACGGGAGTGTCATGAAAAGCAGGCTGGCCCTCCGATTTCAAAAGCATCAGCTCCTATCCACTTTGCTTTGATGGTGTGCAAAATGGGTCTGAAATGTGATCTCTAAATTATTCCCAAGGTTGCTGCTGACAACAGAAAGAGCCATAAGCCAGACCCTTCCACGTCCAATCTTCATCACCAGCTTTGAAATCAAGACCATGCTGGTGGGAAGGGTTGGGAGGCAGAGCAGGGAGGCCTCTTTACCCCCCAAAGTTTGGTTATTGTAACTAAGGCAAGTAGAGACACACAGGTGCTTGCTGAGCAAATATAAGACATAAACAGGGCTTCCCAAACATCAAGGGACACCACAGGAGGTGAGGTAGCAGCAGAAAGAAACACTAAGTTCTTTAAAACTCAATTTCAAATTAAGCTAATGAATGATCATTTGTCATGTATTTATTCCTGCACATACATAGACACACACACACACACACACACAAGAACCTAATATGTGTGGACTATAGACTGAGTTCTATGAAAACAATAGAGGAGTAACAAAAGTCTAGACCCAATCCCTGAGCTCAGAGCATGTTATTGAGTGAGAATGGTGGATATTGATTGGTTATTGTTCAGATACCCATAAAATCTCATAGTAATATGAGTTATATCTAGAGTTTTACAGAGGAAAGTTAATAAGGCCTTTTGTTGACAGAGGTTTTCTGTTCTTCCCAGTCCCATAGCTGTTCAGTCCCAAAGAAACACACAGAGGCTTACATTAGTTATAAACCAGTTGGCCTATTAGCTCAGGCTTTCTTATTAAAACTATTACATCTTACATTAACCCATAATTCTTGTCTGTGTTAGCCACGTGGCTTGGTATCTTTTATCAGTGAGGCATTCTCATCTTGCTTCCTCTTGGTCTGGGTGATGACTACAGACTGAGCCTTTCTTTCCTCTTTCCAGAATTCTCCTGTTCTGGTTGCCTTGCCCATATTTCTTGCCTGGCTACTGGCCAATCAGCATTTTATTAAACCAATACAACTGACAAATCTTTACAGGGTTCAAGACCATTGTCCCACAGCAGCCTTTCTGAGATTATTTGAAAGTTGTAAGTATCATCCTACTCCATAAGCTCACTGTGGCTTTTAGGGGGAATCCTGCATATATAGATAGTAGGCATAGAGGGGCACATAGACATTGGGCTCCGAGACTACAAAGGGTGAGAAACTTAAGAAATAGCTACTGAAAGACTAAGTTTAGAAATGCTGGAAGGGGGCTGGAGAGATGGCTCAGCAGTTAAGAACACTGCCTGCTCTTCCAGAGGTCTGGGGTTCAATTCCCAGCACCCGTATGGCAGCTCACAACTGTCTATAACTCCAAGATTTGACACCCTCACACACAGACATACATGCAGGCAAAACCACCAATGTACATAAAATAAGAATAAATTATTATTATTATTATTATTATTATTATTATTATTTGGTTTTTCGAGACAGGGTTTCTCTGTAGCTTTGGAGCCTGTCCTGGAACTCCCTTTGTAGACCAGACTGACCTCGAACTCACAGAGATCCGCCTGCCTCTGCCTCCCGAGTGCTGGGATTAAAGGTGTGTGCCACCACCGCCTGGCAAGAATAAATAAATTATTAAAAAAAGAAATGCTGGACATATACTGAGAGGCTAAGGGATGTAAGGATATCAACGGCAATTCAGGATCTTGAACTTGATGGTACTCAAGTTCAGAGACTTTGGAGCCCTGAGTGGCTAGAGTGGTTGGGATAGTCTCCCAAATAGAAATTCACAGGGGTGGCAGAGAACATAGAATTGGGAGAAAGAATAAAGGGGAAAAGGCTGACAGGCTCAGAAATTTGGTTCTGTCCTATAAGGGGCCTTGTTCTGGAAGGTTTTTCTCCTTTTTCTTTCTTCCTTGCTTCCTTCCTTCCTTCTCTCCTTCCTTCCTTCCTTCCTTTTCTTCCTTCCTTCCTTCCTCCCTCCTTCCCACATTCCCTCACTCTCCCTCCCTTTCTTCTTTCTTTCCTTCCTTCCTTCCATCCTCCCTTCCTTCCTTCTTTTCTTTCTTTCTTCCTTCCTTCCTTCCCTCACTCTCTCCCTCACTCTCCCTCCCTTTCTTCCTTTCTTCTTCACTTCATTCTTTTCTTCTTCTGAAATAGGGTCTTACTTCAGGTTCAGTGGGAGACCCTGTTTCAAAAAATAAGGTGGATGAATGGTTGAGGGAGACGCCTGATATCAGTCTCTGCATACATAGACATATACTACATGTACTCAATACACAAAATGCATCCTTATCCTTAATGTAAATCAGGATCCTATTATGCCTTGCTCCATTTCACACTGACTGTTCAGTAATTATCTACCAAATGCCTACCAAGCTCCGGACATTCAGTGTGCCCGTAGCCTAGCTGGATAGCTGGAATTCTAAAAGGCAGCCAGGCACGCCAAAGAATGAGTCCAGAGTGAGCCTGGGGAAATCAGGAGGGCTTGAAAACTTTTCTAGAGAGCTGGCAGAAAGTAGACTAATAACTCAAGGAATGTTTAGGAGACAGGCAGCTTGTATTTTTCCAGGCCTTAAAGAGAGTTAAGTGGGCTGTAATCCTTGAAACCAGGGTTGAGGAGGGGGTAACTCAACTTCCCTGCCCTTCAAGTGGAACAGACATCATATTCATCAAGTGTTTAAATCCACAGAGCCCCTCTCCCAGAAACCGAGCTGAGCTGTGTAAACAGTCACCTGGCTAAGGTACTGTAACCAGTTGACTTTGTCTCTGAGGTCAAGAAAGAGAAACCAGCACAACATGTCATGTTTTCACTTCTAGTTGCTAATTCTAAGTTTTGTTTGGAGACTCTAGCAAGTCACACCCACACCCTCTCATTCTGTAAAGAAAGTGGAAGGCAGATTCCCATTCTTAGCATGAAGCGGTAGCGTTGAAGGAATATTTCAGGCCAATGAACTTGGCATTGTCTACCAAAGTGATTGACAAGGCTGCATGGCTTCCCACTTGTCCGGGAGGAACTGGCACCCACGGGCTCAGCGTTGTCACTTGTCCATCATGGCTGCTCAGTTCCCTGCTGCAAATGAGGTTTCTTCCTGTAGTATTCCTCCTTGCCACTTGGCAGGCTTTCTGTCACTAATGGATCTGAAATGAATGGATCCTCGCTCCCTTCCTCTCTTGGCCCTCTGACAAAGTCAGCACATTCTGGGAAATTCAGCAGGCAGTTAGTTATCACCTGTGGCTCCTCTCCCAGGGCTCTCCTGCTTTCTCCACAGCCGCTGCTCGCCTAAGCACCTAGAAATATGGTCGGGGTGTAAATGTGAAGCCTGTGCAAACATCTCCTCAGGAACGACTCACAGAAACTTCTCCGCTTACAGAGAGGGCACACCCAGCGTTTCCCTGAAGACATCTTCGAGGGACACACAAAATTCTGTTAGGGACACACAAAGTGATAAAGCCTAGGAGTGGACATTGTCATGCTCCATTCTTTCTTGATAAAAGGCTAGCGACTCGGACTGATGTTATTTTCTTTCATCAGCAACAAACAGCTTTGTCTCCCAGTGGCTTGGCTTGCTAGAAAGCCGAGTGTGGTTCTGCTCAAAGTATTCATAGCCAACAGCTTGGGATTGGCTGCTGGATTCTGAGGCCACAGGGGTGGGGGAACTGCTGATCTAGTCACACGTTACTTGTGTGACTTTGGGTAAGCAATAACCTCTCATCTGTACGGTAAAAAAAAAAATCACAATAATGTCCCTACTTTACAGATAAGAAAACTGAGGCTCAGAGAAAACCAGTGATTAGATTTTCTAGCTCATGCTGAACATACGTAGGACAACATCTTACAGACAGAGCACTTTAACTGTTACTACCGTTATCTCGGCTCTTCTTCAGACATGCGGGAAGTCCAGGATCTGGCAGTGTAGGAACCTCCTGTAGCGTGGAAGCTACCCCATCTCTGCAACTACATTGAACTCTTGACCCCTGCAGGCTCAGCACCGTACCTCTGCCCACTGAGTGGGCACCCATGCATCTGGGGCTTTGCAGGGTCACTGCCTAGCCAGCTTTCAGCTCTAAAGGACTTCAACCCCTTTTGCTCTCTCATCCAAAATCCCTTCAAGATTTAAGGACACCTTCTAAGTTAATCTGTTTCAAACATTTGCTTAAGAAATCAAAGAAGTGAAAGCGCCTGTTGCCTTACTCAGAGCTGAAAATGGAGATAGGTCTCTTCCCCTGCTGGGTTCTGCATTCGATTCCCCCTGAGTTCTTTGCAAGAGGAAAAAAAAAATATGTTGGCCACAGTTGCAATCAGCTTTAATTCATTCTTTATTGCTGCTCTGGTTTTGTGTTATTTGAGCTGGTTTAACTGTTAAAAGCGTTTCAAATGTTCACATGGTCCGCATTAGGTTACTGAATTAAAACAGGCACAGCCCACCAAATGTAGCTCTCCGAAATGCAAACCACATGAGTTTGATTTCTTTGTGGTATAGCTTTAATTGGGTTCAGAGGTCTCAGGGACTTACCTGTCTGTCTGCTCTATGATGACCTGATCTGATAAGAAAAACTTAAAGGGACTGAGGAATCAGAATGACTTCAGGGCTAGTTTCTGAGCTGGTGCTGGCCGTAGGTTTGGGGACCACCACTCTATTCTGCTCCAACTCTACCAACCCAGCACAGCTGGAAATTGCAGGATCCTCCCTTGGGGCTTCTCGATTGCTGTCCTACTAACTACAGAATCCTCCCGGGTGGCTTCTACACTTGCTGTCCCCATAAGTGTGTGGCAGGCACAGAGCATCCAGGTCACAGACACAAAGTGCTGAGAAATTATGAAGATAGTCTTCACAGGAACACATCAACATCACATGTGGTCACATGGTACCCTTACCTCCAGGGTTCACAACCCTAGCCTATCCTGCCAGATACCTTTGGTTTTTTTTTTTTCTAGACTCAACAGGAAAGTTTGAGCTCTTGGCAGAGACACAGCGATCCTCTACTGAAAAGACAGCAGAGAGAAGGCAGAGAAGGCTGCCGAGTTTTAAGCCCAGCTTCCTGACAAATGGTATTTATTCCTCATTGACAAATAACCTTGTGCTTCCAAGCCACAAAGAAAGACCTCAGACTGTATGGAGCAGGCATGACGTCCTCTGGAACTAGGCTTCCCTTGCTAGCACCCCCGGAACACAAGTGGGACACGGGGTACGGGAACCTGTTGGCCATCATGGCACAAGTAGAAGTAGACATTTGCTTTGCAGCTTAGCAGTGCTGATTTGCATGAAAATAATGGAGGAAAAGACATTTTCAGTATTCCTTCAAATGTTTATTCACTGCCCAGAAGATTAACTTGCAAAAGATAACCTAAAAAAATGTTACAGTCTTTCTAAATTAACTACACAACATAAATACACTCACTCCTAACCACTCCATGAGCTGGGACCTAACAAGGATCATAGCTAAGGCCACCAGGTTCTTCCATGTGCCAGTTAATTCTATCCATTGTCTCAGCATCATCACAACCTTGGATAGAAATGCCATCTTCATTTTAACAGAAGAGAGGACAGAAACTAAGTGATTATGTAAAGCTTTCAAAACTTTGAATCATTAGATGTGAATTTAAGTTGTTTGAGGCCAGCACAGTGTTGTTTACCAGTAGATAGTCTGCCTTTACCTTGGTCTCAGCAAAAGAAGAACAGACAGGCCAAAGAGACACAGATGGAGAAGAGATGGTTGTGGAGCCCAGGGAGAGTCTCCAAGGGAGAGAGAAGGCAGCTCCCAGGGCCCTTTTATGGTCTTGGTCCATTCTACCTGGAACTGATATCACCAGGAAGGAGGGAAGGCGTTTGAATATTCACCACCTAGAGAGAATACCCTTGGGATTTTGCTGAACCTTTTTCATTTGTACAATTAGTTATTTGATAACGAGGGAGTAGAAAGGAAAAGGGTATTCTTAATGAAAAAATGGTGTAAGAGTGGTGCATTTCGCTCTTGGTCAAATCCAACAACAGAAGCACTATGGAGCCACCGAATGCTAATGGTTTGCATGCTAAAACAGTTAGAGTAAAGCTATTGATAACTGCAGCTGAAAGGCCTATTTTAATTTGAATTTGTTTTTAGTATCTGAGATAGAACCGAGGGCTTTTTATTTTGCTAGTGACCTAATTCTTGTCCCTATGCATCTTATTTCAAAATATAGCAAGGAGCTACAAAGGCTTGATGTCCTGCTAGATAGGAAACATGATAAAAACAAATGAAATGTTCACTACAGAATCTGTGTAGCAAATATGTAATCCTTCAAGCTTTCCTACATATTTTTAAATTATCGTAGTAGAATTTCAAAGGAAAAGTGACTGTAAGGTAAATGTTTTATTTCTTGACTTCTGGTTTCCTGACACATTTGAGTTACTTAGAAGCTGGGCAGGTGGGAAGAGAGCCAGCATCAGCTAATAAATACATTGTTCCTCTCAAGGAAGGCAGCAGCCTTGGGAGTAACTCACTAACCACTTGTAAGTCTAGCTTCACACTCTCAGAAAAGATTTTCATGCTAAGAGAAAACAAAAATCAAAACACCATCTTCTGGAAAGACAGGCCTTGCTGTACCCATGAACTCGCAGAAGGGTGATTCCCTGGACAAGATGGGAGTGATGGGAACCTATGAGTGACTTTTCCTCTAGCAAATAATCCCCAACCCATGCTCATGCAGTAAGCCTCAACTCAGAAAGACAGGAAAGTAAGAAGGGGATGTTGGAAAGCAAAAGGGTGAAGGGAGATGGGAGGATAATGAGGAGGAATATAATAAAAGTACAGTGTGTGTGCGTGTGTGTGTGTGTGTGTGTGTGTGTGTGTGAGACAGAGAGAGAGACAGACATACAGACAGACAGACAGACAGAGACAGAGAGAGAACGGGGAAAAAAAGAACGGTAAGAAAATACAGTGGAGACAAGCAAAAGACATCAGACTTTAACCCTGCATTTGATGTCACAGAAAGAGGTGGAACTTATCATTTGAACAAGCATAGTTCTTTGGAGCTTGATTCTGAGAATCTAGACTTGGAAGCTTATAAGGAATGAGTAGCCATAGAAAAAACATAATCCAGGTAAATGTTTGATGAATAAACGAATATTTTGTTAACAGATACTAAAGATCACGGTATTGAAAATAGGCAACAAATTACTGCCACTATTGACTTCAGTGTTTTAGTTAAGATCATGCACACACGTCTCTCTTTGACCCTTTTATATCTATCTGTGCTATAATCCCTCCGTGTGAGGTCACACAGGAGCCGGTATGGAGAAAGAGAATGTAGGTCCTATCTACTGCATTCAAGATACTTAAAATCTCATCATCACATAGAGTGATTGGCCCCATCTGAAGCACAGTGTGACTCAGGGTATCTGAGGCCAAATCAGGGTCTCAGATGGTACCTTCATTTCAACTCAAAAGGCAGAATTATCCCTTCCTACAAAAATTTAGGGCTGGAGAGATGGCTCAGCAGTTAAGAGCACTGCCTACTCTTCTAAACATCCTGAGTTCAATTCCCAGCAACCACATGGTAGCTCACAACCATCTGTAGTGAGATCTGGTGCCCTCATGAGGAAGAGACCTGGTCAGTAGTCCTCATCAGCTTAGACCATGAAACCCAATATGGACAAGTTCAACAGAACAACCGCCATGTATGGGCTGTTCATGCATGCTTCAGCATTGCCAAGGCATAAATTTCATTTTTCATTTTCATAAGAATTTAGACAATATTACCTTGCTCTGGAGTAGGCAGCCCCTTGAGACATCCTTGGGTACACAAAAAGGCTAGATGGGGACTGGGAGAGTGAGGTGACAGAAAAAGTTAGAAAAAGGTTCAAGATGATCTATCCCCATAAAGGCATTTCAGGTATTGAGGAGGCAGTCACGCTTTCCACTATGGGACAACCAGTTGGAGACTGGTCTAAGCCAGTTCTCGGTATAACCTCTCAACACATGTGTGCAGTCAGGCTACATTAAAACCTATACTGTGAACCTTAGGAAAATAAACCACATTAAACATGCACAAATTGAAAATATTACACAAGAGATTTCACAGGAAATTGGTCCAAATTTAGCCTTGCTCTTTATGTACTTAAGCCTCTTACTCATCGCTCAGAACTTTCTATCAGAGTTTTAATATAAGTCTACCCTCCCCGGCCCCTACCTCGGACCTGCTCCACAATGGCCTGCTTAGTTTTACAAAACTTGGGGTTTTGTTTTGTTTTGTTTTTTTAAACTTCCAAAGAATACTGCTACACTTTCTGGAACGGCACACTGGCTGGTGACTCATGGCATCAATGGGAAGAAGGGGGAGCATCCTCCCTGAGAATACCACACTAGTGCCTGGCACAGACTGCTTTACCCTTAACATGTGTGTGATCCCTGTATGAAGCATGCAGAACAGACAGATGTGACAGACCCTGACATTTTGTTTCATTTGAAAGATGGCCACTGTGTTAAGCGCTGTCAGTGGTGGTTTTCGGTTTCACTCTTTCTCCTGTAGGTTTCTTTTGTTCTTAATCTTGGGTTGTCTTTTTCGGAATCTCTTCAAATCCCTCCCAACCCCTTTGAGTGAAGTCAAGCACCACTAAGCAAATAAACTACTTAGATCCAAAGAATTTAACAACCCAACTTTCACAATGACATTTATATCTTCTCTTGGTGGATCACAGCGCGAGAAGCTGGACCACTCTCTCTACCCCAGCTTTGGTTTACTGCCGTCAGCAGTGACTATGGGTGCTGCCAGGGCATGTCAGTCTGCGGCCCCAGGAGCCTAGCCGTTGCCAGGTGAGAGAATGATGCCAAACCAAAGAGTGTTTTCTTCAGGGGGTGGGGGACAGACATATATAGCCTGAGGACACGATGGGATGTCCCACTCTTTCCCAATTGCTGCTGCCAGCCAGAACTTGATGACTGGCGCTTTCTTACAAACCACTTTCCGAAGCCTTATTAAATTAGAGCTCGTTTTCTATTTAGATTGGAATTTTTTAAATGATTTTTTGAAGCCTGAAATTCATGGTGTGTGCCTGCTTCTCTTTACTATGCCAAGAGAAAACGCTCGATGGTAAATGTGATTACATTTACCCTGGTCCCTTTTCTTCACTCCTACAATTCTCTACTTCTTATGAGAATTTTGCAGGACTCAAAAAGAGGGAGTAAGCTGGATAAACAAGCAATGCTGGACTTCAGTCAGAGAGCTGAGGGGGTAGGGGATGTCTGGGCATCTGGAGAACTGGCAGGGAAAATTCCCTTATTGTAAAGAAACTTGCAACAAGTTTCCTTATTCCTCTATGTTCTTCTCATTCCTGGATCCTTGCTAATGCTGTTAGCTAACAAGGGAACCATCTGCCCCCTGCATCCACTGGCAATGGCAGTCACCACACTTGCCCAGAGACCTTGCACCAGGGCTCCTAGAGGAGCCTGTGTTTAGAAGACACCCAGGCAGAGTTCTGTCCAAAAAGGGTGAGGACCACAAACTGAGTCAGTGGTTTTGGCGAGGAGAATTACTTCAATTTTCTGGCTCATTAAAAATATTATGGAAATCAAGGTGACATCATGGTTTGATGAGCCAATTAAGGGAAGGATCATATGGATCCTGAAACTGCAAAGTCCTACAGATAGGAACATTCAAAACCTAAGGAGGATGCTGAGACAAGAAAAACAATTCGTTTACGTATTATGGACAAGCACAGTGACTTCCTTTGCTGATTGCAAACACTGGCTTTCAAGGGTTTAAAACAATATTAACCTGTGACTTTAAACCCACACCCCGTGATTGACAGACCTGCAACGTTTGTGACGCTTTGTTCCTAACACCAAGCCCTATGTGGCTCTCAGCCTGGGGACTAGCTCATGCTCCTTTCAGCTACCACACAAGTCTGGTAGTGGTGCCTGATGGATCTCTCAGATCATTAGGCTGCTTGGAGTCTATAAATACAATAGCTTGTCATTGTATTTGACTTTAAATCAACTAGAGCCTTAAAAGGAGGTAGAAGGATACTTTAAAAAGAATTAAGAGAAGTCTACAGATCAAAACCACAGGGTCACCACATAGGCTACTCCCCTTTTCAAGACAATGTGAAAGGGGTACAGCTGCCCAAACTGGGCACCCTTGAAGATTAGTATCAGCCTGCAGGAGAGCAGGGGGAAAAGGCACAGCCCACACCAGCCTCTTGATCATTCCATTCAGTGCTTGTAAAAAACATGTAATTACACACATATGGATCCGTGAACACAGGCTTTCCTGGCCAAACACAAGCACACACAGATTAAAACATGAAGTCCACTCTGGGCTGTCCTTCATAATTGTCCCTCATGGCCTCATCATTTGTGACCAGGCAGTGAGGCACTAGGGACTAATGACACGTGCTACTGCAAGCGTGTGCATGGCCCAGCTCAAAAACGCTAAACTGACTTGCGATACAGCCCTTCCCTTCTTTGCAGATTATAGAACAGACAGCCGAATCCACAAAAACCGTGTGCTCCAGCATCCAACAGTCGCTGCTATATGGAACATGTGAGCCTGAAGAACAACCACCTTTGCTCCCCTCAGGAGGGATGTTTTCCACAATGTGGGTGTGCAGTCCTGAGAACTAAGTTCTTCATTGAGATGTCAACAGTAGCCCCTTCTGGTTGGAGAAGGTCTCACAGCCCCTTCTGTAGTTGTGGGGACTTGAAGACTGCCCCCAAGAGGCTCAGGCCGCAGGACAGTCATTCTGCAGAGCGGACTTTCACTCTTATCCTTTGTTTCATTTTTTTTTCCTTTTAGTATTTTTTATCCCCATATCCGCTACAGCTCCATCAAAGGAGAATGGGTAGTATATCCTTTACCACAGCTCTCTTGCCAAGGTAGACAGGTTCATAATCCATGGATGTGCGCACATTAGATCCTGAAGCTACACTAACATGACAAGTTACCAGACTGGGTGGCTTTGTGACAGCAAGTGGATTTTATCTGGGATGCTAGAAGTCTGACACGGCAGCGTGGCCCAGCTATTTCTTCTGGAGTTCTGAGGAAGAACAAGTGTGTGCCTCTCCTCAGGTTTCGAATATTGCCCACAGTTCTCTGCTTTCTGTGGTCTTTGGGTGTATCACTTCAGCTACTGCCTGCCCTCACCTGACACTCAACCCCGTGTTGAGTGTCCCCTCATCTTCACGTAAGGAGACTGGTTGTTCATTTTAGGCCCATCCATGTCTGTGTCTTAGCCTGAATCACATCTTAAGTCAGGTGTCACTTATACGTGCCAGGGGTTAGGACTAGTATGCATCTTTTAGAAGAACACAGCTCAGCCTGCAGCAACACACCTTCGAAAGTTAAGCATCACAAATAACCGAGTCTTGCCTCTGGGAGGAGTACTCACTGAGCCCATGAACAATTTAAGGGCTGTCCTGGGGTAAGGGCGAGGAGGATTCTATAGGAATAGCCTTAATATAGTCTCCTAGCCTGGGGGACAGGGTGGACTGTGGAGAAGTAAAGTCACAGAGAAAGAGGAAATGACAGTGAAATACTGGAGACTTAGAGAGAGTGGAGGCCTGCAGAGGAGGCTGTGGCCAGGGAACCAACTATGCTCCGTCTGTGACTTCTGCCCCTCCACTCATCTAGAACTCAGTGTCTCCCATGTTTCTCTGTGTGTCCTGACTCACAGGGTGAGCTGCCTTGACACTACTTGCTGTGACTCTAACACTAAAATACACGGGCTCAGATGAGATTACTGCATCTTCCCCTTAATGCTTTAGCACCCTTTATGTCCAGATGCTAAACGCTCTTGCACGCTTACCCAACCCTCCAGTCACTTTGGAAACCTGAGGTTTCTCCTCCAAGTTCATCCTCTTTCCACAGGTGAAGATCTCACTACTTCTTCGGGAAACTGGGTTTCGGGATGGGTGTCTGAATCGGTTCATCTGCAAACTCACACTTACATGGTTTGTAGTGGGAAGAGAAGGGAAAGGGTCCACATTCTGTAGCTCACAAACTATTGTCTTCTCTACAGAACCCATTATTCCATGAATTGGTTCCAGAGAAAACCAACAGAATTATCAAATGTGGAGCTGCTGTGGTTGAAAGGGGGGCCTGGGAGGTAAGTGTCCTTCCTACCTTGTTAATCCCGTACCCATTATCTTTGACAGATCCTGAGCGAGCTCTATCATATCTAGTTGAGTGGACTCAGAGTGCCCATATTCCAATCATCAGTCTTTATTCTGTGGCATATAGATATCACATTACAATGGCCTGGAGTCTACTTTGTTTTTTTTTTAAATATGCATTTATTTCCAGTCAGTTTTTATTTGAAGGAGAAAAATATCCATTCAACAGAGAAAGAAAGAACTCTAGAGCCATCAAATCCAGGCAGTATTTGTGCCTGACCCTTCCATGTCTGCCTCTGCCATGTCACTTGCCTTGAGTCTCTGACCATGCCCCTTGGTTTGCTCAGTCTGCTAAAATCCATTTATCCACCTAGTTTCAAAACAATTAACAATACTTTGAACCTCTCTTCACTGAACAAGTGGAGGAGAGGACCTAAAATTAAGTCAATTAATAGAAAAAAATTTAATAAAAGAAAAATCAGAACCATCACCATAAAAACCAATTTAAGAAGCAGGCAGACTTTGGAAAATGCCCTGTTTTCCAAGGAAACTGTCAGGAGAACATGAAGGAACAGATCCTTGTTAAGGCAGCTCTTAAAAACAAGCACTTCTCGCTGCCAGGCTGGAGCGGGTTCCATTCCCGGGGACCTTTGGGTGAAGAACTGACAGAGGCCTGATCTAAACAACACACACTCCTGATCTAAACAACACACACTCCCTACGATGCACCGAGATGGATCCCCGGGAAGGCTACCACTGCCAAACAACATCGGCAGGTTCTGTTTTATTAAACCCCATGTTGAGGGGGCCCCTCTCCCTTGGCCAGCCCTTGTTTTAAATTCCTAGAACAAATGAAAAATGAAAAGGCAGCAACCCTATACTCCCATGAAACCATACCTAAGGCCAGGCTTAATGCTGGGGAGTGACTGCTGGGTTTCTGGTGCTTCTCAGCGCTCTCTGTCATCTTTTATGAAAACCCAGATGGGAATGGCTCTTTGTAATATTTTCCCACTTAAACAGTTTTTCTATAAATAATAGCCAGGACCGAAAATCCCTGGAAAGCACGACAGCTTTTCTTTTGTGTCTTATTTGGGCTGGACATTCACCAAAAGGAGCTGGTTAGCAAAGGGAAATGGGGGGGGGGGCTCTTTTCAGTGTACATATCAAGGGAGGCTGTCCTCTGCACTGCATTGGTGGCACCCCAGGAACCAAGCCACCTCACTCTTGACTGACTAGGAAGCATGTGTCACTCTGACAGGACCTCCCTTGCTCTGGCCAGGTGACCCCTATCTCTCGTGAGCACAGGAGTGGCAGCGGCATTTTGGAGAATGGCTGGACCGTGTGGGTGTCCGTGGAGACAAAGCTGACAGTTTCTATGGGACGGAAATGCCAATGGCAGGCTGCAGCCTTGTTTTGTTTCCGAGTCTGAAGTTTTTTTCTGGAGTTCTTTGAGGTTATGTTTTAGCAACTTGAGCTAACAACCATTCACCATGGGGGTGGGCAAAGGTTACGGAGAGGAGAGGGACATCGCACTCGGGGTGTAGACTGTTCCCTTTAAGCACCCACAGGCCTCTGCCTGTGACTGTGGAACAGGCCTTGGCAGGGAACCCAGGAAGTGACTTGAAAACACTGCTTCTAGAAGACGGGCTTGTCCTGGTCCTGCCCCCCCCCCCATGTCTGGTGGTTCGTTTCTTCAGATGCAGCATCTGCTGTGAACACTGTGATGGTTAAGAGACTCTCCAGACTATACTGACCTTCACGAATCCCCTTGAGAAGTGCATGGGGTTGGGGTGGGGGGGTGCTTGTGGCTCAGGCACATCATATAAGACAGCAAAGGGAACAAGAAACAATACAGAATATGTAATCTATGGTGTTTGTGGGCAAGGAGACTAATTAAGAAAAGGGAGAAGTAGGAAGATGGGCGGGGGCACACACTTCAGTCCCAGACCTAAGAAAGCAGAGACAGGGTGCAAAGTCGAGGCCTTCACAGCAAGACTCTGTCTCAGAATTTCGAATGCACGAATAAACAAACAAGCAAGACAATAAACAATTCATGTTGTGAAGACTCTGCCTTCAAAGAGGCTCTCCACTTCCCTTTTCTGACCCTTTTCGTTTTTCCGACAATATAGGCTAAGCCCCTTTGGCCTAACCTCTCAGTGCAGACACATTTTCTTATTTGCTTTTGGAATTTCTCAATAAAGACATGAAAAGGGCCCCCAAACAATCAACTTTCGTCTTTAAGTTTAAGAAAAGCCTAGAATTTGCATAGCTAATCCAGAAGCATCGTTGGGCCCCTTTCACACTAGTTTTATATCCGATGGCCACTGGATAGGAAACTTGGTGACGGGAACTAGGAGGGGGGTGTGGTGCAAACGTGTTGGAGCACTTGTGGGTGATTGTTCTGTCCTTTGTGTTCCGTGGCTTCTGTGAGACGCCTCAGTCTCGGGCAGGCTCCAAACTGCCAGCTCAATGGGGCAAATAATAATTATTCTTAATGGCAATAATAATTATGGAATGCAGTGCACCCGATATTAGATGGGTTGTCTGTGGCTTGAGGTGGGGCAGTCAAAGCTTTGCACACTGGCTTTATAAATCTCAACCAAACACAGACAGACAGACAGACAGACAGACAGACAAAACAGAGAGGCTACACATGTACATGCACATGCATGCAGACAGAGAGACAGACAGACAGACAGACAGAGAGGGAGAGAGAGAGAGAGAGGAAGAAGAAGAAGAAGAAGAAGAAGAAGAAGAAGAAGAAGAAGAAGAAGAAGAAGAAGAAGAAGAAGAAGAAGAAGAAATCTTGACAGATTTCCTCCTCTGCTTCTCTGCAAAGTGAATAACTACAGAGCCAAGATAAATAAACAGCAGCTATCCACACAATAAGAGGAGACTGGGGTGTATGTAATCTTTGAATGTCTGTGTGCCCTTATTTTCATTTGAGGTAAAAGTCTCTAACTTTTCTAATTCCAACTTCTTTCTTGTGGAGATGAGAAAACAGGAGGGAGGGAGATAAACTGGCAGTTCTGGAAGCATGCCCTGCCCCAGCTCCACACTCCACCCTGTATCCATCTGCATCTCCTCACTGACATTCCAGCCTTCCATGGTGAAACAGCATCTGGTTAGTTCCACAGCCCATTTCCCCCACTTACCAAAAGTGGGGATCTACTACTAAGTCGATACCCACCCCAGCCTAAATAGGCTGGTCACCACCTCTAGGACATCAACTTGAGCACACAAGTACCTATTCCCACATGCCAGTAACCCTGGGGTGCCAGGGACATAAAAAGCAGCCCTCATGAAAACAGTCTTTCTAGACAACGAGGAATTGTCTGCGCTGTCGAAAGTTTAAGCAAAGGGATCCTGAATCCATCGCAGTTATTTTTCTCCTTAAACTTTTCATGACTTTTATTTACCTTTTGAAGATGAACCTGTGCCACAACACATGATACACAGAGATCAGAGGGCAACCTCCTGCCCAGGTGGTCTTGGGGACTGAGTCAGGTCATCATTTGGTAACAAGTGCCTTTGCTTCCTTTTCCCACCATCCACGTGTTTTCCTCTTGGAATCTGATGTTCACTTGTCACCTTGACTATTATCATGTGAGAAGAAAATTACACAAGAGCATTCATGACATGAGCAAACCCTTGCTGTTCAGAATATGCTGGGCACGCCTGGAAAAGACTTCAACTGTTTTGAATAAGGCTCCACACCCGTCAAAGAGCCTAAATTATGTTCCAGTTAAGCAAAATATTAGGGAACGTGTGTATATATATATACACACTTTTCATTTGGGTGCACCTGGGCTATAAAAGTCCACAGTCACCCTTAAGAGTGTTGGGCAGTTTATTTTGGATTATTTTAAAGCCATTTTTTCAGTGTTTTAGAGAGGCATGGTTTGGAATATGCACCCACAATGTTGTAGTTTTGTTTAACTTTGTCACTAAAAATATACTATGGCTTAATACAAGACTGCAGAGCGACTTTAAAAGAAGGCTTTGGCTTCATTGACCTTACCAGTTCATCTAATGGCTCCACCCTCCATGATCCACATAATACAGAAACAGAATCAGTGGGGATTAGCCAACTTATCTACCTTCACTGCTTAGCCCTCTAGGTTCTTGAAGTTAAGTAGCACTGCTGGAGATGTGAGAGGTAATAGCATGCAAACTGCAGGCCCCAAGGATGAGTTTGGTAAGAGCCATAGACTAGGTGAACTCCAGGTGTGTCCATGTGTCCCAGAGAATGTGAACAGAATGGTACCTGGGAAGAAGTGGGATGGAAGGGTCCACACAGCCAGAGATGCCCTGTTTGGGAAGCCAGGGAGACCTGCCTCTAGACTCTCCTGCTGCCTGGTAGCCACAGCCTCTTGTTTATCCCCACCGCCACCTATTAATTCTGAACACAGTTCTATTCCATGGGAATCACCACATCCACTTTACAGATCCACTCACTTCCTGCAGGTTGTCCTAACAATGGCCTGAAGCAGAAGTAAAGCTAGGCTACCTACTTTACCCTCCCCCTTTCCTTACTGGGGGATATGGTGGTATTCACCAGAAAAATCCAAGGAACCCATTATCTACATCCCAGGAGTCTGCCAAGCAGATTCTGAATGGAGGGAGAAGGGCTCACAAATCCCCAACCTGCCTAACTGAGGAACTATTAATAGTTGATAACTTTTGAGAGAGAAAGGTTGAGTCAGTTTGCTTTAAGGTGTGGCCTCTGGGAGGCTGACCACACTCCATTGTATAGACGACGCACACTCGGGAATAAGTATGTGGACAGCACACATTGGACCATGAGATAAAACACAGAACACAAAGAGGGCATGTAGGTGGGAAGGGGTGCGGTTGGGGGGTAGATCTGAGAGGAATTATGAGACAAGGAGGGAAGAATATGATCAAAATACATTCTGTGCCCCTGTGAAATTCTCAACATGTTCTTAAATTTTTCTTGATGAGGTTAGTATGGCAATTAATATTGGCTATCAGCTTCACAGAACCCAGACCTACCCAAGAGAGAACCCTCTGGATTGGGTTAATTGAAGGAGTCCCATATTATAACTGGGCTGTACCATCTCGTGGGCTGGGATCCCAGACAAGAGAGAGACTGGTACTCATTTCTGTCTCTGTCTGTCTGTCTGTCTGTCTGTCTGTCTGTCTGTCTCTCTGCTTCTTGAGTGTGGGCAGATGCAATGAGACCAGATCCCTCAGTCTCCCACACCCATGACTGTCACCACTGCAAAATGAACCCCAACATTTTTGTCAAACACCCTTCTTTAAGTGGCTTTTTTATAAGCAGGATAACAGTAAGAAATAAAGTTAGAGAGGAAAGCCCACACAACCGTGTGCACAGCACTGAATGCCTGAAGATCTTCCCACTAATATTAAACTAGTTGTGGAAATGGTTATATTGCCAATCTAGAAGAGGAGCTTGAGTTTTTCTGGTGGGTCCCGCTGTCAGCTACAAACCTCCAGCTCTCTGCACTGGGCCACCCAGCAGGTAGATGAACACACACTCGTACACTGTGACCAGCCGAGCCTTAGGAGACTCCTGCCTGTGGATGGCACTGTCCTTTCAGACATGCGCACATGCCTTCCATGGCCCCAGCCAATGTGTGATTTGGAGTTCAACGAGATCTCCGTTCTGAACTCTGCACATCACTGGCTGGCGACTTAGGACACATTATTTTTCTTCCTGGGCAGTCATGTAGGGATAGAATTTATAATGCCTACTTCTCAAACCACTGATTGGAGAAGGATAGGAAATACCACACAGAGCTACCTTGGACCTACCACATCATAAGTATTAGGTAAATGTCAGCTTCCTTATCTGGTACTGGTCTCCCAACAGAGAATTTTTCTAACAATGAGGTTGAAGCCTCTGAAGGAGTTACGGTTTCCTCTGCCAAGGAGACCAGGCCTCTGTACTCCAGCTGAGCAGTTGAGACACAAACTGCCGAGGTATCAGAGGCCATAGCCAGGTTTACAAACAAGAGCGGCTGCTTTTCTACTCTTTGGGACACTGAGCCATGTGCTCACGTCTTGCGGCTCCACCCCTTCATCTGGCTGTAATGCTATGTGGTGTTACAACCTTTGAATGTTCAGAAACATTCTATTTCCTCAAGTATCAGTACTTTATGTTTCGTTCCACACATAAAATGCTATGAGGGGAAGGCTGCTGGCCCCCTTGTCAGAGGTAATTTCTCAAGGCTCTGCACGGGATTTAACGGAAGCCATATGGTTAAGTCTGTCAACCCTCCCAGAAAGCATCCCCCTGAAGGGCCCTCGTAAATGTTCTTGGGGCTGTGAAAGATCTAGCAATTTTTAAACAATAAAGCTATGTTCATAGCCATGATATTCAGCAAAACACAAAGCAGGAAATAATGGCTTCTGGTATGAATTACTCAAACAGAGCTTCGAGTTGTCCTGGCTGAGGGGCTGGAGTTGCAGTGACAACCTGAAATCTACCCCCACTGCCTCCAGCAAGAAGGAAGTGGCCAGAATGTCCCCAACATAGACTGTGGTGAACAGTGACAGTCACAGCGAGGCTCACGTTGGTCGAAGCATTTAAGAAAACCCTTAATGATGGGATCAAACCCAGGATGTGCAAACATGGCTTTAACCGGAAGATGTCTTATTATTTAGATTTTGAAATTTCCCGTCTGTGAATGCAGCACTTCCTAGCCTCTCCTTATTCCCACCCCCCCCCCCCAGAGAAACAGTGACAGGACCCTTTGCCTCCAAACATCCCCATCTGATGGTATTTTGAGTGACAATGGCAATCCCTACAGCAACGCCTTCCTGATGTTCTCCATGGAAAAAGCAGCTGTGCTCTGACACCTAAGCTTCACTTACCGTTTTATTTTTGAGAGTTTGTTTTTGTGTGTTTTCCTTGGTATGCCCACAAGCCATCGCCATGCGTTATTCATGACACAGCATTAGGACTTCCAGAGAAGCACTGGGGAAGCAGCATAGACAAGGGCAGGAACAGATAAAATTCATGCTAACTCATGCTAACAACACCTTTTTATAGAAAATGAGATTTTTTTTTCACCATACTTTGTACAATTTATTGCTAAGAAGTAGATCAGCCTACCTTCAGCTCCATGGGAACAGAGTTTATGACCTAATCCCCGATCGCTACACACAATGTGGACATTTGTACCCCCTAGACCAGAATTTGAGTAAAATCGGAGTTTTTTCCTGCAGAAGCAGCTTTATATATGTATTCTGTTGAAATGTATTGCTGGATTCCCTGGTACAGCTGGTTAATTTGCTAAAAGAACCAAGTTGCAGAATATTTGTAAACTGTGAAGATGTGTCTTTGCCAAGACACCTTCTGATTGGTTTAAGAAAGAGACAAATGGCCAATAGCTAGGCAGGAGAAGTTAGGTGGGATTTCCAGGGAAAGAGATGAAGAGGGGAAAGAATCTAGGAGGTACCAGAGAGACAATGTAGAGGTTGTACATACGGTACAGAGTAGAGGTAACCGAGCCAAGTGGCAGAATGTAGATGAATAAAAACAGGTTAATTTAAGTATAAGAGCTACTGGGACAAGCCTAAGCTAACTGCCAAGCTTTCACAATTAAGTCTCTGTGTCATCTGGGGGGGGGGGCTGACAATCTAAATGTTTCAGGCTTTTATATTCTGACATCAAATTGTAAAACTCCCACAGGAAGCAATCACTGAGCATGCATTTCTCCAACATACAGAGAATATTAAAAAGCGAGAAGAAGAGCCATAGCCTAGGTCAACGGTGCCTCCAACCACCTGTCAGTACTCCCCACCGTTGAGCACTGTGGTGGAACTCCATGTCCTTGCTATCTGTATCACTCTACTCAGGAACCGCTCAGCATGCATCATCTCCCACCCCAGAGAGGGGAACAGACTGCTCTAAGAACACTTGGATCCACTAGGGTTAAGACCCATCTAGCCTCTCATCCACTCACGGGCCCCTCCAGAAATGCTTCTTGTGATGGGGGAGAACAAGAGGTGCATGGGATTTCCATTCCATTACCTGCTCATGTCCTGTTTTCCCAGGCTTTGCTGTCTTGATCCTGAATTAATGAGCGTGTTATATGATATCTAATAAAAACGGCTGGAGTAGAGATACTGGTTGGAATGTGCCACATAGTTGGTTCAAGGCTAAATCGATTTCATCTCTAGTTAACACATGCTTGTTTTCTGTCTTGTCTCTCCACAACCTGTAGCTCACTTTTTTTAAAGCCCATCTGGGAAACTTATCTCCTAAAATGCCCCCATCAATCAGGCAAAGACACTCTCCCTGACAGGGCATCTCCAGTTTTACTGAGCACAAGCAGACACTGGTTTGGGGGATGTCTCCCACACTCCCTAGAGCTGTGTGTTTTTCTAGTCTGCCTAACCACCCAAGTGCAATCTTGGATACTTATACTTCCCTCCAGTTTCTATTGAGATAATAGCACTACTTTTAGAGAATTGAGCACAGGGCATAGCAGGGGTCACCATGGACTAGAATAGGAGCTGGATCTGCTGCTTGTCTACGTTCTTAACAATATTTCCTCATCTTTTTATATTTCCACTCATTTGGTCTGCTTTGTCTCAGTGTCCCCCGCCCCAAGTACAAAAATTAGACGCTTACAAGGACACATGCCCTTTGTCTTGGAAGCCTTCACTGACAACTGGCACCACTTCCATTTTTCAGGCCTTTAATGAGAAAGAGAGAGAGAGAGAGAGAGAGAGAGAGAGAGAAATGTAGGGATGGCTGCAGAATCAAAGCCCTGCAGAATAAAAGGGAAGGAAAGACAGGGAGAGGAGTCAGCGGGTCCCATCTCTTACAAAGTTCCAGTTGTGAACACACCCACTGGCCGCTGCAGGAGCGCGTACGAGCGTGTTATGCGTGGGCACAGGTGGGTCCCAGTCTCTCTGGCTGGATGCAGCTTCAGCACTGAGCCTGAATGAAGACTTTCATTGCTTGTGCTGTTTTTGTTGGCCAATAGCCATGACAAACATTTGCAGGTGGCTTGGCCAGATTTTGACACTTAAATATTTGAGGTTGTGATAAAAATCAGAATATTACTACAATATGGTTCTGTATGCTCGTGCATGTGCACATACGCGCGCATGCACATCACACACTCCCATACACTACACACACACACACATACACACACACACATTAGACTTTTTAAAAAGCTATCTGCAAATTTCAAACGCTCGCTTGCAGCCGTCTCCCGAGGGAACTCGCGTTTTAAAACGAGCACTCATTTCCTCTTTGCTGAGGGAAATAAAAGAGCCATCCCCGAATGTTACCACCTAGGGTTCCATACTCAATCTGCTGGTAAGAAGGGCAGGGCTGGGACTTGCTGAGCTTCCCTCTCATCTGGGCAGGGCTTTGGCTGCATCACATGGAGAAGCGGAGCAAGTGACAGGATGTGGGGGTCTTGAATCAACAGAGTAAGCACGACAGGGAGGGATCTAGAGAAAAGAAACAGCCTCCCTCAAGCTGGGTGATGAAGACGGAGTCCTAAAAGCCACAATTATCTCCTAGAACACACCAGGAGAGACCCACAATGCCTCCAAGAAGCAGGATGAATGGCAGAGTGACACAGCCTACGAATGTCACCCAAAATGTACAGTCTCGGGCCAGCTGGGTAAATTATTGACAGAGTCGATGCCCATCTTAAAATTTAGTGCTAGTCTTAAAGGGATTGCTCCATAAAACCCAGGGCTGCATTAACAATGGGGACCACTAAGGGCCTCAGAGAGGGCTGTGGGTGAGGGTACAAGGGGCAGGCAGGAGGCTGCAGGGGAGGAAGGAATGCTGTAAAACTGCTAGTAAACTCGAGCACATTTTATGCTTCCCCCCTTGAAAGAAAAATAAAATAATTATAATTAGCTGGCCCAGCTGTGAATTTTCTGCCCACAGCCAGGGCCCAAGAGAGAAGGAGTCCCTTGAGACTTCGACACCACCTTGAATGAAGACACATCACCCTCCAGAACGTTGCGGTTTAGATACAGTGGCAATACTTGCTTTCCAAGTTGCTTGAGAAGACCGTCTTTTTCAGGGGAACTTGCTACAGCCATGCCAGCGTCTTTAAGCAACAGGAAGCATCCCATCACCCACCCTCACTGTCCGTGCTTGGAACGAACCACCAAACACGCCCATAACAAAGAGAAGAGTCGTTCCCCACAGCTCTGGTTTAAGGGCAGATGCCCTTCCTGAGAGACAGATCCCTATTCTAGAGCACCCAAGGAGTAAGATAAGACTGCTCCCTGTGCAAACTGTTGCCCTCGGGGAAATGCATGGAAAAATTGTAAGGAAGCATCTAAATTTGTTTTAGGTCACCATAGCCAGTGGTGAAAAGTCAGACTGCCTTCTGATGCATGTACCCACCACAACCAGTTCCCCTTCTGGTTTCGGCAGACAGTTCTGGGGACACAGGACAGCCAGTGGTCAGCACCTAGCTGGGTACACTTAAGAAGTCAGTGTCTCCTCCCCAAGAGCCCACATGCTTCCGCATCTTGTACTCATCTTAACTCTTTAGAGGTTATAAACACACTCCATCCTCATTCTGGAGAGATGTAAGTGGGGTGCGGGATGCTGTATTCCTAAGAAGCTGTTGGGTAATATCCACATTACAGATGGTCAGACCACACTCTGCATGGCAAGGGGCTGGACCAGTCACATGATAGGAAGAAGCAAGAACAATTTCCATCCCGTGATATGGGTGTCAAGATACTTTTGCCAGTCTTCTTCAATGTCTCAATATTGTCTTGCTCCATAGATAAGAGAAAAAGGGCCTGGTTACATTGTTTTGTCTGTTGCAGAAGTAATTATGGGTCAATGAAGAGGCTTGGGGGTGAGGTCTGATAAAAAAGAATAACAAGAATAAGGAAGAAAGAGCAGAGGGAAAGGCAGCGATGGAGTATACAGGTGAACCTAGCCCAAGCAGTTACAAAACTCCCAGGAAGGGGAGGGGAGCACACTGGAAGGAGGAGCCTGGGCTGGCAGAACTTCTCTCTGTTGGTACCAAATATTTGCCTGAGCATTCTTCTGTGGTCGGCACCCACTATTTCTACCTGTCATTCAGAAATCTTATTTTAAAAAAATGAAGTCACAGAATGAATAGCTTTCCCCCTTGACATCCAGGATTAAATGAGCTCCCAGCAAATGGAGACTCCTCCCTCCTCTCATCAAAAGTGTCGCTCTGACCTCTTGGCCGCACCATATCACACAGGAAAAACAACAGGCCCAAGTCCCAAAATAGCAGAATATTCAAAAGATTGCCTGAGCTTCCCCAGAGACAATGAGGAAGTCTCCTTACCCGATCTGGCGGTTGGTAGAGGGAGCCTGCGTGATGACTGAGCTGGACTGGGGTGATGGCATGGCTTGTTGAATCACAACACTGGTGTCGTGGTTGGGCATCCGGGTGTTGCCCAGCTGGTGAGCTCCAGGTCCCGTCATGGTCCCTCCAACTGTATTATGCATGGAGATATTCTGCCCAGAGAAGACAGAGGAGAAAGATCAGAAGGAGCCAAAATTTCACCTACTCCCCAGCCCTCCATAGCCGAGTTGGAAATCTGGTCATGTCACAAGGTTATGGCTTCCGGCAAGGTGTGAGTTCATTGATCTTGTTATAACCATAGTTCCGAGGGGGTTAACACAAACGATAACTTACCAAAGAGTAAAGCACAAGAGGAAATGCGCTGACATTTGCTGAGCATTCTGCCACCAGCCATCCTGAAGGCAGGCTCAGATGGTGGAGGGCGGGAGGATTAGTGTATACCTGTCTCACTGGGTGACACTAGAATAGGGTGGGCGCAGAATGCTGTGATCAGACAGACTGAGTTTTCCATCCTCCTTTGCACAACAGTGCCCCCGACTGTTGGCTTCCTTGTTCTCAGTACTACAACACTACAACCACATATCCTTTTTTCCAGGAAACCAAGACTTTCATAGATTATAATCAGGGTGCTGAACAAGCTGTGGGGTGTGGAGGGAAGGTCCTAATAGATCAGATCAGAGTACCAGGAGCCCAATGACAAGGATAACACTTGCATCATTTGGCTCGGTCTCCACAAATCTCCCTCTGAGCACCGATTGGAATAAGAGAATATAGACCAGTGATCCTGCCCTCCAGACTAGAGAATGGTGGTGTGTGGATCAGAGTGGCCCTTCAACAAACACTGCTGCCTAGATGAACTAAAGAAGGAACACATACATTGTCTGAGCCACACAACAGACTACTGTCATGCATTGATTTCTGATGACTCCCGTGGAAGTCATGTTGTTTGAAATTCAGAAGTAAGATGAAATAAAATTGGGTTA
Source organism: Chionomys nivalis (assembly GCF_950005125.1). Lineage (NCBI taxonomy): Eukaryota > Metazoa > Chordata > Mammalia > Rodentia > Cricetidae > Chionomys > Chionomys nivalis. The sequence goes on from NC_080086.1 coordinate 143,118,714, forward strand.
AATGGTTGTGTTAAGTAGAAAAGCAAGCTAGTGGCACCACGAGATAGAATGCACTTGAAGGAAGGACAAGGTTGATCAGGGCACTGGGGCTGGATGAAACAGAGTCAGAGCCTAGCAAAGGAAGAGAAAGTGCATGGCCAGCCACTCACAGGCAAGGGTCTGAGGCAGACCCCTTAGCAGGAGGTACCATCCTTCAGTCCAGAAGGGTAAGGGTCTTCTAGAGACCAGCTGGATAGTAGGTTGAAGACGGGGCGGGGTGGGGGGAGAGAAATGGGGTGTCCCTTGCAATCCACTTGAGGGAAAGGGGATATATCTGTCCACACTTCGGTGTTAGCAAGGAAAAAGAATCAATGTTACCCAGGAGGTTGTGAAGTGGTCCTTTGAATTTCTTCTGCAAAGAGCAGGATTTCCTGCACTATGTGTTAAATGATGGTGATAACATGGAAGGCATTGGGGGTAGCTGCACCCATCACGTGGCACCTTTCCCAGGTTTCTGAATTCTCAGCCCTGATCACACAATTTGTAAGGAGTCCAGATGTGAAACGGGCACCTGGCTCAGATTGAGAGCTGACTGTGTTGTCACAGGATCCCAAAGGCATACACACACACACACACACACACACACACACACACGATATAAGGCCCCTCTAACACACTTGATGGTTTTCCTGGCGTGGAAAAACACTGTGGCTGGGCGAAGGGACAAGTGTGAAGAGTCATGTGGCCACATAGGCAGGGATTTGCTGTATTTTCCTTTACAGGATCTGAAGACGTCAAGAGCACTAAAATGATGATGAAAATCAAGATCATTTGTTGGTCTTCTCACTCAAAAGTGCACCCTACACCCTTCTATTTCCAGCTCCAGAACACTGTGTGAGCAATTTTTTGTGTTGTTTAGCTCCTCAATGATACTCAAAAATGTCTCATATTGCTATGGTTACCTATATTTCAATAATAGGTCCAAAGTCTGGGAGAGTTCTGATTCTGTCTTTATAATGGTATTTAGTGGATCACTAAAGCCGTATCATTTGATGTCTAGAAGCACATCTTTACACACACAGAGGAGACCATGAAATGTGGGAAGTCTCGAGTTACCCAGGACACCTCTTTTCTGTCATGCCCAGATGCAGTTCCAAATTCTACTAGTTTACCCCAAGCATCCCTCCTCTTTCTATATTCCCATGCCTTCTTCCAGAATCCTAAACTGAACTACTGTCATCTCCTGTCCTGTCGTGGGAGACTTCAGACTTTCTCCACTCTATCTGGCTCTTCTCCCTCCTCCTTCCCATGTTAGCATGCTGAGATTTCTTCAAAATGTATAGCCCACCACACTGCACACAGTCACTGCTTGGCTTCTTTGCTTTGAAACACACCAATAGCATTGTTTGTGACCTCCCTCCCCAGCTGCTGAGGGATCCTTCCTACCAAGCAGTTCATCTAATCCCATCTTTGTTCCAGTTTTGGTACCTCCTCCCACCTTTCCAGAATTCTCCTGTCCTCATTCTGATATTACTCCATGTCAGTACCAGACCTTGTAATATGATTTTTCTTGGCTGTTTTGTTTTGTTGGACACCAACACTCTTGTTTGGACTTCACCTTCAACTCTGACTGGTCATTCCGTGGGAAGTCTTCCACCCTTCCCTAGTGATGGGAACTTCTCCCTTTAGAGGGATTTTTTTAAAGATTATAAATGTGCTGGAGCTGGAGAGATGGCTCAGAGGTTAAGAGCACTGCCTGCTCTTCCAGGGGTCCTGAGTTCAAGTCCCAGCAACCACATGGTGGCTCACAACCATCTATAATGAGATCTGGTGCCATCTTCTGGCATGAAGGCAAAACACTATACATAATGAATAAATAAATCATTTAAAAAAAGGTTATAAATGTGCTTAATTTTGTGATTATTAGCTCCTCCTGCCATCACTTGCTACCACAGCGAGGGTAGAAACTAAACCTGATTTTGTTCTCCACTGTGACTCCATCACCACATCACAGGTGACAGCCTAGTGACCGGCTGGACAGCATTCCCAGGATACTCAGATTGTTGAGCCTCACACCTCTGTTCACTAATCAGCTTTTGAGAGCGCCAGCATCTCATCTGCTCACCTTCCAGAAAGCATGCTGGCAGCATCTGAGTTTCAGATTTTAAGGAACTTGATCAAACATGGGCAGGAGATCACAACCCAGAAGAACACTTGAAAGGAAAACCTTGGGGAGATGCTCAAAGCATCCTGAGTGGTGAACATCTGAACCTTGAATGCTTTGCTACGAATGACCAACAACCAACCGTCTTTATGTCTACACACAAACCAAGGAAGACTAGGCTCAGGCTGCGCCCCAAGGAACATGGTTGACTTTTGTAAGAGCACGGCATGTCAGATCAGAGGAAAAGGTTTCACCCTGAGATGCCAAAGCCTTTCTGAGGAGCAATAAATAGAAAATAACTACTATCTAGAAAGAAGTCTGATATCCTTCCCCGGCAACAATTTTCAGAAGTCTCTTTGTCTCTGAGGTCTCTGTAAGATGACTCCCGAATTATATTTTCATCTTTTCATTATTTCCCAATTTACACACATAAAGTGTGCATGATATCTAGCCTTCTTCCCCTAGACCCAGAGAGTGATTTTAAAACATTGTGGGAAAATAAACAATCTGGCAAAAGAATTCTCATTTCACGTTTAGAGAAGGTGACTGTTTTCTTTAAGCATTACGTAGGAATTCAAATGTGAAATTATTTTCCGAGCTCATATTGTCCCAATTATAGATCTCAAACCCGTCTTTATTGATAAAAGAATAGCATTTTACCTCCACATAAACTCAACATCCAATTTCAAAAACACAAGGAGCATATTATCTAAGTTATTGTCGATCGTGCAGGTGGGCAGATTTGAAGCTAGAGAAACAACGCCACCAAACAGATGACACGGGATGGATGTCAGTCTGCCGACCAGGATCAGATATGTGCACCGAAGTTCGGCCTTTGGCCTTTCCTTGTTCGACATCTTTATCAACAGTTTGGATGAAGATATAAAACTTGTGCTTGTCAAATCTGCGGCTGACACAAAGTTGGAGACCCAGCTCGTGTTCTGGAAAGCAGAATCAGGTTTTCCTCGAGCCAACTGTGTGATCTGGCTTCCAAAAATGCTAACATAAATCTAGGTTGTTTTAGAAGTGAAACGTCCTGATCAGGGGAAGTAATTCTTCCACAGTAGGATACGTGGGCCTGACCACATTTGGCCACCACATTTGAAGGGGGAAATTGACAAATGGGACAGAATGAGGGTAGTGAACGAGTTCAAAATGCATTGCAGGAAGAATGGCCAAGGAAGCAGGGAATATTTAGTCTGGAGAGGGAAGACCTCGAGGGCCACACTAAATGCCTTTAAATATTTGCAGGATTAAACACAGTCTGCATCGCTCCAGAGGGCATAATTTCAGAACATGGAATCACGATGCTCAGAAATCAATTATAACTACAACTTGAGAGTCTATGTTGAAGCAGGCACTATGGCCGATACTTCATAGACCACATCGCTAGTCGTTATGATGATCCTACAAGGTGAGCATCATTGCTTTCATTTTAAGAAGCAAAAGTCACTATCACCTATGACGCCACTGACCTCTGGACACCCTCAAATTTATGAGTCAACACTTCAAAACTATAAAATTGACCTTATGTCAGAATGATTTTATTAGTATGTAGAGATATTCACAGACAAAATAAAATATTTCATAAAATACACAGCTCCCTGGGCCTGGAGTAAGCCAGGATGAATGACCATCATCCATGGTCAGGGATGTTCACAACAGGACTCTTGCATCAGGAGGGAGATAGCACAGGATGACCTTCAGATCTCTCCCATGGCTAAGGCACCTTCGTTTACATGGATCATACTTGGGTTGACATCTTTTAGATGATCAGGTACATATACTACCTTTGAAACTGTACTGGTTTGAGAGTCAGTAGGCTTCCCCATCCCAATCTTGCCCATTGGTGCCCAGTGGCCACGTAACCTAGGTAAATCACTCAGCAACCTCACGCTCAATACCTTCAGCATTCGACAGGAGTTAGGCAACCCCGGGACCACATGGTCTATTATTTCTCCAGCTTTGGCACTCCACAAGTCTCTGCAGCTACATCTTATGAGTCACTACATATTCAAAACAGACATTTGGGGCTGTGATTCATTGACTTACAAACTGATATTTTTCTCTATAACCATAAGCTTTTGTGGAAGTGGACCTTTCAAAGATGACAGCAGATGAAAGGGATCTAGCGACCGTGCTGTCTCCCAGTCATCAGAGACGAGGCTCCATAGACTGACTCTAAAAACAGTCTTTGCCTAACTTTCTTCCTCTTTGGCCCACACTCCTCAGCTTGTCCTTGACATCTTTTTCCTTCTTGCCCTGAAAGGCTTGGCTTCCCATCCATTGGTCTTCTGAGGCATGCAGGGTGTGAATGGGATGAGAACCAGGGGAGTAATGAGTCTTGATTGCATAGTCAGTGAGCTTGAGGTAGAGTGGTAATTCACTTTCTACATGTATGGGCTTGGAGCACAAAATGCAAAAAAAAAAAAAAAAAAACCAACTTAGTGTATAAAAATGTGCATCTATGTTCTTAAAAAAAATAACTATAATTTCAGGGTGTGGTAATGATGAAGGATGAGGGGAAGTGGACCACAACTGAAAGTAAAGGTTAGCATGCACAGTCCAACCAAGGAAGATTCCCACACGACTCTAAAATATTATCTTCAAATCTACATTCTATCCAACTGCCCAGGTGCGGAGGCTTTACAAGTTTCTTCATAAAGATTCAGGGTCATCCTGATGCGCATTTACAAGCCAAGTTGTGCAATCTTGGGGTTGTCTGCATTTTAATGATGCCCGGGGAAGTTACGAAGACTTCCAGAACCTCCCAGAGCTAAATGTCCATGAACCGCATCCAAAAGATGTCTAAGACATTCACAGAATAGCAGCAGTTCTATTCCTCTAGATGGTACCAGGCTTCAGGGGTATAGGGAAGACGATAGTGGGCCACGGTTTTCTCTTTGGGGCTTTCTGTAGCTTTGTCACTATTTGGTGGCCATCTTGCTGGGAGGGTAGGCTGCTCTGCAGATGGAGGTATAATGAAGAATTGGAAGAATCACAAAATGGGAAAAGCCCCAGGGTCCACCTAGGCTGATTCCTTTCTCTCCATAGCTCTCTCTCTAGATTGCACTCTCCACACCAGAGTGGGGTAGAGCAGGATGCACAGGCTGAGAACACACACCGTGTAACTTCTTCAGGAAGGAGAAGGAAGAGGGGAGTGCAGGGGTCTGGGAAAACTCCAGCCTGGAGCGGCAAGTAGAAGCTTTATTTTCTCTGAGTTTGCTGCTGAAGCATTTGAAGAGGGACAAGGTTACAGGGGGCAGCGTGAGCATGAGATTGGCTAGACATCGGGTCATGTCCACATCATCTCTGTATCACTTGGGCGTGTTATTTTAGTTCTCTGAACCCTACCATCCTCGATTTACAACAGAGATAACCGTCTAACGACAGGCTTGCAGCCAGGAGCATGTGAGACATAGCTACTATCCCAGCATGGTTAGTGATAGCAAATGCGTGTTGCTTTCCTTGTAGTAAATTACCATGAAGCTCAGAGTGGGGAAGCGCCTTCTCATGGCTAACCCCATGGCTAATAAGCAAAGGAATCATTTCAATAATGGCCAGCACTTATACAACAAAACCATATGTAAGAAAATCCATTCAAAGCTGACAGTCAGCCAAGAGGTAGATAATGTGAACAGCCCCATTTTAGAGATGAGAAAAAGGAGGCACAGAAAGACTGATGAGAACGGCTTACAGCCAGGTGTTGAGATCTATAAACGAGTCCTCAAGCAGGAAGCTGAGATGTTGCAATTGCCTTGTGATGAGAATATTTCATTTTGGAAAAGGTCATGGCAAACCATCAGTGTGTCAATGCTCCTCACACGAGCATCACAGAGAGGTCGATAACACTGCTCTGCATCCTGAGAATCAGTGTGTCGCACCAGTCATACAGATCTGTGTCTCCACCAGCACCTCCATACGTGGACACGCTTGGGGTGACAGCATTAATTTATCCCAAAGGCCAGTGTCCTCGTCTGAGGCTTATGCTTGCTCTGAACTGGGGGAAGATGCTGTTATAGTAGGCAAGTGAGAAAAGCTTGCACGTGGCTTCTGGAACCCTCAGAGATGGTTCCCTCAGGGGTCCTGTCGGTCTGGAGCCTGTATGATCCAGAACGCTCACCCACCCAAAGGGTTCCGCTCTCCTGCATCTGCAGATCTCTGTGATTTGCCCTAGTACCAGGGTGGAGCATCCGAGCTCTTCCTGGGGATAGTTTATAGCTACTCATTTAATACCATAGTAAAATGCCCCAGACAATAAACATCTTCTCAGGTGCCACCCTAGACTGTGAGAAAGTTTCCAGGTGTCTCCCAAAGGCCCCACCCCTTCCGTTACAGAGTCAGCCACCTACAACTATCCTTGAGTCTGTTCTCACCTTCACCATTATCTCCACTGTTTCCACTTCATATATCTGCATTGTGTTGTGACTTGGATATGGTTTGTGTGCCCCCAAGGGTTCATGTGCTGGAATTTCCTTCCCATTGGGAGGGAATAAGAAGGCAGAATTTAATCCTACTCTGATATTTAGAGGTGAGCCTTTCACGATGACTCACAAGTTGTGCAGGATGGGGCCTCGTGGCGGAATCCTAGTGGTTTAATAAGGAAAGATGTCAGAGGGTGTAGGCTCATGCACGGCTGTCTTTGGCCATGGGTCCTTCTCAGGACCCTGTCAACAACCTTGACCATGGACACCCAGAACGTTAATCAAAAATGTACCAGTCCCCCTAAGATATCACTTACCCATTCTGTGGTGTTGTATTGTCTTATTATTAGTAAGACAAACTGAGCTGATCCCCATAGATTAAAAGAAAAAACTCCTCTCTGCTGTACTCACACCCTAGAATTAGAACGCAGCCATTGCCAGTGGCTGCTGTACCTGGATTCATAAGGGTATTAGAAAAAACAGGCTCAAGACATCAAACGTGATCTGATGTCACCACTCACTGATGGGATTCCTCAGTTCTCAGAATCTTCCAGACAGCTGCTCATTCCACTGTGGCCTGGAAGGACTTCCGTAGGCTATCTAATACCTTCTGCATTTGCCTCCAAAAGGTTCACAAGATGCCCCCACCAACCTAGATATTATTATCCAGCAGCCTGCTCCCTCCCAGATCCTCCCCATCCTACTCACACACACAGGACTCAGTGCTTCCTAACAGCTGGACTGCAGCTTCACCTTCGCAGGTAGTAGTTCCTCTGTAGTCAATCCATTCCTCAAGATTCAGATTGTGTTTCATCTCTGTGGAGCCTTCAGCCCCTTTCCTGTCATCTGCTTCGCTTCTCCTCGCTCTGCCCTTCTGCCCTGCCTTCTTCACACTTCGAGGGAGAACCATATCCTCTTAAGAACAGTCAGTGCCTGTCTCCATGATGTGTGCTCAGTAGCCAGGCCATATACAGTTAGTGAGTGAGTGAGTGGCGTATGTTCTTAAGCACAGATGTAGTATCTGTGTGCTTCAGATTTCTCATTTGTGAAATGGGCACAACCCTACCCTAAAAAGTTTTTTGTAAGGATATAATTAGGCGATGTAAGTACAGTGCTTAATGCCATGTTGGCTTGTTGGCTACAGTTAGTATCCTTATAGCTTCCATTGTAAGTATCATTAGGTTTATCACCATGGTTACCAATGATAACAGCAGCTCTACCGCATCCCTGACCACTAAGGTGCTCTCTGCCTTAGTCCCTGCATCCTTCTGTCAAAACTCTTGCAACACGCTGGCATTCATTTATTTTTAAGGCCATCTTATTCCTTCCTGTTTTGAATGCTTCGATGACAAGGATGGGGTTTGACCTAACACATTTGCTGAGTAAGTCTACAGTTAGTGCTGTGCAAATGAAAAGAAAAATAAAACCAGGGCTCTCACTGCTGCCAGTAGCTCATGGGTTAGGGAGGCAATGAAGAGAAGGAGTAGATGACAAACACGTGGCCAGAGGAATATCTAACACCGGCGCACATACAACAGAAACGAAGATGCATCCTCAACGGCGCCGGTCTGCCCTTTGATGGACAGCAGGCTAGTCAACAGGCCTGCTCACAGCCACCGCTAAGCACATGATCTCACTTAATGCCTCCAGTTTGGCAATTTTGCTTTTATGATTCTAACACCCACCCTACCATATTTTAGTACTGGTTCCAGAAGGCTGTGTCTCCTTGTCTGCTCCTCTAGCTTCAAACTATCATTCCAGTTTGTAACTCTTCTGGTCCCTCCCATACCATGCGATGAACTAACATAACCTTGCACTCTCTTGGTTCTCCTCCCAGTTCCAAAGCCTACAGCTCAGAATCTCTTCTATGAAAAGCCCGTTCTTAGCCTTGTCCTCAAGACTTTATATCTCAGCTCACTCTTCCCACTGTTGACTCTAACCCTCCACTCAAGCCTCTCCCGTCTAGCCACCAGGAAACCTGTATATGAAGACTGTCGTCTCCACACTATGTCTTGAGCATGCTCAGAGGCCCTCTCTGTCCCATCACATACTGTTTGGAAACTATTCAATAGCATTTTCTCACACACTAAATGAGGATGATCACCCTTGCTTCCTTTGAACATAAAGGTAACATAAACAGTAGTGCTTGGGAGAGGGGTTACTTCATCAGCTTTCCTAATGGACACGGTGTCTAGATTCGACCTTTCTGCCCCCTCTTCTGATGACCCCTTATTCTCAGCATGACTCCCTGCCTCTCTCTTTCCAGGTTTACCTTGGATGTCACTTTTCCAGTGTCCTTTGAAGCCCAATTTCCATGGCGCATTTGGTACTGTGACTCCCAGGAAAGCGCTCATCTCCTTTGCTTCTCTCAATGCCACCTATTTCCGTGACTGACACAGAATAAACCGTCTGCTGCTTGAACTGACAGATGAGTTACAGCTTCTGAGATAGTGCCACAGAAGTACAAAGACCCAACTTCCTATTGCTCAAGTTGTGCACATTGTCATTTTCAAGCTGAGATCCTAATAGGAAGAGAAGGCAAGTGCTGCCTTCCCTCCTCCTAAGACCTCAGCACGTGCAGCCAACACGGTGTGCAGCAGTCTCCCCCGAGACCCTCTGTAATCAGCTTCAACCAGAGCCACCAACTCAAGTGACCACAGATTGGGAAAATCCAAAGGCATGGATCAGAAGCAAGTGAGGATCTGGAGTCCTGGAGAAGGTGTGGGGAAGGTAAGCAGATGGTGACCCTGACCTTGGAAGGCTCTCATACCATCATGGTTTAGGGAGGACAAAAGGGTCATGTCACAAGGGGAGCGAAGCATGCAGGACAGTGGAGAGCAGTCGCCAATAACCTAGCAGTGGTATAGATGTGAGTGGCTAGTTCTGGGCATTACCAAGGAAACTTCCCTTCCTTCCAAACCAGAACTTTGTCAACTCAAATAAGAGCATGTATCATACAACCACGAGGATGCTTGATGCTCTCCAGTTTGCCAACAAGAGTCACAAACTCTTGAAAAAAAAACCCATCACACCCTCTTGGAAACCACACAGGATATTGCTGACTTGAGAGAAGTCACACCTTTGCTCCCCGCTTCTCCTGGACCCTCTTTCTCAGCTCCTATTCTTTGTTGGCCTAAAGCTGGGAAGCTTTGGTCTACTACCAAGAAATTTCTGGAAGACCACCTTGCCTGGAGCTCTGATTAGGCATCTGTCTTTTTGAGCCTTTGGAAACGCGATGGCCTGACTACAAACCTGACAGGCTTGCCTCCATGGCAAGGAAGCGCGCTGCAAGGCTTCCTCCTCTGAGACAATAGAGAATGAGTTGCTGGTACTTCATCTGGGGCTGGTAGAACCCGTCAAGTGGCTCTCTGTGAATAGCCTGGCTTTGTAAATTGTTTGGTACTGGGGAATGGAGCTGCTGTGGTACTGGTCTAATGACCCATCTGGACTCGGCAGCCTCTTTCTATTTTGGCAATCACCTGTTTTCCTGGAAGATAGGTGCCTTGCAATTGCCACGCCAGCTGGCTTGTTCAGTCTTGAAAGCCAAACAAAACCAAACTGAGTAAAGCAAGACAGAGTCAGAGAGACATCTGGTTTGCCATGTTTGATGACAAGCTAAGAATATAGTGAAGTAACGTTTTTCTCTTGAGCATGGCAAGCAAACAACATTTGCCATACAGCATAGGAAAGACTAGTCACAACTGACTGACTGTAACAGTCCCCAGTGAAGCTTCTGGACCTCCTGTCTGAATATTAAGACCAGATTTTACATGCTTCTGCCAGCAGTATCTTGCATTTTCCAGATCCTTAGGGCTGCAGAAAAGTGGATGAGAGCCTGTGAGGTAGCTTCCATTTGCAGTGTGGCTAAGATGTCCCAGACCCTGAATGATGTCACCTATGACCACTGTGATTCCATTTGTCCTAATGTCCTCGAGACCAGACACCGACTGTCCCTGCGGACCAGTGGCCTCTACCTGCTCTGTTCCCTCCTCTCCCAGGCACTTGCTCTACTTCTAATGAGATTCCTGACCATCTCACAGACAATCACAACTCTGTTTCTCTGATTGCCCCAGCCCATCGTTTCCCATTCATGGCACCCTCACTGCATCTTCCAAGCTGAACACACCACACTTCCGATTCCTGTGCCGAAAACAATGACTTCAGATGAGAAAACCACACAAAACACCAACGAACTCTATTTTTCCCACCAAGGTCGTCTATGAGTTTGCTCCCTCAGACCTCAAGGTTTTTAAATCACCTTTTAAAAGCACAAATTTGTTTTCCTATAGAATACCCTGCCCTCTGTTGCTACCACGACCTCCTTCTAAAACCTCCCCCTCCTCCATCAGGACACCATCACATCATCGTTCCAGTCTGCGGGGAGACTTTCAAGACAGAGTGGAAGCAGGCTTGGATCTACAATCAAAAATGTCCAATGCAATTACATGTTTAGTAAACTATGCATTACTTTTATTTCACAGACAAGCTATTTGTAATACACTGTCTCACTGGAGAAAATCAATACAAGAAAAAAAAATGAATGGGAGGGAAAGAAATGGCCCCATCATTTTTGCATAGAGAAATGAAACTATGATTTCTGTGTGTGTGTGTGTGTGTGTGTGTGTGTGTATACATATACATATTGTGTTCAAGGGGCCCCAAAAGAGCAAGATTGGCTTGAGAGACAGCCATACAATGTCTTTCTGCTGCAGCCCACCCATCATAACGGAAAAACTTAAGATATCCAACTTTATTGCCTAGTGTCTAAGGTCACATAGTAACAATATAAACTTACTTCATTTACTCATGATTCAAGCTTCTCGTTGGACAGAAAGAAACAATAGAAGGCAGAGTTAAGATGCGCTCCTGTCCCGTGGTGTGCTCAAGTAACCCAGCCCCACCCCACAGAGATGAGCCCAGACAAGCATCAGTCCTCTGAACTCAGGGACACACCCTTCAAACAAGGTCTCCCTCTAAGGCCATAGCTTCCTATTTGCTGACATTCCTGCTGGCAAGACAATTGGGCTTGGCATAAGAAGGGCTTTATATGCCAGAGTCGCAGAAGGAAGAATTTGGCACCTGGTGTTTATGTACCATAAAGCCATCGCCAGACCGAGAACAACTCTCTTTTCTGCCAAAATTCCTGAACAGGAGGGGAGGAGGGATCCAGAACCGCATGTTTCTACCTAGGCAACCAGGATATATGGGTTGACTTGCTAAGCAATGTGCTAATGTCGTGACAGATTTTTATTTAGGTACCCTTCCCTTAGCAACCTCACGTTTTTGTGATGTGATACCTGGGCTATAGGCCTTCAGTTACTCGGACACTCTGTAGTCACTCCTGAGTTCATTTTCATTTCATTATGCTCTGACGACAGCCTCAAGACAGGGCAGACTTACTGGCTATTCAATAAACATAAAAAAAAAATAGGATAGGTTTACAGATCAAAAATAACCATGCTAGGAAAGTTGAAGATCTCAAGAAGAGCCATGATGACATTGCTGAAGCTTTCGGTGAATTGTTAGACCAAGGGACTCATAGCTTTGTTCTCTGATATATGTGCATGTGTGTGTGTTTATCTTCTTGTTTTCAGATCAATGTGTGTTGTATGTATGCGCATGCGTGAGTGTGTGTGCACCTGTGTGTGTGTGTGTGGTGTACGTTTATTATTTATCATCTGGTTGCTGCACAATAAACAAATTGTAGACCTTTATACGAAGAAATAGGTTTCTCCGACGTATTTGACATTCCTACACTTTACTAGTCATCTTACGAAATGGTTTTCAGGGCCTTGTAGATGAATTTGAAGTTTAAAATTGGTTTAAAAAAAAATCCAAAAAAAAAAAATTCGAGTACCAGAATTCATTTCCAAGATTATATCTGCAGGTAAAACATGTGCTGCAGGCAAGAAACGAACCACGAAGCACTCGAGGTTCTTGGATGATCTTTCCTCTGCTGATGGAGCTTTGCCTGTGAATGTGCTCTGCAGTGTTGCCAGGGGCTGCTGTCTCTGGATGGCTAAGTTTCCACCAACTCCATCTTCTTTCCCACAGAACAGTAACATTGAGAGATGAAGCCCAGTCTCCCTTTCCTAGCTAGCCTAGGAAGGGGCCCTTCCAGGAGCCGAGGCTGTTCTAAGCCCAAATGTCTTACTGTGCACATGGGGTCGTTGACTCCAAAATCCTTTCACAATTCCGCAGTTGATGAAGGCACAGGAGAGAAGCCTCGGGGAGGCATGAAAAACATGGAAGGAAGGCGGTGTGTGGAGCCTTCAAGCCAGTTACATAAAACTCCAGGGGAGACTATAGAGTGAGGACTGCTCGATCAGAACAGAGGACAGAAGGCTTATTGTCTTCTGTCTTAACTTTTGTGACATGATCTAATTACACCTATTTAAGTGTGTCCTGTAGCACAGACGAAGTCCAAAGATCCCCCTCGAAGCCAAGCATTGAACAAGCCTGCTTGCCCCTTCACCTGACTCCTGTGAACATTCTGGATTCACATACAGATCATACCTAGATCTGATATCGTGTTCAATTAAATAGAGGGTCCCTGAAAAACCTGAAAAAGCCCATTGCCTTCATAGAGGAGAGTCTATGGCTAACAGCTGACCTGTGAATTACAGGGCAGATGGAAAGGGATGTTCTCCTGCCTTCAGGCATAGTCCTAGGGCCAAAAGGGTGTTGGGCTGCAATGTTCTAGCACCTCTAATACGCAGGATTTAGTGGCTCAGTTTTGGTTGGAATTTAGGAAAATGAGAAGGAGCAGGAAAACTCTAAACACAGGAAGCAGCCATTGACACCCAGGAAGCTGGGCAAAAGATGGAGCTACCCAAGGAAATGGGGACAGGACCTCAGATGGGTAAATCTCATAGTGGGCCCGTGTACACACTGAGAAGACAGGAAGAAGTGCATTGCAAGAGCTAAAGGCTCCTTAATGAAAATTCTGAGGGGAAGGTACCCAAGAGAACCTTGGGACTGACTTTGGCCTCAGCAGTGAGAAAAATGGAGCCCTGAGGGCCACATCCACCCAAAGGCAGGAGTGGAGGGCGGATCTCTTGACTCTCTTAGCAGATTTGTTCAGCTGATGAGAGATTCTGTCTCACACTTTTATTTCCTATTGACATTTGGACGTCTGTATGTTTGACCTGCTGAAAAACGACTTCATCTTGTGGGGGAAGAAAAGCTGAGAGGCACTGGGCGGAGGAAGATGTTAGTCAAGCTGGGGACTTTATGCCGGCCATTACTGGCCTGGTTGTGGGTGAAGGAAAAGGATTCTCTTCAATGGACAATGAGTTTCAGTTCTGGTCAGTTGAAGTAAGGGTCCAGAAAGTGTCCTTGAAAACAAGACAAAAGAACGGCGGCAGGATAAAGCAATGCAAGGAAAAAGCAAAGAGTCCATGCTTCTCGGCTGGCCTTCCCCCTTGCACTTCCAGCGCCCAGCACGGTTAAGTTCTTACTGCGTGCACACTGGATAATGTTCTGATTAAAAAAGAAAAAAAGTTTAAATAGCAGAGTGCAGCTGCAGGGACAGGAAAAGTCAACGGCCACTACGGTTTCATATACAGACTGTGTCACACTCAGGGCTGAAACCCTAAACTATGTATCCTTACCCCCTCCGAGCTGCCTATTGTGTGCTTATAAACAGGAACCTGGCAGCATGTCAGGGGTGCAAATTGATTTCCTTTCCCAAATAAAATTGTAAAAAGCAAATAAACAAGGTTATGTGGGCTAATGAAACATTACATGCCAGGCTGGGGAGAATTCCTTTCAAATGTATTTTCTTGTGCAAAAGCAACACAAAGCATCCAAGAAAGGCCCTTTCATAAACAACATGTTTACACAAGAATGCATTACTTGAAAGAAAAGGAAAACGATGGTGTATCTCCCAGGATATATTTGGATTATGTTTTATGAAATAAATTAGGTGGGGGTAGGGAGGGGGTTTCTGGAGTGTTAGAGAATCTAAAAATTAACCGAAGTTTTAAAAAAACAAAACAAAACAAATGGAACTAGTCTTGCTTCACAAATTATTTTATCTGAGGATTTTCATATCAACAGACTAAAGAAGCCCACCTTTAGGATCGTCTTAATGGATGAAATCTAGACCTGAGAAGAAAGGAAGAAAGTGAATGGCGCCCACCCCACTCCGAGATCCTGGGAGAGCTGGCTTGGCTGCCGGGCACCAGTGGAAACATCTCCTGGAGAGCGGCCTAGTTCCTAATGGAGAGGCCGCGGCCAGCTGGAAGCGGTTTCGGTAATCCAATGTGTAAGAAACTTCGCTGTAAATTGCCTACCTCATCCTTTACAACAAAGAATGGTGAAGTTGGCCCTCAAACCAAAGCCGTCCCTGGTGGATCATCCCATAGCATCTCCCACGCCGCTCCCATCTTCCAAACCTTGTCTGCCTGAGAAACTGTGTAGCATGGAGCCTGGGAACACTTCCATAAGCAAACTTTGGAGACATCTGACATGTCCTCAGAAGAATGTGACAATCGAGGCAGGGGCAAGGCAGCAGGAGGGGGGTAAGCATGTAGCTTAGTTTGTCAGTAGAGCGAGTGCCTGTGGAGCGAGCACTCTCTGGCACCAAAGTTTTGTTGTTGCTGTTGCTGTTGTTTTAAAAAAGCCAGGCTTGCTTTTAATCCCAGCACAGGAGAGGCAGAGACAGGAACATCTTTACAGCTTTCCAGCCAACCAGTCTAGTCCAATTGGCAAGCCCCAGGTCACAGTAAGAGACCCTGTCTCAACAAACAAGGAGAATGGCTCCTAAAGGAAGATACCTTAGGTTGGTCTCTGCTTTCCACACGTGTGTGCATGTATGCGCACATGCACAAACAAACACACATGTATGCATTATTTATGTACTCCACACATGAACCTACATACATAGACACACACACACATGGAGGGGGCAGATTACAGGAGAACAGAGGCACTGTCTGCCAGTGGTCACAGAGGATATTTTGATTGCTGTTCTGATAAAATAGCCTTCTCTCATGACACCACCTGTCTTTAGGACATGGGCATCACATACATAGTGACCAGGAGCAACACAATCTAAGTTTCTATGATCCCAGGATGGCCTTTATAATCCAAATAGGAAATGAACCTTTTACCTCACTTAGAGCTGAGATGTAACTCCGCTAGCTCGTTAGAAATAACAAATTGCACAGAAAGCACAAGAGATCACTCTCTTAACCTGTTCCCTGTGGTGACTGTGACATCGAGACCTGAGCTTGTGGCTCCCTCCCGCTGCCGTTTCTCCCTTTACCAGACAGTCTTGCCCAAGTCTCCTGACCACAGAACGCTCTTTGCTCCATCACTTTCAAATCCACAGCAAACACTATCAGAGCTGATGGTCACGGTGATTAATGAGGTAATATTTGTAAAATGCTAAGCGCTTCCCAGTCTAATGATCAAATGCAAAAGCCCCAGACCAAATACTCTGGAGGGCAGTGAAAGCACAGAAAGGGTTAGTCACCAGTTGGCTGCAGCTCTGTTCTAGGGAGGGACTGAAGAGGGGTGTGTTCTGTAAAAGGATTTGGCTAAGGGGTTGGGGCACTAAGAACAAGGCAGTGATGGGGAAGAATGCTTGGGGGCTTGCAAATCTGAAACATGAATTATCTTGCTTCTAAAATATACAATTAACTTACACACACTCTGCATCCTTTTCAGCAACACCAGCAAGAACTAATTACACAAAACAGTTTCCGCTGCACACAAACCCAAAGGATGCACGCCCACGTGGGAGAGTACATGAAAATATTTGTCTTCGTACTAAGAAAAGGAGGCGACATGAAAGGGAGGTTGGCGAGGGACACATATACCAAGTATAACTGGCACCTTCACTCCCCTGCGTTCTGGGGAAAGGGAGGACTCAAATTAATCATTGGCAAATTTGATAACAGATGTGTTTCTTGGCAAATCTACATTAAGCGTTCGCGAGGTAATTACCCCCTAAAGCGTGTGGCGTTCCTGTGTGCACTTGGCACTGTGCAAAGTCTTCAGCCCCTTTGTTTTTATCTGACTTAGAGTTGGAGCCTCGGGGTGATACTTCAACTGCTGCTTTAGATTATAAACTCTTAACAGCACCTTGCTTGAGGGCACTGTGTTTATTGACGCTATGTAAGCAATTTACAGTCCCTTAATAGCGCATTCACCACAATGTTACAGTGTTTAACTTGTTAAATTATATTTAGAGCTGCAGGGAATATTACCTCATTGGCTTCACTAGTGGAGTTATTGATATCATGGAGCTATGGGGTATCTACCTGACTGGTGACAGCCGCAGAGACATTTTACAGGCTGGGGTCAAAGGCAGAGGGCAAAGTTTGAGCTGAGTTGAGGAAGTAAGGGGGTTGAGCAGATGGGCAGAGGAGAAAACTCTAAAGGAAAGATGTCTGAATCTG
This sequence comes from Chionomys nivalis, assembly GCF_950005125.1. NCBI lineage: Eukaryota > Metazoa > Chordata > Mammalia > Rodentia > Cricetidae > Chionomys > Chionomys nivalis. The sequence continues at coordinate 143,135,690 of NC_080086.1, forward strand.
GGAGGATCAGCTGTTCAGAGTCACTGTCCCAGGAAACAAAGAAAGAGCCAAAGATGGCCAAATGGAGCTCGGCCTTACTCTCCACTGCCTGCACCATGTAGCAGTCGCTTTTCAGCCTCGATGTGCCCTCTTGTTATAAAAATGCCAGGGATTGGGGCCTCAGATCCAGGGATACCACTGGCTAGTAGCTACCATCCTTTTTCAGTGGGCTTAGTGTCCAGGGCTCAGCTCTTCAGAACAAAAGATCCCAATGGAAACAATGTATTCTAGTTTGTCTTCTGTTGCAATGGTAAAACTTGAGGAGGTTTATTTGTTCTTAGAGTTTATAGTCCATCACTGAGGGAAGCCAGGGCACCAACTCAACAAAAGAATCTGGAGGCAGGAACTGAAGCAAAGGCCATGGAGGCAATGTTCCCCATAGCATGCTCAGCCTGCTTTCTTATACACCCCAGGGATGACATCCCCGACAGTGTGCTGGGCCCTCCTGCCTCAATCATTAATTAAGAAAAGGCCCCATAGACTTGCCCACCAGCCCGTCTGATGGAGGCAACCCTTCAACTGAGGCTCCCTCTTCCCAGGTGACTCTAGCTTGTGTCAAGTTGACAAACTAACCAGAGCACAGTGTAAACATTGCCACAAAGAGCAAGCAGGAGAAGGGATCCCAAGAAAGGGGAGAAAAGCAGCCCCAGCGGCCAGAGAAGATGAGGAAGGGGCAGAGGGAATAGAGGAAGAGAATGAGGAGGAAGCGGCCAGAGCAGGTACTCCATCTGTATCAGAATAAGGAGAGATTGAAAGAAGGCTAAAAATACCTTTGCTCCCAAAGCTTAGTGACATCATGAGGCCCCATCAGCAAACAGGCAAAGGTCAAGGTATTAACCAGCCACAGAAGCGACAGGGGACGGGCAGTGACTGCAGCCGTGTGGTTGATGGATTCTGAGGTCTTAGTTCAAGCGATGCACCCGGTGGCTCACAAACAGCAAAGGGGTGAAGTAAACCATCAAAATGATGAGGGGTGGGGCAAGTAGACCCAGTGCCATCTCCTATAGCTCCAACCAGCAGCAGGTCTCTCTTACTCAGGCAACTGCACAAGCAAATGAAACTGGAAGCTGAAAAGCCAATGAATGAGGGACGCTGCTCACCAGCCTTTGGGCTAATGTGATCTGTAACAAAGGCAGGTTGTGTGTAGTTCAAAGGTAGGGGCAGCACTGTTTGAGCCTAAACACCAGGTTCCCTAAGAGTGGAGAGGAAGTTTCACATGTGGGGATGCTGAACGGGATCTCATGGGGGGGAAAAAAAAAGACACAAAACTCCAACGTTAAGTTGAAACCAGAATTTCCCATTCTTCTGAAATTTGATAGATTTTAATAATGAATCTAATAATTCTCATATGATGCTGGGGTTAGAGTTTCCAAGCTGTATATCTATCTAGGTGCCCCAGAGGCTTTACCGATCTCACAGGGATGGCATGGGGTGAAGAAGTCCGAGGAACACACAGCAGTGCAGGACATCTGTTGGACACTATGCAAGCTTGGGTTGCTGGGGTTTCAACATGACCTCATGCTACACGTCTTTAGACTATATCACACGTGTCATGGGCCAGATTGTTGGTGGTTGTTATGAAGAAAAGCAATAGCATAGAAAAATAAACATGAACAGAGGAAGAGTGTGCTTCTGCCCAGTCTGAACCTGAGGTTTCCTGAGACACGGCACACGGCAGCAGAAAGCAGCTCTGGTAAAGGATGAAAGCGCACGATTGTTCTGGCTCTTCTGTTATCTGCTTGTTAATTCCATCAAACTGGTACAAACACGCATGTACTCACTGAAGTGTTTGGACCTGAGCACTTGCTAAGCAGAATGGTGGGTAATTTCTTTCAGTTTAGGCACATCTCCAGCCGCCCCCCCCACACACATATATACACACACACAGTATCTGCAGCAGAGAAAGACCTCTAGCCTAGTGAAGACTGAGAGAGAAATGATTCATGGGGAGATTTAACAAATTCATCAGCCAAAGGCATCATGTGGGTTAGTTAGGTCTTAGGATAGCTGGCTGTGAGGCTGTAAGAATGCGCTGCACTTTCTAAAGGTCAGTCGAGACCCTGATGGGTCTGGGAAGTCACGGAAAATGGGAATTTCTATGCCCTAAAGTTTGGAAAGTTCTCAATGCACACGAGAACGAGGGCCATAGATTTCTGCATGTTTAATTTCTCCACATCTCCACATTTGCTGGTCCCCACCAAAGCACTCACACTTCATTATCTTACTATGATTGTACTGTACATTTATGGTGGTGACCTGGATGTCATCTGTCCCTGTCATCGGACACCGACTGCTTATCGGGTCAGCATGGAATAGTTTAGAACATCTTCAGGCATCTCACTGTCTGCTAATAGAACCACAGAGTCAAACTCTCTTGGAGTTTAACGAAGTTGGTACCAGGATCACAACATATGATCATGCCTTCTGTTGCAAAGTGTGAGAAACAGGAAGTCAAAAAGGGTCAGAGAAGATGAAGCTGCTCGTATCAGAAAGCATCTTCAAGATTTCTCACTGTCCTATTTTATTAACTTGACCCAGGGTAAAAACGCCTGCGAAGGGAGTCTCAATGGCTAGATCATATTGGTTAGGGGATGTCCTGTGAAGAATTGTCTTAATTGTTAACTGTTGTAAAAAGGCCTGGCCCACTGTGGGCGGCACCATTCCCTGGGTGGGTGGTCCTGGTTGTATAAGAATCCGGGCTAGGCATGAACCTGTGGATGAGCTACCAAGCAGCATTCCTCCGTGGTTTCTACTTCAAGTTCATGCTTGGGTACCTGCTCTGACTTCCTTCAACGATGGGATGTACCCTATAAGTTAAAACAGACCCTCTTCTCCTCTAAGTTGTTTTGAGCCATGGTACTTTTTACAGTAATGGAATGAAACCAGGCACACTCACCAAAGGCCAAATGTTTACCCTGTGAGAAAGACCAGGGGAATAACCCCAAACTCACAAGTTAGTTACATAGAGTTTAAACTTCAGCCAGCGCCATGGGTGGGAACTGAAATGTTTGGCTGGCTACAAAATTAATTCAATTAAATTTCTAATCAAGAATCATCCAGGGAATTTGTTAGAATCTTTTGTAATATTTGAGAAGTAAAAGGAATGATGTGCACATTACTAAAGATTACATATATTTGTATGGGTGTTTCACAACCATGTACCTATGCTCACCACATGTACTCAGTGCCCATGGAGGACATAAGATGGCATCAGATGCTCTGGGATTGGAGTTGCAGATCATTAGCAACCATGTGGGTGCTAAGAACTGGACAGTGGGTCCTTCGTAAGAGCAGCAAGTGCTCTTAACAGCAGAGTCATATCTCTGTCCCCCCATGTTCGGTATCTAAATGTATATATTTGCTCTCTATGTGCATTCACTTGTGGATAATTGTTTATTAGGTGACACACATAGCCCTCTACTGGCTCCTCCAGGACTCCCATAAGAACTATAACATTGTCTTTGTCTTCAAAGGTGTGCCAACACCATCTGTTGGAATTGAACTGTGTGAAGATGTGGGCACCATTGGCATACCTGCATAGGTCAGAAGTGCCCCAGATAACCAGAGTCCTAAGGTAGGAAGGTTGGCTTTATGCGTCAGTGGCTAGGCTATGGGCGAGCAAGGAAAAGCAGAATGACTTCCTTGCTGCCGCACTATCTAGAAAAGGATAAAGCACCATTACCCAGAGCAAGACGAGCCTCTGGAACTGTAGAAAAATGTAAGATAGAAGAGACCAACAACCTCAAATGAGTCTTTTTGCAAAACGGAGACTCAAGCAAATTATGTTGACCAAGTATGCCACCGAGGATGTCTGAAGAAATACCTCCACAATAATTTTCTGTATTCTTCTCCCACAGCCCTTCCTCTCCCCTATCCACCAGATCTATTCCTCCTCTATTTCCTTTCAGTAAAAAATGTAGTTCCCCCAGGGATACCAACTGAACACAGCATAACAAGGTAGAAAAAGACTAGGCACAAATACTCATACCAAGGTTGGACAAGGTAACACAATAGGAGGAAAAGGGTCCCAAGAATAAGCAAAAGAGTCAGAGACACCCTCACTTCCACTGCCAAGAGTCTCATACATACACCAAGCTACACAACCATAGCATATGCAAAGGACCTGACCCAGACCCATGCAGGCTCACTGATTGTTGCTTCAGTATCGGTGAGTCCCTATGAGCTCTGCTCAGTTGATTAAGGACTAGATAGATTTCTCAGCCATTAAAGGCTAGACTCATGAGAAAAATATAAGAATTATTATGAATATGGTGACAGGTCTCCCTGGATGAGTCCCCCTGGCCTTCACTAGCCTTCCCCTAAGCCCAATCACTACTGGATTCAGCTGCCTTATGCATACACTAGTCTACAAGTGCCTGGGATAAAGAGAGACAGAGTAGTAAAGGGTGGCTCTCAGTGATACCCATGTGAAATTCATACATATATGACTTAAAAAGTGATTTTAACATGGACAGGCAATGGATGTACTCTGAACACACAGAATTGGCAGGTGAAGGTGCCTTGACGCCTTGATGGAAATCACATGCACCTCCTCACATAACACACACACACACACATACACACACACACACATACACACACACACACCTACGTCTAGTTTTGATTTAAGTCATTTCTAATAGTCATTGATTTTTCTTGGCTTCATCATAACTTAAACATTGTTAGCTTTTTCTTTCCTCTCTCAATAAACATGCTTATACTAACCATGAGCATCAACAAAAGAGAGGACAAAACCATTAAGAAATGGATGAGAACTATGAATGGGGATCCTGAGAGGGCCCACCTGCCTGAAGTGCACAAGCAGAGAGGTGTTCAAACATAGCAGCAGCCACAGAAAGCTTACTGTTCCTTTAAAAGGCTGTTGGCTTTTCCTCAGGTGCTAACATGGTTACACTTCCCATACAAATAACCCTGAGTTCTATAAGAAGTGTGCAGATTTCTAAATATTCTCATTTTAGTACCCTAGCAACCGCAGTGGGAATTGAAGATAAAGAGAAAAGAAAGAAAGCAAAAAAGAACATTTCTCACACCATTGAAGACCACGCGCTCCAACCCCGGAAGTCACTTAACAGTGTTAATTCAACTCTATGTTCTTGAGAGCTGAGAAAAAAGATCATAAAAATAGAGCAGAAGAGAACTTCTCGAGTGCATTGTTACTTAAATACGCAGCCTTAGTGATGACCTGTTTTTTTTTTTGTTTTTGTTTTTGTTTTTGCGAATAAGTTGAGTAATAAAATATGCCACCCCTTGTAAGGGCAGGGAGGATACACACGGCAGCGTGATGCTCAGGTCAAACAGGACAAACACATCTTAGCTTCTATCTTGGAAAAAGAAAGCATGCTCCCTGCATGATGAACAGGTGATGAGGGAAGGCCTTCATGCAAATCAAACAACCAAAGACACACTAGCAAGAGCTAATGCTCAGCCCCAGAGCATCAAAGACAGCATCCGGGTAGGTAGAGAGAAAGTAGGCAGATGCGGGCACAAGGGGAAACCTCTACTCTCTTCCCTTGTCTCATGATGTTTGGTTGGGCTTGGTACCAGCAGTGGGAGGAAAATAGATGTCTTAGGTCTCAGTGGTCAGAAAGAAAAATTTCAAAGAGGGGCATGTCACTAACTTAAAGACAACTGTCCCCAGGTCTGTAACGTCAATCTATGCAGAGTCAAAGTGCAAGTAACCTCCAGATCACATGACAAATATGCGGCCCCTATTCTTTATCTGCGTCCTCCTACCATCCCCATGGCTACTGTCCCTGAACAAGTCTGACCCTGCCAGCCAACTGCATTATGCAGACCTGCCTCCTTTTCATCCCTCCTGCGGGGGCATTCTCAGCAGATCAGCTCCCAGATTCCCTGTGTCCCTCTGGCCTCCACACGTCAGTTAAGTTAATGGAGTCTTCCACCCCACCCCCACACTCCATCTGGGCTTCCAGCTCTTCAGGGCACCATACTTTCTAAGTGACAGCAGTGCTCACTCATAACTGTGCAGGGAGGAGCCTGGGCCCTGTCCTCTTCCTGTGTCCCAAAGCTTTGCCCTCTGAAGACCCTTGTTCTCTTGGGAAAATACATTACTGCCTTTTGTCTTTTTTGTTTAACATACTGTAAAACGCAAGACCAGGATGCCAAGGCCTTTGTGTTTAACGGGCACCTATTAACTACATCACAGGAAATCTGTTAGAGCAACTGGCAAGTTTCAAGGTCACGTGTGACTGCACCAGGCTGTCCCATAGAGATGGGTGTTGCAGGTTAGGCCCCATGGTGCAATGGTCAGCATGCAGGCCTCTGAAGACATGGTGTAGGATGTGGAAAGTGAAAGAGAAGACCTTACTTCCTAACTCAAAGTCTCAGTAAGCCAGCATCCAAAGTCCATGTGTCTCGGCATGGCCTAGGTTACAAAGCACGATCATGCACTAGGCTGTGAGAGGGAAATGAGGCGATATGTGAACTATAACAAAGAGAACAGCTCCCCACAGGTCAGTTTCCAACTCAGCCTCTACATTAGAATCAAGAGAGCCAGGGACCAACACTAAAAACCAAGCTACAAGAAAACAGGCTATTCCCAAGACAGTCTCTTCCAAAGGAAGTTACTTTATGGGCTTCCAACATCATAGTACTCATAAAACCAAACCTTTATCCAGCAAAGTGGACTGAAGCATTTATGGATCACAGCAAGCACTTGGGTGCGCATCTCGGGTGAGAAATGACTCAATAATGAATCAATGTTAGGCACCTGGTCACCAAGCAGCCGGGCCAGGGTGCTGCCGCCCCAGCCCATTGCCCTGTGTACAGTCCCTGTGGTGACATTTTCAGAGCTGCTCTAAATTTATATTAAACACAGAACACAGGACACCGTGTCCAAAATGACACCAAAGCCACAAAGAACAATTCTCTCTTTTTCTTTGCTAGATTCGATTGAGATGTGTTCTGTTGAAACCCGGACGGCCAGCGGTAACCCATCTCTTCCACAGAGGTATGCTTCCCTCCAGCAAGGTTAGGACATGAATCATATTTGGAAAAGGGACTTCTATATGGTTTCATAAAGTTGACACTCTTCTGTGGTGGTGCCAGAGAATGACAGAAAGCTACTTGCAATGAGATGAAAAGAGGCCATCTCATGTACAGTTAAGTACTTCAAAAAGATAGGGCCAGTAATGTCACTGGGATGTTTAAAAACAGAGGTGGCTAGAGGAACAGAGAGGCAAACATCAATGTGTGACGTGCCTTCAAGAATGCTCTAAGTTACGGCATGTGAATTAAAATTTTGAATTGGTATAAAAGAGACTGTGAAGAGTGGGCCTGTGTGAAGAGAGTGGTGTAAGGAGCACAGGCGGGGGAGGGGAGGGACAGCTGCTGCTGATGCTGTTGCTGCTGCTGCTGCCTCCATAGGGATCTGAAAGGTCCCCCGCACACACTGCTTTGATTCTTAAGAGCCTGCAGGCGTTCGCTCCATGGAACACAAATAACCTAACTTCAGATGTGTGAGCAGGGAGTACTGACATCCTCACCACGCTAACAGCATTGTGTGCAAAAGACCTTGGTGAAGTTCAAATTAAGTTAGGCGGCTATAAGATGCTGATAATGATGGGGGAATCTGTGATTCTGACGGGGGAAGAAACCAATGTCGGAGGAAGCAGGGTGAAGAAGAACCAGGACCCAGAGTCCTGTGGCTGCTCAGAGGCCACCATGAGATGGGAACAGCCAGATGGCATCAGCTGATTTGTTTTTAACAGGATTTAACATTCAGTAATGTACCCCCAAAATGTACACCCAGTAAATTAAGGCTGTAATTCCATCTCGGTGTTACAGTGACATGAAAATCCACTCAGGCTTGGCTGTCAGGGTTTATGAAGTTATCAAAGCCCCTTGATGGAATTACAGCACTATTATGCACAGCTGGGGGGACATTATTCCTTATCTTAACAGCAGTTAAAAGCACAGTGGCACAAAAGGGCACTAAAATACCGGTTCTCTATTAGTGAGCAGCGGGGACAGAGGACAGCAGCGTGCATATCCGCACGCCGCTCTGTCTCCATCTCCCTCTGTCTGTCTCTATCTCCCTCTCTCTTTGTCTCTCTGTCTGTCTGTGTCTGTTCTGGCTCTCTGCGTGTAAGTCTCTTCCTCCAGCTCTGTCTCTATCTTCCTATCTCTGTCTCTTTTTCTGTCTCTGTCTCCTGCTCAAGTCTCTTTGGATCTCTCATCATGGGCCCTGGGTGCTGTATTTTCCACCTTGCCTCCTTCATAGATTTAGCAGGCTTGCCCACAGACGGCACCGTTTCTGAAACAGCTAGCATTTTGCCACCTTCTGGACATAAAAGAACATTGGCAGGTAATCCGTCTGTTCCCCCTGTCCCCTAGTTGGGAACCACAAACATACTAAAAGCAGGGAAAATGACTGGTGGCTCTTAAAAATAAATGGCAGGAGTTTATTTAAAAATAAATAGGAACATCAGGTCTGGGTTCCGTCTGGATGGGATTCACCCCTCCACTAACTGCAAACTGTTATTTAGGCAGCCTGCCGCCCTTTTCCGGATCTCAACTACCTCCAACATGGCTGTGAGAATGGAATCTACTCTCTCAGCGCTGAGGGCACGACCATTGGGGCCATGCTCAGACCAGTCTTGAGCGGCAATCTCTCTCCTCAAAGGTTCGTTGGCTTCGCAGCATCCATAGTAGTGTTTCCTTCTTTAGCCTTTAAGCTTTAATTGAGTCTGTTCTATGTGAATACCACCCATGCACACGGCGCTCAGAGCATAACTTGTGGAAGCTGATTCTTTCCTTCCACCATGTAGGTCCCAGGGATCAAACTCAGGTCACAGAGCTTGGTGACAAGTGCCTTTACCTTTGGAGCCATCTCTCAGGCCCGACTTTCCTTTCCTTTCCTTTCCTTTCCTTTCCTTTCCTTTCCTTTCCTTTCCTTTCCTTTCCTTTCCTTTTGCTGACCTTGAACTTGAGATCCTTCGCCTAAGAGCTAAGATTATAGAGGGTCACCACCATGGCCAGCTATATAATCACGTAAGTATATTTGATTAACAGCTGTAAGCAAGCCACGGGTCAAGTAGGATTTACGGGAGAAACCGGAATGAACACAGAAGAGAACCCTTTGAACTCAACAAAAAGGAGAACGTGGTAATCTTGATAATGACAGCAGAAACCACTGAGATGGAGAAATGAATTGGTTTGACAGAGACCTGTAATCAAGAGTTGTGTGCTGCTAACACAACTCTTCTTAGCTATTGACTATCGCTGATCTCCTGACATAGGACTAACACACCGGACTAGGTGTGGGTCTGCTGACTGATTCTGAGAGTTTGTTTTCTGCATAAGCCCCTCCGGTGTAGACTGGTTACTTTAGACATTTAATAGTAGATCAAGAACTCAATGACTTTTGAGAAGCAGCTTTAGACCAGAACCTGTGGATTTTCCATAAAAACTCACAGGCCTTTCTGGTTCTCATCCCTGAGCATCTTTCTTTGTCAGAGTTTGATCTGGTTATCCTGAGAATTCCACCACTTTACTTTCTTATTCTTAATTCTTCTTTGCTCTTAAAACCAGCTCCAACTGTAAAAGCTAAGATAAAAACAAAAAGCTATGCACCCGTTGAAGGACCATACAGAAGGGTGACGTTTAGTATAAGCATGGGTGCTGGGGACGTGCAGCGATGGTGTTACTACGAGGGCATAAGAACAGTTATCGCATTAAATGCTGTGGAGAATCCACTGGGACACATGGTTAGAAGACACAGACAGATGCAGCCTCGGGCCAAAAAGGAAGCCTCTTCTGAGATCACACGCCCAGCCTCAGACTACAGGGCTCTTTTACCCAGCACCTCCAAGGCCCCACGGCGATCATAGCTACCTATGATCACCTCCTCTAAACCAAAGCATGGTCTCAGGAGGTAATCTCATAAACTCATTCACCCACAGGAGGGCAGCTAATGAATCTTAGAGACATTTCCCAAGGCATTATATATTAGAACTGCTAAGCAAAGTGGCAATGAGGCACACTGGAAGGATGAAGTTCAGACTGCAACATCACAGGGTATTTGAATAGCTTAACACTCGGAAAAATTGCTGGTCCATTTGAACTCATAGCGAGCAGGAGGCCAGGGTACTCCATACTACAAGCAAGGTTGAAAAGCTAGCATCCTCAGAGATGGCAATGCCTTTTATAAATCTGTTGAAGTCTTCAGTGTTTCTTGAGAAGTTTCTCTCAAGACTCTGGTCTCGATGGCAGATCTCCCTGAAAGACCCCCTCACTAGCTACACATGTAGCATGCATCCTTGGACGTAGCCATAACAATTTATGCTTAATGAATGAGAAAGAATGTCCATTTCGCCTGCTTTATGGCTTGGGTGATGGTGGACTAGTAACCAAAACTGTCTGTGCTTATTTCCAGAACTGACACCATGACGGTCGATCCATCAACCACCATTTGCACAGTTCCCACAAGATGACGAAGGCGGATTTTGTCTTTGAACGATGTTAAGTGCTGAGAGCCTTAACATCTGTTCCCTCCCAGGGGCCTCTGCCTTCACTGCCAGCTGGGTCAGCCTACTGACTGTGCAGCAGACCGTCCCCTAACTTGAAGAGCATACAGATCCTTAGGAAGCACCTGACAGAGCCACCACCCACAAAATATTTAAATAGCCGATTGTTATGTGTTATCAATAAGGAGGGTTCTTGGGAATGGGGAACAGACTGGTGAAAATGTCTTGAAAAACAACCATTCAGTTAGTCTTTCTTACCTACTTTGTCCATGAATTCACAGGAAACAACAGTACTGAGTTCTTAGACCGGGATGCTTAGAGGTGATATTTAGTAGACATGCCTCCCAGGCCAGTAGTGGGCAGGGGGTAAGGTAGAAAGATAAGGTAGACTATTTACAGGCTGTGGATGTGTACATTAAACCCTACAGATTAGTCAATAACAGTATTAATTAACTAACAATTAAAACAACCAAATTTACCCAATACTCTACGCAAAGTACAATTCAAAAAAAATTCCAATGCATTACCAAAATAAATGCTTATAAGACATATCTTATAAAAAACACGTCTATTCTTTTCATTTTCCTCAAAAGGAAACTGAGGCACATAGGCTTAAGCAACTTACAGGTGACATATACAATGACCTCTGTAGTGATTACACTAAAAATTTCAATGTTAAACTGTCAAAGTGGGATGTGATAGAAGGTCATTGGTTTTTAATGATAAGATAAATCTCAGCAAATTTCCCAGAATTGCCCATGCCACGGTATCTGCTCAGGGCAGAACTGAGCTTGGGTCAATCACAGAAAAAGCTTGGAAAATTCTAAAATGTTTGGAACAGAAATAATATGGCCCCAGGTAACCCATGTGCTAAAGTTGAGACCACAGAGAAAATTAGAAAATAAGGCTGGGAGAAATGTCTCGGTGGTTAAGAACACAAAATGTGCTTGCAGAGGGCCAGAGATAGTGCCCAGAATCTATGACTAGCATCTCATAATTGTCTATATCTCCAGTTCCAAGGGCACTGTGACCTCTGACCTCCAGGGCTACCTGTACTCATCTGCACATGCGTACACACAAATACACATAATTTAAAATGTAAAGCACTCTGTGTTTGTATAATGCCACTAAAGCCATGCTCAGAAGAAAAGGCACTGCTGTGCATACTTGCATTGACAAGGAAAGTTACCAAAATCCATGACTTCAGAAAGAAGGGCAAGTTACACCTGGAGAAGGTCGAAATCATGACAAATACAGCAGACATTCAAAAAGAGAAAGAAATAAATGCATAGACAATATATCCCTTTTGACCAAATTGAAGAGCTCACTGCAAAGAACACATCCCTAGATAATCTCAGTTCATAAATAGAAACACGTTAATCTCTTCTCCAAGGCTAGTCAGAGAAACTCTGAGTCGGGAGAAGAAGAAAAAGAAGATATATTCTTCCCCCAGTGATGCTATTTTACAAAGGAGCTGTATACATATTTCATCATCATCTTTGTCGTTATCAGCACCACCACCACTACCACCACCATCATCACTTGAAGTATCCACAAGCTGTCTAAAAGACGTAGCAACACTTGTCATTTCTCACCATCATTTGCAGAAGAGTCTCCTAACTTAGACTCTTCCTGAGAGGACGCAAAACCAGAGCCCAAGGTCAAGTGATTTCTTTGTTTCCTCCTCAGTCTAAAGCAGTCGGTGTCAAGTTCACTCTCCTGGGTGTCTAGAAGAGCTGTGGTATCTAACGCTTATAAGGTCAAACAGTTACAAAATGCTGGCCTTCACCATTGATTGTCAACCTCTCTTGACGGCAGGAAGGTTTTCAGTGTTTGATGACGAAGCAATGCTCTCTCTTCATCCTACAGCCCATGTGGTGTCCACAGGAAGGTCAGCACCTCCACATTTGATGAATAAGCATTTACTTGACTGGCCAGAACTTTAGTAGGCAGTGATGGGTGGAACCCAGACTCGAATAGTCTTCAAATTCCAGATCCAGTGTTTTTTCTAGCTCTCTGAACATTAGAGGAGTCAAATGTATGGTAAGCTTCACGAAAAAGCAAACTTTTCTTCAACGAGGAGTATGCCTGAGCCTGATACAGACTCTGCACTTCTCTCACAGTGGGTGAGGACAGCGTCTAGTCTGGAACTCAATGCCCAGCACTGCCGTCGACTGCCTGGGTGACACCAAGCAGACATCCGAGTCCTTCTCTTCCTGTTTCCTCACGTGTAAAACCAGGGAGATAAAAGCATCTGCCTTCCAGGTTTCCTGTTTTGTTTTGCTATAGAAAAACCAGAAAGCGCATAGCAGTACCTAGCACACCATGACAAACGACCCGCACCAGCTGGGCGGGCAGCCTGACTTCCTCCGTCCATCACCACCTCTAACTTTCCTTTGGTTTTAAACTTTACAAACCCAAATCTTCTCTAAAGCAAAAGCAAAATACGAGCATTAGAACCAAAATACCCCTCTGCACACTCAGAGAGTGCCCGGAGTAGAGGATTTACAGCTGAGCAAATGATGTCCGCTCCACCACAAATACGCAGAGGAAATGGCAGCATGAGGGATTTCAACACAGGATGGAGGCCCTGTGCCCAGTTAAAATAAGTGAAACCAGGGAGGGTAATGCCCAGATCCCCCCTCGGTGTTTATATAAGTGACATTTTAAAATATTTTACTTGAACTCGGTCACATTGATTTACTCAACCGACCTTTCTATCAAGGCAAGGTGTGGCCAGGACTACTCAATGTGAAACGAAGGGACAACATGAGACATATACATGCTCTGAGGATGACACCGGGGGCTCAGAATGGAATCCAGGTCCCCTTTCTCGGGACAGCCTCCTGCCCTTATGTCCCTCCCTGCTACACGCACTCACCCCAGAAAGTCAGCGCTATGCTTTTTCAGGATTTGTAAAGGTAATGTGTTTCTCTTGTTGATCTCCACTCTGCCTTTGCACAGACCGGAACAGGTCCAGCCTCAGTCACTCTTATACTCAGCTCAGCAGACCACATTTAACTGTGTCAGGGAACCCCAAATCACACTTTGACTGTGTCGGGGGATCCCAGTATCTGTACTATCTCCTGTCTTTGGCCATCCAGGCTCCATTTCTTTTCCTTTTTCTTTCTGGATTTTGTTTTGTTTTTGAAACCAAGGCTTATGGAGTCCAGGCTAGTCTCAAACTTGCTGTGTAGTCAGGCTGGCTTTGACCTTCTGACTTTATATCTCAAGCGCTAGGATTAAAGGCATATGCAACCACACCAAGCTCCATGTACAGCTCCAAGACATACACATCAGTGGCCTGTCTCAGAAGGTATTTAAATACTCTTGCACGCAAAGTAAATGCAAAGAACACACTAGTATGAAAAAATTCCAAGTATACACTATAGAAAATTATTTTGTGCTTTGGTGATGTAGCCCAGAGGTGTTCTACAGTCATTACAGAATGGATGGCTGTGTGAGATGATGATTATAAAACGCTGCTCCCTTGCCATCCTCTCCCCTCGCTGGCCAAGCCAGAGATGGCTCTGGGGGAGGAGGGAAAACTGAGTTAATGTGTCAGGCCAGAGCATCCATCTGCCCTTCCTAGAAGGTTGGACCTCACAATCTGCCTCATAAGGATGTCCTGGTCTTTGTCATGTCCGGAAACTTCTGAAAGACAGCGCTCCAACTTGAGAAGGATCCAAGAGCCCGTGGGCAATCTTCTAGCATGCTAGACAGACAGACAACAATGCGAGGGGCAACTGGACCAGAGCTCCCTGGGCTTTCTTCTGGGAATTCCTATGCCTGAAGCCCAAGCATGTTGGTCTGAGAGCCTTTCATCTCTGTTGGTACTTTTGGGTGAAGTGCTCCACCAGGGTTGGAGACCTGCATCCCCAGAAGAGAACAGAAAACCAACTCCCTTGGCCAACTGCTCCTAGGCACGAGAACTGCCTGGAGAGTGTCACTCCATGGAGAAAACTGGTTTTCCTCTTCCCAGAAGCACCCCTCTTCCCTGGCCCTATTTGACCAGGGCCGCTAGCACCCCTCTTCCCTGGCCCTATCTGACCAGGGCCCCTAGCAGTCCTCTTCCCTGGCCTCTGTGTCAGATAAAGGACAGAATGCAGAGGGAGATGAGAGAGGCCTCTGGAGAGTTGAAGCCTTGCTTGTTTATTCTGGGACACACTTGTGCCATCTCAACCGTGGTCAAAGGACTCTGAATCAGAACACAAACAAAGCTGACTGTGGCCAAGGGCCAGGGTAAAGTTCCCTTGTGCGGCTTTCTTGGAGAGCATTTTGCATAGCCTTTTATATGATAATCACAGCTCCTTCCTATGTATTGAACTTTGCAGCCAGAAGGAAAAATAAATAAATAAGGCTGACTAATGGCTTGTTTCCCCCAGAGGCGGCTTTTTATGGGATCATATGTTTTTTCAGCTTCTCCATCACAATTTCCTGCTTGGACACTAGGAGCCCTTGACATTGGCTACAACTCCATGCATTATGGATGGCTACCCAAACCACCGCCCCTGAGTGGCTGGACTGGGGTCCGACAGGACCACGGCACCATCCCAGGTCACAGCCATAGCAAACCTGTGCCCTTTGATGACTGTACACAGCAGCAGGCCTTTCAACGACTTCCAGGTCAAGCATGGCCTGGCCTGTTTATGACATGGTGAAGAAAAAGCCAGATCAGGTAGACTAAGAGCCTAATTCAAATAGTCAAGAGCAAGTGCAGCAACTGAGAAACACACACACACACACACACACACACACACAGAGCCATAAGTGACTAAGAATAAAGAACTTCAGGGCAGTGGTGGCACACGCTTTTAATCCCAGCACTTTGGAGGCAGAGACAGGCGGATCTCTGTGAGTTCGAGGCCAGTCTGGTCTACAGGACAAGTGCCAGGACAGGCTCCAAAGCTAAACAAGGAACTTCATTTTTTATCAGTGAAGCAGAAGGTTGTGATAAAACCTGACTCAAGGAGCTGTCATGAGGATAGGAAGTGTTGAGGATAGGAAGGGATGAGGATAGGAAGTGATGATAATACAGGAAGTGATGTGATAGGAAGTGATGCTGAGTCTAAGAAGGGACGAGAATAGGAAGTGATGCAGAGGATAGGAAATGATGATGAGGATATGAAGTGATAAAAATAGAAAATGAGGGTTTATGGTACCTGGTCTGAGCTGGTAAACGACTGGGGATGCTGTCAGGTGTTCCAAACACTCTACCACAATGAGGGCAGTGACAATACTAGAGCCCACTAGATCTCCTGGCAGGGATGGATAAACAAGGAAACAATGACCAGCCCTGTTCTCCGGCCTTTCCTGGGCCGCTTTCCTCAGAATGCCTTCTTTTTAGTACCCTCCACCCCAACCCCCAAGATCAGGGGAATGGGGCAGAAAGAGAAACAACCGCTGCTCCTCTTTGTCCCCACCTGGGATGGCATGGTTCAAGGTCAAGAGGGCTGATTTAAATGCAGCACCATTTGCTTTTGGGTAATTAGAGTTTAATTATGCTTAGACCAGTAGATTTATCGTGTCAAATTCGGGGAGAAGTCACAAGATGAGTCATGGAAATATTTTTGATAAAAACTGTGGAAACTTGGGACATCTTGATGTCTTTTCCCTTGCCTCGCTCCTTCCCTGTGTTCACAGACACCTCCCCCGCCCCCCCCCCATTCTTGCCTGTCAGGGGGGCCTCTGCAGGGAGTCACTCGGGGAGTCGCCCTGACCCTTCCCACCCCAGCATCCTCGGCAGCCCAACATGACTTGAGTAGGCCACCAGCTGAAAGCCAGAGCTATAGTCAACCTCTTCCCTGCAAGCTCTAACCTGTTAGACTTTCCTCTTCATCACGGAGTACTGCTCTTGATGAGTACGGAACAGTGAAAGGGGACCCTGTTAGGGTCCTCTCAGGACAACGAGATCGCCCATGGGCAGTAGAGGTTAGCAGCTAAAGTTTCGAGAAATCTTTATGTACATTCACAGTATGGTGGGGAGGAAGTATGGGGCGAGAGAGAGCCGGAGCGAGTCTGTCAATATAGCTGTGTCTTGAGCTACACAAGACACGCTGTCTGCTTCCGCAGGTTCCCAACTCTTTGGGGTGTTCATAGCTGTGGCACACAAAGAAAAAGTTTCTGTGGTTAAACGACAAGTTTTGAAAACGCTGTGTTGAATATTTCTTTCATGTCAGACAGTGTACGATAGGAACCTACTGCAGAAGTAATAAGATGTGAATGGGTTCATGGCCACAGGACGGAATGAAGGACCAGTCTGAGTTTGCAGCCTTTGTGTCAGGAGAAAAGAAACAAGGGTGAGTGAATCCTATGGTTCAGAGCTGCGCTCTCCGCTGCGGGGCCTGTGTGCGGACCAGGACTCTCTCCTGGACCCCAGTCCCAGAAGCACTAGAACGCATCCTTTGTGCACAGTTGGCCTTGGCCCATTTACATAGCTGGTCCACGCAGACTGCTTTCTCCCTGTCAGACCAAACTGGCCTACACTGTGGAATTCTACTTTGACAGTGAATTTTTAAAGCCAAGGATTTAATTTTTCCCTCCAACAATGTTCTACAGCCATCAAAATTCTGCTAATCTGAAACACCTAGATCCTATCAGGAAGTGTGTCTTTGCAGGAAGTCACTCAGATGTCAAAGCAGTCAGAGCAAGCTAGCACACACAGGATAAATGGTTTCATGCATAAACTGAGGGAGAGGCAAATGTCTTCCAAAGACGCTAAGATCTAATTTCTGCTGGTCTCATGAGCTCGCCTCTCACTTGTTCTAAACAAATCATCCTCGAACAGTCTTTTTGCTGATCTTACCTCTCTGAAAGGTGGCCCCGCTACCATCTGTCAAACCTTCCTAAAAAATAAATACCGGGTTTCCTGCATTACCTGAGTTGTGAAGGGAAGACTTCAGGAGAAGGCCTCGGACCTTTGATTTATATAACAATCACCTGTAACAACACAGTGATCACCTCCCGTTCTAAGGGTCACAGATGCTGAGCCCCCATCTAAGCTTTAACAAAAGCTTTGCAAGGTTTCAGTCCTTGGGCATACTGCAGTGATGAAAGGGATTTCTGAGTAGCAACTGCCATCTAAAAGCTAGGAAAAGCTATAAGCATGCAGTGTTTGCTCAATTTCCCCATGCCAGATTCGGCACAGGAATCTTAGAAGTCTGGTTTGTTTGGAAATATTTACAGTGAACAGAGTAAGGGCAGGAATAATCAAAAACCACAGCGTATAGGTACTTGACATATGAGTTTCATTCACCGCCAACCACATCCTGGAAGATATGTGGTTATTATTGCTATTTTGCATATTAGAAGACTGGAGTTCACAATGTTAGGCTACATGCCAGTACCTAACACTGATACCTACCATTCTCTGTGTGTGTCTCTTTGTCTCTGTTTCTCTGTATCTCTCCCTGTCTCTCCCTGTCACTCTCTGTTTCTGACTCTCTCTGTCTCTCTCCCTCCCTTCCTTTCTCTCTCTCTCTCTCTCTCTCTCTCTCTCTCTCTCTCTCTCTCTCTCTCTCACACACACACACACACACACACACACACACATACACGCTGTCCTGAGGTGGAAAATCCCTGTTAAATGGCACAAACATTTGTCACACCTTTTGTAAGTAGCTGTGTTCTGATTGATACCATATTGCATGGTGATGATTGTAATGTACACACTTTACTAAAGAAATAGAGAAATTTCTTATTCAAACTCTTCTTGCTTTCAGGTCAAAATTTCCCATATAGTGTGGTTATTAACCAATAATTGTACTAGATGTGCCCTCCTTGCCTTCTTCATGAATTATCAGGTTTTTGTTTGGTTTGGTTTTTTTGTATGTCTAGTTTTTAGAGAAACAGTTTCTAACTCATTATTGGAAGCATCTCCCAGCAGAGGATAAGAGCATTCTTTCATTCATTCTTGAGTTTCGGTGATTCTTCAGGGACCTTCTTCCATGTGCGGCACATGATGCTGAGGATGGGAAGTTGGGGCAGGGATAGCCTTGTGTTGACACAGCATATATCAGCACACAAGCAAGGAAGTTAAGAGAGTCATCTAAAGGCCAACAGAGCAGTGTGGAATTGAGGGCTTGGGGCAGGCAGGACCTCTGAGAGGTGGCGTGTCACATGGGGTCTCACTGCTAGCTTCTAGGGATTTGGTCAAGGATGGGGGGAAATGGAAGATCTTTCAGGAAAAGATGACTATGTGAACCAGGAAGAGAAGCAATGGGCGGGACTAGGGTAGCATGGTTTACTCTATTGGAACAGAAAACACACGAGGGACAAAGGAAAAAGAAAACTGGAAATAAAGCCATGTTCAGATTAGGAGGAATTCGCAGGCCTGGTGAGCTGCCACACCCATCCCTGTTTGTACTCTGAGCACGATCCCAGAAGAGCGCAAGGCCTATCAAGAAGGCCAAATTTTCCCTCTGCAACTAGCGGCTCCCCCACTAGAATGTAGCCCTGGCACCTGGCCCACCTTGAACAGCACCTGGGACACGTTAAAGCCTCCATAAACATTTGTTGGACTGAGCTTGGAGGACACCATGGAAAGATTCCCAGAGGTTGAAGCTTGGGGTGGAAGGGGAGTGAGTGGCAGCGTTTCCTTTAAGATCTAGCATTTAAACAGCCACCAGAGTCTATCTGTCAGTGGCCTGCCAAAACATCTGTGGTACCCTGGAACAGTAGTGTGTGGGGTTCCAGTGGCACAGTTGGTTATAGCCAGCACTTATACATGAGGCATAGCAATGCCCATGATCCCGAGTCATTTCCTTGAAGCCCCACGCCAGCCGCCTGCTGTGTGTGCTGTCTTTGGTAAGCACATTCATGCTTGCATATCAGACATCAGCTCCCGATGCATCTGTACCCCACAAAAGTGTACCTTCCTCCAGAAAAGCCCACCCCTAGGACTGGTGTTGAAGGACATGTACCACAACAACTTGAGATCACCCTCAGAATTTCCAGGCCTGACTGGAAACTCACGTGAGAGGAGTAAACCACCTTTCCCAGTTTTGAAAAAAATCCACACACAAGACAAGCAAGCCGTCTTTCATGTGGAGCTTCCACAGTCAACCATCCTTTTCCATAGCCACATCTGCGGAACATGGAAGACTGTGAAGCTCAACTGGGAGGGGCTGCCAAAGCCTCGATGGTGGGGGCAGAGCGAGAGCTAGCAAGACCTTTTCATGTATTTGTGGAGATCAAGCATGCCGTGGTGGTATGCGAAGCTTCCCCTGGACATTGGTGGGAAAGGTGAGTTGTGTTAAAATACAGGTGCTCCACAGGAAAGCAAAGGAAGACGAAATGCGAAGCATGAGGGAATACGTAGTTTCCAACAGAGGCCTCTACAGACAATGGATCTAAAATGTCCAAGCTTTGTGGATTCCAACAGATTCTTCAAACCTCTCGGGTCTAGTTTTTGGTGTAAAACACCTATCTTGAAAGATAGTGGTGATGAGCATGAGGGGGGGCGGGGCTTGAAATCTCAAACACAGTATCTGACAAGATGGCTGAGGAACGACAATGAATTTTGTCCTTACTAGTTTACGGTCATGGTGTCTAACAGCATGGGGTTATGTTTCTTCACCATGTCTAAATGAATGTAATGTAGGCTTTTAGTCTGCTTCTGTCTTTGAAACTGTAAGTTGGAAAGAAACTTTGCTGCTATATAACACAACCTAGCTAAAATTCTAGGGATAAAATTCATCCTCCTGGCACACAAGCCTTTTACACCAACATCAGCCCTTATAAACACAGTCCAAGATAACATCCTAGAGATGGAAGGGATTTGAAGACTTCCAAGTGAGGGTCACACATGCAGACTTCCCTGGGGAAGGCCAAAGAAATTACGCATTTAGAAGAAGCAATTGCTGTTTTGAAATCTACTGCATAACGTGATTGAAGCAGTAGAAGGGTTACAAATAAACAATAAATCATGCAATTATTACTGTTTGAATTTTGGCAAGATAACAAAAAAGAGCAGAGATATAATCAGGAAATAATAGCAAAGTTCTGCAAGGAACCCCTGCAATTAGTGATAAACAGAGTTTGGCTCCAATCTGGAGCCCCAATATGGCTCTCATTAAAGAGCCTTGGGACCTGTTCCTGGGGCCAAGCTCCACTAGCTTGGGGAGAAGTGAGGTAACCAAAATGTCAGTACACCGCCCCCAACTTCAGATAATCTTTTACTACAGTATTATAGCCACCTGGGCTGAAATGACTGCCTTATGCCTAGTGAGGAGCGGTCCACGGCCTTCCGAAACGAATTGAGATGTTTCCTGCTCTCAGGTCTTAGAGTCTTTCTTTTGGGATACTATAATACACATACCTGTGTACACATGCACACGCACACACACACACACACACAGTGAGCATTCACAAGCAAACATGAATGAACACAGATACGCACACGCACACATACTCACGCACACATACATGCACACATACAGAGGCACTAGGCAACAGGCGCCCTCATTCCTTCTTCCGTCCCCATTTCCTTTCACCTTCTTTTATTAATGGTGCCTCTTAAAGAGATAAATACTCCCACACAAGGGATATCACTTAAACAGATAAACAGTCCACACTGTAGAGACACAGAGCACAAGAGGAAAAAACCCTGTCTTCTTAGACTAGAAACAGACACACCATATTAATGCAAAAAAATCAGCATATGGTTCTAATAGGCTTTCTTAAAATGATTTATCAGCTGTGATTAAGCCCTCAACCGGCATGTCTATCTTCATAAATAAAGCAAAAGTGCACCTTACCCTCAGACATTTCTGCAGTATCTTATTACCCAGCCCGGCATCGTACACTCCATTTACAACACGGCTCTGGGGAGCCAAGAATTTGTGTGTAATCACAAAGTGTGCGCTCCCGAAAGACTGCCAAGATTTAGTACTCTTATCTCAGAGATAGTCTTACTGAAAGTCCATTACAATGAGGGCTTATCCCCTCCCTGTGCCACGGAGCCCTGAACTTCAGAAATATGAACAGGTAATTAAAAGGCTATGGCGGATTTTGCCGTCAGCCTGGTGACACGGAATCACCAAACAGCTGCTGGGGAAGGGATTTGGCACCAGGCAAGAGGTACCTCTGCCAGGGGCTTGTAGGAAGTGGGGATCACTTTTTAAGAATCAGTCTCTTTCTTCTCGTCCGTGAAAGGAGAGAGGAATGCAAATATTAGCAGTTCTTGTTTGGACTTCATTCTCCCGCAGGCTGAGATGTCAAACAGTCTCTGGGGGAACCTTGACACGAAGGGGCCTCAGGAAGGGGTCTCAGGAAGCCCGAGGCCTGAGGCTGAGCAGCAGTGCTATGAGCTGGAGATTACAGAGGAGCATAGGGAACACGAGTAGGTTCAGTAAGTCACAAACCGATGTCTGAAAAGGCCCAAGCCACCCATTTCCCCGAGGGACACAGTATTCACCCGAGGATAACAGGCCTCCATCCCACAGAGCAATTTTTGGCGTAGAACATATTGTGCACTTCCATGGAGAGGGATCCCTTTGAAGCCAGCCCGAGCTACAGGAGCATCTGGCTCTTCGGGTGGTTTAAAGCATCCGTGTGAATGCATCTCTGTGCTTTTTCATCTTTTAACAACAAACCTGTTAGACAATCTGGGTCTGCGGTGGTATTGTGAGATTTTGCCAAAAGACAGAATTTAGGGTTGCAAAGTGAACTGGAATCTTCCATCACTGTTCCTAATGCACATTTTTACTTCCTGAAAAAAATGCAGCAGTGTGCTGACTCAGGCATGCAACTGTGGTGGCTGAAGTCCGTGACGATTGCATTCAATTAGTGGAGCTGCACTTATGGGGTCAAAGTGCCACCTCTCTCCCGGGATCACAGGCTGCATTCCTGGCCCGGGCCAGCTGTCTTTACAATATGTGCCTCTTGTGGCAAGGGGGTCCAAGCGAGGACATATGTGTTTGGTTCTGTACGTTACTGCTCACGGTAAATATACGCCAGCGCATTCAGATGATGGGTAGGACAGTGGTGCCATCTTCCAGGAGGGCATCAGCTGGTTCGACAGCTAATGCCTGCTGAAGCTGATGTTGAACTGAACACAGCGGGAGATTCTGGGCTATAACCACTGACTGTCAGAACCTCCAAGAAATGGGTGAGGCCTCATTCCCCAAACCTAGGTTGTTCACGTTGCCTAAAATTACACACAGCTGTGTGCATTCTTGAGCTACAGAAAGGTAAGAGAGCTCTCTAGCAGAGGCCGGGGGTAAGGAGTCATCTGCTGACTCTTGATACGCAGGAGAAAGATGTCTTTCCCAACAGCAATGGTGTGCTGTGTTACAATCCCTGCTCATGTGTAGCCTGAGTCCAGGACCTCCTTTGGATCAACATCAGAAGGGAAATTCTAGGTGAAGGGCTGTAATAGCGTATATGATTTCTGCCTTCAGATCTCAATATATTCAGTCTACATATGCAGATAGCAGGCTTTTCAAAAGCCTGTTTTGTACGTGGGAAATGAAGTCACATGTGACTTTTAGAGGATGATGGAAAAGTTTAGATTTCTTACTTTCATGAAGAAGTCAGCTCACACTCCACGTCACATCTCCATGGCCCATGCCCAGGCTCATATAGGCAACATAGGGTGAGTTAGGAGGCCATTTTCATGTGAATCCGTCTCATTTAAAAAGAACTCTTGGTACATTCCACTGTAAAAAGGCATCGGCAGAACTCTGGACTGATGTGGGATGTCCTGTATGCCTGCGAATATGTGTTGCTTTTATTGGTTGATGGTAGAATATAGCTAGGCGAGAAAGCCAAACTGAATAGAGGGGTGGAGCCAAAAGAGATGCCAGCAGCTGTTAGGGAAGCAAGATGTGAGGCAAGGAGCCACTAGCCTCATGGTAAAATAGAGACTAACAGAAATGGGTTAATTTGAATTTAAGAGATAGCCACTAATAAGCCTGAGCTAATAGGCCAAACAGTTTGTAGTTAATATTAAGCCTCTAAATGATTATTATATAAGTGGCTGCAGGACCAGGCAGGACACAGATGTGCCTCTGGCTACACTGGACCATCTTGTTCCCCTCCAGCATTTAGAAGACCAACTTAAAGGATTACAAAAGTAGAGGTCTGGAGTACTTTAAAATCCAGAGCACCAAGGATTTCAGGCCTCCCTATCCTGAGCTCTTGTTGCCCTCACAAAAAAGTGGTGGATGGGACCAACAGAACCAGTTAGTCTGGCAATCCCTCGCATTCATAAATCTTCCAGAACATTCCTAAGTTCTGGGTATTACAAATCATCCTGGGGGAAGCAAGGAGTAGATGGTGTCCTGACATCCTGGGGCTCGGAACACTCTGCAGCACCACGTGATCTGGAGATATTCTACCCACAGTTGCACCAAGCAACTGCTTCTCTTCTTTAGGAAGAAGTGTTTTAATGGCTTCTCTCCTCATCATACATCCACAGAAAAGGCTGTGCATGGCACCAGCTCAGATAGGATTTGGTCAGCTCTCCGACTGGCTTTCAAAGTTTTCATACAGCAGATGGGGTTTTCCACATGCAACTCAGTCCTGAAGGATGCATGTGGCTGAAGCCATGCTAAACCCAAATGTGATGCCCTCCCTTCAAAGGCAGGACTGGGGGTACAGGCTTGCTCATAAGGGAGTCATCAACCTTGCAGCTCCAGAATGATTGTGTGATCTGGCATGCTGGTCTCATCCTACCCTGCACGACGGGGCTTTATCAGAAATGGTATGCTCAGGTGACGCTGAGAGCACAGTCCTTAGGCGATGCCACCTGAGAGCTACTTGAGGAGAGAATTAAATGTGCCCCATTTAAGTCACAGAGCCACAGCCTCGAATGGAAGAAAACAGCCAGCTGGTAAGGTTTCAGAGAGCAAAGAATAATGGAGTCACAGGGCCCCCCTGTCAAGGAGCAGCAGGGAAGGCAGGTGACAGTGGGTAGCTGTTCAAGAGAGTCACTTCAAGGGACCTCACCTCCAGGCTAGGTGGCTTGTGAACCCCTTCAGTTTGCCAAAAGAGCTCTCTCCACAAAATGAGGACTATCGAGTGCAGGGCAAAATTCACGAACTTTCCCAAGTCTGGGGACTGCGGGCATCCTTGCACCAAGAACAAGGATAACGTCCCTATGTGACTCTGATGCGCGAGCCAATGCTAACCCACAGGTGTGATTTGACATCCACCATGATGGGAATATGAACGGGAGGAATGCTCGGAATCCCAGTTCCTGCCCTCCAACTTATCAATATGGAAATCACCACCGTCAAATGCTGAGCCATTCCCCTGGCAAATCACTCCCATACCTGCTCAGGGCCAGACATCCATCCGGCTTTACAGCACGATGGAGGTGGAGGCAGGTTCTTGCAACGATTATTTTCTTTTCCTTTCCACTTTTTATAATGTTGGTTTCTTCTCACATCTCTGTGAGGGGCCCAGGTAAGCGACCTCACTACAGATGCTCACAGGGGTCTAACATCTCGTCAGTTTTCCAAATGTGAATGCTGTTTTTCTGCCTGGAACGGAAGCTTCATTTCATAGCCATTTTGTTTGAATCTGGCCCAGAATGGATGGATTTTCCTGCCTGCCTTTGAGAGCGTCAGTGCAATGTGGCCTGAAGAACAGCATAAGCAAAGACTTACAGCCCAGCCCGCTTTGGGGCTCTGTCTTTTGCCTTGGAAACCCTGTATTTTTCACAGCTACAAGCTGTTCCTTTGGAGAGCACCCATTTGGTGCTGTGATTCCCACTGTGTTAATACATTGAAACCTCCTTGTGGCCAGGCTGCTTCAGGATATGTAAAATGGGATTTAGACAAACGGAGAATCCAGCCCCCTGCCCCCAGGTCAGAATTAGGGAGATCAGCCTGAGGAAAAGTCTCCTGCTAAGAAAGTTGTTTTCCTCAGGATGGCTTTAGGGAGGATCCTCCCAAACTCAGAAGCCGGTTTGTCATTCACTTTCTCACTGCATGATGGGAAGGCAGCTCAGGGCAGATGAAACACATTCCCCAGGACTTGGTCATTTCTTTTTCATTTGAAAACTGTTTTAATGGCCCTTACCTCCCTTATTGGTTCTTTTCTCATATATTTCAAGCATAGGTTTTACAGTACCCGGACCTGGCTGAGCCCCTATTGACGCAGCATATGGAAAACACTGCACAATGCTGTGGTTAATAACTTCCAAATCAATTCCTGTTTGTCCTCCTGAGATCTCAAGCTACTTCTGAATACTGGTTTTATATTCTAACTATTAGCAAGAGGAAAAAAGATTTAAGAACAATTGGTTTCTGGTTTTACACATTTTAGTTAGTTTCCTCTCTGAAGCACTCAGTTCCACGGCTGTACTTAAAGTTGTGTTAAAGACCAAATTACCTTTTGGAGATTCTTAGCAACTTCCTGGCAAGATGCTCTAGCCTGAGGTGATAGACCCCTGGTCTCTTTTCCTTGGTTTCTAAGGGACTTCTTTTCCTCGGAATGTTCCTAGTTGGACCAACCAAGTAGAGCAAAGTTGAGTCTTCCAGTGAGGGTAGAGTTTGCTTGACAGAACCAAGGGAGCCATAAATGGCAGTGGGTCTGTAACCTGGGAAGAGCCGTGAGTAAGCTAAATGGGACCACAGAGGCGTCTCCAAAAAGAGACATCAGTAGCTCAAGTCACTGCACCTGAAAGTCTAATCTCTTTACGTTCCAGCCGAGGGCTGGATGTTAGCAGCTACGAGACCTGCAGTTTTCTGAAGAGATAGAGTAGCTAGGACTGCCTGAGGGTGGACACACTCAAAGGGATTGTTGCAGAGGCAGGAAAGAGCCACACAGACTAGCCGTCTACTTTCTTTTTTGTCTGCACAGGTTATTTTCTTGCATTTCAATGGGAGAAAGGGAGTGAGAATTGAATTATCATTAACAACACGGGCCTGAAAGGGCTTTGCAAACATGGGACTACTTTATTCACTACCACATCCAGTCGCTACTGACCAGGAAATATTGATGCAGAAAAAAATACTATTTCCTTGGCAAATTTCCAACTAAAGGTTTTTAAGTGAATGAGTTCCCCTATGGCAAGCAACACTGAGTATTAACGTCGTCCCGTTCGTTCCTCTCCCAGGCTCCTCTCCTTTGCAGCTGCAGATGACAATGTCCGTCATTGGCACAGCAGGAAGGCACAGCCTGTCTAACTGCGACTCCAGCCTCTGCACTTAGGATCAAAGAGAAGCCAGATGGAAGAGCCCTATCTCTAACTCACCCTGACAAGCGTCAGGTGACAGAAAAGGTAAATAAAACCCTCAATACTCAGAGCCTGGAGGTGCTGCCCTGCAGTTCCTGCTGCTCGCGACCCTCTGATCACAGAATTTCTGACTGCCAAATGATTTAGGAATCAAAGGTAACATACCAGTCTCAACTTTTTCTCCCTCTCCTCTGACAGATAGGGTTTTAGGGAAGTCTCTATGGGTGACAATAAAGAAATATCTAATGCCTGTCTCAGCCCCACCCCTGTAAGCCATGGACTTCCCTCACCAACCACATCAAACCTATCTGACGTTGTGTCCACTCTCTTCAACTAACAAAGCTCCGGGCATTTTACTGCTCTGAAGGTAATCAGGCTCTCCATAAAAATCTAACACAATCTTATGGATGTTGTGCTTGCTGCCCATTGCATGGTAAACTGAGGCAAGGCCTTAGGTCACATCCTAATCCACTCGCACATCCAGCAGCAGACACCAGCTCTCACTAATCCCATCAGGGCAGGACTCATCATTCTTACAGTCCAGGGACCTCAAACACATGAAATAGCATCCAGTTATCCACTGTTTCGGTTACTTCCCTGAGCGGGATGCAAGAACCAGGCCAAATTCCCTTCCTCTCACCAAAGTCCAGCTACAGTGAGGACCGTAACCTGCAAGGAGGAAGGCAAGAGTGCCCTCCATTTGTCCTGGGCAGAAATGAGAGAACAAAGGGAATCCTTCCAAGCCTTGGGTTTCCCAGTCACTGGGGGGTGGTGGGGGGGGGGGATTGTCATCTCCATTATCACTGTCAAAGGGTGTTTCCTTTCAGGCAGGCTGAGAAAAAAAAAATGGAAAATATGAAAAACAGTCTCATCCTAGAGGATTAAGCAAACAGGGAGACTTTTTAAAACCTGGATAAAACCAAGTTTGGATTTCAAAACATTCTTTTCCTCTGGACTTCTGGGGGAGGGTATGAGTGCTTTACACAAATATCTCAGCAGCAACAGATTATCCTACCCGGAAACATGCAGCTGTTGCGAGTTTGCTCAGCATGGTGTCTTATTTTCCATGCAGCAGCACTCTGTCCAGACCCTCCCCAGAAGGCAGCCTTGTCTGCTTAGTAGCTCGGAAGAGCAAGACACTAAGAAGACACCTTCCCCGTTAGCCTATGCTCTGCCTCTTCTCTCTGCAAGCAACCCATGGCATCTGGTATCATAGCTCCATGCAGAATTTAATGAGAGTAAACAGCCTGACCTATCAGAGCTGGGGCTGTCCCGGACATGACCAGTTCCACCACCCCCGACTGAGCTGAGATGCAAGATCTTAAGACCAGAGTTTGTCCCTTTTCCCCAAGTGTGAAAGAGTCAATACCCTCTAGGGACAGACTGCACATTTCATCATTTGAGAAGGAATTCTAGATGTCCTAATTTGCTATTTCTGCATCAGCATAATGAAGCAATATTTAGGTCCTATGGGAATATCCCAATGTGTAACCTGTACTGTGTTTCTTATCTGTGGGGTCTTTAGCCATGTTAGGCTGTAATGTTATATTTCTCTCAGTAAGACAAAGGATTTCATTTCTAGCCCCTGTGATTGAGAGAGAGAAAGAGAATGGGAGAGGGAGGAGAGAGAGCAAACATGTGCAAAAGCCGTGTGCTCACATACATGCAGAAACTATGTGTGCACCCATGTGCAAAGCTGCTGTTATGTCAGTGGAAGACATGCCTGCCTGCGTGTTAATCGGACTTTTCTAAAAACGAATTAAATGTGAAAGACTATTCATAATCCATTCTTTTTCCTTTTTTTTGAGACAGGGTTTCTCTGTAGCTTTGGAGCCTGTCCTGGAACCAGGTCTTTTAGACTAGGCTGGCCTCGAACTCACAGAGATCCGTCTGCCTCTGCCTCCCAAGTGCTGGGATTAAAGGAGTGCGCCACCACCACCCGGCTCATTCTTTTTCTTTAAAAAACAACAAAAATCTTCTTCTGACTTGGACCGCAAAATCTATACCCCAATTTTCTCCTCAGAATCTCTGAAAGAGCTAGGCCTCCATCTTGTTCTTCCTGCCTCAGTTTCCTCTGAGCAGGGTTGAATGAAGTCTGAACTGGAAAGAGTTGGACAACTCTGTCAGCTCCATGTTTAGACCTCGCCTTCACACACATTCCTGTCAGGAGTGAGTCCCTTCAGTCTCATGAAGTCAAACACCAACCTTTCCTAACCCCGTTCTTCCATCCCTCCAGTAGTACAAGTGAAAAGCCAGGAGCTTTTTGAGTCTCCCCTTCCTGTTGCTGCCAATACATCTATCACCAGCAAAACTACCTATCACCTTTGTCCTTAAAATATACTTAGATCCCAGCCACGTCCTCCATCTCTGCTTTAGGCAAATATACTACCAACCCTCGCCTAGATGTCTTTCATTTCTTCCTTAAGCATTTTCCCTTTCTGCCTCCAACCACCGGCTTTCCACTCAACAGTCAAATGACTTTTCTGAGGCACTGCATCAGGCCCTGTCAGTTCTCTGCTCAGAACAGCCTTATGGTTCCCCATCTCGTTTTGAGTCATTGTCAAAACCGAACCCTTTACATGGCCTGCAGCACCCTCCTGGGCCTGCTTCTCCACACCGAGCTCTCTCACACACGCTTCTGCAGCTGTACTTCTCTTCAGAACTTTTCCAACATACATCCCACCACCTGGCCTCAGGCCTTTACGCATCCTTTCTCTGTTCGCTCAGGTTGTCTTCTCAGGCTTCTACTGAGTCTCTGGGCTCACAGGATTGGGATGCCCTCTCTGCCCACACCCAGTCCATTCTGAACTCCTTCACAGCTATATTAACTCCACAGCACCTGCCCACCATGGGGGATTAAGTCCACAGCACCTGCCCACTGTGGGGTATAACTCTACAGCACCTGTCCACTGTGGGGTATAACCCCATAGCCCCTGCTCACCATGGACTATAACTCCACTGCATCTGCCCACCGTGGGGATAACTCTATAGTACCTGCCCACCGTGGGGATAACTCTATAGTACCTGCCCACCGTGGGGATAACTCCATAGCACCTGCCTACCAAGGGCATTTTTCACTGGTGTGTTATCTGTCTGGTCCATAAAAAGTTAGGTATCTGAAGACTGAGGTGTTTTAATGCTTGCTTGTTTTTCTAATCATTTATATTTGTTGGCGTCTTCATTGGTGACTTGGACAGTACTCGATATATTGTGATGACCCTAAAATATTTCCTGAATGGAGGCTGATGAACAAGTTATGCATTTCGGGGTACAGGCTTCTGAGTTCTAAGCCATGGGCAAGCTGAGCTTTGCGATGCCTACTGGAAAGCTGTAACCCTGTCTAAGTCTAGGATTCCCCTGGGAAGAGGCAAAGAGTAAGCATTAGTATCGGAAATAGAGGTAATGTTGGAGTCCGTTATCTGCTGCACAGCCATGACCTGCTATAACCTTTCATTTCATATACATGCTGAGATTATTTTGGAAAAGGGTGTCAGATTCAGATTCAGAGTCAAAACAAACAAACACAAAAACCAGAATTGTTTTGATGGGAATCTAATCTAGTAAGTATCTATTCTCTAGAATCATTTGCCTCTTATCTGAATTTTCTAACCTTACAGCTAGAAATCTACAGGTGAAGCCCAGGACCATTTAAATCAAGTTCTCTAACCTAGTGAAAACATCTTCCATTTTATCCAGTTCTACTGATGAAGCAATTCAAGTACTTTCCTATTCGAAGACTTAGGCCAAGAATGGGCTGAGGAGATGCCATGCAAGCATGCAGACCTGCGTTCAGATGCCCCGTACCCACATGAAAGCCAAGCATGGCATGCTTACTCACATGATCACATGTGTACTACATAGGGGAAAAGGAGGGAGGGAAAGGAGAGAGAGAACGGAGTCTCCAGTAAAGAAATCAGAAAAAGCTGAGGTGTAGAATCAAAGAGAAATAATTGGAGTTAGGGATCTACCTCGTGACAGAATGTTTGTCTATCATACATGAAGCCCTAGGCCTCTCCTGAACCCTGGGAAAAAAACCTTCCTGAAAATGCATCAGCACCTGAATGGATAGCAAAGGACAGAAGGAGAAGATCATTGGAAAACACAGAACTCAGTGAGTGTGGATTTTGTTCTACTTTTTTTTTTTAAGCAGCAAAAGAATAAGTGAAGCGGGAGCTATAGGGATGCTAATAGCTGGAGAACGGCCTTCTTGGAGGGAGGCGAAAGCACACCTTCAGATGGGGAACATTGATGCTTCTGTGCCTTCCCCACCCAGTGCTGCTAAACCAAGCCAGCGGGTAGGCCACCACCAACACAGCCACTTTGCTGGGAGTGAGTCACAGTGCATTAGTCACTGGGGAGAAGTCCTCTCCTGTGGTGATGGCCACCCAAGGCTGGATTTGGTCCCTCTGGTTTGAACCAAACAGAGCAAGAAGGAGCCTCGCAAGCTGAACGCTGCCTGGTTCCCAGTGCTTGCGGTGGTGTCCTGGAGGTCCCGTCTGCGGTCATTCCCTCACACCCATCATGAGCAATCCCACGGTAATGAGCAACGCATGAACACGAGAAAAACATGATCCTGCCATTTACCACAGCACTCTTGCTTGGTGTTGCTTATTTCATTATGTAATTTTTAAGTTTTAATGAGTTCATGTCTTCTCAGCCTACGAGAAATTGAAGGCAATTCACCAAACCTGTATAGCGTGAAAATATTTTTGTTTAATTAGAAATGAGGACCAGAGGAAATATAAACTAGAACTGAAAGTCTGGTAGATGGAGGAAGTAAAATGTTACTCATTATAGTGGTCTAAAGCGCTCTCCAAGTTAAGCAGTACCCTTGGCTTTGTGATAATCCAGCAGGCAGAGCAAAAAGAGAAACACAAGCGGTACATGCTTCTCCTAGCCACAGCAGAAAAATGCCCAAGTTCCTCAGGGGAAGCAAACCATTTCCTGGAATTCAGATCTGCAAGAACTGCTTGCAGGAGGCGGCCGGCATCACGTGGAGAGTCATGAATAACTCACCAGGAGCACGCCTAAAGCCACACCCCCAGCTGAGGCTGTACAGAACCTGTCAGGGGGAAAAGATCTTTAGGAAAATCAAGGGCATGGGCTTACCACCATTCTATCGCAAGGAATATGAAGATAGCATTGACCACACCCACGTCTTTATCATAATCAAAGAAACCCACTTAGACTGTCTTGGGGAAATGAATGACACTGATTCCTCAGTCTTCTACAAATGCAAATCGATCAAAAGACCTAAGCTCATTACTCAAGCAGGGGGAATTTACTGAATGGGACTCCTGGATTCTCTTTTGTTATTCTCATGGGGTTTTAAAGTTTGTAAGTACCCCGATCAAATCTAGTTGTGTCTTCTAGACTTTGTGATGTGTTTCTGAAAGTGATTTGCCCAACAAAGAACAACAGATATGAAGATGTCTGGAAAAGTGGGGACAGGATAGGAAAGGGCCAGTATAAATGAATTTATAGTTATACGTAAAGCGGGATGATTGGGATTTTTGCGCTCCTCCTATAAATATCATGCATTTTGCTAAAGCAATGCAGCCTGGTCACCACCATGAGCCTGCCCTGAGCTAGCCCAACGTATGCACGTGACACAAAAATCTGGACGGAGAGGGTTTACTGTCATTTCACACAGAGGAAGAGCCAGAGGCTTGGAAGCAGGTAGAAAACTATCAGAGCCTTTTAAAAGTTCCTTTCAAGATTTCCTTGCCACCTCGCTGTTTGACCCTTTAAACCATCTTCCACATTTTGCATTTCTGTCCAAGGACTGTGTCTAGCATGTTCAGTACACTGTGTGCCCTCAGTGACATCCTGTGACAGTAACAGAGAATTCATGAAACGCACACATATCAAATTTACTCATGACCCTACCTCCTTTGCTTATCTTGTTAGTAGGCTTTAAAATTCTACTACAATAATATGGACAAAAAAAAACGTCTGAAGGATTTTCTGAAGCGACCCACAGTTGTAGCTACTCTGTGTGCCTCACCAACAATCTATGCTCGGAAAGATGACCAGAAAGTGATTTCGCATCTGGTAGAAAACAACCAAAGATCATGGAAAACAGAGAGGTGCGAGCAGGGTCCAAATCAGATGAAAATCCTGTTTCCTGCCATTTGATGAATCACCTGTTCTTGCCCTTTGGCCTGATCCTTTTTGAACACACTGCCTATATAAGATCTGTTGTTAAATACTTAGTAAAGAAAAAAAAATATCTGTTTGCAGGCGGTTTATCTGACATGGTTTTAAGAATAAGGTCATATTTTTCTAAAGCTTGAATTCCATGTTTCAGATACTTGAACCTCAGCTCTGTGTGCTATCACCATCAGAGATAATCCTTTAAAAGAAAAAGGTTGACGAGGCACGCACAAATACATTAAAACACTATCACAAACAGGCCTCACGGGGAGACTGAGTCAGGGGATTGTACATTAAGAACACCTCGATACAGATTGCAGCGCCAGACATTTTCCACTTGACGCTGGGGACCCACACCTCTAGGGTCCACCCAGGCCAACCTACCCGCTTGCTGTTCTCTTCTTCTTGAGCCTTCCTGAACTCGTGCTCGAAGGAGCAGTCCAGCTCACTGAAGAGACCCACCTCCTCACAGTTCTTCAGGAATCTCGTGGGTGTTGGAGTCTGATCTGAAAAGCAGAGGCCAAAGATCAGTAACAGGGATTTTCCTGCAATGCATGGTAGATGGAAACAAATTCTTTCCTACCCTCCCGTGCCCAACAGCTACCTACACTCTCCCAGCCCTTCAACTATAATGGCCGTGTGGAAGAGAAAAACTACACATAAGGACATCCCAGCCCTCCTGACCCTCCCCCCCACCTTCACCCCTAGACAGCAATAAACATCCAGAGTCAGTATCATCTGAATACACATCACCGTAGGGGGAATGAGCCTTTGACTTTAATCTGCAATAAAATGATTTAGCTAAACTCAACCCAGAAGGTTTTCTATGCGACTCTCAAAGTTGACTTCAGGAGTTTAGAAAGAAAAAGAGTGTATATTTTTATAGAAAACAAAAAAAAAAAAACAAACAGGCCCACTAATTCCTCCTTAATGCAAAAAAGTAGCTCAGTAATTTTATCTCCCCTTGAGAACCAGAGAAAGATGATAAAAGGTTCCAAGTCAAACACGCACAGCTTCCATCTTTTATAAAATATAGCATTATTGATTTTATTTTCCTTTGCTGTGGCCAAAAGAATGTTCTGTGAATACTCTGTAAAAGGAAAGGAATTTCTTTCATAGTCTGGACTTTCTACGGAGCCTACTCCTTAGAAAACTGGAGGAGATGAAGCCATGATCTGCTGCTGTCTATGCAGTACTATCGTACCCACATATTCTCTGGATTCTAATCTCAGAAGACCCTAGGAAGTGAGGAAAGCGAATTGTCCTTAAGACTTATACTTAAGCCTGGCTATCTTCCTTCAGATTAGGCACGGTTGACATGAATAGCACCGAATAGAATACTTTTCCTCAAGGCAGAAGATACAATAAATAGAAGGGAGGGGCCATAGCTATCACACACACACACACACACACACACTCATGTGCACATGAAATGAGAAAAATGGAGAACCAGTGAGATTCTTCTTCAGGTCTGGGTAGGTGGTGGTGACACCAGGGTTACGAGCAAGGGCCCTAGCCTCTTCTATTGTGTGTTTGTATTATCCCCACCTAAGCCCTCAGCAAACAGGAGACTGACTGTGGCTTTTGCTCAGCCTGATCTATATACTGCCTCTGTTTCACTTTCTGCACAGTTCTGGAAGTCACTGCAACCTGTGTCATCCAAAGACCTCCCTTACGCTGACACTCAGTGCGGGGCCTGCATGCTACATATGGCTATATCACAAGACATCAGGACTGTGCTTACTTCTTAACATATGTAGAGTAGGTAATCCCAGCAATCCAGTAAATATCAACCAAGACTCAGAAAGCACAGGTGGCCTGTGACCTGCCCTTCTCTGTAGAACCAGCCCTTCAAAGACAACATGTCCTGACTGCCTAGGAGAAAGGGGCTTTCAGTACCCGAGGGGCTGGCAGGGACTCCGGGACAGTAGAGTCCCAGTGTTCTCCCCATTCTTAACCTCAAGATACAAGATTCTGAGATTCTCTACTCTTGATGGCTGTAAATCAAACCTTATCTAAAATACTTACATGAAGGTTTGGCTTTGTGCAAATGACGTTTTTAGCACACTAGTTACTATGATGCACACACAGATATTGGTGTGTCTCAGATATTCATATAACTGTTGTGTGATTATAGAAAACAACATATTTCTGCAGAAGTTTGTGGTTCACAAGGATTTTCACCTAAGCTGTCTCACATATGTTTATAAGCAGGCTAGATTCTATTCTGGAAATAGACAACTGATCTTCCTGAACAAGACCACACAACCTATGACCATCTCATTAAAAATCTTCTCTCCCCTTCAGACAGGATCTCATTTCAGTCCACATCCCAAGATTTGCCCTTCTAGGCTCAAAGGACTCATAAACCCTTTGTGTATAAAACAATTGTGTGTATATGTGTGTAAAACAATCTTGACAATCCAGAAATCCATATTTGGAAAATAGCATGACTTAGAGAACATTAAATACTTTCCCTAGACTTCCTCCCCCTTATCTTTCAAATAAAGTTCTAAAGGTTAAGGATTCTATGAATTCTAATTCAGATTAACTTCAAAAGCCACTGACTTCCCATAGGCTCAAGCAATATACAACTACTGGGGGGACCATCAAAGGGAAGCACCAGGAATTAGTAGTCAGGACCTACAGATAATGGGTCTCCGAGTAGGAGGTGTAAATAGGGAAACCAAGTGTGGGACTAGACAGATCTGTCTTGTCTGTGCGGCATTGATTCTGCCACTCGGAGTCTCTTACTGGACACAAAGCTGAGCATTTCCCTTCCATCTCAGTAATATTCACAGAGAACAGGCTAGGTAAAAGCTATTTCTCCTGTCCTACTTATGAAGAAATCAAGTCTTGTTCCAGGCATGATATGCAAATTGAGTCATTTACCAATTCCTGCTTTTTGGAAAGGGAGCCATTCTTGGAATCCTGCTTAACCTCCATAGACCTCCCCACATTGGAAGCCTCTTTTCTTTGCTGTGTCCCAAGAGTGTTTCCGAGGAAACACCAAGCAACAGAAGAATGGTTGGCCACTTGTTATCACAGGAGTTTATTTTACCAAGCTTTTGCTTTTCCTCTTATTTCTTCATGCTTCTTTACAGGAGACTAAGTACTGAGAGTCATAGTTGAGAACCAAGTGTCAAGGCCAGTGGCAGAAACACCCTGAATAGGAGCGGGCAGAGCTCTTTTCAAAGTAACAGCTTAGATGCAGCCTTCGCTAGTGATGGGGGCGCACCTTGAACTTACAGAAACTGGTTTCAATAGAAAACCAAACTGAAGTAAGTGTTTAACGTCACATCAGCAGCATCCTTGAGGTGCTGGCCTCATGCTGGCCCATGGTATTAACCACAAGTGACACGAGAGAGGACAGACTCTAAGCAAAGCTAAGAGAATTTTATTTTTCCTCTACGCTAAAGCAAAAGATCCTCAGGTATTAGCATACACCTATACACAAAGGAGGTGGGGATGGGGCTGACAGTGTCCAGCATCTTGGCTTCTCTACCAATAAATCCAAAACCATGGAACAAATAGGACCCTATTGAAGCAAAGACAGTGGCTTCCCCAATCCTAGAGCCCAGATGTCCCAGAGGGAGACTTTTGAGCTGTTACCAAGTATGATTCTCTGTGCTGCACGATAGCCAAATACCTATATTCTCATCCAAAACATACAAGAGACACTGTTCCTAAGTTTTGATTCAACTTGGTGAATGACATATTCTTTCCAGTTACTAAAGAAACCAATAAATGGCACCCAACTTTTATCTAACATTCATCGGACTCGGTAGAGGATCTCTAGTCATCTTTGATTTCTTATCCTACCAGCTCCAAATAAGCCAGGAAGTGTGCAAATGCTCAAAGGAGGAACAGCCCAGCTTTTCAGTTGCTTAAGTCAGAGAGGCAGAAATTTTTACTGCCATTGAATGCCTTTGTCAAGTAATTGTTTCTCTTGAAATCCCTTGAACTTAGTGGGTAAAACCCAAGGCTGTAAATTAAAATGCCTGTAATCCCTTCCTTATTTAGACCCAAGAACATTAGTCAGCTATAACTCCAGTGATGTCTGTATCCTGAATAAGAGTGGCTGTGCTTTTCTGGTGAGTACCAAGGTGCATTCAATCAGTAGGAACAAGCAGCCCACTTAGCATGCACAGGACAGGAACTGGTTTTCTTAGGAATGTTGAGCTGCACTTAAGACTTTAGGCTTGCCTTTCATTAGGCACTTCAGCAAGGAGCACCCGAATAAAAAACAGGAGAACCTCCAACCTTTTGAACTTGTACTTCACCCAGTTTCAAAGTTTTCCGTGAATATCATCTTCATACATCTGGATGGATGCTACAGAAACACCCGTAGGTTCCCCTCTATGGTTATCGCCCTCATACACCAGGATGGATGCTGCAGAAACACCCGCAGGTTCCCCTCTGTGGTTATCATCCTCATACACCTGGATGGATGCTGCAGAAACACCCACAGGTTCCTGTCTGAGGTTATCACCCTCATACACCTGGGTGGATGCTGCATAAACACCTGCAGGTTCCTCTCTGGCAGAGATTTACAAACAAAAAACAGGTTGCTGGGAATCCTCAAACACCTGAGGCAAAGGCAAGAAGGAAATTTTTATCACTTTTCTTATTACTGAACTTGCCTTCAAAGAGAATGAAACCCTGTCATTTGCTGCAATGTGGACAGATCTGGAAAGAGTTGAGCTAAACAAACCAGTTACCCTACAATAAAACATACACAATTGTATGCATTTGTGAGGGCTTAAAAAGTTAATGTTATACAAGTAGAGAATAGAATATTGGCTACCAGAGGCTGAGGGGGGTAGGACACAGATGGGGAAAAGGGTACAGGGTGTGGTTGGGCAGAAGTGATAATGTCTAATCTACAGTACAGTAGAATGTTTATGCCTCGCAATAACCGAATACTACATGATAGTTGGTAAAGGATTTAGAATATTTTCTACACAAAGAAAGCTTAAACATTCAATGTAATGGGTAGACCAACTATCCTAGACTGATCAATATACATCAGGTACATGAATTGAAATATCACATAGTACCCTATGAATATGTATAGTGATGTGGGAGTGATTTCTTTCTAATCTGTTGCTTTCATTGGTTAATTAATAAAGAAACTGCCTAGGCCCATTTGATAGGCCAACTCTTAGGTGGGTGGAGTAAACAGAACAGAATGCTGGGAGAAAGAAGGCAAGTCAGGCAGTCGCCATGATTCTCCCACTCCAGACAGATGCAGATTAAGATCTTTCCTGGTAAGCCACCTTGTGGTGTTACACAGATTATTAGAAATGGGTTAGATCAATATGTAAGAGCTAGCCAATAAGAGGCTGGAACTAATGGGCCAAGCAGTGTTTAAAAGAATACAGTTTCCGTGTAATTATTTCGGGTGTAAAGCTAGTTGGGTGGCCGGGTGCTGGGGCGGCAGGGAAGCGGCATGCCGCTCCACACTACAGTATAGTTTATATGTATCTATGAAATGTTTTCAATTAATTTCTATATGTTAGCAACAAAAGGGTATAAAAATAATTTCTTTGTAGTTTATCACATTCCAGTATCTTGATCTTTTACTGGATGTTTCTTGAGAACAGGGTATGTCCTCATTGACTCTCCATCCCTGTGGCAGTGAGTCAAGGAGCTTTGCAATGTTAAGACTCTGTTTTCTGCCTTACAAGAAAGAGTTCTACAAACTTGACCTTATAATCTAGAAATTTAGCCACCAGTTATGCAGAGGAAGTTCTGTGGATGTTATCAGTAGGACAGACAATAAGTACCTACCTAACACTATTTTTAAAAGGAGTTCACAAGTTTCCACAAAGAGCTGGAAAGACAGATCGGCCATTTAAGTGCTTCCCTTGTAAGCATGAGGACCTAAACTCAGTCTGTAGTACAGTAGTACCCTGTAAAAAAGCCAGGCATGGTGGTACATGCTTGTAATCCCAGCAATGGGAATGCAATATATATAGTGGATGCTTAAGGCTTGGTGACCACCAGCTAGCCTAGCTTACTTGACAAGTTCCAGACCAAAAAAGAAACAACAGGAAAAAAAAGGTGGGTAGTGCTTGAAGATATCTTCTGTCCTTTGCATGCACATGAACACACCACACAATGTATTGTTCTCTCTCTTTCTCTCTCTCTGAGTTCCCGTCAGTTTATAGTCACTAAGTGCATTATCCCCAGCAAATATGATCACTACAAGATGAACCTAGACAGCACACCCAGAGCTAAATTTGCAAACCTTATACAAGTTGCTACCCCATCTGGTTCTAGAGATGTGTCTAAGCTGCATATTTGTCTGCTTCATTTCCTCAACCATTAAAAGCAAGATGAAACATCAATTTAAAAAATGATGTGCAGAGAACAGGAGAGATAACCTACCGAAAGAAGAATGCTGGCTCTGAGAAACACTTTCTTCTTGACTCAGGCACCCACACAGTCCTATATTATCACCCATGAGCTAGCTAAAGGATGAGGGTGATATCAAGGAATTTTTGCGGCATTTAGTACCAAACCATTAGTGATCGCCAATAATACAAAGCTCTCATTGCCCGCATGTGATTTAAATACAGATACATATAAAAGTTTAAGATTTCAGTAGCTATTTTGAACTCATGACTATTCCAGTCAGAAATTTTATACACATACACACACACACACACAAACAAACATACACACACACACAATTATGCACAATACAATGAGACTTGATGGAATTTCTCAAGAAAGTGGCTTAGGGGGTTGAAGAGATGGGTCAGAGGTTAAAAGCACTGGTTGTTCTTCCAGAAGTCTAGGTTCAATTCCCAGGACCTACATGATGGATCACAACCATCCACAACTCCAGTTCCAGGGATCTGAGGCCCTCTGCAGGCCTCCAGACATACCAGGCCCATATATGCTGCACAGATATGAATACAAGCAAAGCACCCATACACATAAAACAACAAACAAATTTTTAAAAGAAAATCTGGTCCAAATCAGTAGCAAAATGTATTAAAATTAGTATATCTCTTTTAATAAGAATTAAAGTTAAAAGGGAAGGTAATTTATGCATTTCTTTTATTTTTATAACGTTTCTTTCTTGAAGTTACATAAATGTGTTTATTAAAATATTCTAGCTTAGCTCCCATCTGCCTTTTAATAAAGATCTGCTTAGGAAAGTTAATATTAAAAGAACTTTCAGACTTTATAAGAGCAATGGCCAAGAGCATCTGGTAAAATTGTATGGAGTGCAGCAAGGCTTCTTTCTGGAAACCAATGTGCCTCTGAGCATGACTTCACAGGAGCAGGAGGACCTATCAGCAACCCTGGCATTACTGTCTTCTGCCTCCTTCCCCAGGGACAGTGTCATCACAAGGCAAGGCAGGGTGAACCTGGTTTTAGACAATGGTCGTGGCATACATAAAGTTAATTCTGGCTATCGTGACCCTGAGCAGAGATGGGACATTGTCATGCTCTTGATTCGTTTATTGGCAGCATGAAGAACTAGTGGACCAGATGGCCTTGCCAGTATCTGTGAATTGAGAGGAAAACGTATGGGTGTGGCCTTCTCCTGCAGCCAGTGCTCATTAGCTCTGTATGGCTTCAAAGTTGACTTAAACTAAACAAGTTTATCTTCCAGATAGATTCACCACCAGCAATGAACCTCAAGCACTCCAAAGCAATTGGGCCATGAGTTCACTTTGCCTTTGAGGCATGGAGCTGGCACAATGGTTATTTATACCTTTACATCACGACTCTGCCAGCCGAGGGAACAAGAGATAAGAGGTGCTTTTATTGTCATAAAGTGTCCTGAATGGAGGAATCTAAATCCTTATATTTCCACTTGCCCTTAATTGTATGAGTTCTCCTATATGCTTTCTTCAAAGGAGCCGGCTTCCAGGTGAACCAGAGTGTGAGCAAATTTTTCATATAAAAAGAATTCTGCAGAACAAGGCCTCGATTCATTTCTGTGACTGATTCAAAAGTCTGTACTTCTTGGCCAGCTGGAAACATGGATGAGAAACTGACAGCCCCCATAAATGCCAAGAGCCACCAGTTTTCTACTGACCGCAGTGAATGAGACAGTGTGACTTCCAAACACGTCTCTGTGGTCCTTGAATCACTCATGTGTTAGAATCTCCTCCTACGCTTTCCCTATTCATGCCACTTGAAGGCTGAGCGCTCTGGCACCCACAGAAGAAAAGGTAGTCCCTAGATTAACAACCAAATTTAGCGTAGAGTAGAACCAAAACTCAGCATGTCACTCACAGTCTAGATACACCAAGAAAATGACAAAGAATGTGGAAAGGGCCATTTAGTCACATGAAAGAAAGGGAATGAGGATTAAAGAAGACAGTGGACAGGGCACAGATTGCTAGCTATTGCTACTAATGTTCTGTCTTCAGGCACAGGCTGTCCTTGTCACTTTGTGTGCCGTAAAGCTTCATCCACTCACATAGTGAGAAATTACTAATACTTTTGGGTTTTTTTTGTTTTTTGTACTTGCAGGCATTTGATTTATTGCCCTTCGTGTGTGTGTGGGTGTGTGTTTGTATGTGTGTGTGTTTTACACATGTATTTCCTCCATCAGTTATTTTTTTAAGTTTCAACTTATTTTCACGGTGATTTGGAGCAATCTGAGATCTTCCCTTTGGAATACTCCTTTAAATGCCCATGAATTATTGAGTTGAGTATTCTTCAAAGAGCCATGAGCTATGATTTGGGACTCTTTGGATAATTATGATCAACTCTTCGCAGACAAATGTTCTGCTTTATTAAATCACTTTTTTTTCTTTCTTCATGATGAGAAGTAAACCTAACGTAAATAATAGGCTGATTCTAGACTATCTGGAGATGTGGTTGAGCTCCCAGTGTAACATGAACGGGGGCCTGCTTGTTGTTGGGGTTTTTGTCCTGCCCAGTACCCCACAACTGTTTAGCCCCAAAGAAAATCGCACATAGGTCTCCATAAATTATAAGCTGATTGGCCCATTAGCTCTAGCCTCTCACTGGCTAACTCTCACATCTTGATTAACCCATTTTTCTGATCTATGTTAGCCATGTGGCTCAGTACCTTTTTCAGTGAGGCAGATCACATCCTGCTGCTTTGGTGATCTGGGCAGGAGTAGGAGGAATCAACTTCTTGCTTCCCAGAATTCTCCTGTTCTCATTACATTATTTCTACTTCCTGTCTGGTTTTCCCACCTATACTTTCTGCCTGGCCAATCAGCGTTTATTTAAAACATGATTGATAGATTACAGACAATTCTTCCGCACCACCCCAGTAACTATCATTTACTATCATTTATACCAGAGAGGAGTGCTGAGAATCTGGGGAGGAAGATGAGAGGAGGAAATGTTTGGCTCCCTTCTGTGTCTCCACTTCAGAGACAGCTCGTTATG
Source organism: Chionomys nivalis (assembly GCF_950005125.1). NCBI lineage: Eukaryota > Metazoa > Chordata > Mammalia > Rodentia > Cricetidae > Chionomys > Chionomys nivalis. The sequence continues at coordinate 143,177,975 of NC_080086.1, forward strand.
CCTCATCTGTCCTGTGACCTTGTGTCCTCAGAACTGGGATTACACACACGCGCATTGCCACCATACTCTGAAGGCAGGAGAAAGGACTTCTGAGCCCATGTTAATAGTCACCAGGTCTCGACACAAAGACTGACATTTTCTGGACACACGCTCAGGTGGCCTGCTGGATAGTTGCTGCCACATTGCCAAGCTTCATGGCACCTGGCACTAAGCTATGTTTCCTTACTTACGTATGTAGATTGTTAAGTAGTTGTCACCTATTGTCCTCCACAGACTACTTGAATACAGTAAATACCATGCATCCTACGTCCGCCATTGGCATTGCAAGATCTTGATAGGCACTTAGTAGCCGTTCAATAGTTGAGGAAATGGTGGCGGTCAGCCAGTTGAAGTCTTCTCATACCTTGTCTGTGTCTGTCCTAACTGCATTAACTGAGCCACAGTGTCTGGTTGTGAGGTGTTAGGCACTTGAAAGCCTGTTCCTATGTATCTTAGTTATGGTTTCTATTGCTGTGAAGAGACACCTTGACCACAGCAACTCTTACAAAGAAAAGCATTTAATTGAGATTGATTTACAGTTTCAGAAGTGTAGTCCATTATCATCACGCCAGGAAGCATGGTGGTGTGCAGGCAGACATGGTGCTGGAGAAGAGACTGAGAGTTCTCCATCTTGATCTACAGGCATTAGAAAGCGAACTGAGACACTGGGAGTCTCTTGAACATGAGAGACCTCAAAGCCCTGCTCCGTAGTGACACACTTCCTCCATCAAGGCCAAACCTCCTAATAGTGCCACTCCCAATGAGCCGACGAGGGCCAGTTACATTCAAAGCATCACATCATATGGATCCCTCTCAGGCCTCCCACCCAGGGCATAGGGTTCAGCTTTTGGGAAAGATCCATCACACTCTCCCATTTTATCTTCTCTTTCACAGAGCAAAATCTACCATCATACACATATGTGTGCTTATTGAAGGCCTGACTTAGGGACAGTCCTGCCCTCCTGTCTCCACAGGAAAGACCGAACTTACAAGCTCTGAGATTTATGACAGGAAGACAGTGGGGGAGTCCTCTCCAAAAGATCCTTTTTGTTCTTCCCCCAATTGAACTCTCATTTGAAATATTATCTGATTTGGGGGGCTATAAATAACATTGCACCTTGGTGCTTTGATTCCCTTTCTGGTTTCTGTTTGATTTTTCATATGTAGAACCTTGGAACCCTGTAAAAACAACAGTGTGCTTGATCTGCTTGGCAGGCGGGACAAGAATCCCCGAGTGCCCAATGATAGCCCAATTAAATAGCCCCATGGTCTGTCCTCATCACCTCTGCTGAAATCACACTGGGATTTTCCAGTTGAATGGGTCTGTGTATGGAATGGCCAATAATTTTTTTATCTGCATATGAAATAAAATTGTATTCTACAGAGTCTCTCCTCACAGTTTAATTAACACCTTCTGTCTCTCAAGACTGGAGAGGTGCCTCTGCAGTTAAGAGCACTTATTGTTGCTGCAAGAGACCAGGGTTCAGTTCCAGGCACCCACATGGTGGCTCATAAACACCTGTAACTCCAGATCCAGTGTCCTCTTCTGACCTCTGTGGACACCAGGAATATACTTACATGCAAGAAGAACACTCATACATATGAAGTAAACCTTTAAAAAAAAAACCTGTATTACAATTTCCCTCATCATGAAGCTATTTGAACAAGGACAACTCAAAGCCAAGACTTGTGATGACCATCATTAGTGAACTCAGGAAAGTTACCATAGAGAGCAGATAAGAATGAGAGACTTTAGCTGGAAAGGCTACATGGATCCCTTTGTACCTCCAATCCAGAACCCCCACCCCGCTCTTGTCCCTGTCTACTCACTTAGAGTGAGAGTCTATGCTTCTAATCTATTTGGAAGAGCAGATTCATTTAAATACCTGTCACCTGCATTCACTCTCAAATGCATGGCAAGGATCAGTGAAATCGGTTCTGAATATCCCATTCAAATATACTCTACTCAACCTATATAAAATACAGCTTACAGAAAAACAAAGTATTTCCGATCTGGATAATATTCTTCGATAAAAACTGAAGGATCAAACCTAGCCAGGGCTTGATACATTCTAGGCAAGCATTCTAGCTCCGTGCTATCTACCCATCTCTAGAAGCTTATTCTTGAAGTGTGCATCTGTGACACTGTACCACCTTCTTTAGTATGATAGCTGCAAACAGTGACAGATATAGCAATGCTCCAAAATAGAGACTAACAAGACATCCGAACACTAGCCATACAAATAGACACCTAACACATTTTTCTCTTCATACGATATGGCAAGTCCCATTTCATTTGAAATGCAATTTTGCACAATTAAATACTGTTTGAAAATGGATAAAGAAGAATTTGGAGAGTTTTGCTTGATGTTAATTTACTATTTGATTTATATTATCATCTTCTGATGAGTCACAAAACAGACCTAAGGCAAATAATATTTTAACTAACAAATTTTAGTGACAAGGGAAGTTTTAAATGAATTGAAACAAGTCAGGCTATAGATTGTAAGAGTTCAGTCAAATTTATAAAGAAATATATATATATATATATATATGCTAAACCCTTAATTATAAAAATTTAGATTTTTTTTTATAAATATGCAACTTAGTCACTTCTGGGAACAAAAGCAGTAAAGTCCAAACTTGTAACAGAAAGGCTATTTTAGTTCAGTGTGGACAGTCCTAGAATGCAACACACAGCCAGCATTAACTCTCTACACAAACTGGACAGCTCTCTATCCTAGAAAGCTCCACGAAACCATGAGCAGGCAAAGTGAGAAACATGTTTTGAAGGGAGCACTTCGCTGGAGGATGAAATTATTCCATACTGACTTCAACACAAAGAGGGGGATCAAATACAATGTGTCACTGCCTTACTCATGCTGTTTCCTTTGTGTTCACCTCTTTCTCCCTTTCTCCATGACAAATTTCACAATAATAAAAATTAGGCTTCTAGGCTCTCAACTCTTTTTCACCTGGCCTACTGATGATTGGCAGGAAGAGCCTCAAGCCAACAAAGGCCCAAGACAAACAATGGGCAGACGGCAGGAGATTAATCAGAAACCCTTTTTAGGCAGTAGAGACAAAGGGCCTCACCCCATCATTCATGCGTTCACATATTTTAGACTGATGTTTTACAGCTGTTCAGATGAGACTCTCTGCAGAGCCAGGCTAGCCTGCCCGAAAGACACCACCCATGCTGATGGTTGCCATTGCAGCCACGTAATCTTCGTACTCATTTCTCTTGAATACGTCCTCCTGCTCCATCAGGCAACCTATTCTAGGGATCCAGTTTGGGAAAATAAAGGAAGAGGCAATCGGCTTAACTATTGGGAATTACTGTGTATGCACTCATGCTCACGTCTGAAACCTGTGCACCTTAACAGACTTCGGTGAGTGACAGCATCCAAGGCAGCCGCCTTCTAGGCGTCTCTGTCTCCTTCACATGCGAGTTCTGCACCTCTTTAAACTCGCGAAAGGCAAAATCAGTCCCTGAATAGTAGTTTGTTTATTCAAAACAAAACAAAAGAAAACATAAAGAGGTAAAGAGTAAGGAGTGGAGACAGGCAGTGACAAACAAAAGGGAAGAGGTCCACTTTGAACTGATCTCTTGGTCGCAGAGCACGGCACCAGAACAGGCCTCTAGTGGCTTGTGGAGGCACAATGACTCCAACACAAATTCATCTGCTCACGTGTCTAACCTGGCACAGCCTAGTGACGAAGGCAGTAGTCCATTCTATATCAGCACAGACATTAAGGGTGGAGGGCCCTCAGCACAACTCTGGTGATTCCAGGATAGCTGCTCCCGTTTCCTGTAGCCTTCGTGGTGATCAACTGTCAATTTGCATAGGGCTTAGTGGCCATGGCAATGCAATCCCTATAAACTGTGGGTGTGACAAAATGAGCCGCGGGTTTCCCTTCTGAGGTCTATCAAAATGTGGGCAGAGGAGTGTCACCTCCTTCTTCACGTCAGGAAGATGACTGCAGGTCGAATAGCTCTCGTGAGAAGGAAATGACCTGGCGACCCTGCTCGGGCCTGTGAGACACTCTGACCTCTCCCACTGGCCCTTCGGTTAGTGAAATACCCTGCAGAGATACGATCATTCCCGTCTGACGGAAAAAGGAACTGAGACCTAGGAAGGTTTAATTATTTCTTCAAGGTCGTACAGTCAAGGCAGAGCCCAAACTAGCTTCCAGGTTCCTCACTCCTTTACTAATATTTTTCTAATGTCCCTTTAACATGGGAAGGAATGGAAATTAGCTGATGGACTAATTCTTATTCATTTTGCTCCCATTCACTGAGCATTTTTTCATGCATGAACTCATCTAATCACCCAGTTAAGAGGCAAGTGTGATTTCTTTTTTTTTTCTTTTTTTTTCTTTTTTTTTTTTTTTGGTTTTTCGAGACAAGGTTTCTCTGTGGTTTTGGAGCCTGTCCTGGAACTCCCTCTGTAGACCAGGCTGGCCTCGAACTCACAGAGATCCGCCTGCCTCTGCCTCCCGAGTGCTGGGATTAAAGGCGTGCGCCACCACCGCCCGGCGCAAGTGTGATTTCTTAAGGAAACTAAACTTCTTGCAACACCTCCTGGGCTGCTTCTACTGCAACCACACGTCACTGGCCCCGTACAGCATTCATGTGATGTCTATCACTCGTGAGCCTTGATGTTAACCAAGTGTTCACAGGCAGGCCTCCTCTGATAGCCATGCGAGCCAAGTTTCAATGCCACATAGAAAAATGAAAAGCTGTATCAGTTCCCATACCTATAACCTTAGCATTAGGAAGATGGAGGCAGAGAGATTAAGAGTTCAAGGGCATCCTTGCTACATATTAAGTTTGATGACAACCTGGGCTACCTAAGACCTCTCTCTCTCTCTCTTTCTCTCTCTTTCTCTCTCTCCATCTCTCACACATGCACGCACCAAAAGAGGGGGCGGTTCGATTATTTGGATATCAATGGTTCTAGCTGATCATATTTCTGCTATAGATTAGATGTATATACTTTCAAAATACAGATTTGCCACTGGGCTACAAGCCACCAAAACATGAGTGTCTTATGGTTTTATGTGGAGCTAATCTGACCCCGCAAACCTTCCTTGCCCGATGCTTTCTTACCCGAGAGCATATTGTCTGTTTTTATTGAAGGAAACTTCAAAGTCATCTCGTGCTTGTGCCGATGAATCATGAGATGGTCCTCTGTCGGGAAACGCTGTTGGGGAAATAGAGAGAGGAACAGGAGATATTTAGTTTGCAACACATAATTGACAACACAGTGAAAAAGACACTCAGCATCGGAAACAAGACAGGCAAGACAAGAAAAATCAGTTCTGAAAAAAGTGTTATCACACAAGCAAATACAGCTCACAGTTCCACACTGATTTACACACATGTGCTGGTATTGGGGCGGGGGCGGGGTCCTCCCAGCTATATGTAAACATGTGCGTTATCATGTCCATTTGTTTACCGAAAGGCTTGCCTATGCTGCAGGGGGATGCTGATAAGCGGGTTCTGCTTCTAGTCACTCTCCAGTTCCCCAGAATTTTCCCAAAGTCCTCTACTTGTTTGTTAAGCCCGGCTGGCTTATCAAGGAACTGCAGAAACCCTGTGTTTCTTGACAGCTAGAGGTTTCCATGAGGGGGAAGAAAACTTCTCAAGTTCAAAGCCTTTGAACTTTGTCTTATCCTTTGCTAAATAGTGAAACAGAAGGTGCAAAAGAGCCCCATTGAAGGTCCTGGAGCAACACACCCGAAAGAAACACTGCACCCTAGAGCCTGGCTCTGTTAGGAAGTCGCTTAAGAAAAGACAACTGTGTCGAAAAGAATGCTTCTTGCGGTCCTGCCAGGTACCTAATGGCAGCAGAGAGCATAACATCCAAAATGAAAAAATGGGTGGAGATCTTGGTAGCACTGGGACTATGCAAAACCATATGGAACTTTTCTGTAATAGTTACTGCTTTACATAATAGTGTAAAATTAAGTCTAAGGCATGATAAGTATGCTAGACATTATCTACAGATTAAGCAAAAATAAGAGAAACGCATGACATAGAAAGAATTTTGATTTATGTCAGACTTTGGGAAAGAAGTCCATGTTATGCTTAATTTTAAAAATATATCTACTACTGCACACCGTGACATCTTTACAGCATGTTTCTGTTTATGAAGGCCTAGTCCACATATTATCTAATTCTTTTAATTATACGTATGATCTTATAGCAACATGACAAATTATTTGGGGTGTTCTATACTCTGAATATTGCTGTCAGCCTGTATTTATTTGAAATTTTCAGAAAATGGTGTTAGGGTTGCCAAAAATGTTGCTTCCAATTATTTGGGGTCATTTCTGGTTCTCCCGCATCATGAATGGAAACAGTCTATCTTCCAGGGGCAAACATCTGGTCTCTGGTGTAAGACCCCTGTTATTTCCCTTGCCCTACTCGCGGGATAGCAAGGTGACTCACACCAAATATAGCGGTCCCTCAATAACTCTAAATCTCTCAAGCGTTATGTTGCATCCTAAAGGAGAAAAAAGTGTTTCCTAAATATTCTACCATAAAAATGTAGCCAACAGTAACAGGAATGAGCTTTGTGGTTTGGCTGTAATTCCTTACTGAGCAGGCTCTAACCTCGCCTGGCTCAGATGGGTATGTTTGCAATGATTGAACTAACTGATTGAAGTTTTTATGTAGTAAAGTTTGATCTGTTAAAGTCAAATACAAATACAAGCAAATAATACATTCTGATGAACATTCCTGAATCTTTGGTAACTTAAAAAGAAACTTGCAGAACTCAAGATGGTCAATATGAATCTCTATTACTTTTGTACACCATGGCTAAAGGTTTTTCTACAAGTAGAATGGATTTGTGTTTGACCAAGGGAGTTGACTAGGCTGAATCCTATGAACGGTTCTGAAAGTGGTTTTTGTGTGAGCATCATTTATATACTTGATGCTTGGATCATATTCTGAAAAGTTTGCAAAGAGTGGCACTTGCACCCAACTTCCGGTTACACAGAGATACACTTTATATAACTTCAGGTATTTCTGCTTCTTTACTGTTTATTCTCATGATTTTCTTAACACCAAATATTAAACACTGGTAAAAATGAGAGAGAGAATTTAATGTAATATAAACAATATGGTAATATCTTTCATGTTAGTAAGACGTTTTAAAAACTTATTATCGCCGGGCGGTGGTGGCGCACGCCTTTAATCCCAGCACTTGGGAGGCAGAGGCAGGCGGATCTCTGTGAGTTCGAGACCAGCCTGGTCTACAAGAGCTAGTTCCAGGACAGGCTCCAAAGCCACAGAGAAACCCTGTCTCGAAAAACAAAAACAAAAACAAACAAACAAAAAAAAACTTATTATCTTATTCTATGTGCTTGATTGTTTTGCCTGCATGTATGTCTGTGTGCCACAGATGAACCTAAAATTCACAGAGGCCAGAAAAGGGTATTGTATCCTGTAGAACTGGAGTTACAAATGATTGTGAGTTATGATATGGTTGTTATGAACTGACCCAAGCCTCTGAGATGGCAGCCAGTGCTCTTAACTACTGATCCATCTTTCCAGATTTAATAAGTTGGTTTTTTAATAATGTTTTGCATGTATGTAGGGTATGAACATGGCAGGGGCACAGACAGGTTAGTAAGGGCACACGCAGATGCCAGAAGAGGGCATCAGATGCACTCGTAATTATAAGTGGTTGTGTGCAGACTGAAGTGGGCGCTAGGAACAAAGTTTGGGTCCTCTGTGACATCATTACCTGCTCCTGACCTCTGAAGAAGCTCTCCAGTCTATAAAAAGCCATTTTTTTTGACTCTGTAAACTATTAAATGCTAAAGTAAGTGCCATACACCAGAATGAAATAGTTAACCATATATTCCTTTTTTTTAGACAAGAACTCACTATCTAGCCCAGGCTGACCAGGAACCCCAAATTCTCCTGCTTAGCCTCCTGAGTGCCGGGATTACAGGTCCACGGCTATAACACTGCGTATGGACTAACGTTTCCTTCTGAATGAGACAAGTCACAACTAATGATAAAGAAATGAGATGCATGGTAAAATGGACATGAGAGTTGAAAACAACAATCAATACAGAACGTAAAAAGAGAGTGGGGACACTGGGCTCCAAGAGAGTGGGGACACTGGGCTCCAAGAGAATAGAAAGAGCATAGGAAGCTGGTCCTTATTCCTATTACATGCTAAAAGATCTTCTAGGAATCAGAGGCCACCCCCAACCAAGTAAAGTTTCTCTTGAAGAAGAGAAAGGGGAGCAGAGGAACCTTCCACCGCCTTTTCCAAGACAACACTAACAATTCTGTTTACCCATCTTGCAGGACCCTAATCTTTTCTCTGCAGGTTCCCAGATTATGGGACGGCATGAGGGCAAGTATTGTGATCACAGCAGTTGACTTGTCTATGAGTTACAAATATTCCAACGGCGAGGATGCTCGGAACTACTGGTTGATGGCTGCATTTTCATTCAGCTAAAAGATGGGCGAGGTATTACAACAGCTTGTCAAGATAGGAGAAACACTGCCATACAAAGGCGACACAGACTCACAGGTACATCATCACATCCAAAGCTGGAAACTGTCCCCTTAAAATCAAGACCCTACATAAATCCTAATTTCTCACATTTAGCCAACATTCCCCACAGTCTACTTAGCCTTGTTAAAGAAACACCATGGCTCCCTCCTCAACAAGACATTCAAGGGCATTCAAGCAGGGCCTGTTCAAGAACTCAGGGCACGAGGCTGTGATAAAGTACTTGCCTAGGATATGTGAGATCCTGGGTTCAAATTCCCAGTGCCACACACACAATGAACTCAACCCCAAATGTCAATCACACTCAATGCCATCAAACTTTGCATGTGACTTGGCAGACTCTCTCTCTGTCCCCTCTTGGCTCATACTCACTGAGGATGCCCACTGCCCCACGGGATGCTCTGCACTCTCTGTCTCCTTGGCATCGCTCCTGTCCTTTGGTTGGCTTCTCACTCTTGACTACACTCACCCTGGCTGTCCTTTAGCCTCAGCAAAGCTGCCTCCCTCACAGGCCACCATTAGATCACTGTGTTTCGGCACTGCCTCCTGGACCTGAAAGGCTCCTCTATGCCATCACTTTGGCTCCCTTGCCACCCACTCACTCATTAATCCCTTCCAATCAGGCCTCCACCCTCTGCTTCCTCCCACGTCTCCTGAAAGTACTAACTGCCAAACCCAACAGCCTTTGCTCTGTCGTCCAAGGATCCCAGCTCCAACGGTGTAGGACACCAGTGGCTACATGCCGATGGCACTGATTTATTTACACCCTGCCTGACTCCAGTGAGGGGAATGTGGCTTAGAGCACTGCGTGAAATAGCATGGGAGAGGTCAGTTAGAAGTTGGGGATCCAGAACAGAAGGGGTACAAAAGAGCAAAGCGAAAACCCAAATGGAACTGTCGGCATTGCCAACCAAGAGCAAGTGTGACCCTAGAGAACATCTGGCAACCTCTGAAGATGTCTTGGTCGTTACAGCTGTGGAGCGCTACTGGGGTCTTGTGGGTTGAGGCATGGGTGCTGCCAAACTCTCTACCAAACATAAAACAGTGCCCACACTGAAGACTCACTTGGCCTTAGATGTTAATAATGCCAAGTCTGGGACAGTGTGTGACATACAGGTCAATAATTACGTGTAGATATTAATCTACACTCATTAATCCTGTCTGAATTACTGAATCTCACATATTACTAGAAGCTCTTCTTTACTGGCATTCCAACCCTGGACATATCTGAGAATCCCAACTTAACCTGACCTCTCCTTATACTTTGCTGGATCTCAGAAGGTTTCCAGTCCATAGAGAAGACTTCCATTTGCCTCCCCACCTCAAGTAAAGTCAGTTTCATGGTTTGGTCTGTTACTTCTTTACGAAAAATGGAGATCAACTAGTCAATTGATGACTCTATTGTTTGATTCCAGATCTGATGCCCAGACCAGAAGGTCTATGAGAACAGATTCTTGTATTTGGAGCAAGTGCAGTTTTCAAGGGGCAGCTAGAATACCTAGACACACACAGGTAGGTACCCAGGAAGCTTCTAGGTGGCTTGTGGTAAACACTTAATGTTGTTTACTATTGTCACGGCTAAGCAAGCAAACCTCTCCAATTATCTGCATTCCTTTAGCCAAGGAGGCTTCCCCTGGAAGAAACCAAAGGGGAGTTTCCTTTTAGTTAGGATCAGGTTTTAACTTCTTAAGGAGGTATTCTGCGCTTACCATGGGAAGTTCTTGTCTACCAGGATTTTCCCAGTTACATAGCAACCTACCCATATTCCTTAGTATTTCCTATTTTAGAATTACTTTCAAAACCAGTTTGTCCCAAAATATTTGTCTACTCATTTTCTTGATCTCAAGTTAGAAAGAAACACTGCCACAAAAACCTCTGTTGAAAACTCCAAACTGTTTGCTTGGCGGCTGATAATACTAGTTTTGTGTTTCTGTTACTTTGTCCCTCCAAAATGCCTTCTTAGATGCTCCCAGAATCCTCCACGAACTTCGGGAAACTATAAGGAGGGCACTCATCTGATTCCCACCTGACCTTCGTCACTGCCCCATGCAGGACTGCCAACTCTATCCCATGAACCAGTGGGCATGAACCTTGGCTCCCTTGAAGGTGCAGGAAAATTAGGGAGTGAGTGCCATTTCCTACATTTGCAAAATACTTATGCTCAGTCTCTGAACTGTGCCCTATATCCCATAAAATAAAGACTTGATATGAAAATTACCATTTCTACATACCAAAATCCCTAGAACTTGATACTACCCAAAGATGGACTCTCGAGGCAAGTGCAGAAAAAGTCACCCTCAAGTTTTTAAAGAGAAACACAAAGCTCTAATTTCACACAATAGTCATGGGGTCTAGTATAACAGATTTAGCCACCGCTGCAGCAGTAGCACTATGATAACAAACAGTGGGCATTAACTGAACATTTACTGTGTTCATACTCTATATTAAACACCATGGAGGCAGTATCTCTCATCTAATTCCATACTTTTCATTTGAAGAGAGTTATCAGAGACCTTCAAACTCAATCCTGCTTGCCAAGATAGCCACTCCTCTTAAAAGTTCTATGCCTAAGAACTATAGTTTGAGAATAGTCATAGGGGTATTCTGAAAAGGGATCCAGAATTCAACTCACAACTATGACGCATCCCATCAAAAACGCCCAGTATGTATGCAGTTGGCGGCTGTGAAGTACACACCACCTTCCCCTTTCTGAATGACCGCCCAGCGGAAATGGTGGGCAGGATGCATCTGACTTGCTTCCGGAGGAAGTTACTCATGGCCATGCCAACACTGCTGTGTTTCAGGATGAAAGGGAAGTATTTCAAACTATAATGTGTAATCTAACAGTAGTGAAGATGAGAAGAACCATGATGTTGATGATTAGGGACACTTTAAAAAGTATTTCAGGAAACAAAAAAAGCCCATTGGACACAGTGGCTCCATGAGAGATGCCATCCGAGGGCAAGGCAGACGCATTTCCTGCAAGCCAGAGTACAGAGGATCCACACACTCACCTGGGAGCAGCCCGGGGCACTGCAGACAAACGGACTCTCCTGCTCCAAGTTCATCTTGGATTCCTCATAAATCTGAAGGATTAAAGGAAAACAGGAACCCATGAGTATCTCCCTCTTCTGTTTCAGATGCATGAGAAAGACAATCCCAGGGAGCCTTCTATCGCCATAAACACATGAATACGGGTCCTGTTTCCCAGTTTATTGGTTCTCCCTACTTGAGTTCCTAGTGCGGTCTCTTGAGTGCATGTTAAAGAAAAAAGTCATATCGATGCTAGAGCCTAAAGCCTCACTATGGAAAGCTGGCTGGTGGCGGTTACTGCCAGGTAAGACCTAAACTTCCCAGCAAGATTCCAAGACTACAACCCCAAGGTCCAAACCAGGAGCAGAAGGAGAGAGAGCACAAGCAAGGAACTCAGGGCCACGAGGGGTGCACTCGCATACTGAGACAATGGGGATGTTCTTTCGGGAACTCACCAAGGCCAGCTGGTCTGGGTCTGAAAACGCATGGGATAAAACCGGACTCACTGAACATAGCAGACAATGAGGACTGCTGAGAAGTCAAGAACAATGGCACTGGGTTTTGATCCTACTGCACATACTGGCTTTGTGGGAGCCTAGGCTGTTTGGATGTTCACCTTAATAGACCTGGAAGGAGGTGGGAGGTCCTTGGACTCCCCACAGAGCAGGGAACCCTGACTGCTCTTAGGGCTGATGAGAGAGGGGGAGTTGACTGGGGGAGAGGGAGGGATATGAGAGGCGGTGGCGGGGAAGAGACAGAAATCTTTAATAAATAAATAAATTAAAAAAAAAAAGATTCCAAGGCAAAGTATATCTCCCACCACACCCCCCTCAGTCCTATTGAGAACTTTGAAACTGGCTGGTTGGGATAGCCAGAGGGAAAACTTCGGTTCTGTGTTCACCAGGCAAAAACTGAGCATGGTCAAAATCACCTTTACAAATGACCCTGGATGTCAATAAAAGTGTGGTCTACATGATTCTCTCATTAGCACACCTGTGGCTATTGGCTGTTTCTTTTCAAAAACAGGAAGGACCGTGGACACTTCAGTCACATTATTTAGATGATTTTCTAAATACTTTTAAGCCGATTTTAGATTTCTGTATTTGTATTACAGGTGCTTTTAAAGGTATCCGTTCGATGGCTGAGTTTTAAAACCCACTGCCTTTACCCTGAGCACAGGAAGGAACCTGTTTCTTTGCAGTGCTGCCTATGGGTGGTTCCGAAAGGAAGACAATGGCAGCTTGGCATCATGGAGGAGTCCCACTGTGCTGAGGGGAGCAAAGGCGTTCACCCACCTTGTACAGGTTACACCTTCTTTCCCACACACTTATTCTTTTTTTTTTTACATTTTTATTTATTTATTTATTTATTTATTTATTTATTTAAGATTTCTGCCTCCTCCCCGCCACCGCCTCCCATTTCCCTCCCCCTCCCCCAATCAAGTCCCCCTCCCTCATCAGCCCCCGAAGAGCAGTCAGGGTTCCCTGCCCTGTGGGAAGTCCAAGGACCCCCCACACACTTATTCTTTAGGGAAATAAATGCTCCCTCTCACTCTCTAAAACTTAAAGTGAGGATGTTTGCCTTCGGTAGCATTGCCAGTCAGACACTAGAGACACAACGAGACTAAAAACATAACAAAAACCAAAGACGCGAAGACATGGCTTGCGTTTTCAACTAAGTAACGCCCCACTCATTCCTATAGAATAGTGGTCCTCAACCTATGGATTGTGACCCCTTTGGGGGTCAACTGACCCTTTCACGGGGGTCACATATCAGATCTCCTGCAAATCAGTTATTTACATTGCAGTTCAAACAGTAGAAAAATGACAGTTATGAAGTAGCTACAAAATGATTTCATGGTTGGAATCACCACAACATGAGGAACCGTGTTAAAGGCCTGTAGCATTAGGACCGTTGAAAACCCATGCTAGAGGACTTTCCACTGGTTGTCCATATACATATGTAGATGTGTGTATCTACATATGTATATACACATATAGATAGATATGCTACAGTGGTTAGCATAATTTTAATACTTTTCTAAATTAAGCATTATTACGTGAACTCCTTTCTGTGTTTATATTTTTATGAGATGATATTTTTAATTTTTATTTTTCAATTGGCACGTATTTGTGAAGTATAGGGTAAAAATTAAGCATATCTTATGCAACCTCTAATGTTCAAACTGGGGTAATTAGCCCTACTCCTTTTAAAGAGTGTTTTTGTGCTTAGAGAATTCAAACTTCCTTCTTGGACATAATGTATGTAAAAGATTCCTCTAAACCATGGTCACCCTGCTGTATTCTATTTATGAGAAAAAATAAAACATAAATGTATTTGGAATCTTTCTGCCTGCTTTTGTTTGAAGAAAGTCATGAGCAACAAAAATAACTTCTATTTTTTTTACTTATTTAATTTTGCCTTGTGGATCACAGAGCATCCTTCCTTCCTGCGACAAGAAGCGAAGAGGAATAATTTTTATTGGGGAAGTAGAATAAACAGAATAAACAAGCTTAGCCATTAATTAAATCTGCCATATTTTTCTAGAAAAATAACTACAGGAGAAACTTTTCAAAGCTTTCCTGGAAATGCCTCTGTACCCGTGAGTCTGGTCTGCGTGACAATGGCCTCTCATCTCAGCGTCCTCTCCTTTACAATAGGGGTGGCAATATCCATCTTCAGTCCCACCGTTCCTGTATCTGATAACTTGGTTTGGAGTTTGGAAGACATTTAAAATCATGGAGAAGAGGACGATACCTTGGAGGTGGGAGAAGCTTGTGGGTGTTACTAAAAACTCACTCCAATATGAATCAGTCCCTGTGTGTAAAATGACAAATTCCAATTTATTCCTTTGTTTACCCGTGTGGCTTTTTCTTGGGTGCCACTTGGGAACTTCGTTTGTTAATGTTATGAAGGAACGGTGTGTTTACAATCAAAAGCAAGATTACAAGATAGTTAAATGGGAGAGTTCTATATATGCACATTTATGACTGAAATCAGAAGGTAGTAATTAATGATAATTAAATGAATGTCCCAGCAACAGCTATTGCTAAGTCTCTAAAGAGTTTAACAAGCCTATGTGGGGAGAGACTTGGCCAAAGTCAGGGGCTAAATCTAAGGAGAAGTTGCCTTCCCACTGTAGTCGCTGCTCCATCCCAGTCCTTGACTCAGCAACATGCTGACTTTCCCTATAAAGTCAGTTTCATTGGACTAACAATGTTGGCAACAGTCCTGGCCCCCTTAATCATCAGTCCCAATTTCCCACTTCAAATGCAATACAATTCTGATGCTCATATTTGTATACATATTGGGTCCAGTCCCACAGACTGACTCTGTGGAACTGAGCCTATATTGTGTGGCTGTCATGTTTAGAGGAATATGATTAACATCACTCAATCACTACTGACATGTGTCAGTAAAAGAATTTATACTTCAACGGACATCACGTGAGAAATACAAGGTCTCTTCTCAAACAACATCGTGCTCAATCCTTTCTACTGAGTTACTACTGTCATTCTTTTAACTTTCCAGACACAGATGAACCTGTGGCAATTTATTGCATGGTATGCAATAAGTGTGCAAATCTGTTTGGTAACTTAACATTGGATTAGAGTCTGGAGGGACACAGACGTTGCTACCATAAACCAGGTTCCAAGGGATCAGTGAGGTCTCCTGCGCGTGGGTGTGCATACACTGTATAAACAAACCTCAACCACTTAATTTTGACGGTCTACGGTTCCCACACGCAGTCTTCACAAACAACACTCACTTGCTAAGTCCTTCCCGTGTAGGTGCATGCAATAGATTTTCTAAATGGAATTGCTCAGCCATGTAGGCCTCATTACTTTTATTAACTGGTATGATTTGGTTTGATGCATTAGTCAAGAGGCATGGTTGAGTTTAACAGTTCATTGTTATGGCTCTTTTCTAGTGCAGAGTGTGATAATTGTACTCTCAGACCCCTACTGCAGCTCTGGGCAGGTCTTTTTCTCCCCAGCGACTGATTCAAGTGGGTTGTAGCCAGGTTGTTCCATGGTACTCAGAACTAAGGCCTCATCTTCTCATTTCCCATTTAGTTGTTTTGCTGCCTGGGAATGAATATATATATAAATATATATATGTATGTATATATATATGTGTATATACACACACCATATATATATATATATATATATATATATATATATATATATATATATACACACACACATACACATATATATACACCAAGTTTGGTTTGGCAGTCACCATAGCCTGGGTATCAGTGCCTAGAGCATCCACAGTAGGCACTCAATAAATATTTTGTGGAATGGATAATGGATCTTGAATCATGGCGATAAATCATGATAAATTGTCCCAAACAGCCTTCTGCTCTCAACTTTACAGGCAACTGTTTTGCTCAGGATCAAGTTTTCAAGAAGTGAAAAGATCGTGCTGGCCACTGACTCCTCTTGCCTCTGGGTATAGTCGTATGAAAAAAAAAAATCTCTCCAGACTTCATGGGGGGAAAAGCCAGAACTGCTTTTTGGTGGTGGTGGTGGTGCGGGGGAGAAATGGGAGGAAGCTAGTTTCTGTCCGTTTATTTAATCATAGACATCGCAACAGAAAAGACCTGAATTCCTGGGCTGTGTGGGCAGCTCACCCCCGACCCAGGGTGTACATGCGCACTCCCCACCGATCCTGGGTTGTGCATGGCCCTCGTAAAACACCCTTGAAGAAATCCTGAGTTTGGCTGCCCTGGTGAGAAGCTGTCCCACTGTGGCAGATGTTCACATCACTTAATAGTTTTTAAATAGTACCATCTTAATTGCCCTTTTCCTAAAGTCACACTCCCTGTTCAGCTAAAATGAATGCTTCATGGGTCTAATTTCCTTCAACCTCTTGGAAAACAATTAAAAATCCTAATCACACAGTTTAGCCTCACACCGAGTGAGTAGAGGCTTTCTCGGTTGACAAGGAGATGACAGGCTTGATTTACAGTTCGGACCCTCTGCTGCCACTGCATTCCTCTGGCTGCTAAGTGAGCTAGAATCTCTTTCTTTGTTCGGGGTTTGACCCCACAAATTCCTAGTCTAAAATGGGAAGTTAGTCCGTAATGACTGAGGCCACCCATCCATTCCAAAGTTTTGCTGGCCATTAAGGATATGCTCAGAAAGGTAAACACTACAAGAAGAAAATGCTGGTAGAAATTTAGAGAGTCTACACAATATATTCTAAACATATACTGAACTAAATACATCGTTCGCAATGATTGACCCAAGAGGATGTCTCGCCATCCAGCTCCGAGGCAGCATAGCCAATCCTTTGTTAACGTTGAGTCTAATCTTAGTGGAATGGCCCATAATTGTCCCAGTTGAGTCACACAATGGTAGGAGACTTGAAATGGTGGAACAGTAAAAGGATTGCTTGTATCTGAAAGCCTAGCACCAACAATGACAAGGATGTCTCAGACACAAACTGAATGTCAGTGAACACTGACCTACTGACATGTCTCCATCTCTGGTATCATTTACCTCATTAAGGGTACAGTATAGATCTTTTATTTTAAACCTTGGCTGGCATATATCGCCCTACCAAGAGGCTAGATGGAGTCTTTTTGTCAGAGTTCACCTGAAACAAGTCCCTGCCTTGCTGAGCCTCCCAGACCCTTGAATAAACTCCAAAGAAGCAAATTGCCCCTCCAAACTCCCTAAGGTGAGTTCTTGTGGGAGAAAGTCCCATTGAGTGAGGCTCCTACTCAATACTGTTTCTCTAAGAAGATGATTTAATTAACTAAATTTATTATGGCCAAAGCCAATTTGCTTTTAGTCAGACGATAAGGCCCCAACAGTACACAGCAAGAAACCAACACACCCAGCACAAACACACTCTACATTCATTTTATTCTAAAATGCCCAACTCGGTCTCCCAGCAAAGATGCAGGCTGGATCTCAACCACTCAAGTCTAGCTGTCAGAAAAATATTGTATCTTCAGTTGGGGGCTAAGGCTTTCCTTGAGGCCGGCATTCTAACTCATTGTATTTCCTCATCTGTGAAATGGGATCATAGTAACTAACCCATTTGAAATCAGAACCCTTCATAGAGGAGCTGCTGGGAAAGAGAAAAGGCAGAAGCTGATTTTTAAAAAAAGAAAGAAAGAAAAGGAAAGAAAAAATAGCCGAAACTTCTGGAACTTCCAATCTATCTTGATTTTTCAAACCTGAATATTATAACTTCAAATATAAAAAATAAGAGCCCTTGAATTCCAGCCCAAGAAAATCACTGGTTTTATGAATAGGTCTTTGTGTCTCTCCCAGAGGCCCTGTCCTTATCTTGCAATGTGTCTTCTTCACGTGAAGCTGACTGTGTATGCCTACTTCTCTGTCGAGCTTTGTCCTCCACGTGTTTCCCCACTCCCCCACTCCCTCTCTCTCCTGGCTTGGCGTTGCTGGTGGAGGGATAGGGTCAGCTCGTTTCCTGTCTCTGTGTTATTCTTGAAGTGCACTGCAGTCGGAATCTGAATTTCATTGGGCTAGTATTGTTTGCAGCTGTGTGACCTCTTTAACCCTGCTTTTTAAAGTGACATTTCAGCCCTCCAGCTTGAAAGGCCTGCATGCTGCAAAGTTTTCCAACCAGAAAAGGGCTCGGCCCTGGAGAGAGACTGTCCCTCACAAGGGCAAGTTGTGGCAGAAGGTGGCATGAACGGGGTGTGGCCCTGCAGGGCTCCCAGCTGGCACTCCTTGCCAGAGTGGAGAGTTGTGCATGTTTGCCTAGAACAAAAAAAGGACTATTGCATTCAAACCAAACAAAACTCCCTGCTTTTAGAAATGCTCACCATCCCTTCATGTCCTCCAAAGTTCGGGCTGCTACAGGCTGAACCGGAGACCTCTCTAGGACTCTATCAGTTACTCCATCAGTCTAGAGACTGTCAAAAGTTCCCTTCCCACAAGGCCGCTTTTCCCAGAAGGAAGGATTTCCAAACAGCTTTCATCTCTGGAAATTGACCCTGATCTTACTCCCTAAAGGAGGCCCTAGAGGGAGTGAGTGCTGGGGGCTCCCAGCCTCTCCCAGCCTTCTGCAGGGGCTTGTGGTTTTATATATGTGGCATTTATAATCATATATTGGAAAGAATTCTAGTGGGATTGCTTTTTCATATGTTAGAGCCCCCTCTCTCTTTTTAAATGTTCCATATGTTTCTTTGGGTATTTTTTTTTAAGTCATGGGCTAATTGGACCTTTTGTTCTCCCTAATCCTTTCTTCTAACTTTCCTATCTATGGGTTCAATAGTTCAGCGCACACTCACTGAGCTCAAGCAGGCAGCATTAGCTTTGCAACACAGAAGAGCCCTAGCATGTGTCCGCCTGAGTGTGTGCACGCAGGTCTTTGCTCTTCTTGCTTCTGTCCAGGACAGCATATTTTTGCAGAACATCTCCCATCTCCAAGAAAACTATGTTTGACATGTGTGTGGTTAACAAAACACTAGGGTGGTGATTCTCTGGTTTTTAAGGAAGTATTGAATGTAACTAAATCACTTGGCTTGTTTCTAATGGGACTGAATACAACCTCAGAAGGAAACACAGCTTGTTTCCCTATAGCATCCAGGACCACGAGCACGGGGTGGCCCCACGCACAATCACTAATTTAAAAAAAGCTATGTAGGCTTGCCTCCAGCCTCATCTTATGGAGGAGGCATTTCCTTCTCTCATAAGATCCCTCCTCTCAGATGACTCTTGACCCTGGGCTCAAGTTGATATAAAACCATTCTGGAGAGAGGTGATCAGGACTTAGGCCTGGATAGAGGTGATCAGGGCTTAGGGAGGCCTCTTCACTTTTCCAGTAAGTCCACTGTTGCCTTTTAAAAGAATTGGCCTTTGGAATCTTCAGAAGGAAAAACTGCAACAGCAAAGAAAGGAAATGCAAGCTTGGTGTGTTCTCCACAGGTCTAAGGTGGCTTGTCACTAAGCCAGTTTCCCTGTCCTGGCCTGCACTGCAGTGTAGTTCTTTGTACATATACAACAGCGCATTCTCAAAGGGGACGCTCTATGTCCAGACAGTCACTGTTTGGGGATATGTTGATTTCTAAAGGTTTTGTTGTTGTTGAGATTTATATCTATTTGTGCATGAGCGTTTTGTCTGCACACATGTCTGTGCGCCATATGCATGCCTGGTGCCCACAGGAGTTGGAAGAGGGTGCTGGATCCCCTGGAAATGGAGTTATAGGTAGTTGTGAGACACTGTGTGGGTGCTGCAAATTGAACCCTGGTCCTCTTCATCGCTAAGCCACCTCTCCAGTCCCTCTGAGCTATTTTCAAAGAAAGTGATTATTTTATATTTTGAGAAATCAGCATGTTTTAAACTTGGTTTTCTGCACGCTTATACAGATGCTAGACAGTTCTGCTAAATAAGTTGTTATATCTCCAAGAGCAGTGTATGCTTGATTCCTGCAAAAGTGGGCTAACACTGTAGTCAAACATCTCCAGAATCTGAATGATTGCCATGTGAGAACACAGTAAACACGATGGCAGTTATACCCAGCTCTGTTTACAGCACGGCTGGAAGGAGTGGTTTTATCTTAAGGCCGACTTATTATTAGTGATTTACTATGAAGATGATCCTATGAAAATGATTGCCCATTGTCCTTGAGCCCAGCAGAAATCTTGGCATTCCTAGAAGGTATTTTAAAAAGCGTAAAGTTCTGTTCAGAGGCTACCATATCCCACTATCAGCCAAATACCAGGTAGGACATACCCAAAGGCTTGATTCACATTTCCAGTGTACAGTGTTTCAAATATCAAGCATGTAAACACTTGGAAATAATGGTAGATCGTATAAAGACCACACTAAGAAAAAAAAAGTCAAATGTGAGAGAGGGTTGGCCTGGGGGTCAATGTTTTAGCGAAGATAGAATATATATATATATATATATATATATATATATATATATTCATATACATATATCCATGTTCAACCTATAGAAGAGAAAAAATGGCTTGGATTAGTAATAAATTAACAGTTTTTTTTTTTTTTTTAAAAAAAAAGACTAACTCCAGTGTCCAGGTAAATTACCACATTGCTGTAAGCAGTGTGGGCACAGCAAAGCCGAAGCAGAACCCTGGCCTCAATGTAATCACAATGCTCACTTTACGTCTTTTCGCTAGTGATAGATGCCTCCCTGCTCATCACTGGGCACTCTGGTTTGCTCCCTGCTACAGTGTTAGCTAAAACACTTATCAAAAGCAACTTAGGAAGGAACAGTTTATTTGACTTCCATGTCTTGATAACAGACAATCATTGAGGGAAGTCAGAGCAGGAACTCAAGCAGGGGCAGAGGCAGGGATCATGGAAAAAGCTGCTAACTGGGGTACTCCCCCTGGCTTGCTCAGTCTGCTTCCTCACATAACCCAGAACAGCCCAAGGGTGGTACCACCCACACTGTGCTGGGCCCTCCCACATCAGTCATGAATCAAAAACATACCCCAGAGACCCGCTCACAGGCCCATCAAATGGAAGCAGTTCCTCCTCAATCAAAGCTCCCTTTGCCCAAGGGACTCCAGTTTGTGACAATTTGACACAAACTAATTGGCAGACTGAGAGTAAAATTTATCAGATGGAGCAAGTTTTCTCACTGTTTTGTTTGTGGGAGTTCAGGGGTGCCGTGAGTTGAACCCAGGGCCTTAGATCTTACATACTAAGCTGTATGTACTACATTTGAGCTGTAGTCTTGTAGCAGCCCCCTCCCCTTTTCTGACTTTAAAAGGTACCACAACAATCTCTGAGTTCTCTTTTATGTTGCTGTCGCTGTTGGCTATCAGTTCAGACGAGACCTATAGGAAAAATGTGTCCGAACTAACTTCTCGGGAAGAAGCCTTAATAGGCAAAAAAAAGAAGAAAAAAAATACATAGGCGTATATTCATGGATCTTTTGGTCTGTTTGGATTTATTGAGAAGCTAATTTTGTATACAGAATAAAAAACACATGCATATATAATATGCAAAATACCTATTCGAACCCCAAGAAAGATCACTTCACTCCCCATAAATTAATTCGGACTTAAAGCTCAAGCCAATGCCTAATGGAACTTGAGGGGTATATTGAGTCACAGGAACAGAATAAAAAATTCAAGCCCACTTCACAAAGGGGTTACGTCCATTTTAAAAGTGCAGAAATACACTGTGTGTGTGTGTTCAGGCTGTGTGAGCACATGCATACATGTACACTTGTATATGTGCAAGAGGAAAACATTTTTTTTGACAGTCTCTTACTGGCCTGGAACTCTCCAAGGAAGCTGAACTGGCTAGCCAGTGAGTTCCAGAGATCTGCCTGTCCTCTATCTCCCTAGAACTAAAAGTGTACACCACCATACCTAGCTTTTAAGCCAAACAAATAAACAACAACAACAAAAAAAAAAAACAAGCAAACAAAACATGAATCAAAGGAACCAAAGTTAGATCTTAATTTACAGGATGCACCATGTGGGGAGGCTCTTGGTTGTGTTTTTCAAAACCATCTCATCATTCCCAAGGCTCATGGCTTCCTCAACTTCCAACTAAACAAGAGTCCCTCTCAAAACCTAAGGAACTCACTAAACACCCTGAAGGAAATATGGGGAAAGAAAGAAAGGGCTTTAAAAAAAAAAAAAAACAAACTTGAATCCATGAGAGTTAAACAGCGCACCAGACCCCATTCATCAAAGGCCTAGACCATGAACAAGGAACTATATCCTTCAGGGCCCAGAGGACAGAAAAGCAACTGCACCCAGTGTGTGTGTGTATTCCCACTAAGGATGAATGTGGTCTCTTTACTCAGGGTTAAGGGTCAGGTTCTCAGACACACCCAGAACCTGAACTCTTCCAGGATGGTAGAGACTTTCTGCAGCTGTTGGCTGGGCATAGCAGGAGGGGTGGGTGGGACATGGCAGGAAGGGCAGAGATGGGGTCATACATGCCACTAGGTAGCTAAATAAAAGGAGAGAAGAGGCAGGCCAGCTCCCAAACCAGGGACAAATCTCAACTGTGCTCTGCAGGGACTGGAAGACTGTTGCTCACTGGGGCATGGTTCTCAGCCTCCTTCAGGGACAATGGCCAGCGGACAGTGACTGATCACCTGCCGTACTGAACTTGTTCCTATGTGCGTCTATGCATGGGGGCGGGGCAGGAAACACAGGACATGGGGGTCTCATTTATCTTTTTCCTTACAGCCACCTACCAAGCACGAGACCTCAGGCTGGGAGCATGAAGTACCAGTCAAAACGGCTGTGTCTGAGCCTTAGTATCCAGCCCAGAGGGGAGGCGTGCCTGGTGTCTGGAATGGCAGGCAGATGACTAAAGGCTGTATGTAGATTTTACAAAGTTGTGTGAGCGTTCACAGGTTATGAGGAAACAAGACCACTCCTCTAACTGCATCAACTACAGTCCCCTCATATAGCTGAACACTTCTAACAAGGTGTCGGCACCACACTGGCGCACACAGTCTCACACACACACACTCCCCCACACTCACACACTCACGCTTCTCACCCGCACACTAGCGCACACATGTGAGCTCTCCTCATTGTTTGAGAAGTAAGGGTTTGTGTATTTCTTAGCTTTGTTTCAAAACTACAGCTAGATTTTTATTTTATATGCAAGATAATAAGACTGCATTTATTTGTGGGTAGCTTAATATTGTGGCCAGGGAGGTCAAAGTTTTTATTAGAAAATTAACAATTAAATACCAACTTCGTCATTTGATGGCTGTGTGATCTTGGGCAAGTCACTTAACCTATCTGAACATTCTATTTCCTCACTATGAAAAGAGACTTTATGGATTTGAATGATGGTTCAGCAATCAAGAGCACTGGTGGTTCTCTCTTTAATTGAAAAAATATTATACAATATATTTTGATCATGTTTTTTTCTCCTTCAACTTCTAGAACTTTCCCACCTCCCTACCCACCCAATTTTATGTTCTCTCTCCCTCAGTTTTTAAAAAAGTAACAAGCAACAAAAACAAAAAACAACAACTAAAGCCCACAAAAGGATAATCAAAACAAAAGAGGACCCTGGTTTGGTTCCCAGCACCCGCAAGATGGCTCACAACTATCCTAATTAAAGCTCCAGGGGATCCAATGCCCTCTTCTGCACATACAAACATGCAAACAAAACACACATACACATAAAGTAAGAAAATAAATAAATATTTAAAGAGAGAGAGACTATAGACAATGTTGACCGTGTCTGACAGGGTGTTGGGAGACGGGGAATGGTGACGGGAACACACTTCACGAACTGCACAATGCTACCATATCTCTCACTCTTACACAGTGCGTGCATGTGGGGTTGCCAAGGGATGACATGAAGAGCCATGTCTACACAGGAAATCCTGCTGGGTAATCCTCAGATTTTTCTGATAGCTCAGCAATTATCAAGAAAATCCCTATCAATGAGAGTTTTACTTGAAGCGCACCAGCCTTGGTTCCTTTGCCTTCTTCACCAATGACTGCTCTTTTTTTTTTTTAATATTTATTTATTATGTATACAATATTCTGTCTGTATGCCATTACAGATGGTTGTGAGCCACCATGTGGTTGCTGGGAATTGAACTCAGGACCTTTGGAAGAGCAGGCAGTGCTCTTAACCTCTGAGCCATCTCTCCAGCCCCCCAATGACTGCTCTTGTTGCTATAACCAAACACCCGAGAGGAAGCAGCTTAAGGGAGAAAAGGTTTGTTTTGGCTTATGGGTTCAGGTGATGCAGTCAACTGTGGTGGTGAAGGCACAGCAGCAGGAGGAGCAGGGCACAGTTAGCCAGATTCATCCACTTTCAGGAAGTAGAAGAGGGATACGAAATACCCAGGTCTTCCCACAGAGACCCATTTGCTCCAACCAGGCCCCGTCTCAAGGCCCACCCCAGGCTCAGGACCAAGTGCTACAAATTCTTCAGCCTATGCTTAGCATTTCCTATTTGCAGCACGTTCTGGCCCTTGCTCCCATGGCGCATGGCTATCTCCCAATGCAAAAGTGTATTCATTCCAACTTTTAAATTCCCCATGCTCTTAACAACCCTAACACCATTCAAAAATCCTAAATCTCTAAACTGTGAACCTCTATACGACGAAAAGACAATTACATACTTCTAATTCACTGGGCTTATTTTCAGAGTGCCACCCCCTGTGACTTCAGCAGTTGCTTCGCACCTGCCTTGTCCGTCACTTTAAAGTCACCCCTTTCTGCGCATTTCTCGTCCTTTTGTGTGACACTTGTCACCCTCTCTCACGCTAGACCAGCGGAGAACAGTGAGCAGTGACCCCGCCACGGCTCTCCGAGAATCTCACACCAGTGCTGTCCTTTCATGAAATTCCCTCCAGCAGCAAATTATCACGTCACTCTTGAATTCCACCTCACTCAGATTCCCAGAACAAAGGCAGAAGTAAGCCAGATTCCTTGTCAGAATGTAACTCAAATGGTCTCTGGTCCAACTCCTGATTGAACTGGTTCCCTTTGAAACTCCTGATCAGGGCCCCGACTCCCTGCATTTCCCCTGAGAGTTTATTTTTCCAAACTTCCCCAGGACGGCCTGTAAAGTTTGACTTCTAACATAGGGCTTCTCTGTCCTCCAGTTCCAAACTCTACCATACTTCTCCCATAGACCAGATCCAAAGCCTGTGGATGACATTGTCAGCTTTTTTAATAGCACCAGCTCCACTGTTGGCACAAATTTTCAGGATTACTTACTTTTTTCATGGCTTCCACAGAGATCCGCATTTCATGGATACCTGACAGGAGCGACTTAGGGATGGGAGAGTTTTCTTTCCCTCACATTTCGAGGGGATAAAGCCCATCCTGAAAGGGAAGTCACAGTAGCAGGACCAGGGGCTACATCCATAGTCAGGAAGCATAGAGAGATGAAGGATAGCATTCAGCTCATGTTCTCCTATGCGATGATGCCACTCACACTGGGTGTGGGTCTTCCCTCTTCAGTTAAATCTTTCGGAAAAAGCCCTAGAGACCTACCCAAACTATGTTTCCATGTTGATTCTAAACCACTTCAAGGACAATCAAGAATAATTACCAAATTTTCTAACTGAGACAAATAACACTGAGTAATACTTCAAGATTAGACAGACACACGGTGTCACAGCCTGACTCTGGGGCAGACACACTGCTAATCTCTAGGCTTGTCTAGGTGCTTGCTTTGTTCATTGCACATGGTTCTTCTCTGAGACTCACTCTTGGTCTGATGATAAAACACATGGGTTTAACGAGTTACTCGAACCAAGGATCCAACTTGGCTCTTTCTGACTGAGCAAGCTAAGGAATCTCGGGTACATCACCAGAGGATCCTGAGGGGCTGGAGCCACATATTCATGTGCAGAACAAGGCTGGACTAGAAGACAGCCTCAAAGAGAGAGAGAAATCAAATCCATCCATACCCTCCTCTGTGCCTGCCTGCTGTGCCCATGCAGTCCTGGTCCCAGTCATCAAGGACACTGGTAGGGTCTGCCAACAATGGGTAAGCCAATAGTCACACTCCGTCTATTGCCAAGGGCTTTGGCTTGCACTCAGGCACAAGAAAGAGGACTAATCCAGACCAAGCCTCTCCTCTCACGTCTACCCACCACCACCTGGGCTACCAAAGCAGAAAGCCAGGCTTTGTTTCATCATCCCGTTTCCTCAAGTAAACAGCATCATCTTTGATAATTGCCAGTTCTTGTTCTCACTGTTCCTTATTCTTTTTCCTTTCTCCTTTTTATTCTTCAAATATCCCATGCGATAACTGTAAACAAGAGTTCCCTAATAATGCCCGAAGGGTGTGCTAACTGGACAAAACAGAAGCCATAGCTTAACCAATGTGCTGTTCACGGTAGCCTCTTGAGAGAGCATGGAGAGAGATGGATCTATGACAGCAAGATGTTCTAACCCAGGGTGCTGGAATGCTAAAGATGAATAACCACAGACCTAAGGACAAGTCACCTCAATGCAGACAACTGTGAGGAAAATATACTGATACTATATGCTTTAATGTTCAGGAGTAGTCTTTTTTTTTTTAATTTAGTGAAAACATGTCTCTCTTTTGCCACCTATCTTATGTGTCAGGTATTTCTAATTTCAGAAAAGCATTTCCCATCAAGGATTAAAGAAAGTCTTTGGCGGCAGCAACTTTGATTTATCTCTGCCACCCTGTACCTCTCTGTAAAGAGAACCACAGAGGAACAATAGGGGCTAAGAGGGCAATATTGTGCATCGTTTCCAAAGCCCCCTGCTATCCTGTTTACATTTGCAATGAAGACATTAGGGCTTTCTGGTACTCTCAAAGCACTAGATTATTTCAGGGTAATTTAAGTAACGTTTCTAGTTCATGTTAGTAAGATGCTTCAAGGACCTTGAACACAAGCTGTAGCAATAGCAGCAGCATCATTTCCTCCTCTGTCCTCGACTGTTTCCAGAGAAACAGAAACAAGCTCTCACACAAACACACCAAAAAAATTCTCTGGACACCCAAGTTAACCAATGTCTCCATTCTTCCCAAACCACCAATCAGCCAGTCACCAGGCAAACAGCTCAAGGACCAGGCAGGGAAAACATGTTATTTTTCTGGGCAAGCCTTAACTTCACTGCCTACAAAACACAGCCCCATGGGGCACATCCCACACATGGTGCGATCAAGACTCCTGTGTCTCATTTGAAACCAACAGTTACCAGACACTGCCCAAGGAAACCGAGGTCAGGTCCCCAAGCACGCACCCAAAGTCCAAGTGGGCTTGTGCACCAGCGTTCCCACACAAACCAGGCTTCTCTGCAAGTCGCCTCTTACGTATCTAGAACACCCTCTAGATGATAAAGGAGAGCCAGAGAGTATCCCCAGACCACTCACACCTGGCCTACTGCTCGTAACAAGAGACTCTGCTCTGCTCAGTCCTGCTGTCTGTCTGTCCTCTGAAGCTGGTGAACCACGGGGCTAAGGCAGAGAAGAGAAAGCAAATCAAACACGGCTTTCAGGATCCTGACAGTCCCTTGAAATGGTGACTGGTAGGAGCCAAAGTCAACAATGCATGAGAGCCACTTAGAGATACACCCAAGGTGCTTTTTAGAAACCCTCAAAAGACAGAGGAGGCTCCTCAACCAAAAGCCAGGACCATGCCCTCCCCCCAAGTGATAATGAGATACTCCCAGGAAATATAGATGGGCGCCCATCCTTTCCAGACTTGGGTCAGCAGTCTTCCCTGCAGCCTAGCTGCTGGGTGATGCCTTCAGTCTGTAAACCCTGCTCCCCTGAGCACAGTATAGGGCTTGATTCCATTTTCATTTTCATTTTTCAGAGTCAAGGACCAAAACCAGGACACAGCACTTACAAGGCATGCTCTCTGCCACAGAACCAAATAGCCTAACCCCAGGGATTTATTTTAAAGGGTGCTGGGAGAGCAACCATCTCTCCTCATTTTTCCTCTTCTCCTCCCGGGGATGTAGCAATCTCACAGCAAAAATCCCCTGAGGCCCTCTGAGGGCCAGCACATGTTAGACTGAGACAATAGGGAGTGATGTCTCTGCTCTGACAAGACTCATGGGAAAGAAAATAGTGCACAAACATAAGCAAAAACAAAAGCCCCCCAGTCAGAGAAACAGCACAGAAAAATATCCAGAGGGCTCGTGACGAAAGCCAGGAGAGGGATTCGAGGCTTGTGGGATAGCAAGAAAGGTGATATTTGCAGTTTGCATCTGAAGCGTTTTCCCCGTGGACGCATGTTCTGGTCCAGCTGTTTTGAGAAGCACGGAATCTTTAGGAGGTGGGTCTCTAGAGGTGAACCTCTTAAGGTCAGAGGTCAGCCCTTGGTTTTGGTCTACTCCCTGTTTCCTGGCCCACTGCTGTGGGAACAGTCGCTGCCTCACCTTCCCACCCAGGGACAGCCACTGTATTCCCTGCCACACTCTCTGAAGGCTCCTGAAACAGGCAACCAAAGCCAATCTGTCCTCGTTTGCTTCCGTCAGGTGCTCTGGTTGGTCACAGAAGTGCACACACAAGCAACACAGGTGACAGGGTGAGGGGGACGCTTTCCAAAGCAGGTGGGGCTCGCCTCTCCAAGGACTGTGAGCGAGATTTGCTGTATGCAAATGAAACTTTAGAAGATGGAGCTTGTCCTGGGCAGAGCTGCGGAAGTAGAGAGCTTGGTGTGGTTGGGGAACTGAAGGAAAGCCGAGGTCATGTGTGTACCGGCACAAGGGTGGAAACAGGAAGGCCGTTGGTCTTCAGAAAAAGTGATTCTAGGAAGAGACACCTGGAGACACTGGGCTGAAAGAGGACAGCTGATCTACATCCTCAGGTGAACTGTGAGGGCCACAGTACCTCACTCTGGGGCTGTGACCTGGTCACAGTTCACCATGGGACCAGCCTCTTACCCTGTTATGAACCAGGCGCATAGCCTACCCAGACTTCCTGAAAGGTGAGGATGCTGTCCGTCCTCGGGTGAGGGATGGAGAGGAAGGAATATGCAGGCTAGTAATCCAGGGAGTTGAGGGTGCCATGGAGGCAGTTCCTTTTAGCCACCACTGTAGATACAACATCCGATTGACCACACTGCCATTTTGAAGCATGACTCAGTAACTGCGAGAGGGAACCTCACTTCTCTGTGTACTGATGGTGAGGAACCTCTTAGAGTCCAGAGGGCTGGTTCTGTCCTTCACAGCTGATCTCTGAACAAATGTCTTAATCCCTTTAAATTCCAGTTTTCACAACAGTGAAATGCGCCAAGCCATTCTTGGTCACAGGGGCTGTGGTGGAGGTGGGAGGAACTTGATCACTGGTCTTCAGTAAACCATAGCTCAGCCGTTGTCTGCAGTATTGAAGTGTGCAGATCTTGACTCTCAATAGCCAGCTGTGTGGCTTTGGGGAACTCGTCGAACCTCTCTGTGCCTACTTCCTTACATCCTATAAGAATAGTACCTACCTCATGAGGATGATTAGGATGCAGAGATTAGAGAAGTCAACATCTGTAGACGATTTCAAACAGTGTCCGACACGTGGTAAGCAGCGTGTAACTGCCAGTTCTTACTGCTGCTTTGCAATTGGAATCTAAAACTTCTGAGAAGCACATGGCCCCCTAATCACGGTGATGTGGTTTATTTTCTGGGGACAAAAATCACCAGCAGGAAGAACACGGCACGCCAGTGTCATTTGCTGGCAGACATTAACTTTTACTCATGTATGAACTTGTTATGTTTCTGTGGACAAAAAAGCGAAGGTTCTAATCTTTGGATTTGTTTGCATATAGTTCAACACAAGCTGCAATTTCAAGACCGTGTAGCAAACTCGCAATCTCCTGGGCTCATTTCTTCAGTGTGCATTTTCTCTGCCATCATTTTGCTTCTCCATTCTTTCTCCAGGGCCTGGAAGAATTCTATGACTCTATGAGGGTCTGTCTGTGAGCTTTGTACAACCATACCCCACAGCAGACACACACAGGGCCCAGGGTGCTCCATTTGGTTATCAAGCACACTTTTGTTAAGGTCATGTCTCCTGGAATGAAGGTCATCATTTTCAAGAAGTGGATGACAGCCACAGACAAGGACTTTGGAGTAATTCAGAACTGACCTCTGCCCAAAGTCTCTGCTCCTTGCTGTTAAGACCTCAATGTGTTTGGACACATTAACTAACTTCTCTGAAGTTCAGTTCTCTAGTCTGCTCTAGGAAAGAGAAAATAACAATCACTGTATAGATGGCCCGTGAGGACTGAGTGAGAAATTAGCTGTCAAGGAGTTGACTCAATAACGGTCGACACTCCCCTGTGGGTGCAAGGCGAGGTGGTTATGAACTGGTAGCTACGGTCCATGTGGAGGAGAACAAGGTCAAGTTTTAAGAGACTATAAGAAAACAGAGGAGAGCGTGCTCAGGCCTTCTGAAAGTGGAATAAGCTAGTACCTTCTGTTCTTTTCTGGTGTCTGCCCCATCCACACTGCCTGGCATCCTTGGTCTGGTAGATCTGCCTTACCTTAGGTCTGCAAAATCCTGGGCTTCCAAGTCCCAGATCCAACCAAACCTTGCTGTCATTGATTAAATGAGAAGTCCAAGGTTATATTGCTCAACCCCACAGCTAACGCTTGAGTTCACCAACAACTTCACAAGAACTCCTACTCTGGGTATAGCCGAGAGATCTGCAGTGGTGGGGGGGGGGGAGGGGCTCGCCAACAGAAGCATCTCTGATTGCTCAGCAGCACCGGCTTCCAGACCTTGCTGAATCTTTGGAGGCATCCTGAGACAGGTAGACTCCATCTCACCAAAGAGCCCAATGCTTGTGCTCATGCATGTCTGCAGTAGCTCTTGGACCTCATCTTTGTTCTGGTAGCAAGCTCTGCCACTCAGGAGCTCTTAGAGAGTAGGCACTGCTGCAGTGCCGGCCCTCATACTCCCCATTAGCCTTTCATTAAGTTCCTTCGAAGACCCCTCGCTACTCATCATCGGCTCTCACTGGTTTAATTTGGTTTGGGCTGGTTTTTTGAGGTAAGAGTCTTGCCCTCCATGCCAGTGTATCAGCTAATTTCCTAAACATTGCCGCAAATGCCCCAGAAGAGCAGCAGACTGCAGACAGGATGGACTCAGACTCCTGGTTCGAGGGCACAGCCTGTCTTGGTGACAGGCTCATGGGGTAGGCGATCACAATGCCCACTGTGGTGGGAGCAGATAGAGAAAGGTACCCCGCTTCCTGTCTTCTTCCCCTGCTGTACTCCCTGATCCCAGCAGCCCACATTCAGGCTGGGTCCTTCCTCTTCAGGTAAACCTCTCTGAGCACATCCACAAAGACACACCCAGAAAGATGTGTCACAGGTGATTCCATGACGGTGACAATCACGATTATCCATCATACTCAAGCTGACCTGGAGCTCACTATGCAACCCAAATCCAGAATCCTTCCACCTCCACCTCTCCAATGCTGAGATTACCAGAAGGCGCCACCACACTGGTCCTTTACAGCTTCTTACTTTAGGCACACAGGGACTCACACCCACCTTCAACTTTCAGTCACTAGGCTCATTCCTACCCTGGGACCATCTTCAAGAGACACCACCTTCAATATGGCAGAGATTAGATGCTGCAGGCTGCCCCCAACACCCCAACATCTTCAGGCTCCTTCTGGGACTTCCCTTAGGATACTCTCTCGTGAACCTCACCTTTCCCAAAGCGACCCTGATCAGTAAGGACATTAGGATGGTGATGCTTTCCTGAGGTTTCGGTCCCAGGGAATATTTACATTTAGCCTCAAGAAGCTAGCCATGTGGGAGATAGATTCCAACAAATTGGGTAGGGAGCTGTGATGTGACTCCCTCACCCCTGCAAGCGCCTTCTCCTTCTGCCTATAGCAGAATTAACACTGCCAACAGGGTCTGTGAACTGTACGTGATCTTACCTTCTCCACTGTAGCTGTTCAAAGAGATTGGGAGAGTAAACAAAAGGCTGGAGGAAATGGCTCTGTGTGTGGAAGGTGGGGTTTACTCTGAAGCTCCAGGGGTCGAGAGAAGTATGTGCAATGCCATAGCTGAGCCTAAGGGTAGCCCACCAAGAAGTGAGTTCTCCTGGATAATCACAGACCATTCCAAATTGCTCTCTGCTCCTCTCCTCCTCCAAGGTCACTCTCTATCCACCGCCATCCCTGTACTTCTTTGCTTGGTGGACTAAAAAGGCTCTGCACTGCCTGCTGGCACTTGGGTAACCCTGGCTATGCCGCCACACACAGCAAGTAACTCCCTTCTTACAACTACCACCTTCCCTGGCTGACTCTTCCCATAGCCTCCTCCTGTTGCAGCCCCCCGGGGTTGAAATGAATCTCGACCAGGGGCCAGCCCTGTTCTGTCTCATCACAACTCTGGGCCAAGTTCATTCAGGGCATTTTTCTCTCACAATCCTTTCCAAGGTGAAGAGACTGACTGACAAATCTGGTGGTCTGTATCTCAGAAATATTCGCCATACTCTAATGCTTGGAATCGGTGTCATACTAAACCTTCCAGACAATGGCGTAGATTTTCACAGCCTGCTCCTGGAAGCGAGGAGGTATCCGGGGTCCCGTGGAGGAACTGAAAGACTGTGCAGATGTGCTTTGACAGCTGTTCTAGTGGCTCTCTCATCCCAGGACTCACAGACAGAGGAGAGCCAGGCCAGACAGCCATATTTACATATGGGAAGGGGCATGCTGGGAAATACTCTGTGCAGCAAAGCTGGCTTGCAGCATGAAAAGCTCAAGCTGAAAGACAGAAGGGAGGGCATCTAAGACTTACTACTGGTTACTTAGCCATCACCACAACCCTCTGAAGGGTGTTCGCAGTGTACAGAGGAGAGAAGAGGAAAAAAACAACTTCTCCAAGGACCCAGTTTGAAAGAGAGATGTAGGAAGAAAAGGAATCTACAAAGTCCAGAGGCCTCTGGTTCCTCCTCACCCCAAACATGGTTTTCTGTTCATTCTTACTGAAATGCTCCACCAACAGACTAATCAGGGTCAATTCCCTTGTGGCAACAAACACACTCTTGGGCTACACTGGCTGTACCAAACTTACAATGTACTATACCTTCACGTGTGCAAGACAAGAGTGACAATTAGATGGAATTTACTAGAAAGACCACAAGCAAAACCTAAGACCCTACTTATGTTAATGACACCTTTTTTTTTTTTTCCAAAGAAGGTGCTATTTTACCCTTTAGGGTTGTTTTTGTTCATTTCTACGTGTGCCTGGGTTTGGCATCTTGGCTGCCCCTGTTGGGTTGTTTCAGTCCCAGCAAGGGGCCACAGGTCCTATGAAGTCACCACCTTGCACCTGTGCTTGCTCCACTGCCAAGGCCAGGGAAAGTCAGGCTCTCTGCTTCCTTTTGAAAGCCTGACAGTCACACCTTCTATACTTCAAAGCCACATGGAATGACCTCAGTAGGGTGACATAAATGGACACTCACAAGAAGCATTATTCATCCTGTGACTTTTCCATATGGGAAAGAAACAGCCATTAGTGGACCTTAACAGAGCTTAACAGTTTACAAAGCCATTTTCCATACATTAATTTAATTTGGTTCTTAGAATGATTTATGGGATGACTGTATTTTTCTTATTATTTTGCAGATGACAAGCCTGACATTCAGAGGGAGAGTCATATGGTTGAAGTCACACTATTACCCGTAAAAGGCAGAGCTACGACTTGAAGTCGGGCTCTCTGCTCCTAGTCACTTGAATCTTCTCAACACAGAAGTGAGAGCCATTTCAACAGGTTGGGGGTGTTTCTAGACCTGGAAGAATTAATCTAAGTAATTTGAGTATTCAATACAACATTGTCGTCCTAGAAAGCTCTGCTCCTCCAGGATGCTTTCAAAGAAGGATGCAGACTGTCCTCTCACCTTGGGGGCTGGAGATCTGCAGCCAGTTCCTAGACAGCACCTCCCGCACAACTCAAGCAGCAAGATGTTTGGCATGGCGCTCTTGCTTAAGCTCCTAAAATACCAGCCACTCGTGGGAGACTGCAGCTACAGGGTTCAGACATTTCTCACTTAGCAGCCTGCCTTCAGGGTCTCCTGTATTTTAGGAAATGCAGAGGCAACCTTGAGGTTCCTTCCCTCCTTTCCCACAATCAGGCCTAGACAGGATGGCACTGAGACCATCATAGCGATGAAACAGCCGGGCTATCTGAGAGCTGTGCCTGCTGTCGTCACACTCCAGCTGTGTGACTGCTATGCGCCTGTTTCTGAAACAGCACAGCAATTGAACTAAACAGGCTGCTGGGATACAAACCACACACATCAAACACTCGGCTAGCCCTCCATTTAGGAGCAATGGTCTTCATGGGCTTCAACAAGAACTGCTGGGCCATGTCCTGCAGAGGCCTCACAGTATTTAAAAACGTGTAACAATCTTGTCTTCATAAAAATCAAAACACATAGGATGAACAACTGCATGTAAACAGGTCAAATAATCAGTATGAAACAGAAGAACTCCTGAAAAGATATAAACTGCTCCCAGATGATGAGAATAATAATTTATAACAAGTAGAGGTTGGATTAATAACACATATGCACATGCACACACTCATACGCACATAAAAAGGTGTATGCAGTCACATGCACACATACCCCCACATACATATATGCACACACATATATTCCTACATACCCATGTATGCACACACTCACACATATGCACAGTCATGTACATAGAAGTTCGCACAGTCACATGTACTCATAACACACATTTATGCACAAACATACACACAAACATGAACGCAGATACATGCAACACTCAAATATGTGTGCCCCCACAGAAATATGCTTATGTACACACACACATACACACACATATCCATACACACAAATTACTTCTCATAAAGAAAAGCTCAGACCCATGTACATGACTTCACTAATGAATTCAACTAAAAAAAAAAAAAAATTCAAGGGCAATAACACCAATTCAGAAACTCTTCCCAAGTGCCTCCCCTCTCCAAACAAACAGGGAAAACACTTTCCAACTTACTCCTTGGAGTCATTATCCTCTGATATAAAAGCCAAAAGCATCCCAAGAAAACTGCACATAAATATTTCTTATGAATATAAATACAAATTCCTTCAACAAAATACTGGCAAACCAAATCCAACCACATATAAAAAGGAATATACACCATGACTAAATGGGCTTTATCTCGGGATTGCAAGGTCGATTTAACACTTATAAAGCAATCAATAAAGTAGTGTGGATTAATATAAAATCACAAAGCCACATTATACACTCTTCACAGGCACACACAAATCACTGGCGAAACGCCACAGCTTTTTCTAGTAATATATTTAAAAACCCAAGAAAGTAAAGAATTTTTCAAGCCAAGAGCTACCTGAAACAAAAAAAATAAAACAAAACCCCACTGCCAACAACATATGTACTAGTAAAAGACTAAATGATTTAACCTGGGGTCAGAAACAAAGAAACAAACAAAATTATGTCCGTTCTCACTACCACTCACTTGAGGGTCTAACCTGGGCAACCGGGCGAGGAAGAGAAAGCAAAGGCAGCTAGGTGTCAGAGGACCCACCACAGCAATAAGTACAATGACCTCTAATCACAAATGACAAAACTCAGAAAATACTGAGAAATCAGCCAATGAAATGAAAGAAATCATTGGGAGTGAAGAACATACTCAGCAAACTCATAAAATAGAAGCCAACACAGAAAACTCAACTGTGGTACTGTGAGCTAGTGAGAACACTGTGAAATGAAATTCATGATCGAAATCAAATCATAAACACTTGGGGATACATTTAACAACAAAAAAGTATATTTTTCTTTCTTTTTTTATACTTGAATACCAGGGCCCTGTTTATCCCAGACAAGTATCCTGCCACTGAGCAGTACTGTGAAGACAACAAAACACCACCAAAATAAATAAAGAATAGCTAAATATGCGGAGAAAGGCTTGCAAACGGGAAGGGTTAGCATTGCTAGACAGCGATACTCCTCCAGCTGATGTGTGAGCCAATTCAACCCCAACCAGATTCCAGCTGCCTTTTCTGCTGAAGTTGGCAAGCTGAATCCTAAAATTCATATGGCAAAGCAAGAGTACAAGAATAGACAAAACAAGCTTTAAAAAGAACAAAGTGGGGGGATTCGTAGGTTCTTCTTTCCAAATACATTAAAAAAAAAAAAAAAAACAGTAAGCAAGACAAGGGAATGCTGACAGATGTGTTGGGGTAGAGCTGAGAATCCAGGAATAAACCTGTATTTACCATCATTTGGTGCTCAGGAAGGGTGTCAAGATCACTCAAAAGAAGAAAAAATATTTTCAATGCAGAGTATTTGGGAAAGTGTATAGCCACATGTAAAATAATGCAACTAGATCTCTACTTCCCATGTATGCACGCAAAAAAAATTAATTTAATCAATCATGGAACTAAATGTAACCAGTGAAGCTGTTAAACTCACAGATGAAATCATAACATAAATCTCTGTGACCCCGGCTTGGGTAATAAATTCTTATGACACTGAAAGTACCAGCAATGAAAATAACACACAACTAGCCCATGACTAGGGAGATCAGAGGGCCAAGTAGGGAACCTACGGGTGGTGTTTCAATAAATGGACACATTGTCAAACTGCTGTCTCAGTGTTTTTGTTTATACCCAGAGAGTTGTGCTAACTTCATCCTTGATCAGAGAAGCTTCCTGCGTACTGGTGAAAGCAGAAACTCATGTCTGGCCCAAGTGTTGAGAATAATGACTGTGAGTGTTTCTTGTTACTGGGACGTCTATATCATGGCCTCCATCCCCAGTCGTCTATAAGGACGGCCTCCCTCCCGGGCTCAGGGAGCATCACAGAAGAGTGGGTGGAAAGGGCATAAGAGTCAGAAGATGAGGAAGAAAGCTGTGAAACACTGTGCACCGGAAACGCACAGCCGATGTGCACATCTTCTCGCCACAGCTGTGGATGCTGATCAAAACCGGAACAAAATCAAGCCAGCCAAACTTCTAGCCCGAATGCGGGAGGGCCTCCTGAGACCCACCCTAAGCCGAGAAGCTGTAAGCAGCTCATGGATGCTGAGGGAGAAAAGTCACTTTTCTTTGAATATAAACACTGGTAGGTTGCATAAGGCAACCCTAATTGAACTCAGTAGTGGGTTATTGTTAATAATAATAATTGTAAAGATTGTAATAAAAGGACATGAAATTATGAGGAAGACAAATTAGTGGATCCTAGGGGAAATATGAGGGAGGTAGTGGGGCTTGCAAGTTAAAAAAAATTGAATGCACGTATGTTGTTTTCAAAGAAGAAATAAGATGAACTTTTAAAAATGGCATCAATTTGACTCATTTAAAAGCTTTTGTACTTTGAAGAACACCATCAAGAAAGTAAAAATCAACCCAGAAAACAAGAAAAATTCAAATTATATATGATAAGGCTCTAGTATCCAGAATGTATAAGACAAATAACACAAATAACAGGGGGACTAACTGCTCCAATAAAAGTTTCTATGAAGAAGACAATAAGCACATGATACAATGACCAACATTAAGTCTTTAAGAAAATTCAAACCGAAAGCCACTTTATGCCCACCACATGAGTCAAAATCAGGATATATGTTGGTGAGGATGCAGAGAGAGCAAAGCTTTTAGAGAAACTGTTGGTGAGATTAGAAAATGGAGCCGCTAAAAAATGGGGCAATGGCTGTGGACAATGGTCTGGCGCTTCTTATGACTATGTCACTATATGACCAAGTCCTTGATTTTCACGATGATGTCATCTAATACATATGCATATATATGCACATATCAAATTACTATTATACTATATATGTATATATTTCCAGCACTCTTTAATAGTGCCTCTAACTTTATACCCTTTTGAAATTAAAACTTATTTTCATCCCATAAACTGTTAACTTGAACATGGATACATGCATGGCATCATTGTTCATAATGACCAAAGGTGGAGACAACTCAGTTGTCTACCAACTAACGATTGTGGAGGCAATATGTATATTCATATATCAAATCCTATGGAACCATGTTGATGCAGGCTACAACACAGAAGTTGTGGAAATAGTGTTCTGATTGACAGAATGAAGACATAAAAGACCATATATGTGTGACCTTATGAAATGTTCAGAATTAGCAAATACATAAGGACAGTAAATAGATGGATGTTTTTCATGTGTGGGAGAGGGGAAAATTCAGAGCGGCTGCTGCTGATCCCATATATATATTCACTGCTATAGCAAAAACCTGACCAAAGTAAGGTAAGGAAGTGTCTTAGTCAAGGTTTCTAATGTTATGATGAAACACTATGACCAAAGAGTTGGATAGGAGGCAATTTATTTGGCTTACACTTCCACATCATTGACCACTATAGAAAGACATCAAGACAGGAACCTAAACAGGGTAGGAACCTGGAGGCCAAAGCTGATGAAGAGGCATAGAGGAGTGTCACTTACTGAGTCTTCTCAGCCTGCTTTCTTATAGAACCCAGGGTCACTAGCCCAGGGGTGGAACCCCAATGATGGACTAGGCCCTCCTATGTCAGTCACTAGTCAAAAAAATGTACTATAGGCTTGCCTACAGTCCAATCTTGAAGAGGTATTTTTCTCAACCGAGGCCCTCTCCTTCCAGATGACTATAGCTTGGGTCAAGATAACATAAAACTAGCCAGTACAGAAAGGAGTGGCTCACAGTTTTGAGTTTTTGTTTGGCTCACAGTTCGAAGAGATAAAGTCTCTCATGGTGGAAGGCGTGTCAACCTGAGGTTGGCGATCACGGTATGTTCATGGCCAGGAAGCAGACAGAAATGAACGCTGGTATTCACCTCACGTTTTCCTTTTCAATCTATGACCTCCACCCAGGAGATGCTACCACCTACAATCAGGTAAATTGCACCTGCATAGTCACATCTAGAGATATGTTACTACGGTGATTCTAAATCAGGTCAACTTATCAATGAAGATGAGCCATCATGACAAAACCCTTGACAACTTGGCATCCAAACACATGACCCCTAAAATTTCATTCTAATAATATAAAATGTGTATCTCCAAAGTCCCCACAGCCTTTAACTGTCCCAACACTGCAAGTCTCTTCCGAGAGTCAAGACAATCTTTTAACTGTGAATTCCATAACATTAAAGCAAGCAACAAACAAGCTGTATGCTTCCAATTTACAATCCAAAAGGAAAGGATGGAAGGATGTCAAGAAAAGACAGGACCACACAAAACCAAAGCCCAACAAAGCAAACATCAAATACTGTACCTCCATCTGGAGCTCTCAGTGGACTCATCTAACAACCTTGGATATCACCACCTCTCCAGTTCTGCCACTTAGAGAATTTGTGGCCTCTCTCATGAGTTTACAGCATTCCCCAGGGGTGGTCTTATAGTCTGAGCATCTCTAGAATCATGAAGTCTCTGTTACAGTTTCAGCTTCATTTTTACCCCAGGCAGTAGTCTCTTGGGACCTTCTCACAGGGAAAGTTATGCCACATACCACTTGGCCTCAGTACCTTTATGGTATTTTGATATATATCTCCATAACACCCTCGATGTTGTGTCTCTAATGAAAAAACAGTACCACATGGGCAATACTGCCAAGATCGGCTGCTGCCTGGAGTTGTATTCTGGCTCTTCTGGTCCATGGCTTCAGTGGCCGCTGCGTGTGTTCAAGGCTGAACTGAAAGAGCACCTTCCTGGGTGGTTGTTTTGAAGCAGGGAACCCCTCAGCCAGTGTCACTCAGTTCAGGCCCTCTCTCTTAGGTGGCTCTGTAGTTTCACAGATTGGAAAATTTCATGGTGGGGTCTTGCCCCTAGGAACCTTCCTATTGTTTCAGTCCAGAGCACTGGACTCTCTTTAACAATTCTGATCTCTCAATCATAGCTACTCTCTCCTGTGCTTTGTCTGAAACTTTGAATGTGTGAGTTCTCTTTCCTCTGCAAACTGTATGTGTTTCATATGTTTCTGCTCCCTGTATGTCTCCCTCTCAGTATAGACCTGGATAATAACAGTGATCCTCAATTGTACCACTACCTGACTGCCATGCTATCTTGAAATCTCCTCCACCAAACAAGCTGATCTATGACTTTTAAAAATTCAGCCTTTCTTGGCTTCTCAGGCCAAGGGCAGAATACAGTCAGATTCTCAGCTAGAATGTCACATAAGCAGCCTCTAGCCAAGTTCTCAATAGAGTATCTTGTTCCCTCCAAAACTTTCTTGCTGGGTTTCCACTGTCTGCACTTCTCTCCACTTTCTGGTCTTATATATTCCCACCAGAATGCCCGGTTTTTAAGCTCTGCTTACAGCATCCTAGGGCCTCTCTAGCCCACAGTTCCAAACTCCTCTCCACTTCTCCTGCAAAGCAAAGGCCTAAGAACAATGTGGTCAGGATTATCGCACCAAATACCACTCGCTGCTGCTAACTCTTAGTACTAACTTCCTGCAGGATTTACTTTTATCATCACTATGACAAATCCTCGAAAAGAAGGGTCATCTTGTCTTAGCATTTGAAGATATAGTCTATCATGGCAGGGAAGGCAAGATGGCCGGAACATGAGGCAACTATTCGTGTTACATTAGGAAGAAGTGCTCAGCTCACTTTCCCCTTTTTATTCCATCTGTGACCTAGCCCATGGGATGATATTGGCCACATTCAGAGTGAGTCTTCCTTTCTCAGTAAAACCTTCCTGGAAACATCTCTGCACAGTTGTATTTTGACGATAACCTACATGCAAGTTGACAATGAAGATTAACCATTACACAAAATTAAGATAGTGGTAATAGTTGTATAATGATATAACATTGGGTTACGAAGTTCATGGGGGAGAATTTATGGTGCATAAATTATACCTCGATAAAGCATATATGAGCATCTACAGAGATTAGAAAGTCATGTAAGTAGTTTCATTACATTCTACCCCAGACATTCTATCTCAGGCAATGGCAACGGATTTACAAGTTGATATTTTTTTCTATAAATTCTACAAAGATCTTTCTAGATCATTTCTATAGGTATAACCTCTTATGACACAAAAATCAGGACATGTTTTAACATGAGTTTTCTGTATTTTTGTTTATTTAAATTAAAAGCCTACCTACAGAACCATATTAAGCTATTTTACAAAGCATCTGTTTGGAAAGTGTTACAATGATAGGAAGGGGTAGCTGCTACAAAAGATACTAGAGGCCTAGCCTCACATATGCCAGCCATCAATTCACTTCAAATACAAGCATTTTATTACTCGAAAGACACATCCAGATTTCCAGACTAGCCATGATGAGGTGCTGGGAAATGATGACTCCTTACACACTTGTATGCAGGAAAACAACTCTCATCTGCTTTCTACATTGAATAACAAAAAATGACCCTCAGAAAATACTGGAGACTATGGCTTATTTTAACGCTAGCTGGCGCAATACAAACATTTATTGAGCGCACAGGTGCATGTTTCTTTGGCCTTTGGAAACCCTTTCCTGTGATAGCGACTGTGCTGAAGCCTCGGTTTACTACTCTTTCCTCCGTCAGTCCCCCTCATCCTTTCTTCTTCTCTCCTGATGCTTAGCTTCTTCTCAGACCATCTTTCTCCTCCCCCTCTAATTGGATGGACCCTCTCAATTCTACTACTCTAGATTTACCCCTTTGCTCCTCCTCTGCTTCTCTCCTTTCAAACCTAGCTCTCAAGCTTAACTGTGCTCCTAGATCAACGCAAGCTGTGTTGGCCAATATTTATGTATCACTCCCTGCAGGAACTGGATTTCTTCCTGTCCTCAGTGGAGCCCCACTAAGTAGGTGCTATCATTATTCTTAGGGATTTTTGTTTTTGTTTTTGTTTTTTAATGAATATAAAAGTCTGGCAGAATAAGTCCCCTGGCCCAGTTGAGTCTGCTAGACTCCGAGATCTTCAGTCTGACTCTCCCTGCCACTCTGCCTCAACTCCAGAGCTCCCACACCGGCTGAGGCACACACTGAAAGCTGCCTATGTGTCAAGGGGCTGCCGCTGTCGTCTTCCCGGACCCTCCAGTCTTGTTTATTGACCATCCTTTGTCCTTTAGAAATAATATTTGCTATCACTATCTTGATAGTGGGCACTCTACCTGTAAATGACTTAGGAGCACTCTGTGGGGCCTAATAGGTCCTGGTTCTCCCCTCACCCCATGGAATCCTTTGGACGGCAAAGCCTGATCTCATTAGAATTAAGGCGTCAGGCTCTGGAGTAGGAGTTCAGGACGACCACGCTATAGGATGGATACCCGCTTCACCTCCTTGTATGTCAGGTCCCTCCAGGTGAATCAGAGGAAATGCTAATGCGATATGCATCTTACTGAGCTTCTGTGAAGTATAGAGCAACAGAAGTAATAAAATGAGATATGGTACGCATGTCTATATTTCTAGATAAACACTTCCCATTTCATTTTTCCTCTGCAATGCTTTTCACCTATACCCCTGCTATTCTTGTAAACTTTTGCTTCCTTCTTATAAACTCAATTATATACATTTATAAAATACCTAATTCCAGAATTTCTCCTGTGCAGATGTCACATGACTCTAACGGGGCAG
This sequence comes from Chionomys nivalis, assembly GCF_950005125.1. Classification (NCBI taxonomy): domain Eukaryota; kingdom Metazoa; phylum Chordata; class Mammalia; order Rodentia; family Cricetidae; genus Chionomys; species Chionomys nivalis. The sequence continues at coordinate 143,220,587 of NC_080086.1, forward strand.
TCACAATGAGCAGATAACAAGTCTATTCGAGCAGTGACAGTGGAAAACAGGACAGCAGTGATAGGAAGTGCAGCTTTGGCGAAAGCTAGCTGCAGAATCTAAACGATGCACTTAACGAGTCTACTCCAGCCTCACTGTCCACATCTACCAGATGGGAATGATGGAACAGACACTGGGAGTTTGCCCAGAGAGTTAAAGAAGACAATGTATTGGAAGCATGGGTCCGGTGATGGGAGCTCTCTAGACAAGTTGGACTACAAGCCCACTGCTCATAGTGCTGCCCCCTGGCACACAGCCAGGTCAAGTTCTCGGCAGCACGTGGCAGCCAATCAGGTATGAATCAGTGCCTCCCAATGGAGGAAAGGAGTGCCATGGGGAAAATGCAGAAAGAGAATTTAAAATAATCCTTTAAGATAGGATTCCAGAACTTAAGACTAGTCCCATCATCCCCGGAAACCTAACGGGAAGCACAGTCCTGTGTCAGCTGCAAGCCTCATTTTCTTAGGGGAATCTCTGCATAGGAAAAGGGCCCTTGGTCCGAGTCTTGCCTTCAGTACACAGTAAAGACACTCAGCATACACATGTGAATTCTGACGGACAAATGGAAATGCGAATTAACTGGACAAAAGAAAGGAAGGGTGGGATGTGCAGAGGTGGCCCCGTGCCAGCTCTGGAGTTGCACTCCCTCGCTGAGAACGTGACCGCCACGAGACACTCGTGTTGATTTTTCCCAGAGGACGAGGAGGAAGGCCAGTTGCATGGGGGCGTTAATGTGGAGGGGTGTGGGCAGTGCGGCGGAGACTCTGTGGTTACATTCTTCTTGGCAGGCAGAGCGATAGGGTGTGGGTGTCCTGTCATCAGATCTGCATGACATTGGCCCAACCCATTACATCAGCAGGAATCACATCCCTCGGGGAGAAGTGAAGGCCAGGGCAGCAGGGCCAGCACATCCCACAGCAAGGCATTACAAGCTGTTGCCTCTCCCCTGCCCTGCTCTTTCCGGACTCAATGGGAATTGCCACTCCCATGGTCCACCACATCTCAGGCACCACCTGGGTGTTTAATTTATGTTCGTGTATTTAATTCCCTCAACATCCCTTCCAAGAATGCAATCACATCCATATTTTATTAGTGACTTAAGTTGGGCTCGAGGAGGTGAAGTCATTGACCATGAGCACATAGCCAGTGTTTGGCAAAGCTGGGATCCAAGCCGAGACCCATCTGTAGCTAAAAGCCTCTGTGTTGTGTGATGGGACTCCATATTCTCTCAAAGACTCATTTTGACACAGCCTTTTCCTAACTGCCTATATTGGGAACCATATGATAGTGGTGATAAGCCTCTTTTACATTATTCTGTGAAGTTAAAATGCACCTTGTTGTAAGTTGTGTTGCATGGTCATGTTTCCAAAGCCCTACCCCTCCGTGTCACATCCGCTCAGCAGTCCAGGAAGCAAGGCCCTGGTTCTGCCCGTCCACCTCTTTCAGAAACCTTCCACGTGACACTGGAAATCACAGCGACGTTATCAGACACAACCAAGCCTGTTGGCATTTTTTATCAATGTCTACTTACTCCTGCACGCACCCTTTTTGATTCATCCAGTCAGAAAATACGAGTTGGGAAACATTACATTACCAAGCCATCTTGCTGGACATGGCAGCCATAAAATGAACACTGTCTCAAGATTTCCCAAGCACAAACTAAGCCTGTCTTCCACTCTTAGTTTCTGATGTCAGGTTTTGTCTCGACTCCTGGTGTAAACTGTGTGTCCAGTCATTCAGTGAGCACAGGCTCTTCTCTCGTCAGGATATCAGTATCACAATATTCTCTTGCTGCTCTGCTTTCTATGCCTAGAGTCCTGCTCAAAGCAGGAAATCTGATGTGGCAGTTAACAGCCGCCACATGGTCTGAGGTGGTCTAGACATTGGGACCCACATTGGATAGCAAATGAATTAAGGTCAAAGTTACCTGACTTGCCTTCACTCCACCTAACTAACCAAAGATGCTGTTCTGAGAAAAGGGCAAACCTTCCGCCAATTCAACTTCTGCAGTGATCCAGGCATACCTCACTGAGTCTCATGACGAGACAGAAATCACCACCCATTTCTCTAAGAGACAGTTTCCTGTTCACTGAAGTTCTTCTGCATCTAACATACCCAACCACGTCAGTTGGCATTGTCTGCCACCAGGATTTTAAATTCACTTTATTTTTATTTGTGTGTACGTGTGTGTGTGCGCGCAAGCACATGCATGTGCATACAAGGATATATTGTTATTTTTTATGTCACACAACCTAGAGCCGTATTGGAAGAGGGAGCCTCAGTTGAGAATACCCCCTTAAGATTGGCCTGCGGAGGGCATTTTCTCAATTAACAATTAATGTGAGAGGGCCTAACTCACTGTGGGTGGTGGTCCTGAGTATAGTAAGAAAGCAGGCTGAGAAAGCCATGAGAACAAGCTAATAAGCAGGACCCTTCATTCCCATCAGCCCCTGTGTCCAGGTTCCTGCCTTGAGTTCCTGCACTGTCTTCCCTCAGTGACAAACTGTGCTGTGGAACTGTAAGCAGAAAACAAACCCAGTTAACTTGTGATCATGGTGTTTTGCCACAGCAATAGGAACTGAACTAAGAAAAAGGGTGTGTGCATGTTGGGGTGCATGTTTTTCAGGGGGTGCCAGTGTGTGCGCATGTAGAAGCCAGATGTCAGTCTCAAATGCATTCCTCGGGTCCCATCCACCTTAATTTTTTTTCAGAAAGTATCTCTTACTCGCGTGGAACTAGCAAATCAGGCTAGGCCGTCTGGCCAGCAGGAGACTCCCATATCTTTGACTCCCCAGCACTGTGATCACAAGTGTACCCCACCATGCCTGGCTTTGGCATGGGCTTGGGGAGGTGACATCAGTTCTTTATGTAGCAAGCACTTCACAAACTCATCTATATACCCAGCCTCCCCCCCAGTTTTTCAATCCGTGTAAAGAACCTTGTCAAGTTGGAAAACAATTTGAAAGAAGACAGAGAAGAACTATATTAGATCCGCAAATAAGAAACTACTGCCTGTCCTGTGGGGCCCCTTGTCTTTCTCATTAAGTCACTCAGCATAAGCAGCAGGATGGCCCAAAGTCTAGAAGTGGCAAAATTCAAAATTTTAGCAAAAGTTTTACTCATCACTAACTATTTTGCCCATAGCTAAACAAGAGCTGCTGAGTGTGCCAGGCTTGCCCATGGCATTTTGGCCAGATTGCCACTGAAACCTAGGTCATGTGGTAGCTTTACTGAGAGGTTATAGAAAACTCAGGAGGTAGGTGTTAGGTCCAAAGGAACCCCACTCCCACCCCTGCCAAAAAACAAAACAAAACCAAACCAAACCCAAAAAACAATTCTGGGGTTGTTGCCCTCTACCAAATAAGCCAATTCCTTACCTGTCAGAAGGGACAAAAGTCTATCTGTGGTGTCTATGAGCATGCTACAGTGCATGGTCTCAGCACTGGGCACCTCTCGGCTCTTCTCACCTCAGCATCTACCGTTAAGACCTCCAGCTCATGAACGTCCCTTCCTCAGCTTCTGATTCCCATATAACATTGCCATTTCTAGCCAGCACTCTCTCTTTAGCTTCCTCTCTCAGTCTTTCTCTCTCTCTCTCTCTCTCTCTCTCTCTCTCTCTCTCTCTCTCTCTCTCTCTCGCCTCATAGTCTGGTTCAGTCTCCTGGTCATGTTCTGCCTGCTGCTTCCTTTCCCTGCAGACTCTTCTGAATGTCACTGGCTATACCCTCCCTCAGATCTACAATGAAAACTTTCCCCTCAACCATACTTTGGAGGAGCCATGCCCTCAGTTTATATACCTGGTGTCCAAACTCTCATTTTATACAGTAGGGCTTGTGGAGGTTCTTCATGTCATGCAGCCTTGCCCTTGACAGAGGGCCTTGTAGAGCTTGGTCTTTGGTCTTTCTCCGATCTTGCTTCCAGATGGAATCACTTGCTTGTTCCCATGTCATTCCCACCGTCCTTAGTTCCCATGACATGACGCTGAGCTGATATCAGGGTCATAGCTTTGACCTTTCGAAGCTGTGAGCCAAATAAACCTCATCTTCCTGAGCAACTTGTGTCAATTATTTCATTACAGTAATGAAAGACTAACCAATGTACCTAGGCATAAACCTGTAAGGAGAGGACAATAGCAAATAGGTGAGGTCTGTCCATATGCAAAATAGCACATATGCACAACCATATTTAAAGGTAGCTTGTTTACCTACCCCCATGATGAAAGCATATAATCTTCATAGCCAAGGGACGAGGGATTTACTCTTCTTCTTCTTCTTCTTCTTCTTCTTCTTCTTCTTCTTCTTCTTCTTCTTCTTCTTCTTCCTCTTCCTCTTCCTCTTCCTCTTCCTCCTCCTCCTCTTCCCCTTCTTCCTCTTCTTCCCCTTCTTCTCCTTATTCTCCCTTAACTAAAACCTCCATTTCAGAAGAGCAGCATCAAGAGGAGATGTATTATACTGCCAAAAGCTCTTAAAAGCAGGCTGTGGGCTGAGACTTAGTGCCCCCATTAGCAAGCCGTCTATCATGGTGAAGTGCCCTGACCAAGGACCATTGTCACATGGCTGACAGCTCCCAATCCATAACAAGGGCAGCCCATGCCCAACAGCACAAGGGAGATTGGTTTTTCAGGAGTGAAAGAAACAAACTAGAAGACAAGGCTCCAAAGGCAGAACATTCTCGCCCAAACAGTGCCTGCTGGATATTTATGTGCCACAGGTGTAAAAGCAGTGAAATTAGATGAGCTCAAAGCCATAGATTTGTAACTTGCACTTATGTAAATATTTATGGATTCCTTGAGGGGGGATCAATCCTTTCTGCCTTTCTCTTTAGTATATGCTTCATCGCCTAAATGTTTTTCTTTGGGTTCACCTTCTTAATTAGCTTCTCTAGGATCACGCATAATAGGCTCAACGTCTCCTATTCATGGCTAGAAACCAAATATGAGTGAGTACATCCCATGTTCCTCTTTTTGGGTCTGGCTCACCTCACTCAGGATACTGTTTTCTATTTCCGTCCATTTGCCTGCAAAATTCAGGAAGTCATTGATTTTACTGCTAAGTAATACTCTAATATGTATATATTCCATACTTTCTTCATCCATTCTTCCATTGAAGGGCATCTAGGTTGTTTCCAGGTTCTGGCTATTACAAACAATGCTGCTATGAACATAGTTGAGCATATACTTTGTTGTATGATAGGGCATTTCTTGGGTATATTCCCAAGAGTGGTATTGCTGGGTCCAGGGGTAGGTGGATCCCGAAATTCCTGAGAAACCGCCACAACATTTAGGCGATGAAAGGAGACAGAGACAAAGACCCACATTGGATCACCGGACTGAAATCTCAAGGTCCAAATCAAGAGCAGGAGACAGAGCACGAGCAAGGAACTCAGGACCGCGAGGGGTGCACCCACACACTGAGACAATGGAGATGTTCTATCAGGAACTCACCAAGGCCAGCTGGCCTGGGTCTGAAAAAGCATGGGATAAAACCAGACTTGCTGAACATAATAGACAATGAGGACTACTGAGAACTCAAGAACAATGGCAATGGGTTTTTAATCCTACTGCACGTACTGGCTTTGTGGGAGCCTAGGCAGTTTGGATGCTCACCTTACTAGACCTGGATGGAGCTGGGTGGTCCTTGGACTTCCCACAGGGCAGGGAACCCGGATTACTCTTAGGGATGATGAGGGAGGGGGACTTGATGGGGGAGGGGGAGGGAAATGGGAGGTGGTGGCAGGGAGAAGGCAGAAAACTTTAATAAATAAATATATAAAAATAATAAAAAAAAGTATATGCTTCAGAGAGAACATCTTTTTTTTTTTCCTTCTAGATATAGGGATGTAAACTGTAGCTTATCGCTTAGGAAAATGAAGTCAACACAAACTACGAACGCATCCACAGTCGAACAATAATTATAGCTCGAGGACTACAACAGAAGCCTGCTGAAGAATGACCTGAAGTCCATTTGTGATTCCACTCTAACAGATTACACTGCGTCTTCTTCCCCAACACCCCCTCCCTTCGGTGGCCCTGCCTCAGTGACAGAGAATGCAGGGTTATTAAGATGGCGAGATCAGTAACACGCATAGCATGGAGTGTGGGAGAGTGGGGAGAGAGGAAGAAGGAGAAAGGGAGAGAGGGAGAGAGGAAGAGAGTGAGAGATGGAGATATACTCTGTCCTTACCAAGGAATAAAACACACGTTCCCTCCTCTGGTAACTGACAAGCACATACCAGTCTTCTGCCACAACTTCTTAGCCAGAGCTGCCAATCTCTTCCCTGCTTTCTGATTTCCAGCTAGCTACATGGTACCCCAGTCCATCTCTTAAAGCCCTGGTATGCTCTTTCTCCTTCCTCTCAATGCTCACCGAAGCCTCAGATCCACAAAGCCTGGTTTTCAAGACTTCCAACCTAGGCTGTCAAGGCACACTCTCTGATCCAGCTCTGATTTGTTCCCTGCCAGGCTCACAGATACAAAAGCCTCCATCTTCCATCCTCCAATGCCACCCTTTTGGCAATTAATTTACAAATGGCATTTTTCTTACCTACGTCAACAGTGCCCTTCCAAGTTTATTAAAGCCAGTTATATCACGATATGAAAGGGGAGTGTTAAAAAAAGCTGCTGGCTCTGTGGTGTGGTTAAGGCGAAGGTTTTTATTTTGAATAAGAGAGGGAACAGACTGAGGTATCTGTAAGAGTCCAGAGCAGAGAGAAAAGAAAGCAGACTGGATATGGCAGGGCTTTCTGCGAGAGAGAGAGGAGAAGAGCAAGAGAGAGAAAGAGATAGCAAAAGAGAAAAGGCAGCAAGAGGCTAACAAGAGAGGGAGCTAGGCAGAGAAGAGAGAGTATGTAGTTAGTAGAGAATAGAGGGTTATAAGGAGGGTGATTATCTAGTGGAGAGGAAAGGACCAGGAGGACTTTGAAATGTATAGCAGGTATTTATGAACAGGTACTATAGGAGCCTGAAAGTCAGCATGGGCTTTGATATGCAGCCATAGGTACATGTCAATGGAGAGCCATAGGTCCCTTCTGCTAGGGATAAGGAAAATGTCTCCTTTAGGCAGATGGGAACCAGTTTCACAAGTTCCTGAGGAATGCTGGCCTTTATCTAACTGCCAGAAATCCTCCCATAATCCAGGTTGAGCTGGGTCTATAGTCAATCTTGGACCAAGTCAGTGAAACTGCCATTTTGTGGGGGGAATGGGGTACCTTTTGTACCTGATGACCGCAAGACTTAGTTCAAACACCACTACAAGGACTGTTTGACCCCTCTTCCCATCTGTGTCCTAAATGTAAGGACTTTTATGTGTCTAATTCCAACAGGCAGCAGCTTGTGGAGGCCTTGCCCATCTTGCAGTCCCGGGGGTTAGCCCCAGGAGTCAGACACCTTTCAGAGTGTTCCTGGAGCTGACTGACCCCTCCTGCCCTGTGCTAAGTGAGTAATCTCAAATCCTCGGAAGTAAGCATGTGGCAGACGACTAGCGGACACGCCACAAGTGGTTCTAGCCCCGCCCACATCACTGGATGTTAGGTGGAAATCTCCTGTCCTTCATTTGACTACAAGAGCTGAAGTTGGTATATGCACAGAGGGAGTCAGATCCCACACTTCGGTCACAGGTGAGTCAACATACAACGACACGGGGTGGGCGTGTCAAGGGCACTCCAAGATCCCTGCTCCAGGACCACAGGCTCACAAACCTCTGACTGCCGCTGCACCAGCACCACACTGAATATGCTCCATCACAGTAGGACAGATCTTCCAATTGATGAAGGACCCTTGGGAGCAGGACCCGCATCAACCCATCTGTATTTTAAATATTATGTGCCTACTGTGTTCTCAGTCCTTTAGAAAGCTGTCACAGTTACTCTCTTCTTTTTACCAAGACAAGGTACCCGACAGGAGCAACTTAGAGGAACACAGGTTTGTTTCGGCTTACAGTCTAAAGGGAGGTAGTCCATCCTGGCAAGGAAGTCACGGCCGCAGCAGCATCAGGCTTCTATTCACATTGCATCCACAGCCCAGAAACAGAGTGATGAATGCTCCTCAGTTTCCTTCCTCCTTGTTGTTCCGGGTCCCCAGCCCACAGAAGGGTGATACCAGCATTTAAGGTGGGTCTTCCCACATCATTAACCCAGTCTGGAAACCACTCACAGACATTCTCAAAGGCTCCCTGCCACAAGGATTATAAACCCCAGCAAGTTGGTAAACGTCACAAAAGTATACCATCCCTAGAAAGAATCCTCGCTCTAATGGGATCTGGTGTTCTGCATTAGCACCTGCCTTGCTGACAGATTAGCCCCACAGAAAGGATGAAGCCACAGGTAGACGAACCATGATATAAGCAGTTCTTTTGTCGCAGGCAGAAATGCAGCATATACAGATACTGTGGATAATACTAAGGGACAATTTGGTCCCCACTAGGGAGAAAGAATCCTGAGAAGGGGAAGTCCTGGGAAAAGAGCCATATGTCAACAGAGCAGCCAGGAGTCAGACACTGCTAGAGTCCCCAGGGAGTACGTTCAGGTCAACCTGATACACATTAATCATTCTTGGGCCATTGTAACTGGTTAACACAAAATGCTGAAGGGGAATCTATGAGAGAGAAGCTCAGAGGAACAGGAGCTGCAGGCCACTCTCTTATAGTTATCCACCTGGCCTGGACCCTCTTCAGCAAAATCATTTATAAATCTCTGTTGCACGTACTAGAAACAAAACGATAACATCTTGAACAAATAGTTTTGGTCAAACTGGATGGCTGCATGCAGAAGAATACAACTAGATCCATGCTTGTCACCCTGTACAAAACTCAACTAGAAATAGATTAAAGACCTTAAAAAAAAAAAAAAAAAACAGGCACAATGAACCTGAAAGAAGAGAAACTGGGAATGGCCTTGAACTCGTTGGCACAGAAGACTTCCCAAACAGAACATCATCAGCACAGGCACTAAGATCAACAATTAATAAATGTGACATCATGAAAGTGGAAAGCAAAGGTGACTGCCAATAGGATAAAGCAGCAGCCCAGAGAATGTATGCAGATAATAGCTGTAAAGATTTCTATCACCTACACATTTGATAGATGAATAATATCCAAAATATATAAAGTACTCCAAAAATCTATATATCAAGGAGACAATAACCCAATTAAAATATGGGGTACAGATCTAAACAGAATTATTATAAGATGAAACTCAAATGGCTGAGAAATACTTAAAGAAATGTTCAACATCCTTAGCCATCAGGAAAATGCAAATCAAAACTACTTTGAGGCTTCATCATATCCCTGTCAGAATGGCTAAGATCAACGAAACAAATGACAGCTCATGCTGGGAAGGACATGGAGCAAGAAGAACACTGCTGGTGGGAGTGCAAATTTGTTCAAGCACTTTGGAAATCAGTGTGGTGGTTCTTCAGGAAGACAGGAATAATAGATTTAGCCCCAAATCCAGCTATACCAACCTTGGACATATACTCAAAAGACAAAAGGTATTTTATCCTTCCACAGAGATAACTGCTCAGCCATATTCATTGCTGCTCTGTTTGTAATAGCCAGAAACTGAAGATAACCTATATTTCCTTCCAGAAAATAGATAAGGAAAATGTAAAAAAATTAAATCATGAAATTTGTAGGTAAATAGGTGGAACTAGATAAAATCATCCTGAGTGAGGTAACCTGAACTCAGACAAATATGGTATGTATTTGCTTATATGTAGACATTAGCTGTAAAGTCAGTGATAAGCAAGCTACTGCCCATAGAAGCACAGAAATCACTGAAAGAGGAGGATGAGTGTAAGAGCCAAAGGGAGATAGAGGACCCCAAGGAAACAAGGCCCTCTAAATCAAGATCAACTCACATATAAACTCACAGAGATTGAGACAGCATACATAGGGCCTTTGCCATATATTATGGCTTCAAGTTTAGTGCTTTTATGGGATCACTGAGTGTGAACAAGTGAGGCTCTGATTCTGTGCCTTCTCTTGGATTTTCCCTCTGTTGTTTTGTCCAAATTTGATTGTGTTAGTTTTTGCTTTAGCTTATTTTATTTTTATCCCTCAGAGAAGAGCTAGCTAGCAATATGCTTAATACACTTAAGTAATTGGCCAAGCAGTGATTTAAATAATATAGTTTCTGAGTGATTATTTTGGGACTGAGCAGCCAGGAACAAATAAGCGGCCTTCTACAACAGTTTTCTAATGAGAGACAGAAAGGGAGTAGATCTGGATGAGAGGGGAAATAGAAAGAAACTTGGGGGAATAGAGAGAGGGGAAACCACAATTAGGATATATGAGATAAAGATCTATTTTAAATAAAAGGGAAAAAACCTCTCCATTCAACAAGGCAGCGATGGCAGCATTTTACTAGTCAGGTTTTTGCTCACATTAATTCAACTGTAGTGGAGCTAACTGGGACATCTAGTGATGTCAAAGGCCACCAGACGCATCTAGAGCAGCAGATGCACGGCAGGCCAGGCCTACCCTGAAGCTTGTGTAGAGTCTCCGTACTTCTACCTTTTGGCTTTTTAGCGTGATTTAGAAGCATGCTATGGCACACAGTGAGTGGGCACAAGAGATACCAATTGTCTTGACATAGATAAGACACTTGACTCAGCAGACACTCCTGCACCTTCTTAGTGACTCTAGAATGTCATTCATGTAGAAACGTGAGAATCATGTAAGGAATTAGCTCATTTTTATTAGTATGAACTGAACAGATTTTTACATAGTTTTTAATATATGCTAAAATACTTAGAAATGCAACCTGGCAGTGAGGGAAAGAGAGCATTTTGTATAATTTGGGACCTTTCCCAGGGTTGTTCACCACCCAGGAAAAGCCACTGCTGCCGTCACAAGTTACCCACTCGGAGCTGGTTCACTGGTAGGAACAGAAGTCTGATGTCACAGGATGGCCCTCAACTGAAGCCCAAGAATGGAACCTTTTATTAAATCTTCCAGTAGTGCAGCTCCTAGCTGCTGTGTAAAATCATTTTGATTTTACTTTGCATGATTTTAGTTAACTATGGTCTGAAAATGAAACATTCTAGAAATAAACAATGCAACTGTTTTTTAATTTTTTTACATTAACTTATTGTGTGTGTGCATGCACACAAACAGAACTTGCAGGAGTAGGCGCTCTCCTTCCACCAAGTGGATCCCAGGGATTGAACTCAGATCCTCAGCCTTGGCAGTAAACGCCTTTATTTGCTGAGACATCTCACGTGTCCGATAGTCCTAAGTTGTATGTATATGAACCAATGTGCCTAGCATGATGAAATAGCTGACCATCTACTCTATCCCATTTAGGACATAATCACTCTTTTTCTTCCCAGTGTATCCATGCTATACATACTACCCACCTGATGTGGGAGTCCCCTCTGTGTGCTGTGATTACCATTAATGAACACAGAAACTGCCTTGGCCTATAGATAGGGCAGAACTTAGGTAGGTGGGGAGGACTGAATTGAATGCTGGGAGACAGAAGGGTGGAGTTGGGGGGATGCCATGGATCTACCACTGGAGATAGATGTAATGAAACTTTGCTGGTAGACCACGACCTTGTGGAGATACACAGATTAATAGAAAAGGGTTAAATTGAGATGTAAGAGTTAGCCAATAAGAAGCTAGAGCTAATGGGCCAAGCAGTGATTTAATTAATACAGTTTCTGTGTGACTATTTCAGTTCTGGGTGGCTGGGACAAATAAGTAGTTCCTTGCAACACCCACCTATTAATTACTTATAGCCATTGTGGTTATCAGACCAATTGTCATAGTATATTAGTGTCTATAGACAAATAGCCCTCAGGTAGCAGATTAATACTGTATTGCAATGCCTAGAGTACTGGCCTGTAGACATTGTACCATCTCAGATAGTCACAAGAGCAATGATATAGTACAATAAGATATTAAAATATCCAGTTCACATAGCTCATATTCTACTGCTATGAGTCTCATTATTAGTTAATTTTTCACAATCCCCAAGTTATTAAGCTTTATTGTAGACACAAGCAGGGGAAAACCTTGTATTTATAGGGTTTAGTACTAACTCTGTTTCCAGCTCTTCACTGGAACACTCAGACAAGAGGGACCACCACACTGTGCTGATTTCTTCATTTGCTCTGGCCAACCTAATCCATTCTCTGGCTTCCCTGTCTTGATCTCTGTATGAGGCTGAGTGCTGTAGACTGTATCTGCCAGGCTACTCCTGCTCAGCCAGAGAAGGGCAGTAGCAAGAGGTGTAAGGCTATGAGGAGAGAGAGTCTCTGGTACTCCCCTGTCTCTTCCACTTCTTAGAATGGAAATCTGGGCTCGCCATCTCCCCGCCTCCTTATTCTTGCAGGCATAAGGGATAAGAACTTCCAGCTTCTGCTCCTTCCTGGATGCCCCTGTCCTTGATTGGTCCCAGATCACTGGCTCCTTTTACCTTCAAGTCTTTTGACTAAACTCTTGTACTGTGTTAGCTCCCTTCAGGATACTGATTGATATAAATGTAGTTTTCTTTCAGTATTGACAGGGAGTTGAGTCCAGAATACTCCTTGGCTGCCAAATCTGTGAAATTCCAGTGCCCTATTTTAAATACATGGCAGAGTGATTTCATATAACCTACATACATTTTCTCGTATACTTTAAGAAACCTGTACATTGCTTATAATGGCTAATGCAATGCCAACAGCATGAAAATTGACAGTATGCAGCATCACTTAGGGAAGGGAGTTGTACAACTGCAGTTATTTTCTCAAACACTTTCAAACTATGCATAGTTGAGTCTGCAGGTTTAAGATCTGTGGCTACACAGGGCTAAATAAACGTATAATTCCATTTGAGCTGCATTTCTTCTATTTCTTTATCACATATTTTAGAATGATGTGTCTAGCATTTACCTTTATCTGGAAAATTCCTTGTGACATTATAAATATTTGCTATAAAACATTTGTCACAGAGGACTCATTTGAATATGAGAGGATCAAGGCGCAGTATAGAAAAGCGTAACTTTCGGTTGGCAAAGAGCTGAGGATCCATAGTGAGTCTAACACACACAACAGGATCACCAGTCTGCGATGAGCTAAGGAGGTTCCTCTGGATACCAGCAGATGATGCAGGAAGGCTGAGAACCCTGGCTGCAGCTGATTTTTCTGGCTCTGAGCCGCTGACAGGTAATATCAGAAAGATGCAGGAGCAACACCTTCATGCCCCTTTATATGACCATAAATCGCCGTACGTCACATATGCATGCACTTTAAAATACATTATCCTTCGGGAAAACTCAGTGGAGCTTATTCAACAATGCTTGTATTGCTCAGAGATCCCCTAGTCATGCATTGGCTACTTTTAAAGTTGGGCAACTGAACTTCACAAAAAACAAACACGTATAACCTTCAAGTGTCCTGGACTCCAAATAGGAAAACCATGTTAGCAACATGTTCTAGATCAGTGGGTCTCAACCTTCCTGAGGCTGAGACCCTTTAATACAGCTTCTCAAGGTGTGGCGAACCCCAACCATAAAATTAATCTGTTATTACTTCATAACTGTAATTTTGCTACTGTTAGAAATCATCAAGTAACTATCTGTGTTTTCCAATGACCCTAGGTGACCCCTGTGAAGGACGATTTGACACCCCTAAGGGTCATGACTCAGGTTGAGAACCACTGTTCTATAGCAATGCTCACCTAATGATGCTCCCATAGGACGGTCACACTTCTCTACAAACAAAACATTTAGCAAGCTATTCTTGCTGACCCTGGATACACATAGTAGCATCTGTGCATGTGTGTGTGCACACTCACCATTCACACCATGAAACTTCTAGCTATATATAGATCTAACTATTTAAGCTGTACCTCCCCAAACCACACCCATTTGGGACTGATTTTCCCATATATAAGGAAGTGCATGAACACATGCACACACACACACACACACACACACACACTTTGGCAAAATGACAGAATGGCATTCAGAATAGTGATGAGAATCCAGATCAGCTATACAAGACTGGAACTGTTGGAACAGCCTGTTTATGCCCAAGCCACAGAAAGACACAGAGCCATGCAGCTGGTGTGTCTGGGTCTGTAGACTGTCAGATGCCATTACATAGAACAGTCACTCTCCACTAATATCTGTGTAATGATCACGCAAAGGAAAGGAGCCCTCCACTCGAGCTTGCTTTCTGATGCTTCCATAAAACCCTGGCCAAAACGGGTTTATTCACTTTATACTTCCATATCACAGTCCACTGCTGAGCGAAGGCATAGCGAGAGCTCAAGTACAAACCCAGATTCAGGAACCGAAGCAGACTCCATAGTGGAATGATGTTTAATGCATAACTTACGACTTAAGTTCAGCTCCCTTTCTTATATAACCTAAGACACCCTGGGCAGGGGTGTTGCCATCCACAGCACGCTAGGCCCTCTGCCATCAATTAGCAATCAAGAAAATGCTCCACACTTTCCCACAGGCCAATCTTGTGTTCCCTATTCCTGGGTGTCTCTAGTTTGTACCCTGCTGACAAAATTTCAAGCACCTCCTATCCTAAGTTTACTTCTGTTTTCTTTTATCCATCCACTCTCTCTCTCACACACACACACACTTGCAGACACAGACACACGCGCACACACACACACACACACACACACACACACACACTGCAGATCCCTAAAATGCTTTCTTTAAAATATGTGTTTATCTAGTTTTTGTGTATGGGTGTTTTGCTTGCATGTACGTCCGTGCACCGCTTGCATGCAGTGTCTACAGAGGTCACAAGAGGGTGTCAGATCCCATGGGACTAGACACAGAATATTGTGAGTGGCCATGTGGGTGTTAGAAATTGAACTTGGGTCCTCTAAAAGAGCAGCCAGAAATTTTACCTGCTGAGCCATCTCTCCAGCCCTGTAGAGTTTTCTAGGCTGTCTCCAACACAAGGCTCCCTGCGGTACCCCTGAGCAAAGTCAATGACACTTTTGTCCAAATCAAGTTGCCAGGAAGACCTTGGTTCCTCCTAACAGCCCTGGAATTTCTTACAGATCTATAAACAGTGAATAAGCTACCCCTGGCTTATCGTACATTGGGGCCATTCCTCTGTTTCTTTATTAGTGACTCCAAACTCCTCACCACATCACAAAAAGCTACCATTTCAAAAATAGTTTATTGCAGAGATCGCAAGAACAATTCTCTGTCTATATCCTGCCAAGACTTAGGATAATGTAGACAGCAATGTTGCTCTCCTGTACTCCATGTTTCTCTTTATTATGCAAAAGTCACAGCTTACGATAAAAAATGCACAAGGCTAGACCCTGGCACATCTACCACGCAGGTCAAACTCCTGCGGTGGTGCATTACCTGGGTGAAATTATGGCTTGACATCAGCCACTTCTAAGTCTACGTTGGGCATTGCCTATTTGCATATTCTCTCCAGCATGAGAAATTACAAGCCTGGTAAATAATCTCTTTTAGTATCGCTGCTTGATATACAACTCAAGCGTTAGAAAGGCAGGTTAGAGCAGTGGGGACTCTGGGTAATTTCAGGATTTCCTATATCTTCAGTATTTGTCCCCAGCCACGCATCATGTAAAACTTGAAGACTTCAAACCCATTCAGCATATTATAGACACCCGTGGTCATTTTATTATCTTCGTCCAACAGAAAGCATCAGAATTATTATCATCAGTCTCAAGCCATCAATCAAACATCTGTTATCTATTATACTGGCATTCTCCTTGGTAAAGACAGACCCAAAACAAACAGATACAGTTAAAAAAATTAAAACTCATCAGTAATGTGAACTGACTCTTCAGAGTAATAATTTCTCTTACTGGTTAGCTGGAATGTATGATTTCATCCCTACATTCCAAAGCAATCCAAATATTAAAACGATTATTGAGTCAGCCCACTTCACTAACTAGACTTTTCAAGTCTCGCCATTCCTAAGTCCAGGTAAGTGACAGAATTTGATTCTCTGTGACAAGAAGGCTGAGGAGATAAGAGAGACAGAAGGGAGACCACACAAGAAATCCTAATGGGAAATAGAGTTATCAATGTCAGTTGAATGATTTTAAGCAAGCAATAATGCTTTGTAAAAGTCAGTCAGCTCTATTTTGCTGTTTGGAATTCTCCTCTTTGAAAGGCCCCCAAGTCGTGACATTAGAATCCTAATACAATATTTGGCCAAGGAACAAATGTATCTGTTCTTTACATACCAATGCTATTTACTGATTTCAAACTTCCAAATTTACCCAAAGCCCAGAAGACTTAGTTGTGGTTGCAAAACGAATGTGAAGGCAAATTACCCGAAGAGTGAGTCATTCTGGAAGCTCAGAGACGGCACAATGTAGGGCCATGATCAGGTAAGAAAAACATCTCACGAGGGCTAGAAATGGCATCTTATGCAATAGAATTGACACTGATGGATGTGTTAGTCTATGTTGTGTCGCTACAACAAACTAGCCAAGACTGGGTCCTTTATATAGAATAGTTGGACGCGGTTAAAATACATTCGAGAGAGATCATATGCCATGAGAGGCAATAAAAGCCAAAGTCACTTTGGAACAACCCCTCTTGATGCCACCTATCCAATCCAGTGAGACCAAACCAACTTTCTTCACAGACTAACATTGATCCCTTCCAGGTTGAAGACACAACCTAGAGATGATCCTTTCTCTTTCTGATACCATAAGACTGGAGAGCAAGCACAATGAAAAGTTTGGGTTGGGACAAAACACATACACATCATAGAAAGGAAAAGATAAAATTTACAGCCAGTGAGGACCAAAGTAAAGAAGGAGCGTTCAAGAACAGCAGGGGCAGAGATAGAGCAGAGTGACTGGGCTGAGTCCCTGTCCTCCAATGCAGAAGTACTAACTGCAAACAGGTGCGGGCATATGACTTAGGGCTGAGCAGTAACTTTCAACAAGAAGTGTTTTACCCTAAGTTCTTAGGCATCTGGTTTATTTGAGTGCTCTCTCTCTCTCTCTCTCTCTCTCTCTCTCTCTCTCTCTCTCTCTCTCTCTCTCACTCATACACACACACACACACACACACACCATCTAGAATAAAAAAGAAGCAGAGGCAAGGAGAAGAAACTTGGCCTACATGAAACAGGAAAATCTCATTTTAAAAAAGAAACCACGTGCTGATAATGATTAGGAATTGGTTGAGAAGTCATGGTTTTAATTCTTCCCAAGTCAAGGCTAGTGTGTGGCCATACGAAAGGAAATCTTGAAGGATTCACAAGGCCTGCCTTCCAGTTACAGCCCTGATCCTACTGATGTGACCGTCAAGCCATCATAGAATCCCTCTGGGCCTCAATTTTCCAAGTGTGTAAAACGAGAAGACCAAATCACATGCAGTCCTAGTCTAGGTTTGCTTATCAGGAATCCTTCTTATGGCTCATCCAGGCCCCTTCCCAGACAGCTCAGCTCCTTCATTCTTTGAGGCACAGATGATAATCAGAAAAGCTACTTGAAGAGGTCAAGATAAAAGACTCACTTCAGGGTCGAGAAAGTCCCCCACAAGAACAAAGCAAGACTGAAAACCGCAGGGCAACCATCAAACCCTGCAGCTACATCCCCAGAACCTGGGGTTCTTGACATCAGCAGGGCTCCAACAGCCTTTGGCATTAGTGCCTGGCAGCGCATGTAACCTCTCTTGGGCAGTTCCACTTAATATCTGCAACTCTCCTGACATCTAGGCCTCTTCTTTATAAGTCCAGGCAGAATATCTCTCAGGATCGGGTTTCTTTGCTAAGAATCCATCCTTGCCGCTCCTCAGCAGCTTTCTGGATGCTTGGCTAAAGATTTCATGACCTTTAGAGTCTAGCATTGCATGTCTGCCAAACCAGCACTACATGGAGGATGCTTCCAAGTTCTACTAGCAACTTGAGATATAGTTTGTGTGATGACTATCCTTGATGGTCAGCTTGACTATATCTGGAATGAACCACAGTCCAGAAGTGGAGGGCGCACCTGTGAGGGATTGTCTACCTGGTTTGAAGTAGATATAACTCTACTTCTAGTCCAGATCTTTGAGGTAGGAAGACACGTACCTTTGCTTCGGATCTTAAGCCTAGAAAGCACAGACCTTTAATCCAAATCTTGAGGTAAGAAGATATACCTTTAAAATGAGGTCATACCTTCTTCTGGAAGTGTGTATAAAGGCGTGAAAGAAGGAAGCTTTTTGTTCCTTTCCTCCCTGCCTTGGACTTAGCACATCCATCCCTTCACTAGTACTGCAGGCTATAGGCATATCCGTGGGGACATTTTCTTCATCAATGATGAATGTGGGAGGGCCTAGTTCACTGTGGGTGATGCCAACCCTGGACAGGGGATCCACGGTTGTATAAGAAAGCAGGTTGAGTAAGCCAGGAGGGCAAGGCAGTGAGCTGTGTTCCCTCGCATGGCGCCTGCCTCTGTTCCTGCTTGAGTTCCTGCCTGATTTTGCACCATGATGGACTAAGCCTGGGATTTATAAGCCAAATAACCTCTTTCTTCTCCATGCTGTTTTTGGTCATGGTGTTTGTCACAGAACAAAACACAAACCAGGACCAGTTCTGACAAAATTGACCACTAGAAACTGGCGAAAATGAGTTAGTGAATCCAAAGACTAAAGAAGATCTGGGAGAAATAGAATTATATGCAGCTGGATAACTATTCCTTACCATATAGAAGAAGAAGAAGAAGAAGAAGAAGAAGAAGAAGAAGAAGAAGAAGAAGAAGAAGAAGAAGAAGAAGAAGAAGAAGAAGAAGAAGAAGAAGAAGAAGAAGAAAAGAAAGAAAAAGAAAAAAGAGTCACCCACCCCTCAGTGTCTACAGGGGATCAACTCCAAACCCTTCAATGGAATCTTTGGTCTTTAGAAACTCAAGTCCTTCATACAATAAAGCTGTGGCATTTGCATGGATACAGCCATCTATTGTTTTGTGATTGCCTATGATTCCATACACGCTGTAAGTACTCCATACATTGTTGTTGTCTAGAGTATAACGAGAAAAATGCTGTGCATGTTCTGTATGTATACATTCCCCCCACATGTGTCTGATTGTGTTTACCAGCACTGCGCTGCAAGCTTAGAGAGTATTTCTAACATCCATGGAGTGCCTGCTAAGCCCTGTGCTGCCTGAAGCACCTTTCTTGGTTTCTCCAAGGATTTGGTGATGTCCATGTTGTCCCGATCATCACTTTCCAGGTGAGAGTCTAGTAGCCAATTTAAGGCTGGCAAGGGACAAAGCTAAGATCTGAGCCCTGCTGGTCAAATGCTCGTGCCTCAGGAGCAGAGCTGCTACTTCAGCACCCTCTGTTTGACAGACAGCCGTGCCCTGAGCACTTCGGCTCTAGCAGCGCAGTGTAACGTGTGAAGATGATGACTCTTGTCTAACCATCAGTCTCAAAGATGTCACCCAGCTGATAAGGAGCAAAGCCAAGGCCGAAACTCCAAATGGCTGGGAACTTTCATGTGTCTGCTGTCAGAGAGGAGGACAGCAGAGTCTTCACACCCTCGTGCGTGAAGAACATTTGGTTTGTGTTTTCGCTGGTGTCATATTTTGGAAGCTGCCAGCAGCCACAGCATCCTGCCAAGTTAGCCCCAAATGCTCCAGTTTTTGCACAGCGTATCGGAGCTGGGTCTGGGAAGGGAGGGAAAACTCAAAAAAAAAAAAAAAAAAAAAAAAAAAACAGACCAGCTGAATACAAGGAGACAGCAGATAGCAGAATGTGAGGTGAAGGTATGTGCCCCACAGGTTCCTTTGGAGTGTATGTTTGTGGCAATCTTACTCAGCTCATCCCCAGGAAAGGTATCCAGTCTGTCCCAAGGATTCCTACTAGAAATGCGGTGGGAGGGAGATGGGGGAGACCAAGGGATTATGAAAATACCGCTTCACAGGTTGCCCACTAGATTTTCATTTTGATTGTTATCACTGCCACCAACAGGTTTGGACATGCTGAGCAAGAGCAATCCTTCCATTCCTCTCTCAAGTACATTGTGGGGGTTTTGGAACCTGGGTCCCAGTTTCACTCTTAAGTAAAGCCTTATTCTTATTTCTATCATTATCTTGCTCTTCTAGACTTCACGCTAAGGAGCAAAAGTCCTCCTTGTCCAGTCTAGTTGGTTAGCAACTTAGGGAGAGCCTGACTGAAGATAAATTACCCGAGGATATTCCAGAACCATCTACTCTGCCAGAGGCTGTTACATAAGGATGCTGGGAACTTCCTTGTGTAAATGTGTGTGACTAGGAAGAACCCCCCTTGACACTATGGTCATAGGAGGAGGCCCTCTCCACTCTGGTAATTTAGGACAGGAGAGTTTTCTCTCAGACGCCTTCCTTTACATTCTTAGGTAATTAGATTTTCTCTGGCACCAGGAGAAGTTGAAATGAGCTCAGGAAACACAGCTAATAGCGTTAGGTTCTTCAGGGACAGAGGTGAGGGTCAGCAGGAATTTCTCACTGTGTTATGCTAACCTATACACACAGTAGCAAAGCAAATACCACCAGGCCATGCATCTAGCCTCCAGTATTTATAAAGACAGCTCCTCCGATGATGGAGAAGTGCCGGCAGAAGTTTATCCCCTTCCAGACATGGGTGAGAGGGCCAGCAGTCGGACAGCCATGTTCCACTGTTGCCTCTCGGCAGCTGAGAGACTGATCTTCTAGGCGCTGACCTTCTTCACAAGCTAACCTCTGCCTTCCTCTCCCAGGAAAACTAGCCACACGGCTCCCTCGAATGGGCACATGGAGAAAGCGGAGAGAAAGTGCAGGTGGGAGGCCAGGGCCACCTTGGGAAGGATGATT
The DNA here is from genome assembly GCF_950005125.1 of Chionomys nivalis. NCBI lineage: Eukaryota > Metazoa > Chordata > Mammalia > Rodentia > Cricetidae > Chionomys > Chionomys nivalis. The sequence continues at coordinate 143,241,394 of NC_080086.1, forward strand.
CTAGTCTTGTTGTTGCCTAGATTGGTTCCTCCCCAAATTCTAACTTCACAATCACTGAACATGTTGGAACAAATTGACTCCACTTCATGGCAAGGGAAGTCCCCCGGGCTAGCATGGCACCCAAGCTATGGCACTATAGCACTAATGTTTGTGATGTCTGCTCGTTCCCTTACATCTACCAATGCTGGGACCATAGGCATGTGCTGCCTTGTGAGAACAAAACTAAATTCCCCATAACAAACTGTTCATGGGTAACCTAATCGTTAAATCACTTGCACCATCAGCTTCCATGTGGTTGAAAAACATTCTGATTTCTACCAGGTTCCATCAACATTATTTCTATATCTTGGGCAAGTGCCCTATAGTGTTTTGGCATCTAAGACTGGGTCAAGATGCAGAGGGAGAACTCAGTAGTGAATGAAGATCATCAGTAGCAGATTATTGTTTTCTGTGGCAGGTGCAAGGTGGAGAGGCAAAACGGGACAACGGCTGAGGAGGAAAAGGACTGAATGGCTGAGGAGATAAAGAGTGGCCGAAAGCTTCGGTTTTTTTAGCTCTATGGCCTTTACCTTCGCTGGAGCACAACATATATTCCCCAAACAAATGACTTCATCCCTCTAAACCCAGACTCCTTTGCAAGACAGAGATAACAACTGTTGGGCCCTCCCTGGGTGTGCAGCACCACGCACAGCTTAGAAGCCGACACAAGGGAAGTCCCCGCTCTGCACTCTCAAACATGACGTGTGAGGAAACATCTTAGAAGACAGACATCCTTGTCCCCTGGGAACGCAGGACAGTTTAGATGACTGTTACGGTCTGTCCACTTTCACCAAGATCTTATCCCCCTCTGGAGTAAAAGTCTGACAATGTTGCTTCCTGCAAGGCAAGCAAGAGATTTCCATGAGTGGGACCCCTTGGCAGTGAGACAAATCTTCTACATGCTCAGCATGCACCGGGGCCCCACACAGCGCATCACCCTCAAGGAGCAGGAAATGAGGATGTGATAAGAATGCGCCGCTGACCCAGCCTGCCAGCCTGAGTATCTGAGAACTTTCTTGCTCTCCTGGAATCTCTCATTGTCTTCTGCCACTGTGAAAGAGGAAGGCTGATTAGCTGGCAAGTCAGGTTGGCTTCAGCCTTTTCTCACTTCCTGACAAGAGTCCTCCTTGCAGGATTATTGTAAGGATTAGGAGAGGTGAAGCAGTTAGAAAGTTCTGGGCTGTCTGGGCCAAAGGAAGTGTGCAATTAAAGTTGGCTTCTCTTATGGTTCTATGCAATGATCTCGAATCTGCATATATTTGAAGAGCGCACATTTCTATATGTATCCACCTTGATTCCTCAATAAGAAATGGAATAGAAAGTGTACTTAAGAAATCTTAATGATGTGAAGAAAGCAAAGTCATGAGTGATACTGGCTCAAGATAAACTCTTAATATTAAAGCACAGCTCATACTTCAACTCAATGGCCAGACACCAGGAAGGACTGGTTTTATACTCTAGTTCCTCATCCATAAACAATATAACCTTGGGAAAATTATATAAGGTTTTATTGTCCAAAATGTAGAAATTAAAAGAATCTATTTGGCCACTGTGTGGGTTAGACAGTAACTTGTCCCGTGTTTAACATAATGACCCACATCTGACAAACATTTACCTAAAGTCAAATAAAGCCTAAAATTTTAGGATTGAGAGATAGAGGCCAGACGATCGGGAATTCAAAGCTGCCCTCTGCTATATAGCAAGTTTGAAGCTAGCTCCAGCTATATGAAATTCTGATTTTAAAAAAATAGTCATGAGTGATGGTACATGCCTTTACTCCCAGCATTTGGGAAACAGAAGCAGACAGGTGGATCTCTTGAGTTTGAGGCCAGTCTAGGATACACAGTGATTTCTAGTCAGCTGAGACTATATAGTTAAGACCTTGTCTCAGAGAAATAAATAAATAAGGGCTGGAACAATGGCAGAGCAATTAAGAAAACTTACTTCTCTTGCAGAGAACCTGAATTCAGCTCCTAGCACCCACATGGTGGCTCACAGCTGTCCTTAACTCCAGTTCCAGGGGACCTGACACACAAGTCTGGCCTTCCTGGGCACCAGGCACATACATGGTACATATACATACATCCAAGCAAAACATTCATATGTACAAAATAAAAAAAATTCTTTAAAACTAAAAGTTGAGGATTATTTCATTCAAAAAATAATTACATAAAAAAAGAATTGTGAGATTATTTGTATATTCCAAGGTATTTTCCTATTTTTCTCAATGATCTTCCCAATAATTTAAGGTAAGCAAGATAAATATGAGCCTAAATTATAAAGATAAATTAAATTGTAATAATAATTATAAAATTAAGAATAATTGGCTGGCACTATGTCTCAAAAGCTTCATTCCATGTTGTCAGTTTGGGACAATCTCTCTTGGCGTGTGTGTCTGCTCAAAATGACCAGGAGTGGATGATGTCCTTGCATCTTTATATCTGCCTCATGGGCATGGAGTTTTCAACCAAGTGCAAAATTCTGGTGTGTTCACATTCAGGTTTCTGCCAGAAGTAGATGGCTTTCTAGTTTTAAGAAGGAGATAAGGAGAAACACTTTGGAAGGGATTTAAATCAAGCTCTAATGTCTTGAAAACAACATTTGATGAGTTAAGAATAAACGAATAAAAAAACATATGGACTAAATATCCTTTGAAATACACAAGGGTTTAAAAATTAAGGAGAAACGCATTGATAAAAACATTTAGGATTTTTTTGAAACCAAAACATTCACAAAGTCATTATATATCTTGATGTACCCAATCTCAGCATGCTCTCTTCTGCTGGCCATGGCCTGTATCATTGGGTCTTCTTAATAATAGGTTCCCTATATTTTCTTCCTTGCAAAAAAAAAAAAAAAAAATTGCTGGCTTCCAAGCCACCCCGCAGTCCTTGGATTCCATCTTGTGTACAGTTGATGAAACACCTTCAGCCCAAGCTGTGTAAACTCCAGTGGCCCTACATTTCAAAGAAGTGACCCTTGCTCCCGAGACTCGGTAGCCCCCTCATACTGAAGAGCTAATATCTACAGTCTGTCAAAACCTGGTTTTGCATGTGGTTATTAAATTAAGCGTCCACTCTGCAGTTCGAAAGCTTGTAAAATATCAAGCTACTTTCCAGGCTTACAAAATCCACAAAACCTGAGGCAGGGGTAGGGGTTGGCAATGGACGAAACCAGGCTGTGCACACCCCTGCAGCGGATCCCAGCAAGCTGGCAATGAGCATGTGATATTAACTGAAGCCCTTAATTTAAGGAAACGGAATCAACCAACTAGTAATTAACAAATTATTCTTAAACAGGCCTTGCTTAAAAATTAAGTTGAACTACCATTTTTCTACAACCCTTCAGGAAAACGCTGACTGCTACTTCAAGTAAACACAACTTAAACAGATGGTGAGCTCTCACGGAGCACCAAACCTATACTTAAATAAATCAATGTTGTCGGACTGCCGCGCTACATGGCTACTCAGCAGAATTCACCAGCACCTTTGCAAGATTTGACAATGATTTACTGTCACGTGGAGATGACAGCTGAGAGCACCAGGTTTCCTGGTCAGACTGTTCTGTACCCCTGAGACAGGTAAAGTGTGCAGGAAGGAAGTAGCTTCCAATTGATTTCCCAAAAGTACAAAAGAGAAAGATAATCCCAGGCCCCCACAATACAGTTCAGTGCTTCTGGGTCTGTTCACTGACTCTTTGGAGAAGTCTCTACTCAAGATAAGCCAGGTCCCAGGCATTTTGCAAGGTCCTAGGCAATCAGAGCTGAAGACTCCCCTCCCAAAACTACTCCAAGATCACTCCGATGTGGACAAGGAAATCAGGGTAGTTTACTAAATTCTGTTACTGAGATGCCTTAGACCATGAAGAATCTTAAGAACTGGAGGGCTAAAGCCATTGCTGCGTGAGGACTTGGAGACCGTTTTGTCTTTGGCCGAGCCATCTTAAGAGATGTGGTGTAGCATAGACTATGGAGCCTAAAGTAACAAGTTGGAATCTAGGCTTGCTCTTTCATGGACTTTGTGACCTCGGGAAATCTGTGTGCCCTTTCTGAGCCAGCTTTCTCCTTTTCATAATAGGGCCTTATAGACAGATTATTTAAGCATCTAGATGTCGTCCACACTTGAACCTTAACTAGGTACTACATGTTTAACACAGATAAACCTAGAACATTTTTAGATAGTTAGACGCGCTCGTGCAAATCCGGGGTCGTTGACGACCATCGTGAACAATTCATCATGGTAGGTAGCTTCCCAAAGCAGACACAGAGCAGCACCGAGTGAAGATTGGGGTCGTATTATGAAAAAACCTCTATATCAGTCCAAAGAAGACTTTATTCCACAAGCAGCTGAAATCAGAGGTTTGAGATGTTCATACTTAGGTTTTCTGTTCATTCTGCCCTCAGTGGGTTCAGAAGGGTGGCATAAACCCCACGTGGATTCAGAGAAAACATCAAACGCAGGGTTCGCTTTTAAATCTGAGCTTAAAAAGACTCACGGGTAACCAGGGCTGTTTGTGGTCAAGGTTAAGAAGCGAACATTCCTGTGTTTGGTTGTTCACCAGAGAAACTGTGGGGCGTACAAAGGTTGACTAGTCCTTGCCCAACTCACCAAGTCTTGGGAGTAGTTCTCTCTTCCCAGCCCACAAACTTTGAAACTAGATTTCCTAGTTCACTGTCGGGAGTCCATTTTTAAGTGCTCAGTTTTATTGTTTTAATGGGGGTTCACGAATCACGGAATGCTAGGAGTCCGAGGGAATTTACAGCAATCACTAAATTCAGTTGTTCCCCACTTGGGGGTCTCTGGATTCCAAGGAGGTCTGTGAAAGTAATGACTAAGATGGGTTCCATTTTTAGTATTTACAAAAAGCTTAGCATGTATTTAAATAGTTCCTCATCCTCACAACAAAGCTTCCCTTGCCAATGCAATGCCGAGCTTTTAAACCGTTGGCTGCCATTATTTAGTTTTATATGCTAACATTGCCATCTCATGTTTTCCATAGATCCTTATTGATGATTACAAGAGCCAATGATATGAAAAGAAAAAGTTAAAATGTATCAAGTAGCGGGGGAAGGCACATAAAAAGCAAGGTCAAGCAAAGTCGGTTGCTGATGCGAAGCTGGGATGGGTGTCTCCTCAATGACCCATCCCCCACCTCCATACCCACATAGAAAGTCGTTTTCTGACTGACACAGTACACACCTTACTCACATTTCAGCCCTGGCCATCTTTAGGGTAGACAGTAGACTCTTAGGGGAAAATGTCTAGTTGAAATGACAATAAAGATCTCTAATTTGAGGTTTCTGTGTGTCAAAGAACAAAACAAAACAAAAAACCTCTAAATGTTAGCTCTCATGAGCTGAAAGAGCTTTACCATATCTCCTCTCAGAGGAAACCTTATTGGAGAACACAGCATCTCTGAAGCGGGTGTCCTGGGCCAGACTCCACATGCTTTGTCCCTCATGACTCCAGGAGGCACTTAAGTTGCTGCATGAATGATGCCTCCCGTTGCATCCTGACCACAAACGGCTCCTGACTAATGGGGCAATCTCACATGGGGGTGGTTGATCGGTGCTTTGTAAATTTACTCTGACCCTTAAAGTTATCAAGTTTGAATTACATACATACATATCCCTATTCTCTTTTCTGTTCTGGAGCAGATTTGGGAGTATAGGTAGTAAGAATCATACATTATAATATCATGAAAAGTTAAAGTCTTTTGAGCACAGTACCTAACTCCAGTTTCAATAATGTATCTAGGGAAGTAAAAATCAACGGTTTACCCAGTTCCCATAACACTGATAGCACATTCTGAAACCTCACGAGCAAATACTATATAGAAGGCTGATCTGGTCTCACCCATCAGAAACAATGACTGGCCCACATGGAATCTTCAAGAATTACACTCCTTGATCCACTTAGGAACCTAATTCTAAAAGTCAACTTCATATTATATTTATAAAAAATATATACAATAGGAATTCTATCTGATTGATGGATGGCAACTGAATCTAAACATGTGCAAATCAGTTTGAAACAAACTAACTTGTTTTAAATGTTGCTGCCTCTGCAGAAACCCATCTTCAGATGTCCTTGTCACGCAATAAAAAGAATAATATACTCACAAGTAATAACCTGAGCCCTTTCGTACCCATTCTACGGGGCAAGGTAGGGGCGTGAGCACGCTTCCTTGTTTTTTTAGCAAATACATACAGAGGCTAAACACAGTCAACAGATTGTTTATGGCTGGTGCCAACATCTCAAATATGTGTAAGAAACATCAGAAAATATGGGCAGTGAAAAGCCATCTGTGCAAATGTGCACCTCAGACACAGGCTGCATCAGACCTCAGCATGCCAAGCTGCAAGGGCAAGAAGCATTGATTTTTACTGGAGAGGGAATATCAGGTTACAGGAATGCACACATTTAATTTTTATGAGACTGAAAGCTCACAGAAACAACAACTAAAAATCCCACTGTGTGACACATTAATGAAGCCCAGTGAAGGGCCACTTTAAAATAAGACAAAGGGAAAGAACTTAATGGTGTTATCAAAAGGTCTTTGAAAATAAACCGAAATGCCACAGGCCACGCTGACATGTTGTGTGATACTTTTAGTCCCTGATCCAGGGAAATGTTAGATCCAGGTTCCATCTGCTCTCTTCTTCCTTACAAAAACACACATATAAGGTATTACTCACCCCTTTCTGGTTTCTATCAAGAATAGTTTTCATTTTCTAGGTAAATCCCAGAGTCACCAATCTTCCAGCTCTCAGCATCAACCCAAGAGGAACCAGCGGCAACCAAAACATCGCTTCATCCCCAGCATCCTCTTCCAGCCAAGTATAATTTACAGCCCGGTGTTTGGTTCATCTGTCACGGGAGAATTATAGGACCCCACCACTTACCCTGAAAATAAATATCTGTTCCTCATTCAGGCAAATGAGATCGTTTCAGACATAAATTGAACCAAGTACTGAAACTTGCCTTTTGCACAAGAAATAAATGTTTGAATTATTTCTCCTGATGAGGATGATACTATGGACACTTAAATTTAAGAAAGTAGTCATGCATTCCTTTTTCATACGAATGCCAGCCCAGGAGAAACTCGAAACATCCAATAATAACTCTGTTAAGTCAACTCTTGCCTATTATCAGTATGCAAAATCTCCCTCGCAAAAATTGAGGGGGGAAGGTCAAAACACATCTCCACTGACAATCAAGCACCAGGAAAAAAAGGCATCCTTGCAGAATGACACTGAATTTTTTACTGGCTTACACAAGGCTTTTTAACTACACACTCCATCCTAGTGAGTTCCTATTGTTTGAGAATTCAGACAGAAGGTATTATCCTTCTGTTTGCAGACTGAACAACTGAGGTAGCTTACAGCTATCTGAGTGTCTAAAGAGATAGGTAGTTATGGGTTGAGGCAGGGTGCACAGAGAAAAGAAAAGAAGGAACGAGGGAGGGTAAAAAGAGAGGGGAGTGGAGAGAAGGGGAAAGGAGAAGAAGAGAGGAGAGGAGAGGAGAGGAGAGGAGAGGAGAGGAGAGGAGAGGAGAGGCTAAGGGGCCTAGGTAATAATTCCAATATTTTCATGCATTCAGTCCTCTTGGTTTTAGGGGAATTATGGCCCTCGGCACTTTGTTCCTACCTTTATAAGACATGTATGACCAATTGAGAAAAATAAGACACTCAAACACTAAATTAAATATCAGGTAGCAGTATCCCAGAAGCATCACAGATGCTAAATATATATTCTTCAACTATGACCACGTCAGAGCCACATTAATTCTGTTATTTTGTGGGATTACAAGAAGAATCTTAACAAATTAACCCATAGTCCCAAACTTAAAACAGTACAATAGCAGACAGGCCTCCATCAGAACATGCCATTCACAGTTTTTTCCTGGTGAATATCTAAGTCAGCTGGAAGGGCCAGGTATAATTATTTACCAGCAAAACAGCTACCCCTGATTATATGGTTCACACTGAAGAACAAGAACTTACTGGGGTTTAAAAATCAACTGTCTAGGATATTAGCTCTTTCATTATCAAATGACAATGAAATCAAATATTTAGCGATTTTATTATTGTTACAGCGACTTATTGTGAACCTAAACTGTATTCATTTTGCCAGTCCCTCATCTTAGAATTCCAAAACATTCCCCAATACCCCCAACAATTTTCAAATTTCTGTATTTTAAGGAATTCACCCAACATGGGGTAAAATAAACACTGCCAAGAAGCTATGGAGATAAAAGAAAACAAAAGTTTCTACAAAAAAAAAAAATCGGATCTGGGTGCTGAATTTGATTAAAATCCTATAAAACTGAATAAATTAATGCCCTAATCATTATAATTAGTAATTCTATTCTCGGTTTCTAAGGATAATTAATTAGTGCATACCTTTGAGGCACAATTATCTCCATCATAAAACAAGGTAGCTGAGATGAGGTTAAGATGGGCCTGAGGGGCAGAAGGGGAGGCGCCTGGGATCCTTGCTCCAGCACCTCCCACTCATTCCCGGCTGGCAGGACAAGGTCATGCCTTATGTGGCAGAAGCCAGAAGCTGTCCTTTTTGTCTGCCAACTGTCCCTCCCAACTGGCGCTATTGGCCCCCTTCCGCTTTTCATAGGCGAGCCTTCTCAGACTGTGGTTTCCCTGGCGGGCTGCCACAAGACAGTGGAGTTGAGTGAAGTGAGATAAGTCGAGGTCTGGATCTTTCTAAACTTTTATTGTAGTAGGAAGGATAGAAAAATAGAAGGGAGAGTAACGGTGCTGCAGCTTTAGCAAGCTGAAGACATAAAGACGTACATGCAGAGTCACAAATAAAGCCCTAGACGGGGTCTTGAGAACCACAAACAAGCTTCGAAATACCCTTTAATGCTAAAAGCGTAGGGTTGGGGCTGGAGAGGTAGCTCATTTGGGGAGTGCTTGCTTTGCAAGCGGGAAGACATGGGTTCAGTCCCCAGAACCCACACTTTAAACGCCAGGCATGGTGGTGTGCATTTAACCCAAGGATGGAAAGGTAGAGAAAGACACATCCCTGGGTCATGGAGGACAGTCATCGTACACAGTTCCAGGCCAGTGAGAAACAATCCCCAAAAATAAGCCAGGTTATGCCTGAGAAACATCATCGAAGTTGACCTCTGACCTCCACACAGGGCTCTCTCTCTCCCCCTTTCCCCCCTATCATGGTGTAGGAGGTTCTTCTGTTCATGCATTGCTTTCATTGGTTAATGAAAAAAGACACACACATACACACATGAACATGTACACAAACATGCACACACATAGTGCTATATTTTTGCTTTTAAAATTTGAAGATTAACTGTGTATAACCTTCCCATAGTTCAAAAAGTAAATGTCCATGAGATAGTAATACTCTGAAGGGAAACAGCCCAAAACTACACGAACAGACATGGACAATTACAGGAAACAGTATTTGGTTCGCCTTTTAATCAAATAAAAGCTAAATTAAAACAATGTTTGACCTAACAAATTGACATTTTTCCCCTTTTAATAACAATCTCCAAGTCTTGGCTCAGGGTCAGGGGCTAAGATACACTATGGCAAAGCCTTCACTTCGTGAGGCAATGAGCTATGAAGACATCAAGATCCACTTGTTGGAGCAAGTTGGAGAAAGAGACAGATGAGGGACGCTCTGCAGGGTCCTCACACCTTTACTGATCAGGAAAAGAGAAGCAAAAATGGTTTCCCTTCCCCCTACCCTACACCCCACTATGCCACTCCATCCCAGGAGGAGAGGTGTGTACCACCACAGGTGGCTCCTAAACCTATATCTTGACCCAGAGGAGACTACGCCAGGATGTAGGTTTGGGGAAAGACCCGTTCTTCCCAGTGTTTAGAACTTTGGGACATTCCTTGCCCCTTTACTCTTTCAGAGAAAGTAGATCCCCTGTTGTTTCTTTTCAGGGTATGCTTGAGGGGCAGGATCTGAAGGAACGGGAAAGGTCCGACAATGTTTTACATGGAGCACACTCTTTTAAAAATCCCCGGAGACCACAGCCAAATCACCTAAATGCCTGCTGGCTTGCCAAGGAGCTGCAGGATGGCATGCAGGCCACAGCCATCAATGACATAACCCAGAAGGTATTGCTTGTTTAAGGAAATATGCACAGAATCTGCCAAGAGACGCCTACACTCCGTGTTTTTCTGAATGAACTTCTTTTAAGTTCTGTCATGGGAACTAACGTAATAATGGGAATCTTGTAATATGGGAGTCTCATTCCAAACGCATTGACCACGTGGTCCTGGCCGTTGGCTGGTTGCAGCACGCAGCACTTCGGCTGCGTAAAGTGCGTGGTGTAATTACCGCACCCAATGTTAAACAAAACAGCTCCCCAGATGAAATATAGCTAATGCAATCAGAACCACAGCAAAATCAAAGTAAAGAAAATGAGCAGCTATCCGCAGCCACCTCAGCCCCTGCAGCGGTTGGCTGCTGCACTTAGGTTGAAACCTATATACCTCACGAGGTTCACCAGCCCTCACATGACTACATGTTTGCCCAGGTCTCCAGGCATTTGTCCCTGGATCCCTGGTCCTTTTTTCTGTTTCTTTTTAATTCTTTCAGATGCTGTATATGTGTGCAATCCTACGTGTTTATGTGCACCATGTCTCTGCGGGTGCCCACAGAGGCAGAAAAGGCCACGTGCTCTTAATGGCTGAGCCATCTCTATGGTCAGTCAGCCCCATTTTCCTTTAAACCACTGCAAAATATCTCATTTGCATACTGCTAGGATGTCTTGTACCTGGAATATTCCTCCTCATTATATTTAAATTGACATCAGCTTTGCTTTCATGTATGCATGGAAAATACTGCCTGGATGTTGACCTGAACTAGTGACCGAAACATGTTGTAAATTTCCCACCCTTGCTACTCCTGCTCAGGAAAAACTGACCGGTGCTCACTTTGCTATTGGAAAAGTGTTTTAAAAATACTCTGTTCAACAGAGACATTGTGGATGTCCAAACCTGAGTCGGGGACAGAAGTCTAAGAATGAATCAGGATTCCCTACTGGTTCCAAATGAATATCAACATGGCCCTCCCCCCAGCTTCCCTTGTCTGTTTACACTCATGACTTAGGTACATCTTCATGCTGACTTTGTTTGTTTCATGAATTTACACTAGCGTGTTACACTAGTTACTGACGTATCAGCTTGAGATGCTTATTGCAAGCCTGCTGGGACAGACATCTGTCTCCTCACTATCTCTGTCTTCTGGTCACTCCTTACAACATCTCCTCCCCTTGAGCACAGGCTAGACCTATTATCCTGGTTCCACTGAACAAGACTATGGGTAATGAAATAAGATTTTGCTTCTGAGATTTAATGACAAAAGGAGACTAAGAGTTCTACCACCCCTGTTGTCTTCTTTGGACCATTGCTTTTTCTTAGGGAAACCAACTGCCAATATGACCTCCTCTGTGGAAAGACACCAGAAGTAAGGAAATAATGCCACACACCCACTGCTAGTAAGGATGTGAAGGCTTACGACTGCCAGACAAGTAAGTCTGGTTCTGATTATCCACGGCCTGCAGCACACACTTGAGTTGACCAGTAGCTCATGCCTAGTTCTGGCTAAAAGAGATCTATAGTTCTGGCAGATAACTGGTTTGCAGCCCTGTGAGACCCTGACACACTCAGATTCGTGACTCACAGAAACTCTGAGGTAATCATATGCCATCTGCAGGGCAGAAAGGGGTAATTTGTTACACAGCAACAGCTAACTGAAACAATTGCTTATAACCCAAACTATACACATGACAGTTTCTTCTCTTCTCTTCAGGATTATAGTGAAGGCAATCTGCCTGCCTAAAATGTAACATTTTCACAGTATAAGACTAGAATATATTCACAATTAGTAATAATTTATGCAGGATTTATTGTCAATGGAACGGTAGTAATATTGATGCAGTAGTCATAGTAGCCACTCAACAAGTCTAACTGGTACCCACATTCATAACCATTTCTTTCACAAAGGCTGTGAAGTGTGTAAACAGTTGTTGATGAGGAGATGGATTATGTTTCATGAGTGCAAGGACCTTCTGATGTGGGATTCCCTTCTGTATGCTGTGAATACCATTGGTTAATAAAGGACTGTCTTGGGCCTACACTGGGCAGAATAGAGATAGGCAGGGAAAACTAAACTGAATGCTGGGAGAAAGAAGATGGAATCATCCAGACACCATGGAGCCACCAGAGGAGAAAGACACAAGCTGTGGGCTGGAACCTTGCCGGTAGGCCAAGAACCTCATAATAAAATATAAAATAATAAAAATGGGTCAATTTAATATGTAAGAGCTTGCTAGGAATATGCTATAGTGATTGGTCAAGCAGTAATTTAATTAAAAACAGTTTCTGTGTGATTATTTTGGTTCTGGGCAGCCAGGAACAAAGAAGCTCCCTCCTAACAACAACCTTTTCTCTCCTCCTCACCACTGCTTCCCAGGAACCTCCCTCAAGGTCTGCTTGCCTGGCGGATGTCTCCCACACATCACTGAACCTTTTTCATAAAGCATCCCCAACAGATACAGCCTTATACATGAACCAATCAACAATCTGCTCATGCACATGTGTAAACATGTACAAACGTGTTTTCATGGAAACAGCGCCTGTGTTCCCAAACAACAGAGGTGCTCATACTGGCTTTTTAATGACATAAGGAATCCATTTCCAAATTTAACCCTCTCCTTTATATATAGTTCCATTTTGGTAAAAACAAAGGACTTGGGTGCTTTTCCTAATCTAACAACCCTGTCTTGGTCAATCAGTTCTCTTCCCTGGGGAATTATTTTCAATAATCTTCAGGATGCAGGGAGAAAGAGCTTTCTAAGTCTCACAATGCAAGTCCTCAGCTGTGACCCAGATCCCCTCAGCTCTCACAGAAATCCCCCCCATCCAGGCTGCCTGTCAGGTCTGGCCTCATTGGCCCCAGCTCAGAAGCAAGCAGTAAGGGATAGGTATGTCAGAGGTCACTCTGAAGTACCCAGGGAGGCTGGCGAGAGGTGTCCAGAGAAAGGTGATGAAGACGCCCACAGGAGAAAAGGAGGAAGGATATTGATAGACGTTGGCACATTCCTTCAGTTTTTTCCTTCGCAAAGTGTCACAGCCAAGTGATCACTCAACCTTTGTGGGTGACTCTGTCCCCCTCAGCCATCCCCAGAAAAGAAGCCTTTGCTCACACGGACAGGCACATGAGGCATTAAGGAGTCCCCAGTGTGCACTGCAGGAAGATAAGAAAGATTGAGATGCAAGAACAGACATCCACTCATTTGTCAGATACTGGCCCAATAACGCTAAACAAAACATGTCTGATCCCTAACACTGTAGAATGCAGATCCTAGGGAAACTTGAGCTTTAATTGCTTTATGCATTTATTTAATAATTTAATTTACTTAAAAAACCATACAAAACAATATAAAACAGACAACTGAGAAATGCTGTAAGGTCAAAAGGGCATAGTAGCAGTGACCCAAGTTAAATTAAAGGTGGGAAATGGGGAGTTTTCCAGGCAGAAGTACAGGTAACAGGAACAACATGTACAAGGGCCCTGTGCTGAGAAAGGCCTGGCTGTCTAGGACCTGGCACTCGGGCATGGCAACGCCTGTCGCCTGTCGAGTGAAGGTCCACGTGCTGTCTGGTGAGGTTGGGCTCTGGGTACCTAAGACAGTGATTCCAATTTTACCTTTGTCCACAATGCAAGCCCTCTCCTTGAGCTCTACACACAGCATCTCATACATAATGCTGTCTTTTATAGATAGTTCCATTTTGGCAAAGACAAAGGACCAGGGCTCTTTTCCCAATATAACAACCCTCTCTTTGTAAGTCAGTTCTTTTCCCTGGGGAATTATTTTCAAGAATCTTCAGGAAGCAGGAAGAACTGAGGTGTTGGTCTCCCCGCCTCTCAGCTTGTTTCACCCACATCTTCCCCTTCTCGGCCAATGGCAGCTCCCTTCTTCCAGCCTCAGGCTGGAAGCCTTGCTATCTTCTTTGACTCGTTCTTACGCCAATGCATCAGCAAATCCTGTCCGTTCTACTATCAGCCAGAATCCAACTCTTACTATCGTCCCTACAAATCCCCAGTCCATGCCGTCACCCTTGTTCCTGAGTAGTCTGGTCTTCAGTCCCATGAGAGAGGTCTTATGACCAGGAGACAACTCAACCAACTGCATCATTTGAAAGCGGTTATCTGCTCCATTGCAAAAATTCTTCAGTTTCTAGGGAAACTGGACTTAATGATTCTCTACATGCAGCTGTATAAGGTTTCTCAGACTGCTGAGACGAATGCCCAGTGCCTGTAGCATGGAGTAGATTTGGCACTTTTTCACACAGTCTCAACACACCTTCCTTGCAGTTCCTCAAACAGAGGAAATACACAGGGGCCTTTGTGACAGTAGCCTAGAATACTCCACAGTCCCTGCCTCTCAGGAATTGTGACTCTGGTCAGTAGGTCTCTATGTCCTGGACTACCCCATAAGAGAGGCCATGGAGTCCACATTGTCCTCGTGACCAGCTTTGTCTTTCTTTTCAATGATTACATGTTGTGTGACATGATACACTTATAAATACTTGTTCAAAGATGTTGGGTGTTTGGCTGACTGCTACGTGCTTAGAACCTGGATATCTTTAATACTGGGCTTTGTTGGGCCCATCTCTGAAGTCTTCTAAAAAAAAATGTACAATCCTTCTGTGTCAGTCCCACAGCCTACACACACACACACACAAACACACAAAGACATTGAGCACTGGATATTTTACTAAGATTCATTGGCAGTCTGAGGAGACATGAGCTAGAGTCCCAACTGAGAGAAAGGGGACTCAGGGGAAGAGAAAAGGCTTTGCAGCAGGCAGACCTATTCCTGGGAGAGGCTGCCCAGCCCATCACTCTGGGGGAACAGAATGTACCAATAGGAAAGGGCAAGACAGAAGGGATAAGAGATGTAGAGAGGTGCCCAGTACACACTTGGTCACTGTGTGACCAGAATTGTCTAAGCTCAATTCTAAAAGAAGTTTGTTTGTTCAATCAGCTTAAGAGAAAGAGATGAAAATCTTCAGAGCACGCATCTCCCAAAAGACTGATCCTGTATTTTTTTTTTAAAGAATTGTTAAAAAAAAAAAAATCCACAACCAACTTGACAGTAAGTAGGGGATGGTTAAGAAATTATGGTAAGGTAACTCTCTGGGATAAGGGTGCTAATCACAGTTTTCCAAACAGTGTAACAACATGGAAAATGTCTGCGGTATATTTTTAAGTGAAGAAAACAGCATTTTAAATGTCTCCGTATTGTGATTAAAACTGTTCAAATATTGGGTTCTGTGCTGGGTAAGACATCCAAGGAAATGTGAGACAGAGAGACCCATGTTTCCAGAGGGTGGTGAGAGTTGATGTGATCAACACTGTGCCCCTAATTTAGATCTCTGACCCCCCCATCTGTCTGTCTACCTCCCCTGCTTTTGTTGCTCTGTTGGGGTTAGAATCTGGGGCCTTGTGCATGCTAAGCAAAAGCTGTTGCTTCTCTAGTTCAATGCTTCTTTAAGCATAGAGGAAAGAACCTTTGTCAACAGGACTAAAGAGTCTCCTATGCCTGTTAGTGGAAGGAAATTCAGGACAATAATATATAAGTGTCTGTTTAATCAATTCACTCAACGTGAATGAACTACCTACTCCATGTTCTGGGTAACCATTCTCTGCATGCAGAAACTTGTGAGAAAACCTAATCTGAGAGATTCAGCTGGTATCCATATTAAACTCAAAATCTAAGGGAAGGAATATACTGCAAACACAAAAATAAGTTTAATAAAACACACATGTTTTGGCTCATAGGAAGCCATGTGTGGTAGTACACACCTATAGTCGCAGAACTTGAGGAGTTGAAGGAGGAGGATCGCAATGCTTGCCTAGTGAGCCCAAGGACAGCCCAGACTATGTGAAATCCTGTGTATATAAACAAACAAGCAGAAAAGAACAGTAAGGAACTAAGTAAGTATCAGATTTACACTTGGGAGATCAGGAAAGAATAATGGTTAATGTCCTTGAAGAAAAGTGCTTCTCCAAGCAGGTGGTGTGTGTGTGTGTGCATTGTATGTTGGAGGGTCCTGAAGAGGGTACCGGGTGCTAAGGAAAGAGGTTAGTTTGAATAGAGCAAGTGTTGTCCAACAGAAAGCACAGCTTATTATGAGCCTGACTTGAATCTGGGAAGAAGCTACAGGGATGAAGCTAGGCTGGCCTAGGGTCCTTAAAACCGAATGTGGTTTTGATCAGGGACTTGAGATGCACTGAATCCTTCAGTGGGGAGATTCACCGGGTAACCAGATTGGATAAAGGATATCCTCAGGGACACGACTGGCTCCAGACTCCAACTTGTTCATTTACTGGTTAGGTTATGTAGTGTAAGCTCCCTGACTGATGAGTCTCACTTTCTTCATCTATGCAGTGGGTCATTCTGGCTCCTTGGTAGCTTTGTTGTGAAGGATGACATGGTAGAGGGAATGAGAAAGTTTATTCAAGAAAGACTTGATAAATAATCCCATTCCCATTAATTCTTAGTGCATAAGAGCAGTTGATGAGAGAGAGAAAGAGAGAGAGAGAGAGAGAGAGAGAGAGAGAGAGAGAATAGAAGGACAAAGAACATTGAGAGTGAAGTCTAGAAAACTTGATGTCTGCCAGGGAAAGGGACAATATCACTGATGGAGAAGAAGCTGGAGATGGAGAGAACAATAGCAGAATCACTGAAATGCATGTGGCAGGGTGTGATCTGAAAACCTTTATCCATTCCTCATCTTGATATATTCTTGTCAAAATATAAGAAGTGCTAACCCCAAAATACCCTACTTAGGGTACAGTCCAACTGAATTTAGCATCCAGGACCTTCCTCCGTGATGTGCTGCCATTCTTTAACAAGTTTATTGAAATATTACTCATAAATCATGAAATTCATTGATTTAAAGTACATACTCCAATAACCTTAAGGTTCACAAATGTGTGCAACCATCACAATTACCCCAGAACACTTTTATCAACCCCTAAAGAAACCATGTACCACTTATCTGTCACCTACAATCTCCCAACACCACTGCAGCCTTAGGTACCCAGTTACTTACCTCTCGTAACCACAGAATGTCCCCTTGGGGCATTTCACCTTCTTATATTTTTATTTCTAGGGATCAAACTCAGGGCATCAAATACACGAGGCAAGTACTCTACCAATGGAACACAGACTCAACTCTTGAAATGTTTTCATTGTTATTTAACTTTTGCCATGATATAATTCCAAAAATTCCGAATCTGATCTTCCTCCTACTATGAAAAATAGAGGTACTACCTGCACGCTGCGAATTGTCCATCGACAGCCAGAAAATTTGAATTTTTTCTTCTCCCTCTGAGACAGCTATGGCCAGTCCGGTATATATGTGTGATTTATGAAGACTGGCGGATTTTGTCCTTGTCAGTTACTGTTAGTATAGGAAAACAATAGCTGCTAAGCCTGCCAGAGTGAAAAACTAGCATAGTCTTCACCGGGTGGAAACTTGGTGCTGCCTTTAGTCACTGTCTCTCCACAAATCCTGGAGACAACTGCAAGGACAACATAAAGACGGCAACAACATGCTCCACACGCTTTGTCCTTAGCCTGCAGGACGTGGACTCCGATCTTTTCACAACTTGTTCCGAGATTTTCTGGGAGACAACATAAACTTATTTTTAGCACATGCAAACTCCCAGTGTCTCTCGCATGGGTTCAGGCTCTTCTTTGGGGCACACCTGCTGTGATTTCAAGTGCAGCACACAGGCAAAGAGGAAGGATACAGAGAAGAGAAAGGCCAGGAGGACAGCGAGGGATTACGGTAATGTGTATGTGTGTTGTCTAGAACGCCACGTACCACTTAAGCACTGTGTATTTTGGCTTCTTTACCCATGGGCTGGGAAAGGAAATATCACTCTGCAGGTTCCACCATGCAGCAGTATGTCACCCTAATAAGATATTTTGCATGAAATTTCTTTAAAAGTCCTAAAAATGGGGGACTTTACTGGCTCAGCCAGTAAAAGATGTTGCCAAGCCTAAATGACGTAAGTTAGATTCCCTGGGACCCACAGGGTAGGAGAAAACCACCTCCTGCAAAATGTCTTCTGACTCCCACTCTTCTCCTGTGACGTGTGTTACTACACATGCACAAATGCACACACACACACACACACACAAATTAGTAAATAAATAAAGCAATTTCCAAAGTCTTCTTAGTTGCTGCCTGGGCATAGGTTCTTGGGTAAACAGACAGTTGATCTTACAAAGAAGCACTTAGATGCTAATAGTTCTAAGTACTGGTAAATAGTCCTTCTTGACTATACACGCAAGCATATGTTCATTGACTCACTATGCCTTTAACTTAACAGCCATTTCTTGATATACATAGGAGACTCTATGGTATCAAGACCCCCTGTAAACACCCGAATCGTCAGAGTCTGTGCATGCAGTCTATGGTCCTCATATTCTTCACTCTGCCTCTAGGCTACTCATAATTCTTAACACAAAGCAAACACTATGTAAGCCATAGTTATACTCCCACGTTCCTCACTTTTTTGTTCCTATGACAAAAGACCCAAAGCAAACATCTTCAGATGAGAAAGGGGGTTTGGCTCCTAGTTCCAGAGACTTCAGTCCTAGACCAGCTGGTTCCAGCGCTGTGGGGCCCGAGGTAGGACAGTCCATCAGTCACGTCTGAAGCATGTGGCGGAGCAAAGCTGTTTATGTCATGGCTCTCCTAGTGACCTAACTTCCTTCTACTAGGCCCACCTCTTAATGTGTCCATTACCCCCAATACTAGCGCAGGCTGGGACCATGCTTTTAATCCATGGCCTTTGGTTGACATTCAAGATCCAAATCATAGCAACTGTATTTTTTTTTTTTAAGGATTAAAGGCAAGAGAAAATATTCACATGTTTGGTACTGATGCACATTTTTTTCAAATATGTCTGATCCTCTCAGGATCAAATCAATGTAAAGATAAAGAACCCACCATAGATGTAATATATTTACAAACATACATGGTTGGGCCTCATGAAGCTGCTCATATTTGATCATGGCAATTTCAGACAGATGCATTCCTATGACTGGAGTGTTATGAAGATGCTAACGAGTCACTGAGCCCAGAGGTTTCCATTTTAGAGCCTGTGGCTTCTGGATCCACAAGGTTCCTTCTGAGCAGATGCCAGCAAGCCATGTTCCTGAAGCTGGCTGCAAGGTCTGGCTGAGTGTTTAAAGGTCAGCAATGACCAACTTCCCTTCTGCCGTCCCCACTGTCTTCTGAAGCCGGGAAATGGTCCTCCTCATGCTCATGGTATCCCACACCAGCCTGTGGCCTCTCTTTTCCCTGGCAAACGGCTCCAGTTTCCTGGACCATTCCCCAGAGGCTCAGCTTTCAGAACTTTCAATTTCCACACTGTCCCTGGAGAATCTTCTCACGGGCCAGTGTCCCTGGGAGGAATGAGGTTCTGGTCCCTTTCATAGCCCACAAAAGCACCACATCTGACTTTTCTCATTGATCCTTATGCTAAGAAAAGTAATCAAGTAACCCAAACAAAAGTGACCAAGTAAGACGAAAGGTTATTTTCCAAATTGAATGACCGAGCTCTCAATGCACAGGGCACAGGGCATACCCTGATTCAAGCCAGTCTCCAGGAAGCAGGCATCTGATGCTGTGTCCAAGTCTTGACTGCTGAGATATCCTACATTTCCAAATTGCAAGACATGCACACACACACACACACACACACACAATCTCCAATGTCACCTCTCTGTATTAGTCTGAAATGACAAAAATCCTCTCTTTTTTTTTTTTTTTTTTTTTTTTTTTTTACTTTACCTTCCTGTAGAAACACCAAAGCACACCTAGCTAGCATGGACCAAATGTTCTATACATTCTGCTACCCTATCTATGTGACAGGTACAAACAAACTTTGTCCCCTCTTTTATATAACTGGGGTAGAACACACCTGAAACAAACCTTAAGCATTTTAAGTGTGCTGTCCTACCAGTGTTGTGATAGCCTCAAAAGCTTCTATTTTTAAAATATACATAAATAACTAAAACTAATCAAAATAATATAAGACTTCCCAAATAGAGTTTTTCAAATATGTGTCAAGCATTAAATATAAACCACTCACACAATTCACTTTACAGCCTTCCTTTTAAAGATACATGAGTTTTTATGCTTTTAAAAAGGTGGTTTTTTTCTCTGGAAAGAATAAAAATGAAGCCAGTTTTTAACGGTTAAGTTGTCTGCCTTAAAAGGGTCCACTCCAGAGGGCATGTTGAGTTATGTTTTTGTTTTTTGTTTTTTTTTTATTGTTGTTGTTGTTGTTGTTTTTCTCCTGGTTTTTGAAAGTGATTCTAAATACACGAAAAACAAACAACAACAACAACAAAACCAGTGTACTTATCTCTCAGCACTGTCTCCACCCAAGCAGCAGACATTGCTGTTTGGTTTTTTTTTTTTAATGTTTTGAATGGCTTGGAGATTAGCATGGGTATTTAGCAAAAAGTACAACTTCAAATTATACGCTGCTTCATGGTGTCAAAATTCCGCACACCATCAACCCTATGACGTCCATGGAGCCCAGCACTAAGAATGGTGGTTGTTAGTCACTGGCTTTGCAAATGAGAAGACGAAACTGTAAACAGTGTGTGCTTAGGCAGGCTGCCTTTAAGAAGGAGGATGTTTTCATCGCAATCTTAATTCTTTTGGTGTAGCAATGTCTTTTGGTCAACAGTATGTACCTAAACCAACATTACAAATAGACTTGCCCTAAAATGTGGGACAATTTATTCATGGGCATCCTAGCAAGAGATGATGATGTCGGGCTTGATGGTGTAGGCTTGCAGCCCCAGTACTTATGGGGAGGGGGATGTTGAAACAGGGGAAGCCAAATTCAAGGGAGTTTTAAGGCCAGCCTGGGCTATGCAGTCAGACCCTGTCCCAGATAAAGAAAACAGGAACAAAAGCCAAGAGATGATTGACTGTATTCACAAGCAAGCATGTTCCCTAGTAACATGTTAGTCCTCAGTACCTAAGGGTTTTATTCATATATAGTTTTTATAGAAACATAACTACATACACACATAGGGGAGAGAGAGAGAAAAGAGAGAGAGAAAGAGATCAAAGTTGCTTTACTTTAACTTTTAACGTAATGCTTAGCAGAAGATACAGGATAACTGCTCCCTGGCATCGATCACCAAACCCAGTGCTAAGTACAATGTATGCTGCATCCATTGATGATACAGACACACAAAATCTGCCATGGTCACACCCTACCTACTGCCATTATTAAGAGGAAACAAAACCCAGATCTCAAAAGCAGGTCACTCCAGACCAAGTGTGAAGATGGCACATCGACAGGGCGAGAGTTAAAGTGTTTTGTCAAGCATTGTTAGGGAACCAGACCAAGTCTATCTTACTCAATGAATAAATAGCTAGAGACCTTTACCTTCCCTCCTCCTTACAGATGAGCCACTTGCATCGTTAATCTCAGTGCCTAGCCACACCCACACTTCTGTGAATCACAAAGTAGCCTAAAGAAAGTTTGCCCTAGAAACTAACCAGAACAAGTTTGCAACAGGTGCCTCATTGCAATGTTTAGAATAGATCCTGTGCCAGGAAGTTAGTATACATTTATATGTTTGTTAATCAATCCAGGTACACGTAGCCCGAAGCTAGGGAGCTTACAATCATAGAAACCACTGAAGTGCAATAAAAGGTAGGGGGGTGCATCACAGTATTAAGGCAGAGACATGAACAATGGCAATGGCCAAAAACAAATGGAAGATCTACACCTACAGGTCATGCAGAGTAAGGCTTATATTTAGGGGCTGGAGAGCTGGCTCAGTGGTTAAGAGCATTGCCTGCTCTTCCAGAGGTCCTGAGTTCAATTCCCAGCAACCACATGGTGGCTCCAAACCATCTGTAAAGAGATCTGGCGCCCTCCTCTGGCGTGTGGGTATAAATGGAGGCAGAAAGTTGTATACATAATAAATAAATAAATCTTTAAAAAAAAAAAAAAGGCTTATATTTAAGCAACATGGCACTCACAAATCTAAGGTTGTTTCCTGTCCTGTTCACCCATTTAAACAATGAGCAAAAAAGTGCTCACCTTATCCATTCCTCAGTTTCTCCATCAATAAAATGGGTTTGAAACTATGTGTTCATAATTAGAGACTGAATTCTCTAATGGCTTCAAGACATGTTTTAAAAACAAGTGATCCAATAGACATGAATTTTGATATAGATTGCCCCACAGGAGGTAAGGAGAGGGTCTGGGTGAAGTGACCCGGGAAGTTGAAAGGCAGAGGTTCTCATCAGTATCAAGTCACAAAGAATGGACAATGAGGTCTCTCCTCCTTCCCATAGGCAACGCTGCTTGTGGACTCCACAAGACAGATACAGGAAGAGCTTGGGAATCCTTCTGTTTATCCTTTGCATCCTATAGTGGATTCATGTACTGAAATCATATGGAACCCCACAGGTATGAAAACACACACAGATATATATCAGCAAATGTTCTAATGTTCCTTGAGAAATACTGGGCTTTAAAATGTTTTTAAGGCTGACAAACAGGATGATTGCCTTCAGTTCAGGGGTTGACAACTGATGTCTTGCCCTAAGTGACTTTGGCCTAGGCAGTGACACAAAGCTTGTGTTTGAAGAGAAGAAACTCTAGGGGATCCAGATGTCTCCAGTGAAGTAAGATTTTCCCTCCCAAAATAGTTACAGGCAAGTAGTACCAGGGGCAGGAAAGTAAGCTGGCAAAATAAGCAAACTGTGGGGTTCTTGACCTTTTCCCAAATGGAGAATTTCTGCGAGTGGCATGTAAACACATCTTAAAGCTAAGGCTAAGGCATCGGGAAGCACGTTTCTCTAGACAGCCATGTTCAGAGCTTACATATAACAGAGCTCACGTCTGACCCTTAGAATCAGAGCTAAACAAGTCACTCTGTAATGTTTTATTTTCATTCACCGTGTTTCCAATTTAATTTTTTGCATTTATTTGTTCATTTATTTTGTTGTATTTATAGCTGTGCACACGCTATAGCACGTATGTGGGGGGGTTCAGCCTGCAAAATCAATTCTTTCCTTCTGTTACACACACTCTGGGGACCAGAATTAGGTGATCAGGACTGGTGGCAAGTTCCTTGACGGACCGAGCCATCTCAACATTCCCTAATTGTGTTTTCCTAGACGGGTTTTGTAAAGTGCAGCATTAATGTACCCATTTCTTGCTGCACCCAAACTCTGAATGAAGACTTCCTTGCAATCACTTCCCTTAAGAAAAATCATGGAATCGTAGAGAAAATACCTTAATGATCAGTTAGAACTCAGGCTCTCTAGTTTTGCTGCACATTGAGGGTCTTTATAAGCACACAGGACCCCAACCCCACCCCACGTCCATCAAGTAGGAATAGTCTACGGGAAGCCTGTTGATTACTTTTTATAAGTGTCAAAGGTGGTTTCCCTTGGGTTGCTATGATTAAGAGCCACGTGCAGACTTGCATTGTCGGACATGGTAGTCACCGGCCACACATGGCTATTGATCACTTGACATGTGGCTATCCAAAATTGATATAGTAAAATACACCCCAGATTTAAAGGATTTCATTACCAAAAAAAGTAAAAGAATATAAACTATTACATTGATGTTTTTGGTTATATGTTGAAATTTGCAATGATAATATTTGGGATATACTGGGCCAAACAGCTATTAAAATGAACTTCTGTTTCTTCTTACTGTGGCTCCTGTAAACGACAAATGACATCAGTTGCCTCTTCTATTGCAACGCCCTCCTTTAGCTAGTGCTTTTTTAGCATAAATGAGGAAATTGGCCAGATTAGGTAGCCCAAGCCTGAATCTCAGAATGCGGGAAACTGAGGCATGAGGATCTGGAGTTGGAGGTCACCCTGAGCTTCACAATGAGCCCCTGTCTCAGAACAGAAGAAACAGAGACAGCAGAGATGGGTAAAACCTGGGGGGTCTTTCTAGCCTCGCTTTGCTTGTTGGTATAGAGAGCACGTCACTGTGGAACCAGAAATGGTGGGGAGAACCAGAGACTGCCGATTGGTTTTCTCTATCTATCTTTTTTTTTTTTTTTTTTTTTTTGTTTTTTTTTTTTTGGTTTTTCGAGACAGGGTTTCTCTGTGGTTTTGGAGCCTGTCCTGGAACTAGCTCTTGTAGACCAGGCTGGTCTCGAACTCACAGAGATCCACCTGCCTCTGCCTCCCGAGTGCTGGGTGGTTTTCTCTATCTTGTCTCCCTAATTGTCTCTCCAAAGGTCAGATATGGAGAAAGAGCCCTGTCTCTGGCGTGCTTGCATTTGTGCTGCAGCCTTGTAGGACTGTGCCTGAGTGCGAAGTAGTCCGGAAGGCTGACTATGAAAGAGGAATTTGCAAAACACTAACATGAAGTCAATGCAAAGAATGGAGGGAGACAGCTTTTGCCACGTTTCTGCAGAGAAATAACCCTGGGCCTAGGGATATAACTCGGGTAGTAAAAGATGCGTGCTTACCATTCATGGGGCCCTGGGAGAAAGACAAACCAGACTAGACCAGACCAGACCAGACAGTCCAGACCTACTGACACTGGAGGTTGCCGGCATCCTGAGAGCTGCTTCTGACTCAGAACTACAACACTGCTCCTTTCCACTGTGAGGAGTCACAGGGCTGTCCTTGCAACGAGGCAAACCGGGTTCTTCCAAACTTCACCATGTCACACCTCAGTGCTCTGCTAGAAATGAACTCTCTCCCCGGTGCCTTCTACTCTCTGGGTTGCAAAAGTTGAAACTCAAGCTTTAGAAGCCAGGCTTAACTCAAAGAGAAAAATCCACTGTTAATAAAGTGACATGGTCCTACCAAACTGACCAAATGGAAATGAAACGCCTGTCTTCTAATAGTCAGCTGATTTAAAGAAAAACAAAGATTTTTGTTGCTATTATTGCCTGTTTTCCCCCTTGGGCAAAGAGAGAGAGAGAGAGGAGAGAGAGAGAGAGAGAGAGAGAGAGAGAGAGAGAGAGAGAGAGAGAGAGAGAGAGAGGCATAAAATTAGCCAAAATGTGTTACATTTGAGAAATCACGCTTGCAACATAGGGGCTCCTCGCTGTAATAAAAGATTGAAAGAGGACTGGATTCTGATGTAGACTGCAAAGGCCTGGAAAGGAAAGCTGTGGGTCAAGCCAACCGGCGCACACAGTGCAAGCATTCAAGGTTTCTGTTTAGATACTCTTGTTCTCCAATCCAGTGTGGGTAGAGCCTAAATCAGAAAGAAAATGCCCAGGGCTCTGGAGCCCTCTGTGCTACTAAATTATTCCTGTTAGCTATAAGTTGTCAAGTTTTGCCAATGAAACCCAAAGAGCACACTTCCAGACAACTCATTTTGCACAGAATAGCTTTTACCTCCAAACTCACTCCTACGCTGACTTGGAAAACATAATATATTGCAGATGGGTGTCCGGCAAAATCGAATGGCCAGAGTGAGCCCAACACTTGATCTCTTCAAGAGAATGGTAATTAATATAAACTTTAAGACTTTTCTCGGCCCTGTCCTTAAAGATGACGAAGACAATTAAAGAGAATCATTGCTTCACTCTGAGATGGCCTTTTCAACCATTTCTGTTCCACCCAGTTTGTATTCTCAAATGAAGTCTCAATAGTATAGATTTGTAAGGCTTAATATCATCATGAAGAATATTTTCAGACAAAAAAATTTGAAAACATCAGTATTAGGAAATTGAGCGTTTCATATATATATGTGTGTATATATATATATATATACACACATATATATATGCATGCAAATATAGACTAGAAGCTACAGTTTGGTCAAGGCAGTCAAGTCAGTTTTAAAAACTTATCTTTGAAAGGCTGTCGGCGAAAAGGCTTGAAAAGAGGAAAGTTTCCAAAGCCTTGGCTTTTGATGCATGTGTCCCTGATAGGGGCATTTAGGTAGCCTGCCTGACAGCAACAGAATTCTGAGCTGAAGACAGAGGCCAGGCATTCAGACCTGGTTCCCACCCTCTGGCATGGACCTTGGGTAAGCTAACAACTATAACCAGCTTCAGGGGCTCTTCTGCTCACTGGAGAGGTTGACCAGGAGGCTCTTTCCTGGCTCCAGCATCCGTATTCCTACCCACCATCAAAGTCTCTAGGCTGAGTAAAAAGAACCTTTTACTCCCTCCAGGATCCGGTCAAGTCAAACACCAACACGGTAGTTTTCCATACTTGTTAATTTGGGGGGGGGGGGGCAGAGACTAGAAATGTGAACCTTAGGAAAATAGAAGTCAATTTAAATATTCTATTTCCAATCAGTGTACTTATTCCTGACTAATGTTCAGATTAAAAGGCAGAGGAGACCATAGATTGAACCTGTAGGAAAAGTAAACTGGCCCCTTGCATCCCATCACAGGGATTTGGCAATTTTCCCTGAACTCTGAGAATTCTTTGAAAGTCTCAGAAACTTTTCTCAGAAATTTTCCTGGTGTGTTTGGAAGAGTGTTATCACTACCTGGGAAACCCTAAGAAGCCTTCCATCTTTCTGAAAGCTCTTTTATGTTGAATTTCTCATTTGTGATTCCGAACCACTGAATTAATGGGTATTTAACAAACATATTAATTGTTAATTTTTCCTTATCACTAAATCTAATAATCCTGTAGTAAAAACGTTACATGCTGTCATCTTTAAAGTACCAGGCTTCCTGCACAAAGCATGGTGACAAAACAGTCCGTTCATTTCACACAGCAGCAGGAAGAGGTCCTTTGTGAGGTTCTATCTCCCAGACTTAAATATTCAAAGCTACTGCTCTCTGTTCATCTCCTTATCTCAATGGTATCATTTTCCTTAAACAGAATTTGGAAATAGTCCTCAACTTAAAGGTTTAAGCACTAATTTCTAAAACCCTTAGTTGATTCCCATAACACAGCGGCAGTCAAACTGGACAAGATAATAAATTGACTGAGATCATTGTCCAGCTTCATCCAAGAAAGCAGCCTCTAAAAAAAAAAAAAAAAAGGATCTTAAATTGCCTTAGAAATCCAATTTGCAGGCAGCAAAAGCAGCATATAGATGGGAAACACCAGCCTTGATCACATTAATTTTGTGACTAACAGCATTGCTTTGAAAGGGAAAAGAAAAAGAAGACTGAAATAGTAAGACCACGCAAATCCTAAGTTCAGTCTAACAGTGTGACCAGGAGAAAGCGAACTGCACGGATGAAGCTCACATCTGGAGGGTGCAGGGACCATCAGACTCCAACAAAATCATTTTTAACTCAAGACAGACACTCCAGTGATTTATGCTTTGTAAAAAGTAAATCACCGTAGGAAGTGGGGACACTGGGGCTGTGACATCAGTTCAGTTCTCAGTGCAAAACCTCTCAAGCGTGGGGGCACGCAGGTGTGAGAAGCAGGCAAAGAGTTACAATAAAAATATTCTACAACTGAAAAGCTGTACAGGAGACACCTCTAACAGCCCTACCATTTACTTCACCGCCTATTCAAGAGCTGAAACATCAAAGCAAGATAGAAATAAAAGCACAGATTTCATCATTTCCCCGGGATCAATCTAATAAGCTGACTGATCAGTATAAAAAGGCAGAAGTTCACAAATGACTTCTGACTGACAGGTAATTAAAAAAAAAAAAAAAGTCTGACTTGGAGAGATTATCAGTTGAATCAATGTATTTACTGAGCCAAGTTGGCAATAAAAGTTGATACAAACATAAGGAATTATTGATATAAAAATGATAACCGCGACCCAAACCGAGAAAGTGTATGAGAAGGCAGTGAGTTAGCCTAGAACTATAGAACTAAAGTAGAACTAATAAACTAATAATATTTAATGAACAGCATCCTTCTGTGGGGAAGACTGTATCTAAGTTTGAATGTGGAAGCAAATATTTTGCTTTGTCTTTCATCTTTAGGTTTCTTTAAAAAGAATGCTGTCTTGCTAAAACTCAAGCACTTATTAAAGTGACTAATGAAAGCTTTCTGGAGAGGATTTTTTTACCTGACACCTTGCTTGCTGTTCTTCATAGCTGTCCAACAGCAGTTTACAGGCTCATGAACATATTTTATTCCAGAAATAAAGGTCACATACACACACATACACACACACACACACACACACACACACACAGCTATACAAAATCCTACCAATCCCAGCAAACGAACAAAAAACACATACAAATGCAAAATAAAAATCCACTACTAACTCCTATCTGGGAAAATATAAGGCTGATCTCGACTGATGGGAAATGCTTTCTCTGCTCCGCAAACATGAGCGTGCTCTTACCATGGCTGGTAGAGTAAAACCGCGACGTGTTGCCTTCTGCAGTCACCAGATCAAAAATTTCCCTTCTTTCTTGAACCTTCTTTTAGCCAGCAAGATCAGAAAGGAAACACATCTTTGAGTGCTTGCCTCAGTACTTCAGACCAGAAGATTGTGGGCTAGCTCTCCGCTTAAAAGAGAGCAGACCTGATACTCCAATCACTCGGCAGCTCAGAGGCCGCTCATGCACGCTGGTGCCTTCTTTCCTCCTCCTTTACATTTCTTTAGTAATGAGACTAATTTTTCCAGTAGCCTTCAACTCCCCAGATTTAACTGACATGGAAAATGTGACTGAGTGAACTTGTAGCCCTGTCTAGCCTCCAATCCTACACAGAGTGAACTTGGTTGTGTTGAAGAACACCTCACAAGCAGCTACATGCTCAGTTTCTGCTCCCTGTGCTCTGCAGCACAGAACACCAAATAACAGTGCGCCATCTAGTTAGCAAAGTGCAATCTCCATCCCTAAAGGGGGGACACCTTCCAACCCTGGGAGCCAAGCTTGTCAGGGTTCAGCAACTCTAAAGGTCCAATTGTTTATTTAAATAAAAAAAATATCACTACTGGGATAATCCACATCTAGTGGATATGGGAAAATTTAGGTTATAATGGCACCACAAACTTTTACATCTAACTTTGATTTACAAGATAAAAGCAAGTTTTAAATTAAAAGGGCTTTCTGTTAAGAGAGCTTATTATTCTGAAGACGGGAATGATTTTCTTGGAAAGTTGTCCCTGGGTGCATGCCTATTATCTTTGCTTTGCCCCTTTCCACTAATGAGCATTTATCTAAAGAGCCTGTTAATCCTCTGATGTGTGCTTCTGGTCAGAGGTAACAGTTTGAATAAAACCACTAATCACCGATCACTAAATCACTGATCATTAATCACACTCTCCAGGGCCCATGACCCGGCCATTTTCCCCTTAGGTCTCTGCCTCACAAACAAGAAGTTTAACATTTTCAATGCCCGTGCATTGCATGGGGAGTTATACTATTTCATCTCTAGACGTGAATAAATAATAAATACCGCCACGAACTTGAGGAAGGGGGTGTCAATCAGCCTCCAGTCAGGAGTTCACAAAGCCTGCTCCACAGCTAGAGCGCGTTGGGGAAAGTAGATCTAATTATAACAAAACACGTGCTCTTCAAGTAATGCCACCTATTCAGAATATAAAATTTCCTTTATTTAGTTTCTTCCATCTCAAAATCAAAGAGTACTCAAGTCTCTAACCCCTTCCAGCCGAAAGCTTGTGCCTGAGTTTGCTTATGCTTGATTCCCCTCTATCCTTCAGTCACCCCAAAAGTTTTCACTCTCTGTCCCCTGAACAAGCTGCACACAGTGGTGTTGTCGCAGGCGGTGTAGATTTAAAGGGCAAGTGGGGAAGATTTTAACCCAGTTCTATAAATTGGGCATTTAACTTCCTCTGTAAACATAGAAACTCAAGGCTGGGAGCAAGAAAGTACCGCACGCAGCAATGTATTGTATGGTGTCTTCAGCTCCCAGACATGTCTCCTCGCTTTGGATATTAAACGTCTAATCTAGATCCTTTCCGCTAAATCTTATTTTGTCAGCTCCTTCATCTTTCCCCTAGGGCTGTGTCATTCACCGGACTCTGGGCTCTTAGCTGTGGGTGTGTTGCTGTCCTAAGTCACCACAGGGACACAGTATTAGCATATAAGGTATCTAAACCTTTCCACGGGTTTTTCTGTCTAAGCTGAGCATTCTCGCCCGGGAAAAGGGTCCTGGCTAGTGCCTTTCTTAAATAATAAATAGAAAAGGGCAGCTTGAGCGCTCATCAGGTACTGCATTCAGACACCAGAAGCTCTTCAGCTCACTCCAGGGACGGCATTCCCCCTGAGGGAAACTGTAAAAGGCGGGGGCAGGCCCAGTGATAACGAGGTGGGCGGGGGAGAGATGGAGAAGGAGGGGTCGGGAAAGAGCAGGCAATAACGGTGTCCAGGGAACCCTCAGTTGCTCGGGGCTGGGGGTGGGGGGCGAAAGCAGAGTTGCTTTGTCAGCATTCTGAGCCCCTGGACCCTTGAGTATCTGAAGCCCTTAATCAAACACTTACTGGCCAGTAGAATGACGTAATGGACCTGTAGCTAGCCTTTATTCTTTGACACATGTCAGGGAGAGGGAAAAATAAAAAACCAAACAAGCTTTGCAGACTCTGACAAGGAAATGTACAAGCAGCTCACTCCAGTTCCCGGCCTTGAACCAGCATCAAGTGGGGGCGGCACTCGTTCAGGGAAAGTTGGAGCTTTTTCTACTAGACACCTCCTGAAAATAAATCTATGACAACCCTCCCCACAAAAGCGGAATATAGGGGATATAGTCGTCCCCCCCCCCGAAGTGGCGGAGTGGGAGGGAGGGAACTCTCTTGGCTCTTTCTTGTCTCGACCCTCTAAGAACTTTGTGTAAAGTTTAAGCGGTTCGGTGGAGAATTTGGCTCAAAGGCAAATCCATCGCAGGGTGCTGAGAACCGCCTGCGTGTAGCGCGGCTCGGGCCCCAGCTGTCATTTGGGGTGGCAGCCCGGAAGAGGTAACAGCGCCAGCTCGAAGGGGACCGGAGGCGGGAGGCGGCTGCAGGCATGAAGGCAAGGGGCCTGGAGCACTCTCGAGCTGGAGCGCCTGGAGCGAAAGTCAAGTGCCCTTCAAGGGCAACCGCCCCTACCCGGGCGCGCGCCCACCAGCTGCAGCCGGCAGTTGGTCTTCAGAGGTGGCGGCGGCCGCTAGGCACCCCGGGGAGAGCGAGCCCCCTGCGCACTCGCCTGGCCGCCCCTAGGTGACCCGGTGTCTTTGCCGCACCGGTTGGAAGTTGGCAAACTTTCTCCGGGGTTCCGCTGCATCACTGAGAAACTGGGGACGCGGGGGAAGCTCCTGGTTCGTAGTCTCTGTTGCTGCTGCTGCTGTTGCCGCCGCCGCCGCCGCCGCTTGACCACACTTCTGGAGGATTCCGCACCTTGCCAGGGCTCTGGAGGCAAACATACACCCCCGATTCATAACTGTTCCCCGTATCAGGGAAACTCACGCGCGCTCCCATACACGCACGCACACGGGGTCGGACACGGCGCTGGCTCCACTCAGCATCCCTCCAGTCGCACGGCGCAGCAACCACCGAGACGCGCTCCGGGACAGACACGGCGTGGGGTCTCTGGGTGGCTACAGGACACAACACAACTCCACAGTCCACCAGCAATTGGGACCGGACTTCCCTCTGATCCGCCAAA
Organism: Chionomys nivalis; assembly: GCF_950005125.1. Classification (NCBI taxonomy): domain Eukaryota; kingdom Metazoa; phylum Chordata; class Mammalia; order Rodentia; family Cricetidae; genus Chionomys; species Chionomys nivalis. Next base: position 143,273,047 of record NC_080086.1, read on the forward strand.
GTGTTTACAAACACAAATCAAGGGGGGGAAATGCATCGCATCCTCCCTACTCCTTGCCCTGTGACCTGCCCATTGGACCAAGTAACCTCGCGGCTGCAGTGGAGAACCAACCCCTGCAAACAAGGACGCTCCGAAGTCGGCTCGCGCGGCAAGTGCAGCAAAAGTGGCTAAATGCAAAAGCCCCAGAAGTGGCCGCGCCGTATTTTTAGGAACTTACCAAACAAGTGTGGAGAAGGCAAGAGCCGAGCCCGGGTGAAGGGACCACGTTGGACTGAGCAAAGATTACAATACATTCTATTTAGAGTGCATTACATCACCCCCCCGGTGACGTCACGTGGGATTCCTGAACTTCTAAATCATTGCGGTCCGCTGGGGAAGGAGGGAAAGATGGGCGGGGCCCACACGCCGAGGGGGTGGCTCCCGCCCCGCCCAAACCCCGCCCCTCGAGCGGACCTGGGTGCACGCGGCGGCGGCGCCCGCGACCGCGCAAGCAACAGCTTGCACAGCCCAGCGCCGAGTAACACGGCTCCCCGACTTTAGTGGTGTGAGTCAGCTTGGAAACAATCCTGATGGTTTCAGACAGGACAACGCAGGAGACAAGAACAAGAGCTCTCCAGCAAGGAGAGCCTGAACAGGCGGAAAGAGTAAGGTTTGGGGTGTGAGCAAGAGAGGTGACAGTCGTATGCTAAAGGAGATGGAGGAAAGACTTTTGCACTTATAAATGCAGGACTTTCCGCCCCCAGAAGATACTCAGCTCCTTTGCCTGCGACAGCTGTGACCTCATTGCAGTGTTCTCGGCATGCTGGCTTCTCAGCATTATAGCTACACTTCGCCGCCCCTCTCCACATCATTCTCAAGGGCATAACTTCTTTCTTGGGCACACTCACTAGAGCTACACACAGCCCCCAGTCTTCCCTAGACCCTCATGGTGCGAGCAAGTAGCTGTGAGAGAGTAGCTACTGAAGGCGAAAGGTGAATCTCAGCCAAGATCCAAGTGATGAGCCGGATTTAGACTCCGCGTCAGCGCCGGAAGGGCCCTGGCCATTACTTCCAGAGCCTCTGTTACTGGCCCAAGATCACCCGCTGGGAAGCAGCCGAGTCAGGGCTAGAATACAGAATCTAGGGCCAGGTCTGCAGCAGGAAAGGAAGACTGCCATTTTCAGCGTGGGCCACTTGCCACCACTATCACCTTCCTCATCCCCGCCAAAGGCTAGTTTTCCTTTTGGAAGCTCTCCCTTCGGGAGCATTGAAAACCTGTTCCTGATGACCACTGTCATCCTGCAACAGCTCACACTTTGCTAAGCACTTGAAGCCCCGCCGTGGTCATGTCCTTCTTCCTCATCAGACCTTGGCACAATAAGACCCGTGGCAGTGTTGTCATTAGCCCCATTTCCCGGCCGAGCTAAGGCAGACTCCAGAAGGCTAGGAGCTCACCTGGTGAGCAGAGAGGCCCTCGAGTTCACGTCCAACTTCAGATCCCACCTGAGCTCTTTGGTAGAACCAGGGATGTTCTTTCTCTTCTGGTGGGTGACTGGTGGTTAGAACTTGGACGAGAACTTCCTGGCTGGGAGCTGGATCTTTGCTTAGGAACAGTTTAGCCCCCATTAACAAACAATAATGGTTTCTGACATTTATGTAACATATGACATTTATATAGTACCTCTCATCCCCATTTCTCACAGCCGTGACTGTGCAGTCTGCCAGAGGATCATGACCAGACTAGCTAGGAATTATAATGCTTTGCCTGTATTGTCACACTTCTGAGCTGGTTTTGACATAGTAAGTGCAAGAGCTTTCTATTTCCTTTCTGGTTTGAAGTGTTTAAGTGGCCCTCTCCTCTTCCGGGTTCCCTGAAACCACAGGGGCTGACAGCTGCCTTTTCTTTGCAGCCTTCCTAAAAACAGTGAATTTCCCCCCTTGTTCTTCTCTCCACGGAGCACCGAAGGACCTGGAAGGAAAACTCCAGTCCTAACCTGAATCTGAACCAATAAAATGCCGACTGTGACAGCTCAATTATCTGGGCTTACGGAAGGAAGCAATAGTCCACTCAGCAACGACTTCTGTGCCCACATCCCATCTCACTTACCAGTACAGCTTGCTCACCTACAGCAGGGTCCAACCTCCCCCGTCCTCAGATCCCGGAGGAATAGAGTTAACATCCCGGAGTTCAAGCTGAGAGCTGATGTTTCTCCTGGAAGAATGAAGAATTAAATAAACGAAGACAGGATGATCACCCAAAGCTTCACAAACCTGCAAGGAGTTAACCGATTTGGTTCACAGTCTTCATGAACAGAAGCGTGAACAAATGGGTTTTCGTGAAAGCACCATCCAGGTTTCTTAATGTGACAGTGGTAATATTTACAGTAGCTCAAGAATTATATCGCTTGCATTAACAAATGTGTCTGGCCTCGGGCGAGTACTCTGAAAGCCCCACGCTTTTTCTATAAATGAAAGTAATGGGGCTAAGGCTGTCAGCAGGCATTCACTGATGCTAGTAAACTTAGCCAGTAACTGGAAAAGAGAGTTTCCCCGATCATTCCCCAGCCCACACTGCCTTCCGTGTGTGCCACGGGCACATGGGTCGCAAGCAGCCTCTTATCGATCAGACTTTACCAACAGCCCTCATGGCTGTGGCTTGCGTTTCTGCCTGCTTATGCCACTCTATCCAGTCTCTTGCATGATTTCTCAGAACTGAAGTACCATAAAGGTAACACTGCAGGGCTTGGGGGGCTCTAGGAGTAACTCAGCAGTGGTTGTACAGCCTATGGCATTTGCCTACAAAGGTGCCAGCACCCAACCAACAATGCCATCTCACCTCCGGGCCTCTGGTGGGACATGTGGAAACAGGCGCCTTGACACTAAAATCAAGCCAAACTGGCTGGGATAGCACCCACCTAAGGACACCCCTCACATAAACCAGCCTAGTGCCAAAGTTGGACCTGTGGAGCGAGGAGAGTTATGTACACTGACAAATGACCATATGACAGACCAGAGGTTGTCCCTTAGTTGCTGGGCCATGAAGGGAAGAATCTTAGGATCTGAGTGATGGATTTGCCTACACCCAGGCCTAAAGAAAATCCATGTTTAACATATTGACAGTTTTGCTGATACGCACTGAATATTAGGCATAAACAATGCCAAGGGATTCATCTGGGAAGAAACTGAACACTCATACAAGTGAGTGTGTGTGTGTGTGTGTGTGTGTGTGTGTGTGTGTGTGCGAAGACAGGATGTGTAGGCCCAAGGTCAATATCAAATTCTTCCTCAATCTCTATTCACTTTAGTCTTTAAGGCAAGGTTTTTCACTTGGACCCTACTGATTCAGCTAGACTGGCTGGTCAGTGCACCCCAAGAATCCTCTTGTCTATGCACCCGAATGTTAGCATTACAGGTGCAAGCTGTGTGCCTGTATTTTTTTAAACCCGAGTGTTCTATGCTCAGGCTCTCATGCTTACATAGTACTTTACAAAACAAGCCATCCCCCTCCCCAGTCCCTTGAAAGAAATTCTTTGGCCCTGTATTTTGGGTTCAGTTATCTGTCCAACTTAAAATGAATGTTGGGAAACCTGCCTGGTGCTGAGATTTCATTAGATCGGGGCTGGCGAGATAGCTCAGTGGTTAAGAGCACTGGCTGTTTGGGAGGATGCATTCAATTCCAAGTACCATGTGGTAGCTCACAACTGTCTGTAACTCCACGTCCAGGTTCAGTGCACTCTTTTGGTCTCCATGGATACCAGGCACACATGTGGTGCACAGGCATACACACAGGCAAAGCACTCATACCCAAATTATAAAACCTTTAAAATAAAAAGGCTCTCCTTCCCTGTATCTAGGTTCCTACAGAAGTCCTCAGACTTTGGGGACTAAGCAGTAAGAACTTAGAAAACATGCCAAAGGTAGCTTCTTGGTTCTGATCTCACAAAGCTTTCAGTTCAAGGGGCCCAGGAGTCTACATCATGGCTTTCACACCAGTACCTTGGAACTTTCGCATTGAGTGACAGTACTTTAGAGTTCTTACATGACAAGTGACTGGGAGGGAGCTGACGAGGGACCAGGAAAAGGGCGTGCTTGCATCATGACTTTCCTTTCCAATGCAGTCTTTCTTTTTGAAGTTTTGGTTATTGCTGTTCTTCGTTTATGATTATGATTATTATTTTTGCAACACTGAAATCTTGACCCAGAGCGCCTATGCTCCACACCAATACACAGGCATCTTCCTATGAAGAAGAACGCAGCTCACCTCGTCACACTGTGTACACATCTCAAGGCGTGCTTCAAGGCTTCATCGGAGACTAGTTGGTGCTGCTGCTACTGGAGACTTGGTGTTGCATGGGCCTTTCTTAGCTATTCTAGCAACAGTGGTATAAAAGTCACTGCTGGTATCAACTCCGAATACTCCCCAGCTATGGCTCCACTTGGGAAGTCTATCCCTTCTAAAATGGATCATCACAAGGCATCTTTATTATCTCTCTGGAAAGAACAAAGATTCCCAACCGAGAAACCAAAAAATGTTGATGAAGACAATGCTATAGTCTGAGTCTGAAAATAGCCCACCAAAGGCTCAAGGGTTTGTCAAAGATTACAGGCTTTAGTGTGACTGGATCAAGAGGTTCTGACTTCATCGGTGGCTTCAACAGCACATGGATTAATAATTTTCATCATAATGTTTTTACTAGCTTCTTGAGAACCGCATGTACACATGCAATGTATTTTGATCATATTCCTAGCTTTTTCTAACTCCTCCTCTGCGCCCCATACCCCCAAACATTGTGGTTTTATGGCCGTTTTTATAACCCAATGAGTCCAATTTCCACTACTCATATAGTCACGGGTGTGGGCCATTCACTGGAGATGGACCTATGAGAGGACGCACTGTTAAAGGAAAATGACTCCCCACCTCCCAACAGCCATCAGTTGTCAGTAAGTCTTCAACCAAGGGTGGGTCTCGGGATCCCTCTCTCCTCCGTGCTGCAGTGTTGACTGGTTTGGTCTTGGCTAGGCAGCCACAGCAGCTGTCATGTCCAAAAGATGCCGTTTCGGTCTGGTCAACCCTGACCTCAGGCTCATACCCTCTTCCTTTCCCCTTTTCTTTGATGGTCTCTGAACCTTGAGACGCGGGGTATGATAAGGATGTCCCACTTATTTCTGAGCACTCCATGCTCACTTACTGTCTGTACTTCACCAGTGGTGAGTTTCTCATGTTGACCACCATCCACTGTAGGAGGAAACTTCTCTGATGTGGTCTGAGAGTTGCATTGATCTATGGCTATAAAAATACAAATTTAGAGGGCAATTTGATACTATGTCCATTTAGCAAAATGGTAGTAGTAGATTTGCTCATATGTGAGCGCCACAGCCGGGAGTCCTTGACCAGACTTACAGTACCCTGTCTATGGATAGAGCCCTAAGACACATCAGAATGTATTCGCTGCCCCATACCTTTTGTGCCACAGTTGCCCCATAGGTTTATTTTTTAAATATAACTTAATCAAAATAGAATACATCACGTCTCCCATACCTTTCCTCCACTCAGCGCTTAGGTATCTTCGCTCCAACTCCTCCCATGCCCCTCCACTCTCAAGCTCTTTGTCTTTGATTATCAGTGCTCATCCCTAGTGTTCCTCCACTCTCTCTCCTCTCTGCTCCCGCCCTCTCTCTACCCTTTTCTTCCCTTAAAGCCTGCCACAAGGTGAGCCGCTTTTCCTCCACCAGGTTGTTTCATTTTGTTGTTGTCTGCTTGTTTGTTCTTTGTTTATTTTCAACACAGGGTTTCTCTGTGTGGCTTTGGCTGTCCGGAACTCACTCTGTGGACCAGGCTGGTCTCAAACTCAGAGATCGACCTGCCTCTGCCTCCCAAGTGCTAGCATTAAAGGTCTGGGCCATCATCACCTAGCTCCCCATTGTCTCTTCCTAACCAAAGACATGCCCTGGAGGGACTTGGATCCTCAGTCTCGCTCTCTCTGGGTTCTGTCTGCCATGAGATGAACAGCCCCTGCTTCATGCTCCCATCACTGGAGTGCTCTGCTTACCTCAGATGCAAAGCAATACACGCCTGACCTCGGATGGAAGCCTCTGAAACTGTGACCCCAAAATAAAGCTTTCTTCTCTATTGTCTGTGTCAAGTACTTTGCCACAGCACCAGGAAAAAGTAACTAACGTAAAGAATACTAACCATATGCCATAGTTGTCTACGGTTTGTCAAGACTGCTGGTTGAGTCCTGGACTAAAGCCTACATGTGCGCGCAAAGAGCTAACCCTCCCAACAAACTATTCTCATTTTGCAGTAAGAAATTGAGTCTTAGGGAGGAGGATTGCTTTCCTGGGACTGTAGATCTGGAATATGGATGAGTGGAGAGAGTCATCTCATCCACTGGTACCTGGCTTGGAGCCTGACCCGAGACTCAAGAACCCAAGTCAGCCTGAGGACTCCAGAAACAGGAGGGTTGAAAATGAGCCAGAAACAGGGAGTGGATGAGGAAAAGGCATCAGGCTCCCCCTAAATTCTACTGGCTAACCATAAACCATTCAGACAGAGCTATCTTCCTGGCTTAACAGTGAACGCCTGGGTTTCCCGAGACCTTGTGCTCAGACCCACCACCCTTCATTGCAGGCTCTTGAAATCCCCATGCGTTCATCTTTTAAACTTGAGCTTTGTACATTAAGCCTGCTGGCACAAGGCACACATGCATGACTAGAAGAGGTTTATACTTGATGTCCATCTTAGTCTTTGCTATCCCAGTATGTGTGTCAAGCTCATGATGCCACATAGACACGAAGTACCAGGGAGACAAGATGCTCAGGAGTTCCACCAGACTCATATCAAGAGCTCCATGATCTCCTGACATGTGTGATTAAATGGGATAGGGAAGAGGTGGGTTACTGACCACACTCAGAGTCTGGGCTTTCAAGACAGATCTCCACTAGGACCCACTGACAAAACAAGGGCATTCCAAGAAACACAAATAGCTGAACCCCAGTTTGCTTGTACTGGGGCTCTAAGCTAGGCAACTAGGTTCACTGCACCATGACACAGAAAGAAAGAGAAAATTAGGAAAGCCCATCGTTCATGTCCCTTGTTGTCTTTACCCACCCACGAGTGGACAGGGCCGAGAGTGGTCAGAACCTGAGTCACAAAAAAATGGTTGCGTTCACTTGGTAGAGCCTTTCCACCATGCTAAGAATAGAGTGTGCACATCACAGCAATGAAATGAGAAGGGCTTGGTTTAAGTGACTTAATATACAAATTAAATAATCTCACACTATTAATAGTAAAACTGTCATTGTACAGTTATATGTTGTACAGTACAAAGGTAAATAGCAAAACTAATGCTAATCATTTAACATTATGACTTTTTGTTACCTTGATTGATATTAGGCAGCAAGTAAAAATGCTGTGATAGTCAAGAGATTGGCTCTGGAAGAGAGAAACAAACCTTCTGTTTCATAGTGTTAGTGACATCTTTTCTGAATTTTTAAAAGGGACCCTGAACTTTTAGTTAATATGGGGTCCACAAAGCATATAACATGGTGTCTTAGTCAGTGTTCTGTTGCTGTGAAGAGACACCATGAGCACAGCAATTCCTATAAAGAAGACATTTAATTGGGACTTGGTTACAATTTTAGAGGTTTGCTCCAGTATCAGCATGGCAGGAAAGATGATGAGTTCTTCTACATAAGCATCCACAGGCAGCAGGAAGATGGCAAGTTACAGGGCCTGGCTTGTGCTTTTGAAACCTCAAAACCCACAGCCAGTGACAAACTTCCTCCAACAAGGCCACACCTATTCCAATGAAGCCATACCTAATAGTGTCACTCCCTGGTGACAAAGTGATGGAGGAGTTAATTTCATTTGTTAATAAAAAAACTGCCTTGGCCCATTTGATAGGCCAACCCTTAGGTGGGTGGAGTAAACAGAACAGAATGCTGGGAGAAAGAAGCCTAGTCAGGAGTCGCCATGATTCTCCCACTCCAGACAGACACAGGTTAAGATCTTTCCTGGTAAGCCAGCTCGTGGTGCTACACAGAATATTAGAAATGGGTTAGATCAATATGTAAGAGCTAGCCAATAAGAGGCTGGAACTAATGGACCAGGCAGTGTTTAAAAGAATACAGTTTCCGTGTAATTATTTCGTATAACGCTAGCCATGCGGGCGGCCAGGTGCCAGGAACGCAGCCTGCTGCTCCTTAATTCAACAACAATGCATGCAAATCTGTGAGCCTATGGGGGTCATTTTTAGTTAAAGCACTACACATGGCCTTACTTTAATCTATGCTCCCCAGTTCTTCAATGTCCCTGAACTCCAGGTTCTTCACCTAGAACATCAGCCTGTACGTTTGCAAGCCCTTGCAAGGTCCAATGCATAGGATATGTAGAGCCAAGTGTGGCACATGGGAATCAATGGAAGAAGTATTCGATACTGTGGTGACTAATTTTATGCCAACTTAATGCAAGCTGAAATCATTTGTGAGGATGGAACTTCAGTTGAGAAAATGCCTCCCTTTGATTAGGCTGTAGGGAAGCCTATAGGGCATTTTCTTACTTAGTGATTGATGGGGGAGGCAGTGTGGTCCTGGGTTCTATAAGAAACCCGGCTGACCAAGCCATGAAGAGTAAGCCACTAAGCAACAATTCTCCATGGCCTCTGCATCAGCTACTGCCTCCGGGTTCCTGCCTTGACTCCCTGTCCTGATTTCTCTCTGCGATGGACTGTGATCTGGATGTGGAAGTGGAATGAAGCCTGCCTGTCTGTCTTTCCCACGTTGCTTTGGGTCATGTGTTTCATCCCAGCAAAAGTAACTGTAACTAAGACGGATACTGTCATGCTTCCCAAGGCTTTGGGAGGAGAATTTAATAAATGAATTCCCCTTAAGGACTTAGCATGCTGCTTGCCTTCTAGGATGTATTCAGTGAGTATTGTCTATGTGGTGCTTCACGTGAATGCACGGTTGAAGCTCCGTAGTTTCGAACGATGGAGTTGATCTACTTATACCGCAATTTCAGAGTCTTAGTATGAACTGCCCGTGCTGGAAGGAGACATTGCCTTCAGAAAAGTAATCTTTACTGAGGCTGTGGACACCACAGCAGCTTTCTCCAGGCTTATGATCCAGCTAATGTCATCAAATTTACCCTTCTGGTCTTGACGAAGAAATGCATTTCACGCAGGAGGCTGGGTAACTATTAATTCCTGTGTCTTCTAGAGTTCCGAGAGGCACTTCAGGAATCCTAACAGGTGCAACCGGAAGACAATCTGCTCCTGCCTTAGTGCTCAGCGTGCATGACAGCTCCAAATATTGATTTGCAAGGGAACAGGCCACTTGGTTCAACCTCCAGGGACCCCAGCTAGAAGGCCATCTCACGCTGATGTCCTGACCTATCCTTTTAGAATTGTTACATCTGTTACCTTATAAAATGTAACATTTGCCCCTGAAGCAGGCGGGAAACCAAAGGTTTCACTATCCCGAAGAGGATTAGAGTGCTAACGTCCCTGTAAAAGCGGCCTATCTTAATGGGCTCCTTCTTCTTCTTTTTTTTTAAAGAGGGAGTTGATTAAAGGGAAAACCACTCAATCTTTTATCAGCTCTATTTGAGATTAAGTGAAGGAGATTGACACCTGCTCTGAATGATGACCCCCGATGAACAGCGCTGTGTCAGCACACTCCGAAACTCCCAGTCATTTCCTTAAGATCGATGGTAAGTGGAAAGTAACGGTTTAACAATAATTAAGAATGTTTTATATATAGGGAGGTTCATTTAGACTAAAACATTATTGATGTCCCATAAATTAATATGGAGCATCGTCCCCCATGAACTGATATCTCATGTGCCACCCCTCTTTCCGGAGTTAACCACATGTTTAACTCATGTACCGTTGATGTGGAAGGTTAGCCCCGTCTCTTTAGGGTCGTTTATAAGTACCTGATTTCAACGATCCCTGGGAATTTCAATAGCTTTTAAACCTAATGGAGCCACGTGCCTCCTTATGCTTACAAGACACAGAATGTTTTAAAGCTGGAGAGTTACTCTGAACCTCTTTTGAATCGTAGCTGTTACTCACTGGGGAAGATGGGAAATATAAAGCACCCCCCCCCCCAATCTCTTCCCCCAGCCTGCTTTTAGAATCTTCTATCCACGGCTTTCACAAGAGTGGCCCACTTGACACAGAGGCTGCAGTGTAAACAACACACAGGTTGCTGCGTAGTTTAGCAAAACCGTCTATTTTCTGAACTGCTGCGGCTGCTCGATGCCGTGGCCACGTCGGAAGGGAAGGAGAGCACAGCACTGTTTATGAAGACCGGCTCTGGGTCATGCTGTCTATGTTCTCTCTCCTCTAATCCTAACAACCCCAGGTGAAAGGTGTCATCCTCCCTGCTTTATTAAGGTCAGAACCGAGGTCACTGATGAATGTCACAGAGCTAGTAAGCCCGGCTGAGACTCCAAAGCTCATGAGGGCTCCAGACTCCAGTAGTCCGTCTTCAGCCTGCTGTGATTCTTATTTCAATGCACTCCTGGAGGGTGTTAGTTACTTATTTTGTAAGCATGAGTAGACTCAAAGGTAGGAAGCTGTGGCATCTCTTTGCAACCATTTTCTAGGAGTTGGATCCATTAGTAGGCTTGTATGAATCCAGGAGGAGCAGACCTGCTGGATACAGCTCTGAGGATCCTACAGAGCAAGATCCTGGCCATCCTGGGGAACTTGGGCATATTACCACCTCCTGGCATCAGGGGTTATGGATGTGGGATGGTCATTTCACTGACCTCCTCAAGGTCCACAAGAGGACAAAGGCAGAGGAGATGGAAGTGCCTGGGCTGGAGCCTGGAAGGACAGACACACTGTACTTATCACCAGGAAGCTGGAACCTGAGGATCCCATTTATCCCCTTTGTGATAACAGGCATTGGTCAGAGCTTCATAAATATGAGGGTAATGCAAGGTCAAGGGCCTGCTCTTCCTCTCTGTGCTGTTTAGATAGTCTCACCTTGACACAACTAGGAAGTATCTCCATCAGACTGACCTGGGTGCAAGTCTATAGGGCATTTTCTGAATTGCTAATTGATGGAGATCCAGCCCAGGGTGGGCAGTAACATCCCTAGGCAGTGTGGGCTATGCAAAAAAAGTAGCTGAGCGGCCCAGGGCAAACCAGTAAGTAGCACTCCTGAAGGCTCTCTTCCTCAGTTCTGCCTCCAGGGTCCTGCCCAGATTTCCCTCCTGATGGTCTAGAAAGGGGAAAGTGGGGTAAGCTCTTTCCTTCCCAAGGTGCTCTGGTCATAGTGTTATCACAGCCACAGGAAGCAAGCAATGATACACTCTGTTAGCCAAGGGGCTCTTTATGGTCACTTTTATTTTTTTAAATTGTGGTGATTCCTCTTTTTATGTACATTGGTGTTTTGCTTGCATGTATGTCTATGTGAGGGTATTGGAGTTACAGACAGTTGTGAGCTGCCATGTGGGTGTTGGGAATTGAACCAGGATCCTCTGAAAGAGTAGCCAGTGCTCTTAACCTCTAAACCATCTCTCCAGCCCCCTTTTATTCTTTGAATGTTTCTATTGTTTCTACAGATTATAAAAGAAAAGTGTGCTTAAAAACCTCAAGAGACAAATAAATGTGTAGAACAGGAAACTAATTTCTCCATACATCCCCATATAGAACTGCTGTTAGCAATTTGAAAAATGTCATTCCTGAAATAACACTGCACATATATATACACATACACTGCACATTATATGAACACACATGGCACATACACACACACGGCACATCATATAAACACGCACTGCACATCATATAAACACACACTGCACATCATATAAACACACACTGCACATAAACACACACGGCACATCATATAAACACACACAGCACATCATATAAACACACACGGCACATAAACACACATGGCACATCATATTAACACACACTGTACATCATATAAACACACACGGCACATCATATAAACACACACTGTACATCATATAAACACACACTGCACATCATATAAACACATACTGTAATCATATAAACACGCACTGCACATCATATAAACACGCACTGCACAACATATAAACACACACTGCACATATAAACACACACTGCACAAGTGTGATTAAACTACATATTTTCTTCCCAAAGTGCCCTTTCCTTTCTACACTTTATTGTGGACATCTGTGTACAATAATATGACATCACACTTTCTCATGATTATATAAGTTTCCATTGTTTGGGTTTAATTAATTCATTACTAATGAATATTCATGTGATTTTCATTTTTTGCTATTATAATTAGTGTCACAATGGGCAACTATTCACGGGCTTGTACCTAAGAAGTGAGACTGCTTTCACAGAGAGAGATGCTGGACCACAGACATAAAGCTGTTTTCCACTTCAGAGGCTGGGCATGGTTTTCGGAATTAAAGATGATGAAGAAGCAATATGCGCTCAGTAGAAACTGGAAAGTCTGATATCTGCCTGGGCTAGCAAATCGGTGCTTCTAGGTAACATCGCTCTCACAAGCACACTAGCCACCCCTCTGCTGTGCTGTGCTGTGCTCTCAGCTGGGATGCTCCACGGGCCAACCCCTTAACCGCACTTCTATGTGGATTACTAACGTATGGTGGCTTACTGGGACAGAATCTCTTCCTGAATCCAGGAACGCCTGAGTCTTAGACGTTGTTGCACTTGCGTTGCTGCTTTTCTGAGTGACAGACTAAATAACTCCCAGTCTACAGTGAGCATCCTCCTGCCCACATCCTCTTTCCAATCAGGCATCACTGAAAGAATGTCTCCTTGGTGTGAATTGTCCCCTCTTACTGATTCTAGCTGAAATGAGATCACAATGAGCATCTTTTCGTGCCTGTGTTCATTCCTTCTTCTTCTCTATTTTCTTCTTTTGTTGGTTTACCTTGTAAGTATTCTTTTTACATTACTGGCATGAAGACTTCTACTGTTTCAATAAAAGGTAAGAAATAAAACTTGCACAATGACAAGCCCAGGGTGTTAGGTAATATAAAGTAATATATTTTCTCCATGTTGGCTATGATAAGAGCAGCAAAAGGCTTTTAAACTTGGAGTTCATGGTGATCCCATGGGTTGGGGTAAAAAAAGGTTTCACTGTTAGGGGCTGAAGAGATAACTCAGTGGTTAAAAGCATTTGCTACTCTCACAGAGGATCCAAGTTCGTTTCCGAGAACCACACATCAGTTCACAGACCTTCTGTCTCTGGAATCTAATGTCCTCTCCTGGCTTCTGTGAACACTAGGCGTGTACACAGTGCACACGTATACAACAGGCAAACACTCATTCACAAAATAAAATAAATCTTAAAACAACAAAGTTTCATGTTTTAGAAACTGATTCATCATGGCGACATAAAAACTTGGCCATTGTGCATCACTGCTGGGTCAGTCACAGGCGCTTGCTCGTCTGGGAGCCGTATTTGAGCTCAGCTCGCACCCCTTTGCCAATGATGCCCCTGATGCTCTGGAAATAGTCTATGGCTGCTTTTCCCTCAACATTCAGGGGCCCTATTCATAGAGCCCAATATAAGAAGAAAGCAACAAGACCTAGATTTAATTCAAATGTGCAGTGAAGGAGAAATTGGTTTCCCTATTGGAGAGTTTAAACCTGGGGAGCTTGGAGTTTAACCTGGGACTTTTTCCTCAGGCTACACAAGTTCAAGCCTCTGTCTAAAGGGGAGAAGAGAGTTATTTTTTTATGGGTGGAGATTTCCTGTTTAGGATGATGAAAAATAAATAAATAAACAAGCAAAAACTATGAAAAACTAATAGTCGTGATAGCTAGGTAAAATTGTGAATGAACTTAGCAAACTGAATTGTACACTAAGAATTGTTGAAATTGTAAACTGTATTATGAATGTTTTGCCACAAAAAAGAAAAGGAGACAGACAGATAGACACATACACGCACGCGCGCACACAGACACACACACACACACACACAGAGAGAGAGAGAGAGAGAGAGACCCAGTTCTACTTCTTCCTAGCTCACCTACATCCCCACCCCCATCCCCACCCTCACACTCACTTCAGCTCACTCATCTCTGGCATGGAAGAGGTGATGTCACTAGGTGTCACAGTGACCAAGGAAGGCCATCATTACACTGGTCTATGAGTGTGAATTCCGTAATTCAAGATTTGTGTGTGGACTAGGCTTCTGGTTGTAGTCTTTAACATACAAACCACTCATGTATGAGATGACTTCTCTTTTCAATCTGTCTGAAATCTCAGTAAAGCTCCACTCTGAGAAGACACCAGTGATTCACTCTCCCGAATCACATGGTTAAGAGGGAGCTGGGACTGGTGTGTTGCACACCCTCCGGGCCCCATTCTGGAAGAAGATACAGAGCACTCCAGAAGCTGCTCCGGCCTAAGAGCGCCAGGCAGATGGAACCCTCGCAGCTCCTTAGCTTTTTATGCAGCCCACCCAACCCCTATTCTCGTTTTCCCCTTCTAGACTGCAGCTGCCATCACTCACTCAAAGGGTGCATGGCTGCCTTCTTGGAGAGAAACTGCACTCTGTAAATTATCCCATTTATCCCAGTGAGGGATGTTACAGATCCACACATATGGTACCCAAAGCGAAGCACTGGCCAGCATTCCAGTCCTCATGTGGGCATCTCTCTTCTCTGTTTCCAACTCACCATGCTGCTATTTTAGAATAAATTTTTCTTGAGAAATTAGTCTTCAATGTTTCATTTAATACTTCAACTCATTGCCACAGCAAGAAAACTTTAGAAAAATATTTGTTCTGTAGAATCTTGCGGCATTTAAACTGTTTTGAAAAGTAATCGGTATCCAACATGATCAGGATCATGCTTTTTCCTCTGTCTTGGTATTCAAACCTCAGTGAAATGAATAAAGACTAAACAGCCCAGACTATAGAGCAAAGGGGAAAAAGAGGGGCAAAGGAAAGAGAAAGATGGATGAGGACAGGGACAAAGAATATAGAACTGATGACTTCATTCTTACAAACTTACCTGTTATTCCTTAACTTGCCAAGATAAAAAATATTAATAGCATCTAAGAGTTACAGTCCTGTTTTAAAAATAAAAAGAAATTGTAATTAAAATGATTAAACTAAGTAAAACAGACACCGGAAACATACAGAAAAAAATATATTTCCTGTGTGCTAAGCCTCTGATCCCATTAAGCACTTAAATAATATCTTCCTGACATCATGACTATATAAATAACATGTTACCTTCATATTTATGACACCAAGAGATTGTACTACTAGCTTATGAAATAATACGTTTAATTTGCAATTTTTTAAAAATGACACTGATAGAGATTGGGGTATGTTATAGAAGTAGATACTTATGCCAGGCAGTCTTATACTTCATTATAAACATACCCAAAAGGTACAATAATACATCTAAAACCCAACAAAAGACAGCGACTATTATGGCAATTAATGCATATGTGCCCTGTATCCCAAAGGAAAGAAAAGTGTAGAGAAATTGCTACCTACATGTTTCTTTGGTGACCTTTATCTCTTGGACACAGATATAAACTTTTGTATTTTTTATTAAAAAAGTAAGTGTAGAATCATGTTTGTTGCAGTATAAAGCCCAAGTCCCATATCTACAACCCATCATTAAAATGTGACATTGTATGGCTACGAAGAGAGAAAAGCCCAGTTACCTTTCCTTTGCAAAGATTTCAGGGTTGGAGGACATTGGGCAATCCTGCTGTTTATAATTTATCTGTGGAATAACCAGTGTAATTGAGCTGATGATTGTCTTGTGTCTGCATTGCACTTCTGACTTAGGTCTTGATTTCTGCAGTTGGCACCCATTTGTGCTATGTGGCAAGGGACTGGCAAGCATTCAGCAAGCCTAAATTCCAGGGTCCAGCCCACTCTATCTTTTCCTCTGCCAATCTGATTTCTGAGGAATTTGCCTAGAGTTGTTGCAAGGGAGGGAGAAAGAAAAGAACCCAAGGGAAAGGAATTCCTCCCCCTATTTTACAAACCACCATTTTATAGAATACACTCTTTAGCTTAGGATGTTTGGCCCCACTAAGGTAAAAGGGTTTACTCTTTACCTTTATTAAAGTGAAGGCCTCTTTAGGATGTCCTCTATAATTGGAGCACACCCCACTGCATGTAAAACGTAATGTAAACCAACCTGTTGCAACGTGGAGAAGAGCAGGAGTCAGATATTTGCTGCTCAACCTAGACTGTTGGAAAAAGAAAGGGGGGTGGGGTGAGGGAACTTGGGTTAACACCAGCCTTGTCCTGACATGCACCAAGATTGTAGCGTGAAGGGAAATTGAAAACAGAAACATCAGGAAGGCAGTGAGGAGGCAGGGCCTCTCTTTCTTCCTTAGCTTTGTTCCCAACAAACGTTCATCCTCACCCACTCTAAATCATGTCGCTGGAGAGGAGACTGCGCAAAGGGGAAGTTCATACTGCAGAGCTGGAACAGAAGGAAATCGCCCTCAACTGCTAAGGGGAGTGGCTCTCTGCGGCACAGACATGGATCCACTGCCTCCTAGTAAACACTCCATGGTCCAAACACTCCAGGCTAGACCATCTGAGATGATAAAGGAATCCACAGATCGCATCCAGAGAGCTTCATGTATAAAAGAAGCCTTTGTCTAGAGTCTTTTCCCCCAGAAATGGAGATGTTATGCATCATAGCGAGTTTCGTCTGCACACTTCCAGATATTTTCCTTCCTTCTCCAGAGGGTACCCGAAGCTCTTTTTCCCCTGCCAGAGAGAGGCGTTCCTTCCCTTCAAACCAGAAGGGCAGATGTTATGAACACTTACAAAGCCTCGGAAGTCAATCCAATACAAAGAAGGCCCCGCAACCAACAACGCGGTGGAGTAAAACAGAAAAACGGTGGCAATTTTATATTTCCTGTACAAAAAATATAGGTAGATAAAACAAAAGGGCTTTGGAGAGACATTATTTCAGAAGAAACAAACCAGACCTGAAGAGTCAAGAGAGACGACATATTGCTGAATCCAAACAAGTACAGCAGCATATGAGGGACCACTGGCTGTAACATTGGAAGATGGCCGGCTCCCTCTTAGCGGAAAGTCAAAGAAGGAGAAAGCTCGCTCGGGATCTGTGACCCTCCGCAGGGTGACATTGTCTGAAGCCTGGAACCGATGCAGTCTCTTAGCTTTGCTCTTTTCCTCTCACTTTAATCTACACACAACTTTAGGATGAAATGGATTTTACCTCTCTAATTCAGTTGTCAGTCCTTGTTTTTAACCAGTATATTTAGACAACACACTAAAGTGATGGCTGATACAATTGTATTAATATCACCTCTAAAATGCTCTACACCCATTGCTCTTGTTCTTGGTTTTTCCTTTTCGTTGACTCCCTCATCCTCTGCCTTCCTTTCTTCTGATGGAACATGTAATATTGTCCAACATTTTTTCTTAACGAATAGATTACACTTTGAAAAACTCTTTCGCGGTTGCCTTGGAGTCCACATTATAGATTTATGATAAATCTACCTTAAGGCTATACCATTTCAAAAGAAGTCCAGGTCCTCCTAACAGAATGTCAGTCCCTTGCTCTCACCTCTTTTGATCCTACATCTTTTTGAAAGCTCAAACCACCTGATGCATTGCTGCTACCATGATTTTGAACAAACTCTTGTCTATTCAATAGCTCTTAACTTTCAGCCCCAATGAGGGCGAAGCCATGTCAGACTGAAAGCAAATGTCAGCTTTCATTTCCACCACAGTGAGACTAAGGGACAGCTCAGACTGTGTAAATAAAGTCTACCAGAATTCCTGATCAATTACTAGATTGTTGAAGTGACCAAAACAGTTGATAGGAGAGGGGATTTGGAAGGAAGAGAGGAAGGAGGATTGACAACTTAAAACCTTAAGTAGCCGCTGTATGAAGTGCAGGATCTAGGGAAATAGTTGCTCTGAAGGGACACTCAGACACAACAGAAACAGTATAAGCTTCATGGCTAACAAAACACATTTCTGCTTTGTGGGCTGAGATGGCTTTAGCTGAGAATGGCAAGTTCTTCAACAAGGAAGTCCTGACGTGGAATTAAACCTGACCTTACTATGGTTGATCTGCAACATGTAGCAGACAAGGTCTAAGTTGTGTGGCTGAGGTGTTGTGTCCACAGGAGATCTCTTTAGTCTTCAAGCCCTCCTTTTCCTGCAGAGAGAGAGAGAGAGGGAGAGAGGGAGGGAGGGAGAGAGAGAGAGAGAGAGAGAGAGAGAGAGAGAGAGAGAGAGAGAGAGAGAGAGAAGCAAAAATCCTGGAAACAAAGGCTTCACCAAGTTAATCTTCAGTGACAACTTGACCTATTCTTATTTATCACAAGCTATAATGATATTGGAAAGCACATGAATATTTTGAATACTAATCTTATTTATTCGTGTGATTATTTTCCAATAGATTCATCCTATGGCAGAAGATGGATTGATTAGTAATGACAAATCAAATCAAGTGAAATCCAGGGAGAAAAATGAAACATCTAATGAGTGCCCATGTGCCAGATATTGCACTGGGCCCCTCAGATGGAAATCACCTCTAAAGGGTGCTTGTTTACTCCTTAGAAATGAAGGAGAGGCCTAATTTCTGGGTGATCACACGACTGCTTCACACAGTCTGCAGGGGGTGTGAAGTCCACGCTATGACACATATAAAAACATAATGCTAAATTTGAAATAAAATAGGAAGCTGGTTAATCACACAAAGGTAGTTGTTTTACTACGAATAATGTTTAATTGCAAAGGCAACTTGTAACAAATGTTTAAGAGCAGCAAGACTCTTTGGGAGTAGTTTTATTTGCCGAATATTTAAAACAAGCCTACAAATCCATGTTAACAGTGAAGAGTCTTCAAAATTCAGTCAGCCTAAAGCGAACAGAGCAGGAAGGACTTGGCACGTTGTCTCCAACCCATCTTTCAAAGAGTTAAAAATGCATAAGGAAAACTGAAGCCTGAGTCCAAATCGCAAACTTGACTTGAACTCTGTTGTCAATTGCCAGGGAAAGCATTCCAGACTCTAAGAAACTGTTTGATTTTTTTCCCTCCCTTCCTAGCATCAAGAAAGTGCTGGAGGGCTTAGAGGGCTCCTGGCATGTAAATTGTAGCCATCAGGAGAAAACCCCACTCTACTCTGAAGTGATGCTTTCATTTTCCCACATGGGCAGAGTCCGGAGGGATGGAGAACTCTGGCTTGAAATCAACCAAGTGACAGAGAGAATAAAGAACCCTTTGCCAACCCCGAGATTAAAGGTAATCAAGAGGGAGGTGTCTGCCAGTTATCTGAAAGAATTTGTAAGCAATAGTAGATGCAGGACGGTAGAGCTGCCCAAAGGACAGATTTCTTTTCTCTGCCGTTTTTGGGAAGCAATCAGCGGCGTATTTCACTTCTGGCTTAGCTAGGTTATTAACGCTGTCTGTTTAAGAAGGGTGAAATGTCTCTGCATGGGTTTCCCGGTAAGCACTAGTGTGGTATAGAATTATGTGCTGTTTTATGATCACACGGCACAGTAGACTAAAGCGCCATCTCCCCCAAGCTTCCACACAACAGAGCAATTAATTAACTTATCCGCACGAACTCTGTTCTCACCGAAACTTATTAAAAGCCTGGTTCATCATCAGCAAAGCCCCAGGCAATCATCAATTGCCTCATAATAACACAAAAGAAAAAAATAAGCTACGGTTATGTTCTCACTTAATATCCTAGGGAAGGTCCTCTTTGCCCTTTGTCTTTGTTTGAAAATATCTCTATTAAGAGTTAAAAAAAAAAAAGACCCTCCTTGACATGAAATATGTTATGGCAAGGAACTATGGGAGTAAATTACAGAAGCCTCCGGGATACCAGATTAAGACGAGTAGCTGGACTTTCTCAAAGACACACAAATCATTCACCATGCAGCACAACGGGGCATACAGTGTGCTATCGATGTCATGTTCCAAGCACCATTGTTAATACAGACCAGAAGAGGAATTGTTCATTAAATAATAAAAGGGGGAGGGCGGGAGAGTCAGTAGACTTCTCTGTTAAACAAGCTGGCAGCGAGACGCTGGTTTTAAAAGTATGAAATAGTTTAACACTTATGAGTCTGCTTGGAGTTTAGGTTTAAATTCAACTCCCAAATATCCACCTAAAGACCCCTAAGCAGAAGCCTTTTTTATGAACCCTCTTCGCGAGGGTTAGAATGGTTGACCATGTCAATAGCGCCCTCTTCAGGATGTTGGAAACCTAGGCCTTGCTTAAGTGCGTGGGCGGGGCGCTATGACTAGTGAACTACAATCTGAAAACACAATTAATTAATTAAATTGAAGAAATATCTGGAAGGCTAATGATAGCTCAGTTTCACAAGGAGCTTAGAATTCCCCGGTGTTTCACAAGAACCCTGGGTACAGTTTGTGCATGTACATTTGCGGGGTGGGGGGTGGGGGGGTGGTACGGTGGCGGTTAGTATTTGGTCTGTTAATACTGGGTTGAGAGAGAAATATTGAACTTCCTAATTTGTTTTTAAATATAGTATCTAAAACATTGCGTTGCTTCACCTGACCTAAGGGTTCCCTAATTACGACAGCACCCGGCACTTCTCTTTAAAACACAAACGGGCTCACTGTTTTGAGCGTGGGCAGGTCTCCGCTGTTTTCCCGCGTGCAGTAGATGTGCGGGATTTGAGGCGTTTGCTGGTGAGAAGATCCTGGAACTTGTCACGCTGAAGTCATCTCTACAGGTAGTTTCCCTCCCTGCTCCACACTTACAAATCCAGATGCAGAAGCCAGAAGGTCCTCGAAGAAATAGTCCATACTAAATTTTTGCCCCTTGTCACCACAGCCTTGAGAATCAAAGATGCCGGCTTCTGGCCTCACGGCCGTAACACACCAAATGGCCTTGTAGCAGTGATTTAATCTCACCTTATTTTTAGCAAGTTATCAGGATTTGGGAGAAAATTTACTTCCAATTTCAGAAATGCCTCAAGAGTTATTAGGAGCGACAGAACACACGCCAGTTCCCAGAAGTGAAGCATTATCATTCAGTGTGATGGATGAAGTGAGCGAAGGCGTTCCATGCCCAGCTGACCCCCACTTCGCTCTGTCCTTCTATAATCAACTTTCTGGGCCTTGGTTTCTTCATCACCACAATTAGTGATAAACTCGTGTTTGAAAAAAGACTTAGACATAGGCGCCTGGCAGGACTAGATGAAACACAATATACATCTTTTTAATCGCTAAGCTTATAAAAAGGGAGGGTAAGCAAATGGTTGAGCTGTTAAGAGCTGGGAATCTGGTGATGAGATGCATCATCGATGCCCTGCCCTGTGGGCCTTTGACAGTCTTGATGACTAAGACGCTTGGGCTTAAAGGCCCACGTTTGGACCTAAGCAATCTAGGGAATTGGAACTGAGACCTCCCAGAAATCCAGAATAATGAAGGGGCATATCTTCCATAGAAACTACATAGAAATAACAGGGGCATCTTCCTGTATTCTGTGTCAGAATGTTTCCACTTCTCCTGAAGTCTTGGTTAGAAAAGTCTAGGGTCAAATTGATACTACCTGTGCAATCCCAGAAAACACAAGCAAGATATTAACCGAGAAAAGCCCTTGGTGAGAAGGGAACTACATATAGGACCTGGACGTAGACAAACTCTGTCATAGAGACTCACCTTCAATGCAGGTCTTGGAGGATTTCTCCACAAGAAGTGGAAGAAAAACTTGAAATGTTAAAGCACAAAATACACGAGGATCAGGTCACGTGAGCAAGTCAGCTGGGACAACAGCAGCTGCGCATGGCCATCAGGAATTTTAAATATTGGGATGGGAGAGACAAAGTCACCAGGTATAAAGTGTTAGTGCAATTATAATGAGATTTTTTTTTAATGAGAATGTTGTCCAATACTTTAAAAACAAGTAAGATATTTCCAAAATGCCAGATATTTAAAAAACTAAAAACAAAGTTTTTAAAACAGGATAGCTTAATAGATCATAAAAACTAAAGAAAGAATTGGTAAAATTTGGGAGATGGCATTGAAGGAGTAAACCAAACTAGTGGGAACAAAACAGAAATAATAGTAAGGACAGACCACAATAGAAAAAGAGGGCAGGCAGTAAATTAATACAGGTCCCATTGGAGCTTAAGAAATATTTTAGGTAATATACAGTGGTAAGGATACATGTTTTGAAAGCAGAAGATATAAATTTTCAGAGTCAAGGGGCACAAGTTTGGAGGAAAATAAATAATAAGAAACTAAGACTTAGACCAAGTACCATGGAGCTGCAAAATACCAAACCAAAGATGATGCTGGGCAGAGAATGCAGCTCAGTGACAGGGTGCTGGTCTCACTCACGTGAATGAGACCCCGGGTGTGGCACGGTACCCAGGATCCCACAACTGCAGTGTCGGCGGGATCTACGGCTACTGGAGAATTTTAGGTCCAAGGCCTGCCTGGACTATAGTGAGCATGCTCAGTGAGTTAGTGAGACACTACTTCAAAACAAAACCCCAAAGAGACTGCTCTGGAGTTCAGTGATAGAGCACTTGCCTGGCCCGTGCTAGGTCCTGGGTTCAATCCCCAGAACCACCAGAAATATAAAATAACGATGAGGTAAAACTATGGGGGGTGGGAGGAGTTTATCCATGAAAGATGGCTATTTAATTCCAGCAGCAAACGTCTCGACAGCAGCAGCAAAAGCCTGCCTGTAGTGGGGGAGCCTACAAAACGTTGGCAGAACCCGTTCTGTTCACCTGGCATTTTATATCCAGCAAAGGGACAGGAATGAAGTAAAGATGTTCTGCACAAACTGAGGTGGCCTTAAAGGAGCCTCCGAGGAGGGGGTTGAAGGAGGGTTTCAGAAGGGATAGGGATTATAAAAAGACAGCCCAGGTCATGTGAGTAAGCAGATGGCAGTGTCTAAAGGAACACAAACACCGTAAGAAAGTAGTGCTTAAGTATATTACACTTTTAGGCTGGGGGTGACAACCTAGGAAGGTGATGCCCTGTGAACGATGGAGGAGGCACGCATATAAAGATGTAAATATACTTGTGTTAATATGTAAATCAGATAAAATGGAGTTACTCCGGTATTGAGAGTAACTCCAACAAGAAACCATGACTCCTATGAGCTGGCTCACCCATGTGCGGTAACCAGAAATCTGCGGGGCTCACTAGACTCTGCTACCTGAAGAACCTTACACTGTATCCCTGTCACTGTGTCTCAGTGATATTTCTATTCTTATTCCAAAAAGGGACTGTACAAAGCCACATACAACTTCTTTCAGTCTCATGCGCACACAGGTTCTTCGGTCAACTTCAAAGCCAAGCCATTAATCATGCCGGTAGCTGCTGTGTTAGCCAGTAAATGGCACACTCATGAGCAAGACTGAATTGTGATGTTTTTCTTTAAACAGGGTATTGATGTGTGTCCAGGGATAGCCTGGAACTCCCTAACCTCCTGTCCCAACTTCCAAAGTGCTAGGAATACAGTCTATGGCACCATTCCTAACAGTATTGTGTGCCTGTGTGTCTGTGTGTCTGTCTGTGTGTCTGTCTGTCTGTGTGTGTTCAGCTGCTCCGATGTGCATATGTGTGCACGCATGTGGACACCAGAGGATACCTCCAAATGTTGTTCCTCAGGTGCCATTCATCTTTTTCTTTGAAATAAAATCTCTCAGTGGATTGGAACTCCCCACATAGCTGAGGCTGGCTGGCCAGCAAGCCAGGGATCCTCCAGTCTCTGCCTCCCCAGACCTGAGAGCAAAAGCGTGTGACTTTAAAAAAAAATTGGGTTCTGTGGATGAAACTCAGGTTCTCATGTTTACCCAGCAATCACTTACCCACTGAGCCATCTCCTCAACCCCTGGGGATTAAAAAATATGACTTCAAAAGCACAATTCTGCTTTCACAATTTTAGTACAGAAAACTTAACCGTTACACAAATGAACACAATGTTTGTGTATTTAGAGATTCTTTTAACTGTGGCTTGAACCCAGGGCCATATGCACACTTGACAAGGACTGTGCTATTATCTACACCCAGGCCCTATCTGATTTCTTCTGAGCTCTGTTATATACGCTTACTTATGCATTAAAAATACATAGACATATAAACATAGCTCATGTTAATGCTCTCATAGTTTTTCTTAAAAAGAAAAGAGACAACTTTTCTGTTTGTTTGTTTCTGTTTTAAGTCAAGGGCTTGGCTACATCGTTGCTGGTGACTTGTTAGCCCAGATGGGTCTCGAATCTCTCCATGCTCACTGGGGTTGGAGTCACAGGAACACACCCACTTTAAGAGAACTCAAATATATAAACTTTGACAGATATTTTCCAATGACTAAAGATTTTTGAATTAATATAAAGAAAAGGGAAAATGAATCTTTTAGATATATTCTTTGAGTTTTAAGAAGTAGGATATGCTTGCAAAGTTGGATTTAAATTTGTTAAAGCTTCCAATAAATAATGAAAGGTTTCACCAGAACTCAGACTAGCACTTGTTTTATTTCAATGGGAAAAATAAAAACTGGGAAATTCTTTCTCTCTAGACTTTTTTTTTTCAAGCCATGCTTTTCCATGGGTACAGCAAGCTTTCAGCCCTGATTTCTTCTGCATGGCGTTAAACACACCTCCCTATCGGCTGCAGCTAGCAACACCACACGCGTTTATTCTTCCGCTCCTGAGAAACCAGGAGACCAATAACAT
Organism: Chionomys nivalis; assembly: GCF_950005125.1. NCBI lineage: Eukaryota > Metazoa > Chordata > Mammalia > Rodentia > Cricetidae > Chionomys > Chionomys nivalis. Next base: position 143,297,719 of record NC_080086.1, read on the forward strand.
ATTTTTGTTTTTAAGTTTGGAGGAGGCAGCTGCTTCCACTGCCACGATTCAGTTTCTAAAAAACTGAAATGAAGTTTTCAAGTGTGAAGTTCTAGCATGCGCTTCTGTGGGCATTGGCAGAGCCTCACTGCCCACTCTCGTGTGGGTCGAAATAGGAGCCCTCGGTTTCTGATAGTCGGTTGCAACACTGGCACTGGGGACTAATGCCAGCACACTGGAAAGACGACTGTAAAGCTGTCTCCCTGGGAGTGTCGAGAGGAAGCGTGCCGCCTCTCGACTCCGTTATGATATCATAGGCTGTTTCCCTCCGGCAGCGGTGCCAACTGGGGTTGCCACTGTTAATTTTACACTGTACTTTTCCAGTTCAAGACACTTGGCCCTTGGCCTCTTTCTCATTCCCAGCATGTCCAGTGGGTGGCCTGTGCTGTCTGGCTGCTAACCTTTGGTGATACTTCATCCAATCTAATAAGCCCTTGGCTCAGATGGTTGCCTGCGCAAATGCTACAAGGAACAGCTCCCATGGGACCCGGAAGAGTATTCATTTTCCACAGAGAATGAAAGCCCACATTGATAGCATATAAAATAGGAGCTCCTTAAAATGTGGAGTGACCAGGTTAGTTCACCCCTTCCTTGTGCTATTAGAAAAAGGCAAGATTTAAATACTTAAGAGACCTATATGCCCATTTGACACTCTAAAGGTAAAAATTCACCCATAAAATGTGCTGTAATTCCTCCTCACCAGCGTCTGCATTCACCAAATTGACAGCTCTTTTTTTTTTAAAAAAAAATGTGTATTTATTTATTTTTATTTTTACTTGTATGTGTATTTGTCTGCCTGTATATAGACATGCATGCCTATATATGGGGGTCAGAAAAGGGCCTCGAATCCCCTAAAACCAGACTTAGGGATGGTTGTAAGCCACCCTATAGGTGCTGGAACTGAATGCAGGGTCTGCACCTGCAACAAGTATCTTAACCACTGAACCATCTCTCCAGCCCCAATGAAGGGCCTTTGGCAGCTAATGTTTCCACTCCTGCCTTTCTAGTTTGAAAGGGTTTGGAGCCTGTTGCTCCTCCCTATGATTTAAGCCTCAAAGAAGCTCTTGCCACGCTCTCAGCCCCTCCGAGTCTTTCTTTCTCGGCACTAACATGCATTACACCTGACCCCACTGATTGCCCTGTATCTGTATCTGCTTGCACGCCTGCATGCCCCCACGTCCAGATGACGCAGGCTGCACCTTTTTCCCCCCTTATCTCTGCCTCACTCAGTGCTCACACTGGTTCCTGGTGCTTCAGCCTCAAGCATCATCCTTCTGCTCTGGCTTCACGCTGCTCCGGCTTCACGGCTGACTCCTAGCCTCAAAGCCCTTTCCTCACCCCTCTTCAGGACCTCTTCCCTCTTTCAGCCAGGTAGTCAATCTTCATTAAGTTACATTTATTATTTTCTTCTGCTCATTCACGAGAAAGAGATAAAGCTAAGCACGGTGAGAAGATGTGGGGCGGGTGGAGCCAGGCAAGCTAATCGGCGTTCAATGAGATTATAAATGAGCACCTTGCAAAAGGAACCCGAGCAGGGGACTGCTTCTCCTGGCAAAAGTGGGAGAAAAGATTTAGGAGGAGGAGCTTATGGATAAGAAAGATAAGTTGACACTGTGCAAACTTACTATTTTCTAGAACATTCTACCACCAACCATAATCTCTGTGGTATGAACTGGTTGATTTTTCTGTTAATTTGACTAGGTTAGGAAACATTCCGGTGACAAAGCAGAGTTTATGCTTAGTCACTGCATGGGCTATATCCAGGGAATGCTTCAGTAAGCTCCCTGGCCAGCCATAGCCTCATGGGCGGACTCTTGGGCAATGAGAAACCCTATCTCAAAGGACGTAGATGACATTACTGGGGAATGACACTCAAGGTTGTCCTCTAGTCTCCACATACCTGTGTGCATACCCAGGGACATACATACGAGTATACCTATGAACACACACACACATAAACGCCCACAAAGACTGGAGTTCTATTAAATTGCCTCATAATGAACAAAAGGAGGACATGGAGCAGTTCTAGGATGTATGCTTTGGTCATCTCTAGGACCTTCGCTGTTTTCCCACTGACTGTTAACAGAAAGGTGTTCTGGAAGAAAACAGAGGTGAAGGTCCCAGATTGAGGGGAAAAGGGAAGCTTCTGGAACTAGAATCCAGTAAGGCTAAATTTTAGTGAACCCTCATTCTGAAAAGCTGGACACCTTCACTGGTGTGACGTGCCTGGGCTGAATACGGGGTTGTAACTTGATAACCCATTGTGAAGGGGAAATTAAGTCTAAAATGTATGTCATGCTTCTAACCCAAGCAACTTAGCTTAGCGCCATACATACCACAGAGTAATGCATCAGCTGCTTCCTGTTGCAACCTGTGGTGGCTGGAAGCCTGGGTGCAAAAGAGCATCGGGACAAGATTTGAAGTTCAGATTCTGTTATCTACTACTATAGGCTGTAATGTTTCAGTGTTCATGGCAACCCTGAAAACTAGGTGTCGTTCTTCTTAGTTTTCACGTGTGAGGTAACCAGAAAAGAACCCATGTGAGCCACCCAAGGGCATGCTATCAGAAGGGAGACAAAAATGCCTCCGTGTTCCTCCGGTGCCTTTCTAGATGCTAGATCTGTAGCATGGCTTAGGTTCTGCGGCCCCAGACTGTCACAGGTCCGGGCCAGCGATTCCTCCAGCCACTTCCCTTTCTCACCCTCGGCGTGAAGCCAATCTCAGCCGTCTCTAATTCCTTGCTGATGTTCACTCCTCAAAGTGCCTCCGATGGCTGTAAAACTTGTATTTTAAGTGCTTTGATGGTGTCTGCAGTAATCTAGTCCTGTTTCAGAAGAGCATACACCAGCCATCATAAGTCAAAACCGGCTATCTAAAAGGGAACGAAGTCAGGCAAAGGGAGGAGAAAACGCTTCTGTCGAAGGTTATCCTCAACTCGACCCAGGAGCATGATGTACAAACAACAGGTGAAATACTAGGTGAGAGAGACCATAGAGCCCTCTCTGGGGCCAGCTCCCTAACTGGGAGAAAAACGGCTCTAGAGCTTCCTTCACGACTACAGGGCTTTAATGAGTAGATGCATCTCCAAAGTCGCTTGATGGGGCAACCATTTCCAAGGAGAAAGCAAGCTTGCAGCATGGCTTTCAGACCTCAGTTTGCAAGGACGCTGATGTCTGGAGCTCCCTACCCTGCGAATGTCTGTGGCCACACATTTCTATTGTGCTCCGGGTGCTGCTGCTGGTGGTGTGGAGTCTACTTTGGGAGCTGCTGGCATTGACTAGAGTGACCGAGGTTGTTCATTAGAATCCTCTACAGAGTCCACACTTCTGAGGCCAGCCACTCCCTGGCCAATTCAGTCTGGACCTCCAGGTGTGACCCAGGCTTAGGAAACCTAAAGGTGCCAAGTGACTTTACTAAGCACCCAAGATTAGGAACTACTGAAAGCAGATGCTTTGGAATGGAGCCTGGGCTTTCTCCATAACCGAGTAGAACAAGCCTCATAATATCTGTTTTTTAATATGTAAATAGTATGTTTGACTTTTAGTAGAATACATATATATATATATGTAAGATTTTTTTCAAAGATGGCTTTCAGACTCTTAGAAAAATTAAAGTCATAGTTTGAACATGCAATATCTCCCATGGCTCCCATGGCTCCCATGGTGCCAGGGTTTGGTTTTCTGAAGGTGATGGCAGTTTTAGGAGCCTCTAGGAACTAAGCAGATGGGTTTGAGCTAGAGAAAGCAGGCTTATGGGGTTCCTACTATCCCTAACTGCTTCCTGCCTTATTCTGTCTTGGTCAGCTATGTCCCGAACAGCCCTTTCCACACATTCTCTTTGCCATGATGCTCTGCTCACACAAGTGACTGTGGACCGAGCCTGCTGAATTCATGGGTTTTCCCCCTTACACTGTTCCTCCGGGTGTTTCGTTTGAAGTAGTGGAACAGAACAAATTGCGATAAACTGATCAGTTCAGAGGGCAAGAGGCTTGACCCTGGAGGATTGACAAGTGAGATCAGTATATAGGGCCTGTGTCATCATCACATCAATCATCATCATCATCATCATCATCATCATCATCATCATCATGTTATTATCCTAGTTCAGCTCATTTGAAAGCCTATTATTATTTCTCATTTTTTAGTCAGTGTACATTTAATTTTTTAACTTACTCTTTACCAAGAAAACTGTTTTGGGTTTTCCAAAAGACATAAGAACATGGGAGAAGTAAATTCTAGAAACTGTCATGTAGCAAATTTGATGTCAGCCTCCCAGAGATATCTTCTAAAGAACTACCTGAGAAACCCTGCAGATTTCTGGGGGCCAGCCCTGATCCGAGAAATCACTCCTTCACTAAACAAGTTGGATTTTTCACCCTTGACAGGCTCGCAAGTTGGGAGTCAGGGAAACAGGACAGGCCAAAATCTATCTTAATTTTAACAAAGAATCTGACATCCTGTGGACAAGCTGAACACATGAATGACAGTGGAGATGAGTGAATTTGTAGCTGGCTGGACAGTCTGCTCTAGGAATGTTGACTGTTTGATGAATCACTGCCTATCTGAGCAGCAGGGACTATGGCAGCCTCCCAAGTATTATCAGGGGCTTTTCCAGTCCCAAACATCAACGAGTGATGGATGAAGACATGCAAGATGTTTCTATCCAAATTTCAGGTGTGACGGACAAAGCCGGTACAGAAATTTAACTCATTAACTGTCAGATGAATGAAGAGGCAGAGTGTCTAACAGGCTGACGTGAAAATGAGCGAGCTTAAAGGGAATAGATAAAATCATCTACTTAAAGTTAAATATAAAAGGATGGAGGATCGAGGTTGAAAACAACTTTGTAAGACACACACACACACACACATTAAATAAAGTAGAAAACACAAAGGCTAGTCTATATCACCCCCTCATCTTTCAATAATTCATAGGTAACCACTTTCCAGAAATATTCATGAAAATTACATAACTAATGCATAATTTTATATTGTCAACCTACATGATGAATTAGTGCCCATCCAAAGCACTAATTATCCGTGTGCTCGTGGCCCCCACACTGTGAGCACCAGCCACTCCTCGGCAGTTCAGAGACAGAGCACATCCAAATAACTTGCTATGGCATATTATTCCAGTAATTTCATTATGTTATACTTACTGTGCTTAACTTATAAAGACAACTTTCTTACATATGTACAGCACAGAAACGTATGTAAGATCAGGTGCTCTCCAGTTGTAGGCAACCACTGGAGAGAGTTGGAGAAACAATGGGAGATGGCTATTAGAGCTATCCTACTCTGAAGACAAAAGTCACTAAAGCCCAGGGTACGTAGGCCTTTTCCAGGTTCACACAGCTTGTAAGTTAAAGAAGCAGAGCGGGAATCCCTTCTAGCACAAAATCAGTGACATTATCTCATGAAATTAGAAAAGTACATTTGACCTAAAACACCAAGGTAAGCAAAAAGAACTAGAGAATGGATATGTGTGTGTGTGTGCTGTGCATGTGTGCGTGCGTGTGCGTGCGTGCGTGCACATGAAGGCCAGAGGTCAACCCCAGGTGTCACTCTCCAAGAACCACCTTCCTTGTTTTTTGTTGTTTTGTTTTTGAGACACCATCTCCCAAATATGAGCTTATTTGACTAATGTGGCTGGCCAGCAAGGCCCAGGGATCCTCCTGTCCCTGCTTCCCAGCGCTAAGGTTCAAAACTTTTAGGTAAGTGCTGAGCATCAAACTCAGGTTCTCACTCCTCACTGAGCAGCAAGCTCTTTGCGGACTGAGCCACCTCCTCAGCCCAGACTTACAGTCGACTTCCAGGTAGAACCTCCAGGGGGCGCTCCACGGGCTGCGTCACCCCCTTAACAAGCCTCCCAAACAAAATTCTAAGAAGTAGAAAGAAATCCCAGGACCTTTACGTGATTAAAGCCTCTATACAATGGAAGAGACCTTACTCTTTTCAACTCATAGGTCTCTTTGCAACCATCTCGGTCCTTCTCATAGTCAGGAACTGTTTGCTGTCTCAAGTGGATTGTGGACCTCTGGGTCCATCTCACTCAGGGCTCACACACATCTCACTTAGGATCTTTGAACAGTGTAGTCGCTGGCATGCAAACTACAGGAAATGAGCCATTTTAAAGAATGTAACGATAAGAGATAATAGCCTAACAGGACTTGGGACATCTTAATGATGATCTGAAGTCTACAGTGTTCAGCTTAACTAGATAGAGATTAAAAACTGGGAACTTAATAGTGATGGAGATGGTTTTAAATAAAGACTATTTAAAGGAAACCAAGGCATTGCCTTAAAACAAAACAAAAAAACCTGGATGAGAAACTTGTATCCTCCAAACGTCTGAAGCCTGCCTCTTGAGGTAAGGTAGCAATGGCCTGCATAGCAACATTACCAAATGGAAATCCGCTGGCTGCCTGTCATTAAACATTTTGTACTTGCCACAAATAAAGCTGAAAATTGTATTGTAATTGTATAAAACGATGAATTTAATTATGGTATTTTGTCAGAAACCAGCTTCAACAAAACTCTCACATTCCAGGGTAAGAGCATGAGGATTAGAATTATTAAGCAACTCGCGATCTCCAAAGCTGCTTACACATTACCCACAATCCCCTTTTTCTTTCTCTCTCCTCCAGCCCGGCAAGATGCCCAAGGGAAAGAAGGCCAAGGGGAAGAAGGTGGCCCTGGCCCCCGCCGTCGTGAAGAAGCAGGAGGCGAAGAAGGTGGTGAATCCTTTGTTTGAGAAGAGGCCTAAGAACTTCGGCATTGGGCAGGACATCCAGCCCAAGAGAGATCTCACATGCTTCGTCAAATGGCCCGACTGCATTAGGCTGCAGCGGCAGAGGGCCATCCTCTATAAGCGCCTCAAAGTTCCTCCTGCCATTAACCAGTTCACCCAGGCCCTGGACCGGCAAACAGCTACCCAGTTGCTTAAACTTGCCTACAAGTACAGGCCAGAGACCAAGCAGGAGAAGAAGCAGAGGCTGCTGGCCCATGCTGAGAAGAAAGCTGCCGGCAAAGGGGATGTCCCAACTAAGAGACCACCTGTCCTTCGAGCGGGAGTCAATACAGTCACCACTTTGGTAGAGAACAAGAAGGCTCAGCTGGTGGTGATTGCCCACGACGTAGACCCCATTGAGCTGGTGGTCTTCCTGCCTGCCCTGTGTCGCAAGACGGGGGTCCTACTGCATCATCAAGGGAAAGGCCAGGCTGGGACGTCTGGTCCGCAGGAAGACATGCACCACTGTTGCCTTCACACAGGTTAACTCGGAAGACAAGGGTGCTCTGGCCAAGCTGGTGGAAGCTATCAGGACCAATTACAACTACAGATATGATGAGATCCGCCGCCACTGGGGAGGCAACGTCCTGGGTTCTAAATCTGTGGCTCGAATTGCCAAGCTGGAAAAGGCAAAGGCCAAAGAACTCGCCACTAAACTGGGTTAAATGTACTGCTGAGTTTTCTGTACATAAATATAATCATAAAACTTCCATCTAAAAAAAGAATTATTAAGCAAAAGGAACAGAAGTATAAGATAAATAAGAAACAGAAACACAGAACAGCATCAGGAGGGACATTCAGTGAATACTGAGTCCGTCTTGTTTATTTTTCACACACTTATATACTGTACTCCAAAAGGGGAAGGGGGAGGCAATAGACTTCCTTAGCGTGATATAAGGAATAGACTTGAATTCTCCAACCTTCAGTCCAAGTGGAGTGGATCCATCTACACCCAAAATACCAGTTAACCACACCCTAGGTCAGAATCTCTCGTTTATAGCCACACCTGTTGTCAACAACTTTGAGAGCGCAAAAATAAGATCAAACTCTCTGACTTCCAGTCAAGGTGGAACAGGCTCACAACTCTGTGGGCTCTCACACATTTTCATACATATATGTGTGAAATTCGCTTTATCACACTGCAATTATCCCAAACTAGCTCCCATGCATATAAACCACCCACACATCAAGTGCCTTACGACTGACTACCTGTGGCTAGTGGCTGCTGCGCTGGAGAATTCGGCTTTCTAGCTGCCCAGGGTAGAAGGGGCAGAATTGATGAGCATGAGGGAAGAACTCAAAAGCAGGTGGACCTCCTTGCAGAGTGAGCCAATCTGTCCCTGGATATGTTCTCACTGAGGCTAGGTAACCATGTGTCAAGGGTGATTTAAAGGTGCCCACCTAGGTGTGGGCAGAAACAGATTATCTTGTCCACTCTCATCCCTAGGCTGTAATTCTATATTAGGATGAACTGACATGCTTTGATTAACATGCTACTCTAGCTTGCTTTCCTATCAGTGTGATAAACACCGATACCAAAAGCAATTTGGAGGACAAAAGTTGTGAAAGCACGGGAGCCAAATGTCCCCTGCCATCTCTTAAGGCAGCCTTCAGAAACCCTGACTTGGGCTCTGACGTGCAGTTGCGAAGAGTCTGGTATCACACCACTGAGCCAGGCTGAGTCTGAGAGTGTGTCCAGCACAGAGTCACGGCCTCCCTCATCAGCATCTCACCGTTAGCCCTACTTTCTCATGGCTTGGAAGGACAATCGTGAAAATGTCCTCTCTCCGAGGTTATAACATTAGGACTAAAGCTGAAAATGTTTTAAACAGTCAAAGCTAATTTGATACTTAGACAGCCAACCACTAACCATGTAGATATATGCCTTTTCAAACTCCACACAAATCGAGTCATGTGTCCTCTTAGGGGAGACAGTTTCCTCACGAAGAGCAGGCCTTTTGAAGTTTGTTTGTGTTCTTGTACCTGCTAATAGTTTCTTACTTTGTATGGATATGAATACATTTATTTTTCCCTAACTTGTTGGTTAGTTTCCAGTTTAGAGCTACTGCCAATTATTCCTCTCAGGACATTTACACAGAGGAACTTATAGAGGTGTCTGGGTCATGCACATAGCAGCCATATTTTCCCAAAGCCATAGCACATTTGGTGTTCGTATCAGCAGTATAGAGTGTCTACTTTTGTGTGTTCATTCCAGACCATGGCCCAGTCAGTGACCATGCTAGTAGATATACCCAGTGGGAACATGGCACTGCCCGTGATCAGGGCTGGTGTATATACCCAGTGGGAACATGGCACTGCCCGTGATCGGGACTAGTAGATATACCCAGTGGGAACATGGCACTGCCCGTGACCATGCTAGTGGATATACCCAGTGGGAACATGGCACTGCCTGTGATCAAGGCTGGTGTATATACCCAAAGGGAGTGTCTGAATGCTGCCAGTATCTCACTGTGGTTTTAATTTGCATTTCCTTAAGGACTCACAGTTTTGAACACCTTCCTACATACTTACTCACCTCTTTAATAGAGTCCATTCAAATGTACTGTGGTACAGACATTAAAGTCAAAGCCTGAGCCTGAGCCTGAGCCAGACCTGAAATACACAGGCTACAATTCCAGCTCTGTGGGGAGGTTGAAGCAGGAATCTAGAAAATACAAAGACTGCCTAGGCTACAGAGCAGGTTCAAGGCCAGTTCTAGCAACTTCAGGAGACTTGGTGATTTTTGAAGGGTTTGGGATATACCTATCTTGGGTCAATCCCTGGCATCCTGATCAGAAATGATCTAGCGAACTTAGAAACTACTGAGTCACCCTTTCCTTGAAGAACCCAGTTGTCACCATGACTTACATGAGCATTTATGAAGGCAGGAATCACAAAGCAAGAAGAAACAGTGGTGTATTGGTGGAGGCCAGGTTTCCCAGGGCACGTCACAGACTCCCAGTGCTCCTCCTAAAAGTGTGCTTTCACCTAAATAGACACGCTACACACGGATGTGAACGAGCATCTTGCATCCATTCGTTAGAGAAAGCGTGGACATTATACAAAGCATAAAAAGCTGAAATGCCAGCCGGGCGGTGGTGGTGCAGGCCTTTAATCCCAGCATTCGGGAGGCAGAGGCAGGTAGATCTCTGTGAGTTTGAGGCCAGCCTGGTCTACAAGAGCTAGTTCCAGGACAGGCATCAAAAACTACAGAGAAACCCTGTCTCGAAAATCAAATAAATAAATAAATAAATAAATAAATAAATAAATAAATAAATAAAAAACTCTTTGTCACTTCTGAATATTTTAAATACAATGTGCATCAATTTTTTTTAAAAAAATTACATAATTTCTAAAACTTTTCTAGGTTCCAGAGTAAAGAAAAATTTTGGCTTTGGGATCTCTGAAGTTGTGCCTCTCCTACTGACAGGGCTTAAGGCCAGAGGGCTGTGTTCCTTTTGATGCTCCATCAGGAGGGATGTGAGTCTGCTATTCCAAGTGGGGCTCTAGCACCCAGGTCCTCAGTCAGGATGTGACAAGAGAGAGAAGCAAGGCTCCAAATGCTTCCCCCAGCAGGGGAGAAAACTGAGGAGCAAAGTTCACAGAAAACTGAGACCCAAAGTGGCTTTGCGGAGTTAAATCACATGAGAATTCAACACAGCCCCCTTCCCCACGTGAGCACCCTTCGCACATGGCCCATAGCTTACTACAGGGTAAGTGAGCCATGCACCCAGCTCATTCAGAGCCCCCTTTCAGAGGGGCAACTCTGCATTTTAAATTAACTGCTCCCACATAACTCTCCTCAGTAGCTGGAAGGTCCTCGGTTTGATAATAGAAATGTCATTTACTCCACAAAAGGCACCTTATAAAATTGCCTTCTCAAAGGAAAACCTTGAAAGACTTCTCCCTGTCATGTGCAGAATATCTGCCTAATTAACATGAACACTCATCTTCCCAGGCAATTAAAATGATTTATTCAAAGAGCTTTATAGTTGTGCCTTACTATCCACCTACAATGAACCGGAGAAACGAGAGTAAGCCTGCCATGGTCCCTACTCCAACATAAGCAACGTAAATAATGCCTCCACCTCTAAACAATCGATACATCCTGCCCGAAGAATAAGACTAATATGAGCTTTGGAGTTTTTTTTGTTTTTTTGTTGTTTTTTTTTTTTTTTTCCAGTGGAATAAGTACATGGTTAAGCTCTAGTTTATTTTTTGTGAGGCTGGAATTCAAGGATTATTTTTTCTGCTCTAGTTTAGACTACTTTCTCCTTGAGAAAAGAATTTAAGGGGCACCCCCAAATACAGCAAAGAAAATGTACTTACGTCCAGCCCCTGGTTCCATGCTCTCCCGGCCCTGGCTGCAGTGTAGGATAGCTCCTTTGCCATCTTTTAGAAATGCATCCATTGCCTCTCTCATTCAGTTACTGACTATTGCCCTGCTTTCTTTAGAATGACATTCTCGGAAAGAATCCATGATGGCGTCTGTAAGGCCTGGAGCGGGGATGACCCTGACGTGCTCAGCTGTGTAGCCTAAACTGATCGGCCCCAGGCTTGCAACTGCCCAGAGATGACTCTGGCACACTCAAACACAGATGCTGTTGTGGAACTCTGCTCCTCGGGTATAGCACAGCCACTGTCAACTTTAAATTAGAACAGTTGTGATTACCCCCCAGAGAGCCTCGCAAGACTGAGCCCACTAGCATTCCCCGGGGAACCAGAGGAAGGCTCACAGGTGCACAAAGCCACACTTCCCTCTTTAAGGTACGCAGTGTTTAGCAATTGCTAGGGCGAGGGCAGCCTCCTCTGCAGTAAGGCTATCTAGCTACAAGCTGATGGAGCTCCTGTGAGTGATTGCAGCTGAACATCTTGGTTCACCATGCTGGACTTCGGCGGACTCATTCCTTTGGACTGTCATTTCGCTCCCTCTCTGAACTAAACAGAACTAGATCACCCAGGAAAAGGCTCCCAACACATGCAGATGGGGGTCCTTTGCAGCTCTGGTATTTTAAACATCTGAGTACTGAGTCCTTTAAACGCGGCAATTCTAGATGAAAGTTTTTCCTGCCTTCTTCTCCTTAACCGTTGGGAGGATGGCATATACTAGACCAAACCTGAGCACTAAAGTTGGATAGCCAGCCTAGTTCCCAGGCCCTCTCATTCCAGTCTTAGAGAAACTCATGGGGACCAGCAAACCCTGAACACTTACCAGAAGAGAAGGGAACAGGGTGGAGGAACCTGCAGCTAGTTGGAGGACCTGAAAAGGCATTTTGAAGTAATAACCTTGGTCCTAGGTGTTAGACATAGGGAAATAAGAAAGGAGAACACAAAAGGACTCTAGAGACACGCTTTGGTTGTACGTAGGGGACACTAGTGAGTGTGTGACCCTTGGTTGACTGGCAGTCAGCCTCAGGACTTTGTTGGAGCATTCTGCTTCCAGGCAGGGTGTCCACTTCCGTGCCTACCAGGGCTGCCATTTTGCCTTTTCTATCTCTCCTCTCCCCACCAAGCCCCTCCTCCCTCCTCCCGCCTCCCCTCTGTCTGTCTCCCCTGCTCCTACTTAACTTTGCTCTGTCCTCTGAAAGTATTGTCCACTCAGGAGAAGGAGTGGGTCTCCAAGCGCTAGGTCGCAATGGGGCGGTGAGTCCCCCGGTGTTTGGAAAGCTCCTGCCCCTGCCGTTTCCTGCACGTAATGTTCTGTAGTGCTGTAAACATGTTGGCTTCCCTTGTTTCTGGATTTGGCCATGTTTGGGGTGCCAAAGCATAATCTTTAAGGAATTAAAGCCTTATGTAGGCAGTGCCGGGGGCCCCTACTACAGGTTGAACGCGTTGCACGTCTATTTTCTACTGTTAAGAAAATCAGTGAGACACTGTTCCTTCAACTTTCCTGCATTCTCATAGGTCACCGGAGCTGTAATGCATTTGTCCTTCTAACAGTGTGTGTGTGTGTGTCTGTGTGCGTGTGTCTGTGTGTGTGTGCGTGTGCGTGTGTGTAACCTTTACACAGTGCTTCAGCATCGCTCTGTTATTACTTAAACACAAAATGGTTTCCACAAGTGTAATTTCCTGTAGTCAGAGAGTAGTAGGCTTACTGTGGCACCTAGGGTAACATCGACAACAATAATGTTCTATGTTTTTCAAAGAACTAGAGGAAAATAATTTAATAATCTGAACGTCTTTCCATAAATAAACAACGCATGTTTGAAGAGACAGCCATATTTACTCAAATTTGAACACTACACAGTGAATACATATGTCCCAGTACCACAAGGTGCCTCATAAATATGTCCAGGTTTTTTATCCACTAAAATTGAATTTAAATTTAGATAAACAAAATACATGACCATCTTGACACAACTGTCCCTATGTCAACACATTTAAAGTAGCTTATAATTTTGTACATTATCCTAATGCCTTTACCCTCTGTTTCTGACCTAGCCAGAATGTCACATTTATACCCCACACCTCACCTTTATGAGCTGTTTTACGATTATCACGTTCTTCCACATATAAGATTTCATTGACTCAACAGCTCTGGGTAAATTTTCTCATTTTATAAAATGACAAAAACGAGCCAGGGAGACACTGGGTGTTTCTGTCCAGCTGGGAGCAACCACCTGATTAGAGGGTCACTAAGAAGGAAGTGCACCCTGCTGTGGCCTTATGCCAGCAGGGGACAGAAGAGTCCCTTAGAACACCTGCTAGACTACGTCCCATTTTCCTCCAATCATAGATGTAGCCACTTCTTCCATTGTTTGTTTCTTTCTTTGTTTAGATTTTTTGGGGGGTTCGGTTTGGGGTGTGTGTGTGTGTATGTATACAAAGACATGGAATTTTCATTCCTTCCTGTGCTCCTTAGTATGAGCAAGCAAGTCTCACTAATGGTCTTAACAGAACCAACAGGAAAAATTGAGCTCCTTTTCCAGGGTCACAAGCCTTGTGCGTAGAAGGTAAAGCGAGGTGGCATGGTGCACATCTCCTATCCGAGTACTCCAAAGCAGAGGCAAAAGGACCACCGTGCCTTCAATGCCCTCTGCAGTTATATGGTAAGAGTCTGTCCCCTATGATTCATCTATTACCCCAGAGAAAGCCCATGAAGAAGGGGTGCTGAGGAGAGAGAAGAGGGTAGAATATGTGAATATCAGCATTAGCCTGACCGTATAGACACATTGGCAGATAGACTCCTTCCACTGCGGCAGGACTCCCTCGAGTTATCCTTGAGACAAATGAGGAGGCTTTGTAACCCACAGGCCATGGGACAGACCGGTCAATTGAATGCCCAGGGAACTGGATGGGACACCCATATGGCATCTGCTACAAGTACCACCAGTAGAATGATAACTGACACTTACTGATAACGAAATAGTCTAACTTTTTCTTTGCTTTTTCTTTCTTTCTTTTTCTGGTAGGAGGGGCTGTTATTTATTTGTGGGTTTTGTTGTTGTTGTTGTTTTGTTTTTCGAGAAAGGTTTTCTCTGTAGCTTTGGAGCCTGTCCTGGAACTAGCTGTTGTAGACCAGGATGGCCTCAAAATCACAGAGATCTGCTGCCTCTGCCTCCCAAATGCCCGGAATAAAGGTGTGAACCACCACCGCCCGGTGTGTGGATTTTTTTTTTTTTTGAGAGAGAAGAAGGTTCTTATTATACAGCCTTGGTTGGTCTCAAACCCATGCTCACCTGCCCCTGCCTCCTAAGTGCTGAGATTAAAGGTGTAAGTGGCCACATCCAGCCTTTGTTCCCAATTCTTAAAACAATCCTACTGAGCTTAGCTTCCTGAGCAGACATGAACAAACATCTCTCCATCCCCAAAGGCACCACAATAGGCCAAAGACACAAGAACACTCTCTACAGCATGGCAGACCAATGAGTGTATTAAGTGACTTGCGGGAGCAGGACGAAAGGTTACTTACAGAATGTGGATGATTCAGGGGCTGCTGCAGCACCAGACAGCCCACCCCAGCCTGGTGACAACTCGTGACAAAGGCACCAGAAAGCTCCTGGCACAACTTGGGGTCAGTTATTCTAGTTGGCAACTCCTCCTCTGCCTATCAGTTGTTAGCCTCAGAGAGGGGTCCTGTGAATCCTGTAAGTTTTAGGGCCTCCTAAGCCTTGTGTTATGTTAGCCTCTTGAGTCTTAAAAGACTCCCTCTCCCTCCAGCAGGAAATATTTCAATTTGGAGGGAAGAGCTATGTAACACCATCTTAATTTGGATTTCTATTGCTGTGAAGAGATACCATGACCATGGAAACTCTTTTTTCCCCCCAAAGGTAACCTGGTCATTAATTAATTAATTAATCAATTAATTTATTTATTATACAATATTCTGTCTGTGTGTATGCCTGCAGGCCAGAAGAGGGCACCAGACCCCGTTATAGATGGCTGTGAGCCACCATGTGGTTGCTGGGAATTGAACTCAGGACCTTTGGAAGAGCGGGCAATGCTCTTAACCTCTGAGCCATCTCTGCAGCCCCCAACCTGGTCATTTTTTAAATGTACTTATTAATTACATATACAATGTTCTGCCTTTATGTATGCCTGCCCTGACAGAAGAGGGCACCAGACCTCATAATAGATGGTTGTAAACTACCATGTGGTTGTCGGGAATTGAACTCAGGACCTCTGGAAGAGCAGCCACTGCTCTTAATCTCTGAGCCATCTCTCCAATCTCGTCTTGGTAACTCTTAGCTACATCTTGCAGGCAATAGGAAGTCGATGGAGACACTGAGCAGAGCTTAATCAAAAGACCCTAGAACCTGCCTCCACCGTGACATCCTCCCTCCAACAAGGCCACAACAAAGTCACACCTCCTAATAGCGTCACACACTTTGGAGACCATTCTCTTCCAAGCCACCACAACCGCCTACACATCCCTTTCATTTTATGCTTGAGTGTGATAGCAAGTGCTGATTTCTGACTTGCAGCACTCAGAAGCCAGGTTTCTGGGCAGGCACATGGGGAATTATCCTGATTGTATTAACTCAGACGAGAAGACCCTCTCGCTGTAGCAGCACCATCCTGTTGGCAGGAAATCCTGGACAACATAAAACAGATTAAGGAAAGGGAGCACACCTTCATTCACCCCTCTCTGCCTCCTGACTGTGAGTGGGATGTGACCAGCTGCTTCAAGTTCCCACGGCCTTGACCACCCCATTACAAGAAACATCACCCCGATACTGTGTGCCAAGACAACCTTTATTCTATGAGTTGCTTTTGACAATATTTTGCTATACTAACAGAAAAAGAAACTAATTCAATTAGTAGGGGTGGGGGTGGAAATGAACCAGAAGAAAGCTGACTCGCTCTGGGGTAACCCCTAGAGCTGGGCAGTGGCAAGGCAGCATTAAATCCTTATAAACTGACTCCACAACCTAAGACTTGCCCTAGCCAGTGGCTTCAGCCTCACTTCTACGCCAATGCTCAACAGTAAGATGAAGAGGGAAGTTCATGGCTAGGCATTGCCACAAGACGGAAGCTGGAGCCACAGAACAGCGGAAGTCTTTGTGCTATGCCCCACAATGAAAGGGAAAAAATGTACTAGGCACACAAGAAGAAAAACTATCAGAAATACAGATATCCATTTAATAAGACAAACAGTGTAATATTTAGGTAGCACTTGCTGTGGGCACCATAAGATTCCCAGGGTTTTTCTTTCTAAGAGCTGTTAGGAGTCTCACAGGCTGATGACTGGGCTAGATCTGTGGAAAAGGCTTGGATGTATATGATCAATTAGCCTATGATTTGAGACACATCATTTAGAAGCAAATGGAAGAATGGCCCGCCCTTTCTGGTTCTGAGTCTGTCTCCTCACTTGTGTAAATGGGGTTCCTGACAAGTTGCTTTTCTTTCCTCTTTCCTCCCCCTTTCCCTTCCCCCTCTTCCTTCCTTTTCTTTTGAAGAGTGTCTTACTATGTAACTGATAATTCTCCCTGCACAGTTTCCCAAGTGCACCACCATGCCTGGATTTAGGGCCTGGAGTCTTTAAAAGAGCTGTGGCCTTGGCAGCTGTAGTGGACGGGAAGTCATTTTCTTCACTGATGGGAAGTGGGTCCACCGGGCGCCTATAAAGTTAGGGCTTTCTTCTTCTTCTTTTTCCTTCTCCCAACTCCTTCCAGATCTCCCCCATCCAACTTTATGATCCCTTGCATCTTCCCTCTCCTTTTTGTCCCCCTTCCAACTCTGTGTCTATCAGTCTGTCTGTCTTTCTTTCTCTCCCACTGAATTTGGGTTTTATTGACTCCTGGGTCGATCCACCAGCTATCACACTATTAAAGAAAACTGACTTCTTCCAGCAGCAATGAAATGCCAGCAGCTCCTCGGCTAGGGATGGGAGATCATATCTGCTTCCCTCCTCCACACTTGGATTTTGTCTAGTCGGAGCTTGCCGGGTTTAGGATTTTGTCTAGTCTGAGTTAGCACCGTTTTGTTCAGAACTGCACTGATAGGTATATGTTTTCAGGTAGGTTGTCATGGTAGCTGAAAAGGTTCAGAGCTGGGTAAGATTGGTGATTACTTCTTTTCTGCAATAGCAGGCACACTCCTTTCTAACACTATGAAAGCTACCAGGAGGGATAAAACTTCTGGTTAAACACCAGCTAGATTTCCCTCATGTTTTATGGCTCAAGCATGTGAGTCTTTAGTAATAAGATATTAATGCCAAGTTCTAGAGAGTAACCAAGGGCATTGGCAACAACTCGTAATGTTTGTGAGAAGTCTATTTTGAACCCATCATAAAGAGGTAATCTATCCCTGGTACTGAGGGTTTTATTTCATAGGGTGTGGTATTTAGCTGGGATGCTTTCTCCCCATTATGGAACAAGTCCATTCGGACTCTTTTTATATGTGTGTTTGTACACATTGTAGAAAGTTTCTACAGCTGTAGGTTTCCATAATAATTTTTCAAAAGGTCTTTAGTGTTCTTATCACTCCCCCCATATTTCCTCCTCTGTCTTGATCTCCCAGATCCCATTTATTTCTTTCTGTCCCATTTTTCCACTTTGCTAATTTATAACACTGCATTCTATTTCCTCTTCCTCAAAAGATGACAACCTCCTCCATGACCCCTTACCAACTGACTACCTAACCTTTGTAGGTAGTCCAGATGAAATACACATATCTAAAACTTAAACGCTAACATCCACATATGAGAGAAAATACGTGCTTTTTCTTTCTGGATCTGAGTTACCTCACTCAGAATGATTGTTTTCAGTTCTCCTTTTTTATTAGTTTGCTAGGAAATTTGTATGATGAATTTTCATCATACTGACTCTTTCCAGATTCATTGTCTCTTCCCAGCTCACCCAACAAGTGCAGCTTGTGCTGCTCCTATTCTTTTAGTTAGGTGGCCTTTACTAGAGAGTGACCAAACCATCCGGAACTGCATCCTTAAAGGAAACGGGCTCTTTCTCTCCCACCTAGCACCTATGCACTGTCAGCAGTTCCTTATCTAGGGGTGGGAATCTATGCCCATCTCCCCTTTCCATACAAAAATTTTGTCTGACTTGAGCCTAATCAGGTTGGATGCACTCTGAACTGTTATAAATTCATATGTACAACTTCTCTGTTGCATCCAAAAGAACGCTGCTATTTTTATATTCATCTTGTGATCATATAGTCACTTCTGCCTCTTAGTATCTTTCTGCCCCCCTCCTACTTTTTACAATGATTCTTGAGCCTTGGGAGGAGCAGTTGTGATATAGATATAGATATCACTCAGGCATGAACAATCTCAGTCTCTGATTCTCTGCTGTGGGCCTCTACGTTAATCACCATTTTCTGCAAAAGGAAACTTCTCTGATGAAGACTGACAGATGCACTAATCTATGGGTATAACAATAAGCCATTAGGATCTGTTTTAATATTGTGCCTATTTAGCAAAGTCGTAGTAGTAAGTTCTCCACTAAGGCCTATGGTTCTTGCCCCAGCAACAGTGCCAGGTATGAGTTTCAATTTACAGAACAGGCCTTAAATCCTGATTAGAAAGTGGTTGGTTACTTCCATGATAGCCATGCCACTGTTGCATCAGTGGACCTGTCTTTCCAGGCTGCTCATTGTTGTGCACTAGAGGGCTTACATCTCAATAAGATTAGTGATGTGATTCATTTTCTCCTCTGGTAGCATACATAGAACCTTTAAGCATTATGAAAGTCATCTAGTGGAGAAGAAGCTTCCAACTGTACACCAACTTGATTTATTGTCTTAGTTAGGGTTTCCTATTGCTGTGAAGAGACACTAAGACCACGGCAACGTTTTTGTTGTTGTTGCTTTTTCAAGACAAGGTTTCTCTGTGTGTAGTCAGGGCAATCCTGGAACTCCCTTTGTGGACCAGGCTGGCCTCAAAATCACAGAGATTGCCTGCCTCTGCCTCACAATTGCTGGGATTAAAGGCATGAGCCACCACAGCTTTGCCTACAGCAACTCTTACAAGGAAAACATTTAATTGAGATGGCAGCTTACAGTTTCAGAGATTCGGTCCATTATCATCATGGTGGGGAGCATGGCAGCATGCAGGCAGATGTGGAGCTAGAGCTGAATGTGGTACATCTTGCAGGCAACAGGAAGTCAATTAAGATACTGGGCCTTATCCTGAGCATAGGGAACCTCAAAGCCCACCCACACAGTGACACACTCCCCCCCCCCCGACAAGACCATGCCCAGTTCCACAAAGCCACGCCTCCTAAAAGTACCACTTTCTATGAGATTATGGGGGTCAATTACATTCAAATGGGGAATAAGCTTCTATACATACCAATCGGCTAATCCATGCTCTTTAACTCAAGTGTGTGGGATCTTCAGCAATAGGGTCTTCCTCTCTAGTTCTGAGGGGTGATCAAGACCATTGTTGGCAGCCTGTAATAGTTGGAGTTCTTTGTGGATGTTAACTTCCAATATCCATTATTTGTGTTTCATTTGGAATATCATGGAAGTCAGGAAATTGGTAAGAGGCCTTGGGAGTTGGGTTTCGAGAGAAGAGAGAGAATCCGTGGTGTAAAGTTTAAAGGGGAAGAATGGAACAGGAAGTGTTAAGTGAGGATGAGAAGGCAGGGTAGAGAAGGGAATAGAGAGAGGGATCACCAGTACTAAAGACATTTAGAAACTACAAAAGAAGCTTCCTAAAATGTGTGCATACACAAAGGAATACAAGTGAGTTAGCTTATAGTAAGGCTGCAACGCCCCTGCTACACACAAGACTGTAATCCCAATGCCAAAAGTGGGTCATTCCTTTTGAAGCTGTTGGCCAGGGAGATCCCATAGACCTCCAAATACTACAGACTATGGCCAGTGTTTTTTCTTTTTTCTTTTCTTTTTTTTTTAAAAAGATGGTTTTCAAAGTTTATAACTCCCAAGAAGAGAAATGCCCCCTCCTTTTAATCTTACTGTCCGCCCCCCCCCCAATCTTTTAGGATTCATTTTCTGTAAAACTTTGTTCCAGTCCAAGTGTGCCATAGTTAGGTCCACCCTTCTCTTCTTCTTTTGCTTTAACTTGTTTGTGTTGTATGTAGAAATAAAAGGCTCTATAAATACAAACACCATGTTTTCCTTTAAGACAACAAAGGATAGAACTGATATAGAACTCAATCTCCAACAGTATCAGTACCCACAGCTGAGGGAGCTCATCGGACCTCTAACCAACTCAGAAGAACTTATTGATAATAAAATCTTCTTTTAAGATAAATAATTTTCAACAAAATTAGTTGTTTACAATGTGTTGCTATGGTCAAGTGTATAAATCATTTTTTATAAACTGGGGTGATTCTGATTTAAAAGATGTGTTTTAACTTATAAAACCGTATATAAATTCTTCAAATTTTAATTTTGATTTAAAAACTTAATTTAGTTGCAGAGAAGTCAGTAGAAGAATAAAATATAGCAGGGGAAAAATGCCTGTGAACAGCGCAGAATGGAGACACTATTTCTACAAAAAAGGATATAATGTAAATATTCCGTTAAAGAAGTTTGCATTTTCTAAATGGATTACAGTAAGTATCACATTTCTGTGGTGTTTAAAATCCACTGGGCATGTTAGAAAGAGCATTGTAACAGCTTTCTTTTAAAATGTCAATATTTATAAAATGCTGGAAACTCTATCCCTAGAAACTACTTAAATTTATAATGAAAACTTTAGATGTCAATTCTAAAACTGTATAAAGGTCTACAAAATTCTATAAATTCTTTTAGGGGTGATATGAGCAAACATGTTTGAAAATAAAATGCGTAAGGCAAAAACGAGCTGGTTTTGGAGACAGTGTAGTGGACCACAATGAAAACTGCCAGGGGCAAGAATACAATGGGATTGGGACGGGGCTGTCACTCATGATGCTGGTGAGAGACGCTTCAGTACAGAGGCCAGGTTCTTGTAAGATTGGCTTGAACAAAATGATAGGTGGGGAGCAAAGGGTTAATTAAATATGTCTTTGGTGCCTTTCACTATGGGATGAGCATGATGAAGGTAGTAGTTAGAGCATCAGTTGAGATCCAGAGGTCAACAAAGGAAAGAGAGAGCACGTTGACTACTCAAGGCAAGACCCACAGAAGGTGAAACTGAGCATGCGTGAGAGAAAGGGGGCATTACTAGGAAAGAGTGAGGAGGTCAGGTGACTGTGGACGTATCTTCCACTGTAATAAGAAGGAAGGAATGAGAGGTGTCTATGTTAGGTAGGGTTTGCATTGCTGAGAAGAGACACCATGACCACAGCAACTCTTATAAGGAAAACATTTAGTTAGGGCTGACTTACAGTGCAAGGGTTTAGTCCATTATCATCATGGAGGGAAGCATGGGGAATGCAGGCAGACATGGTGCTGGAGAGGTAGCTGAGAGTTTTGCATCTGGATCTATAGGCAGCAGGAAGAGAAAGCCACACTGGGTCTGGTTAGAGCATCTGAAACCTCAAAGCCCACCCCCAGTGACATACTTCCTCCAACAAGGTCATATTAATTCCAACAAAGCCACACCCAACAAGGCCATGCCTCCTCATAATACCGTTCTCTATGAGCCTATGGGGACCATTTTCATCCAAACCACCACATTCCACTTCCTGGCCCCCATACAGTCACATAGCTTACAGTCATATCATAATGCAGAAATACATTCAGTTTCAAAAGTCCCATATTCTATCTTTCAGTCTCAACCCCATTTAAAAGTTCAGAGTCCAAAGTCTCTTTGAAGACTCATGGCAATCTCTCAACTATAACCCCTGAAAAACCAAAATAAAAAAGCAGACTACATTCTTCCAATACACAATGGCATTACCATTCCAAAAGGGAAGAGAAGGAGCGTACTGAGGAAATACTGGACCAAAACAAGAATGGAAAACAGTTAGGCAAAGTCCAAACCCTGTGCCTCCATGTCCGATGTCAAAGTGCTCTTCAGATCTCCAGCTCCTCTCAGGTTTGTTGGCTGCATCACACTTCTTTCTCTTAGGCTGGTTCTACTTCCTGTTAGCAGATCTCCTTGGCAGGTATCCCATGGCTCTAGCATCTCCAACATCCTAGGGGCTCCTAAGCAATCTACTTTTCACCTTCACAGCTTCATAAAATGGGTTCTCTAGGTTTCCATGCATGGATACCCCTGGGGTACACCTGTCCTCATGAGCTTTCCTTAGTCTCAGAGGGAGATTCCATAACCCTTTTCTTGTATCCTTGACTCTAAAGCCAGAACCATATGGCTGAAGCTGCTTGCTGGGCCCGGAACATGGCCCCTTCCTTTGATTGCATCTGCATTAACTGTTTTCAACAGTTCCCTTCCCTGACTAAATTTGGCTGTCCTGAGACTCACTCTGTAGACCAGGTTGGCCTTGAACTCAGAGATCTGCCCTCCTGGGCTCTAGAGTACCAGGATTGAAGGTGTGCACCACCTCTTCAGGCCCTAAACTTTTCTTTAATTCCTCTTTATTAAGTGGGAAACTTTGCTGAGTGGGGTCTTTCTCTGAAGTCATCACTTCCTTTATTTCACTTAGCGTCGGGCTTTTCTTTAATCCACTTACATTTCCCGCTGTCCTGCTCCTCCTCAAACTGTCTGTTTTGTGTTTTTCCTTGTGTGGCTTGTTCTTTTTCAGTTCATACAGATCTGCACATGCATGGTCACTAATAACCAGATAACACAGTCAGAACTAGACCATAGGGAAATCTCCTCTACCAAAGCTGCTAGTCAATTTAACATCAGGCAGATTTTTTTGGACAAGGGCAGAAAGCAGCCACTTTCTTCACCAAAATATCTCAGCACGAGCATCCCCCAGGGGGGAAGGATCTAGGTGGTGATGGTCCAGGAGGCTTGGGTTTCTGGTGGTGATGTCACTCATGAATGAATTTTCTCTGACAGCCTCAATATGCCATCAGTACACCACGGGATCTAAGGAATATGTAGGCAAATTCTCACAACTCTTAGCCTCTTCATTTTTCGCTGATAGAAAATCAATAACACCCAGCAATGAGGCATGCACTTGTACCTCTATCTGCCCAGGTGACTGAGGGTTGCTTAAGTATGGGAGTTCCATGTCATTGAGATAAGAAAGAAACAGGCAGTAGATGTGGTGGAGTGTACAAAGAGAAATTATACTTTTGAATTATCATCTTCATAATTCATCTCCAAAGGGATGTGGGCTTGTTTTTGTTTTAACGTTTCTGCAATTTGGGTATGCTGCCACTAGGGAGCAGAGGCAGCACCATCGTGAGCTAAGGCTGACTTTTGTCTTTTACTATAGCGATCATCCTTGCCATTGCTTCTCTGCACTTACAGTAGACACTTTTTGATTTATATATCTGTGTGTATGAATGTACATGTGGGTACCTACGGGGGCAGAAGCGGGCATTAGATCTCCTGGAGCCCAAATTTACAGATGGTTCTGAGCTGCCTGACAGGGATGCAGGATACTGAGCTCAGAAGAAGCAAGAACACTTAACTGCAAACTGAACCATCTCTCCAGGCCACCCACAGAAAACTAAACAGTCAACCGGAGCATGGATTTACTATTGAGCTATTAATGGAGAAGACGTAAGAAGTAGAGGCTCTTGGATCTTTGCGTATCCACTTGAACTAGCCTCAGCTCTCCATCTCTACCTAATCAGATTCCCAGGCTTTGATCAGACAGCATTATCACCAACACCACTCTTCTGGATATGGAGGTGAAATCTTTCATGCAGGTGATTCCTGTTAACTCAGAAACAATGTGTACCAAGGATATACAAAGAAGAAACCAATGTTTGACAATGGTTATACAAGAGTCATCAACTCTTACATCAGGATTGTTCCCTTATTTCACAGAAAATAGAAAGGAGTTGAGGGAAATTGAGGAACTAGACGGTAGGATGCCAAGATTCTACCAATTCTGCTGGTCTCCACAGCTACCCTGTATAGGACATCAGAGATAATGGAGAGAATTGAAAATTATGGCTATGATATGTCCTCATCCTCAAGGCGTTTACATCCTAGTAGAGAATTGACACTCGCAGTAATCCTTGTGAGCGAAAGTCAATCCATGATCAAAGGTCCTGGAAAAGACAAGTAGAAGAGTGGCTCTTTGGCAGGGGTTTTGAGGGATGAGCAGGAGTTCAGCAGGAAGACACATCTTCAGTCACAACTCTGTTCTCAGTAGTTCTCACTCCCTTTGGGGTCAGTAGCCCAGACTTAGGTCACTTAAGGTGACTCTTAGATCATTTCCTTGAGTCTGACCTCACTAAGGGGTGGTTGTGTTTGCTTTCTTCACATCGCAGGAGCGAGGACATCTGCTTAGTGTTACCGCAAATAAGATGCAGTGACCGGGAGAGGCGAGTTGCCAGGATATCACAAAAGAAGGAAAAGACAGTGGCCTCTTTGGTCCCAGATGGCTTCCTAAAGTGCACTGTTCTAGTGACCTCATTTAGGAGGACTTTCCTTCGTAACTTGACACAGTGACAACCAGAGGCTGCTGTTAGGGTTTAGCTGAGTTTTTTCTTGGGGAAGAACAGTCACTGAAATTTTATTTCTTCCCTAGACATTAGAAAGAAAGAAAAATCCCAGTGTGGAAAAGAGCCCTTCAGAGCCCTTCAATTATATTCATTTTTTATGTGTATGAGTGTTCCGCCTGCATGTATGTATATATGTCTGCCACATGTTCTGGTACCTGTAGAGGCCAGAAGAGGGTATCGGATCCCCTGGAAGTGAAGTTACAGAATTGTGAGCCACTATGGGTGTGCTGGGAACCAAACCCGTGTCTTCTGCAAAAGCAGCAAGTGCTCTTAATCACTGAGTCATCTTTCCTTCCTTTCTTCAAGCAAATGTGAAACTTATAGGTGCATTTAGTCATTGACACAGCAAGCTGAGGGTAAAGTATGTTGTTTGGTAATAGAAAACTTGCTTAGGGTGTACAGGGCCTGGGGAGTCATTCTCAAGTTGAAAAAAAGAAGGAAGGAAGGAAGGAAGGAAGGAAGGAAGGAAGGAAGGAAGGAAGGAGGGAGGGAGGGAGGGAGGGAGGGAGGGAGGGAGGGAGGGAGGGAGGGAGGGAGAGAGAGAGAGAGAGAGAGAATCAATTGAAGTAACTATTATCTCCACTTTCAAGATGAGAAAACTGAGCCTGAGACATTGAACTTTTTACTCAGCTTCCCAGGAGAGTTAACAGTTTTATTTCTAAAATATTTGCCAAACTTGCTTCTTTCTCTATTTTTTTTAAGTGCTTTTCAGTTCCTGTACGGATGGTAACTGCTACCACCCTTAAATGCATAATCTGAATTTACAAATGCATATTTATTACAGACAACATTTTTGTATCCAAGCGTAGAATGAGTGTGAACGTTACCAGCTGAGAACAACGCTCAAGAACAGGAACGACCGTTCTGCATTCCTACTTGGAGCACCGTCTTTCCCATCCTTAGGAAAGAAAGGCCTCCCTCACACTTGAGTTGTATAGGTTGTATCTATAAGGAGAGAAGTTAAGTCTGCAGCATTGTCGGCAACATTAAAAATAATTGGCCGCTCTTCAGCCACTAAACAAATTCAATTTGTTATTAAGCTATTATTTCAAAACAGAAACCGAAGCTTATCAGATTTCTTTCCTCCACAAGTCGCCCTCCTGCACTCCGGAGAAATCTGCTAAATTAAAGATAACAGTTAATGAACTTGGAGACCGTTCTTTGTGTTTATCAGAAGCTGGTGTCATTGTTTGACTAGACTACTCCCAGATGGGGAACAAAACGTGTTTCCATTCTACAGAGATATTAAAACAGGGTCTGGCAAATAGTGCAGATAAAATGAGGGGAGAAAAAGATGGCTTCATATTTTACAATAAATATGCCATGTACTTCTGAGAATTTGCTTAAATCAATATTTTAAGTCTGATTGTTGCTCAATGCTATTAGGCAAATGCAGAGAGTTCACTGCAGGATAGAGCTAAAACACTCCACTAATTTACATTTATTGATAAGGACTTGGCTGGAACAGGAACACTCAGCTTTTGCTTCAATAAAGAAACTGGCCTCAGAGTCTGGGATTTAATGCTGCTGCAATGCTGGCTCGGAAACACAGCCAGAAGCTATCTCCTGTTCTGCTACTGTCTAGGCTAGATGTCCTGGACTCTGCCTCTAACGAGACAGCATCCACACAGCGCTGGCTCCACTCACCAGGTCAGAGCTAAGTCACATGTTAAGAGTGTTCACTGCGGTCAACGGAACCAATCCTGGAAATGTGAAGGTGCTGTACAGTCCCCCCAGTTCACAGAGTTTGGGTGGTGTTTGAAACACATGCCTGAGGAGACAGGAACCAACCAAGCACTGCGTGTCACTGGGAAGAGGGCCCCAAGCGTCAGACTCGGCAGGTTGACCCCAGACAGCATATTGCATTGTTTTTCCCACGTCTTCTCCTGCACAGGAATCAACACTGGAAGAGATTTTTCCATGGGGCAAGGTCAGAACACAGGCCACTCTCAGACTGGGTGAGGGTGAAGAAAGGCCCATCAGATTCCTTGGGTGTATAGATTTATATTGTCACCAAGACCTTATCTAATTTTTTGGAGGGGGATTTCTTAGGGTCTGCTGAAGTGGGGAAGGAATGCCAGGGAGACAAGGCTATAAACACTTCTATGTAAACTTAGGAAAGACTGGTGATCACTGATTGCAAACATGTTGGTAGCAATCTGGAGAGGCCCAGTATAAGGACCCTGAGCTAAAACAGGCATAGGAACATTACACAGTCAGGCAGGCACAGGGCTCTGGTTTACTCAAGTTATTATTATTATTTTTTTTTGATAGTGCAGCAAACCTAGGTTATAAGGACTAATATTATTATTTCTATCTTGAGGCAATTAAAAAAACCAAACCCAGAGACTTGTCAAGATTAAGCATGGTTTTCAACCTTGGCACTGTGCCTGGCTTATTTTGCTTTGCATGTCCTCCGGGTCTATCCATGTAGCCACCAATAGCAAAACGTCTCTTATTTTAAGGACTGAGTAATATTCCATAGTGTGTACATATACCATATTTCTTTATCGTGCGTAGATGGGGGGGGTAAACAAAGCTTCGCTCTTGTGCATAAACCTTCGATAGACAAGAACTCACAACTGTCCCTCTGACATACTGCCTCGCCTGCCTACCCAGGAGTGGATTAGCTTCGATAGGCAGGAACTCACAACTGTCCCTCTGACATACTGCCTCGCCTGCCTATGCAGGAGTGGATTAGTGGAGCATTTGTTAATTCCACTTTCAGTTTTTTCTGAGAAACTTCCATACCATTTTACACAATGACTAATTCAAATCCCCCCAACAATGTTCAAGAGTGTCCTCACCCTTCGCTTCATCTAGTTGGCAATAGACAGGTAGGAGGAGATACGTCAATGTGACTTAAATTTTTAGTTTTTTGATAATTAGCAAAGATGGGTGTTTTCCATGTGTTTGTAGCCATTCGAATGTTGTCTTTAGAGAAATGTTTCTTCTAGTCTTTTATAAAAGTTGTTTAGTAAGGTTGTTTTCTTACTATTGAGTTCCTTCTATATTTTGGATATTAATTATCAGATGCTTGGTTTGCAAACATCTTCTCCTGTCTGAGGATTGTTATTGCCCTCTTGCTTTCTTTACTGTGCTAAGCCTTTTCTAAAAGCTAGGTACAATCATATTTGTCTTCGTCTGCTACTGATTTCTGAGCTTTTGGAGTCAAATCTACCGATCATTGCCTGCTCCATTGCTGTATCACATTCCCCCTATACTGGCTTCTAGCTAGTTTTGCAGTTTTATGTCGTACACTCCAGTGTTCTGTTCTTCCCGAGTTGATTACATGTGAGATAAGGGTCCAGTTTCATTCCTTTGCAGGTGGTCATCCTGTTTTCCCAGCATCCTTTAGTAAATAAGTGGTTCTTCTCCCAGTGTGAGTTTGGCACAGTCGTCAGAAGCCAATTCACCATGACAGTGTGGGTGTGCACAGAACAGATAGTCACTCTATCAGACAACACTTCTGGGGGGGGCACAGCATTTGGTAAATTTCTCATTTCTCTGATGAAATAAGTTTCACTGAGTATTGGACTGGCCCAATAACACTTCATTCTCAGGTTTTTAAGAAAGCGCTCAAAAATTTGTGTTTGGTTTTTTTGATCTTTGATTTTTATTTGTTTTATTTTAGTTGGTTCCTGGTATTTTTCCCAAATTTTACTAACTGGTAGAATTAAATTTTGACATAAATTCCTTGATCAAAATATTAATAAGAAATATAAATTACCCCTGAATGATTAGGTCATACTATTTTAAAATAAGTTTTTAAAAGTCAAAGGAAAGGAACAAGGGAGAGGGAGACAGAAAGAAGGAAACAAGAGCATCTGGGTGCTCTGAGCCTGTCTCTCCACCCTCACTAATGGACCCCCCTATATATAACAAGGCCATTTGCATCCCGAAAGAACTAAAGCGGAAACATCCTTTGGGTTTCATCCCAGGATGGCTTCTAGCATGCTGAAGCATCGTTTTATTTCTGACTCATTGGGAAAACTGAGTCACAAATGCCACTTTACCACTTAGCCTTTCACTGAAGGTCTCCTGGCCAAGACCAGGTCAAATCCAAAGCAGCTTGGAGTGAGGGATCAGAATGAGCTCATGGTCCACAGCAGAATGGCTGCAGATGCTCAAGAAAGAAAGGCTTTGACAGCTGGGACCTTCGTGACTTAAAATACAAACAAAATTCCTGGCTAATCAGGAACCAAGGAGATGCCTAAATAGACAACAACACGCTTTGGCTGTTCACTAGACCTCCCAATCTTGTCCCATCTGTGAGTAAGTGGAGACCAGTAATGACGTTCAAGAATCACTAACATGCCTGACGCTGACAATCAGTCATCATCGCTGACCTATCCAGCCACAAGAGGCCGTGTCAAGACTCAGCAGCTGCCCCAGCTTTAGTGAATGTGCAACTTTTGGGGGACAGACTTGTGGGTGTAGATCTAAGGATGGTGTGATCATGTTAAACCACATCCCAGCTCTTCTGTCTCCTTGAGAGCAAAGCCTGCTGCTGTGAGGTAGACAGAGCTTGTAAATCAGCTTACTGTATCCCCCCTCAACTCTTTCAGTGGGTACACCTTGGCTATAGCCCTTTGTTTATTTTTGACTTAAGTTTCCTCATCTATAAAATGGGAATGATCATATCTGCTTCCCCAAGGTTATTGTGAAGACTAGACAGTGGTGTGTATGGAAGACACTTACGTACACAAATGGCCACGAAGTCATTCACGGCAGAATGAAAAAAAAATCAACCCCAAACCCCCAGCCTCTTAGCCTCTATTCCCCAGTCACAGCTGCCTTCTCTGTTGTCAGTGAGCATGTATCAAATGCAGTGATGTCAGTTTAATCCCCCTCCCCATCTCACTCAGCTCAGAATCCTCCATAATATCCTTTCTTTTAACTTTAAGGAATCTCTCCTTCCTTTCATGAACCACGTTCACTTCCGAGAAAGCTTTACTTAAAGCACTGGAGAGAGTGGTCCTAAATGCTCTTCCAAGCAATTGCTCCCACAGCAGACTCCTGGCACAGGGCTGTATTTATTTAGCTCAGTTGCACAGAGTAATTCTAAGCACACACCCCTTACTCTCTGAGAACACATGCTTACTGATATTCATTCATGCGTATGAACTCATGAGAGATAAAAGCTTAGCTGGAAAAGATTCCCTTTTCTTAGTTTCTTGATGGAAAAAAAAAGGATCCCATGGAAAAAAAAATCTCCCTTAAAAACTCCAGATTACTAGAATTCTTAACCAGTAGCTGAACACAGCAAAACTACTAACAAAACCATACACATAGCCAGAGAGCCAGATAGATAGCCAGATAGCCAGATAGCCAGATAGCCAGAGAGCCAGATAGCCAGATAGCCAGATAGCCAGATAGCCAGAGAGCCAGAGAGCCAGATAGATCTGTTATGCCTCCCTTCACGCCAACCAATTATAAGGGCAGGCCCACCTTTATTCCTTACCCATAAAAACATCTCTCACGAAATGATAGGAAATTTAGGTCCAGAAAAATAGAAAATTTGAGTCCAGAATATAGATCAGATGATAAAGGCACTTGCTGTGCAAGCCTAGTCAGTAGAATTCAGTCCCTGGAAGACACATCAAAATGAAAGGACAACACGGCCCCCACAAAGGTCTTTTCTGACCTCAGCATGAGGGCAACGGCCCACGCAACTGCGCGCTCACACACAGATAACTTTTTTAAAAAAGGAACTAAAGAAAAGTCAAACATTTCAAGTTGAAGTATAAAAAGTTTCTGGGCACTTAAAGTTGTTTCTAGAGGAAACTGCTTTTCCCAGAAGAATGTGGCAGGAAAGCTTGTCTAACCTGTGGCCCACGGGCCTCATGAACACAGGACAGTTTTGATTGTGACCCAACACAAAACTATAAACTTCTTTTAAATATTATGAGACATTATTCAGGGGAGAATTTCCATCTGTTTGTTTGTTTGTTTTGTAGCTCAACAGCAGTTCCAGATGTAAGCTTTGTAGGTGATGCTGCTGTGTTATGACGTCACAGGGCTGGGCATGCCGGGCTCTATAACCATGCTGAAGGACGCTGCAGCCAATGACAGCTGCAAGAAACGCTGAAGAAGACTGGATGCTGAAGAAATGACAGCTGGGCTGTCAGTGGGACCCTCAACAAAGTGAAGTTTAGAAGGGAAGCAGCCAGCAGAGCAGCCCTCCTGATACCCAGCTCTGCAAAGGGGAGATATCCTTCAACTTGGGGTTTGCTCTTGACGGGCATCGAATGTCTTCCTGTGGCTTTTGTGGGAGATTCAGTAGGAACGCTTCTCGCATATGTTGCAAACAGCCTACTTCCTCTCCATGGACAAGTGACAGGGTGGCTAGATGTCCTGGCAACCACGCTACCTTCCTAATGATGATGGCATTCTTTACTGCAGGAATGGTACATCCTAAGCCCTTGTATTGATTACTTCTCTGATGGGTGTGACCAAATACTTGACAAAAAGCAACTTGGAAAGGTTTTATCTGGACTCATGGTCTGAGCAAATAGAGTTCATGACAGCAAAGAAGGCATGTCAGAGTTCATACCAGCAGACCAGGAAGCAGAGAAGGGAGAACGCCAAGATGCTTTTGGCTCTCTTCTTTTTCCCTTTTGTTTTAGTCTGAGCAACAAGTACAAGGATGGTTTTACCCACATTCAAGGTGGGTCTCCACTTTATAGTTTCAGCCTCCTTTGATCTCTCAAATATACACCCAGAGATGTGTCTCACAGATGATTTCAAACCCAGTCAAGTTAAGAGTGGAGAATGGCTGACAGAGTCCTCTTCGGCGAGGTGTGGGCAGACTCAACCTGGCCAACAAGTGTCACCTACCACTTTGCGAAACAGTGTGCTTGTGCCTTCTCATGGCTCTGCTCTACCTATTTTCAAACGAAGCACCAACCACTCTCCCAGAAATAGAAATAAAGTACCTTTGAGTGAGGGGCACTCAAACCATAGAAGAAACACAGGAGAGGTCGCCTAGTTTCCTGATCCATGAAAACCATATCAGCTCTGGACCACGCGTCTGTCCCTCTATATGATACATAAATTAATTTCCACCTCGTCCAAGCTGTTTCCTTTATCAACAGGATGCAATCCTAGCACAATAGATGAATGTAGGTAAGATAGCAGGTTAATACCCCAACGTGTATTGGTTTCCCAGGGGTCTCTATGGGCTCTTGTTTATACATTTTGCTTTGAATGAAAAGCTAACATGTACATTACTTCTACAGTGACCCACCATTGCCGAAAACGAAGCTGTAAAATAAGCCCCATTTCTAAATTAAGAAGGCCCTGGACACACTCATGATATATAACCACTTTGCTTCGTGGCAGCAGCTGGCTAGGTGGAGCGCAATCTTCCCAGCATGCCACATCTGGGCAAACTCCAAGAGCCAATCCCTCTTTCATTTAGTCAAAGGAGTAGAAAATGAGTCGTCTCCAGCATAGGCTTAAGTGTCTCCTGATTTATTTACTTACCTGCATTCAATTAGAAAAGTGCTCTTGTTTGCTATTTATTTATAGATGTCATTGGAGTTGTGCCGGCTCTTTACTATATGTTGTTCACTTCCCCTGAACTGAGAGGAGTGTTTACAAAGCTCTTCCCTGTAATTAGTGTCACTCAGTGGAACAAGGAGTCTCTGTTTCATACCCGCCACAGCTGTCACCCTCCCTCCTGAAGGAATTGCACGGATGGAACACTTCAGCCACCCATTTCTTCAGAAAGCGACATAAAAGGTGTTATTGCAGTGGCCAGGCTCTCAGGGAAGCCACTCCAGGGATCCCGGTGGGTGACAGCCCCATGGTCCGAGAGAACCCCCCCTATCACATTTCTGATAGGTATGTCTTTCTTTTCAATAGTGCTGTGACATAAAAATAAGGCCGGCAGTCATGTTGGGTTAACTTGATCCTCTCAGGAGATGGCAGATCTCAGATGACACATTAATTGGGGGCTGTTGGCTTGGGTATCCCATACATGTGAATGCCAATGAGTATGTTCAAGAGGTGGGAGCTGAGGGATTCCGGAGTATTCTTATGAGTATATATTTCATTCAAGTTCCAGTAAAAGGATTGTGTCTATTTGAGAAAAACAAGATGTTCCACTGATGTTTAATTTTTCTCTGGGACACTACTCTATTACCATTTATTGCTTGAAGAAAATCATAGTAGAGGTAATATTTTCTCCAAATATGAAGTGTTATTGAAACTTCAAAACACTTTTTAAAAATAACTACCCTGGCTCTCCCTATTGCTTTTAGTACTTCTGATGTATTTGCAGGCCAAGTAGATTTTGTCCGTGCTATGTCAAGTGACCGAAGCAAGCAAATGAGCTGAGGGTGAAGGAATTGGCCAGACTCTTTCTATGGTGTCAGAGAAGGTGCTAAAATAATGTCATCCCAAAAGGACAGAATCATCAGAACTCTGTCCTCCCACCATCGATATAGTGTAGGGAATAAAGACACTTCCTTCTCTTGTCGAGAATCCAAGCAGTCTGTACCCAGTCAAAATATAGTAGCTGATGGCAGCTTCTTGAATGAACTTCTGTTATCCTACAGATGCCTCTTACATAACAGAAAACACTACCAAGTCAGGCTTAAACCATCAGTGGAGGTGGAAGTTTGTGTCAGGACCACTGGTCAGCTCTGTCCCGCCAGCCACTCCCAAATAACAGAGATCTATTTATTCATTACAAATGCTCGGCCAGTAGCTTAGGTGTGTTAATAACTAGCTCTTAAATTTTAAATGAACCCATATTTATTAATTTGCATGTTGCCACATGACTCATGGATTTTTGCCTCATTCTTTTATAAATCCTGTTTCTTGTTCCAGATCCCGGAGACTCTACCATCTTCTTCCCAGAGTCCTCCTGGTCTGGTTCTCCCACCCAATCTCTTTCTGTCCAGCTATAGGCCAATCAGTTCTTTATTAACCAATGAGAAGAATACATATTTACAGTGTGCAAAGATGGTTCTGAAGTGAATCAGGGCTTTCAGTGTTAGTTTTTCTCATTGACACACACTAGAGTCACCTAGGAAGAGGACACCTCAATTAAAGAATTGTATCCCTCAGACAGATCTATGGGCTTGGTTTTGGAGCCTGTCCTGGAACTAGCTCTTGTAGACCAGGCTGGTCTCGAACTCACAGAGATCCGCTTGCCTCCCAAGTGCTGGGATTAAAGGTGTGCGCCACCACTGCCCGGCGGAACCTTTTCTTGATTATTGATTGATATGGAAGGGCTCAGCCCTCTGTGGGCAGTGCCGTCCCCAAACAAGTGGTATAAGCAAGCCATGGAAGCAAATCAGAGGTCAGCATTCCTCCATGGTTCCTGCCTTGAATTCCTTTAATGATGGATTTTGACATGGGAGGGTATGATGAAATAAAACAGAAGAACAAATGCTTGCTTAAGGAGATACTCAGTATTGGTGATGCCCTGGGGTTCTGATGGTCTGTGGAACTCAGGCTGTTATCCAGGACAGGGAGTCCTTCCATCCTTTGCTCAGCAGGTAAGCCTTCTTAGGCACAATGACCCTTTGAGGTAAAAAACGGTTCCAGTTGTCAGATTCTGACATGGTATCTGAGTGCATCTCTCCTGTTTACAGGCTAAATTCTTTCCCAGAAGTCCACAGTCCTCCTGTCACATGATCATCCCAAAAAAATGGCTGGGAAACAAGCATATCAACTTTTCAACGTCTTAAGTTTGATGTGGGTAAACGGAAAATGAATAGGAACTGGCCAGTGAGCTAACCAACAAAATCTATTGCAGGGCAGCCCCTGCAAGGCAGTGAGGATGAAAGCATTAACTAGAGAGGAGCCGTTCCCCTCCTCCTCCCTCTCTTCTTCCTCCTCCTCTTCCTCTGGACATGCCAGCACAGCTTTACTCTGCAGGAGCCTATTCTCTAGCCTACAATCAGAAATCTCTATGATTACGTCCTGACCAAATCCTTCATCTGCTGAAAAAGCCAGAATGACCTCACACTGGTCTCAGGAAATGGTCCCAACCCCTGGCACTTATTATCTCTAGAACTCTTATTCTAATTCTCTCTGTGACTGACATTTGGCTACTTTCAGTTTTTCAAATATATTCAATTCCCCCATGTTTGCATGGTAAACCCTCACTGAAACACCAGTGCTATGGGACAATGGTCTTGTATCCTGTAAAGATTGGTCAGTTGTATTGGTTTAATAAAATGCTGATTGGCCAGTAGCCAGGCAGGAAGTATAGGAGGGGCAACCAGAACAGGAGAATTCTGGGAAGAAGAAAGGCTAAGTCTGTGGTTGTCACCCAGACACAGAGGACATAAGATGAGAATGCCTCACTGACGAAATGTACCAAGCCACGTGGCTAACACAGACAAGAATTATGGGTTAAT
Source organism: Chionomys nivalis (assembly GCF_950005125.1). Classification (NCBI taxonomy): domain Eukaryota; kingdom Metazoa; phylum Chordata; class Mammalia; order Rodentia; family Cricetidae; genus Chionomys; species Chionomys nivalis. The sequence continues at coordinate 143,332,868 of NC_080086.1, forward strand.
GTAAGATGTAAGAGTTAATAAGGAGCCTGAACTAATAGGCCAACCAGTTTATAACTGAATGACTAAATGACTGAATGACTGCAGGACTGGATGTGATGGACACCTCTGTCAACACACTAGCCCACATGTGTGCAACACACTCATTCATCGTACTAATTATCTTTGATTTTGAGTTCTCAGTGTAGAGAATGTAATTCACTTTCTCTGGGAAGCTGTACTAGCTGCTTTCCCTGTGTTGTGATAAATAACCAGACAAAATTAACTTAAGGAAAGAAGGGTTTATTTGGCTCGCAGTTTGAGGACACAGTCTCATGGTGTGGCCTACAGAAGGTGTGGCAGCAGGAGCTTAATGTGGGTGGTCACATTGTGTCTACAGTCAGGAAAGCACAGGACGGTGAATATTAGTGCTCAGCCCCTTCTGTACAGGATCCTAGCTCAGGGAAAGGCGCAGCGCACAGTGGGTGAGTCATCCCACCTGGGTTAACCTAATCTAAATCACTGTTTACAGGCATCCCCAGAGGATAACCTGTGCTTTAGCTCATGCTAGCTCTGTCAAGTTTAGGATCAACATTCACCATCACGGAAGCCGGCACCAAGGTGGAGTTCGGTGCCCCTGCACTTAGTGCCTCTTACAGTCCTGTATGTACCTTTCCAGGGCAAAATCATTGCAGGGGTTTGTGAAGAAATTGAGGTAGTGTTATGAAAATAAAAATGAAAATGGGAAAAATCAAAGACAGCTTTGGTTGATTTCTGCTGCTTTGTCTGACTCTGAAGCTTTACTTGGGGGTAGCAAGACGTTTGCTGCAAGCCGCCTTTTATTGCCGCGGTAAGCGTCCCAGTGCCTTGTTTAAAGGTACTTCGCTGCTTCCTAAGTGAAAGGCTCTGGGCTAGAACTGCTCTTCTCATTCCCAGTTTCTTCAGCTGCATGATGGGATCTTGGTGTTAGCTATCTATACTGGATGAGGTTGGCTTCCTACTCAACATCGCAATGTCTGTCTCCTGGCTACAGTGAGACACCACCGAGAAAAAACCTTCCTCATCACAATAAAAAGGGAATTGCTAAGAAAAACTTGATCCCCTCTGCTTCCGCTGGGGTTGTCATGAAGACTGTCAACCCTGGGGTTGGGTAAGCTATCGTGCCTCCTTGAAGGGAGCCAACCCAAAGATAAACTCATACAGCATGTCTCAACAAAAGGACAAAGCTGAGCCAGGTGACGAAACAGTGACGAATGATGAATATACACGCTTGCTCCTTTTCAAGTTACAGATCTTATAGTACCAAAGACAAGGCAGCCATCCCTGGCTGATGGTTTCCAGTTGTAGATCCCAGTACTATCTTAGGCGATGCACTGTGGTGAGGACTGTAAGAATGAGAGGAACTAGGTATGCAAAGCAGACCCAGCTCAGAAGAAGCCCTGGTTATGTGGTATAGATCCATATTAATAACCAGGAGATTCTCCCAGGTCAGCAATGAGGTTGTCGTCCATGTGGCTCAGCCAGGGTGCATAGCTATAGAGAAAAAAATTCCTGAAAGAAAGGGACCTTATCTGAGCAAGACCTCCTTAAAATCTATCATCATTCAGCCCAAAGCCAAAGACTTCATGACGAATAATCAGAAGAGTGTTGTTATTACCACATTGCAAACATGGTAATTCTATACCTATCATACGGCACCAGAATATTTACCCCTCTAATTACTCTTGTTTATTAAAAAATGATTTTAACTGAACTACAATCAGACACCTTAAAAGTGGCAGCCAGAACTGGCTGCACGTGGTTTCCGCGAGTGGTCCAATTATCCAAACTGTTTGATTTATTTGGAGGATGTTAATTTCCATTTGTTCCTTTCAGTCATCACTATTCATTCATTATCAAACTTATGACTGTGAACTCTACATTTCCCCACAGCATATGGGCCACATAACTTTCTTGGATAACTAATTAACAAGGATTTTCCCCCGAATCTGTAATTATAACAAAATATGGTACATTTAGCTTAATTTTCTATTTAATGCTTGAAGGTGCATAGGAAATGCAGCTCCGTGGCCCAGAGAAGGGGAAAGCTGCCATGTATACACTCATTCTCCAGAGAAGGTCTGGGAAACAGATGTTCTGAGGAGCCAGGGTGAGGGGAGGCTCATATGAAAGGCTCTATGAAATGATATCGATGATTAAAGGCCAGGATGTAGTTCTTGTTCATTAATAGATGGAAGGAATAGGAACGGGAACTTGCAAAGTTATCAAAGAACATAAAAGATCCTGCTCTTGGCATGGCAACCTGCTGACCTCTGGCTTCTTGGCCATCTTTCTTTCTCTTTCGTGTAGTCCAGCAGGTGACAGGCAGGTGATGGGCAGCCTCTGGGTGTGAGTTGAAACTACCCCATGTGAGTGGAAAACTTTGAAAACATGCGTGTACGTGTGTGTGTGTCCATTCTGTACGGACGCACATGATTGCGTTGAATCATTTTATGAATTTACACAGAAAGAGAGCGGCAGAGACTCCAAAACTCACGCGTTGCATGTCGAAACTCCAAAATGCCTTCTTCACTCATGCATCCACTCCGTTCTTGTCCTTTGGCATTCCAGCCACTGATCACAGTTCTACTTTTAAGTTTTTAGAGTTTGTTAACTTTAGCAGAGATGTGCATAGTACACCTTGGAATCCATTTTCCTTCCACTGTCACAGTAAAGGGTTTTCTGGGAGGTGAGACGCAGCTCAGTGGTAGAGCGCTCATTTAGCACGAGCAATGGCCCTGGTTCAACCGCCAGCGCCACAAAACAAAGCAGGAAGGTCCTAATGGAGATTTGTGAGGGCATTATGTAAACGGTAACTTTGGGCACTCTTTTGTGCCAGGGCTTCTGTAAAACCGAACACAAGCAGGCTGGAGCTAACACAGGGCCTGTTTACCAGGCATAGTGCCACTCAGCTGTAATCACCACACTTCAGAGGTTGAGGCAGGCAAATCTCAATTTCGGCTAAGACCCTTATGTCATGTGGAATAAGGCAGTCCTAGATACGTGTTATCTGAAGTTTAATGAATATAGAATGTTTATGTTATGAAAGTAGAAAGGGGACTGGAGAGGTGAGGAGATTGCCTAAGGGAAGCAGGGGCTAAGGAGGGTAACAGAATATTTATGACATGAAAGCTCGGGGAGGGGGGGCTCTATTAGAAAAGAAGAAGGAACAAAGGCAGGCATTGGTGAATTAATAACAAGCATAATATATATGTACAAATACATCACGGTGAAACCCATAACTTTGTATTCCATCAGAAAACATTAAATAAAAACTAAATTAAAATAAAAGAAAGAGCCAGGTAGTGGTGGCATGCACCTTTAATCCCAGCACTCCGGAGACAGAGGCAAGCAGATCTCTGTGAGTTCAAGGCCAGCCTGGTCTACAAAGTGGGTTCCAAGACAGCTAAGGCCACACAGAGAAACCCTGCCTTCAAAAGAAAAACAAAACAAAACAAAACAAAAAAAAAAGAAAGAAAAAGGAGAAGGAGAGGGAGAAGGAGAAGAAGAAAGAAAAGAAAAAGAAACTGAGAAAAAGATTATGTCACATAACTGGGAAATCCCAAGTTAAGGTTTGCTTCAGATAGAAGCTTGCATGAGCATCTCCAACAGCATTAGCAGGGATCTAGCCGCCCTCTATCTCTCCGCCTTCCTTCTGTAGTCTGTCTCCATCCTACCATAATGCCCTCTGCGTCTTGCACCACCACTGAAGCTCAGCATTCTTAGGATCATAAAGCAAATATCCGGTTTACGTTCTTACGCTCTCACACCAGACAGTCTAGCTTCTATGGCCAGAGAGAGGAATCTATGTCCAGAAACTAGCAAGAATTTTTCCTTATTACTGGATTCAAGTGCTGGGATTACAGGTGTGGTACCACACCCAGTTGTCTCTCTCTCTCTCTCTCTCTCTCTCTCTCTCTCTCTCTCTCTCTCTCTCTCTCTCTCTCTCTCTCTCGTTTAAGAAAACAGGGGTGAAAAGCCTACCTTCCTCACCATCTGATAAAAATGGAAGAGGAAACAGGAAGGCGTATAAACAAGAGGAAAGGAAAGGTGTGCTGAGCAGGAGACAGCAAGGCTTCCTTGACTGAGGTTGTCTGAGGTTGTTTGGTCCCAGTGGGTGGCCTCTCATTTCTCAGGTGCACATGGAATGGGGCACCCTGGAGGGGAGGAGAGGAGTGAATAACGACCCTTTGTAAACAGACGCAGATACATATATAGATGCATACTCACACAGAGGGCTCAGTCTACTTCTTCAGGGTAGGCTTTCCCACATGGGCTCTGAAAGACAAAACTAGCACAGGACCACAAGCAGTAAGAGATTTTTTAACACCTCTGTCTGTGAAGAAAATGCTTCCATTTGTCTTTCTATTGCTCCCTGGCACCCAGTTGTCACTTAGAAGGTCTTGATTAGAATCAACAGCAAATAAGACGTACTATTTACCTGTAAGTAAAATAAGAATTGATATGTTCACAATGGGCAGGAAGACTTTCCTGAGTCTCTAGAAAAAAATCCATAGTACTCTCTCTCTAGTGTTTAATATACAGTCAGTAGAAAAACTATGTAAATTGCATTAATCGGATCAAATGGATGAAGGACAGACAAACACCGGGATCAAAGGGAAGAGGAAAAATGACCGTGCAGCATACCCTAGTTATATAGCACCTCCCATGCCCTCCATTAGAACTAAGGTCCCTAGTTGAGCAGAATATCATCCATGCTGACTTGACTTGAGAAAATAATGGCACTTGGCTGCTTCTGGGTTGATTTTCTCACTTGGCTCGTGGGGCATAAGGACTCTGATAAAACAAAAAATTACAAAATTATTTTATTGGCTCTGGCTCCAAACATCAACACCAAGATTTTCATTCTCTTTTTCCCTCTTCTTTGACACCAGCTCCTGACTCCAGCTCAGGACAGAAGGCTAGAAAACCCATTGTACTTCAGTTGTGCCTTATAATGTACTGCTAATTTGGCTTGCAAATAAGGGAAGCTAAGAGTAAAAGTGTCCTCCCGCCGCCCCAGTGTCTTCAGAGGTTAAGCAAATCAAGAAGCAGAAACTGGAAATAGGCAAAGGTACATTTTTCTATTGCAGCCTTCTGAGGTTAAAAACCATTCAAGGACTCCACAGAGAACTCTCAAAACAATAAAATCACAGGAAAAATCGAGCCCTTCCTCTCTGGTCAGCTGCGGTTGCTATGTGGAAGATGGCATTCTCCTGGTGAAGTAGCAATTAACTCCAGGCACTGGGATCACGGAGCTGATGATAAACCAGGAGGCCCAGTGCCGCCATGACACAGCGAGCCTGCAGCTGGCAACGTTTGTCTGTGGAGTTCAGTTTCCTGGAGCACACGTCTTTCTCCAGCACTATTACTAGCATTTAAGAAATAAGAACAAGAGCTGAGCCAAAGTCAGGCTGGGTCTGCCCTAACTCCATGCTCATGGCAATGTAGGCAGCCGCCTGGTGAGCCAGCCAAGAGACTGGCACACTCGCCACCGTGTGCGTGGCCCGGGGAGGGAGCATTCTGCACAAAGAATGTGGCTGTTGGCACAGGTTTGTTTTTTTACCTGGACCAGCTTGAATCACTGTCTTCTTGCCAGGAAACCGAGCGGACCATTGGGAGCCCTTTAAGAGAAAAGCCATATATTTCATGTGATTTGTGAATGGAAAGATGGATGCTGTCAGCAAGCAGTTTTGCTGCCAGATTGGGCTTAAGACGAGCATAATGGGAATTTAGATTATACAGAAAGACCTTTTTCATGGACCTCATTTAGTAATAGCTAACAATAACGATAGCTTCCAGTATTGTATGCTTATAATGGGCCAAGAAGGATGCTGACTCACATTTACAGCCTACAGAGACATTGGTCCCTCGGCATCCAGGGGGATTAGTTCCAGGACCCCCTCAGATACATAAATGCTAAAGTGCACACGTCCCTCATATAAAATGACATAATATTAGCATATAACACATGACATCCCCCTATGTACTTTGAGTTTTCTCTAGATTACCGATTGATAATACCCAGTTCAAGGCCAACATTCTTATACTACACTAAATTGTTTAAGGACTCACTAAAAGAAAAGTCCATCCATGTTCAATCAAGACATGATTTTCAGCAAATGTTTTTATTTATTGTTGATCTTGCAGATTCAAAACTATCAGAAAAGAAAGGGGTGGTTTTATTACCACCATGCAAGAGGGTGTGAGTGTGTGTGTGTGTGTGTGTGTGTGAGAGAGAGAGAGAGAGAGAGAGAGAGAGAGAGAGAGAGAGAGAATAAGACAAAGAAAGATCACTTTATAAACAAGGAAAACTGATGTTCAGAGAAAACATCTGATTTGTCTGAACCTAGGGTTGCACTGGCAATGAACTAGAGTTCTCAATCTTCTTAATGCCATGACCTTTTCATACAGTTCCTCGTGTTGTGGTGACCCCCAATCATAAAATTATTTTCTTTGCTACTTTGTAACTATAATTTTCCTACTGTTGTGATTTATAATGCAAGTGTCTGTGTTGTCCAGTGGTGTTAGGCGACCTCTGTGAAAGGGTCATTGGACCCCCGAAGGTGTCTCGACCCACAGGTTGAGAATCACCGAACTAGTGGCTCAGTCCTCCCCAGCGCTGAGTCTGTGTCCTTCTGCCTCAGTGACACTATCTACAGCCATACCCTCCTCCTGCCCTGTGCCGTGAGAAGCTGCATGGGTAGCCGGCAGTCCTACCCAGATCAAACCTTGAACCTGACCAGTGCTAGAAAAGAGACCAAGGAGTCTCAACTTGTGAGACAGCCCTTTCCCCAAACTAGGGCAACACTTCCTACTGCAGTGGACACTGCCTTCCCACAACCCCCCTGACCAGGGCCCCCCTAGTCAGAGCACTGGGTCCAAGAGGAGCTTCCAAGCCAGGTGGGCAGTTTGGAACAGAACATTCCCTCACGGATCGCAGTCCTCCCGAGCTCAGGGTGGAAGGCTCTGCTAACAAACGGTTTGAATTACAGGGAATTTGAACGTGTTCCCTTGTCTTGGACTGAGTTGATGCAATTATGAAATAACCCCATTTTTTAAAGTGTGTTGTCCATATGCCATCACAGCTGAGTCTTTTCATAAGCAACAGACGTCTGGCCATTTCATGCGGAGTCACACCCCACAGGCAGAGTGGACATGCCTAACAGGGGAAGGGATTCTGCAGCCCGGTGGAAGCCATTGCATGGAAGTGTCACGCTGGAAACCTGGGCTGGCCGGCGTGTAGATGAGGAAGATTGGGGTTATCCAGAAAAGGAACAACAGCTGTCTAAAGATTGGTAAGAATTAGAGAAATCCCACAGTTTCGGCCAAATGTGAGGACACCGTGGAAGCTGACAGCGAGGCAAGGTCAGATAGGTGTTCCCACTACTGGCTCACTCTGGTTCTTTCTATAGGGGGAGCTTTAGGGGTGTGAGAATGTTCTAGTCTCAGACTCAATGTAAGCACCCCCTTTCACCTTCCTTTCGAATTGGAGTTAAATCAAAGGCCTCTGAGCTCTGCAGAAGGGGGCTGGTCACTTTGCAAATCAATTAGTAAACGCATCTGCTCCAGCCTTGAGATGCAAAATGGATGGAGCGATATGGCCAATAGCCCAATAAAAGAACACTAACTGAAGGGCCCAAACTGCACAGAATGCCTTGAGAACTTTTTTCCCCCCAAAATTAAAATTGCATGTTTGCACATTCTGAGTTGATTTGGTTGTTTGACTACTTTTATGGTGTTATGAGGCTCCAAGGCCGGGATGCACAGGCTTTGCTAGAATGAGCAGAGAGAAACAAGCCACAGATGTCCCCAGAGGCCCTTTTTTAACACTCCCCTGCCTGTCCTCCTCAGCTCTCACACCTGCGCTCACCGAGCCTCTTGCCTATGAAGCCCCAGCCCCTCTCCCCCACCACAGAATCTAGGGGTAACTTGTTTCTAAAATGGGAAATATTCATTCCCATTTTAAAAATGTCCTTGGCCAGTCCCCGTCTTATCTGTCCTTCAAGGCCCATGCTAGGGAATGTAATATGATCATTTTCTTCCCCTTTTAGATGGACCAACCTTCTGGTTTCCAAGCCCAATCACTCATGGCCATTTGGCACTGATACTCCCAGTCCTGGCTTGTGGTAGTCCACTGTAGGGGAACACCCTCCCTGCACTGACACCCCCAGTCCTGGCTTGTGGTGTTCTGCTGTAGGGGAACACCCTCCCTGCACTGACACCCCCAGTCCTGGCTTGTGGTGTTCTGCTGTAGGGGAACACCCTCCCTGCACTGACACCCCCAGTCCTGGCTTGTGGTGTTCTGCTGTAGGGGAATACCCTCCCTGCACTGACACCCCAGTCCTGGCTTGTGGTAGTCCACTGTAGGGGAACGCTCTTCCTAGATCCCATTTTCTCTGGCTGCTAGAAAATGGCCCTCGGCTGCTCACCATCTTTGAGAGTTGCTCCTGTTCGTGTGCATCTAGCAGCCACTGGCATCCAAGCCTGAGTAATACAGGGTAAAGACCTGAAGTCCTTACCACTGCCCGACATCCAACACACACTGTTCAGATGAACTCACTTGTGTTTTCTCACGGCATCAGCTAAGGCCTTTGAAGAGACAGCACTATGGTTTGGCTGTGCGCCACTATCCCGCCATCCTCCAGTTCCTACGATGTAGTCCTAATTCCTAAGGTGATGGTTTTAGGAGCTAGCCTTGGAAGCCCATGGGTCTTGAAATTCTCAGTTTCCAGAAGTGTTAAAAAATATATGTTGTTTATAAGTTTCCCAGTTTAAGGCACTTTGCTACAGCAACCCAAGCAGATTAAGAAAGCTGGGCTCCATCTCTCCATTCCTTCTCAAGAGCTTTCTTTCCTGTGTACAGCTTCCATCTCAGAATCTGCTGTGCCACTCACCCAGCCCTCTAGTGCCCCCTTCTGGTCATGCCAGGTCTGGCCTGGATCTGACCAGAGTTTAACCAGAGGCTCGGTTCTGCTGTTACAGGGCTGGGTTTCTGCTTGAACCAACATACTAGAATAATCTACATCACCACAACTACCCCGGTGAAGACCAGCCCCAGCCACGATGCCTCCTTCAGCGTTGTTGGACCATGTCACCTATGCACAGGGTCCTGGCTGCTGGCTGAGGATGTGGTAGAGCCTTGCTCTAGGCCCTGTTCAACAAGCATTATCAGTCTCGTGCTCCTTTCTCGCTCCTGTGGGCCAGCCATGTGCGAGACTAGGCCACACCACTGCTATCTTTTGCCATTGAGTAGAGTGCCTCATTCTCACTGGGTTGAATCTCTGCAAAGAGCAGGACCAGCTCCCCCGCTGCTCCTCACCTGCTTGACTTTTGTGAGCCCTCGCACGTAAGCTATGTCCAAGCTAGGGTCTGTGGACAACTCTGCCCCCAACTGTACTGACTAATCGACCTGATCCATCCCTTCCTCCCCTCAACATCATGTCCCTCCATCAATGCCAACTCAAAGTCCACTTCCTACGCATAGATTTCCCGTCCCAACTGTTTATCCTCAGACACAGTATGGTGAGGGTGACTCCTGTTCCCTCATGACTTCCAGAGCAGAGCGTTGACTAAACCACCAGTGGTTAAGGGTTCATTGTTGCAATGACACGTGGGTCTCCCATGCATAAGTTGTATTCTTGGGGACAATTCAATGTGAAATAGCAAAGAGCTGTGGGGCACCAATTATATGCACACTAGGCACTGTACTAACTATAACAGGGATGTGAGACAAAAGAAGGCACAAACCCTTTCCAAAATGGCCCTCAAAATCCCTGCCTTTATAGAGGTGTTTTACGTGGGAGATGAAGACAAGATGTCTCCAGGGAATACAGTATCTACCAGGAAGCAGGCATCCTGACAACTCAAGTGCATCTGTCTCCTTAAATAGTCAACACGGCACTCTGACTGAGAAGAAAACAAAAGGTCTGTATGTTGGGCCTGAATGACACTATGGTACAGTATAGAGGTTAGTCCTGGAATCACTCACTGAATTAAAACGAGGGGAGAAAATCTAATCTTCCTAATGATATCAGGGATAAATGTGAAATATTAAAATCTCAAAAAATTAAAGGAAACTCGACAGTATAGGAAAAGTATTTATGAGGAAGTTCAGTGTCGAAGCAGACCAAGGTCACTCCCACCTCTGATGGCAATCACTGGTGTAAAAATCCCAAGTGAATCCTTTCAAGAATACACGTAGCTAGTGACAAGTTAGACTGCAAGTTAAGAGTGGAGTTTACATTAATGGCAGAGTCAAAATTAAAGCTAGCAGTCTGCTATTAAAAATAAAAAGATAACAACTAACTTGCAAAGCTTACAAAATGTCAGCCACGTTAAAATAAGAGCAGCATTCAAGTCAAAAGCTGTAACAGGCTCACGGTATCGGCAAGGCCAGATTTATGGGTCCGTGTGTCAAAATGGCTATCCCACTTTAAGAGGGACATTAGCATCCATCAATAGGAGATTGGTTAAATAAATTACAGTAATCCACACAATGGAAACCAGGCAGCTATTAAAATGATGATGTGTAGCTACTTTTATTGACGTGGAGAAATGTCTGGGACAAGGTAGTTAATGAAGAAAGCAAGTAGGTTTCTGAGTGGCCTGTAGGATTCGACCCAGTTAGTACAAAGTCACGAATCTGTAAGTTTTAATGTTTCGAAAATGCTTGCTTTAGGACAAAAGTTGGCTCAGTCAACCAAGGTGTTTGGTGATCTGAATTCATGGTAAAAGAACTGGCTCCTGGCCATTGTCTTCTGACTTCTGAATACATACCAAAGCATGCACATTCACAGACTCAATTCTTAAAAGAAAAGAAAGAAAGAAAGAAAGAAAGAAAGAAAGAAAGAAAGAAAGAAAGAAAGAAAGAAAGAAAGAGAAAGAGAGAGAGAGAGGGAGGGAGGGATGAACGGAGGGAGGAAGGAAGGAAGGAAGGAAGGAAGGAAGGAAGGAAGGAAGGAAGGAAGGAAGGAAGGAAGGAAGGGAAGGAAGATTATTGCCAAGCTGAGACTCAGGACACAGAAATGGGTTGGATGGCGTAGGAGGATTCAGTAGGAGGTGGAGGTGTGGAGAGAAAGGAAAGAGGGACGCCCACATGGTTGTCCATGCTTAGGGGCTTTCAAGCTTCCTCTCCACCTAGCCAGAGAGGGGGCAAGCTAAGTCATTCTTGCCAGGCAGATATGCAGCCACTACCAACGTGATATCATCCTCCCTGCTCGGAAGGCAGACGCTGAGCCTTTGGAGGTTGGATGTCCACATCAGAGCTTGGAGCAGGGGCTCTAAGGGAGAACCTCCCCACTGGAGTGGTAGCACTGGGCATCGCTTGGCATTTCACAGTACCCTTTAACTTCAGTACGTGTTTCCAGTCTCTATCTCTGTCTTCACATGGCCTTTGCCTGTGTCTGACCCAATCAACCTCCCTCTGCCTTCCTCTTATACGAATGCCTGTTCAGAAGACTTAGGTTATATTTGAATAATCCAGGACAGCATTGCCTCAAGATCCTTAAGGATGTCTGCAATGACTTTCCCATTGCAGTCCATCATTCCCACTGTAAATGGCTGAGGTGACAATGAGGTAGACGTGAAGCATCATCTCCCTGGATGTATGTGTAGTGAGCGGGAACAACAGAAGTAGGGCAGAACACATGTGGCATCCACACCAAGATCTAATGAACTGCTTGTGTCTGAGGTCCCAACTAGACAATGCATTAACAGCAAGAATGCTGCCTCTGGCCCCGTAAAATTGAGACATCATTTTATAAAATAACACTTGTTTTGTTTCGTTAGGGACAGAATCTCACTATGTAGCCCCAGCTGTAAATATAGGCAGACTTTTAACTCGTGACCCTCCTCAGCCTCCTGGGTGCTGGTATTACAGGTATGAGCACCTAGCCTGGCTTGGTATAACACCTTTAATGTAAAAACACGTATGCACACACACACATACAAGCTGAGCACAAGTGCATGCACCACATAGATGGATAGAGAGTGTATCTATGGTCTTGTGTTTTCATGGAATAGAAAGGTGGTTAGGGGGAGAAAAACAATAAAGCTCACTTAAGGAAGACTAATAAAAGTGGCTGGGGAACAGTGGAGTAGCCCAGACCCCCGCAACAAGAACCACGTGTAGTCAGCACAGTGTGGGCAAAGTGCTCCGCGAGTGCTGATTCAGTAATTAAGGAAATGGGTGAAATTTCAGGGAGACAGACTGGGCCCTTTGCCAAGGAAGCACTAGGTCAGCCCGCAAGGTAGGGAGCAGCCTGTCTCCTGGCACTCAGGCAGAAACAGCGAGGCACTCAGGCAGAAACAGCGAGGCGGAGTTTCTCCAGGAGTAAGCCAGGACTAGGGCAGAAATATTTGTTCTGTTGGATCAGTACAGGACACACAGAGGTCACTGTGCCATGAACGCTCTTGGACATTGGTCTAGCTGCTTTGCTGTTTAGACAGACAAACCAGTTCAGTCATTTGCGGGTCTGAGTGTCTCTCAACCATCACTAGACTTTCTACTGCCACCCGTTGGAAGTAGCTCAGACAGGAAAGCGCTTATCATGGTGGCACTCTTAGTTAAAAAGATAAAAAAAACACACACACACACACACAGATACAGAGTCACACACAAATACACACCTACACAGATACACACACTCATACATATACACACATACATACACACATATACAGACAGACACACACAGATACACACCTACACAGATTCACACATACACACACAGATACACACACTCACACATACACACACAGACACCCACATAGACACACCCACATAGACACACACAGATACACACACTCACACATACACACACAGACACACACACAGATATACACAGATACACAGATACACACACTCACACATATACACACAGACACACACACAGATATACACAGACACACAGAGATACACACACTCACACATAAACACACACACACAGATATACACAGACACACACACAGATACACACACAGAGATACACCTATATAGATACACACACAGACACCCACACGCGGATACACACACAGACATACACCTACATAGATACACACACAGACACCCACACGCAGACACCCACACAGGCACCCACACACACTCAGGAAGCTGCTGTTCCTGTCCCGTCACCCCACCCATCATCGGGGGCTGTCACATCATGTACAGTGCCGATTTTGCTTGCTCACTTTTGTCCTTTGACCTCCTCTACCTTGCTTTTAAAGAGGCTAGGAGTACTAAAAATTAAACGAATTATCATCGAGTGTGAGTCTCGGGTAATTCATATTTACTTTCTGTCTGTCATCAACAATATTTCTAGGTTGGTCCAGTTACAAAGCTTGATGAAGTTTAATAGCCTTAGAGATCAACAGTCCCACTGGAAAAACAAATTAAATATGCAAAACAGGGGTAAAAATTAAGCCTTGAGTTTACATAGGAGGTGGTGTAACCTCAATTATGTAGAAATTGGGTAAAATGGCAAGATAATTGGTCCAAGGGTCTATAACTCTGAGCCACTTAGCAGCTGGTATTTCATCAACAATGTGTGATGCTAAGAAAACCTTCACAACAGGAAATAGACTCAACAAGAGGCTGGCTGTGATAAGTGTGCTTTTGGATTTAACACAATGATTTACAGATGTCCTCAGAAAACTGTGGGCAAGCGAGGGCACGGTGGGCCACACTCACTCTTCAGTGGTCCTAACTTCGCCGGTACTAGAGGGAGGTCCCACTTCACTGCGCAGCTGCGGCCCAGTCAGGGGAAGGGGCGGGAAACCCGCTTCATGGAATTGCGTCCTGAAGACACCACAGCTTGGCAAAGCCATCCTTTCCAGAACTCTTAAGCATCTGCTCACCCAGAATAGAGCCACATGGGAAGCCCTGGCCTGACAAAGTGGGAGCCCTATTTCTGAAGGTACGTTAGAAGAATTTATGCCCCTTCTCCTGTTAGCCCCATATGGTGCGGTGCCAAGGGTAGAAATGACCACGGGGCAGGGGTCTGAAATTCTATCATTAGCAAAGAGGCCCACCCCAAGGCTCCAACTGTATATGAAACATCTAACTCTAGGGAGCCTTTTTCAGAGAGAGAGAGACAGAGAGACAGAGATCAGGGGGTTAAACAAGTTGGCAACATGTCAAAATTGCCGCGGTTCCGATTTTTATGAATGTTTAACTTTGAATCTGGGTCTGTTTTCTCAGTGCCGGAGCTTTGGGCAGAGCGCCAGCCCCAGAGGAACAGACTTAATCCAAAGACTTTGTTCGCCAGTGCCACTCCACAGCAGCTGGAAGGCCAGGGCGAGGGTAGAAAGCTAATCACCAGCAGATCCCCTAGGTTGTGACCCTGCACCAACACAATTATAACCTGATCCACAGTGAGGATGGGCCAGCAATGCAGGGACACGTGACTTCAGCCAAAAGACTTGGAGTTGTTGTTGCTCTGTGAGATGCGAATGGGCATTCCTTTCTAGAGAGGAAATTGCCCAGTATGCTAACACAGATTAATGGCTCGGAGAGTTGCCGGAATCACTGTCCTCCCCAGAACTGGTGACTTCACGGCTAGATCAGTACTGCTCACAGAGGCCTGCCACTTGCAATAGCTGAAGAACAGGGACACAACTCTAAGGTTCAAAAACAAGTCATGAGTACCTTTAGATAGATGTATTTGCATATGAATATCCTAGAATATTACCTACACCACAAGATATACAATGATATCTAAGAGCTCCCCCTCCCCCGTAGCAATATTCTAAAAGGTGACTTTCAAAGGATGGCATATCACAGCTGAATCATACCAGGAGCTTGTGATAACATCAAATGCCTAACCCTTCCTAAACACATCCCGATCCCTGAAGCAATGTGCATTCAGGAGACTCCCCCTAGATGCTTAATTCTGAGAATGTTGGAGAACAGCTTCCCCACCATGGTAAAGTGTCTCCTCGCGGCGAAAGGTGACCAGTGGAAGGGTGTGGACGATAGTAAGTACTCAGCACCTATCACTCTGCTGTTATTGCTGATCGGAATGACGCTCAAAAGGCTTATTTAGATAGTCAGGCAACCCTGATGGAAAAGAGGAAAAACAGATGGACGCTTGACCACACCTTAAAAATGCGGAGTGTTTACTCATTGACTCATTCATGTCCTTTAGAAACTGTTTTCTTGTCAAGGATGTCTGAAACTCTTCAAGAGGGGAGCCTGTCCCTCACTCAAAAAATAACAAATGAAATGTAACCAGATCCCTTTTTTTGGGGAATGCCTTGATTGCACTGTGGTTCTCAGTTCTTTCCTGTGGTCAGCCACCAGCAGGATGGACTACGAAAACAGTTTATCAGTTGGAGTTTATTAAAAGAAAGGTCAAAAGCAGGGGAGCCACCAGGCTAAGGTGAAGCGGCCATGGAAGGCCGTTCCCCATATGTGTCTCGCTCCCTTATACACCTTGGGGCTCACTGGACGTGGGGGATATCTGATTGGTTTTCAGGAAACCCCAGAAGCAGACACTGGATGGGCCCACAGGCGGGAAGGGTGCACCGTTGTTTAAACAGTATGCCTTCAAACAGGAATATCTATTTTGATATTTTGATCTCTTGGCTAATAAGTTTGATGGATCATGAGAAGAGATGCTAAATTTAATATAGGGTCTAAACAAAACTAGAATTCTCTTTAAGGGGAAATGGAATATAAACCCATTTATGTCCAAACTAGTTCTCAAAGAACCTTCTTATCTGCCCCAAGTAGGACTAGCAAGCAATTTTCAGATCTCTGCCTGCATTTTCCCTCTCAGGAGGAGGTGTGAAAACGACTCCACTGAAATTTTTGAGAGCCCATGTTTACAGATGGTAAAAGTATTGGAAAAATACTTACACCAAGCCCGTTCAGCAGGATGTGTGGTCACAGTGAATAGAAAAATGAAAGAAGGAATGAAAAGCTCTCAGGGGATCCAATTGCAAGGGCAACAGAATTGTCAGATTGTGGTAGACGTGGGGAGGGCGGAGATGAACAAAGAGATGCAGGTGATAAATGCATCTTAACACAGGCTACAGCGATGCAAAATTTCCATGGCAGCAAACTTTTAGTTCGAATAATGATTTGTTACCAAACACCTACTGTGTGCAGGGAGCATTCCTGGCCCGAAGGCAAACACTGGGTCTATACAGTTCAGTCCCCTTCCCTTCATAGCTGCCCGTTGTGCTTTACTGCAGCCTATAAATCAGGTCATCAAGTTGTTCGGAGGTACGTGACAAAATGCAGATTCTTGGGTTTGAAATATTTCTTGGAGCCAAAATTTATAACTCTTGAGTAAGGCTAATGCATAGCATATTTGTAAGAAATAAGCATGGCTTGCTTGGTTATGTCCACTCTGCATTTCAGAATCAAAGCCAGATACAATTGGCTGGACTCAGTGCCTGTGTGTTCATCTGTTTCTACCTACGTGGGACTTGGTTTAATTACATGGAGACATAAAGGGATGTGGATGAAATGTTTATAGTGCACACAGGAAGAAGCATGTGAGATAGAGATGGAGAGAGAAGTTACAGGGCCTGCACCACTGAGAGTTTATGACCTGAAGGAAATTGAGTTTTATATCTCATATCATCAGAAGCCTTCGGAAAAGTTGGACTAGCATTTTCAATAGCTCTCTGGCTACTGTGTAGAGAAAGGATTATAAGGAACAACAGAGGCAAGTGTGTTAGTCAGGAAGGCCATCGTAGTTGATAAGACTGAAGAAAATGATGACCATGTGTGAGAGAGACAGTATTAGAGGTGGGAGAAATGGACATTTTAGGGATGCATTCAGATCAACTAAAAGGCAGAGGAGATCAAGAATGAGGTTTGGAGCCAGGCAGTGGTGGTGCACACCTTCAGTGCCAGCCCTTGGGAGGCAGAGGCAGGCAGATCTCTGAGTCCAAGGCCAGCCTGGTCTACAGAGTCAACTCCAGGACAGCCACTGCTTAAAAACAACAACAAAAAAAATGTGGTCTGGGGAGTGGATGGCCGCAGAAGGAAGAGGCTAGTTCATTGGAGCAAATGTGAAGCTGACTTTAATTACGAAATTAAATTTCAACTTTGTAGCATCTCTTTTTCTTAGTTTTCCTCTCGCTCCAAAGGTTAAGAAAACTAATTAGAAAATTATAATATACAAAGTTATAGTTAAGAGAAAAGTTAGTTCTACATGAAAAATTAGTTCTATGAAGGTTAGTACTGAGTTTAACGTACTAATTGGTTTTACATAGAATCCCAATTTTCCCTCATAGAATCCCTACCTCAAGCAATATGCTTGAGGAATGCTAGTCTAATACTTTTGGTCTGAAGAGCACTTAGAGTATGAAAAATCTGCCTTATAAATGCACCGTGGGGTTCACCAACTGATTAAGATAGACTCCCCTTCCCCCCAGTTTTTACACATAAGTAGACTAGCAAATAAATTTATCCAGTTTACATGGGTTCTGTCAAAACAGAATGAAATCTAACTTATATCCCTCCCACTGAAGAATTGTTTGACAACCAAAATCGGGTTAGAACCTACTAATAACTAATTCCACATATTTTGAGCTCTGATATGTCCCTCTTTTTGTCTAAATAAAAAGAAAGGGTTTTAACTTTAATATGGTAAAACTACATATAATAAGAACAGTTAAGAATTGTATTTGTAATATCCAGTCCATTTGTATTTGGCAAATTCAGAGAACTTATTCTATTATCTATCCTATCTTGGTGAGTTCAAAGTTTTGTACCTAATTTACCTTCTGTCATAACTAAGGAAAACTGTTCCTATAACTGTCTAGTCTTCAAATCCATCAAAAGCCCAGAAGGATGTAATATTACCTGAGTAAACAGGAAGTGTAGTCCAAGCCACTTCCGAAACTATAGAAGTGACAGAGACACCTGGCAGCCTGGACAGTCACCCAAGGTTCCTTTGCAATGTTGACACATCAACCTTTGCCCTACAGATCTGGAGTCTCTCACAACAGTCCCCGCAGACAGATCGGCATTTATGCCACCTGTCTTGTGGTTTTTCCTGGTTTATCTTTTTATGTCTGCAGTCAGGATTTTCAGGTCTCCCCTGACAAGTCTGATCTCTATTAACCTTGAAGAAATCCACAGCCTTTTGTTTCCTGTGTAAACAAAAGCATAATTTCTTCCCCATTGCAAAACATCTTCTGATATCCATTTTGAAGTTAAGTCATCCCTAGTGTATCTAGGCTGGTTTAATTAAGCAGTCCCTTTATCAATCCCATGTCCCAGCAGTTGTCATTCACTTAGCAGCATTCAAAAAGTTCAAAGTCAACACAACACCATACAGAATCCAGACTCCCTGTGTATTTCCCATCCTTACAAGGCTTTTTCTCCTTCATATTACTTTACTCCCTCTTTAAAGATTTTATTACTATGTTAAAACTATTCACTTTTTCCTATGACTGTCTATACCCCATTCTTTTCTTCTCTTCCTTAAGCTAACTATGCACTTTTTCTTTTTCTTTTTGGTTTTCTTTTCTTTCTTTCTTTTTTTTTTTTTTTTTGGTTTTTTTGAGACAGCTTTTTCAAATGGCTCAGCTGTCAAAGGCTAGGCTCACAACCAAAAACTATGCAGATTTTTAAACACACTGTAACATATTTAGTGGGTTTTTTCATCTGGACCTGCCTTTACTGTGTGTCTCTAGCCTTTTCTGACCTTGTATGCTAAGCCTCAAACTACTAAGCAGCTTGGTGCTGGCTGGGTCTGTGAAAGTTGAGGTTTACATCCCACAGGCCTGGTGAGAGCGACATTCACCTGGGAGCTGCATCTAACCAAGAGTTGCATTCAGTACCCCAGTTATAGAAAGCTGGCGCCCACATGATTTCAGGCGTTTTTACTTAACTTGCCGGCTACTCAAGTGCTTGTTATATGGCAGAGTCTCTCTCTCTCTCTCTCTCTCTCTCTCTCTCTCTCTCTCTCTCTCTCTCCCTCCCTCCCTCCCTCCCTCCCTCCCTCCCTCCCTCTCTTGCTCCCTCCCTCCCTCTCTTCAGCTTTCTCAGGCCTTAGGCTACCAACCAGCTCCCAAATCATGACACAGAGACTTATTTCAGTTGTGAAAGCTTGCCTCACTGACTGGGTTCAGTGGCCTCTGCCCATTAATCTCTGTCATCCTGTACTCTTGGCAAGAGGCTAGACATAAACAGAGTTGAGTGTGCACACACACAGTGGACTGTGCTGCCGGGAGAGAGTCACATACGTGTAAAGGTCTACATTCACCTAGGAATAACTCTGATTGGAAGAGAATTTCAACAAATGACAAAGAACTTCGTGATGGGTTGAGGGTTGGCAGTAGAAAATAGAGGGAAGGAAGAAAGGATGAAGGGAAGAAGCCAGAAAGATGAAGAGGAAGAAAGAGGGTGGGGAATTACCCATGTAGCCAGCCCTGCCTATTTACTATCATGGCAACGCTAAAGAGGAGAATGGTGATTGAGAAGAAGATGGATTCCAGCAATGGATAAAGATGCTTACGACACTAAAATGAGTGGCCCACTCTTAATCGTCTCCACCATTTTTTTCAGATCACTGGTGCTCCTGTTCTCACCATCATACAAAAGGCAGAGTGAGGATCACCAGGGTTAGGTACTTGCTCAAGGGTTGTGTAGTGATGCTAAGGTCTATTTCCCTGGAGAGTCCATGGCCATCACTGCTTAGCACACCATGTCTCAGTGTCGTGTCTCAACTACAGGAACTGGTACTTGGGTCTTTGTTTCCATGGAGAGCTTTTATAATATGAGTTTTGTTGCTTATGTTTTCCTTCTCACTCATATTTTTTTTAATTTAAGGATTGTGTCTGCTTCAATGACCCACAACTAATAGAAACGCTGAACAAACCTGACTGTGGAGGGAAGAGAGCATGCTGATATTTAAAATGTCTCTGCTTCACCAGGCAGCAAGTATAAGCAAGCGTAAGTTATTCACCACCTCTAATTGGCTTGGCTGAGGACAGGGGCCTGTGCTTGGACTGCAACCTGCATGGAGAACAGTCTTCCTATAATCTGGAAAGGGATCTGCTTTGCAGACAGGCCACCAGGACACGGATAGGACTGTAGCTTACAGGGAGGGAGGTTTGGTGGGGAAGAAAGCAGAGTTAGATTCCTGCAGTGCCTGTGCCCTTTTAGAATTTTCTTCTCAACTGTTGGCTTTCAATATTGTAGCCACCAGCTCCACTGAATGAGGACCCCTTACAGGAGTCTTTAAAGTCCCAGCTATAGAATTTCCTCATCTTTAACAAGGAAAATATTTATTCCTCGTGCAATGTATAGCCTTTATAGACTGTGTTGAGTACAGGAACTTGATTTCGTGTCAAAATTTAAAAAGGGCTGAGGACATGACTCAGTGGGTCAAGTGTTCACCAACCATGAAAGTACGAGGGCCTGAGTTCAAATCACCAGCTTCCAGGCAGTACCTCACTGGGGAGGTGGAGACAGGGAGACTCTGGGAAAAGCTAGCTAGCTAGACTAATTGGTGAGCTCAGGGCTCAAGAGTCATCAAGGAAGAGATTCAGTGCCACCCTCTGGCCTCCACACATATGTGAGCCAACACACATGCAGACATGCAGCCATACACATACATTATATACACACATACATTGCCCCCAAAATTACTTAAAGAGAAGAATGTAATTTCCAGTAAAAACCATTTATAAAAGGATTTTCCCTGTGAGAATAAAAATTTACGCAGTCTATCTGCCTTGCTAGCTCTTAAACCCAGAGACTCCCATAAACTAACCCTACTCCCAAACACAGGGGTTGACACCTGAAAGGGTTGTCTGTGGGATGATGGGAAAGCAAACGCTGGGGATGGGCATTCCAACCTTCATGGTGCTGGCTTTGTACTTTCAGGGAAACGTGGGAATTCCTGAGGAGACTGGGGTGGGTATGGGGATGTGTGGGAGGAAGGGCTCAAACACACCCCCTTTCATCAATTCCTAAAGGTCACAGGAGGGGCTACAAACAGAGCCAGAATGAGAAATGGCATCTTCATGAATACTCGGAAGTCCAGGCTTTTCTTTTCTTTCAGTCAGAGAGTTAGCACGGGAATCTTGTACTGAGTCTGGGGTTCACAGGATAGCGTTCTTCTGCTCTCTCTCACGTTAAGCTGGCTTGCAACTTCCCAGCATGGAAGGCTGAGCATAGTCTGATGTGAGTATATGTGAGTGTATAGATTTTTTAAAAAGTAACAAAGCGGGCTGGAGAGGTGGCTCAGAGGTTAAGAGCACTGACTGCTCTTCCAGAGGTCCTGAGTTCAATTCCCAGCAACCACATGGTGGCTCACAACCATCTCTAATGAGATCTGGTGCCCTCTTCTGGCCTGCAAGCATACATGGAAAGAATGTTGTATACGTAATAAATAAATCTTTAAAAAAAAAAAAGTAACAAAGCGTATGGGGATTAACGAATAAACCAAGTTCATTTGCGTCTAGAAGTTAGTCCCTCAGTCCAGTTGCCCTTTGACTTGCTGTCTTTCTCTCCATAGTATGACAGACCTAACCATAGTCTCAGCCGTTCTCAAGCTGAGGACCAGGGTTTGAAGTACGTTCAGGCCCCGACCAAAAGGAAACTTCTTAGAAGAGAGGGCTGGAATGCAGTCACGTGTCTCTTCACCAACTGAATTAGCATATTAACCATGCAGATGTGTTGGCGTCCCTCAGTTACACTGATGAAATGTCACAGATAAGAATGTTAGGAAGAAGCGGAATCTGTTGAGTGGAGGATGTTTGGAGAACACGTCTGGTACTTTTCATTTTTCTTCCCCACATAATGGTTTCAAGGTGTTATCAATCTGCAAAAAACAAAATAAAAAAAAGCTGTAAATGGACTTTGGTGAACCTTGAAATGCCCCTCTCTTCAATAGAGCTGCTTCGAATTTTGGATAGTGTCTTGTGCCTCTAAGAGCGCAATATTAAGCTCTGAGATTAATGGCACAGTCCTGAACCAAGGACTAACGGACTCTGGGGCTCTACCAGAGCATGACCCCCTCAGTGTGGCCGTGGAGTCTAGTTCTTGGAAAAAGGGAACAGGATCAGAGTTTGTGAGGTTGATGACATGGGTCTGTAACTACATATTTTTTTAAAATCAACATACCTATACTTTCCATGTTATCTACAGACTTCTTAAGGAGTACAGTGAGCATATTCTGAGACTTAGAACTTCTGACAATCTTGCAAATAGTGCCTATTCAGTTTTGAAATACACTTTTCTCTGGCATGGATGTTTCTAGAACATCTGCATCTTGTTTGCTGATGCAGCATTATTGCTGTTTGTTCTTGGACCAATACATTGCACGTTGGTTACATCGAAAGTACAGCATTCATGTATCAAACTGGAAGTATCTCTGTGGTAACGTAAGCTGAGGGAATGGGCTTATCCTTGAGAACTTAGAGCAAAGAACCACAGGCTGTGGTAGGTTGGAATTTCAGAGTCATTCCAACCTTTAAAAAAAATCCTAGGAATAAATACTAAGAATTCTTGGCAGGTTTTAAAACTAGATAACTTCATATGTCTGGAAAACAATTCACTAGAAATATATGTATTTATTGGAATCTTTAAAATACTCTTATGTTATTACTGGAAAGTTCCAGAAATGTATTTGAAAGTTTTTTTTTTTTTTAAAAAATGACCTAAAGAACCTTAAGTAAATTCTATATCCATTCTTCCTCTGCTAATGGTTGACTTTGCCTTGTCATGAGAGACTAATGTTTGCAATATGGAGTGGCCATCAACTGTGCGTGTCCTGTTAGATGCAGGAATCCTATGTGAAGCTCAATAAACAGAGACCCAGCCCTTCTACTTATGCTGGAGCTGAACTGAAGTCTAGGATGGTGCCCACAGCACAAGAATACGAAAGACCCTATATGTTAGTACTGACACAAACATCTATTGGTGCTTACTAATGTGCCAAGCACTATGCTAAATATTTTTATATATTATTTAATTCTTTTGACACCTTAGTAAAGGAGGAAGATAAGCCAGGAATTAAAAGAAAACACTCAGTGCTTGAGCTAAGCCATGGGTTAATTTCTAACACCAAGAAGGAGGAGGAGGAGGAGGAGGAGGAGGAGGAGGAGGAGGAGGAGGAAGAAGAAGAAGAAGAAGAAGAAGAAGAAGAAGAAGAAGAAGAAGAAGAAGAAGAAGAAGAAGAAGAAATTAACAATTAACTATAAACCACACCATTGTTAAATGCGAGCTAAACTTCCAGTCTTTGGGGGAGTAACTTTTCAGCCCCCACGTTCTGCTCCACAGCGTTTCTAGGAATGCAGGTAACATATCAACATGCTTGCTCCCCTAGAAACCCCAAGAAATGTTAGTACCAGTTATCTTTCCCTCCAAATTCAACTATGTTTTCATGTTTGAAATTTTGTATTCTGAAATTTGAAGTTTATGGGATGCAGCAGGCAAAACAAGCAGCCATTTGTTCTTTGCCACATGGGAAGCCGCTGTCAAAAGTCTACCGTGTCAAAAAGCGACCAGGGTTTGTGCCTGCTCTGGGTTGATGCAGTAGAGGTTTCTCCAGGTCACATGACAGTGGGGTCATCTGAATGCTCTACAGCATCTCTTAATGTCTTCTGCATAACATGCCAATTTACACTGCCATTGAGAGAAACGGCAACACAGGCCCAGGCAGCAAGAAGTGAATGGTCACCAGAGAAAGCTGCTCAGGGGAGATAGCATGGGCCTTTCCAAACGCCAGGCCCCTTGCATACTTTTGCTAAGCATCACTGTAGAGGTCATGTCCCTCAATGCTGGCCAGAGACACAGCTCTTGAGTGAGATTCCAGTCTGAGGAGCTGGCACCTCATGAGAGGTAGAGCTGTGTTTACTGCTGACCCAGCTGGGCCCCTACCTTTATTGCCTTGAGGCAGGGTCAAGGGAACCTGGAGCTACATCGGCACTCAGAAAGTCTCAGTAAGTTTCTTATCTCTGCTCATCACAGAGATAGGGTTACAGGCAGGCGTATGGCACCGCCCAGCTTTTCACGGGCTGCTGAGATCTGAGCTCAGGTCTTTATACTTGGAAAGCAAACACTTTCTTCTACTGATCCATTCCTCCAGCCCCGAGCTATTGCATTGTAAAGACCAAGGTCCTGAGGTTTGGAGAGACCCTTGGCATCAGGTTGTCTTCTACTCCAGGCCTTTCTACACTATTAGCAAGGGAACTTCGCAAATATTCTTAAATGTAACCGTGGTGTCAGTTGCAGCACTCGCTGCAAAAATTGCCTGCTTTGGACCAGGAAGTGCCTGCCAGTGACATAGGAAGAAAGATTAAAGGACCTGCACTCATTATGCACATTTCTGGAGCTACATGCTGGGGACTTCACAGGCCTCACCACTCAGCTACATTCAAGATGACAGCAACAATTATCAGAGATGCCCTGCAAGTCAGCAGGCACTACCAGGGCCTGGGAGGATGCCTCTGCTGCTTCCATTACTCCTAACAAAAAATTACTCCTTAGTTGTCCAGCCCTGCAGATCCTAACATAGCCTCTCCTCTCTCCCCTCCTATCCTCTTCCTTCTTCTCTCTCTTCTCCTTTCCCCTCTGCTCCGCATTTAAACAATAAACTAATTACTTAGTCATTACTGGCACATCCTCTTCCCTAGCCTAGCAGTCTCCAGGGCAACCATTCTGCTCAGCTTTTCCCAGGCATGGGCAGGTATCTGCCTGGTTCCAAGGGCTTCAGGCAGATGTCTGAAAATCATCCGCTGACAGATTTATGCCTGTCAACCTCTGCAACACCCTCCGCCCCCATCCCAAACCATATCCTACTTGTGGGCGAGAGCATTGGAAGCCAAGTTCACCAAGTCCTCTCAAGTACAGGCAGAGCTAAGATGTGGACTCTGCGGTGGCACCAGGCCGGCCTTCACTCCTCCTCTTTACAAACCCTGAGCTCTTCAGCCTCTTATGTCTTTCTGGCCTGTTTTCTACCCAGGATCTGGAACGACTTGGGATTCCAGGCTTTTGAAACAAGATTAAAAGGTCTCTTTTACAGCGTTTGCTAAAAAACTCCTTAGAGGAAACGTGGTTGGCAGGTAGAAAAACCAGGACCTGTCTCCCTGAAAATCACAGCTGTGTTATCTTTTTCTTCCACTGATTGCTTCCAGATTATCTCACTGGGGCAGCCCGCCAAGGAGCCAGCCCTCGGTGTCCCGAGCCGGCTCTGTCGAAAGAGCGCGTTTTTTTCCTACAAAAGGAAACACTTTTGGAGATGCATAGCTCGCCCACCATATGCAGACCTGGGAAGAAAAGCTTGCAAATGAATGTGGCCTCACTGCCCAGGCAAGTCAGTGCAGGAAGGTGAATCTGGAGCTGGTGTGGCAGGAAGTTTACCAAAGCATTGGGAGAGGGTCAAAGGCAAAGTACCCTTTTCTGAAAAGAAAGAGGGTCAAAAGTGTGGGGCCGGGGGCCAGGTCGGGGAATTCAAGCACACGGGAGATGAAATCTGCTGTGGAGAAGGGGGCCCTGCATTCATATTCAGTGCCTTTCGCGGGCCCTTGGAGCCCCAGTTCTCAGAGGACCCTCGCTGGCAGCATCTTCCCCGGGGTCCTTGGCAACTGCCCAGTACTCAGGTTTGGCCAATCGGAGAAATAAAGAGGAAGCAGCCTCTGCTCCTGAGTGCTGCCAGCCAGCAGGGATGTGGTTTCTCCAGAGAGACCCCTCAGATTTGTCCGCTCAGACATACATGGAACAGGAGATTATGGGTGAAAAGCTTGTGCTGTAGTTCTTGCTTGTGGTGATGAATTGAGCGTAAACTGCTCCCACAGGAAGTCATTGTTTGGGTAAGAGGCATCTGGAAGCTGGCATAAATAGTGAGTCCTATATTCAACCCTGTATTCTGGTGGCTGGGACCACACCAAGCACCAAGGTCAAAATGTCTCTGAGGGTTTAATGGGTACTATAGTTCGACAGCTCCGAGCCTGTGTGCTGAGCCATGAACATACCGATGCCCCACGCCTCGTGAAGGTCTCATCAGGAAAACAAAAAACACCTTTTGCTGGACTAAGGTTAGAAAATGCTGTGTTAAATGAAATTAAATGTGTTTCCTGAAAGATTGTCAGTTCACAGCTTTTAATGTGCCCCTCTCAACAGCACCTGCAGGTTGCCATACTTGCACGAGAAGCTCCTTGCCTTCTGAGCCATCTCTCCACACCATGCTCCATTACAGGGACAGGCGTTATTCAGCTGGCTCTGGGCTGAGTGTGTTCTATCTATTATCCTATATATCACAGTGGTCTAGGGGGCAGATACTGCTCTTCCATTTTAGATCAGACAATGAAATTGAAGCTCAAAAAAATATTAATGCCAGGAAAAGCAGTGGTGGTTTAAAGCTCCAGGATTTGTACCCTACAATCAATATGAAAAAAATAAAAATAAATCAAGTATCTTAGCTTAGAAAGAATGGTAATGATGGGTAACGGGGACAGTTCCATCTCCAAGGAGAAAATGCAGAGTTGTGTAATGTACCATGAGATTTCAGTCAGTGATGTGCTGCACATATGCTGAAGGTCTCAGTGATGCAGCCGTCTTACCTCTGTTTGCATGACAATAGAACCACACATGATACATGATACAACCTCTAAAACATACCCTAACTAGTAAGTGATATGACTATACTTAGATTTGTTGCCTTTGAGTGCAGAAGAGAACTACGTTTCCCCTCAAAGTATTTTCCTAAGCCACACCTGATTTAATATGGCTGTTGTCATGCTAACTGTTAATTAGGGAGGTCTCATCAAGTATTTATGGTGAAATAGTCACGATCCTCCCTTGTGTGCATACGAAAATAAGCAGGATCAACCCCTTCGGAGACAGTAACTGCATGCTTTTCCTTGGAAACCTACATGTATTTCCTTACAATGAGACCCTGGCTGTAGCTCCACCACAACACCAACCCCTATTAAAGTCTCTGGTTCTTTTCTGAAATGTTCTGAGAACTTTTACGGCAGTTACTTTGGCATGGACAATATTTTCTCAGTGGTGTCAACGTTTTGTGCTTACCTATCCCTATTAAAGTTATATATTTTAGCCGTTCCCAATAAAACTCATTGTATGGCATGCTAGAATAAATCTCAAAAATCTCCCCAAAGTGTTAGGAACTTTCAGATATATGTCCATTAAATTTTTATTTCTTCAGCAAGTGCCTCCTGTGCCAAAATATGCATCTCACTGCTGCGTTGGTCACGGGTCCACAAAGCTTTGGTAAAACCATGGAAGATCACTGACTCGTCCATTGCTTAATAGCTGTGTCCTTTAAGTGGAGAGAAGCTGCTGTAATTTTTCCAGGAATTCCTGAAGGAAACAGTTGCTAGTGTATCTCCATCCCCAAACACATGGAGCCACCTTAAATGAATTTGTTTGATTGACGTTGTTATCTCAGAAGTAGATCATTTTATTTTCTCCTTAGAAAGGCTTAAGGTTTTTGCCATATTTTCTTAGTGCCAATTATAGTCAGTCTCCGTTTTGCTGGGAGAGGAGTGACTCACAAACCAAATCTAATAAAAATGCTTTTCCTTAAAGCTATGATGAATGATTTCTTAACTCTGTTGTCGAAGAGTAATGGCAAAGAGCCTCTGAGCCCACGGGGTAGGGATACAGATTTCAGACTAATATGAAGAAAAAAAATGTTTCCTCTAATTCCATGTATGAATGTGTCAGGCTCTTGAAAGTTGGGTTAAGAAGGATTAGTAGGTAGAGCGCTCTCTCCCTCTGGATGTATACTAGGGCTTGCCTAGGTCAAATGTTCTTCAAGCATGGTTCTCAGACACACAGCAACAATACCTGGGGCCAGGTTAGAAATCAAAATTCTCAGGATCCACCCAGACTTCTAATTCAAATAGCCTGGGGCTGAGGATGAGCAGTCTGGACATCAACAAGTCTTTAGGGGTTTCTGGTACCTACAAACATTGGAGAAGCTGTGATCTAAACTACAACTTGACAAGAATTCAACCAACAAATGGGGGTCCAACGGGTAGGCCATTCATCCCTGAAAGTCCATGAGCCTAAGAGGAGTCTTGTTCTACATTTTTTTTTTGTCTTTAAAAATGCTTTATCAGCACTCAGTCCTGACCCAGGCAACACTGTAAATTTCACAGAGAAAACTAAAATGTACTCACAGCTGTTGTAAAACAGGCCATTACCTACAGAGCTTAAAAATAAAAAAACTGGAATTCACCGAGGTTTCTGAAAGAGAGTTTCCATCTGCCTTTTATCAGTTGTATCGTGTTAATTTTATCATTTATTTGTCATAATGGTCTTCTGATAGAGACATGATTACCACCCACATTTTCTAGAAATTCCTTTTTTTCCATATATTTTGATCATACTCTTTCCCTCCCCCAACTCCTGCCAGATCCCTACTTCCCTACCCACCTAACTTAATGCTATCTCTCTCCCTTTCTCCCAAAAAAGACCAAAGAAACAAACAAACCCAAAAATAAAAAAAAAATTACTTAAACAAAAATCCACAAAACATTATAGAATCCACTTTGTGTTGACGTGGGGTCTACCCTGGTGCCACCAGCACTGAGGAAAGCCAATATTCCCTTCCCCAGAAGGTACTAATGGCTATAGCTTCTTGATTAGAAGTGAAACTCTATGCCTCCCTCTCCTTCTCAGTACTGGGATGTGTCTGGCTTGAACTTGAGTGGTTTATTCATGCTTTTGGTGCATATGTGTTCCAGTCGTGTTGTATCTAGATGACATGGTTTCCATGGAGTCAGCTCCCCTTCTGCACATACACATGAGCCTTAAGGGAAGAAGGTTGATAAAGATATTCCATTTAGGGCTGAGTGCTCCAGAGACGCCCACTTTCTGCATTTGTCTAGCTGTGGCTCTTTGTTAGTCACCACCGACCACAAGAAGAGGCTCCTCTGGGGAGGCATGGGCTCTCACCTGTTTTCTTGACTGGGTAAGGTGAAATCTTTAGTAGTATTAATTTGCATTTCCTTCATGGCTAAGGATGTTGAACGCTTCTTTAAGTGTTTCTCAGTCATTCGTATTTCAGAATTTTCTGCTTAGTTCCATATTTCATTTTTTAAAATTGGGTTGTTTGTTTCTTGATGTTCAGTTTTTTAGTTCTCTGTATAGTCTAGATACTAACCCTCTATCGGATATATGACCTTTCTTTCTTTCTTTCTTTCTTTCTTTCTTTCTTTCTTTCTTTCTTTCTTTCTTTCTTCCTTCCTTCCTTCCTTCCTCCCTCCCTCCCTCCCTCCCTCCCTCCCTCCCTCTCTCTCTCTCTCTCTCTCTCTCTTTTTTATAACCATTCTGTGGCTGTCACTTTGCTTGAATGATGGTGTTTTTTGTGGTACAGAGTTTTTCAGTTTCATGAAGTCCTGTTTTTTAACTGTTGATCCTAACACCTATGCTATTGGGCTCTTGGTGTCTTTCTCAGAAAGTCTCCTGTTCCAGCGTGCAATCCTACTCCCTGCTTTTCTTCTGCCAGAGTCAAGGAATCTAGTCTTATTTGGAAGGTTCTGATCAGTTGCTCTGTGCTCTGGTTGGTTTAGTCAAGGTCTTCAACTACTATCAGTAGAAATCCAGACAGGTTAGCAAACGTTGACTAGGCATTGGCAGAACCAGGGCCAGCTCCCATGACTCCTAGCTTCCTGTTTTCCTACAGCCATGTGTCTTAACTTGGAATTATATCAAAGTCAACAGGAAATTGGTGAAAAGAGATCAAGTGGCTATTCCACTGGGGGAGGGGCTGTAGCGCAACAACACCTGCTCTACACACTGTGTGCTATGGTACTGGAGAGAGAGAGAGAGAGAGAGAGAGAGAGAGAGAGAGAGAGAGAGAGAGAGAGAGAGACCTCCAATAATGCCCCAAGAATGCTCTCTTTATTGTGTTCCAGGGAAGCTTATATGGGGTCTCCTTGACTAATGGCCATGCCTTAACTCTCAGCTGCAAGCCCACCAGAAACCACCCCCCTGTCATCAGGAACTCTTGAGGGTCTAGTGCTCAGAGCAGCTACAAAACAAGTTATTTGCTCAGAGCAGCTGCAAACATAGGAAAACAAGTTGTTTGCTCTGATAGGCAGGGGATCACAGGAAATTCAGGGTCTGGGGGTCCACAGTCCCCAACAGGGGGGAGCCTTAAAATTCATAAAAGAAGGAAAGCTCCAAAGGCCTGTTTCTGGTTACCAGTCACTAATCCTTGAGAGGCTCGTGCATTCAAGGTCCTACAGAGAGTTTCAGCTGCCCCGTGTCTTCTGTTTTAATGAAACAGCTACCGTTTAAGCTCTGCATAGCTATTCGAAAGGAGGTCCTGCTGGATGTGATGACATACATCTTTAATCCTGGCACTTGGGAGGTAGAGGCCAGCCCTTATCTGTGAGTGTAAGTCCAGTCTAGTCTACATTGTAAGTTCTAGGCTAGCCATGATTACAGAAAAGGACAAATAAGAAATAAACCAAAATCCAAGCTGATAGAAGTTGTGTCTTCTGAAGGGAGGCAGCCAAGGGGCAGAGAGACAGTAGGTCCTCTGCATTGTCTTCTTAAACTCTCCTAAGGTTGAACCTTGCTGGTTCCACAAAAGCAAAATTGTGTTTGCATTTAAGATATCTGTTCTTTAAAAGAGATGAAAAAGATAAAACAAGACACATGTGAACCTTTTCTAGACCCTGATTCAGACAGCTGTCGAAAACCAGCCTTAAGACAACTGGAAAAATATTATCTTGATCTGCACAATAGATCAAAGTTGTTTCTGTGAAGCATAATAAAGAACTTGAGAAATTTTTGTAACATTTTCCTATTTTAGAACACTGCAAGAGGTAGAGGCAAAATGGCATTTTAATACATTAAAATATTTCAATCTAAAGAAAAGACTAGTTAGATGTGGCAAGACATTAACAATGGGGATAGATATACTTTGTGTATGCTTGAAAATTTATAATTAAAAATTTTCTCCTACAAATAATCATAAGTATGTAACTCTGTTATTTGAACTATTATAGAGAGAAAAAATTTTTTATCAAACTCAAAAAATTTCCATCAAAAGTTGTATGGCTGGACAGAATATTAGACAATATCCAGTACACCACATCCATCTTTGTGTCCCAGATGAAGCCCCTGATTCTCTCAAGCTCTTTCAAGTGACCCAGTCTGAGCTCCTACCCCAAATCGTAGCCAGAAAAAGCATAAGCATGCTGCTCTTTGGCCCCTATGTTATGCTAGATAGCTATAAATCTATACATAATATGCATAGGCAGGCTCACCCATGGTTATCTTACAGAAGCTAACAGCTCATTAACTCATCCTGGACAGATGTTTGCATTAGATGATTCTCCCCAGTCTCTCCAGTTTCATCCTCTTCCCTCACTTTCTTCCATTTCTTTCCCTACACCCAAGGGTTTCATGCCCCAGGCTCCCAGCAGTCTTCATAGGTCCAGGTCTTCATTCCACACCATTCTCTGATGTCTACCTCAAGTTCCTCTGTAAACGTCATTTAACTTCAAAGTCTAACACAATAGGACAATCCCCCTCTTCTCTAGCAGAAAATGTTTTCATTCCTCTCTGGATACTCCAGCTCATTTTGAGCCTCATTATGGCCTAGCTTTTACCTCCTCCCTTCTTTATAATCAGACACCTAACTCCATGTCAGCATTGCTAAGACATCAAGGAGGAACAGGAAGAGATAGGGAGATGCTGAGGCCAAAAAGGCCCACTCAAAGCCAGGATCTGTTACGGGGCATGCGGTCAGTTCTGTGAGGGGTAAAGGAGGAAATCAGGATGCTAAGCTCAAAGTCGAGCATGCTTCACAAGTATAAGAAGAAATCTGACCTTCTTCCTGCTGGGAGAATCAGGATCTCAGAGAATCAGCCTATGAGGGGGAAGGCTACATGGGAACTGGTCTGACCTGAGTCAGGTCGGGAAAGGGGATATGGCATGGCCAAGTAGGACCTCAAATGGACAGATGATGAGAGACAAGTAGGATGTCAGCCCAGAACCAGGGACCAGTGCAGACCTCTACCACAGCAGACAAAAGGGAGCATGTATCCTCAGGTGCACACCAAAACCCAAGTTTTGTGTGCTTTTTTCCAGGGAGTTCTGAACAAATGTGTGCTCCTCTCCACCAAAGCACCGATGTTAAACCAAAGAATTAAGTCCACAAAAATCACTGGTGGTGAGCCAAGGAGTTTCCTGGGGATACTTTGAGGAGCATAGGTGAAGGGATACATACAGGGGTCTGGGTAACCCCCAAACAGTAGTTATCACCAAAGTGCCCATAAGCACCATGCAACTTGCAGTCAACACCACCACCAAAGCATCTCTACTTGCCTGAGGCTGCGAGTCTTCTCTCATTGACAGCTTCCTAAGCTATGTAAGTTTCATGGCTTCCTGGGTTCTAGGAGTTTCCTTCCTCCTGCCTGGTGAGATTGTTTCAATCTGGGACAGATGATCTTCATAACACCAGGCAAGCCAGGTGTGTGTGTAGATAGACCTGGAGAGAAGAGGAGAGAGAGGCCAGCAGTGTATGGGAGTGTCCCAGGTGGGCTAATCCCCTCATATTTACCAAGTACGGACTCTGAGACAAAATGGAAGGAATGCAGAGGTATTTTAGGGATACACAGAGGAATCAAACCAATAGTATGAATGGATGAATGGATGGACGGATAGATAGATGGATGGATGAATAGATAGATAGATAGATAGATAGATAGATAGATAGATAGATAGATAGATAGATAGATAGATATAGGGACTATAAGAAATTGACTTGCAGGTGGCAGTGATACACACCTTTCATCCCAGCACTCGGAAGGCAGAGACAGGCAGATCTCTGTGAATTCGAGGCCAGTCTACAGAACAAATTCCAGGACTGGCTTCATAGCTACTGAGAAACCCTGTCTCGAAAAACCAAAAAAAGAAAAAGAAGAAAAGAAAGAAATTGACTCACTGAACTATGGAGCTATGGCATCTGGCAAGTCCAAACATCCCTAAGGTGGATAGTAGTCTCAGGAGAACTGATATTCCAGCGTAAATATATAGTCAGCTATAGCGTTCTCTCTTGCTCAGGGGAAGCTGAGCCTTTTGTTCTGTTCAGTTCTTCTACCCATTGGATAAGGCCCACCTGCATTATGGAAAGCAGCTTGTGTTAATCTCTCCCACAAATGTGATTACAGAAAGTTTGATTTAATAGAAATGCCTCAGTCTTGGTAAATGAGCAGTGATTAGCATAATAGGCCACTCCTCCTTCTTCACAAGTGACCTCTACTCAGGCTGTCAGCGACCCTGTCTGGTCCAACCCCACAAGCTGGCTGAGTGAATAACTCGTAGAAAGCCACAGCGTGATATCTAACCAAAGACCAGAGAGCCCCTAGCCCAGTCAAGTTAACATTAAAAATGTGTCTGTTAGCTGCAGAAATGGAAAAAAGGCTTGTCCTCATCCTGGTGGGATTTTTGCAATGGGCAGGAGAGAATTGGCAGGAACTTGGGGGACTGGACTGGACAAGGTGTGCTGGTGACCTGAGGAGAGGTGAACCACTTCACGCAAAAGAAGGAGGGGTGACCTTTTATGCCAATCACTACAGTCCAAATCCTGGAGCCAGACAGCCTGGTTTCAGTCTAGGCCCACCGTTTATAAATTTGAATGAGCCACTTCCTCTCCTGGCACCCCACTTTCCTCCTCTTTAAGATGAGACAAATATCAACATCTAAAGCCAGAGCAACATCTCCAGTCCACAGGCCAAAGGCTGGCCAGCACAGGGCAGATCTGGTGAGGCTGGCGCCAAGTCAGTGCTGGGGAACTGGTTGTTGGTGTTTGTTTAAGGACGATAACAGCTCTGTTCTGTGCTCTCAGCATTCCAGAAAGTTCAACTTGAATTTTTCTTCAAATACTGAAACATAAGAAGGGACCAACTGTATAAGGACTCCGAATTACCCTTCAGGCCCAGGGTTTTACAAAATAAAACTACTTCAGTTGCCCAGTTGAAACTCACCTAAGGGCTCTTGTTACCTTAGGAAAGAGCCCCAAACCCATGCCATGGCCTGTAAGGTATCCTGACTTATTCTGAATAGGTCTCAGCATAGACTCACCTGGTAGCTACCTCTAAGAGTCCCCCAGACCCTAAGCTTGCCAGCTTGCCCACATCTCTGACCTGACTCAGAGCCTCTGTGGGACCGTCCCTGTGCGTAGAGCAGCTGTCCTTGGGTAGTGACACAGCACTTGTCTAGGACGCTGGTTCCCATTCCCAGCACTGGAACGACAAAAGCAATGTCTTCCTAACCCATGCCCCGGGAGTCCATACTCCCATCTGTGAACAAGTCAACAGAACTGTAATTAAATGTCCCACCATTGCCTGCCTTCTTCCTCACTCAGTGAGCCTCCGAGATCAGGAACCAACCTTACAACCTTGGAGTCGCAAGGGTTCCAGCCACACAGAACTCAAGCTGTGCGTGTGGACACAACTTAGCTCTAAAGATGACAGACTCTGTCTACCTCAGCTGAGCCCCACTGCCAGAAATGTTGGGTTGGGATTCTGCAACGGCCACGCAGTGGCTGAGCGACTCCTTTTGACTGATATTATTAAAGAGGAATTTATTATTTATTAAAGAGTAGAAATGGGTTCGGAGACCAGAAAACTCAAGATTGAAGTGCCACCAAGTTCAGGAACTTGCACAGGGTCAGGCTTCTGCACAGCCTCTCACTCTCTGCCTACTGTCCAGCCGAGGGTCTCTGTGTTTGCTCCCATTGGCTGCAGGAGGAAGCTGAGCAAGGCGCAGTACTGGTCTGTGAGTAAAGCTGAGTGTCATTAAGGATTCATTTTATTGTTACACTCCTTTAGCAGAGCAGTGCCCTTGGTCTTCCCCTAGGGAAAACATCCTCTTCAAGTCAACTTTCTTTGAGTACTCGTGAAGGTGAGCGTTTTCACCTGCTGTCATTAGACACATCCTCTTATGCTATAAACCCACGATTGGAGCCAAATAGAGCCATTTTCATTCCTCATAAATCTGTTATTTTGATGCGTGTTTAAACCATAAAGAGTTTCCGTACTCTAGTAATAAAAATATTAGGATTTTCACTTATTTTTTTACTTAACCCTGTGTTCACATCACATATTTTCTAATAATAAAATAAAAATGTAAACAAGCTGTAATAGAATAAAGCAAAAGCTAACTCATCCAAATTGGACAAAACAAACAAACAGAAGGAAAAGAGAGCCCCAAAGAAGGCACAAGAATCAGAGACCCACTCCTTCAAACACTCAGGAATTCCAGAAAAACACTAAACTTGAAGCCATAATAAATACACAGAGGGCTTAGCGCAGACCTGTGCAGTCTCTGTGCATGCTGCCCCAGTCCCTGAGTTCATACGAGTACTGATCATGTTGATTAGAGGGCCTTATTTCCGGTGTTCTTCATCCTTCCAGTTCTTACGCTCCATCTGCTCCTCTTCCAGAGTATTCGTTCCCCGAGTCCTGAGGGGAAGGATTTGATAGAGACACCCAAGCTCTCTCCCTCTCTGCACAGTGTCCAGCTGTGGGTCTCTGTATGTGTTCCCATCTCTTACTGGAGGAAGCCTCTCTGACACTGGCTCAGCAAGGGATGTGCTCGCATCTTTCGTGGAAGACTTCAAGATTAAAGCAGAGCGCAGGGAACAGTCTGCAGTCTGGGTCTTCCTCAGCTTTCCTTACCTGTAAAAAGACGGCTTATATATTTGAGCTGCTATGCCATTCTGAATATTAACATAGGGGTGGGTCAAAAATGGCTGCTTAGCAGTATTGTCTGATTTTTAATAAATTTTCTGAACTATGTTTATTTCTTTCCACTATCAATGAAAATTAAATGGGTAATTTCTTTACATATGTTTAAATTTTATTTTGAGCACTTGTGTAAAAAGATTATAAAATGTAGCTAACATTTATCGGGTCCATATTTCTCAGGTTCTTATTCTCAATAATCTTAAGTTAAATTCAAACACATTTGTGTGTGTGTGTGTGTGTGTGTGTTGGAGTTTGTCCATAAGATTTTAGACAGTGAGAAATTAGCTGTTGGAGGCAAATTGGATATTTATACCAAGCCTATTCTTTTACAGACTCATAGAAGCCCCAACACAGTATACAATTCCCATTCAGCTTCCGCGAGCATGCAAATATTTGTGTCAAATGACCTAATCTGAAGAGGAGCGTTTATAGGGTGTCAGTGTATTCTTACATACCGCCAAGCTGGAAACCCTTGGGGTACTAGCTCTGAGCATTAAGGTGTTTGAACATTTACTAGAACAAGGCTGGATACTTCCCTGCTTTTGATTTACCGGTACAGTATTTTAGAAGAATGTTTAATGGCTTCTTTCTGGTAGGGAAACGAAATTACAATGGCATGCTACTTTTGTTTTTCTGTTGTGTTTTGGCTAGCATGCCAAAATCTGAGGACCTAAATTTCATGTGACCTCGAAAGTCAGACTTATGAACTGGGCTAGTGATGGAGGAGGGTCACCTTTCTATCTGTTGCTTTCATTGGTTAATTAATAAAGAAACTGCTTGGCCTCTGATAGGGTAGAATTTAGATAGGCAGAGTAAACAGAACAGAATGCTGGGAGAAAGAAGCCGAGTTAGGCAGTCACCATGATTCTCCCACTCCAGACAGACACAGGTTAAGATCTCCCTGGTAAGCCAGCTCGTGGTGCTACACAGAATATTAGAAATGGGTTAGATCAATATGTAAGAGCTAGCCAATAAGAGGTTAAAACTAATGGGCCAAGCAGTGTTTAAAAGAATACAGTTTCCGTGTAATTATTTCAGGGCCTAAGCTAGCCACGCGGGCTGCTGGGAGCCGGGATGCAGCCCCGCCGCTCTTAGCACAACAGGCTAGTCTAATGGCACTTACCGAAACCAGTAAGGACTTTCGTAGGTCTGCTTACTAAACACAAAGGCAAGCTGCAATTCTTTCTAGGACTGGGACGAGCCGTTCAGAACTATGGGGGAGCTGGGGGGCAGCCCCGTACCCTGCCATCATCTGGTGGAACCGCCTTCTCTTTCAAGTTTGATTTTTCTAGTAATTTAATCACCATAATTGGTGGGCAAAGAAGAGGTGATTTCTGTAATTCTTGTGGGTCCAAAGCCAAACAGATGTGGTTTTCAGAACTCCTAAAGTTGTTTTCCACACTGGGCTTTAAAAGGGTTTTGAAGGCTCTCATCTGCACTGGAGAGAGGACGGGCTCCGTGGAAGGTGAGAAACGCCCCCCCAATCCCGGGGGCCCCACAGACTGGGGAGCAGGACTTCCAAGCCTCTGTCTGCCCCTCTTGGCCCCAGCCCATCAGGAGCCAAAGCCTGCTCACTGGCTTTGGAAGAAGCTCGACGTCTCTCTGGCTGTTTCCTCCTCTATTAAGTGAAATGACTGGATTCAGAATCCACTATCCCTTCCAGCTAGGAGTTCCGTGAATTCATTAAAATCGCGCTGTTGTAATCGTATTCTACATAGTTTGATAGGTTCATAATAAACACAAACGAAAGACCATTAAAGGTTATAGATTATTTTGCTTTAACATATGAGACATTCAAACTACAACAGTTTTTAATGTGTGTTGTCCACAAAAGAGAATTATATGCTGGGTTTTTTTTGAATAATTGAAGTTTGCATTTTTTCTGAATAGAAACTAAAATTCGAGTCACCAATCCTCAAGTTATTAATGAAATCCATCATGGGATGAGACATGAGCAACTTCTTTTGATTTGCTGCTTCAAAACTTGAGAAGTAATGTTTTAACGTGGTACATTGGGAGGCTGAAATGTCAGCCACACTTCACTGTATTTAGTTTAAACAATACATCACATTTATTATCAAATTAATTTTCTCATTGACGCAGCAATAATTTATATACATTCTTAATGGGTCAATTAAAAGTTTTTCCAACTCAGCCACTCAGTGTTTTCTGAAGTAGCTACAATATAATTCCTTAGGAAATGATCGAAACTCTGTCTTCACTCACTTTGTCTGTTTAGAAAATGAGTAAAAATATTTTGTCTTAAGGTAATAGGTTTTAAGAACAAGTGCTAAATCTAAACAGATCCTCTCCCTGTATCTATGTATCTGTGTGTCTCTGTCCCTATTTCTCTGTCTCTCTCTATGCGTGTGCATGCGCATGTGCGTGCGTGCGTGCGTGCGTGTGTGTACCAGAGGCTGACATTGGTGACTTCTATCACTCTCCACCTTAGTTTTGAGGCAGAGTCTCTCACTCAGTCCAGAGATCACTAGGCAAGTTGGGTGGCCAGTAAGCTCCAAGAATCCTCCTGTCCCTTATATCTGCCTGCTTACAGTGCTAGGATTAGATGGATACAAGTGCCAACACACGGGGCTTTTACATGGGTGCTGGGGATTTAAACACAGGTTCCTCACGCTTCTCCAGCAGGCATGTTACAGACTGAGCCATCTCCCCAGCCCCTAAAGCATTTCTTAACAATTGTGTCATATTTACAAGTTCAATAATGTGCCGTCTGTATTGTCTTCTTCTGAACTATATAAAACGTACCTGTGGTCAGCCAAAATTCACATAAATCTGTGTCATCTGGAAACTTAGATACTTTCTTTCCTCTATCAGGAGCATAAATCACCTCTGAACAGTAGAGCTCTCTTAAATGCAAGTACTGATTCAGCAGACCTAAGGTTTTTGTTATTGTTGTTTGTTTGTTTTGAGATAATAATCTTTGTACATCATTTCCCCCTTCCATTTCCTCTCTCCAAACACACCCACAAACTCCTCCTTACTCTCTTTCAAATCCATGACCTCTTTTGTTTTTTCAATATTTGTTGAGTGGGAGAAATAGAGCTGCGTTCTGATCTATAATTCACCACATGAAGTCCCACAGCCGACAGCACCAGCTTGTGGGAACTGTAGAATCGCAGTGCTGGCCCCGCTGTTTAACAACATCCCCACGATGCTGCATTTAAGCGTGAGTGTTTGAGTAGCGGTCACAGTGCAGAGATAATTTCCCAATGGGTTTTTTTCCAACACTCGAGTCAAGGCCAGTGGATGTTATCCTTCGTTGATGTGAACACTCCTTCCAGACAGTGTGACCACAATAGCGTGGTGAGCTAACACAACTACTTGTCTGATCTCTTACCATCCTAATCTGTTCCCCATCAAGAGGGAACCTGGAGCAACTTTTCTTCTAGAGCAGCAATGCTCAAATGTGTCGCCCATTAGAATCATCTAGAAAGCCTTTGAAAGAACAAAACTGAGACTCGTTGACCCAGGCACATCAGAGCAGTGATCCTCAAATCCTGCACGGTTCTCAATCCCTGAAGGGTTTGCTAAAGCACAGCTGATTGGGACTTAAATCTAGCCTCTCAATAGGGTGAGGGTAGAGCCTGAGAACCTGCTCTTCCCATGTTCCCAGGTGATGCTCACTGGTAGTTATGGGTGGGTCATGCTAGGAGGCAATCCTGGATGCTAGAATTTTCCAGAAGCTCTTCAAGAGGACTGAATGTGAAGTCTCATTTCAGTTGCTGTTCTAGAGAAAGAGGGTAGGGAGCTTTAGATACCTTCAGTAATGTGGTAGAATACAAGCTTAACTCCAAAAAAATCAGTAGCCCTCCTTTAAACGGGATGAGAAAGAAATCAGAGAAACATCACTCTTCACAATAGCCACAAATGACATAAAATATCTTGGGGTAATTCTAATCAAAAAAGTGAAAGACCTGTATGACAAGAACTTTAAATCTATAGAAAAGAAATTGAAGAAGACACCAGAAAATGGAAAGATTTCCCATTCTTTTTGGCATGTAGAATTAACATAGCAAAAATGGCAATCTTACCAAAACCAGTCTGCATATCCAATGTAATGCCCATCAAAATCCCAACAAAATTCTTCACAGATCTCAAAAGAACAATACTCAACTCCATATGGAAGAACAAAAAGACCAGGATAGCAAAACAATCCTGTACAATAAAGAAACTTCTGAAGGCATCACCATCCCTGACATCAAGATCTATTATAGAGCTACAGTAATGAAAAAAGCCCGGTATTGACATAAAAACAGACAGGGGAACCAATGGAACCAGATCGAAGACCCAGATATCATCCATATACCTACAAACACCTGATTTTTGACAAAGAAGCTAAAAATTTAAAATGGAAAAAAGAAAGCATATTCAACAAAAGGTGCTGGCATAACTGGATATCAACATATAGAAGAATGAAAATAGATCCATATCTATCACCATGCACAAAACTCAAGTCCAAATGGATCAAAGACCTCAACATAAAACCAACCACACTGAACCTCATAGAAGAGAAAGTGGAAAGTAGCCTTGAACACATTGGCACTGGAGACCACTTCCTAAATAGAACCCCAGTAGCACAGACACTGAGAGAAACAATTAATAAATGGAACCTCCCGAAACTGAAAAGCTTCTGTAAAGCAGAGGACACGGTCAACAAGATAAAACAACAGCCTACAGAATGGGAAAAGATCTTCATTAATCCCACATTGATCAGAGGTCTGATCTCCAAAATATACAGAGAACTCAAGAAACTTGACATTAAAAGAACAAATAATCCAATAAAGTGGGGTACAGACATAAACAAAGAACTCTCAACAGACAAATCTCAAATGACTGAAAGACACTTCAGGAAATGCACAACATCCTTAGCCATCAGAGAAATGCAAATCAAAACAACTCTGAGATTCCATCTTACACCTGTAAGAATAGCCAAGATCAAAAACACTGATAACAGCTTATGCTGGAGGGGATGTGGGGTAAGTGGAATGCTCCTCCATTGCTGGTGGTAGTGCAGTCTTGTGCAGCCACTTTGGAAATCAGTATGTGATTTCTCAGAAAATTAGGAAACAATCTACCTCAAGACTTAGCAATACCACTTTTGGGCATATACCCAAAGAATACTCAATCATACCCCAAGGACAATTTGCTCATAGCAGCATTATTAATAACATCCAGAACCTGGAAACAACCTATATATCCCTCAACCGAAGAATGAATAAAGAAAATGTGGTACATATACACAATACTGTTCAGTGGTAAAAAAAAATAATGACATCTTGAAACTTGAAGACAAATGGATGGATCTAGAAAAAAAAAACTATATTGAGTGAGGTAACCCAGACCCAGAAAGACAAATATCATATATACTCACTGGCAAGTGGCTATTAGACATAAAGCAAAGAAAAGTCTACAGTCCACATCCCCAAAGAACCTAAAAAACAAAGAAGACCTTAAGAGAGACATATATGGATCCACATAAGAAGGAGAAAAATATGAGATCTCCTGAGTAAATTGGGAATGTGGGGTTCATGGGAGAGGGTTGAAAGGGAGAGGGGAGGGAAGGAGGGGAGTGAATAAAAATGTATAGCTCAATAAAAACAGTAAGAAATAATTCAATTGGGTCCTACCTCTAATGTATTTTTCTTTAGGCTTGAGCTCACAAAAATGATATGGAGACTTATTATTAATTATGAAAACTTGGCCTATAGCTTAGGCTTGTCCACTAGCCATTTATATTAATCTACATTTTGACCTATGACTTTTTACTGCTCTTCCATCCTCTGCCTCCTGTTTCCTTCCCCATATCCTCTGGAGTCTCTCCTGTACCTAGATTCATCTCCTCTTCTCTCCTGCCTAACCTATTTCTGCCTAGCTATTGGCCATTTATCTCTTTATTAAACCAACCAGAAGGCACCATGGCAAAGACTCATCTTTACAGGGTACAAAAAGATTATTCCGTAACACCTTTCTTTCTTGTAAAATCTGTGTCATCATAGTCAATTATACTCAACTAATTTTTATACAGACTATCCATAGTTCCATCCCTTGGCAAAACCAAATATCGAATGGATTTTTATTCAAACATGTATTCATTTTTACTAGTATTTGTACCTTCAAAACTGGAGCATTTTTGAATATATTTTTAATCCCTTGATACAAAGCATCAGGGTGGGTGCACAAACACAGTCATTGAGTGTAGAATCAGATCTATCTATAAGCTTTCCAAAAACAGCCACCTGAAAATGGAAAATTACCCAGTTAACAAATTACACGATTACCTGAAATCTCCATTTTTCACCAAGCTGCCCTCCCATAATAACATGTAAATGTAATAAAACTTCTAAGAATGCCCACAATATTAGACAGGAAAATTATCTCCTTAGAGCCCAGTCATTCAGCTGGCAAATATGATATTCTCAATGGGAACATGGGAAAGCAGGCTCCCAGCGATCCTGAAGCACTAAGGGCTGGGGAAGGTGAGCAGTCCTCCCACAGGACTGAAATGAAAACAAGTCAGAACGAAGAAAGCAGCATGAAAAACAAAATGGACAATGGATATGACAGGGGTCAAAAGCATAAGATCTAATATGGACCTAGAGGCATGAGGAATAACTGAATAATTGTATTTAACAACCCAAATCCTGGTGATACCGATTCTGAACTGATTACCATGAAATATGTACATTTGACTTGAAGGTAATTTTGTCAATCAAGCCTATTACCCAATGTCTATGTGTTAACCCACTCTAGCTCTGAAGCTTCGGAAACACAACATGGCAAGGATGAAAATGTGTCTATCTAACATAGTTTAAATGTTAAGGAAATAGAAACTGGGTCTAAATTGAACCATAAAGCACACTTCTCAGGGTCTTTTGTTTTCCCTGTGCTAGGACTGAACCTAGAGCCTTATGAATGTTAGGGAAGTGTCCTCTCTGTAAACTACATTTATTCCCAGCTCTTTTGGTATTGTTATTTTAAGGCAGGGTCTCACTGTCAGTCCGGATGGTTTTGAACTTGCTTTGTAGCCTGGTTAAACATGGTTTTTCTCGTCGCTGTGGCTCACAGTCGGAGGGCACTGTGCGCCACAGTGGGAAAGCTTGTGGGCAGGAATTGGCGATTCTGGTCACACGGTGTCTGTGGTCAGAAAGCAGACAGAGGATGTACGTTCTCAGCTTGTTCTCTCACCCGGACAGGACCACACCCTGCTGGTGGTGCTGCCCACGTTCAGGATGCATCTTCCTTCTTCAATCAAATCTTTCTGGAAACACCTTTGTGAACACAACCAGGGGGGTGTTTCCATGGTGATTCTAAATCTAGTCAACAATAAAGATGCACCAGCACATCCAGGAAGGCCTTGAACATGTGGTCCTCTTGTCTCAGACTTTCCACAGCTGGCATTAAGAACCTGAACTTCCAGGCAAGGCCTCCCATTGTCTTTAGGTGGCACAGACAGATACTTTCTTTTCTATCTTAAACGTTCTATGAGAACAGAATTGTTCTGTCTGCATTGTGCAATGTGAATGCTACCATATTAGGCCTTTCATGCCCCAAATAGGGTTACATTAGCAGAGAGTCTGAATTTTTAATTTGCTGAATGCTGATTAACTTAAAATAGCTTTATGTAGCTATTACCTACCATACTATACCTCTAGGAATAGAGGAAATGTCAGAGCACAAATGTTTTTGCCACTTTTTCTCTCAACAAATCCATGACCATAACCAAAACCTGCTTCACGCTTCACTGCTCTCGATTCTCAGATCAAAACGAAGATAAACTTTAAAGGGGGGAGGAGGCGACTCTAGTTAATTTTGTATAATCACAGCAGAAAGACTTCCAGAGTGAAATCCACACTCTTTGAAAAGCCACAGACTTCCTCGTTTTATAAACAGGCCCGAAGAGAAAGCAGTCAGGAAGAGCAGCAGCAGAGCCCCGTGTTTATAGATCCCAGTCCGGGAGGCTCCTTCCGAAGCCAGGTTTCTCTACAGACTTCCAAGTGTGCCACCCAGTGGCAACAGGCTTGATTGAATTTCTGACTGCAACTGGATCGCTTTGGCCAGCAAAGGCTGAAAGGGATCCTACCTACCCTGGCAGGAGGCTTCAGTGTGGCAGTTAGGAGCTGATGACAGGACAGGTGACC
The DNA here is from genome assembly GCF_950005125.1 of Chionomys nivalis. Classification (NCBI taxonomy): domain Eukaryota; kingdom Metazoa; phylum Chordata; class Mammalia; order Rodentia; family Cricetidae; genus Chionomys; species Chionomys nivalis. Next base: position 143,376,751 of record NC_080086.1, read on the forward strand.
TAGCCTCTCCATTCATGATGGTGCCACCTTCTTCACACAGCATGTTTAACTAGAAACCCCAAACTGCAACTATCCCCTTGGCAGGTGATTGTATATAAAATCCAAGATGTTTCTCCCTGAATTCTTTCAGCCCGATATATTTATATTATAAGAAAGTATCTCCCACTCATCAAATTTTATGTGAAGGTGTTGGATGAGTCTTTGTCTTTGATTAAGACTTTAGAAAAAATAGAACATTTAGTGAGCCAGAAACATTTGGTAACATCATTTTCTGAGGATTTAAAAACACTTCAACATAAAATTAAATGCAGATGTATAATTTGAAAGCTCATGAATCACCAGTTTATGTACATTTATAATTACACTAAGCCAACGTATTCCAAAACCCACATTAGTGTCTGGCTCTTGTAGCTAATCCTCTGGAAAAGAATTTGAATGGGTTCCACACAGCTATCCTCAATATCCGTCAGTGACTGACCAATGCTCAAATCCCTCAGATAAAATGGAGAAGTATTTGGATACAACCTATGAAAATCCTTCAGTATACTTTAAATCATGTCTAGATTATTTATAATACGGAATAGACTGTGAGCATGGTGGGAACTGCTCTTATGCTGTGTTATCTGGGGAATAAAAACAAGAAGAAGAGTCTATACATGTTCGGGACAGAAGCGTTTCTTTTCCTCCATAAAAATTCCCACCTGCAGTTGATTGATCCATGGGTACAGACCCAGGCTCTGAGGGGCCAACTGGACTGCATTTTACTTAGAATACACTGCTATAGAATTTGCATGTAGAATCGATTTCATTTTCCAGTGTCAGATTTTTACTCACGGGGAAAAAGTTCAGTCTAAAATGCAGGCGATTCCTTTTATATGTAGGTTCTAGAAGCAAGGGAAAGGGCCACAGTAACTGAGAGTGATCTTACCATTCCTAGTCCGCTGTCGTTTCATGAGCAGATGGCACACCTGTCTGCTGTGACTCAAGAGGGCCAGAATCTGCACTAAGTTCGTTGAAGCATCTTCTGGAAGTTCACGATTTCACACAGTGTAACTCCAGGTGAACATTTTAAAGTGACACAATCTGCAAATCTTCCCTGGCTCACATGCAGAGAGCATAAGCACAAGCTAAGGAAATCGCGTGACTTTCAAGAGGCATGATTGGCATGGGCTGACATTTCTCCTGGTGATCCCAGCAGAAAAACCAAGCCTGAAGGAACGGGAAGACATAATGGAGACTTAGGAGCAGCACTTTGTGTATTCAGACCTGCACTAAATCAGCAAGGCAAGACTGTTGGTCAATCCCAGGGAGCAGCCAAGAAGAGCCCTGTCCCAGGCTCCTAGCATTGTGCCCAGAGGATGTTTCCAAAGCAGACTGGATGGACCTTGAGCTCAGTCCTTTGCTGACATCACTATTGGCCCCCTATAGCCATAGCAGATGATTTAAACCGTGGGGATCATACAAAAGTTTAGAATTTCACAAAAGGCACAATACTTGGAGGTGTAGGGGAGGGAGACTTTTTGCCCACCGTGGTTCTATACACCAATTTGAGCTTAGGTGAGGGACCCATCTAACTGAGTCTCTGAAGTCCACATTTGTGATCTCAATGAATCCTGGACTGGAAGCACTTGAAGCAGTATAGTATGAATCCTGAATGTTCACAGACTGATTCTCTTATGATAGTTCCCTAAACAATACACTAGCATTCAATTTAACATACAATTTGCATTTTATTGGATATTATACATCATCAGGAGGTGATTTAAAAGTACATAGCATGTGTGTTGATTATGCAAATACTATGGCATTTTATTATCATGGACTTGAGCATGCATGGACTTTGCCATTCTTTGTGGGGGTGGGGGTCCTGGAACAAATGCTCTCTAGATCCCAAGAGATAACTGGATTATACAAGATGAGAAGTGAAGAGAAGGTTTCTGCACAGAAGACTTCCCTGATGCCCCCAGGAGTTCTTTACTGCAGGTCTAGGGCAGGATTCTTAGGTCTATGATAGGATTCTTGTATAGTTTTCATGTTATTGCCTACTGGTTTTCCACGCACACTGCAACAGCCTTAGTCTTGACTTTTTCCCCTATATATAACATGTGCCCTGGCTCACAAAAGGGGATCAGCAAAAGCTGCTGAAATGTGTTATTGTAAGAAGCCTGGCTCTTCGTGTGTGTGTGTGTGATTTGTATGTACATGCAAGTGTGTTGAGGTACACTTAATGGAGGTCAGAGGACAACTGTATATAGTTGAGTCTCTCCTTCCACCTTGTCTTGGGTTCCAGGATTGAACTCAGGTCATCAGGCTTAATTGCTCAGCAAGTGCCTTTACCCTCTGACTTCCCACTGCCCGTTATCTGATTTCCAGCATCATTACAGAGCTCACTATCTCTTCTTAAGCTTTGTTTTTTTTTTATAGATTCTATTTTTTCATTTTAAATTGATTGAGAGTACTTATCAGCTTCCAGAATTTGTGACTAAGCAGAAATGTAGCTGGAATGTTCTGGAGCTGTTGACATAGCTGAGTCAGAGAAAAGCAATACGACTATTAAGGAGACTCATGAGAAAAGCACGCAAGACCTAGCATGAAGGGAATGAAGGAAAGAAGGGAGAGGAAAGGGGGAGGACGAAGAGGGAAGAAGAAAGTCAAAATCTCATTTATGAACTTTCAGTCCCACATACAAGAGTAACAGTCCACAACACAGTTATTCTCTGTTTTTTCTGAGGAGGGAATTTTGGAAGGTAAGATTTCACTCTGTACTTCAGGGTGGATTTTGCAATCCCACCTTCTTCTGCTGGATGCTGGAAACACAGACATAGGCCAACAGCAACACTGAAAAAAATAACTAAGTCAAATTTAGTAGGGGTGAATTTGAGACATAGAAGAACTCAGTATTAGATTATCTGCTAACATAATTCACTGTGTCTGGGGACCAAAGGAAAGTTCAGATGATCCCTTTTATGCATATCAAATATAGATTTGGCAAAACTCACTATCCGTTCCTTTTTGTAGTGGTCAGATACACATGACATCAAAGTTACCACTTCATTTGGAAAGTGCTGTTCAGTGACATTAAATACACTCCTATTGTTGGGTACACACCACCACCATGCATGTCAGAAAATCTCCTCTCCCCAAGCAAAGCTCTGTATCCAGTAAACAATAACTTCCCATTCCCTGTGATTCCTATTCCCTGGCAACCAGCATCTTACCGTTTGTCTCTATTAATTCAACTATTCCAAAGTCCTTCTAGATCCTTAGATGGAAGCATACAGTAAACAATATCTTCAGGTCCATCCATATGTAGCAGACATCAAAATAGTCTTCTTGCTGGGTGAAATGATAGCCCCTCCTATGTGTAGAGCACACTTTGTTTAATCTAGTCATTCATTTGTAGGCAGTTGGGGTACTTTCACCTTTTCATATTGGAATAATGTGCCTACAAATAGATGCTTTTAATTCTTCTGAGTAATGCATTCAACAACGGCATTACAAAGATCATAATTCTCTACATAATTTTTCAAGACCCAGTATCCATCCCGTCTGAGGTTAGCTTTCCGGTTGGCACACAGTAAGTGGTTTCACTGCGATACCTTCATACATATGCATTATCCTACTTGGTTCACGCTCGCCTTGCCAACTATCCTCGCCTGATCTTTGCTATCCTGCTGGTCCTTCCCCTCCTCCCAAATAATCTTTTTGTTTTCAGGTTATACACACACACACACACATACACACACACACACATAAATCCTTGCCAGGGATGTTACCAGCTGCTTTCTGAGGATGACCATTCAGACCAGAATGAGATAGAATATCGATATAGTTTTAATTTGCATTTCCATGGTGGCTAAGAATATTGAGCATCTTTCATACTTATTTTGGCCATTTATATTTCTTTTTTCTTTTGTTCAGCTCACTTGCCTACTTATTACTAGATGATTTGGGGTTCCAGTATTTAATTGTGTGTTTATGTGTGGTGTGTGTGTATGTGTGTTCTTTGTAGATTCTAGATGGTACTTCTCTGCCAGATGTGTAATTGACAAAGACTTTCTCCTGCTCTGTGGGCTGTCTTCTCTCTCTGCAGATTGTTTCTTTTACTGTGCAAAAACTTTTAATTTTGTGTAACCTGGTATGTCAGTGCTCGCAAGTATTCCCTGAGCTACTGAAACCTTTCAAAAAGTCTTTGTCCTTTCCTACATCTTGAAATGTTTTTTGCCAGTGTTTTCCTCTAACCCTTTCAGAGTTTGGGTCTTACATTAATGTCTTTGACTCAGTTTTAATAACAATCATTATCATTCATTTTATTTTTACAAGTACTTTTACCCTTTTAATTAAAAGGAAGTAGATTAAACAAATTATTTTCCAAGATGACAAAATATGCTCCCAACTTAGAAACATGCTAAAGGAGAAAAAAATCATTTCTATCATCACTAGGCCCAAGAAGACAGCACCAATTCTGCCATCATCATCCAAGCAATTAGACAAGACTCAAAAGAAGGGACAAAGCATGGTTTCTGTGTCTGGGCAATCCAAGAGAGTCAATAAAGGACTCTCACAAATGACAGCAGAATGAGAAAGCTCAGTATAGCTTTCCATAGCTTTAATATACAAACTACCATAATTTAGAGAAATACATCATCCCGAGATATAGACGGAAAGAAATCCTGAAACTCAAAGCCGTGTTTGAGCACACTTTTTATAATAAAGACTAAGTGAAAGCAACATGCCTGTTGCTTAGTGCTGGAGAGCCGGTCTATCATGCACAAGGCCCTCAGTTTGATCCCCAACACTGGGGGAAAAACAGTAACCATTCCCTGTCCACTTACACACCGACATCTCCATTTATCCTGTAGAAATGCCCCTGCATGTTGTTTTTGAGCCCTCTGGGGTCGGGGGGCAGTTTGGGGCTGACATGTAAGTCTGAATTCCAATTCCACAGAGCTCTTAATTTACCTACCCTTCCATGTCTCAGAATTCACTGAGATTGAATTCTGCATCTATTCTCATGTTGGCCAAAAAGCCAGAAAAGCTCGTATAATATTATTATTTGGGTGAGACTAGACCTACATGCCTTCTCATACCCTGCTGCTGGGAACTTACACACCCTGTGGAGGCTCCTTGTCAATTCTTGTCAAAACTTAGGATGCTTCAGTGATCCAATCCCAGCAGTGATTCCTATCGACATGCCACTACACAGGAAAGGTGACACTTATGCCAAGGTATCCTTTGTACACTGTTCATAATATCTGAAGGATATATATTAATCAATCAACAAGAAACTGGTTAAAATAATGATGGTGTAGCTACACGATTGATTAGCAGATAGGAGCCATTTAAAAACTGGAGAGACTTCTTTTATCCTGGTATGCCTGCAAGACTTTTCAGGAGATATCATTTGTAAGTATTTTATGACAGTGTACATGGAATGCCACTATTTATATTGGCAGAGAGGGAGAGGATAATCATGGGTCTATTTTTTCTTCGTATGCATTTAAAATCTGGATGTACATACAGGAAACTGGAGCAGTGGTTACCTGCGGGGATGAGAGTGGGAGAGATGGTTCCCTGGGCTCTTTTTGCACACTTCTTGTTTATGCAACAGATGATGTCTATATTTCCGACTTTTAACATTTTAATCCATTATTTGAAAAAAAGAGACCTCTACCAGACAGTAATCTAAATTACAAGGAGAGGGTGCACCTAGAGTTAATTGCTAAGACCGTAGTTTTAAGGTAAGTAAATTCCTCTGGTTGACTTTTTCCAAATAGTTGTCAAGACAACTTTCCCTCTCTCCATAACATAGAGAATTAGGTGTCAGCCTGGCATAGAGACAGACTAGTGGCTGGATTCCAAACGTGGATGGTTTGGGAAGGCCACCCAGTTATTGTTCTTCGAGGTTCATGTGGCACCTTGTAAATAGCCTGAGCCCTGCGGAGGCTCAGCAAACCCTGCCGACTCGTCTGTCACAAGAAACAGGATGAGCTCCAAAGGACTCACCCAAGTCATTTTATCAGAGGATAAATTTTGTTTGACTTGTCATGGGAAAAACATTTCTAGTAAGTCAAGAAAAATATGGAGGGAATCATTTTGTGCCAAGGACTTCAACACAAAGCTAGGAGTTAAAATGCTGTAAGCAATAGACGCAAATCAGTTTGCTTTGCATTATGGTTGGTGGTACTGCACATGCTTGGCCACATGTGGGAGTCATGTTTACCATGTCAAGAACATAGTATCACTTTATAGCACTGGATATTAAAGCCCCACATCATATTATTCTTTGTTAAGATTTTGAGCAGTTTCTGGGCCAACCTAGAATAATTGCAAACTTGCTTCCCTCCCCTCCACTTCACTTCTTGTGGTCCTGAGATCATGATTGTATCAGATATTAATCTATGACCCAGCCACCAAGTGGCTTTTATTGAAGCTGCTGTAATTCCACCACCAGAAAACATGACAAATAGCCAACCTGTCACTGAAGATTTATGCTGGGTTTTGAAACCCATTATCTTTTAGGAAATATAGCATGATGTGATCCACCGAGTGGTAGCAGGCTCGTATAACCCAAGGGTTTTTTTTTTTTTTTTGGTATTGATTTCACGGTCTGTATAGCAAATCTGAGTATCTGCCTTGCTGGACTCATATGACCAAAACCACAATCAACTTCAAGGATTATTAACAAAAAATAAATGCAGCCTGCAGTCACAAGAATCTAAGCCAAGCTTCTCCGAGCTGGGAATAACATGGGCATAGTTGGGGAGGAGGTGTTGCTTTAACTGCTCTGTTTGCAGAATGGGTTGGCTCGCTGCTTCCCACTGCTGGCAAGGGAATGGAACCACTTTAGACAGTGCAATCCTGGGTCTGAGAGGGCCTTGTGAATCTCCAGGACACTTACTTTAAACTGAGGCTCCTCAGGGGTGGTACTCAGTAAGCAGGCCCATATCTGTTATGGTGAACGTACATGGCCAAGGGGAATGGCTCCGCAGATGTGAGCACAGACAGACAAAGGCCTCTCCCATCAGTTCTCTGTTCCCAACACCCTCCCCTTTACCCTGGGAAGCCCTCTACAGACTCTTCTAATGGAATCTCAAGGCTTTCAAATTTAGAGTGAGATGAGGAGGGAAATAACGGAAAATGGCAGGTAATGGGTGTTCCTTTAGGGAGTATTTAAACAGACTGCTTTTAAACCATGTGCTGGTGTGGCCAACGTGTAAAATCCTGCCAGTGCTGAGCATGGTGCTCTAGCTGGCTACCCCCTTTCTCCTCCCCCTCCTCATCTCCTTCCTTACTCTCTGCCCTCCTTCTCCTCCTCTACTTCTCCTTCCCCTCCCACTACACCCCCACTCCCTCCCCCTCCTCACCAACTCATTCCTCTGTACTGGGATTGAACCTAGGGCCGTATGGCCTGCTAGCTAGGCAGGTGCTCTACCACTGTGCTATATCCACAGCCTTCTTTTGTGTTTTGATTTTTGAGTCAGAACCTTGGACTTGCAAACCTGTTGCACCAGCCTCCTGAGCCACTCAAATTCTACAATCTTGCACTAGCAGACTCGGCTCTCATTTAATTTTCTAGTTTTCAAATTCAACCCAGTGCCCGGGGCTGCTCGCTCTTTACTGTAAGGCCACTCTTCCACTTTAAACATGGCTGACCAGCTTCCTCTCCTCAGAATACCCAGTTTGTCTGCCGGACCAGACCACTGCTGGTTTTCCTTCAACCTCATGAACATCTCCCTCTCAACCACACTTCCTGTCTGTGGCCTCCCCTTCCCTCCTCTCCCCGCCCCTCTCCTCCCCTCTCCTCTCATGGCTTCTTCACTTAACAAACAAAACTCCTCACATTTAGCTTCTTTCACTTCTGACTTCACCTCCACAACTGGGGATGGAAATCCTCAAATGTATCTCATTTTTAAAGAAGTGGGAAGGGGAGGTGACCATGCAGAATCCACCAGCCACCCTGTCCCCAGTGGGTGATGGGTCTCATTCTGCAGAGAGTCAACACTGAGCTTCAAAGGCACAGCATGGCCTACAGAGTCAGTTATTTGCTGAGTGTTGACACTTCTACAACACAGCTCAGCCTGGCCTGAGGGGAAGCAAAACATAGCTCCAACCCCGAGAGCATGAGCACTCTCCAACTAAGAACAGGAACGAAAAAAACAAAACAAAACTGCTTAATTAAGAAAGCTCTTTCCCTGAGCTGACAGGAGACAACACGAGGGGAGGGAGAAGCCTCACTGAAGAAATACTGAATGAGAGGTGGCGTTCTATGCTTCCTGGGGTGTCAGCTAGAATGAATAATAGCTGTGCTGTTATCAAGAGGCAGCAACAATACAGGAAGAAGAAATGAAGTTGGGGAGGGATGATGGGGCTCATGGTCATTGCCGTTTTGCTTGCCTTAAACATTTTCTGATGACCTGAGTGACATCACTTCCTGTTTTTATCCTTAGAGACAACCAGGCTGAAACACAGGCTGAAAACAAGTCTAAGCCAGCGGTTCTCAGCTTCGGCACTGCAACATTGGGGGTCAATAATTCTCGGTGGTAGAGACAGCCTTGTGCACTGTGGGAAAGTAAGAAGCACCCTGGGCTTCCAGCCGGTAGATGACAGTACCACCTTTGCCTTGCCATCACCCTACTCCCACAGCAACAAGACAGCATCCTTGGGCATTACCAAATACCTCCTTGGAGAAAAGGCACCCCAGCTCAGACCATCATCCTCGGGTGTCTGAAGATCTCAAAAGGTGGCCATGAAGAGAGGTGTTTTCTGGGCAGTAGATTTACAGAACAAAATGTGTGTGACATGGAACACGAGGAACAGACTGGGCATAGAAAGAGACAGAACAAGACAGGTGTCCTCTTGCATAGTATTTGTTTACGATGTAAAGATGTGACTCTGCCTAAGGCACCTTCTGATTTGTTTAATAAAGAACTAAATGGCCAATAGCTAGGCAGAAGAGAATAAGAGGGACTTCCAGGCAGAGAGAAAGACACTGGGAGGAATCCAGGCACACAATTTGCTAGCAGGCTGGGAGCAATTTGGACAGGCTGTACTGAGGAAAGGTGAAAGCCACATAACAAAATGTAGATTAATAGAAGCAAGTTAATTTGAGTTATAAGGGTCTAAGATAAAGGCCAAACTTTCATAATTAATAATAAGTCTCCCTGTCATTATTTGGGGGATAGTGATTCAAAGACAGTCCAACAAGAAAGTTTGCTACCGTATCCATGGTTCCCATGGTGCGCTCTGGAGCCATTCAGAATTGGCTCTGCAAGTTGGCCAGACCATCTCTACACCCGTGGCCTGTGTTTGGAGTTGGCCAGACCATCTCTACACCCGTGGCCTGTGTTTGGAGATGTGTTATCACTTTGGTTTGTTTTCCTGGCACCTAAGCAAGAGGACACTGGATGGTACATGAACTTTCCAACACAGCTTCCTTTCTTGGAAGTCCATTCCTTTCTAGTTCAGCATGAACAGAATTCTTCCTGCTTCAAGGCCCTGGTCATAAATACTGAACTTGGCTGTCTGTAGAATCAACTGCTAGAAGAGTTCAATTTCACAATCACAATTCTTTCATCACCCAGTGCTATCATGGTCCAAGAAAACCAGAAGGGCTGCTTCTGACCCAATCAATTCTGACATGGATCTAAATGCAATGTGCTTTTTATTAACTGCTTTTTATCAGTTGGTTGACAAGATAGGGTCCAGGGAAGGAACTTGTTTGGATTAGCTAGTTGATGATACTGCACTCATCCTGTCCCCCATCTTTACACCTCAGCATAGCAACAGACGTTCTCAGGGCATCTTCCAGACCAGGGCGTGCTCTCCGCAGCCTGTGCATAGTGGTGTTGTCCATTTCCAGAGGGAGCTCCTGCTGCTAGCTGGCCGGATGCCTCTTTGCCACTGGCCCGGTGTCTGGAGACGCATTACCACTTTGATCTGTTTGTTTCTATGGCACCTACAACTAAATAACTATCCTACCAAAGTAGAGCAGGGTGTGTGAGTGTTTGCTTTTGCTTTATTCTGTGCAATAACCCAGACTGTGCAATGGAACGAAAGCATAAAGACAGAAGGTCACACAGATCAGGTAATGATGGGGCAAGAAAAGAGGCCAAGCTGTCTATTGTCTTAAGCTTGGCTCCCCGAGTCAGGAATATCCTAACAACAGGGTAACCTTAAAGACCTTACTTATCATTTACAATCAAATGAGTGGGATTGAGATGGAGCAACTAAGCAAAAACTGTGATACATACACAATCTTTTAGATAATCAGAAGGGAAAATGATGGCATTCTTGAACCTCAAAGATGGAAATGTGGCTCCTACAGGCAATAGAGCAATGTAGGGTAACACACACACATACTGAACTTTTTTAATGGGTACATAGGGCCTTGGGCACCCATTCAAAGCACTTGTATGCATGACTTCATCTGATGCTCACTGTGTTCTATAAAATTGATGGCATTCATCAATGCACACAAGAGAATAGCTAATGCCCAGAGAAAAATTCGTCACCTGTCCATGCATGGTCTCTCAGGGAGTGAGCAGCAAGCTGAGGACTTATACCCAGGTCTTCAGGCTCTGGACTCTGCATCTTCACCTTGCTGGGAACAGGAGCCGCTCCATGGGCACGTGACTGGGGCAGCTCCCAGGGGGTTTAGGTTGGTACTTGGGTCAGCCTTTCACCATCACTGTCTTGAAACTCGTCATAGTCAGAACAAAAAAAGCCTGCGTTTTCATTTTGCACTGCGTCCAGAACTTACGTAGCTGCACAGAGAACAGCGTTACCAGTATCGTTTCCCTCTCCTGGATGGGAGGCCCTATTCAACTCCAAGGAAAAATACATAATAGCCCAGAAGACAGGAACCAAAGCACCAGTCTAGGCTCAGATTAGACTCTTGGGATGAGCCAAAGAGGAAGGGTTAGACTGGCCTTCAAATAGCACTTTCTGGGGCAATCTAGTGTCAGGAACCAAACCCCACATTTTTTTTTTTTACCAGAATTCTTTTTACCATCAGGATATCGCTTAAAACTCATTCCATGTTATAGTGTCATGAACTTTTACAAATATGCACATTTTATAGATTTGTACATGTTTGATATGTAAGTGTTTATGTGTGTACTTGGAAACAAATACACAAACTATTCATGCAATCCTGAGTTTGCTCTCTTTGGTGAAAATTAGTAATTACCTATTAAATCTAGATATTGGAAATAATCCAGTCAGGCTCACAAATGATGGTATCAAGGGTCTATCTGGACTTAACTCAGTAACCAAGCAAAAGCATAAAATCAAGAAAAGACATGGTTCACCTCCACCAGGCTGGAACAAGTCTCCAGAGAAACCAGTGGTCACTGAGGTCCTGACAGAATGGAAGCTTAAAAAATAAGGGACTAAAATTAGGTAAAATTTTGCTTCTGAAATTTTTCAAGTAACAAAACTTATTTACATATGTGCATAAATTTGATCAAAAGCCCTTCTTCCTACCTAGTATCTTGTCTGTGCAGTAGAATGTGCCGTTTGGATCCCTACCAAAGCATAGTACTGGAGCGCCGAGAAGAGGGTTTCCAATTATGGCTTCTGTTTTCTGTTCTTACTCAAAAGTAAAGGTGAAAATGAAATAAAAAGAGTTTCTCCTATAAAGAAAGAATTTTCTCAACAGGAAGATATACAGAATGACTTTTCAAGCCATGAAGAAGATGGGTGGCCTGGGACTTAACCACAGATGGGACTTCCTGTGTGGTAGGGCCAAGCAGTGTATGGGGATGGCATGGTATTTCAACACTATACTGACTGCCTATTTTACTAATTATTTTCTCTTTCACAGTAACGAAAGTCTGAAATTCAAACCAAATGCCAACTAATTTCTACTCATTTCCTTGGGAAACCTTTGAATTCCTTTTGGTTTCTAATTGTTCAAAAAATCCTCTACATAGAATGTGTCTAAAATACACTTAGGAGGTGGGGTAGTGAGCGGTGCAGCTTCTGCATAGCACAGACAAGGGCCCAGCTTCCATCCCTGTGCCATGAAACACTAAATAAAAATAAATGTAAAAGTTAAATATATAGAAAAATTAACATTTAATAATTAATTACTAAGTACAATTAACTAACATTTTGTTGTACAGTTTTACATGTTACAGAACAACATAAAATATATGATGTAGTTCAACATATAACAAATATATGATTGCTGAAAGTGTGTGTCTGAATGTTGTTCTCCAACATTTTTGTCTGAATTCTCTCACTTTGAAAGTTCAAACCATAGTTTATTCTGCTCATCCTTTTTAAACATTTATTTCTACCCCTAATATATTGCTATAGTTTTTTTCAGTTCTCTAAGTTACAGTGTCTTGGCATATATTTGCAGTTACTTCTTTAGTTACGTTCCTGGAAACGGAACAGCTGATTGATTGAATAATTACTGTATCTCTAAAGTCCTTGGCCAAACAAGTTTCCATTTATCCAGTCAACAAATACACGTTGATCACAAGCTCTGACTTTGGATCCTTATTTAAGTCAGGCTACAGTGGGACATCAAATAGAAGTAGTTTTTGCCTTCCTAGCATTTACAATCTAGTCAGAGACAGGCTGTTAAGAAAATACCTGCCGATAATGGACAAATCGTGAAGTAGAAAAGAACAAGAGTCCCACAAGAAAATGCAATGCTGGGACCTAACTCAGGCAGGGCCAAAGAGGCATGCCAAAGATGGTGCCCTGTGGCATGGAAGCTGAGACCAGAAAGGGGGAATCAAGGGATAGAGGGACTGGCAAGATGTACGGGCTCTAGGGCAAGCACTCTACAGAGGAACTGCAAAAACCTGGGCTGGAACTCAGCATCCCATGACAGGAAGGGAGGACAACCACAAGAACCATGCAACTTGCAGGGAAAGGGCTACTGAAGAGTCCTTTTTGGATGCAGGGGTGCTTGTTTGTTTGGCTTTTGTTTTGTTTTTCTGAAAGTCATGCCTGACTTTCCTCTCACTATGCAGCCCAGGCTGCCCTTAAGGTTATAGCAATCTTCCTACCTCAGCCTGCTGAGTTCTGCAATAATCAGTGTGTATGAAGAGTTTTTGGCAAAGGTGTCACGTGTAATCTGAGCCATAATTTTTTCAACTGGTCTAAGGTTGATACGGAACAAGATTGTATGGATGAAAATCCAGTTGTCCCAAACTTGATAGCAATCTCTTGGGAGAAGGTGGTGTCAGAGGATATGCAGAGGGTCAGAAGCACTTAGGATATATTTGGGGACCCTGTCAACAGCTGGTATTATCCAAGTACGTAAGAAGGCCCTCTTACCAAACTTTACACAATACTTTTCTACTTCAAATAATAAAGAAAATGCTAGAGCAGAATTTCAGCACTGCCTCCACTCTGTTTGAATGACAGCCCCTACATATGTCTTGCTTGTAAGCAGCTGCTCTTTTTGGTGCTGCCTGGTGTGCTCTTTGATGCCTGGACCAATAAGTAATTCTATTCTTCTTGCTTGAGGCTGTACCACCTACCGCTACTGTAACACAATACACCCAACAGGTGGCTTTGAAATCACAGAACGTTTCTCTCATACATCTGAGACTAGAGGTTCAAAATCAAGCTTGGCAGATTCATGCTCCCTCTACGTCTCCAGGAGAGAAGTGTCTTAACCTAGTCCAGATTCTGATAGCCCAGGTATCACTGGCTTGCAGATGTCTCAATCCAACTTCTATGAGGACACCCTTGGGCTGATGGTGTTGGGTCCTGTAAGAACTCAGATTGGGCAAGCCCTGAGGGGCAAGCCAGTATGCAACATCTGTCTGTGGGCTTTGTATCAGTTCTTGCCTTCAGGTTCTTGTCCTGCTTGAGTCCTTGCCTTGACTTCCCTCACTAATGAACTATGACCTGATGGTTGTAAAGTGAAGTACTTGCTCTTCTCCCTGAGGAGATTCTGGATTTGGTGTTTTGATACAGCAATAGGATCTCTGAACTAAATCCTCATATACAGACCCAAACAGGCACAGTGATACTATCCCTACAATATTAGTGCTCAGAAAGTGGAGGCAGGAGGATCAGGACTTAAACATTTTCCTCAGCTACATAATGGGTCTAAGGCCAGTCTAAGTTATATAAGATATCATCTCAAAAAATTAATCAATTTATCAAACATAGCAGTCAGATTGGGTGAAGGCTCCATCTTACTCCATATGACCATCTTAACTGATAAGATTTATATTTGTCGTTGTTGCCAAATAAGGTCCCATTCACAGATATTGGAGGCAAGGATTTCACTATACATGGAAAGTGTGTAGTTCAACCAGCCAGAGCTCAGATCTGCATAAGTGATAGCTAGGTCACCACATTTGTTGTTATGCCTTCTAGTCTATGTCTGGTGTTTGGGAAAGATGGTTTGAACTTTATGAATTTTATCTGTGAGTATGTTAGCTACATTTCTATCGTTGTGACAAAATACCACGACCAAGGAAACATATAGAAAGCATTTAATTTAGCTTACAGTTTGAGAGTCTTAGGATGCATGATGCTAAAGTAAAGTAACAACTGAGAGATCACACCTTTATCTATAACCACAAGGCAGAGGGAGAGAGAGAGAAAGAGAGAGAGAGAGAGAGAGAGAGAGAGAGAGAGAGAGAGAGAGAGAGCGCAGTGGATCTCAGGAGCTTTGCGAAACATCAAAGCCCACCCCTAGTGACACATCTCCTCCAACAAGGCCACACCTCCTAATCCTTCTCAAACATTTCCACCGACTGGAGACCAAGCCTTCAATTATATGAGCCTCTGTGGGGGCTGGGGAGGAGAGGGGCATTCAGCAAATATTTATCAAATGCCTACTGTTTTTTTCCAGGTGATATTCTAGCTCCTTACATTTAAAAAAAAATGATTTGAGAGTTAAGTCTCTACCCTTGTGTGTTCATAGTCTAGGAGGCCGATATGGAGACAAGTGCCATTCAGTGTGCTGGTGGTAAGGAAAGAGCTGACCTATGGAGAGGGAACAAACATGAATGCATGTTCTTCTGTGTCAGAGAGCTGCACAGAGGAAATCTGTGGGCTATCATAAATACCTCGGACCTATTTCCAGGCCGGTGGTACCCTGGATGGGATACTAAAGTGCTTCTGTGAGCCATAGCGTCAGGTCAGTAGCTTGATGGGAATGCAGAGTGCCTGAACCAGGATCTTCCTTTCTGTGACACCCCTGCAGGATCTGTCCATTCAGAAGTCAGAAGTACTGCCCTGTTCTTTAGAAGATCTTTTTTAGGTTTAGAGGACATCAATAGTGAGTCCTCGGGGAGGCTCGCAGAACACGAGCAAACTCTGCAGCGGCTGCTGTGTGTATGACTCCATAGTCTGATTAGTATGTCAAACAGGCTCCTTCTGCCCAACTGCTTCATCAGCCAAAAGAAGAGGGCCCCATTTGCACATTTCAGAGTAAGCTCGGGAGGAGCCAAAGAGACATTCGTTCAAGGGATGACCCTGGCATGACCCCATGATGCAGACAGAAGATAAGTCTCCAAATCCATGCTCCAAATCAGCTGTTCAAAGGGGATTTTCCTCTGGGTTATAATTGGTCTCCTGCGTGCGTAGTGAGCAGGTGGTTGGAGAAAAGAGAAGGCTCGGTTTATGTGTAGAAGCAGTTGAGTGAAGGAAGAGTCTCCTTGGGGAAGAAGATGGGGAGAGACCGGGTAGTAATCGGGTACGGTAAGCCAGAAGAGGTGTGAGTAGAGAGGAGAGAGGAAGACGGTAAATAAGTGAAGAGTGAGAACTATGGGAGCAAATAACCCTCTCCAAAGTACGCCAGCTGCTATGTAACCACAGCCTAGTTTATTTCAAAGCCAAATTTGATGTGGTAAAAGGAAAGAAACCCAGGTTCATACTTATGTCTACTACGGCATAATGATTGAACACCACAGCTTCCAGGGAGAAGATGCTTCTTATGAGATGTCACCACACAGCACCTTCAGAGCGTGTTCTAGAGACCGGCACAATCAGAACCAGTCCAGTGATATGCTGGGGAGGAAAAGGAACGCGGTGCTCAATGGCAAACGTTAAACTGGACCAGTATTTGTTCCCTGCTGTAAATGCATTCTGCCCATCAGAAACCTGTTTCTGGCCTTAGGAGAATTGCTGTCGGTTCTACATGTAAATATGAAGACATGTTGCTGCAGCTGGTTGTTCTGGTCGAGACCATGTATCGCTGAGCAGGTGTGTGCACTCTTTAGAACTGGGCATGTTACTCTTTGTATAGGCTAACACCACCAGTATGGGACTGCATAAAAGGTTAAGACAGAAACCTTATCCTAGAACTTTCCTTAGTAGCTAGGAAAATACATTTAAGGACATGCCATGCATTTCTTATAACCACTATTCTTATAAAAATAAGAATGGCGTGCTCTGTCCCATAAATGTCCTCAGACAGCAGCCTCTGCCAATTCCTTCACAAGATTGTATAAAGGGAAAACTTCATTTTAAAATATCTTTCTGAATTTCAGTTCAGTGATAATACATTGAAACATCTAGTCTTATAGAAAACAAACTTTGAAGCAAGACATTTTAGGAATTTTAAATCTATTAGCTCACTGTGACTATGAATTTATTTTTAAATGGTCTTTTTAAGCTAGAAGAAGAGAAACTGCGTATGGATCAATATTTTCCTTCAACATGACTTTTAATTTTATTCTTTTTCTAATTTCATTTATAAATGTATATGTCTCAATCTCCTGCAAATAAAAAAAAAACTAGCTCAAAAAAGTACAGAAATACATGTAAGAATTGAAACTACAAAACTGCTAGAAGAAAACATGGTCATAAATCCCCACAACCCTGGATTAAGGGGTAATTCCTCAGGTACAATTCCAGAAGCCTCATGACAGAAGAAAAATGAATTAATTGGACTTCATTAAAATTAAAATGGTTCACACATCAAAGTATAACATCAAAGCAATCCATAGGATGGGAAAAATACTTCCAGTCACACTTATGGCAAGATAATTTATCTAGAATACATCAAAGATTTATAGACCAACAATGCAAAGACGGGTAACCCAACCAAAAGGGTGGGAGCTGAGAACTGGAATGGCTGGCTCTCTGCAGAAGACATCTACGGCTGATTGGTGCCCACTCAACCACGGTTATTGCGAAACCGCAAATCCTAGCCACAGTGAGACACCACCAAATTTGGAGGGCGGCAATTCACGTTTTTATTTTTTTATTTTTTAATAAGCAATAAGACCAATGTTGGTGATACTCAAAAAGCTTGTCCACTCGCACGATGGGAGTGGGACTGTACATTGTCCTGGTGTCGGGAATCAATCAAGGTGGAAAGATGGCTAGAAGAGCAGGTGGATGACGAGCAGGACCACTTCCGGTGTCACTGAGGTCAGACAGGCACTGCTGGGCCACGTGTGCGGGCATCAACGTTTCTGGTAATTTCTGCGGAAACGAGTTAAAGTGCCCAGCCTTCCTCTGCAAGGGTGTGGGCATCAACCCTTCTGCCCCAATCCCCCACTTCCAGCAAAGCCAGACCGTCCCAGAATGCTCAGTGTAACTGGTTGAGCCTCCACCCTGTGGCAAGAAAAGTGGATGGTGGTCACGTCGGTCCTCAGAGGTGTGCTGTAGATCTCTGAGTTTGTCTTCCCAGGGTGTTTGCTACGCCGGGTCAACCGGAAGAAGGCAGTGACAGCTACAGCCAGAGAGGAGAAGGGGGGGGGCAGCGCCCTGTCTGAAGAAGCAGCAGCTCGTGAGGCTGGAAACAGCCAGGAAAGAATGTGGAAAAGAAAACAGTTTTCCAGAGTTCCTCAATACCCACGGAGTCCTGGTATGTAACCAGTAAACATTACTTACACGTCCAAAAATAGTTAAACGGAGTTAGCATAGAGTAGGTGTGAAATTTATCTTCAGCACGTACTATTTCTGTTTTCCCTGCTGAAGTGAAATTACACGATCGCTATAACAATTTGTTTATTTTACCAAAATTAAAAAGGGAAAAATTAAATAAACTTGAAAATACAGCAATTAGTGTATATGTGCATATCTCTCTCTCCCACGTGTGTGTGTGTGTGTGTGTTTCTGGGGTCTAATAAACTAGTGACACACTCTAACACTAAGCTACATCTCCAATCCATAAGAATTTTTAAGGTGACTATTTGAGAATAATTTGATATCACATTTTTACAAAATATTGCTTATTCTACATCAAGGTTGATAGCTTTTCTAATAGAGGGAGGCAGTGAGCACTTCTGACTTCACCTGTCATTGCTTACTGTGTGCTGATGATGCATACATGAACATGATTGACTGCTTCAATAAAACATCCTTTCCAGATCCGGAGATTTGAATTTTACATGATTGCCACAGAACGTTAGTCTCTGGGACTTTTGAAAAGTGAGCCAGTTCTTAGCCTGGAGGCGGAGGGTTGGGTTGGGTTCATCGTCTTTATCTTGACCTGAATGTGTTTAGTCTTTAAGGTACGTGATGCGGAAGTGTAAGAAAAACTCCCACCATCAGAAATTACAGGAAGTGTTAGCGCCCACCGTGTGGAGCCTGTGGGTGACTGGGTGATAGGCGGTCTTTGTTTCCTTCATTGTATTTCCCCCAGTGTTTTACCATGCCACTGTCCTCAAGGGGAGAGACGTGAAGGAAGGACAGACAGATTGAGGCGTGCCTGGTTGCCACGGTGTCTTCTGTTGTGGAAGTGAATTCTGAACATTTAATTCGTTTCCAGGCTGGCATCCCGCCTTTTCACCTAAGCAACTGCCTGCAGAATGATTGCTCTGACTACCTGCAGTCAGGCGAGCACACGTTATCAAACAAGACTTCAGTGCAAAACCCTGTGATAAAAAAACAAACCAAAAAAAAAAAGAAGCCAAACACCCCCCACAAAGGCCACAAGGGGGCAGAGACTCTGCAGCTCAAAGAAAAGGAGTTGGACCCAAATATAACATACATACCTGTAAACAGTCCAGTTATATAAACCTAATTAAGATTGCATAAAGACTCCATTTTGGTCACACAAAATGGGAATTCACAAAATCCAGCCCTTTTTCTCTGAGGACAGTTAGCTTGGCACTTTTTAAATCCCAAGAAAATTTTATTTTTTCTATGTGATCCAAGCTAAAAAAAAAAAAAGTCTAGAAAATTGACCCGGGTTCCCCCCCCACTTCGAAACAGTTTTTTTTCCTCATTCACAAGCAACTCTTGTTTTTCAAAAATAGTCATTTTCTTTATGTTTTCATACATAGCAAAATGCAACCAAATCAAACTTGAAGGTAAAAATTCCCACTTTCCTCAATTCCTCTGTAAAACCCAGGAATCAATAGGAACATAAGGCCATGGACAAAGGTCCACCCCACCCATAGCTCTCAGCTCTGCCCACCCTCCTACAAAGGCACCTAATATCTCTGAAGTAACTTCTAAAATTAAAAATAATATAAAACTTTAACTTTTGCTTTTCCGAGTAGTAGATACTAATAACTGCATCTGACATGTATTCAACACTAGATAGCAAAGAAAATATGCTAACATTTTTTTATGTTAAGCACCATTAGCACCTAGGGCAATGGTGCTTAAAATGAAATTATGATCCCATTATGTAAGTGCAAAACTCACCTGCCTAGCAATTTCTGCCTCGACCTCCCTAATGCTTCTTTCTTACAGAGAATATTGTAAGAGTAGATAAAAATTCCTTGTACATCAGAACAGGCAGCCTAGGATAAGAACAAACACTTAGCCTCTCTTCTATTGCCAACTTTCTCCCTCACTAAAGAACCTGCTAGAATGGCCTCAAACTTTCTATTTCCCATGTCTCTCCCTCATTCTTGTTTAGCCTTCTAAATCTTGGTTGTGACCCAGACACATAGCATCAGCTTTCCCGTGACAATAATTTTAGTGCACCAACAGTCATGCTGGGACGTTCTCACCATAAAACAGCCTGCCTGCAGAACTTACCCTGGGCTGACAGTCCCCTGTACCCACTAAACAGCAGCTCTTCATTATTTTCCCCCAACCTCTGGCAACCAACATTCTCCTCTGAACTCATTACTGTAGAACCTCATAGGATTTAAATCACAACTAATTTATAAGGTTTTTTTAAGCTGTCTTAGTTTATTTAATTATTTCACAAGATCAAGTTTCAACCATATTTTACATATATCAACATTTCTTCTTAAGGTTTAATAATTCATTGTAGGTATGTACCATATTTTGTTTATCTATTAATAGATCTTTGGGGGATAAGGAGATCGTTCAGTTAGTAAAGTGCTTGCTTTGCAAGCATGAAGCCCCAAGTTCAATCCCTGCATCTTTTATCCTAGCCAGCACCCCAAAAAGCTCTAATACAACACATCACATTCACTGGTCAATAGCTACCTCATTGTATACTTAACATATTTTCTCTCTATCTCACAAAACCATTCAGGAAGCATTTTATACCCAATATTATATGTGTGTGTGTGTGTGTGTGTGTGTGTGTGTGTGTGTATGTATCCTAGAGATGGTAAACACTCAATTTCTGTTTGTTGAAATGGTAAATGATTGGCTAAGTAAAATGTGAATGCATTATAAAAAAATTAAGAACACACAATACCAGACCACCTTAAGAGTCCACAGAAACTAAACCCAAAAATTTACAAATTCTTCTCCCTAAGGACTTTAGAAGTCAAAATTATCACAAATAAAACATGTCTGAATAGAAATGTTTCTTAAATTTAAAGAGTAGAATATTTATAAAAAGCAAATGTTAACAAATATATAAGCAGGTTCATGAAGGAATATAGCTACATTCAAGCAAGATACACTACAGTTGTTGAAATATAAAGGCTCTGTAGATGAGTGGCAAAAGTTAGCTGAAGACGGTGCTGGAGACCTAATCTGTACCATTTAATCATTAATTCAAAACACACCAAACACCTAAACATAAGTCATGAAGCTAAAAGTTGCTCAAAAGGAAACAGGGAAGTTCTATCCCACAACATTAACAATGACTTCCTGCATATAATAGCAAAGCATGGGCAACCAAAATAGATAAACTAAGCTACACTGACATTTAGGATCTAAGCATCAAAGGACACAACCAACAGGGTACAAAGGCACGAAGAACACGCATGCAGTTTATGTATCTAACAATGGGTAACGATGCCAAGAGCAAAGAACTACTGCAACCACAAAAAAAGTCACTCTTGACTTAAAACGAATGCAAGACTTGAACCAACATCTTCTAAAGGTCTGCTAACGACCAATGGCATCACCACATTGCTCATTAGAGAAACGGAAATCAGAGCCGGAACGAGACAGTATCACACACACACCCTTAAGATCGCCCCATCAAAGACTCCAAAAATAAGTGCTGACAAGGATGAGGAGAAACTGGAACCTTTGTGTACTGCTGGTAAAAATGCAAAATGGTACAACCATTATAAAGCCAATATGGCATTTAAAAAATTTAAATAGGATTTTACCATAGGATTTAGCAATTCAACTTCTGGATATACATACACCTAAAAGAATTACAAGAGGGTTCCCAATGAAATATTTGTACTCAGTGTTTCAAGAAGCATTGTTATCAATGATCCAAACACAGGAGGACCCAGTACCCATGAGTGGGCAGATAAACAAATGGAATGTTATTTGGCCTTACAAAAGGAAAGCAACTGTGGCCCATGCTACAGTGTAGGTAAGTTTTGATGCCATTATGCTAAAGGAAATAAACCAGTTACAAAATCATAGATATGACATATGGTATTCATAGGAGGTCTCTAGGGTAGTCACAGCCCTGGAGATGGTAGAGTGCTGGTTCCTGGGAGCTGAAGGAAAGTTGCAGAGTTGTCTCATGGTTATGGGGCTTGTGTTGCTCTGAGATAATGCTCTTGTACCCTGTAAAGATTTGTCACCCATGTGGTTTAATAAAATGCTGATTGGCCAGTAGTCAGGCAGGAAGTGTGCACGGAGTCACCAGACTAGGAGAATTCTGGAAAGAGGAAAGGCTCAGTCTGCAGTCACCAGCCAGACCAGAGGAATCAAGATGAGAACACCTCACTGATAAAAGGTACCAAGCCACATGGCTAAACATAGACAAAAACTATTGGCTAATTAAAGTTGTAAGAGTTAGTTAATAATAAACCTGAGCTAACAGGCCAAAGAGTTTATTATTATTATAATCCTCTGTGTGTTTCTTTGGGACCAAATGGCTGTAGGACCTGGCAGGACAGAAACTTCTGTCTACATTGAGCTTTGCTAGATGTAATGAGTTTTGAAGACTCATTGCATAGTTATGAATGGGGAGGAGATAGTCTATGCACATGAATTCCTTTTTTTTTACCCCAGCAGAATACACAGGAAGTTAATTGTAATAGATGGCTGAGAGGTAATGAATGAGTAGGTGGGGGACTAGAATGAAGTAGAATTTTCCATGACCGGTCAACTTTAGAAACCTTTCTCCTGATTCTCCTTGTTTAGTTTTTTAATCATATGAATGAATCATTCAGTCAGAAAGACTTATTATTAATAAAGTTAAATGCCAATATGAATACTAGGCTGAAGCATGCTAACTGTGATGTATAAAAAGCCACAGGCTCACTAAGAACAGAACAGCCAGAGCAGTCTATACTGGTTGCCCACATTCTATTTGTTTGCCTGTAGTAACCAAACCTACTGCCAATTCAGGCATGATGGCTTACATCATAATCCTGGCATCCTGGAGGCTGAAACAGTAAGCTTGTAGCGATGTTGCAAATTCAAAGTTAGACTGGGATACAATATAAGACTCTGTTTCAAGAAAAACAAAATGGGGCTGGTTACACAATTGACAGCACTCAGAACTCTTCTGGAGGACCTGGGTTGTGTTTCTAGCTCCCTGTAATTCCATCTTCAAGGGATTTAACACCGTCTTCTGGCCTCCTCAGACACATGCACACACACACACCACAAATAAAAATAAAAACGGAATCTTGTTTAATAAAATGAAGCAAAAACAAGCAAACAAAAATGAAGCACTACGGGGCTGGAGAGATGGCTCAGTGGTTAAGAGTATTGCCTGCTCTTCCAAAGATCATGAGTTCAATTCCTGGCAACCACATGGTGGCTCACAACCATCTATAACGAGGTCTGCTGCCCTCTTCTGGTCATCAAACACACAGAGACAGAATATTGTATACATAATAAATAAATAAATATTAAAAAAATGAAGCACTACATATTTTCTCTCATATGCAGAACCTCCATTTAAACTTATATATGCATGTGTATGACATGGAAGAAAAGAGGAAACTATGAGAGGGGAAGGCAGGTTAATGAATGGGTACATATGTAAACAAATCAAATGTCAGATTGGCCTGTAGGCAAGTCCGTGGAGCATTCTCTTGGCTAATGATTGATGGGGGAGGGGTGTCACCCCTCATGTGAGCCTGAAGAGCAAGCCGGTAATCAACATTCTTCTGTGGCCTCTATGTCAGTTCCTGGTTCTAGAGTCCTGCCTGAGTTCCTGCCTTGGCTTCCTTCAGGGATGGGCTATTATCAGGACACATAAGCCAGCTAAACCCCCTCTGGCCCAAATTGCTTTTGGCAGTAGTGCTTATAATGGCAATAGAAAGTGTAGTAGGATGGGGAAGACTAAGAACAAAGTATAAAGATATCTAAGTATGAAAAAATACCCTAAAGAAGCCATCACTTTATAGGCTAACATTTTTGGAAAATAGTTCATGTTTTAGGCCATCTACAAATAGATTTCATTAGACTTATTATAAGTTGTTAGTAAGATAAGTTGTTAGTAAGTTCTTTCTCATTTCTGGTTTTTACAATTTAATACCTTTTAATCAAGAGAGCTAAATAAACTATTTATTATTAAGCATGAAGTTTGAGTTTGAAGTTTGTCAGCTTCAAACTTGAACGAGTCACCTAGAAATGATTGCGTTGAGCAAATAGCATTGGTGATGTTTTTGAAAGCCAGAACTTTATTCCTACTGAGAGGTAAATAATAAAATTTACTTGCTGTGTGCTAACTTTAAAATTATAATTTAGTAAGTAAGCAAACAAACAAAAGCCACATTCCGTCTTCGCCGGCATCCTAAACCATGCGGATGATAAACTGCTCCCATAATCACCCCAGCTTGTGCCTACTCTTCCCATCCCTTCTCTTTTTGCCTGCTGATCTATAGATTACTTATGTATTGTAAATTACGCTTTGTGGCTGGCTTTTTCACTTAGTATCATACTTCAAGACTATAGAAAATGCCCAGCCCTTCTTTAAAGCTGAGAACTGCTCCCCGGTGTGGACACACCTATCACTGGCTATCTGGGTTGTTTCTTCTCGTTAGTCACTGATGGCTGATGTTGCTGTCAATATGGTTTACAAGGATTCTCTTCCAGACCTTGCTTAGATGTGGTCATGTGATCTTACTTTTAATTGTTGGAAGAGCCGCCATGCTGCTTTAACAGCAGCCACACCATTGTCTGTGCCCATCAGCAGGGCACACAGTTCCCATCTCTCCACCCAATATTCAGCAACTGTTATTCCTGGCTCGCTCTTTTAAATAACGGCCATTTTAATGCCGACAGAATGGAATCTCATCTTTGTTCCAATTTACATTTTTCCACTCATGAAAGGTCTTGAGCATTCTTTCATGTGCTTATTTAGAAATAATCATTTTATAGTAGGAAACTATAATGTAGAGGGGAAAGAAGAACTATAAGCATCAAAATTCTAGTGTTTGGAAATACCGTGCAGAGCCTCATCTCATTCCCTGCTGTCGCAGCTGGATAGCTCTGTGTGCCTGTGTTAGCTAATGAAGTGTGTCAGGTGTGCCCTCCGGCCAGAAGAGGTATGACATGTTTCCACTAATCCTTGGAGCAGGCACATTCCTTGTAGTCACTGAGCCCATGACACAAACTGGCACCTGGGAAGAAACTGAACGCCTAAAGGAGAAGCTGTCAGAACCAGCTCCTTGCTGGGGAAGGCAAGTGAGAGCTTGGAAGCCGCCTTTTTAATGTTACAAAAATGAACCGAGACACAGGCGATTTCTCTATAGTAAGACATTGAGTGATTTTCCAGTCTTTTCTAGAACAAATATTTATTATCTATAAGGTATTAAAACAGGATCCCAAGCACCCATATTCAAAAAAAAAAAAAAAAAGTGTGCACAGCCCCAGAAGTTTGCAATCCCAGCACTTGGGGGAGAAGATGGGTTCATGGCTGGGCCTAGATAGCAAACCAGTGTAATCCGTTTGATGGATTCCAGAGCAGAGACCGTGTCTCAGAAAACATGACGGCCTGTGTCTGAGGAACAGCACTTCTCGCCTCTACCCACCCTCCCTTTCACACCTGCATACAGACAGGCACACACGTACGAACACACAGAGACCATTAAAACAAACAATATGTTCTGTTTTATAAATAGTGGGACTTTTCTGTTACAAATCACATTTTTAAGAAAAGCTTTTTCTTAGGTTTTGAATAATTTTATATAAGGAGTCAGTCTGCTAGTCACAACTGGGAGGGGGGGTCACATTTTTCTCTCCCTCCAGTCCTCCCTCCCTCCAATTCTTCCTCCCCCCTCCTTTCCTTTTTCTTTCCATTTAAGCGAATGGCCATTCAAAACTCCGCGAACACATTACAGGATTTCTTAGTAAGACTAAGCAAAATAGGGACACAATCTATTTCTTCGCTGCTTCAGGCCGTGGGTGGGGTTAGAAAGTGACCATAAACAAGCCTCCTTTGTGGATATTATAATTGTTCTAATATCTTGTGATTAATTACACTGTACAACTCTATAATTTGCTTTCAGATGAATTGAGTTATATGCTTGTCGTGGGTGGATTTAGCAGCTTGTGAATTATACCCTCATTTTTTTTTTCAAAATGTTCTTCCTTTGTACAATGACTTTGAGAAATGGGCTTTAATTTCAAGACTAGACCCACCAGTGACTTCCCAGGAAAGTACAGCAACAATAAAAATGAAAAAAAAATCCTCGTTGAAAAAGCACACTCACTCCTCAAAAGGTCAGCTTGAAGGAAGATCCTCTAGATGAAGAGAAGCCAGCTGTAATCCTAAATCAGGATTACACATCAGGAGTTGAAACACACAGGCACCACACACACACACACACACACACACACAGAGTGAACTCTGCTGACAGCAGCTTCAACAGCACGTGGGGGTCAAGCTTGGATCACAGGGTAAGCGGTGGGGTGGACCAGTGTTTGAATAGAGCTCAGCTGGAGGATAGGCTAAGAATCACAGGACATGACAGCAAACCTGAACCCTGCTCAAGGACAGTTCTCACCCCACTCCCAAGCCAGGCTGATGGTCAGCTGAATGTGCAGAATGTTGAGTGGTTCCTTGGAGGGACTGGGGTTTGACAAAACACTCCACGGTTGAGAGTTATGTAACCTGCTTTAGAGTACAGTAAAAACCCCTGTGTCCTGCTCCAAACGTCTTAAATCAGCCCTTCTGCCTGGAAGTCATCTGCTTGTCAAACTTCTAGGCTAACATCAAGTTCTTGCCATGTGAAAGTTGCCATGACAATTGAAGAGAAAGTTGTGATCAACACACTATAATCCAAAAAGTTTTTAAAACAAAAAAACCAACCCTTTAACTGGCTCCTCGAAGCCAAAGGATATTGGAACAATACATTCCCTGAAAGGAGAATGTGCTGCGGTTGCAAAGCTTGGGGGTCACAGGTCAAAAATCACATACACACATGTAACATTATAGGGACTGAGCAGGTTGTGTTTATATTTTTAGAAATATATGTATATATGGAACAATGATTAAAGAAAAAGAGGCCATGGATTTTAGAGAGAGCAAGAGGGGTGCATAAGAGGAGTTGGAGGGGGCAGAAGGGAAGGTGAAAGTTACGTAATTTTGTTACAATTTCAAAAATTAAAATTTATCATAATTGTTTGAAGTACCAAACAGCTAGACAATATAACCTAACTGCTGAACCGGGCAGGATGGTCTACCCAACCACCTCTCCTTTCTATGCTCCACCCTGCACATAAGGCACCAACCCAAGAAATGTCTGGGGGGTAGGTTCCACCTTCTTGGAGGAACTCCAAATTCTTATTTTATATCTCCCTGAAAATGAGCTTCTGTCTTTGAGCTGAGATCCAAAGGTATTGGATGGACATAGATTTCCAGCACCCTCCACGCTTGTAAGATTTGAGCTTTTGTTTTTTTGTTGTTGTTGTTTGTTTGTTTATTTCCTTAAACACCCTGGAGCTAGGAACTGATGGAGCATCTGTTCATAAAAAATTAAATTCAATTAAGATAAAAAAAGAAAGTAAGTAAGCCATTTGAAACAATCTAATCTTTGCCAGGTGTAGCAGGGCACATCTGTAGTCCTAGCACTCAAGAGATGAAGACAAGGGCTGGAGAGATGGCTCAGTGGTTAAGAGCACTGACTGCTCTTCCCGAGGACCCGGGTTCAATTCCCAGCACCCACATGGCAGCTCACAACTGTCTGAAAATCCAGGGTATCTGACACCTTCACATGAATGCACATAAAATAAAGTTAAGTAAATTTTTTTTTTAAAAAAAGAAGAAGACAAAATGTTCTTGGATTCCAGGTCAGCTTATGCTAAATAGTAAGGTCCTCTGGTGGAGAATATATATATATATATATATATATATATATATATATATATATATATATATATATATATTATATATTAGAGTCAGCAAGATGGTTCAGTAGGTAATAGTGCTTGCTGTGCAAGCCGGATGACCTGAATTCAGTTCTCAGAATTCGCACTTGAAAAGTCAGATATGGTGTTGCACAGCTGTCTTCCTGTCACTCCTGCTTCAAGATGGAGGTGGCAAGAAGTGACAAGCCAACAGCTCGAGGGCCAGCTAGCCTGGAGCAGGCATGGAGGCAGAAGCTGTGAGAGGCTCTTCCAGCAATAGGGTGGAGGTAGGAACCAACTCCCGAAGGTTATCCTGTTTCCACAGTTGTGCCAGGGCAAACAACTCACCCTTACACACTTTCTCCATACACACTGGGACGTTTCTTGTTTTATTCGTATATCATTTACTCTCTCTTCATCTATGACTACCCCTTATTTTTCATCTCCCATTTTAAGCTACATGGTTTAGGGAAGTGGGAAAACCCCCAGCAGGAGGAGGCTATGGAAAGGCCTAGATAGTCATGAGTTTTATACTTCCTGGCTGCAATGATTGGTTGAGGGTTGGTCACAAGATCCAATCAGAGCTAAGAGGACCAATGTTGGACCATTCAGTGAAGGAACCAAAAGATTCCTTATATTGTCATCATGTCTGCATATTGGATTAAAAGCTTCAACACTATGGGGCTGGAGAGATGGCTCAGTGGTTAAGAGCATTGCCTGCTCTTCCAAAGGTCCTGAGTTCAATTCTCAGCAACCACATGGTGGCTCACAACCATCTGTAATGAGGCCTGGTGCCCTCTTCTGGCCTTCAGGCATACACGCAGAAAGAATATTGTATACATAATAAATAAATAAATTTTTTTTTAAAAAAAGCTTCAACACTGCCCCAACAGTTGGCAGATTTGTAAACTTGGCCATGCTTCCTATAAACTGTGTGACTTTGGGCAAGTCACTTATCTCTTCTGCAAAATTCCTTGATAATTTCTATGCATATTTCAAAAGGCATGGTATTAGTTGTAAAGCCTTAGGGCATGTAAAAGCTTGCTCTTTATGGACATAGCACTAGAAACTGAAATGATCAAGTAAGGATGTTGAGATTCAATTTCTCAAAAACCTCGAAAACAAGCATTACCCAAAAAGCAGAATCTGAAGCTGCAGAAAGTCGGAGCAAGCAGGGCTGTCTGGCCCAACTTCTTCATCTCACAGGCAAGGAAGCTTCCTCTACCTGCCTTGAAAAGATACCAGACCCACCCAGTCCTTTTCTCCATAGTGAATGCAGGAACCAGTCCATCTTGGATAATGTGATTCCCTGGACAACTATAATAAACATATTCACACACGCAATGAAAGTTTCAGAGCAGATAGATCTGACTGCTGCCTTCTCCAAGCACAAATTGAGGTCCCTGCAGTCTGAGGAAAGGAGCCTCATAGTTAGAAAAAAAAAAAAGCCGCCAAGCCATGAGTCTGAAATGCTGCATAGATCACACAGGTGTTTAGTCATTTTATCTGTTGCTGAGAAGCGCCTCTACCAAGAAATCACCCACCATGTGCGACTTCATACAAGATGCTGATGTTAAGACAGCTGATATTTGACAGCATTTCAATCTGTCCTTTGCTCTCCTAATTCGGAAATCCACATGTGGTCCTCAAGAATTTTGAGTAAAAAGGAGTTATTGAAGAAAGTCACGTTTGACCAACATCTTTGTATTTTTCTACCAGTTGCCTTTAAGTGGGGATCTGATCGATTGTGCTCCTGTTAGCTTTGAATCGGCACTGGGCTTCTGCTAGGATTTCCTCTGTTCTGCCCTTGACCCTTTGTAAGATAATGGAGGAGAAGATCTTGCTACTATGGCACAACAAACTAATGCCTCTGTAATTTGAGTCAGTCAAGAGGCGGATAGGAATAGCGAGGGCTGCATTCCAGGCACTAGGAAAGGTTTGGTCAGCAAGAGACATAACGACAACAAAATAACAAGTATATGAGACACTTGTCTTGAGATGCCTTCTTTACAACTCCAAAACCTGGGCAATAAAATGCTCCTAGGAACAGCAGCTGAATGTGTTTGAATGGCATGCCTCAGGAGGATTCTAGGCTTCGCACGAAGAGATAGGCTGTGCAGTGATGACATTAAGAAATATCTCTATCTACAGAAGGAAGTAAACTATAGGATACGGCAATAGTGCCTGAGAAACTTCAGCCGCGTTATGAGAATGAATGATGGCAGATACCCGAAGATAGCACTGCTTGGAGAAGTGCATGGGATAAAGCAAAGAGGAAGGCAAAAACAAAAAACAAAACCCACTGGATAGACAGCATAAAGGAAGACTGTGCAACCTTGGGTCTGACAATAACTCAAGCATCTAGGACTGCCCAGGGTAGGGACAACTGGAGAACAGCCATTAATGGGCTGCGCATGCACATGTAAGCATTGCCAGGGCAGAGATGATGATGATAAATGATCCAAACATGAAATGCCATTCACAGTTTCATATGCTGGATATTTGATCCCCAACTGGTAGCACTATTTTGGAAGGTTCTGGAAACTTCGGGAGGTAGGTCCTCACAGAAGGAAATAGCCTTTAGCAAATTTGGTATCAGGTTCCTTCCTTGCTCTGTTTTCCTGTCCATCATGAGGTGAACACCTCTTCCACACCTACCTCCATGATGTTCTGCCAGCTGGAACATGGATTGTGGGCTGAAATCAATGAAACCATGAGCTAAAGCAAAGCTTCCTCCACCTCAAGTCTCACTGTGAGGCTAAGTCTGACGAATACACTCCTTATGGGTGGCCAGCTTTCTCCTGCTGCGCTGGCTTACCTGCCTGGAGCTGTACTCTGGAACCATATGCATTCTGCCCTTACTTACAAGCTTTGGGCTCAGTCCTGCACTCTAGAGCTGTATGCATACGGCCTTATCATGAGCCTTGAGCTCAGTCCCTTCCTCCCGGGGCTCTGAGACCAAGGATGGGTCCTACTGCAGGGCCAGCCGGAAGCATCAGCTGTGTCCCCAGAAGGACCCTCAGCATGAGCTAGCCACATTCTTCATTTTCCATCCTCTCTCACTTGGTCCCTACCTGCTATAGTGGCCTTTGTAAGCCTCCTGGAGCTGAATGGCTGGCTCCATGAATTCGGCATAAGCAAGTATTCTGGAGAAGTGGTTATAAAGAGAATGTCTATGGTGTCTAAGGAGGGAGGCAAATCACACAGAAGTTCATGATATATTTAAATCAGGGCTAGTGTGGTAAATGTAAGAAAACTTAGACACAGCTGATCAATCTCAGATTTAAATTAAAACTCACTTTTCGTTAATCAAAACATTTATAGCAGCAAGTCAAAGAGAGAACTGAACTCATACATACACACATGCTTACATACGCACACACCACAGAGGCATGCAGGGATACACACACACACACCACAGAGATACTCAGGAATGCACATAGACACACACATCACAGATGTATTCAGGAATGCATGTCCAAAAACATGTGCACTCACACACACACATACACCACAGAGGTTCAGGAATGCATATGCACACACACACATACACAGAGACAAAACACAGAGGTATACAGGAATCCATATGTACACATGCACACACACAGAGAGACAAAACACAGAGGCATGCAGGAATGCATATGCACACACACACAGAGACATGCAGAAATGCATATGCACACACACAGAGGCATGCAGGAATGCATATGCACACACACACACAAAGCACAGAGGTGCAGGAATGCATGTGCACACACACACAAAGCACAGAGGTGCAGGAATGCATATGCACACACACACAAAGCACAAAGGTGCAGGAATGCATATGCACACACACACACACAAAGCACAGAGGTGCAGGAATGCATATGCACACACACAGAGGCATGCAGGAATGCATATGCACACACACACACACACACAAAGCACAGAGGTGCAGGAATGCATATGCACACATACACACACACACACAAAGCACAGAGGCATGCAGGAATGCATATGAACACACACAAAGCACGGAGGTGCAGGAATGCCTATGTACACACACACACACACAAAGCACAGAGGTGCAGGAATGCATATGCACACACACACACACACAAAGCACAGAGGTGCAGAAATGCATATGCACACACACACATAAAGCACAGAGGTGCAGGAATGCATATGCGCACATACACATACATACACATTCACCCGTTCATCAAATTCTGTTATTTTATACTGTGTGGAAGCAGCAGGATGTGGGTACAAATGGATTTTTCCGTGTTTCTCTTGGCAGTATGACCATATTTAGTATAACATCCAGTAAAGCAGAAATTTTAATTAAGTTTATGATCTGACCATCTGCACTTGTTTAGAATTTCTTTTTCTTCAAAGCAAAAATGTGAACCTGGCTTTAGACCTGGAAATAGCCCAGGCTACATTGAAATGGATTATCAACAAATGGTGGCTATGTGGCCAGAAATACAAAATGATGGAGCCCATTGTCAAAATATCACCAAGTACCTGAACAGGAATCACATTGTCACTAATTTATTCTGATACACTTTGGTAAAGACAAAAGGGAAATTTCATAATTTTCAAGGTAAGAAAGTGCCCCAGCATCAATAAGCTATCATTATTTAAATCATTTAAATATTTTCTGTATTGTTGTGCTCTTTGTCTTGGTCGCTATTGCTGTGAAGAGACACCATGACTAAGACAACTCTTCTAAAAGCTGGGGGCTAGTTTACAGTTTCAAAAGTTTAGTCCATTATCAGCATGGCAGGGAGCGTTGCAGCACTCATAACACTGGAGTGATAGCTGAGAGTGACATTCTGAGGAGGGGACTGGCCCTGGCATGAGCTTTTGACCCCTCAGTGTCCACCTCCAGTGACACACTTCCTCCAACAAGGCCACACCTCCTAATCTTTCTAATCCTTTGAAGAGTTCCACTCCCTGGTGATTCAGCATCAAATAGCTGGGCCTAGGGTGTAATTCTTATTCAGACCGCCACAGGTTTCAATATCATTTTCCTTAAAGCCCAAGTTCTTTGCATTTATAGCTGTATGAAATTTATGAACAATCCATATTCAGATGTCTGGGCTATTAAATATCTTTTCTTTAAAACAATAAAAAAAACCTCCTAAAAGTACAAACAAGAACAGCAAATATGGGGCTGGGGAGCTGGCTCAGTGGTAAATGTGCATGCACACAGCCTGACGATGTGAGTTTGATCCCCAGATCCCCCAATGAAAAGAGAGCTGACTCCTGAAGATTATCCTCCAACCTCTTCATGCATGCTTTGGCAGCCATGCGTGCACAAGCACGCATGTGCGCGCACACACACACACAGAGAAAGAGTGAGTAATAAATAAAAAAATTAAAGTAAAAACAGCAAATATTTATTTGTGTGGTATTTGGATGCAGTGGCAACCACTCTCAAATCCTCCATAGTTCAGACGAAATTTAGGCTTATACTCCCTTTAGGAGATGAAGTAAGCTGTCTGTAAACCACCTCTTTAATCATTTTGACTCTATCAAAGGTAAAAGCAGAAGCCCAATTGCAATAGTCAATGTGGACGGGAGCCTGGCCAGTGTTGCCCAACATCTTACTGAAATCCATAAGGCAGGAAACTCACAATACAGTATTACTATTGTGGTTTTAGTGACCCCAACTCCCAACAGAGTCAGCTAAAGGAGGAACGCTTTATCCGAGTTCACGTTTTCAGAAGGTTTCGGCCCGTCATGGCAGAGAAGTCCCAGGAAGCAGGGACTGGGTATCCTTCACAGACCCGGCACAGTGGCCTACTCCCGCTTGCCAGACCTCCAGCTGGGGAACAAGCATTCTAAAACACACACCTCTGGGGACATTTCTGATTCATGCTACAAAAGTGACAACACACTTTCGGGATCTGTCTAGGTGCCCCACTTTGCCTCGAGGGGAGGACATTGTCCACCTAGACGGGGAAGAATTCATCTTGCCCCACAAAGTTCACATATAGAGCTGAGCTGCAAGCCATGGAGAAAAACAGGGACAGTGTCCTATTACATAGCTGCTGCTCTTAGAGCCAGTGCAGGCTCCAGTAGAAGGTGAACACCGCAGACTGTTCTCACGGGGAATACTTTCAAGAAGGCTGTCTGTCGGCTGTACACACACGGAGAGTGACACTGAGAAAATAAGTTGTCAGCAGGGATGAGTGAGAAGGGACTGGCACCTTTCACCATAGAAGGCATCGTCCCTACCAAGAAAAGCTGCTATAGAAACCAGGTAGCCCTCTGTCAGCTGTGGGGTTGATGAAGATCTTTTCCCATTCTGTAGGCTGACATTTTGTCTTGTTTGCTGTGTCCTTCGCTTCTCAGTTTCAGGAGGTCCCATTTATTGATTGTTGCTCCAGTGTCTATGTTACTGCTATTCTATTTAGGAAGGGGTCTCCTGTGTCAGTGCATTCAAAGCTGCTTCCCATTTTCTTTTCATCAGGTTCAATGTAACTGCCTTTATGTTGAGGTCCTTGATTCACTTGGACTTGAGTTTTGTGCAAGGCAATAGATATGAATCTATTTTCATTCTTCTACATGTTGACATCCAGTTATGCCAGCACCATTTGTTAAAGATGCTTTCCTTTTTCCATTGTGTCTTCTGACTTCTTTGTCAAAAATCAGGTGCTCACATGTGCATGGATTAGCGTCAGGGTCTTCAGTTCGATTCCATTGACCCATGTATCTGTCTTTATAGCAGTACCATTTTCATTACTATAACTGTATAGTAGAGCTTGAGATCAGGGATGGTGATGCCTCTGAAAGTTTACCACATCTGACAGAGGGCTGATCTCCAAAATATATAAAGAACTCAAAAAACTAGACAACAAAATACCAAATAATCCAATTAAAAAATGGGGTGGAGAGCTAAACAAAGAATTCTCAACAGAAGAAACTCAGGTGACCGGAAGACATTTAAGGAATTGCCCACCATCCTTAATCATCAGGGGCATGCAAATCAAAACAACTCTGAGATTCCAGCTTACACCTATCAAAATGGTTACACCTATCAAAAATGAGGACACCTTATGCTGGAGAGGATGTAGAGTCAGGGGAACACTCCTCCACTGCTGGTGGGAGTACAATCATATATAGCCATTCTGGAAATCAATATGGTGATTTCTCAGAAAATTGGGAATCAATCACCTCAAGACCCAATGATATCATTCTTGGGCATATAACAAAAGGATACTCAATCATACCATAAGGACATTTGCTCAACAATATTCATAGCAGCATTATTTGTAATAGACAGAACCTGAAAACAATCTAGATGCCCTTCAACTGAAGAATGGATAAAGAAAATGTGGTACATTTACACTCAGCTGTAAAAAACAATGACATTATGAAATATGCAGGCAAATGGATGGAGCTAGAAAAAAATCATCCTGAGTGAGGTAACTCAGACTCAGAAAGACAAACACAGTATGCACTCACTCATAAGTGGATAGAAGAGAAAAAGCAAAGTAAAGAATAACCAGACTACAATCCACAGATCTAGAGAATTGGGAGCGTGGGAGGAGTGGCAAGGGGGAGAGTGTAAGGGGAGAAGGGAAGAAAGAAGGGGGATGGGTAAAAATATATAACTCAATAAAAATAATAAAAAAGAAAGAAGCCAGGGAGCCCCCGCTTCTCCTTGCTTCATCCACTCAGAGTGAGAAAAACAATGTAGAGGATTTGAATACAACTCAACAAGGTACAAGCCTTTGAGGAAGGAAAAGCCTGTGAGATACACACATATCTGTATACACATATGTATACATGTATAAACATATCTATATATGCACACACATACACACATAAATGTAAACACACACACATATATATGCACATGGCTGTAAAATCTGGTGTCATAATACTTGCTGTAAAGTCTATAGTTACATCATAATTTTATTATCTTCTGAAATTTATTATTGTAGAAATAAATCTGAAATAAGCCCAATTTATAGCCTTTTATGTGAGTTTTTAAATCTTTCTTGTTGTATTTTCCTGTTATGATTTCCCAGCGTAAGTAGAACATAGACGATACCTTTGCAAACCTCTGAAAATGTTTTCCGTGGAACTGTGGTTTCTTGTTTTGTTTTGTTTTGTTTTCTATTTTTGCAGCCAGCTCATCTACTTATTAAGGCTGGATCATGAAAGTCTCTTACCCAGGGTGGGAATATTGGAATCAAAGAAGTTTCCAGAGCCCTAAAAGGGGAAAGTGTTTTGCAGAGAAGTTGTTGGCAGTACAAACTGCAGGTCTGGCAGAACCAAGGATCA
Organism: Chionomys nivalis; assembly: GCF_950005125.1. Classification (NCBI taxonomy): domain Eukaryota; kingdom Metazoa; phylum Chordata; class Mammalia; order Rodentia; family Cricetidae; genus Chionomys; species Chionomys nivalis. The sequence goes on from NC_080086.1 coordinate 143,412,634, forward strand.
GAGAGTTCCCAGGGAGCAGGGCCACCAGGGAGCCTGCTGCTCACTCACAGGTGACAGCCCTTCCCACACATCTTCCTCTTCCCTCCATCCCTGTCCCCTCAGCAGGGAGGCCTTCACTGCCCACCCACCCCAAGTGCCACCCCATTCCTGAGCTCCTTCTTTCTTTGTTCTACTCCATCTTTCTCTGCTGCATGAATTCATCCTGCCTGGCCTCAGGCAGAAATTTTCACTCTCAATAGCATGTCAGTGCTAAAGAAGTCTCAGATTTGGGTCCAGCTTAGACTGGGATGCTCAAGTTGCATCTGAATGCAATTAGTACATCCTTCTAAAGTACATGATGTCTCAGAAGGCAAATCAGCCCTACCTTCTACTTGAGGAAATTTCTAGAGAAATGTGTTCAGCTGACCAAGCTATGTATGAAAATTAAGAAGTCTAAGAGGACTTTGAAGCTGTAAGGCTGAGTGGTTCTTTACTCCTTAAGTTTGGAACTGCATGCTCCCACTGAGTATATATAAGCTGGGGACAAAGCACAGCCCAGTCACACCTCCTTTTCTTCTGCTGCCTTCCCTCCACATTCCTGCACCAGGAAGTGAACTCCTTGAGCCATATCCTGCAGCTTGGCTCCAAGGAATTCATCTGCATATTTAATGACCACTAAACATGGTAATGAATAGTGTTCCCTTCCAGCAATTGCTATTAATATCTACACCAGCCACTCTGCTAAGAAACAAAACCCAAATTCATTTTAAAGGTATTGTCCCTGCACTAAAGAAGAATGACATAATGCAATATAATGACCCTTTTTTCTGCCCTGAAACACAGATGATGACTTGTGGGACCTTTAAGTCACGAGAGTCCTGAGTCACTAGTGTTTAGTTAGGAACAACTACTGATCTGTCTAATTTGCCGCTTAATGTCCGTGATCTGTCTGTCTCTCAGCTTCTGCACAAGTTCCCATGGAAGAAGAAGAGGAGGAAACTAATTATGAAGAAATGCACCCAAGTAAAAAGAATACAATATTTCTCCAGAGAGTGGATGTTTACGTGTCAGTTTTTTCCTGGTTCACATAACCGGGAGAAATTTTTAACTTGTTTTAAGAACCCAGAATGTGCAAATTTATATTTACCATGCAATTAGAACTATGCAAAATTGTATTTAACAAATGTCTGTTTAATTTTGTGTGTGTGTGTGTTTTGTTTGCACGAATGAATGTGTACCACATGAGTGCAGAGCCCAATGAGACCAGAAAAGCGCATTAAATCCCCTCAAACTAGAGGTAAACACAGTGGTGAGCCACCGTGGGGTGCTGAGAACTGAATCCAGGTCCTCGGCAAGAGCAGCCAGTGCTCTTAACCATGGAAATACATTTCTAGCCTCACAATACATAAATGAAGAAAATATATATAAAGAAAATAAGCAAACTAAAAATTAAAACACACTAACATATGAACAAAATACAATACAAAGTATTTGTAAGTGAGATTATCAATAAAATTTTCCATTTTTTTCTGATGGTGGTAGCACATACCTTTAATCCCAGCACTAGGGAGGCAGAGACAAGCTGATTTCTGTAAGTTTGAGGCCAGCCTGGTCTATAGAGCAAGTTGCACGATAGCCAGGGTGGTTACACAGAAAAACCTTGTCTCAAACAACAACCTTTTTCTTTACTTGCATATTCTAAAAATGTTAAAGGAATTTATATTGCATCTGTGATGGAAAAAGTTTTCTTAAAAGACAGTAGTGAGTGCCATGGGCATCTTTAAAGAGAAGAAAGGACCGTTGCTTGGCTGCCAGAAAGGTAACAAACAGTTCTCGTCTTCATCCAAACTGACCAGATGGTTTCCACTCAACCTTGCGCTAGAAGCCAATGAATTTGAGTTGTAAAGAGCTATTTCTGGGACTGGAGAGACGTCTCAGCGGTTAAGAGCACTGGTTTCTCTTCCAGAGGACCTGGGGCACTATTGCAGTTCACAGCTGTATGTAACGTCAGTTCCAGAGGATTCAACACTGTCATACAGACATGCATGCAGGCAAAACACCCATGCACGTGAAATAAGAGTAAATAAAATAGTTACATTCCTTTCATAGTATTTTAAGGATTTATTTTTTATTACTTTTGTGTATGTGTGACAATATGTTCACATGTGTTGGTTACTGCACATGTGTGTGTGCATGAGCTTGTACACACACACACACACACACCACAGACCCTATTTTAGTTTCTATCAGTTTCCCTGCTTCTAAATTCTTCTGAAACCTTGTAACTTTGTTGTGACTCTCTAAGCCTTGCTAGCCATTCTCTAGACCTATATATGTACAAACACAGATACAGATGTGGGGAACTAACGGCTGCGGGGTGAAATGTGCACTCTGAAAGTTAATTTAAGAAATAATCTAGAAAAACAAGAGCTTTGTTTGCCCACCCAGGGCTATCATAGAGAGTGGTCATATGTGGCAAATTGCTGCCAGCAAAGTTGTCATTCTTTGTGAGTTTATTATTGCTTGATACATTTTAACTTTGCAGAGAGACACATGAGAGTTTTACTGTGTTCATTTTTATCTTAATTTTATGTGCATTGGTGTTTTGCCATGGGTGTCAAGCCCCCTGGAACTAGAGTTACAGACACTTGTGAGTTGTCATGTGGGTGCTAGGAATTGAACCCAGTTTCCCTGGAAGACCAGTCAGTGCTCTTAACCTCTGAGCATGTCTCCAGCACAAGAGTTTTCCCATGTTCATAACACATACTGTCTACCTCAGTCTATGCTCTCATGAGGAATTTGACAACCAATGCTTTCTCCTTCCAGATGGCTGGTGTCTAATGAGTCCTGACCTTCAGAAAGACCTAGCTCCCACCACCAATAAGCCAGTACATCAGAACCTAGGTAGACACCAGTGTCCTATCCACACTTGGCCATTTGGTCTGAAGCAATGCCAAGAGAACCTCAGATGCTGAGTCTTGAAACATCAGGCCCACCTGTGCTACCTGTACATCAGCCCAGAGAACCTGGACTTTCCGCTCTCGCTCTGCTACTGAGTTTGCCAGCTCCCTGGGAAGCGCACTATGTGGAGACTCATGGAATCCTCGTGGACACGAAGAACAAAGACGCATTTCCAAGAGGACACACTGCCAAGATAGCACTTCACAGTGAGCCCGGCTTCTGCTCTGTCCGTTGGTTCAACATCTTGTTTTCCAACCCTTTCTGCTTCCGAATGTGGGCTTATTTTCCCTCTGCATTATCAATGGTTATTGGTAATTTCATTCTAATGGAAGTCAAGGCACACTCTTGTCAGCCATGTTTGCCAAACTGCCAATAACCATCCTGTCTCCAAATGATCTGGAGCCTAACCTTTCTTTTTTTAAGATTTATCTCTTCTATTTTTATGTGTATTGCTTACAGATGTGCCTGCATGCCTTGTGTCTACCTTCAGAGGTCAGAAGAGGGCGCTGGACCACATGAAACAGGAGTTCCAGACAGTTGCAAGACACATGGGTTCTGGGAACCAAAAAGACCCAGGTCCTCTACAAGATCAGCAAGTACACTTCACTGCTGAGCCATTTCTCAGTTAATTAAGAGCCTAGCTTCTTAACTGTGTATTACAACCCCACATGTGGTCACAAAACTGAGCACAGGGATCGTGAGAAATTTGACAAAAGTATGAATTGTATGACCACACAATGATCAAAATCTAATCAAAATTAAACATGTGATGAATCTAACCTTCTTCTGGCAGTGTTCGTGTATGTTACAGCACATGACTTCACTGCAGTTTTGGTTCTGAGTACACATGACTTCCTACTTTGTATGTCAACATTCCAGGCAATGGCAGCTAACTGCTCCAAAAACCATCTCAGCTCAGACTCAAAGGTTATTATCGTCTATACAAAGGTTTCTGCTCTTACAAAACAAAATGACTTAATTACAGAAAACAATATTTTGTTACCATAGTTGCTCAGCATATCAGATTAATTTACGAGTTGCACTGGGTTAGAATGCTTGATTTTAAAAATCCCTAACTTGTGTTTTATAAAAAATTCATTGAATAAATTTTCATGTTTATTCAATGATTTTTTTTTATTATTCAGGACTACATAGTTAAACTCCCTGGCTAAACTGAAACTTACTGTGTAGATGGGGCTAGCCTTGAACTCACAGAGATCTACCTCCCCTGCCTCCCTGGTGCTGCTGTTAAAAATGTATACTACCACCTGGGTTTTTTTAATCTCCTACAGAAAACAGGTGTTGGATGCCCTGATAACTTCTTATATATCTGAGCCCCATATGTAAGATTTCAGACCTTATTTTTGTTATTAAATATAGGACTAGAAAAATGAAATGAAACAGTATGATAGATTAGAACAATATTGAAAAAACAACATAATTTTAAAAATATCACACCACTTATTACTATTTTTCTCTTTCCCTCTGTACTGAAATGATATTACTTTTCTCCAAGAACAAAAAAATCATTTGTTAGCTACGCTATACTTTCTTCCAAATAATATTGCTAGTGATATAGGATGGATTTATTGACAAATGACTTCTTAGGCCTAAAAACATGTGAGATAATATATTTAAGGCTAGTGACTAATAACAGTTACAGGAACATCTGAAGCTTAAAAGTTAAACAAAAATTCTTTAAGTTACTACAGGTTTGTTCATATGGGTCATAAATATGAGAACTATGCTATTTTGTTGCATATGGTGACTTAAAATGCCCCTGTTTTATTTTCAAAAAGTATTCTTGTCATGAGTAGAGTAACATATGAAAATTATACGTGGATTGCAGTTTATGTTAAGCCTATAAGAACCATCAGCATTTCTACTTTAGAATAGAATTATAGAGTCTTAAGATTAGAAAGGGCTTCAAAAAATCATAAGACCTGGGTCTTATTGATGCTCACACAATGTTTATTTTTTAAGTCTTAAAACTATGCATACCTTCTGACCCAGTAATTCCATTTCAAAGGATTTATAGGGATATTTATAAAGACCTATGTATAAACATACAACATCCTTCTTCATAATAGCATAAAGTTGGCAATAGCCTGGGTGCCAAGAGTAGTGGAATGCTGTGTGCTATATCTAATGATTTATGCTCTCTAAAGTCATGTTAGTTGACATGGGAAAGAATCACCATTTTTTTTTTTTGGTCAGGTAAACAAATAATAAGGCTGAAGAGAAAACATGTGGTTGGTGCTGATGCCATTCTCCTAATGTCAAAACTGTGCGGCTTCATGCATGTGCGTGTACTCATGTGGCAAAGGAACTCCCACAGGTTTGCTAGAGCCTGGATCAGACCCTGGCTGACCTCACATCTCCTCAGCAGACCTTTTCATTTTGGTCATCGCCATGGAAACCAGCTGCATGGGTGTAACGTGACATTTAGTGTGACAGTACCTTGCCTCAACCGGAAGAGGCTGCATCAGCTCTGCAGGCTGCTGGCCTTGTCTGGTGGCTGTGCAGAAGAGAAGCGCGTGGGAGTCTGTGACCCTAAGAGACACGTCAATGTTTCACAACCGGCTCTCAGAGACAAGTAGCTCCAGCTGTAGCTTTCAGCAGTTTCTGGGGTGTAAATGAGTCCAGTGTGGTCAATTCCAAGTACCAAACCGATGCCACTGAACACATAGCTGTCTGGAGAGGCACTCAGGAGTGTGTCAAATTCTGTCAGCAGCCTCCAACAAGCTGCTAGACCATGGTCCTCTGTTGTAGGAAGAGGCCGCTTATTGGTTCCCAGCTACTCAGTCCTGAAATAATCACAGAGAAACTATATTATTTAAAACACTGCTTGGCCAGCCCACTAGCTCTAGTTTCTTACTGGCTAACTTATACATCTTAATTTAACCCATTTCTATTAATCTTGTATCGCCACATGGTTACTGGGTAAAGTTCTATCCAGCTCCAGCAGGACTACATGGCTTCTCTTGGACTCCGCCCTTCTTTCTCCCAGCATTCAGTTTGCTTTTCTTCATCTATCTAAGTTATGCCTTATTCAGAAACAGGCCAAGCCAGTTTCTTTATTCACCAATGGTATTCACAGCATACAGAGGGGAATCCCACATCAGTCCTCTCTTCCACATTTGAGTGCTCTAAAGCAGGATCCCAACAAATATTTATGTTCTCAACATTAAAAAGCACATATATTAAATTCACTCTAATACTATATGGCATCCACATATTAAAAATTGCAATAGTGTACTGGGAAGTATGTTTTAGAACGAAAGGGTTTTGGACACAAGAAGGAATTTGCAATCCCTATCCTAATGTACTGGCCACCTTGGAAAAGACTGAAGAGATCTGGTTAAAAGAGTCTGTCTCCTCAGAGAGGCCTCCTCAGGCAGTTTGTGGGAACAGATGCAGAAACCTACCACAGACATTAGGCAGAGCTCAAAGGAATCCCACAGAAGAGAAGAAGGAAGGATTGTAGGAACCAGAGGGGTTGAGAATGCCAGGAGAACATGGCCCACAGAATCAACAAAGCAGGACAATCATGAAACCTACGTGGGTTTGCACTAGGCTCTTTGTACACATACTGTGGTTGCTTATCTTGGGATTGTTGTGGGACTCCGAACAGTGTATGTGTAGGGAGCTGTCTCTGACTCTTGCCTGCTCTTGGGACCCTTTTTCTCCTGTTGAGTTGCCTTATCCAGCCTTGGTATAAGGGTTTGTACCTTATCTTATTGTATCTGGTTATGCTGTATTTGTTTGATATCACTGGTAAACCTGCTCTTTTCTAAAGGCAAACAGTGGATCTGGGGGAGAAGGGAGGTGTTGGGGAGTTTTAGGAGGAGTGGAGGGAGGGGAAGCTGTGGTTGTGATGTATTGCATAAGAGAAGAATAAATTGTAAAAAGAGTATGTCTCCATATGTGTACATGTAGATGTTAACTGTGGATGGATACAAATAACCATACCTATAAATGTACAAAGTTATTGCACATTTTGTACAAAGTGTATTGTATAAATAATATACTTTGTCATTGAATATAAAATACTCTCTCTAGGTTCAAGTGTTTGAACACTTGATCCCAGCTGGTGGCCCTATTTGGGGTGGTTGTAGAGACTTCAGCGGTAGAGCCTAGTCAGAGAAGTGAGTCACTGGAGGCAGGGCTTGAAATTTTGGAGTCAAGTTCCACTTTCTGTTTTCTCCTGTTCCTGAGTCCAAATGCAAAGACCAGCTAGTCCCTACTCCTGCTACAGTGCCTTCCCTAACATGATGGATTGTAGCCCCTGGAACTGTAAGCCAAGATAAGTCCCTCCTTCTCTAAAAAACAAAACAACACCCTCTTATTTATTTATTTTATGTGCACAAGTGTTTTGCCTGCATAGACATTAGTCGTATACCATGTTTGTGCAGTGTCCCCAGAAAGCAGAAGAGGGTGCTGGATCCCTTAGAATTGGAGTTACGGGTTACATATAGATGGTGGTGAACTATTATGAAGACACTGGGAACTTAACGCAGGTCCTCTGCAAGAACTGCAAGTGCTCTCAACTGCTGAGCCATCCCTCCAGCTCCAAACCCTTCCTTTCTTAAGTTGCTTTGTCAGGTTCTGTTATAGCAATGTGTAATACAGCTAATGCGCACATATGTACACACATGTATTCATAAGTTGCATAATTAGAAAATAGATTCTGAGAAATGCATCCTTAGACAATTATTATTGTACAAACAGCATTATGTGTACTTATTCAAACTGAGGTAACTATGGAATCACTGGGTAATACATATTTACATTCTACCAGTATTATATATGTGTTGGCTAAGGTTGCTTGTTTATTTTCCAGCCACCCAGACCCAAAATAAACACACAGAAACTACATTATTTGCAGTACTGTTTGGCCAATAGCTTAAGCGTCTTTCTAGCTATCTCTTGCATCTTAAATTAACCCATTTCTATTATCTTATATTTTACAGTGAGGCTCATGGTATATCAGTAAGGTTCCTGCTGGCAGCTTGTGTCTTTCTCCTCTGGCAGCTACATGGTGTCTCCCTGACTCTGCCTACTCTCTCTATATATAACTCCTCCAGCCTGGCTATAGGATTTTCCTCTGTATGCTGTTAATTTGTTTTATTGCCATTGGCTAATAAAGAAGCTGCTTTTGGCCAATGGCTAACAGAATAATGTCAGGCAGAAAATCCAAACAAAGATGTATAGAGAGAGTAGGCAGAGTCGGAGAGAAGCCATATAGCTGCCGGAGGAGAAAGAAGCCCATGTACTGGTACCGATAAACCAGGAACCTAGTGGTAAAATATAAAATAATAGAAATGGATTAATTTAAGATGTAAGAGGTAGCTAGAAATATGCTTAAGCTATTGACCAAACAGTATTACAATTAATATAGTTTCTGTGTAATTATTTTGGGTCTGGGTGGCCGGGAACAAACAAGCAGCCTCGGACTACACATATGTAATTGTTGTTGACTAAAAACTCACTATTTAGAGCATGACTATACACAGACAAACACATGTACACATACATCTGAAACCATATTGTCTAAAGAAATATACTCATAAGCCTAAAACGTTCTACAAAACAAAATGCATAATGATGTCTTTTCTTTAAAAATGTTCTATTTTCTATGATCATTTATATATTACATTTATACTCAGAAAAAAGTATTTAAAATCCATTCAACATTATGTTAAAGTACTAAAGTTCAAATGTTGTACATGTTTGGATTCTGTGGTATGTTTTTCTAAGTTCTACCATCAGGACTGTTATAACCCATGTAGTGGTAATCACCAAAATGCAGTCTCCTAGTGGGTGCTCCTGGGATGACATTTATGCACCCTGTTTCTGTGACACTCGCTGGAGCATGAGCGTTCACTCACAGAGCTGCAAGGACAACTTAGCAATATCTGGAGTTTAGTTGGTTCAAGTCATGACTCAGAAGAAAGTATTATCCCTCTGGGCCTCTGACATGCTTCTATCTGGGGACAGCGCATCCAGTGCCTGGCTTTTTCCCTTTTCCTCCTGGTCTGGAAGAAGCTCACCATCAAAGGACACCACATCTGATGCACATGACCTTCCATGTGCATTTTCTGATAATCATTTGATTGTTCATACTTTGACTTTGGCTTGATAGTCTTTTTTCCTTTGTTATGTTGTGTGACCCTCTTTTACAGATCTTTGTAATCTACCTAAAGTCATTTTTAGAAGAAAAAGGACACAAAAACAAACAAGCTAAGTATAGTTAGAAAGATACTGAGTTCTCTGAGAGATGTCTCAGTGAGCTGGGGATAAAGAACTCACTGGTGGCTAGGCAGTGGTGGCCCACACCTTTAATCCCAGAATTTGGAAGACAGAGCCAGGCAGATCTCTGTGAGTTTGAGATCACAGAATGAGTTCCAGAACAGGCTCCAAAGCTACAGAGAAACTCTGTCTTGAGAAACCAAAAACAGAAAAGAAAAAGGGAAAGAAAGAAAATCTCACTGGCGGGGGAAGATCAGGTTTCTAAATGTGGCTTTCTTTCAAAGCAGGGCTTGGGGCAAGGCACTTAACTTGTCTGGACGTCAGCCTGTGAGAGGCTTGCTTGTAGCCCTAAAATCCTCACAGCTTCTCATCCCATTTTGCCTCTATTACAAAAGCTGTAAATATTACATCCCCTCGAGAGAGTATTTGGGATGAGGTCCACTTACGTAGCCAACTTTTAATGGAGGGTCTCCTTAGTGTAGGAAAGTGTTACTTTATACTTGTACACATGACTCCAGAACCTGACTTCGCAGAATTAATTCAAGATATCCTTTTCATGGCCCTAAGAATCGAACTCAGGGCTTGCACACAATAGGCAAGTACTCTTCCATTGAGTACTTGTAGAAGTTTTTCCAAGACTACCTCCAAGAAAGTTAAAATCATTTCCATTATAACTGCAAGAACTCTGATGCAACATAAATATTGAACTACTTGGGATTGAGATAAACAATTTCTCAACTATAACCTTAAAATTACAAGTATTAAGATGATACAGAAATGTGGACATGAATATATGTACCAACAAATATATATATATATATATATATATATATATATATATATATATATATGTAAATATTTTACTGATGCTGGATGTCCTGTATATGTGTTGCTGTTATTAGTTGATGAATAAGACTGTTTTTTGACCAATGGCTTAGCAGAGTAAAGCAGGGCAGGAAACCCGAACAGAGATATATATAGAGAGAGTAGGTCGAGTCAAAGAGATGCCATGTAGCTGCCAAAGGGGAAAGATGCCAGAAAACCTTACCAGTAAGCCACAGCCTCGTGGTGATACATAGATTAACAGAAAAGTGTTAGTTTAAGATACAAGAGTTAGCCAGAAATATGCCTAAGCTGTTGGTCACGTAGTGTTGTAATTGATATAGTTTCTGTGAAATTATTCAGGTCTGAGCAGTCAGGAAACAAATAAACAGTCTCTGCCTACATTTTACTAAATAGAAAATAGATAAATATACATGTTGATAATGATTTAAGTTGCATAAATGTTGTTAGCTTATACCATTAGAAAGGAGTTCAGAAGGGGGCTGGAGAGATAGCTCAGCGATTAAGAGTTCTTGATGCTCTTCTAGAGGACTCAAGTTTTGTTCTCAGCACCCAGGAGGGCAGCTCACAGTCACCTGTAACTTCAGCTTCAAGCAACTTCACACCCTCTTTGGGCATCTGCAAGCATACGCACACATACACACATACTTAAAAATAAAACTTTTATTTAAAAAAGAAAGGAATGCAAAAGACTTTAAATGGCTCCATTTGTAACAGAGTAAGTAGGTGTGTTCTTGGGGCATATTAAGTAGGAAAATTTAAATGATTGTTTCTGCTATCAAATTATCCATTGCTTTGAGATCTTAGCTTCAAATTTGGGTGTAGATGTTAATTTCGAGGTCTTGGTGTTTTCTGTAGTTGAAGACTGAAGAGGTCTCAAAAGTAGAGAGGCCAGATCAAGATGTTTACCTAATACTTTCCAGTTCTTGTCCCATTTTTAAAAAAAAATGGGAGTGAAGACAAAGACAAATTTAGGTATTGGAAGAAAAGTTTATTTCAAAGGAAAATGACACACAGAGGAGCCAGTGCTGATTCCTCAAGAGGGTCCCACTGTGTAGGATTGCAGGTAACTTTTTCGTGGGGATGCTTTCATAGAGGAGTGATTATTCATGAGTTGAAGCTGTGAAAGGGCAGAGCATTTCAAGCACTGGTCAAAACTTGCCCAGAACAGGGGCATTGCCCTTTTCTGTCCTTCCATGGGATTTCAGAGTGCGGCAAGGCCTCCGGTGCATGACCGGAACAGGCACTGTAGTGAGGCTGGGGACACAGAGACACCATCATGGTGACACAGAAGGCAGTCGGCAGCTGCCCGGGTGGGTAGGTTTGGGCTGGTCTTGCTGTGATGTTGCTCTATATCAATCAGCCTTTAGCCACTCTGCGGTGGGCCTGTTGTTTCCCTGTGAAAATAGGATGCCTTATTAGTGCCTACAAATTGGACCAGACTTTAAATCCTTCATCAGTGGATCCGATGACTTGTGAAACCAAAGTTAGTCAACTTTTCTAGCCACTTTACCGTGTCAGCCTTATTTTGGCTTTAGCAGAACTAAGCTATCTTCTAAGAATTCATTCTTCTGCGTATTCTTCCTGGTAAGTCATAATTCTATGTATTTGGTAAAATAGTCATCTACATAGCAACCAGCTAGAATACCTCAAAGAGGACAGGGACTTTAGGAAATGGATAAACCACAGAAACAAGTGAATAATAAAAAATATCATATTTTTTATTCCCAATAAGAATAGAAATAATATTAGGATAAGAATGTATGCTGTTGGAAAAAACTGCTATAGGTTTTAGGGGAACCCAAGCTCCAACTCTTCAGTAGAGCACTTATAAAAGGGCCACGGGGCATAAGCAGATGACCACAACTCTGCTTGTACATACTCCAGTTGTACAGAAGTACACCAGGATTGTGCATTGGAAAGAAGTTTCCAGGTATATGTAAGTTATAATGTGTAGTAAGCTCCAAAGGTAGCTTTATTTTTTATCCCCCCCAAAAATCTCAAGAAGAGTAGCTAGAAGAAATGCAGGCTTTTGAAAAATTGGTTAACACAAAAAGGAGGTTCGTGTGTGTTATGTTTCTCTGTGTAAAGCCTCTCTGGATACACAAGAAATCCAGAATAATATCAGTAGAGTTTGCTTATGGCATCTGTATTTTGAGGCAAGCATTACTTAATACCCAATGGATGACAGCATGAAGCCACTTTTCAACTTGAGCAATTTGCATTGACTTCATTTCCATGAGGTCTTTTGGTGAACTACACTTATGTGAGTCTCTCAGCAGATCAACAGTCAGTCAGCCAGCCCTTTGAAAAAACAGATCAGGAGACCTGTTTGGATGGTTTTGTCTTCATGGTAGTGTGACTTACATAGAGTAAAATGCACATATCTGAAGATTCTAAGATCTTTGAAAAATATCAGACATGTCCATGCAGTCAATACCCAAACCAAGATGGAACCACGGATCACACTGACATTGTCAAAAAGGCTTCCTTCACATTTCATTTCTTCCAGCTCACCCTGACCAGTGTAGCCACTGTTCAGCTTGGTTTCGGCTTTGATCAGTTTTATCTGTTTGAATCATAAAAGTAGAATTATATAATATTAATTTGTATCTGTCTTGTTTTGTGCAATACATTTTGAGACCCATCTGTGTTAGTAATCTCTTCCTTCCTTTCTATGGTTAAATAGCATTCCCCGGTGTGAACAGACCATGGCCTTTTATTTCTGGTGATGATTCACTTGCAGTCAGTTTATATAAAGTAAGATGGAAATCTTAAGCCAGCCTCCCTCCATGACCTCCTTTCTCATCTGATTATCAACACTTTTTTGTAACTAGGAATAAGATAAAATCAAAATCCCCTAATTCAGAGTGACAGAAAAAGCCAAATGTGGGAATTTTATCTTTTGTCAGAGTAATGAGTTTCATTGTATTTGTATTTGCACCTGAGCCATTGCTCCAGAGATCTTCCCCTGACTGCTCCAGTGAATGAATCTGCGGGGTTCCAGCTCACACTCCACTTATTTCAGGGCTCCTGTGAGGCAAAGTTTTGCAAGGCAGATAAACTCTGACTTGGGTTGTCCTCCACCCCTATCTCCGTGGGTGTCTTCTTCCTTCTCAGAAGCTCCTTGGGAACAGCTATCCTGATTCCAATCTCAGGTGGCCTTGACCTCAGCTGGCTGTGGCAGAGGGAACTTGTCCCTTATTAGCTAGTTCTAGAGGTTAGGTAATGGTAGTGTAAGGTTGTTCCCTGCCAGAGGAAATTTATATTTTAAAAAGGGAATGCTTGGGCAAGCAGCACATAGGATTTAATCAATAAATGTTGCCTCCGTTCTGCTGAAAGTTGAAGTTATGATATTTAAAAGTAAAGTTAGAGGATAAAGAAAGTGGTTTTCAGAACCAGAGAGACTTCATGGCATCCAATGAACTCTGCAGGACTGACCCCGCCAGCATGCCTCTTGCTGTCAAATAAAGGGAAGCTGGAGTCTCTGAAGCCATCTAGACCAGTACTCAGGCACCTCTTAAACTTTCTCACTATGGCTTCATTGTGGCTATGCGGTCCTTCACAGGCGGGGATGAACAGGGCTTTGAAATGCTAGCTTATGATATTTTTCTCGAGTTTGCCAAGTTACTCCCAATGCTGACGGGGCTCCCTCCCCCCAATTACTGCAGCAGAGATGAGAAAAAGGAAGAGGAGGAGAAGGAGAAAAAAGAAGGCGTGGGAGAAGGAGCCTATATCCTCATAGTAGGGTACCTGAGGCAATGAGTTGCATAGAGAATGTTCGTTCTGGCCCTTGATTTTGGAGGTCTGCCTTGATCAGATCTCTGTGATTAGACGGGCTGCTGCTTTGGGGCCTGCAGTCAGGGAACACACTGAGGCAAGGAGCATGGTGAAACTAAACTCTTCACTTCCTGACCTGGAGCCAAAGAGACAGGAGGAAGAAGAGACTGGGGTCTCATTGTCTCCTGTAAAGGCATACCTCGAGTGACGGAAAATATCCCAGTAGGCATCATTTCCTAAGGTTCTCATCACTGTGCTACAAGTCAGGGGACCAAAGCTTTAACATGTGGCCCTTTGGGAGACACTATAGATCCCGATTATAGCAAGACCTTTGAAATAAGAGACGAGAGTTTTAGGTAGAGATTTTGAGTTTCAAAGCCTAGATTATCTAAACTGAGGTTCCTAAGGACTACAGCGTTCCCTTGCACTGTGATGCACTGACCTGGAAAATGCAGTGTTTCTCAAGTGACATGGAGAAAGGGAGAAGGAGGTTATGTGTTGGTCACTGGTGAATGTCCCAGAGGAGTCACATGTGTCCCTGCCAAGAGCAAATGAGAACCCACTGGCTCCGTAGTTGGAGCTGACCAAAGAGACACATCTGAAAGCCATGACCCACACCAGTACGACAGAACTGCAACGATGGGCAGCGGTGATAGCACAGGCAGTGTGGCAGAGAGAGCCTCAGGCCTGCCACTTAGGAGAGCATTTGAAACTCTTTGGCTACATCCGATGTCATGACAGGTACAGACTTGATGCCTCTGTAGCCTCTATATGATTGACACATTGCCAGACAAGTTATGCCAGGGGTGCTCGATCAGATGGCTGCAGAGATCAAATTAAGATACTTATATCACTCTGTTCATTAAACATGGGATGCTAATGAACTCTTGAGTGGGTATGCAAGGAGTGGATGAAGTCCTGAGTGGATGTGTATTATCGACACAAACCAGTACCTCAGACCATGAAAACTGGCCAAGCCTTCCTCTGTCCAAGAACAAGGGTTCATGAGCGATTAACCGGTATGTCCAAAAACTAGCAACTGTGGCTTCCTGGTCCTGGATGACTGCACCTGAGATTGTTCACCCCTGCGACATCCGACTGCAACTAGTCAGTCCCTCCTTCTCCTCGTGTACATAATGAGTACAGCGAGGTCCCAGGTTGTCACATCGACCTGTGCTGGGTGTGGCGATTAAATCACTTGAAAGCACACATAGAGAAATGAGGAGTGAAACAAGGTCCTCAGCAAAGGGTCTGGCAGGACAGAAGGACCAGGCCACCTGAAACCTCGACTGCTTGGGCAGTGTTTAAAAGCGCCCCAATGTTACGGCTATACGGATCAAAGATGAGTAAAGAGGTTTGAGTCAGAAGATGCCCAGGGTTGATACAGTCTTCTGTGCTTAAGGGAAACCACCTGGCTGCGGCTGGGGCTCCCCAGTTAGTTGGTGAGCAGCTCTGGGTTTTATACTGTCTTACCTGGGGGCTGAATGAGTGTTACCAACAGGTAGACCATTGCAGACATCATAAATACAAGCATTTCACATGCCTCATGCGTCGTTAGTATGCCTTGAGGTATAGTTGCCTCTGTTGCCCCATGAGAGTTAGGTGTCTCTTAGTTCCTCTGTATCTCTGTATCTGTGTGTGCATAATAAGTTCTCTTTACCCGTGTTTAACAGGCCTACAGGGCTGGAGAGATGCGCAATGGGAAGAATGCTTGTTGTGCAAGCATGAAGACCTGAGTTCAAGTCTCCAGCACTTAAATATCTGGGTGTGTCCAGGTGTACCTCTTACCATAGTGCTGGGGGTCAAGGGGTAGGGGAGACGGGAGACAGATTGCTGAGGCTTGCCAACCTAGCTCCAGTATCAGTGAGTGATCCTGTCTCAAGGAAACAAGATAGAAAGTGACAACACAGGTATCTAATACCTTCCTCTGGTCTCTGTGAGCATGAGAACACAGGTCATCTGCCTAAACACATGCACACACACACACACACACATACACACAGCATGAGCACCCAGGTGCATCTGTCTTCATACACACATGCACACACACACACACAGCATGAGCACCCAGGTGCATCTGCCTTCATACACACATGCACACACACAGACACAGCATGAGCACACAGGTGCATCTGCCTTCATACACACATGCACACACACACACACAGCATGAGCACACAGGTGCATCTGCCTTCATACACACATGCACACAAAGAAACTAAGAGGAAGCATGAGTGTAGAAATTACTTGTTTCCTTATCTCTATTTAAAACACTTAGGAGTGTTACCATCCCATCTGTGTTTTCTACAGGAGGATTGCCTATTATCAGTTATTAGAGCAAATACACACTCACTCATATGTACTCCCTACCCCTAGACATACACTCTAGGAGGGCACAAATAATTCTGACAGGGTGGCCAGCAAATCAGAAAACACAACAGCTTGCTGAAATGTCAATGATCAGAGAGTTAAATCCGAACTCCAACAGCTCAGCAAACAACAGAAGGACTGAAATCCAGAGACCCTCAGGAGCCTGTAAACCCTAGAGGCAGAGGATGCCCCAAGGGGGGTTCCTGAACTGCTTTTGCTGAGCTTGCCTTGTACTGATTGTATTTACAGCGCTGGGAGGATCAGCATCAAGGATGCTCAAAGATGTAGATGGCTCCTCCCCCACCAGACGTGCAGAAAGATTCTGCCTTCTCAGGCGGTCCTGCGGGCCACGGGTGACACTAGATGTAAACGGGGCAGTGGAATATTAACCTTCATCAGGCGATGAAAGGAGACAGAGACAGAGACCCACATTGGAGCACCGGACTGAAATCTCAAGGTCCAAATCAGGAGCAGGAGAGAGAGCACGAGCAAGGAACTCAGGACCGCAAGGGGTCCAGGTGGCCTGGGTCTGAAAAAGCATGGGATAAAACCGGACTCGCTGAACATAGCATACAATGAGGACTACTGAGAACTCAAGAACAATGGCAATGGGTTTTTGATCCTATTGCACGTACTGGCTTTGTGGGAGCCTAGGCAGTTTGGATGCTCACCTTACTAGACCTGGATGGAGGTGGGTGGTCCTTGGACTTCCCACAGGGCAGGGAACCCTGATTGCTCTTTGGGCTGATGAGAGAGCGAGACTTGATCGGGGGGAGGGGGAGGGAAATGGGAGGCGGTGGTGGGGAAGAGGCAGAAATCTTTAAGAAATCAAACAATCAATCAATAAATAAATTTTAAAAAAAAAAGAAGGCCCAGACTACCCTCCCTAAACTTCGTCATTGACATCATCATTTGCTGACATGGAGACAGTACAGGATCAGCAGCAACTTGACTTCATTTCCATTGCTTTATATTTTGGTCATTTGTTGTTTGGTTTGATTGGGCTATTTTTTTTTTATTTTTTCCCCTTTGGTAATTTCACACATGAATGCCATGCATTTAGATTATATTTACTCCCACTCTCCCCAAAAGTGCCTCTTGACCCCCACATCCTCTCCCAACCTCTTGTTGCCTTATATTTTTAAAGCCCGTTCAGTCCAGTTAGCATAGTCCCATACACATGGGTATAGGTCCCTCTGTGGAACATAGGCAACCTACCATGAACCACACCCCTGAAGAAAACTGGCTCTTGGCTCTTCCTCTCCCATCAGCCATTGTGCTTTTTGTTTAGGGTTTATTTTGCTTGTTTAGAAATAAATGCTATTATTCAGTCACATGCTTTCTCTTAATCTTCTTTTGTGGCATTTGTCTTCAAGATGATTCTATACAGGAAAAGGACTCACTAGATAGGGAGAAGTCAGCCCTGGTGGTAACAGACAAACCTGGATATCATTTGCTAGATGAGGTTGCAATCCAGGGAGATAGGAATGGACAATGGCTTTTTCTCTGAGTGTGAAGGTAGCTACTGGTACTGCCTGTGGGGATGGAGTACAATGTGAGCCTTCAAAGGCTCACTATAACTGCTATATAGAGAATGAACTGTAAGGGAACGAGGTCACCACAGAGAGACTGCACTACACTGCATGAATCCCTGTGACTTACAGCAGCTGCTTGACCCAAGGTGGAGGTGACTGAGCAGGTGAGAAGTACTCATTTCCTGAATTTCCCTAATGGAGAGCTTCAGGACAGCTGATGGGTGGTCACTGGGGTACAAGAGACAGAGAGAAACAAAGGGAGGATGTGTGTGCTTTGGCCTCGGCTCCTGGAAAAAGAGTGTTCCTCTTTATTGAACTGGGATATTCGGCAAAGGAATAGAGGTTTTCCAGGATATAACTAGATGGCAAAGCACTGGCTTAGTGTGTGTGTGGTCCTAGGTTCAACCCCCAATACCACAAAAGAAAAAAGAGAATGTGTTGGCAGGAGTGATCTGGAACAGGCCACATTTGAAGGGACTAATTAACCACCAAAGTAGCAATCCAAATATACACCTGGAAATGTAGGTGACAGGAAAAAGCTGGCAATGTATTCAGTTAGGTGTCACCTAAAGCCTTGAGACATTTTGGAAACAGTACATTAGGGGGAGTGAGAGTTCCCTCTGCCTTCTTCTCCCTCCCTCCCTCCCTCCCTCCCTCCCTCCCTCCCTCCCTCCCTCCTTCCCTCCCTCCCTTCTTCCCATTCTTCCTCCCTTCTTTCCTCCTTTATTATTTCTGTTGTTCTTTCTACCTTCCTTATTTTCTTCCTTTCTATAGGATCTCATTATTTAGCCCAGGCTGACTTCAAACTCATAATCTTCCATCCCTGGAGCTGTTAGTTAGGAGCTTATAAAGGCAAAAATCACAAGCTCACATTCCGGTTACATGTAGCCTGTATCTTGCCCATGTGCAACCTGGGTAACTGCTTGTTTTTCTGAAGAGAAAGAACAGGAAGAAGTCAAGTATGGCTACGCTCCCCTGTAATCTCAGCACTTGGCAATCACAAGGACGGCTTAGGCTAGGTAGCTACACCCCACCTCAGAAAAATAAAATTGGGAAGGATTAGCATATTGGCAGAGACGGTAGATTCCACTGACTTGGGTTGCCCAGGTGAGAGGAATGTGTCTATTCACTTCTGCGAGGCAAGCATTATCTGCCTCACTTGAAGGCGTCTGATATTTGCTAAAATGTGATTTTTAAAAAAAGGCAGGGTTTCTATATATAGCCCTAGCTGTCCTGGAGCTAGCTCTGTAGACCAGGCTGGCCTAAAAGCTCACAGAGATCCACCTGCTTCTGCCTCTCAAGTGCTGGGATTAAAGGTGTGCACCACTGGGATAAAAGTTTTGCACTTTTTTCTTCTTTAGTTTTCTTCCTACACAAGTGCTTTTTGTTTTTATTGCGTGTATTACATCATTTATCCCTCCCAACTCCTCCAGGGTCTCCCCCTTATATCCCTCTCTCAACTTGTGTGTGTGTGTGTGTGTGTGTAGCGATTTTCATATAGCATGGGGCCATCTACCAATGGCTCCACCTCTGCAGAAAACTGACTTTCTTTCTGCTGGTAGCTGTTAACTGCCTACAACTTTTCAACTAGGAGCAGGGCCTGGTGAGTATCCTCCCCCCGCCCCCGCATACTGGAAAGTACCAGATGGCTCTTCGGCAGGTGTACTGTCACACCCACGACAGCAGAGAGCTCAAGAGTGCAACTGCCTGTCATTTCCAGAAGCCACTGTTTTGTGGCCATCCTCCTTGACCCCCTGGCTGTTACAGTCTTTATGCCACCTCTCCCTCAATGCTCCCTGATCTCTGTGGGGAAGGGGTGTGATGCCAACGTCCCATTTTGGGACGAGCACTCCACTGTCACTTATTCTCGGTTCTTTGACTGTTTGTGGTTCTCTGTGTTAACTTCCATCCACTCCCAACAGAAGCGCCTCTGAAGTGGGGTGAGAGCTGGACTGATTTATGTGTATGAGGATAAGTATTTAGATAGCTAGTAGATACTAGGTAGTTAGACACTACATCAGTTTAGCAAAATGATGTCTATGAAGATACAAAAAGCTTATATAACACCAAATAGATTGGATCAAAAAAAAAGTTCCCTCACCACATAATAATCAAAATACTAAACTTACAGAATAAAGAAAGAATATTAAGAAGTGCAAAAGAAAAAGGCCAAGTAACATATAAAGGCAGACCTATCAGAATTGATAAGTCCTTGTGTATTTATTTGGGAATTGGGTGGCAGGTCCCCAAAGAGTTAAAATAAAAAAAAAAGAAAGAAAGAAACTACAGGTCATTCAGTCCCAAGGATGCTCAAACCACAAAATTGTACACTGAGCCTATGATATAAAATTAAATTTTAATTAAAACCCTTATAAGAAACCCATTATGACTAGTGCTAAATCACATTATGCTTCATGTAAAAGTTAACATAATACTTACTGAAATTCTGTTCCAGAAGGACTGTACTATTGGCAGAATGGGCCAGTCGATATATTTAACTGGCACAATTCAGAGTTTCCCAACAGCCACCTCAGATCATAGCAGGTCTCTGGATGTTAATAAATATAATACTTCTTTCTAAAAATAAAATGAGACTTATAAATAATGTAATTTTATTTATAAAATGATATGATTTTTATAAAAATAAAAACAAAAATGTGGGAATCACAGATTGATCATCAATATCAAATGTTCAGCCCTGAAAACACACATACAAATGACTTTACACATACTCAGTTGGTGTATTTTTATATTTGTGAGTGTGTGTGTGTGTGCGTGTGCATGTGCGTGTGTGTGTGTGAGTGTGTGTGTGTGTGTGTGTACGTTCAGCAACAATAATGGAGGAGATCCTAAATTTGAAAGAAAGTAAGGAGGGGCATGTGGGAGGATTTGAAGAGAGGGATGAGAAGGAAGAAATGATGCATTTATATTATAACCTAAAAAAATAAAAGGAAATAAAAACTGTGTTTTTCAGGCTTGCTACTGTTAGAGTTCTCTGAGCCATAACAAGCAGATGGCTAAGTGAATTCACAAGAAAAAGTTACTAACCTCATTCCACCACGAAGCCTCTCATCACAGAGTGTCCTGCACAATCCATCTTCCATGACGTGAGTGCTGGCAATGCTGGTGTCAATTCCTTATCTCAATGAGCCTAGAAACAACCAACCAGGCAACACCTCCCACAGCTCCTCACACAACCCTAATATTTTCAGTCACATGTTGGCATCCATTTCTGAAATTCAGTGACAGCTGAGTTGGAAAATCAATCTTCCAAGTGCTTGCTGCAGAACACATAAGGGCTCAAATTCATTTCCCACAACCCACATAAAAATTGAGGTGTGATGGCATGTTTGTAATCCCAGCACTGGGGGACCAGAGCTAGGAGGTTCCCTGTGACTTATTGGTCAACCAACCATGCCTAACCAGTGAGTCCCAGGTCCCAGTACAAGACAGTCTCAGAATACAAGGTGGAGCTGGGGAGGTGACTGGGCATGGAAAAGCACATCAGACTTGCCTGATGACCTGAGTTTTGTCTTGGCACACATCTCTGATTCCAGCACTCCAACAAGAGATGGAAAGCAGAAACAGGAGGAGTGGCTACTATAGCTACAGAAACAAGACAGACGCTGCCTCCAAACAAGGTCAAAGGTAAGGAGTGACTTCCAAAATGCTATCTCCATAAGTGTGCTGTGGCACTGATGTGCCTGTTCTCTCTCTTCTTTTCCCATATCTCCCTCCCTCCCTCCCTCCTTCCCTCCCTCCCTCCCTCCCTCCCTCCCTCTCTCTTTCACTGTCATTCACACACACACATACACAATAGATGATAGATGATAGATAGATAGATAGATAGATAGATAGATAGATAGATAGATAGCTGATAGATAGATAAGCAGGCAGACAGACAGACAGATGTACACATACACCCAAATACAATTGCAACATACACATGAATGAACATTCACCACAAACACACACACACAAACACACAATAAAGTTAGCCGGTTCCATACTGAGAAACATCTAAAATTGACCTTTGGCCTCCATACCTATAAGTACATATAACATATGCACCCCCACACATCAACGCTCACCACACACACAAAGTTCAGTGACAATCATTTTTATTCTCTGGACTATTTTATTCTCTATGCAGTACTATAAATGTAAGCAGTGGGATTTCAGAGTACACAGTCTCTTCTTTAACCGATCAGTACTTCTGTGGTTTAAGTCTGCCTGCTGCTGTGAGATGGAATTGGCATGCATTTTCTCCTGAAATAGAAAGGCATTCTAGGAACACACACCAGCCCTCGGTAATCCTTCCATCTCTGGCCCGTGGATCAAACCATTCTCTCAGGGTTCCACTTTCTGTCTTCCTCAGTAGAGAAGCATTGGCAAACTCAACTGGAAAGGTTTCAAATTGCTCAGACTTTATTAATTTTACAAAATATGCTTTGAAGCATTGCAATCAATATTTTAAAGTAAACGGCACACTTGAAATTAGTGAGCAAATGCTTGGGTCTTTAGCTGTCTACACTTGCAGTGTTGCAGCACACACAACCCTTCCGGCCGCCATTCCTCCCCTCCCGCCGCATCACTGCTGGGGTTCCAAGGACTGGAATGACTCAGAAGTAAAGCAGGAGAGGAAGGGAAGGCCGGGACACAGTAGTGCCAGGTACTTGGGTGGCAGAAATGAGAGAGAATTGCTAGAATCTGGGCACCATAGCAGGGATCTGTCTCAAAAGAGAGAAAAGTAAAAGTGGGCAGAAGCAGAGCAATAACCCCTGAGCAGAATAACCACATAGACTTGAGGAAATCATCCCTCGTAGGCCCAGGAGAGCAGTCAATGGAGGCCTGTCACCTCAGCACTGTTACCTGTTAAGCACTGATTGGTAGCTCTGCAGGCAACTCATGACCAGGCTCTTGCACAGGGCTTTCCAGTCTCCCCAGCACCGTCACTTGTGGTGTCCTGCTTAAGAGAGACGCCTCCTACTCTCCGTGCTACGTGTGTCAAAATTGATGTTCACAGAAATTAAGAAAGGGGCCTGAGGGTCGTGGGTGGAATGTTAGGTTGTGGAATCACAATATGATTTGTAGACTTCTGAATTAAAATCTGCCCTCTTTTTACCCCTGATAAACCCAGAAAGAAAAGAGCAAAGCATACAGAACCTAAATTCCTAAATGATAGGAAAGCTTGGGCTTTTCCCTGAAAGTGATGGTGCATCCCATTTCTTTTTCTTTCTTTCTTTTTTCTTTTTTTTTTCTTTTTGTCTCACTATCAGGCATACAGATTCACTGTGCTTAAGCAAAAAGATTACCACTGTGATTCTCTTTAGAAAGTCTGGGGAGTGTCTAGTGCTGGAAGACTATGCATAATTGCACCAGGCATGAGACATTTGACACGCTGTTTTACTCAGTCTTACAGATACCCGGTGTGACCTTAGGCCAAGACTGTTTCATCAGTTGTTCACAAAGGTTAAGAATAAACACGTTTCCTAACCCTTGGTCTGCCTTTCCTAATCCCATATCTATATTCGTAAACCCCATGCTGGAAGAGGAAGCAATACGCAAGCAGCTCTAACCCTAATACTATACATTAAAATGCTAATGGAGTCAACAGGCACTAATTGAGCACTTACTGTAAATTAGACATTGATGTCAGAGGCTGGGTTTTACATAAATGAAGGCCTGTCCGTCCTTACCTTTATTAGGTATCAAAGCACCCAGGCAAATGCAGCACAATGTCACAAAGGATTAAATGGGAGGACAATGAGATGTAAGAGTCTATCACCTGGAATTAGAGACAGGGGTTCTTGCGGGGGGGGGGGGGGGTCATGCAGACTAAAAGACCAGTGGG
Organism: Chionomys nivalis; assembly: GCF_950005125.1. Lineage (NCBI taxonomy): Eukaryota > Metazoa > Chordata > Mammalia > Rodentia > Cricetidae > Chionomys > Chionomys nivalis. Next base: position 143,436,208 of record NC_080086.1, read on the forward strand.
AGCACAGTGGCTTCAGGAATGGAGGCAAGAGGTTGAATGTTGAGTGTTGAGTGTAGCTTTAAATTTAGATTGCCGGCGTATCTGAGAGTAAGGGCCACCCGTACAGCTTAGCTTAGCTTGTTCTCTGGGTGATTCTCATCTGTGACCAGGTTTGAGAATCACTGGCTTACGCCTGTGCAGGGACAATTTCAGAGTCGAAACTGTGTGAATTGTCTCTGAATTCAGGTTGAAATCTTATGAAAACTCAAAGCAAACACTTTTAAAATGGGTTTCTTTTTTTTTAATTAGATTTTTTAAAAATACCAATCCAAGTTTCCACTCCCTCCCTCCTCCCATTGCCTTCACACACCCTTCCATCTCACCTCCACCTAATCCTCAGAAAGGGTAAGGCACATTGCCTTGTAGAAGGTCCAAGGTCCTCTCTTCTATACCTAGGCTGAGCAAGGTATACATCAAAAGAGAATAAGATCCCAAAAAGCCAGTACAAGCAGTAGGGATAAATCCTGGTGCCACTGCCAATGGCCCCTCAGTCTGCCCCAGCCATGCAACTGTCAACCACATTCAGAGGGACTAATTTGGTCCTATGCTTGTTCCTTCCCAGCCTGGCTGGAGTTAGTGAGCTCCCCTTAGCTCAGGTAGACCGTTTCAGTGGGTGAACCCATCACGGTCTTGACCTCTTTGCTCATATTCTCATTCCTCCCCCTCTTCAGCTGACCTTTGGGAGCTCAGTCCAGTGCTCTGATGTGGTTTTCTGCCTCTGTTTCCATCAGTTTCTGGATCAAGGTTCTATGGTGACATTTAAGATATTCATCAGTCTGACTATAGGGCAAGTCAAGATCAAGCCCCCTCTCCTCTATTGCTTAGGGTCTTAGCTGGGGTTGTCCTTTTGGATTCCTGGGAATTTCTCTAGAGCCAGGTTTCTGCTAACCCTATAATGACTCCCTCAATCAAGATATCTCTTTCCTTGCTCTCATCTCTGTCCTTCCTCCATCTCGACTATCCCATTTCCTCATGTTCCCCTTAACCCACTTCTTCTCCCCTTCTCTTCCCCTTTCACCCTTCCTTCTCCCCCAACCCCATGCTCCAAATTTTGTCAGGCAATCTTGTCTGTTTCCAGTTTCAAGGTGGATCTATATATGGTTTTCTTTGGGTTCACCTTATTACTTAGCTTCTCTAGGATCATGAACCTATAGGCTCAATGTCCTTTGTTTATAGCTAGTATCCTCTTATGAGTGAGTACAACCATATTCATCTTTCTGGGTCTGGGTTACCTCACTCAGGATAGTATTTTCTAATTCCATCCATTTGCATGCAAAATTCAAGATGTTATTGTTTTTTTTTTTTTTCTCCATTCTTCAGTTGAGGGACATCTAGGTTGTTTCCAGGTTCTGGCTATTACAAATAATGCTGCTATGAACATAGTTGAACAAATTTTTTTTTTTAGTATAATTGAGCATCTTTTGGGTATATGCCCAAGAGTGGTATTGCTGGATTCTGAGGTAGGTTGATTCCCAATTTTCTGAGAAACCACCATACTGATTTCCAAAGTGGTTGTACAAGTTTGCATTCCCACCAGCAATAGATGAGTGTTCTCCTTACTCCACATCCTCTCCAGCATAAGATATTATTAGTGTTTTTGATCTTAGACATTCTGACAGGTGTAAGACGGTATTCAGGCTTGTTTTTATTTGCATTTCTCTGATAGCTAAGGATATTGAACATTTCCTGAAGTATCTTTAGGCCATTTGAGATTCTTCTGTTGAGAATTATCTGTTTAGTTCTATACCCAATTTTTTAAATTGGGTTACTTAGAATTTTAATGTCTAATATCCTGAGTTATTTATATATTTTGGAGATCAATCCTTTGTTTGATGTGGGGTTGGTGAAGATCTTTTCCCATTCAGTAGGCTATCATTTTGTCTTGTTGACCATGTCCTTTGCTTTACAGAAGCTTCTCAGGAGGTCCCATTTATTTATTGTTGCTCTCAGTGTCGGTGCTACTGGTGTTATATTTAGGAAGTTGTCTTCTGTGCCCATGCATTGAAGACAACTTCTCACTTTCTCTTCTATCAGGTTCAGTGTGGTTGGGTTTATATTGAGGTCTTTAATCCATTTGGACTTGAGTTTGGTGCATGGCGATAGATATGGCTCTATTCCATTCTTCTACATGTTGAGTTCCAGTTATACCAGCACCATTTGTTGAAGATGCTTCCTTTTTTCCATTGTATAATTTTAGCTTCATTGTCAAAAATCAGGTGTTCATATATGAGTGGATTAATATCCATGTCTTCAATTTGATTTCATTGGTCAACCTCTCTGTTTTTATGCCAATACCAAGCTCTTTTCATTATTGTAGCTCTGTAATAGAGCTTGATGTCAGGGATGATGATGCCTCCAGAAGTTCCTTTACTGTGCAGGATTGTTTTGGCTATCCTGTTTTTTTTTTCTATATGAAGTTGATTAATATTCTTTCAAGGTCTGTGAAGAATTGTGTTGGGATTTTGATGGGGGATTGCATTGAATCTATAGATTGCTTTTAGTAGGATTGCCATAAAATGGGTTTTCTTACTGTCTATAATGTAACAGTTTACTTACCTTTGATTTCAAAGGAATTTATGATGAGGAATAAATTTCTTTACAAAAAACCCACCTTGAATGTTTCTGCATAGTCTAAATATTGCTAGATTTTCCTAATAATTGTAAGAAACCTATTTCTGTGGTGCTTCCTGTCCTCACACAGGCAGTCACCCAAACTAGGTATAGTCATCTGACTCCCATTAACCTAACAGTAGTTAAAGGAGTGATGTATGTTCACCCCATGAAGAACACTTGAAGATTTAATTGTCTTGCATTCTCTCCCAGACCTGTGGTCTCTGATGGCTTGTGCTGATTGGTGTCCCTAAGAGAGAGGGACAATGAGGCTAAAGCAGCTAGGATTGCTGGGCCCACACAAAGGGAACTAACATGCAGGGACACTCACATGTGTTTCTTTAAGCAATAACAGATGAGAGTCTTGATCTTTCTAGCCTCACAAGTACTACCTTCTCTATCCAATAAATCTCATTTTTAAAAATTTATTTTTCTGGTCCATAGACTTTCTCATCACAGAATTATCTACAATCAGTATCTTTATTAATATTTCCCCCTTTCCCTTTGTGCTGTCATTCCTTTCTGCCTTCCTTCCCTACTTACTAATTCCCCTAAAAACCCACTAGAGACATATAAGCAGGATTAGCAGATTTGCCGTATGCTGCAGGATTTAAGCATATGTAAATACATGAATTATGGAGCCAGGTTTCCTGATGTCTAATATGAAAAAGTGGAACAATTGTGTTTCCACTGAACTGGAGGTATGGTTAGGAACTCACATTGAATATTGATATTTCTGTCACGGGTCTACACACTGAGTCCCCGGAAGTGGTAATAGGCCAATAGCAGTCAGCATGCCAAGCACGTAGATTTGTGGAAAAACATTTTCTACCAGTGGATGAAAGAAGGCCTCAGAAAGCACTGACTGATGTTCAGGCTGCAGCCCCAGAAGCATGGCTGGTTTGTTGTTTTTAAGTGTGGAGGCAATTTGACACTGAGATGCTGAGACATAAAGAAGCTCTCATAACGCAATGGGGCATGTCAAAATGACACAAAACCAACTGGGCAGTGGTGGCGCAAATGCCTTTAATCCCAGCATTCAGCAGGCAGAGGAGGGCAGATTTCTGTGAGTTCGAAGCCAGTGTGGTCTACAAGAGCTAGTTCCAGGACAGGCTCCAAAGCCACAGAGAAACCCTGTCTCACAAAGCCAAAAAGACACAAAACCCAGTTCAAACCACTGGGGATACGAGAACTATGTAATCATCAAAGTAAATGTGATAGGGATTGACTGTAATTGAATAAAATATGGAGACAATGCAGATTTCGGAAAAGAAGGGAATGATGAGCAAGTTCTCCATGCCAGTGTATGCCAGCTATTGAAACAATAGAAACAGAAAACCACCATTTGGCAACAATCATATTAATAATTAGCTCATGCAAGACACACCAATAAATGCCAAATTTATGCAGACAAAATTTAGAAGACAAGTGGGATAGTTAGCCAGACCCAAAAATATGTTTGCATAAAAGGCCTATTCATTACAAAGGAAAGGAATTCCTTTCTCATGCAGCAGCAACCCAGCAGAAACCACCTGGATCAAGTGTAGCATTAACTGGAACACCATCAAATTTAAATCAGGAGGCGCTCATAGACCGCCAGAAACATTTCCATTGTCTTAGATCGTCCTGCCAAAGACGCATGCATAACCTGACCTATAAAGGAACAACAGAATCCCCTAAGCCAAGAAACATTCTAGAAGGTAACTTGCCCGTTATCTTAGAAAATGTTATAGTCATAAAAATCAGGGGAAAATCATGGAATTTTCTGGACTGAAGAATTGTGACAGGCAACATGTAGATCTGTGTTAAATCATTTTACTAAGAAAGGCATTATCAGGGTAATTGGTAAAATCTAAATGTAGTCACAGATTGTACCCATTAGTTTTTTTGTCAACTTAACACAAGCAAGGGTCCTCAGGGAAGAGGGACCCTCAACGGAGAAAATGCCTCCATCAGATTGGTCTGCAGGCAAGTCTGTGGGGGTATTTTCTTAATTGGTGATTGATGGGGGAAGGCCCAGCCCTCTTTGGATAGTGCCACCCCTGGGTAGGTGCCCTTGAGGTGTATAAGAAATCAGGCTGAGCAAGCCAAGAGGAGCAAGCCAGCAACCAGTGTTCTATAGGAATTCTTTGAACTGTTCTTGCAATGTTCCAATAATTTTGAAATTGTTTCTATAAAGTCTCACTGGTATAATTTGTAATGCTTTTTGTAGACTTTCATTTTGGGGTCGTATTGTAACCTGAAAAACTACAATAAGTTTGCAAAGATCCTCCAGTTACATTGAGTGGTGTTGGTGTTTCCCTATTAATTTTGAGACAGGGTTTCACTCTGTAGATCAGGCTGTTCTCAAACTCATGATTCTCTTGCCTCAGCCTCCCAGGTGCTGAGGTTACAGGCACACATCCCCATACCTGAAGTTTCTTGATTTCTAATGAAGTATCTGAATCCAAGAATCCCAACTTTTAAAGTTACTTATATTTGTCTTCCATATTTAAGACTTCACAATTGTCGGTGTTTTCAGAACACAGAAGGTGTACTAATATGCATATGGGAATACATACAACATATTATTTACATGCATACAATATATAATTTACAAAAAAAAAGTTGTCTTCACTTGAGTCTCTGGTTATGTAAATGGATATCCAGCATGTAGGGTAAAAGGTCAGAGCCCACTTCCAGGTTTGAAAACCTATCAAAACTCACCAACGTCTGATCTTGAAATTTCACCAGTCTCCACCCTAAAAACCTCCACCCTGGAAAACTTCTCCCCTAGAAACCTTATATAAGTCTGTCTCCTGCTCAGTTCCCTGCTGCTTCTTGTCCAAGAAGAGGCAGCTATCCTCTTGTGTCTTTCCCAATAAATCTCTTGTGTGAGGTTTGTTGTGTGGTGTGCCTTTGTGGTATTCCTCGACTCCCGAGACTTCCAGGAAACCTCCCCCCCCTCCCAGAGCTGCAACACTTCCATGGGGGGATGGTCTTCACCCTCGGAGCTGTAGCACTCACACAGAGCACATACCAGCAGACTATCACTCAGGTAACCCTCAAGTTCAAGGTAAAAATGGAAAAAGACTCCAAACAATGAGCCTTTTCTTCACAGTTAACACCTTAATTATCTCTCTAATGGCTCTCTCCAAAACTGTCTCATTCTGAGCCCCTGGGGATTAGAATCTCATCATATGACTTGTGACGAAATATGACTCAGCACAGGACATTACTTATTACTGAAGGGTTGGTTGTTCATAGTGTCTGGATTGGCTCTTCATCAATAATGTCATCTACTTTAAAGAAATGAAAGTCTGGTTTTGTCCCAGTCTCTCTGAATATGGTGGACAGTGAGGGTTGCTGAGAAGCCAAGGACAATGGCATTGGGTTTTGATCCTACTGCATGTACTGGCTTTGTGGGAGCCTAGCCTGTTTGGATGCTCACCTTCCTAGACCTGGATGGAGGGGGAGGGGGACCTTGGACTTCCCACAGGGCAGGGAATCCTGACTGCTCTTTGGACTGGAGAGGGAGGGGGAGGGGAGTGGGCCATTGGGAGTGGGGGGAGGGGGAGGGAAAAGGAAGGCAGGGAGGAGGCAGAAATTTTTAATAAAAAGAAAAAAAGAAAAGAAATGGAAGTCATTCCAGGACAAAGATTTCTAGTAAAAGTTTCAGAGGTGTGTGAACTACTTCAGGGCTGGAAAAATAACTACTTTGCCCACTAATTCACAAGTTGATTGAGTCTGTGCACTGTGTCCTCAGAGATCGACACTGTTGAATTCTAGTTCGGGCTATAACTTCCATGGATTTCCTTGCTTTTCTTTTTCCTTCCTCCTCCTTCCTTCCTTCCTTCCTTCCTTCCTTCTTCTCTTTCTTCCTTCATCCTTTCTCCTTTTCTTGTAAAGTCAGGATACAGTGGATCTTGAGGAGGTATCTGTCCTGAATGGTAGACATTAAAAATAGCCTTGTCTAGTCAAGGTAAGTCCCCATCTCAATTACAGTCTCATGGCCACAATTCCTAGAGAAGCAGGATGGTATTAAAGATCACGGCTTTGAGAAATGCCCCTCCCCAGACCCAAATCATTATAAGGAAAAGCTGTGGAGAATAATAATACACAGCAGAGCATAGAATGTGACTTGGCCACAGCTCTCAAAAAAATAATAGTGGGTGTATATGCATTATATATATACATGCATATGTATTGTATAATATATATAGGATATATATAGAGAGAGTGGGTGTAAAATTCACTCATTACAATATTATTTATACTATACAAAAATTAAAAATAAATTTAATATTCATCATAAGGGAGTGGTAAAATAGCATTGCCATATGCATATGACAGAAAATATGTGTCATGCAAGGAAATTCACTGCTATTTTTAGTAATGGCAAGTTATTCTGACCAACCCTCACATAGAAAGCAATGTAAGATGCTATAATATCACACACACACACACACACACACACACATATGACAAATGAAAAAGGCCTCCAAATAAGGAAGCAGAGAGGGGGAAAACTTGCAACTTTTATTGGTTGGAGTTAAGGAAAGAAATCAAAACTCACAACAGGTAAAGAATCTAATAGAACCCTGCAATAAGAAGAACCAGGGTGACATCAAGTCTCCTAAAACCGACGCTGACCCACCTCAGTAGAATGCAAGGGAAGTCCTTCAGGTGAGCTGAGGTGGGGAAACTCCAAACTGGGGTGGTTGTGTCTTTTAACTCCAAAGTAGTAACCCTCAAAGACACTTTTCCGCAAACTAACATCAAACATGTGTGTCAAAACAACCGTATGCCATGAATTTGTTAAGGTGATAATCAAAGAGAAAGCACAGCTTATCCATGTGGCAAAGGCAAAGAGGCTTACTCTAGAGGGTGGTTCTTCACCAGGGGCCTCAATGCACCTCCTCACATAGCTTTCCCAAGGCAACGAGAAACATACAGCCCAAAACAAGCAAAAATCTTGTTTAGGGCCTCATGAGCAAGCAGAGCAGAAACAATAGAAGGCAGGACAAGACTCACACACGGTGGAGATGCTGGAATTATCAGGTATAAACTTGAAAATATTGGGAATGACCTTGGGGGGAAAACATAAATTAAAAAAAGTCTAGAAATAAAACCAGTAACTCAAATTGCAAATCCAGTATTAGACTGAACATACATGATAGAACAAACACCCACAACACAGCACAAGAAAAGATGAGGTGGGGGTGAAAGGAAGATTAAGAAGTACAGACTATAGAATAACAACAATTGATACATATATAATTATAAATATTTTCAATGTGCTGTAAGTAGCTGTCAATGAGAAATCTTATGTAATTCTCACTATAGTGACTTTCAGATAAAAGCCTAGTTTGATTCTATAGGAGAAAATGATAACTCATTATCAGTTGACCCTACCGAGTCCTTGCCTGGCTTCCATGGATGGACCTGCCTGGGACAAGAATGAAGAAATGACAGACACGTGGACAGAAAGTTGGGGCTGGGTATTGTAGGCTTTCTGGTGGAGAAACCACAGCACCTGGAAAGCTCAATGTGTTTATTATAATACAATCATATATAATATGTTTATTATATTACAGTGGGCAATGGAGTAGAGCTGAACAAAGAGGCAGGGTTTGTGGTATGTAGCTGGATCAAGGGGACAGGTGTAGCTAATCTTGGTAGGAGCCGTTTCTGTAGGGGAGGGGTCTTCAGGCAATAAATATCTGTGGGGAGAAGCTACAGTGGACATTTTCTACACACACTGTCAGTACTTGCACTCAGACCCCAAGTAAGGGCTTTGCTATCCTTTGAGCCTCATCCAGGGTTGGAGAGGGGGAGGGACTTTGACATTGTCTTGGTGGCTGTTCTATCGCTATGGAGAGCATCATAACCAAGCCAACTCATAAAAGAAAACATTTAATAAATGGGGGGGGACTGCTTAGAGTTTCAGAGGTTTAGTCCATTATCATCATGGTGGGGGCACGGTGGCAGACAAGCACGGTGCTGAAGAAGTAGCTGAGAGAGCTATATCCTAATCCACAGGCCGAGAGAGGGAGAGGAGGGAGACACACTTGGCCTGCTGTGAGCTTTGGAAACCTCAAAGTCCACCCCAGTAACATTTCCTCCAACAAGGCCACACCTGTTAATTCTGTTAATTCTTCTCAAATAGTGCCACTACTTCATGACAAAGCATTCGAACTGTGTGCCTATGGGACCATTCTCTCATATTTTTGGTCATGAGCCTAGCCTTTAACTGCTGAGCCATCCCTCCAGGACCTATGAGACCATTCTCATTCAAATGACCACAGCCATTTTCCATGGGTCTGAGGCTAGGATTCTTGGCATGGTTATTGTCCTGGCAACAGCACACATCCTCTCAAGACTTCACACGCTCAGGAGTTCCTCCACTTCCTAGAGACCACGCGAAGAAATTCTGAAGACCGTATTGTAATTAGAATGGTTGTAAATTCAGATGGAAGGCTTGTGGTGTGAGAAGTTCGATACAAGAGAAGGGAGAGAGAATGGCAGCTGGAGGGGGAAGAGGGAAGAGGGGTGATGGTATAAGGTAGGGGATAAAGCAGGGTTGTATGAGCCATCTTGAAGTGGCATCTTCTCTTCCTCCCCGCCAAACACACAGACTTCAAGAGAAAACCGACAGGCATTCGAATGCAGAATTAGTCCTACCAACATTAAACACATCAATAGAGATGCATTATAGGGCACAATTACGTCAATTTATAGACATAAAGGAAGTGGCCAGTTAAATAACCTGGACTCCTGGACTAGGGTGACAAAGGTGACAAATGCCTAGAAATGCCTTTGCCAGAAAGAGGTTTGTCTCCTTGGGGATTCTAGAACTTGTCAAGTTGGCAATCAATACTAACCACTATGGCACCTGATTTTAATTCCATCTCATGAATGGAAAAACTGAGGCCCAAGGAAGTAAAGTAGCATGTCCAAGATCACAGGGCAAGTGTGTGACAGCACTGGAATTCAGAGTCAGGAATTCTGGCTTCGGAGAACACATGCTTATGAGCTACATGTCACTGCATTTGCTGTTACACTCACATGTAATTTTTATTCTCCAGATATTACAACCCCTTTTCTATTGCTTCTGTTACCTCTGATCATACACACACACTCACACACACATACACACACACTCACACACCTCCTTACTTCTGCTCTTCATTCAAAAACTGACTTGGTGTCTATACTATGTACTGAACAGCCCTCAGGAGCCTGCATCCCAGAAGGGATATGACTCAACATGTAAACAGACGCTTGCATGTATGTAAATTCCTTACTGTTTGTAGCTCAATGCCTTTAGTATCTTAGTCATGCTTCAGAGTATGCATAGTTCAAAAGGATAATTTTACCTTTATCGTTTATTAATTTCCAAATAACTTAAAAATAGCCATTTATAAATATTTGAAAGTTGTTTATATATTTTTCTCAAAAATGAAAAGAATTCTTTTGGGTTTTTTTTTTTTGTTTTTGGAGGGGGCAGACTTCTTGTTTTATTTAGTTTGTTTTAGAATTTTTTGTCTTATAGGTATTATACCCAGATCCACGAAGTCCCCCCAAAACCAACAAAGAGACCAAGTCCCATATGCAAAAGCAAAAAGCCTTTATTTTACACAAGTTTGCAATCTTGGTCTCTCTGGGTGTGCAAAGTATTGGAATAATCTGAGAGCCCCGAGCTCCGTAAGAGTTGGGTTTTTATAGTAATAAAGGTGGGGGTGAGGGATTTCTAAGGTTCAGGACCCCTGATTGGCTAATATATATCTAGGGTTGTATCTAGGGGTGTCCTGGTGAATGTGTGCTGGCAGGTGATCCTGTCTACAATGGTTGGAAGGTTAAGAATTTTATTTGGATGGTCTGTTCTTGTGTGGTGCCTGGGTAGTCTCAGTTTGTGGTCCTTCCTGCAACCAGGTATTGCCTCAGGGTAAACTACTGAGACTCAGGCCTCCATTTAGCTTATCATGGCTGGGTCCCACTGTTCCTATTAAGCTGATCATGACAGAGTCCTACCCTACCCCTTCACAAGCACCCATGACAGGACCCAATCATGGGTCCTGCTTGCTCATGGTGTTAAGGAGGTATTATTGGGACCTAAGAACCATTAGCTAACAGATTTTTCCAGGGCAGTGGCCAGCCTACCAGGCCTGTAGCTCTAATCTTTTGAGTTCAGCCAAATTGTAATTATAATCCTGGATGTCCTCTTTGGTTCTGTGGTTCTGCATAAGAACCAAAGTGTCTTATCATATTGTAGGACCATTTTAGTTAATAAATCCATTCATTGACAACTCTGGGCCTATTTTATGGTATATCAATGGGCACTGTAGGTAGTCATTTTGTTCCCCATGCCAGGGAGTACCCCTTTTCTCAACCTTCCAACCTATTCCAGGCAGGGAGCATGGGACAATGTGTTCCTTTCTGCAACTACTTCAAGCTGACATTGGGGCATTGTCATCAGGGCCCCAGTAGGCTGAAAGGCTGGCCAAAGGTAAGGAGGGAACTCAGGCTATGGGGCACTCATCGGAAGCATCTGGTTCACAGACTCCGTTGAAGGGACAGGGAGCATCCACATCAGCTGGACTGGTCCACATCAGCTTTCAGGAAGTCTAGGACTCACCGCCATTCATAGTAGGTTGTAGTCAAAACTGATGCTTAGATGTGTCCGCCAGCCAAGTGGAAGCCTATTGAGATAAGTTTAAACTAGGAACAGAAGTTAAAATTTATGGACTTAAAAAAAAGTAATACATTATTGAAATCCATATTGTAGAAAAAGAGCAGATAACGGGTATCTGTAAACAGAAGGAATAGACTCAGACCTTTGAGTCCTAGCATAAACTACGGATTTTGGTTAGAAGCATGTATATTTTTCTGCTGTCCAGAGAACCATGTATGGATTGGACAGAGATGCCTTCGGCCTGATGAGAAACACCTTTAAATTCATAAACAAATGGTAACTAGAAGAAATCTAAAATATTGAGCTTGTGAGCTAAACAGTAAGTAGTCACTGCTATATCAGCTTATTAGAACTATACCAGTGAAAGAAATCAGAAACATTTTCCATATCTTAACCTGTAAACCTGTATTTACATCTTAAGTCATTCTTTAGATAGACCCCCAAATCTTACGAACTTTTATATTCTCAGGCCTTAAAACATTTTTTAAGAGACTAATAGGTTTAGAAAAACAAATTTTGATATATATATATGTGTGTGTGTGTGTGTGTGTACATATACATATATTTTTAAGAGACTAGTAGGTTTAGAAAAGCAAAGCTTGGTATATATGTGTGTGTGTGTGTGTGTGTGTGTGTGTGCGTATGTATATATACGTACACACACACGCATATACACAAGCTGGCTATAGCTCTGTGGAAGGATACCTTTTGCTGCTAAACTAACATTATTATAGCCCTAGCCATTAATACTATCAGAGATCCCCAAAGGATAAATAAAGTATATCTGAATAGTTTCTGAATCTATTAAAAATGAGAGGGACCAGAGTCCATGTATAGTTAGTCACACTCAGGTCTCCATAGCACTGGGGGCAGAAGCATCCAGAAGAGCAGACTTACATACAGTCTTAGCCAGGCCCATAAGGTGAATATCTTTTCCTGTGGAAGAGGGACATGGAAAAGACTGACCTTATTTTGTCTAGGCAAAAGTGGTGCAATCAGTTCTCCAATGTCCTGCTGTTTGTCCACAGTCTGGACTGGGTCCTGGCAGCAGAAGTTGCACTGGGGCATCTCGGCCAGTGGTCAGTGTCATCGTAGTCCAAGTGGAGAGACATTATGGTGTCCCATAATCTTCTTTGGAGACCTTGGGTTACTGCTAGGATCTCAGAGTCTCTGTCTAATATAATAAGCTTTTTAATCATTATTTTAAATGCCATATTCTGCAGATCTCTGAAGTATGAGGGTTACCTAGGTATATCTAATTACACAAACTTTGTTTCTCATTACTTGTTTTAAGTTAGACTTTGAAAACATATGCAGGGACCTAAATAAGGTTTAACCTCCTATTAATTAATTATATTAGTACTTTAAGGATGACTGACTAACTTGTATTTCCTAAGAGTCTATAATAAGTTAGCAGCTTTTGGGGGGCTGGAGGGTTGGCTCAGAGGTTAAGAGCATTGATTGCCTGCTCTTCCAAAGGTCCTGAGTTCAATTCCCAGCAAACACATGGTGGCTCACAACCATCTGTAATGGGGTCTGGTGGCCTCTTCTGGCCTGCAGGCATACACACAGACAGAATATTGTATATATAATAAATAAATAAATATATTTTAAAAATAGTTAGCAGCTTTCATAAAACTAAAACTTTACACTCTGTCAGGTTTAGCTTAAAAAATAATAATTTTGAGTTGAAGTCAATAAAGAGCCATTCTGAAGGTAAAAACAGAACAAGTTTGTATCTAGCAGTTAATGCTGTCTCCTGAGAAGGCAGAGGAAGGTCCCAGGGAGAAATGAGAACAGGAGGGAGCCTAGGGGCTAGCATGGCCCTTGACAAGTTCTAAGGTACTACAGCCAGCCACAAACTAGGGAAGAGTCACAAGTTCCCTTTAAGGAGGGTGAGGTCCTTTTTAGGGAGTAAGAATTTTCTCCAAGCAACCTGAGGAAATGGGAGCTTTATCTGAATGCCTGACTTTGGGAAAGGGAATTTGTGGTTCTATCTCTGTTAAGTATGAGCATAAAAAAAAAAAAAAAAAAAAAAAAAAAAAACATTTTTTCAACTGAAGTTCCTCTCAGTATCAATACAAAAATTTATGACTCAGTTTATCCAAAGAGCTTAAACCCAACAAAGTTAGCAAAGACAAGGAAGCTAAATATACATTTTTAAGCCTGAATAGACCTTGAACAAGGAAATACATTTTAAACCATTAGTTAATATTTTAATGTTATGACTTTTTAACATAGTTTTCCATGTTAAAAATTTTTTCCGTTGTTATTTTATAACTGCAGTTTTGCCTACGTTGTGAATCTCAATCCAAACATCTGACATGCAGGTGGTCCTAGGCTACCAATGTACAACCTCAAAAGCTTGAGATTCATGGGCTTGAACACTGTTCCAAGCCCTCTATCAAACTGCCTAGGTCATTGTCTTCTGCATCTCAAGAAATGAACATTTCTATTTCTGGTTAGCTTTTGGTGCTTTTGGCTCTGACCCTAATTTTTAGCCTTTTATTTTAAGTTCAAATATTAACAATATAAAACATTTTATAAGCACAGATGTCCCACAGCCTTATAAGTTTATTTAAAACTTTTTTCTAAAAAATTAAAATCTCCTTAAATGTCTTCCTGCAGTATCGAAAATAAAGTACTTTTTTGGTCCCACACTCAACAGCATATCCACAGCCTGTCTTTTAGATCTCAGCCTGCTCCCTTTCACTGTAGCTGGTACTTCTGGTGACTATCACCTGGCACTGGCATTTCTAAAACTGTTAAGGTTAATTCTTGCAACTGCACATTCCTTGGGACTCTAGTCCTGACATATATTTGTAAACCTCAGCTGTTTCCTATGATCCCTTTATGTCTCTATAACCATTATCAGCTGGGTGACTCTTAAATTAACAAAGCCTAGCTGACAGAGCAAGATACATTTTTAAGTATAAAACATTGAGGTGCAGCTTTAATACTTTAAATCATACATATATATACACACACACACATACATACATATATATAAAACCTTGTTTTAGAATGGAACATGAGTCATCATGCAAAAATCTATCCCAATCCAAACTATCCTGGAGATTTGCTAGGCCCTCTCCACATGGTCACCTTTAATCAAGCTGGCAGTAAAATCATGAGGCATCCTTTTTGGTTTTTTTTTTTTTTTTTTTTTTTTTTTGACTCTAGCAAAATGGCAATCCAAAATTTAAAAGGGAATCATGCCTTATGTTTTTTTTAAAAAAATAACCCATATATAGATTTTAAGTCATCAATTCCCAGTGTTACTAATTAACTTTTAACTAGTTTTATTTTAATTTTAACAGATTTTTTTTACCATTTCTGACTAAATAAACTTATAAATCTGAAGCTACAGAATGTTCACATAAACTAAGTCCAAATTTTTTTTACTTGCTCTGCTTTGTTTTCTTCTCCTCATCATTCTGTTGGGGCTCAGACTGACAGACTGTCAGAGGAATCTTTTAAATAAAACATGATCTAAGGAAGAGCCATAATCTAATTCTAGAGTCAGCTTTTCAATAAAAAAGAACCCACCATATAACAGTTTTAACATTATCTATACCAAAAAGCCATCTGAATTTTTGCTAACCCAAATTCAGTAACCAGAGCCCAGTGATAAATTCTGAAGTCAGGCCCCGTAAATGTGGCCACAGTAGTTATGGGTGGCAAAGACAGCCAAAATAGCCAAGCCATTTCTGTCTCAGCACCTTGCTTACAAGGAAACTTATATAGACAAACTTTTCAACAAAACAAGCATATTCAGTATTTGCAGGTATGAGAAACCACAGCAAACATAGTTCACATCCCCTTCTGACCTTCCATAATTTTTTATATACCTTCAGTCCACTTTTCCTCTCTTAATTCTTTCGGTCTCCTGATTTCTCCTCACTTTCCAGACAACATACCAAAGTCTTTCTCACTTTTTACCAAAGTCTTTTTCGCTTCTCAGACAACATAAAAACTCTTACCAAAGTCTTTCTTGTGGCTTACCTCAGTAGTATATAATATACTGTATGGCTACAATATTTTAAACAAGAACAGAAACATGCTTACACTATAATGTAAATAACTTTAAATTTATAGCACATAAAACCCTGTACCAGCATGAAACATCTGAGACTAATAGTAGCTTTTCCCATACCCTCAACCAATAATAATTTATAACCAGCCCTTCTAAATGATGACAGATATTTATAACCCACTGGATCTGAATGACCAAAGCAGCTCTGGTGAAGGGAAGTCTGGCTATAGTGTCACAACAAGGCCACTGCAGCCTAACGCCTATAGCCAGAGTCCTTGGCTTGCAGAGCCAAACCTTGGCCCCCAGAGCAAGCCAAGGGAACCCATCCACCAGCGTGGGAGGGGGCAGGGTGGCATGTAGCATGGGAGAAAAAGATTGTTAACCTCTCCAGCCATAGCAATTAACCCCAGATTCCCTGTCCAGTGTTTGAAATCCTTTTGGGGCACATCCACACCCTGCAACTGTGGCTGGTAGCCTTGCAACATAGTAACAACAGGGCCGTAGAGTCCAGCCACCCAGCCAAACAAGTGTGCTGCCCTGCAGCCTGGTGCTTGTATGGCAAACCTGTCCCTGTTGCCCCCACACTACAGGCCAAGGCTGACTCCTTTCCAGGAAATGTTTAAGGTGGGTAGAGATTGTCTGTCTTATCCCTTTTAAGAAAATATACCCCTATGCTTAGGTCCCTATCTCTAAAGTCCTGTAAGTGGTCCCAATATCACACAAGACTGCAATAGCAGGAGCATCCCACATGTCTCTCTACAGAAACCAGAGGGATCCGCTCTCATACAGACGGGCCTGGGGGCGTCTCCCCGGGCACCCCGCCTGTGATCTTTTCCCGAATGCGCATAGATCATTCATAGGCTGGTACAGTTTCGGGGCCCACTTACAGAAAGACATGAGACACAAAACAAAACACAAAAAACTTACCGGCCAGTTGAAGGCTCTACGGGTGGTAGCCCCTGTGGGCTTATGGGATCTGGAATGAGTCCCCAGATGTTATGTTCAGATCCGCGAAGTCCCCCAAAAACCAACAAGGAGATCGAGTCCCGTATGTAAAAGCAAAGAGCCTTTATTTTATACAAGTTTGCAATTTCGGTCTCTCCGGGTGTCCAACTTATTGGAATGACTGGAGAGCCCAAAGCTCAGTTAAGAATTGGGTTTTTAGAGTAGTAAAGGTGGGGGTGACGGATTTCTAAGGTTCAGGACCCTGATTGACTGACATTTGTCTAGGGGTGTCCTGGTGGTACGGGTGATCCTGTCTACAACGGTTGGAACGTTAGGAATTTCCTTTGGATGGTCTGTTCTTGTGTGGTACCTGGGTAATCTCAGTTTGTGGTCCTTCCTGCAACTAGGTATTGCCTCAGGGTAAACTACTGAGACTCAGGCCTCCATTAAGTTTATCATGACTGGGTCCCACTGTCTCTATTAAGCTTATCATGTTTGAGTATTACAACAGGCATTTTTGTTTGCTTTAATTTTTTTTTTTTTTTGAGAGAGAGAATATGAAATTGGGTGGGAAGGGAAGTGGGAGGATTTGGGAGGAGTCGAGGGAGGGATAAAACATGATCAAAATACATCATATAAATGTATGAAAAGGAGGCAATGAATTTGAAGGAGAGTGAGGGGGGGTACATGGGACAGTTTGGAGAGAGGAGGGAGAGAGGGAAACATTGTAATTAAATTACAATTTCAAAAATAAAAAACATAATTTGTTTAAAATAAACTGTGATAAACCACTAAAAATATATTCATTGTATAATTAAAAAATGAAAAGATTCTGGACTGGTATCTACTCCCTAGAGGCTTCAGTTTTGGAGAACTGGCAGGTGCTCCTGCTAGGTTCAATTGCTTAGGTCCAAACCTTAGCCCCTCCCATCTGAATCCACGCCCTTCCTCTCCCTTGTAAGAAAACAGTCTTAGTGGCTGGACAGAGGGCTCAGCAGTTAAGAGAACTGGCTGCCTTTCCAGAGGTCCCATGTTCAGTTCCCAGCACCCACAAGGCCTCTCCCAACTGTCTGTACCTCCAAGACCTGACAACCTCAAACAAACATACATGCAGGCAAAACAGGAATGCACATAAAATAGAAATAATATTTTTTTTAAAAGAAAACAGTCTTAAGTTTAAAGAACCCTGATCTTAAATAACAGTCTTAAAACTTTCAGTAGGGTATCTTTCCCTCACTCAGGTCTTCTAGAGTTTCTGCCAGGGGTGTTTCCCATGTTCAAGCCCATACTGTTCATAGTAAACTTGTTCTTTTTTTATTTAATAATTTATTTGTTTTTATTTCATGTGCATTTGTGTTTTGCCTGCATGTATATTTGTGTGGAGGTATCAGATCCCCTTGAAAGTGAAGTTACAGGCAGTTGTGAGTTGCCATATCGGAGCTGGGAATTGAAGCCCAGGTCCTCTGGAAAAGCAGCCAGTGCCAGTACTTTTGTCCACTGAGTCATCTCTCCAGCCCATTAAATTTATTCTTAAGCATTTTTTATTTTTGGTTTTTCGAGACAGGGTTTCTCTGTGGCTTTGAAGCCTGTAGACCAGGCTGGCCTTGAACTCACAGAGATCCACCTGCCTCTGCCTCCCGAGTGCTGGGATTAAAGGCTTGCGCCACCACCGCCTGGCGCATTTTGTTCTTTTTGATACTATTGTAAATGGAATTGTTTTCTCAATCTTATGAATGGTAGAGCACTTGCCTGGACCGTGCAAGCCCCTGTGTTTGATCTGCAAGGTCTTAAAAAGCATCTTCAATCATTCATTATTAGTACATAGAGAGCTAAGTTCTGTATATCCATTGTGGATCCTACAACTCATTTGCTAATTCTAGTAGCTGTGAGTATGAGCATATTCCTTAAGATTTTCTATGTTTAAGACCATGCCATCTATAAGTGACTGTTGAATATTGAATTTGGCAGTCAACAGTCCTGCTTGCCATGGAGAGAGTGGGAGAGGTTTTATCTATCAGCACCAGGGAGAAAGATTTTCACCAGAGAATTTGCCGGATGGATGATAAAGCCTTAGCTTATGCACAAATTTTGACCCAGGAGGGCATTTAGCATTATCTGAAGATTTTTTAGCAATCTGAGGGGCCAGGGCAGGACAGTGCTAGCATCTGTTCCTAGGAGCCAGGGGTGCTGGAAAAATATCAATGATGCTTAAGACCCACACCCTTCAATTAGCTTCCTTATTGAAAATATCACTAACACTGTGCTTGAGAACTCTGTGAATACAGAATCCTGTTCCCTCCCTGGTCCAAGAGATGTCCTTCTCTATAAGATTATGAAGTGTGGGGTGAACTTTGAAGAATGATTTCTCAGTCCATGGGGGTTATCCAATGGAGGTAATATCCTCAGAGCAGAGTCAGAAACGTCCAAAACCAACCCGACCAAGAGTATCTCGCCCTGAGCACAGCAGAGGCCAGCAGCATGGCACAGCACATGTGACCTTTATGAAGCTGTCCCAATCATTCACAGACGTCTGGAAAACACACAACAGGAACAGACTAGTGGCAAAGGCGCAGTAACGCCTCTGACCATGAAAACACACTTATTCCTGCTTCTATTTGTAATTTGATCACCTGAATGCTTCTTAGATGCTATGGGTAGCTGGCTGCATCTGCAAACATGTGCTATAAAAGGAGTTAGGATGAGATGTTCTCTTAGGTTTGCAGAGAGGAGGCTTGACCTAATGATATGAGCTCATTAAGAAAAAAAAATACCGTAAGACACCTTGTTAGGGGTTCATGCAGGTGAGGGGCTTGCCTTGGAATAGAAGTGTCATTAGCCGTGAGGGAAGCCTGCCTCAAAGCCACAGTGGTCCAGAGTGCACTGGGTCACCTGCGAACCGGCTCATCATTCCTGCTTTCCCAACGACTGGCGAATTTGAATTAAGGAAAATGCAAGCCAATGACGTATAGCTTTTCTTTTTTCCCCTTAGATTCCCCCTTTCGGTAAAGCACTTGAGAGGTCTGTGGTTTTGCTTTAAAATGGAAGATGACAGTTGTAAAGTAATAAGCAACAGCCCTGGTTGTCTGAAAGCAGATACTGAGCGTTCATTCAGCTCAAATGGTTTTGATAACAGGGGTTGGCAGATATAGCCAGTTGCCCTTAACATCTAAGAGGCAAGTTTTGTGGATACAAATGAGTCAGGTGACCCAAACTGCAAATGGAAGCAGGGATGGGTGTGTGCTCGGGGCTGGAAGCGTATTCACACCTTTACCACTAGTCTGCTGTGTGTTTTCTAGCCTTCAAGTGCGTTGATCATTAATGATCAGCCTGGTTGGACCCAGCACCATTTCAAAGAGGGAGAAGAGTCAGATTCTCAAAGGAACAGCAATATTGGAGACATTAAAAGATAGTTGGGACTGGGATGCTGAAAATGTGCCCCTCCAGAAACTGGGATTCCCAGGCTGTGTGTGCAGAAGGAGAGGGTTCTTTAAAATACTGCGAAAAGCTTGTCAGGCTTAACGCCCTTTATGTAACTGGTCTTGCTTAGTAATGAGAACACGGAATGTGAGCAAATTCACTGGTTATTCATAGGACTGTGCCTTAGCTAACACCGGGGGAAGTGCAGAATTCACCAAGTTGGTACCCTAGGAAATACAAGCCCCTTGCTTGCAAATTCCTTAATGCTACTGTCTCATGAGAAGTCCAGACAGGGTATCCAGATGTACATCCTATCTTCCTGGCTAGTTGGCCAGTAGACTCCTGTAAACCAATGAACTCTTCCGCGTCAATCCAGAGCCAAGTGGAGCACTAGCTTCTTTGTGAATGACTGAAGTCATTTCTGTTTAGCAAATGAAGTGAGTATCACTTAGCACTCGCTACATGCCAGGCTGAGAGCTGGCCATCTGCCCTGTGAACTCCTTTCCTGCACTGGAACCTCTTGTATTTGTCATTTTCTTGCTTACAGTTCATTGATATTCCCGGGTCAAGTCAAGCAAACGTTCTCTGGTAGTCATTTCTGTTGCTAGGCCCAATACCTGACCAAAGTAGCCTAAGCAAAGATGGGTCCACTTTGGCTCACGGTTTGAGGGCACACAATTCCCATGGTGGGGAAGGCATGGTGGCAGGAGAGCTAGGTGGCTGGTCGGTCACATTGTGTCTACTTAAGAAGCAGAGAGAGGTACATACTGCCCCTCAGTTCACATTCTCTGTTTCTTTTATGTCAGCTTATGCCTCGGCCCTTGGAATGGTGCCACCTACATTCAGGGTAGCTCTTCCTTCCTCAGTCAATCTTCTCTAGAAACACAGACATACCCGGAAGTGAGTCTCTTAGGCTCATCGAGTTGATTCCATTGACATGTGACCTACCTGAGAAGATTTTAAAGTAAAAGTTACCTTTTTATCACCTACAGTTTCTAATGCTGCAGTGCACAAGGCAGGCCATGAAAGCAAAAAGCCAATTTTAGACTTCTGTCCTCTAGAAATATAAGACAAATATACTGTTTTAAGCAGCAAAGTTTGTGTTAATTTGTAACAGAAGCAATAGGAAGTCAATATAAATTTTATATATATATATATATATATCAGAACATTACGCAAGCATTTAAAGTAATAAAGATCATATCTATGGTTGTGAATGTAATGGCCTCTAAGATATATTATTATTTGGAAAAAAAGCCAGTGTCCAGACAATGTGAATATCATGGCACTCTGTTGTTGTATGGGGTACACACAAAGGCCATGCACTTCTAAAAAGTAAGACACTGTAGAACATCCTTTATCAGAAAATCCAAATTTCAAAACTTCTTAATAGTTGCCATGGCACCCCGAGTAGAAGACTCCACAGCTGATCTTATGAGACTGCTTAATGTCAAAATACAGGTACACTAAAGTTATTTTCAGGCTACGCCTATATGATATTCATGAAAAATAAACAGATGCTGTGTTTCAACTTGGGTCTCACACCCACCATACCAGAAACTGAATCAGTTTCAGATAAGAACCTCTCACCCTGCTGTAGCGATTACCTTCAGGAAGAGGCATCAGAGGGAGGGAGTAGTCGGTGTTAAGAGAAGCATTTCCCTCCCCCCCACCCCCACCCCCGCACACCCCTCTAAACTGTATTAGTACATTTCTAGAACTTTCGCTGGGTAGAAAAATCAGTTTCCATAACTGAATTCCCAGATTCTCTGGGAGACAAGATAAAGACAACACACATACCCGAATGGCATCGTGTTTGCAGGTGCGCTGCTCCGAGCTTCTGGGAGAGTAGGTCAATCACAGTGTCTGATGTAAGCAATTAGCCGCCAGATGTGGGAGCAGGTAACGCAGCCAGGCTAGAAGGTCAGAGGGAAGCTGAGAGGAAAGGCCCCAAGATCGTTGTCGAGAAACTCCGTACTCCATCCGCACCCTTAGCAGTGTTCAGAGATGGCCAGGTAGAGAAGACAGGCAGAGAGCATTTGGGTTGTGCTAGCTAGAAATCTAGATCGGGAGCTCCGGGAATGAGGTCAACAAAAGCACGAACTGAAAGGAGAGGGCTACAGACCGGAGCCGTTATCACTTAAGTGGCCATTTCAGCTCCTGGCCTGGGGTTCCTGCCTTCAGCAACTCCCTTTCTCTGCTAGAAGAATGAGGTCCCTGAAGAGAATTTGGCACACACGGCCTCATAAGTATGCAGGAGCCTCACAGTGGTGGGTGTTTAGTGCTGTTCACGGTGAAGGATGGAGAAACAACCTTAGAAGCCAGCTGGATCGGGGAAGCAAGCAGACACACCAGTCAGCTATGGTGGCATACCTGAGAAAATCGGCCCGAATGAAGAAGTTTATTTGGAGTTTTAGTGTTCACAGGATCTTGCTCTGTGCTCTAGTCCTGTGTTCCTGCTGAATGACCTCAGACAAAATACCCAGAGTCATAGCAGATGAGAGTGGACAGCGGCAAAAGTGCCGTGGCAGAGGAAAACAGTTCCACGGTGTGAGAGCAGTCAACAGCCAGGGACTACAGTGCCCACCTAGGTAGGCTCTATGCTGCTTTCCAAAGTCACTGAGCAGACAGCTTCCCTGAGAGGATTTTTTCCTACCAGGTGATTGACAGACCTATTTGGATGAGCTCATAAGGGCAGACAAACGATAAGCTTCTATGATTTTCCAGAAAGCCTCTGCTAGAATGCCTCCTCTCGAGGTCAGAAGCAGGATTCAAACCCCATTCTTTGGATCACAAACCACACAACAGAGTAGATTAAAATGAAGTAATTTTTTTTAAAAATATCTATAAAATGGCTATGCTTTCGCAGAAGGAAATAGCTTTCTCTTCATGGGTACCAACCAAGCCCTGCTGCCCCCACCTCCCTTCCATATAGTTAAAACCTTTAGAAGGCAATTGTGATTATTTTTCTTCTTTACAGGGCACTGAAAATTCTTGGGAGGGGCAACTGTGATCCTTTCCCCCTCACCAAAATTACTGTGTCACCAGAGACACAGCGGTAGGGGACAAGGCTGCTTGTGAAGGCCCAGTTCACCCGCAGTGACCATGAAGCCTGCCCATGTCCAATTAGCTACTGCCAATGTTTTCAGAAGTGTTAGTCCATGGTCACTTGGTCATATTGGTTTGGGCCTGTGGCAATGTGGAATATTGGGGCAGAAAGTCCATGTGGTATTGAGCTGTTTACCTCAGAGCAGCCAGGAAGCAGGGGGCTGGGGAGAAGAAACAGGGTTTCTGATGTCCCCTTCCAGGGCACACCCTAATTATCTAACTTCCTTCCACCAGGCCCTACTCCCCAACCTTCCCATCACCTCCCAAGTGCATCATTAGCAAGTAACCAAGTTTTCAATGTGTGTTCACTGGGGGTGTTAATATACAAACCATAATTAATAATGACTCCTGACTTGTGAAAATTAAGACTTTTCAAAGCGAGAAAAGAATCACCAAGGGACCAAAATCATGGTTGTCTTGCTTTAAATGACTCTATCCCTCAAATTTCACCTCATTTATCTGTAAGATGGAAATAAATAATGGATCCTGTCTGTGTGGTGAAGAAGGTTAAGGCTCACGGGGCTTGCCCTCGTTCTTGGCAAGTAGACTGCCGTAGTCAGCCTCGGTTGTCAACTGGGCACCCAGAGTCACTTGGGAAGAGGAAACCTCAACTGAGGAATGATGTCACATCAGATGGGCCTGTGGTTGTGCCTGAGAGGCATTGTCTTAGTTGTTAATTGATGTGAGAGACCCCAAACCACTGCAGTTCTGCCATCCCTGGGCAGGTGGACCTGAGCTGGACAGGAAAGGCGGCTAAGCAAGGAAAAGAGAGAAAATTAGGAAGCTGTATTGCTCCACGATCTCTGCTTCAGTTCTGCCTCCAGGTTCCTGTTTTGGCTTCCCTTGACAGTGAACTGTAATTACTTTCTCCCAAGTTGTTTTTTGCCACAGTAACAGAGATGCCAGCCAGGACACTGACTTACTTGTCCAAGTGCCATGGCACTAACCTAGCTTCTTTAATCTCCAAGAGAGACTTTTTAAGTAGGCTCATTATTGTACCCATGTTAAAATTGGGGAAGCCAAGGTACAGAACACTCAAGCGGTCTATCATAATCTCCCAGGAATTTGGTGATAGAGTCAGAGTTTTCAGGTTTCAGAAGCCCACACCAGGTCCAGTCTTGCACTCCCTGCCTGCTTTCGGCAGATCAAGATGTAGGCTCTTAGCTACTGCTCCAGCGCCATGCCTGCCTGCCTGCCACCACACTTCCTGCCATGATGGCCACGGACTCACCTTCTGAAAACTGAAAGCAAGTTCTTCAATTACAAGTTGCTTTGGCCATGTAACCAAGACGGTGACCTAATGTGCTGGGCTCAGAAGGACCCATACTAGTGCCATCCAGCTCCTTGCATCACTGGTAGCTTCTTTGTGGCTCGTGTGAAGTCATCTGAACATATCTGGAAAGATGACAGGCTTAGAGCACCCTGGAGTGCTCCATGCTTCTGCCCCTGAGCCTAGGGTGTCTCCCAGGCCCAGGGTTGCGGCAGAGTAGCACTGGGAAAGCAGAGAAATAGTGTAAAGAGTGACCAGATTATTCATGGAGGGCTGCCAGGGACTCACACTGACAATGGCAGAACTGG
This sequence comes from Chionomys nivalis, assembly GCF_950005125.1. Lineage (NCBI taxonomy): Eukaryota > Metazoa > Chordata > Mammalia > Rodentia > Cricetidae > Chionomys > Chionomys nivalis. The sequence goes on from NC_080086.1 coordinate 143,460,615, forward strand.
AAGTATTAGATATCTTTTGATAAGGAGAAAGCCATCGGGATCAGGACAGAGAACTCCTCATTAGCATCCACCTGCCTTGAGGCGCACAGAAACCTTTGGTCCACGGAGACAGCTCAGAGAATTCAATGCCATGCGAATACTGGCTGATTTAAGAAAACATATAAGAGTTTGGAGAGATGACTCAGTGTATATACTGTGCTTGCAGAGGGCTAGTTCAGTTCCCAGCACCTACACTGCATAGCTCATAACTTCCTGTATCTCTAGCTTCAGAGGTTTCTTCCACCTCTTCTGGTCTTCACAGACACACAACACACAGAGCACACCACATACACGGACACCACACACACACACCAACCACTAAATATAAAGAAATACATGAGAGCAAAATGTTTCTATGCTATATCAGTGCTAAAATGACGATGCTAGGGCCATAGATTACATAAGTAGTCGTTAGTGCACAGAAAGCATTCCTTGGGACTAGGTTTATCTGGTGTGCTAGCTCTGACCTTTGAGTGTGAGCAGATTGCTCCTTTCTTTTTCCCTTCTGCCTTAATCTTGAGTTTGCTTTAGTTGTGTGTTGTTGGGAAAGATGGACTTTACCCAAATAGTTCAGGATACTGCTGGCCTGTTTTGCTTTCCAAAAACATGTCTTATTGGTAAACACTTAATTTTTATTCATCACATTTGTTATGGAAAGGAAGTAAGGAATAGAGATGGGGTGGGAATGCTGGCTGTCACAGGGAGCAGTTTTCTTGCTCTTTCATGGGGGCAGTTCTATTCCCGCCATGGTAACAGGCAAGGGCGCTGAGAAAGTGCCCATAGGCTGATGACAGGTTTACACCTGCTGAAAACTGATACAGAAACGCTGGGGCTGGGTTAATTCAATAGGTAGAACTGCTGGACTCTAGAGTAAAAGGTGGGAGAAATTCTCTCTCACCTGTTCCAACATATAGCCAAGGATCTCTCCAGCCTGTTGTGATAACGGGGCTGGGAGCTTAGAGATGCTAGCCTCTCCCGAATCTCAGCCTATGGGATACCTGATACTAGAGCAGAGGGACTCACCCTCACATCCAATCCCAGTTCCGGATTTCACAGTGGCTAATGTGGCTTGGTCCAACCTTTAAAGCTGAGTTGTTTCCAATCAGCTCAGGTAACCCGAATGAGCCATACACATCTCTCTGCATAGGCTTCCATTCAGAGATAGTCACGAAATGCTGACCAAATCATGTAGAGTATTATTACACTAAATAAACAGTTACATTCAACTATGAGGACTTGACAGCAAAGGGGCCATGGTTTAAGATGAAAGCTGTCTGAGGCTGAGAGAGCACTCTAAGTATTACTCTAGACTGTGGCCCTCATGCTCATGTTCCTAAGTTCCACCTATCACACAGTGCTCTTAGGAACAGAAAGGAAGATGGCCCTAGGGAAAGAAGTACTCAGCACTTGAGTCACTGTTTTTAAAGTTGCTTCCCAGAGAGCCATATTGAACAGTTTTTCTTGTGAGTCGATGGTCAGAATTGAAACACATTGTGATCTTTTTACATGGAAGCCTGGGGAAATTGGGTTTAATTCGGACACATCATTCCCATTATATAATCTGTTTCTAAGGAGAAAGTTGAGACTAGATACTGGGTAGGCACCTGTCACACATCTGTGAATATACAAGAACGTTGAAAGAGACACGCAGGGACAAACTGTTAAAGCCATAGAAGATGCCTGGAAGCCTGGCTGTCAGCCCCCAAGGGCTGGCCGATGACGGTGACTGCTGATAATACCATGACTCCAGCATTTGTGATTAACTCGTCCAGTAGTCAAAGAATGACACTGACAGCAGGAACATGGAGACCAACCCAGAAGCTTCTAGCCCGCACTCCAAGGATGGAGCGCATGACAGGCGATGTGGGAACTGGTCAGGTACTCATTGAGTACGAATGAATCTGTTTTTCAGTCAGAATTGTTTGATTTCAGGATATATGTATTTAAATGAGAGTATTATGCTGATGAAATGCTTATTAACTGTTTCTGACATCTTCAAGTAAACTTTTCATACCTAACGAGCTGCTGGCTAACTCGGCCTGGCGTGTAAGGCATTGGGCCCATAACTGAAACTGTTTTAAACCATGATGAACAAAACAAACAAACAAAAAAAAATAGCTTGAAATTGTCAGGGGGAGCACAGCATGAAGCTCCTTGAGATCTCCAGGAGCAACCAGAAATATTAAACCCACAGGATTGTCCCCTCCAAGGAATAAATGCAAAGCCTGCTTTTTCATCCAAAAAGCTGGCTGGAGGTGACTAACAGCCTCATGATCTGTGCTGTCTGTTGGAGAGGCCATATCAAGCTCTTACGACTAGGACCAGCAGTGGCTAGTAATTTAAGTGAGTCTTACAGCCAGGGGCTCCTGCCAACTCCCACAACCAGGACTGGAGATACCTAATAGTCTAAACAACCCTTACGTTATCTGTATAGCCAGATGTTCCCTCAAGCTCCCCCAACCAGGACCAGAGGTAGTTAATAGCCCAAATGACCTCTAGACTCTCTGTATGACTAAGACCAGGCCAGAGCTTGCCTCAAGCCCTTAACCCAGTACAGGCAGCCCTATCTCTGGAACCCATCTTCCTGAAAGAAATGACCTGCACTCTGACTTAAGTTTCGATGTAATTAAGTTCCCTGTGAACTGGGGATTGTATGAAACCAGGAACTGTTTTTTTTTTCAAAAATTATACTGTGTTTGCATTTGTTGGGAATAAACTTCCGGGCATCAGATACCCCAGAGTCTTGATCCAGGTTAATGAAGTCAATCTGAATGGAGTTTTCATTCTTACCTTCTTGTGGTTCACTTCTCTGCCTGCTGTGACCACCTTCAGAATCCCTCTCATGTAATAAAAGAAATTACACTAAATTTTATTGCTTGTTTCATCCCAATATTGTGTTAAAAGACCATTCCTACCATCTCCTATACTTTCCCCATCACGCATACACACGCACACGCACACATACACATACATGTGCGCACACATACACACACACAAGCACACACATGCACACATGTGCGTGCACACATACACACATGCACACACATGCGTGCATACACATATGCACGCACACACATGCACACACATGCGCGCGGGCACACGCATGCGTGCGCACACACGCACGCACGCACACACGCATGTACACACATGTACACACACATACAGACACGTGCGTGCATGCAGTACGCACACACATGCTATTTCCTGCTCTTTTCCATCCCCCACAGTGTTATTAACCTTTCTCCTTGCTGTGACGATAACCTGATAAAAGTGACTTGACAGGGGAAGAATGTACTCTGATTCCACGTTTCAGAGGGATTTCAGTCAACTATGTCAAGATGCAGCTCCTATGTTGTCAGGAGCCTGAAATGAAAGCTTCCCACATCTTGGCTAATCAGGAAGCAAAGATCTCAGGCTTGAACCAGAAGCAGGTTAGACGCATTGACAGCCTTCCTCTAGTGACCCGCTTCCACCCAGCCAGTCACCACCACCTTCAAAACAGAAAACAGTTCAAGTCCTCCAAACATAAACCTGTGGGAGACATATTAGAGTCAAACCCCAACACTCTCCTTACAGGAGGAGAAACTTCTCAGGAGGTGTGGAGGTACACCTGTGTCGTGAAAGCCCACTGAGAGATGGCAGGTACTCAGGTTCTTGGATTTACATACATTATAAATTATGTATGTAACTTAATAATTTTTTTCTAAATCATCACCTTAAATTGCCATGTGCTTTTTCTCATGCTTGCGTGTATGTGTGCGTAGCAGCGCTGTGAGTGTTACATTCATTTGGTGTCTTATTTTAGTAACCATCCTTTCACCTGCTGTCTATAGGCTGCTCGACTCTGGGAAGACCAGAGCCCCTCGTTGACAAGGCTGTGGGGACAGGAATAGTCAAGAAACCTGATGACGGGAACCTACTTCAGTCATCCCGTCTTGGGGAGGAGCTTGGCAAGATCCGGTAAAGCTCAACATGGAGATAGTCATGTTCTACACCCACATCCATCCACACATAGCTTTCCCCATTATCGCGCCCTGTCCAGCCTCCCTCCCACGAAGACACGGAACTTGTTGTACACGCCTTCCCAACAGGCTGCTCACCTCAGCAGCAAGATTTGAACAACTTCTCGTCAGCAAGATCCCTGAAAACGGATCCTATCCCATCCCACACCCCTTTTATAAACCTGTATGCTGCATACCATTGAAGATGAATTGTGTCAGCACCCAGTATCATAAAGCCCAGCACAAACTGGCTTCTCACACTTAGAGGCATTGACACATGTAACTGCTAAGGTTGTTGGTGGCTCCAGGTCAGAGCTCGAATTCAGATATCTCAGAGATTTCTCAACTGTGCATTACGCCCAGCCAGTTTTGACCCTGGGCAGAAACCCTCTGATACTACAAGTGTCTGCCAGTGTTCACTGGACTGTGCACTTCCTTTCACAAGTGAGAAGAGAAGAAGTTCCTGTCTTGATAACTCCTGAACAAAAGCTCCCAGCTGAACCCAACCTCTGGCTATGCGCCCACCTCTGAAACAATCATTTTGGCAGCAAGACTCCATCTGGCTGTAGCGCTGAAGCCCTAAGCCCTAGTCAAACAAGACAAAACAAGTAAACAAATAGTACTTCTGCACACACCCCACAGAATGGCGTGGACTTGCTGCTGCTCCGCCAGTCACAAGGATCCAAATTCTCCCAAGTGATCTCCTGACCTGATAAACAGCCACACGTATCTCATCAACAGCTGCGGAAGCTAGTTTAAAACAAACTTTTCTCCGAAATCATAAGGATTTATGCCTCCCTGCTCTAGAAGACAGTGATGACTCCCCCTCCCCCAAGAAACCCAGGACAATGCAATTAGAAGAGGTGACACCATGGGCAGCATCTGTGGCATTAGATTTCAAGATAGCATTGCAGGGTGTCTTCCTTGGCCAGCATTTCACGGTTTCCAACATTCTCTGAGCAGCATCTCATTTCATGCCTGGGAGCTGGGTAGGAGTTGTTCTATCCAGTTTGCAGATAAAGAAGCCTCAGAGACACCGAGTGACTTGCCCAAGGTTAATGGCTTATAAGCAAACAGGGCTTGTGTTAGGACCTAGTTCTTCTGAATGCTGACCTTTTGTGGGGGCAACCTCTACTCTAATAAACCTTTTGGGCCCATGTGTAGAATAAGGAAGCTAAGCTGCAAACTTGATTGTGCTTTGAAGGGACGAGAAACTAAGTGGTGTACGAAGAGGATTACCAAGTCCTACAGGATGGAGAAAACAGAGAAGATCTTCTCAACCTCTGCTTCTGCTCAGTTTTTCTGTTGTTATCCTTCCCCTGTTTCTATCTTACATGTTCTTATGTAGTATAACTTTCTCAAACAAACAAACAAAAAACAAACAAACAAGCACTTCCCATACCCTGGTCCCACTCAAGAAAGAATCAGGCATCTTAAGAAGGAGCAATCAGAGATAATAGAGAGGGAGAGACTGCATAGGACTGGAGAAGGGGCAGAAAATGAACAGGCTGGGCCAAAGGGCATAAGAAACTGAATGCAGGAATTGGTGCTGACACCAAGACTCACTGAAATCTAAAGTGTTAGATGGCTACATGGTTTTAAAGAGAAGACACACACTTTCAGTGTTAAGTGACTTAAACTACAGATTGGCGAATGGCAATGTTCAAGGATTAGAAAGTGCAAGCCTACCAGCTGAAAGGTTTGTCACTTCTTTTAAAGTGTCGATGGGGACTGCTTAGGCAGTAGAAAACATTAGCTTCTACAGCTCTCATTTCAGAGAGAGTGTGCTCGTAAAGTCGTCTCAATGAAACCTTTCTCATGACTCTGACCTGAAACAAGAAGTACAGACAGACACTGAGGCAAAGAAGATCAGTATTTGTAACTCTCCCTTCAGACATGACTGCCGCTGAAGCAGCTCTGGTATCACCTCGGCGATCTGGTTGAGGGCAAAGGGTCCTTTCTGAATTGCTTGCACAAGGAATTAGATTGCATCTAATCTCTCAGTGATGAAAACTTGAGAAATAATTAATCTGGATCCTCACAGACAGTGGAGGTGATAAGGGATCTGAGTCATGGAAGGGCAAACAGAGAAGTGTTGCAAACCATGAGGCCAAGAAGCCAAATATGGCAAGAAGGTCAGACACGCGTGCCTTCTAGTATGCTAGTGTGCTATAATTTGAATTTCAAAAGTGCTCTACAATATTTGTGGTTTGAATGCTTGGTCCTAAGCTAGTGGCTTTATTTTTGGAGGGTTCTGGAAACTTTGGCAGGTAGAACTTAGCTTAGGGAAGTAGGTCACTGGGAAGAAGGGGCAGGTCCTTGGGGTGTTATCCTTGCCCACTTCCTGTCTCCCTCTGCTCCCTGGTCCCCTCCACCATGTGACTAGATTTTACCACGTGCTCTCATCATCAACAGAGCAGCTCTGCCATGACTTTTCTGCCATCTTTAACTAAACCTCTGAAACCATGGGCCAAAGTAAGTATATCTTTAAATTTTGGCATTAGGTAATTTTTTGTTATAGCAACAAGAAAAGTAACTAATACACAGTATGCTATGGAAACTCTCCACCATTTATACTACATATATGTCTATCCACATACCTCTTATCACATTTCCTGCCTGCTCCTTGCCACTCCACTCAAACTTCTGAGTTTAAGGTCTTTATGAGAAGCAATGACAACAAAAGAGAAAAAGAAGGAATCATTTACCCTGGCAAACACACATTAGGAGGCAAATTATAGGAAGATATATTTAGTTATAAAACCAAGCAAGGGGGAGAGTTCTTCCTGGAGAAATTACTGGAATCTGACTTGTTTTCTGGAACACAAAAGTAGTTTCCACATAAATCGGTCAGGGAAATAAGGGATCAAGTTGCAGGGCCCTTCAAGATGAAACTCAGCAGCTTGTTCTGTGACCCTGGGAGCTAAAACTGAGGCAGAATATATGACTATGCCAAACAATTGACAGAGAACCAAATCATCACAATTATAAGATAGGAGATGAAGACAAAAGCAAGAGGGTCACCCTGCTCTGTGATAGGCGACGCCCGTTTCTCAACGCACCCCCAAAGTATAGGAGGAAGGCAAAAGGTGAAGGCTGCATTGAAAACGGGAAGAGCAAGGTAAAGGAATTGTCCTCAAGCCTTGCGTTTGTATCAGTTTTCTGTTACTGTAGCCTGAGATAATCAACTTAGAAAATGTCTATTTTTAACTCGTGGCTTTCGAGTTTTCAGCAGTGTCAGGTTTGCCCGGTGCTTCTAGGCCTGTGGTAAAGCCACACAGCCTACTGGGAGCACACAGTAGGGGAATCCATCCAACTCAAGGCAGCCAGGAAGCAGAGAGAGAGAGAGAGAAAAAAAGGCCAGGGTTCCGATATCTACTTCAAAGGCACAACTCCTCTGGCCTTACGTCATCAGTTTCCAGCCCCTATCTAGCCTCACCACTGATGGTATCAGCTGAGGGCTCAACTGTAACATGTGGGCTTCGGGAAAACACCCGAAATTCAAACTACAGTAGCAAGACTAGGTAATAAGCTTGGAAACCACAGGTGAAGTTCTTTCTTAGGCAGAAGGGAAGGGCAAGGAGACAAGACAACGTTTCAGTTCACTGCCTACACGACACCGGTACCCTGTCCTGGTTCTGGGAGGCACCATTTATGTGCCTTTAGCAAGGTGGTGTGTGTTTGCCACTCTGCCACAGGTAGGAATGAACACATGGCTGTAATACGGACGGGCACGGTCCTCCTCCACAAGAGCCCAACCTCTCCAGATTCAAGAGGGGAGAAAGAATGTGCTTTACAACCCATAGATTCAAGTACGGAGAGTAAGTTAAATTTGGACTCGGAGCAACCTGAGGCTAAATCCTGGCCCCAGACTTTCCTAGCTTCACGAGTTTCAACAAGTTACCTTCTCGTTTTCTTCTCATCGTTAGTTTAGACATATTTCATTTGTCGACCTCATAGAATTCAGAAGCTACTCTATATGAAGGCACTCAATACCATGGGCTGGGAACCAGTGTCCAGCACAATAGCAGACACTCAGTGCATGGTGGTGACAGTTATTTAAAATAACACCACAATGAGCTTGGTTGGCTATTGGTGAAAGAGAACGGTATCCTAGTCAGTGCATACATAACAGGGCAGCTAGTGTCAGAGCTCACTTCGCAGCTGATTGCCTCCCTGCTTATCATTGTCCGTTGAATGGTTTTGTCTGCATCAGCAGAGACTGGGACACAGGAGCTACCAAAACAAATGGGAGGAATATTTCTCTTGACTGTTATGGGCACAGCACAGGGGTATGATACTAGACTTTACAAAGGTCTTGCCAAAGGTTGGTTGGTGATCAAAGGAACATTCTATCGAAGCTAAAAGGTGACTAACGATCATCTTTCCCCGGTGATGTCTAAGAGAACATCAACAAGTTGTTGGAAAGCTTGAGCCCTGAAAACTAAGGTCTCAGCACACTGCCTCATCACAGCTCTGAGCTGCACCCACACCACCATGCACGGTTGCAATGACAGATCCCGCCTTTCTCAAGAAGACATGGTGTCCTAGTGATGTCTGCTGCTTTGATGAACACTATGCGCGAAAGGAACTTAGGGAGGAAGGTGTTCATTCCATCTTACGTTTTCCAGTCCATCAGCAGGAACAGAGGCAGGGACGAAGGAGGAGAACTTAGTAGCTTGTTCAGTCACCTCTCTTAAATAGTTCAGACTCACCTGTCAAGGGATGGCACCACCCATGGTGGGCTGTGCCCTTCTACATTAATTGACAATTAAAACTGCCTCACAGCCATGGCCACAGGCCAATGTGATCTTGGCAGTTCTTCAGCTGAGGGTCTCTCCTCCCAGGTACCTCCAGGTTTGTGTCAAATTGGCAGCCGAGGCTAACTTTGACACACAGTCAAGGATAATGGCCTCTAAGGAGGAAGGTTTTCCTCCAGGAGGTTAGCAGGCAACATTGGTGAAGATAAAAAGGCCTCTATGTTTTGGGTTAAACAAAAGTGAACTCTTTAGAAAGTCTGGTTTATTTTTAGCATATACACTATATTTGAAAACTAACATCTGTATTTCATTTGTAAATAAAAATATAAATTTTTATAAGATGCTGTTCAATTTTTCACAGTGTGGGGAGGAGTCTGGCCAAGCTGGCTCAACAACGGATAAAGGTGCCTACTACCTGAGTTCAATTTTCTGGGCAAGAAAAAAGGAACCAACCTGAAAATCTTCCTCTGATTCCCACATGTACACTGTGTCACATGCCTGTTTACACACATAAACATGCAGGCAAAACAAATTAAAGATGACATTTTTTAAATTTTAAAATTACCGTAGACACAAAACCCTTCCATGTTTACTGTAGTGCCATTTACAATAGCCAAGGCATAGAACCAGCCTAGATGTCTATCTTCAGATGAATAAATAATGAAAATGCGATACATATACACATAGGAGTTTTATTCAGCCATAAAGGAGAATGGAAGCATGTCATTAACAAGAAGATGGCCTGAACTGGAGATAATCACGCTAACTGAAAAAAGCCAGACCCAGAAAGACAAATATTTTATGTTCTTTCTCAAATGCAGATATGCAGAATCTAAATATACACATGTAAATTATAATACATAGATATGCATGCATACACAGAGAGAAGGTAGAAGAATGGGAAAAGAAAAAAAGCCCCAGAGGGAAAGGGGGTAGGGGGAGAGCAGGCAGGGGAAAAGACAAACATTCAATGTTTTCTGATATGTGACTAGCTATGATATATCACATTGATGCACTTCATTTTGTACACTAACTAAAATGTATTTTTTTAAAAAAGAAATTATTGCTCTTAAATTAAAAAAAAATACTTAAGATTTTGGCCTAGAGAAGTAAGATCATCAAACTGACAGTGAGAAGGCAGGGGCACTTTTCTGAGACACAGATGATGAGCCCCCACCTCAGCAAGGGAAGGAAGAAGACGAACCGGAGGTTTCTTGGAGGACGTGGCAGGCTGACTTAGTTTGGTTGAATAAAGTGGAAGCGGGGAAAACATTCTAGCCAAGCTGCACAGCAAAGACAGGGTGGCCTGCCTGAACAAGTGAGAGGAGTTTGAAAACTGTGACAAGCTGGCCCAGTTTAAGCTGTTGGTACCCTTAGGGAGCCTCAGGCAGTAGGCTGGGAGGCAGCTGCGGAGGTGGGCCATCACAGTCACTGAAGAAGTAGCTCATCCTGAGAATGAAGGCACGGCTAAGAGAGGCAAGCCCGGGAGATGGGACCACCGCACAGTGTGCCCAACTTGGTCCTCTAGCCCCCTCTTGTACTAAGACGTGTCCAAGACCTGGAAGGAGCATACGGCAACAGCAGGCTGGGGAGACCTCAGAAACTCAGGACAAAAACCGTGCGGGAAGCCATTGAGAGGACAAAATGCACCAGACATACATTTCTGGGTGACCATCAATAGCATGCACCACATCCTTGGGCAAAAATACTGTGCGGTCTTTGAAAAGCATCCAGGCCTCACTGTGGGCGCATTGCCATCAACGGCAACAGAACGCAACACTGGAAGGAGGCAAAGCTGGAAGGGGGGTAAGCAGGTGCCACAGCAGCCAGGAGAGTCCATGAATTCAGTCACATTACCTATAGAAGACTCCTAGGGCTGAGTTAAGAGGACCTTGTAAAGCCCCTGGCACTCCCTCATGAGAAGAGGCTGTAGGCGCCCTACTCAAATTGCAGCCTTCATCTCTCACCCGTGAAGATTCCAGGATCCACAAATCCCGGGTCTGCCCTTCGTGAAGTTGCTTGAGACCATGCATTAGGAACCTTGCCTACAGACTGGACCAAGATAAGACACTGGAATGAATGAAATAGCAATTGCTTGACATCTCTTGTGAACCTGATTTTAAACCTCTGGCTGCAGTAGCCTGAGAAGCAGTGATTACTCCCTTCAAACTGGTGGTGGAGTGAACCCAGACAATTCTATCAGAACTGCAGGAACTGGCTGGGGATCTGTTAATTCCATTCTGGAGAAGTCTGGGGGGACCTGGCAATGGCTGTCATTACCATATGTATATACAGAAAGCAGGCAGAACAGCCAGGTGAAGCTCATGAAGAACACTCACTGTAGAGACCCAGGAGAGAATCTCTGTAGAGCCAGCCCATAGTCCTGTGTAAAACAGAACCAGGGAACCAACTGAGACCCAATTACCAAGAGTGGTGGAAGTTGCTTGTTACTGGTAACAGTGGTGGTGGTGGGGGGGGGCTAAAACTCATTGCCTGGCCATGTTAGGCAAGATCAGATTAGTTTTCGAGCTGGAAAAAGATCAATTCGACAAACTCAGCTGCATGAGTGGTCAACAAGGGTGTACAATGGTAATGGTCCTCTCTAGAAGAAGGCAAGGCCTAAGGAAAGCATGTCACCTGTGAAAGAAAGGCCATCGGTGGAAGTGCAGCCTTGGTTTTTAAGTGCTGGAGAGAAGGAAGCATCAGACCTTAGTACAGGTAGCCACAGATTTACCCGAGCTGAAGATCTGAGCTCCTGCTTCATTCATTCTTCAAAGCAGTGGAGGGAAAAGCTGTGTCCCCAAGCCACTCAGGAGACTGGAGCACTTTGTGAGGACACTGAGAAGGGACTCACAAAATCTGAGAATGCTAGTTTTGGAGGCAATGTAAAGAATTAGGTTAGAAGCCTGGCATTCATATAGTTATGCCTCTTACAGTGCCAGCAGAGGTCCACATGGGGCACAGGAAATACACGCTTTGACTGTGAGCGCATCCTGACATCAGACCACTGCTCACAGATCTGGTGGCTTCAGGTGGCTCCACGAAACCATGGGTCCCCACCTCCCTGACGGCTGCCCATCCTGAGGACCTTGGCATGCTAAGTTTAGGGGACTCGTACTGAGTAGCAAGTCACCTGTAATGCCATGTCCTATTCTATGGCATTACTCCACGTATATGTGGCCGAGTGACACACTGGGAGGTACAGCTCCAGGGGAAGTGAGCAGTTTCCAAGAAAAGGATCTTGAAGGCAGGGAACACTTGTTGTTCATGGCCACCCTCTTATCTGACTCTTCAGTTCTCTTACCACCCTGCCCTTTGAGACATTTTTACTCCCCCAAGCGAGACAGATAAATGTTTTCTCAAGAACAGAGGTGTGCCAGGTTCTTGGAAGCAACAGGTTGAAGTGTTTGGTTTACCTATTTTTATAGTATAGATGTAGACTTTATCTGAAAGAACATGCTCACAACAAACATTTTTAAATGTTTAGTATAACAGAAGGAAACATTCCGCCGTAAAATATTTATTTATTTGCCTGTGGTTACTCTGTGTGTGTGTCTTTGGATTGTCTATTAATGCTTTGGTGGGTATACTGGCTGGGTGCACATGAGAAGACTTCAGAATGCCCTTGCCTCGGCTTACCACATATACAAACCCAGTAGACTTGAGGATTTCAAAGATCGTGATCATATGCCTCCTCATCTTTAAAAGTCAAAAACATGTGTGTCAATTAAAAGAAAAGAACAGACTGTCACATAAGCAAGCTTCAGTTACACAGAGATGCAGTAAGCAAATATACTGATACCCAACGAAACGCATAGAAAAGAATTTTAACTCTTCAGAAATTTTCTCAGGCAGGTGGTGGCAGCACAGGCCTTTCATCCCAGCACTGGGATGGCAGAGGCATGTGGATCTCAGTGAGTTCCAGCTCAGCCTGGTCTACAAAGTGAGTTCCAGGACGGCCAGGACTGTTACAGAGAAACCCGGTCTCGATAAAACAAAAAATAAAGATTAAAAAAATAATATAAAAAATTAACTCATAGTTACTTTGGTTTTTCACATTAAAAAGAAATTCAACATGGCTCAACTGGGCTCATGAAGCGTCTGCTTTAGAAGTCACACCTTGTGATAGGAGGGGTGTAGGGAATAGGGGGAGCGAAGAGGTGTGTATTAATAACATCCAGTCCCCTTCCTTCTTTCACATATGCGCTTCTGGCCTTTCTGTGGCTGAGCTCTCTTGCTTGAGCTACGGCTGGGTCTTCTAGACTCTTTCTGAAGTTCATTGTTTCATATAGAAAGTAACTTCTACCTGAGAACAAAGTTGCCACTTCAAAGCTCAGGGTACTCTCCAGCTGCTGAAGAGTCTGTCCTGGATGGGGGAGGTGCCTACCATCTCTAGGGAGGCTGTTTAGGCCTCGTTCTTGGCTGAAGATTTTGCGTTGCATTTTCATGTCACTGGGTGTCATGTCTATCTGCCAGATATTCTGTCTACCCCTCCGCTAAAGGCCTTCTTCCTCCCTGACTGGGCAGCTGAGAATACTTCATGGTTGTCAACATTCTCATTCAAGATGTAGAACTCTAACCCCTGCTCTTTAGACCCTCATTTGGCCCCAGTTTCCAGCAAAGCGGGTCCCTGGCTCATTATCAGGCCCTTGGGTGTCTTTCCCCCATCCTCACTTGGTCCCAAGAGACTATTTCTGACACCAAACTGACATGCTGCCCCAGCCCCACCAATTCGGCTCTCTCCTTGGCAAAATGTCACCTTCTAGGCTGGAAGAAGTGATAGACGAGACTAAAATGCCAATGGGAGAGAGAACTCAGTCTCAATCTTTGTGACTGGGAGATTGTGAAATTTTTCTCAGTGACAGAAATACCACATATGCCTATGTTTAATCTTGCACGAAGTGCCTTAACAATCCTATTATTAGAAATAACACAAGTGGTATATATAGTTTAAAAAGAGAGAATTTTTTTTTTTGGTAGAATGTGCCAGAGGGTAAATGGAATTGTCCTAAGGAAAAAATGCTAAATCCAGTATGCATGAATTAATTTTTAAAAACCGCTCTCTTGACTCATGTATAATGCTCCCTAGGCATCTGGAAAGAATATACACCTTGTAGGTCAAATATAATTGCAACTGGGGGTGGGGACCAGAAGATAACTGATTCTTAAGAAGTTAACGGGTCGTCACTACGGTTTAAATGCTCACAAGATGGCGGAATCCCCACTTTTAAGTGAAAATCGAGTATGCTTTGACTGTTTCCAAACGATTATGCTGCCCTTTCTGCCATGGAGCAGCAGGGCCGGAGCTGGGACACAGCAGCTGGTGCAGTAGGTGTTGTCATTTGGGCTAAGGAAATTATTTAAGTTTTTTTTGTTTTCTCTGAAGAATCAGGGAGAACAACCATGATACATATGTAAAACACAGTCAAATGCACTTGACAACCAAGCACTCTATTTTGAAATTTAAATAAAGCTAAGATTTTCTTCTGGCCTAGGGGGAAAGCTTCATTAAAATCAATTAGTTAGTACAAACCTCCAGAGAATACGGACTTTTTAATTTTTTTTTTTAAATGAGAAAGTTTAAAGAATAAGGTGCACACAATTATCTTCCCTAGGTCCCTAGAGAATGTCACTGTCACACCTAGACAGGTGGCCAAGTGCAAACAAATCCCCCCCCTCCCCAGGGCCCGGCAACTCCCTGAGTGCTCATCCGAGGGAACCATGTGTAATTAATAGATGTAGATCTATTAAGAAGGTAATGCACATAACCAAGGAGGCTCCCGGCGGACCGCAGGCACCTCGCACCGCGAAGGGCAGGCCCAGGGACGTAAAGTTGGAGGCGGGCGCTGCCAGGTGAGGCCTGGGTCGCCGAGGTTGGGGCCCGCACAGCTTCAGGCGCGCGCCTGGTCCCTCCTCCCAGGCGCGGAGTCCTCCCCGCCCCCTCCCCGAGCTCCCGCCGCCTCCCGCTGCCTCCCGGAGGCTCGGCGCTGCGCTCCACCTCGCGCCCCCTCTCCTCCGTCCCGGGCTCGCGCTGCCCTCCCCGCGCCTGCCCCCTCCCCGGCCCCTCCCTCCGCCTCCGCGCTCGGCGCTCGCAGAGCCGACTCCGGGGGGCTCTCGATGTAGCACCATGACAGGCATCGCCGCCGCCTCCTTCTTCTCCAACACCTGCCGCTTCGGGGGCTGCGGACTCCACTTCCCCACGCTGGCCGACCTCATCGAGCACATCGAGGACAACCACATCGGTGAGGCCCGGGTGGGCGGGAGGGGGGTCGGGCGGCCGGGCGAGCCTCGGGATGGCGCGGGCCGGGCGCCCGAAAAGGTGCGGGGCGTGGAGGGCCGCGGGGCGCGGCGGTGGCCGGCCGCAGGGCGAGGGCGAGGGCGGGCGTGGGCCGTGGGGGGGCGGGTGCCGCACGCCGCTTCCGCCCGGCCCGAGCTGTCAGGCTGGCGGGAGCCGGGGAGGCGCCGCCGCGGCAGCCATTCCGCTTCCTCCCCCGCCTGCGTCCTGTCAGCGCCGGTTGCTAGGTGTGGCGCGGCGGGAGGGGGCCGCGGCGGCGGGCGCGGGGCGCTGCGTGCTGTGAGCGGCGCGGGCGCGGGGCCCGGCCTGGCGCTGCGGCTGCGGTTCGGACGCCTCCGGGCCGCGCCCATCCCCGGCCGGAGCGCCCCGAGGCCCGGGCGGCAGAGTGGAGCCCGCGGGCGGCGGGCGGGCGTGGCGCGGCGCGGCGTTGCGGCTAGGCCGGAGGTGCGCCCGGACCCGCGGGGCCTGCGCGGCGAAGGCGCGGGGACGCGGGGGAGGGGCGCCCTGCGGGACCGGTTGGGTCTCCCGGGACCTTGGGACCTTCTAAGTCTTGCGCCTCGCGGAAGTCCTTGCACCACGTTTGCACACTCATCCCTGCCTCTGCGGAGGGAGATGGGTCGGGTGCTTCTGGCTCAGGCGACCCAGCCACCTGCAAAAGGTGTGGCCCTGTGGGTTTGGAAGGTGCAGAGGGCCGCGGGTTGCCTGGGTGAGGCTACCTGTGAATTGCCTCGGGAAGACCAAATGAAGGCAATGGATTTGGCCATGTGGATGCAGCTCACGTTTCTGCAAAGTTGAGAGAGTAAATCACGACTGCTGTGCATTTATGCACGAATAAAATGACACAGGGCTTTTTGCCCCTTTGCTTTGTAGAATGCTTTCTCCTTGCACACAGTGGGCGCGTGATAAGCCTTAAGTGCCCATTTAGAGTGGAATTTAAAGGACTGTCCAGAATGGACGTGAAAATTGTCATGAAATCATTAAAACTGTTTGCAAAATGCCACTGAAAGCAGAATTCTGATGAGTAATTGTCAGGCTTTGAAATTTTCAAAGTTTCAAAATATCTCCTTAATAACTTTTCCCATCTGTTCTGATAAAAGTGAGATAAAAGAGGTAGGCTCTCAAGTGTTGGTGGTCTTAAAAGTGGTTTGATCGGGTAGCAAACCTGCTGATTCATCTCATGCCTGCGTAGTCATAACTATAAGTGCTCCAAGTATAAAGTCTCTCAGCGTGCCTTAAACTCTAGCGATGCAGTTTCAAGAGGGATTTTCCTAGTTCACTGTACTCCTCTTCCTCCTTAAGCTAGATGTGGAGGATAAATGTAAGTAGTAGAAATACAAAAAGGCACATTATTAAAATACGTGTGACCTGCAGAAAACTCATGCATGGCCACGCATTTCATCAGTTATATCTGGATAAACAGAAGTTCATCTAAGTTGAATCATAATTTTACCTGGTTGCCTACCTACTTAGACTACTAGCTGACTAAAAGACAATATAAATATTTAATTGTTAACGTTAACGTGATGTGAACACATTATTTCTTTTGAATTAAGTTGCAATCAGATAATCTGGACTAACAATTGGTAAATCATAAGTCTCTTTCTTGAGTTGGCAGATGTTGTCCCAGTATTGTGCAGACACCTTTTAGGAGGGTCAAGGTTTACGAGTTTTCTGAAACTAAGCTTTTAAGTGATGATGTCTTACTCCCAAAGGGCTAATATTTTTCTTTTAATGGGTGAAAGTATTGAAAACTTAAGTTTAAATTATTCGGAAGAGATAACAATGATTATACTTGGGAAATAGTTTGATCCAGCAAAGTTTTTGAACAGACCCTCGGATCCAAAGCTTGAAGCGGTTCCCTGGAAGTGCTGTGCCCTTCAGATGAGAAGAGGCCCCTTACCTTAAAAGGGCAACCAGCCATACAGAAAGAGATGGGGACTGATGTCACAAAGAATGACATCTGGATTAGTTGGTACTGTATGAATACGCGTTGGGTGGAGAAGCAAGAGTAAAAGCACAAAAGTACTTGTGAAAGCGCTGCATTTGTATTATTTATTGTGATTTTTCTCTATATGTTTTTGGAGATAATGAGATTTCTAATAAACAGTTGCTTTACTGATTTAATGTCCACATTAAAGATTCATAAAAAAGACCCAAGATGTGTATGTTATTTACTTTCATCCAAGGTCCTTATTTAGTCTTGTATATAACCTTGAGAGGGTTAGAGATATGACTGTTTTTGACTTGTTACCATTTAATCACCAGTCAAAAGCACTGACAGAATTTTCAAATCCTGTAGTTTCACTATAACTATTGTTTATCATTCAAATGACTACATTAAGTTGTGAATGGCAGTTTTTCTTATAAATGTTTACTCCGCTGCATTTTTATATTCATGGCGATCCTGATTGTTGAGCTGATAGCTTCACCTTCAGAACACACCCGTTTTACCATGCAGTTCCATCTGTAGCTCGTTTTTGCCTCTTCCCATTTCTAGTACGGAACAAGGGCCTGTGGCTTCAAAGACAAAAAAAAAAAAAACAAAAAAAAAAAACAAAACGTGCTTTCCCTAGTCTTTGTCTTAAGCAGTTTTTCTCCTTCTTAAAGATGTTGTGCCTGTTGTGATTTGCTTTCTGCTGTTATCCTTTCATTTCCCTGTTTGGTCCTGGAGTGAGTTCCCATCTCAATGAACATCCCAAGTATTCTAAGCCAAAGCCTTCTCACACCCATTCACTTGCAGTGCCTTAAAACCCCCACAGCCACCCGGGTAACTGTGAAGGGCTGCCCTCGGAGCTCTGCTATCTGTCCACACACAGCCCTGGTGGCGTTTCCTGGAGACCAGAGAAGTTTGCTCATGGTGAGTGGGTACTCAAGTTTGTAGAAAAAACTCTTGGCGTGCACCGTCGTAAATAGGTGAGATCAAACTGGCAACGAGGAAGCTTAGAAACAAGGAGAATACTAAAATTAGCAATGAAGGTCACGCCCCAAACTTCTGAATGAACACTTGTATCACGGCTATGAAATCTTTTGGCTTTGGGACTCAGAAAGCAACTGTAATAATAAGAATCCTTACTTAGCGGATTTCATCTTTGGATACATTTGTGAAACTACAGCTGCATTTTCAATTTATTTATGTGATAACATAGCACTTGCTCTTCTGCCAGGGACAGCTCTAAATACTTAGGGTTTTTTTATTGGTTGGTTTTGGTTTGGTTTTGTGTTTTTTTGGTGAAGGAAAACCAAAACAGTAGATTTGGGGGTATCTTAAATGCTAGTGAATGGAGATGAACAATAATTTAAGCAAATGATAGCGCGTATTGAAAGGTACTTAATAATACTGAAAAAAGTTAGAATAAGGTACGGTAGATTGGAGTAGTGAGTGTTGGAATTTTAAAGAAATTGTTTAGAACAGGCCCCAGAAGCTAATACAGGGTCACAGTCTTGAAAGAGATGACATCAATGGGAGCCAGGAGGTCCAGACAGGGGAGAGAAGACATTTCCTAGGTCTCAAGACAGAACCATGCCTTTGGAAGAGAGACTCAGGTATCTGACCCAATTTAGCTCTTGTAACAGTAGTGAACTAACCAGTCTTTGAAGACTTCCCCTGGATAGTAAGAGCCTTTCCTTAGCTGTCATTTATGCATTTTCCATCATGGGGCCGGAGTCTTGTTCACAAGGAGTAGGAGTAGCTTTCCGTAGCCAGAACTGGTGTTCCTAGGCCTAGCGTATCTCTAGGCTTGATAGGCTTACTTGTTTTCCTCTAAAATCAATTTCATAAATGCACAGGTGCCCCCACTTCATAGCGTGATTATATAGGCTATCTAGGAAGTCCAAGTTTCTGAAAAGAAACATAAAGGTAATTCCTGTCAACAATGTAGATTAGTTTCCAGAGATGAGTCAGTAAATGTTACAGTTTGAATATGAAATGTCTCCTGTAGGAATATTCCATGGGTTTGAATATTCGATCCCCAAATGGTAGTAAGTTATAGATGGCTGGGTCACCTTAAGATAAAGAACCTGGCTGGAGAAAGTGGGTCACTGGAAAAAGAGGGTCCTTAGCCCTGCCCTGCTTCCTGTCTGTGGTCCGCTTCTGGATTGTTGATACACTGTGACCAGCTGTCTCACTTCTTGCCACCACACCAGACTGCACCCTCATACCTTGAGCCAAAATAAATTTTCTTGTAAGTTCTTCTTGTCAGGTTTCTGTGACAGCGATGAGAAAAGTGACCCGATAGGAAGTTGACCCTGAGAAGTGAGGTGGCTGCTGTAATAAATTAGATCATAGAAGTTGTTAGAACTGGTTTGCAGGAGGAGTGGGGAAGAATCTGGAGCTTCAGGCTGGGAAGCCCCAGTATACTATAAGTAGAGCTTACTGAGCCATTCTGTTAAGAAGAACAGAATGCTGAGCGAGAGAGATGTGGTCAGTAGAGGCCTAACTCATAATGTTTCAGAAGGGAAACAAACACTACATCAGGACCAGGACCAGAGGCCATCGGTGTTATCTTCTAGTAAAGACTCTGTCTTTCTTCTGTTCATATCCTGGGAACTTAGTGAAGCCGAATTCAAAGGTGATGAACTAATTTGTTTGGTGGAGGAAATTTCAAAGCAAAATGGCATTTAGGATGTGGCATGGTTACTACTCACTACCCTAAATCTAGGCTTACAATTTAAAAGAGCAACAGATGGAGCAGAAGGACATTTTTCAGTCTAGTTTACTGAGGCAAAGAGCATGACCAGATTTAAGGTCGCAGACAAGGCAGCTGCTGGAAAAGCACTTGTAGTTATTAAGGAGATGTACACCATCAAAGAGAAACTTGCCATTCTGCACTGACACAACAGGAAGGTACCCTGAAGACAACCCCTCCTAGTCAAGACTCCATCTAGTGAAAATGCAAGCTCATTTGAAAGGAGAGTGCCTGAGCTGAGAGTGCTACCACAGGGCCTCCCTGCCTGGAAGCCACTGTCTGGGGAAATGTTTGCAAACTCAGCAGTCAAGGGGCACAGAGCCCCTCCAGCTTTGGCTGAGGGGGGCAGGGGGCAGCCTCAAGATGTCATCCCAGGATGACAGCAGAACTTGGCAGTGTCTTCCACATTACTGATTTTGTAGGCTTGAAAGGTTTAAAAGTAAGGGATTTGGGGAGGAGGACTGTTATATAGGTTTTTGCCAAGACTGGAGAGCTGCTAATGCCGGGCAGTGTGTGGAAGAATTGGCTTCTCTGTAATGAGGCCTGGGAGGCCATTGCATGAAGCTGTAAAAATGAACTTTAAGTTGCAATGGACACTCCAGGAAATTCCAGGACCATGGGATGTCCACTGAGGAAAGACTCATGTGGCAAAGCTGGCAGGGATACTTAGGCCTCTGGAGTCCAGATGATTTCATCTCGAGTACCAAATGCCAGATATGGAGCTGAAGGATTTGGTGTTTTCCCTGTTAGCTTTTGGTCTTGCTTTGGTTTGCTCTTTTCCTACTGTGCTCTTGTTCCTCCCTGTTAGGATGGAAACGTTTATGCCATTGTGTGTTGAAAGTATGTGCTGCTAACAAACTCGGGCCTTCTGGAAAAGCAGCACATGCTCATAACTGCTGAGCCTTCTCTGCAGCCCTTTCTCTCTTTTCAGAGTGTTCCTGTTTGTTTAGCCATTTATCATGCATTTGCCATTTCTGTATTTCCTGGGAACTGAACTAGGGCCTCATGTGTCCTAGTCAAGAACTTTCCACTGAACTCTACTCCCCTCTCATTGCTGAGACTCTTTTTTTTAATTAATTTATTTTTAATCTTTTTTAATTAAAATTTTCACCTGCTCCCCGTTTCCCATTTCCCTCCCCCTCCTCCCAAATATTGCCCCCTCCCACACACCCCTCCCCCTATCCCCACTCCTCTTCTCCTCCCCCCACTCCATTCCCCCCCCTCTCGATACTGAAGAGCAGTCCAAATTCCCTGCCCTGCGGGAAGACCAAGGTCCTCCCACTTCTATCTAGGTCCAGGAAGGTGAGCGTCCAAACAGGCTAAGCTCCCACAAAGCCAGTTCATGTATTAGGATCGAAACCTAGTGCCATTGTCCTTGGCTTCTCATCAGCCTTCAGTGTCCGTCATGTTCAGAGAGTCCAGATTCAACCCATGCTTATTCAGTCCCAGTCCAGCTGGCCTTGGTGGGCTCCCAATAGATCAGTTCCACTGTCACAGTGGGTGGGTGCACCCCTTGTGGTCCTGACTTCCTTGCTCATGTTCTCCCTCCTTCTGCTCCTCATTTGGACCTTAAGAGCTCAGACCGTTGCTCCAAATTGAGTCTCTGTCTCTATCTCGATCCATCACCAGATGAAGGTTCTAAGGTGATATGTAAGATATTCATCAGTACAGGATAGGGTCATTTCAGGTTCCCTCTCCTCAGTTGCCCAAGGTACCAGCTGGGGACATCTCCCTGGACACCTGCGAGCCCCTCTAGAGTCAAGTCTCTTGCCAACCCTAAGATGGCTCCCTTAGTTAGGATATACACTTCGCTGCTCCCGTATCCACCCTTCCTATATCCTAACCATCCCAATCCCCCAAACTCCTCCCATCCTCCCCTTATCACATTTCTCACCCCATTTCCCCTTAGCCCCATGCCACCTCACCCACAAGTTCCCAGTTTTTGCCCGGCAATCTTGTCTACTTCCCCTATGCAGGCGGATGACTATACGATTTTCTTTGGGTTCACTTTCTTATTTAGCTCCTCTAGGATCACAAATTATATGCTCAATGTCCTTTATTTATGGCTAGAAACCAATTATGAGTGAGTACATCCCATGTTCCTCTTTTTGGGTCTGGCTTACCTCACTCAGGATAGTGTTTTCTATTTCCATCCATTTGCATGCAAAATTCGAGAAGTCATTGTTTTTTACCGCTGAGTAGTACTCTAATATGTATATATTCCACACTTTCTTCATCCATTCCTCCATTGAAGGGCATCTAGGTTGTTTCCAGGTTCTGGCTATTACAAACAATGCTGCTATGAACATAGTTGAACAGATACTTTTGTCATATGATAGGGCATCTCTTGGGTATATTCCCAAGAGTGGTATTACTGGATCTTGGGGTAGGTTGATCCCAAATTTCCTGAGAAATCGCCACACTGATTTCCAAAGTGGTTGCACAAGTTTGCATTCCCACCATTGCTGAGACTCTTAAAGGCTATGGAGACTTCTGAAGTTGGAGCACCTGCATTTTGCATTATGAGATGACTAGAACTCTGGGAAATGGGATAGACTGGATATTGTGGTTTGAAGGGGAAATCCTTCTGAGAAGCTCCTGTTAGGCTTCTCACAGGTTGTAGGACCTGTAGGATGTGGAGCCTTGCTGAAGAAAGTGGTTCACCAACGGTAGCCTTGGGGTTTTATAATCCAGTCTGCTGCCTGTTTGTTGATGCTGACACGTGTGACCAGCCACCTTAGACTCCTGCCACCATGCCTTCTGCACCATGATGAATTGTCTCCTCAAACTGTGAGCCATTAGGTCCTTTCCCCCTTAGTTGCATCTTGCCAGGAATTTGGTCACAGCACCAACAGCTAAGCAATGCAGTAAGTGCTTGCAGTGTCAAAGAGGCCTGCTAGCTAGTGGAGCGGGAGGTTGCGCAATGTGTAGGCCTTGAGCCTGACTTCCCAGCCAAGTGAAGTGAAGCACAAAGATAGAACTTCCCTGTGGTTTCACAGCTGGTAAGTATGACAATTTTAATTCTGGATAGATATGCAAAGCTGAGCCTGAAAAATTTGACTGTCCTCTTCCTGTGTCTGTTCCTGTGAAACTAACTGGTCTGTTTCCCCTAGAATTTAACTGAAGTGGAAGCACCATAGTGAATCCTGCCTTCTTGAAATTGGCCATACACACCTCTGCAGCTTGTCACCTCTGACTTGAACAGCTTGTCACTCTCTGACATATGTATACTATGTCTCTTCTATAAAATGAAGATAATAAAAGCATCTGCCTTATAAAGCATTAATGAGGACTAAATGATATTATATTGGTAAAAGACTCATCTCCAATATTAAATTATCTGCATCATTCAATTTCTTACCATTTGTGTATTTCCTAAATAATATGTTTGTAGTCCTCATAGGAAAGTTGAAAGAGGTTAATGATAGAGGTGTATCCATCTACCTGCAGAGCTGTTTTGGCCACTTTAACTTTGATGCAATTCCTCAGGGCATGCTGGAGAGATTGAGCCTGGGAGATAGCCTCTGTGCCTTCTGCTTTGCATTGCAGCCTTTGACCACATTTACTTCTATGTGGCCAGAAGTACTTCAGATGCTGGCAAGGGCCTTAGCCACTATGGACTAGGAAAGTGGTGTCAAGGCCAGCATCTTACAACAAGGCCTTTTCCTTGGCCTGAATGTGTTTGAAAAGACCAGGTCTAGAAAGAGGCACTGTGCCTGGCCTGTGGGCACATTCCCCTGATGAGCTTTCCTGTAGGGAGAAGGGATGACTGGAGATATTAATAACCTGAAGGCTGGCTACTGCCTTCCTGCTTTCTCTGCACCCTGTGGCTTAGCAGTAAGACTCTGGGTACAGAGCTGACAGGTCTGAAGTGCGCACCTTCTCATAAGCAACAACCATAGCTGGTATAAGAGCCTCCGACTACAGCTCTTTACTGCATCTCAAAACACTGTCTTTAATATTTTCTACGCCTGTTCGTTTCTCATCTAGAGTCAAATCAACCTGTATGAAACATCCCTATCGAACATGCTCTTTAGTAAATTCACCAGTAAACACGGCTTCCCTTTAGTGGACAGTTTCTGACACGTTTTATCTTCCAGTGCTTACTTTCTGCTGATTGGTGGACAAAAGCCTCCATAGAGGAGGTTTTCTTCAGAGTCCTAGATGCTGTGCACATCTCCTGTATAGACAGTTTTAGAAATGCAAACTGACAGCTGTTTTCAGAATCTGATTCTTACCATTGATGACAGGGAGGAGGCCTCAAGGCTAAGGTGGGCTGGTGACACTCAGAGGGACTTTCCCAGGATCGCCTGGGAGCCAAAGCCTGTCTGTTTTAGAACAGTATCAGAGGCAGGAGGCAACACTCCTAAACCATGGGAAAATCCTCCTTCCTGGTCTTTGTTTTGTACCTTCTCTATATTTCTCTTTCCCCATTGATCTTGCCTCTGCCTTCAGAGTTTGATGGTGCCACTATGGTTAGGACTAGCTATATTCACTTTATTTCATGATAGTCTGATAGGCAGTAGGTTTGCTCACTTTGGAATCTGGAAATCAGAACTTTAAATTTATGTTTGGTTTTCAAAATACCTTTCATTTTAGACTCTAAATGTGAAATAGAAGAAAATTACATTTTCTTGGGGCCAGTTAGATGACTTGGGTGGGTAAAAGCTCTTGCTACACAAACAAACTCAAGTATCTGAGTTCAATTCCCAGAACCCACATGATGAAAGGAGAGAACTCCTGAAAGTTGTCCTCTGAGCTCCACATGTATGCTGTGGCTCATGTGTGCCTGCACTCAAACATACCACACACACATACACACTGCCACACCACACACACGTACACCACAGATATACACCACCATACCCAACACCACACACATACACACTGCCACACTACACACACGCACACATGCACACCACAGACATATACACCACCATATCACACCACACACATACTACCACACCACACACACACATACACCACAGACATACACCACCATACCTAACACCACACACATACACACTGCCACACCACACACACGAACGCATGCACACCACAGACATATACACCATCATACCACACCACACACACACACTACCATACCACACAATGCACACACGCACACCACAGACATATACACCACCATACCATACCACACCACACATACTGCCACACCACACACACGTAACCACAGACATACACCACCATACCTAACACCACACACATACACACTGCCACACCACACATGCCCGCATACACGCATGCACACCACAGACATATATACCACCATATCACACCACACCACACACACACAAATTACATTTTCTCTTTAAAGAAAGTGCTGCAGTAGTTTTCAGTGTTTTTAAAAAAGGCAAGCTGCAGGCAGGGACTAGAAATGAATGTTCAGATTAAGGATGGAGTCTTTTGGCAGGAGACAAATACACTGACTTGGGTCACTAAATCTTCTGCACAGAATCCAAGAATCTTCTAATGGGTATTGTCCTTCCCTCATCTGGCTCACGCACTAACCCCCAATGGGGAGTCCTGCGCATTGTCTCCCAGGATGTGACAGTGACTTTTTTCCAAGGTGGACCATATATGGTGATCAGTGGAAAGTACACAATGTGTAATATCTGTAACTAGTGTATGTACAATGTGTATAAATAGCACATATATTGTAGTCTGCCTGTCAGTGTGAGATATATTCCAAGACCTAGTAGATGCCTGAAATCATGGATAATATCAGATGTGTGTGTACAGAAAGAGAGGTTATATACTCATATATCCATAAAAATAGTGTCTAGTTATATATTCTTATCTATACATGGATCTATGTGGGTAATATTTGTATATATACACATGTATGTGCACTATTTTTCTATATATCACCATTGGTCAGAAGATACTCTTTGTTCATGTGAATGGTGTTTTATATATAATTTTCTATTTGACATTTTAAAACTAATGTTGAATGAAGGTAACTGAAGGCATGGAAAGCTAAACTCCAGATCTGCAAAGACTGATTATTACCTCTAGAATATAGTACATATAAGGAATTTATGTTTATATATGCACTGTTTCTGTGTATGTATGTGAATCCATGTCTGTATGTGCATATATTTGTATGTGTGTATAGACACACATTTGTTATCATTCTCTTTCTCCTTCCTTTTCTTTCCCTAACATCAATGGTTGATGCCCATGGTGGTGAGAATTATCCCACATGTTTTTAGTGCTTCTTACATGCTAGTAATTAAGATAGTACCTCTTATCTCTAGTGGGATGAGGTATTGAACAGGCCAGGCATAGACAGGTAAGATAATTGTAGGACACAAGAACATATGTATTGAGATTCTAATGCTCAACCCCAAGGCCTCTCCTTTGAACAATACATTTTGTGTGTGTGTCTGTTTTTGAGTACGTTCTTGGGCCCATGCAGCACTTTTTGAGGCTCTGGGGAAGCCCAACAATGTGTGTAGCCATGCACTCACAGGGTTGAAATTTGTACAGTTTGAAAAAGATTTTGACAGCACTCACAATATTTTCCTACACTCAACTTGTCCCGTTTCTTCATAGGTTCACTGACATTGGAGTTGAGAGAGTTTTGAGAGACAGCTAAGGAAAAGGTGGACTAGTGACACCTTTAGTTTGGCTTTGGTGGGATGTGTTGATGCACTTCATGCTTATCTAGTTGTTTCCCTGGCCATCCTCTGCTGAGAATTGCTTTCCAGGAATTCTACCCATTTCCCAGGTCACCTGGGGTCCTTTCACAAAGGCTTAGATCAGAGGTAGTATTGAAGCATAAATGGGAATTGTGATTTCTGTCATGGGGAATGATTTGAAGTATGGAGCCAGAAGTTGGTCAGTGGATGTGTAAAATTCTAAATAGAAGGTTCGTTCTTAACCTTAGTTCAGTCAGAATAGCAGTCCTCCCCTATTTGGGGTATATTCAGTAATAAATAAATAAACAAAGAAACAAACAAACAACTACAAATGCACTTTTAAAGATTCTCTGTGCTTAAATTCCCTGGTTTATTTGGCTTGAGTACACATAACAATAAAAGATAATGTCAACAAAATGTCATTAATAAAAGATTCTGTGAAGTTATTCCATGCATTTAAAAAAGCCTAAAATGTCCTAAGATTTTATGTGAAAGAGAGGCATTTGTAAATCTGACAGTCACAAGATTTGATATGACATCAGCAACAAAGATATATGAGGCTGAAAGTAATCTTTTGAAATATTAATAATTACAAATTGAATTTGATCACCGTGCTTGAGGGAGAGCTAGTTTATCTTTCTACCTACAGAAAGTGATTTTAATGCAAATTTTTGTCATGAAAATTCATGAACATGCCCAGCTAGCAGAGATTAGCAATATGTCCAGATGTTAATGTACACACATGTTCTTTTTGGGGATTTTGACTTTGCAATGTTTTGGTATGACCAGTTATAAAATTTTGTTTTCTTCTCATTTCTTAACCTGAATAATAAATTTCACAAGGGGTTTGCACATGTAATACTACAATATTTTTCTGCTATGGAGGGCTGCACAAAACTTGGATTAGTTCCCTAGACTTTCAGTTAGGGACTCATCATCTCGTTATGGAGACCATGCTATTTACCCTCCCAGGCCACATGAGAAGCAGTCATTCTGCCCATTATCTAAGTACTGCCTTCCAAACTGGAGCATAATATGTTATCATAGTAGTTAAATACTGTGTCTAGAGAGATATGGACTAAGATGTTTGTGCTTGGTAAGAGTATAGTAAAAAATACTTTCCTTCAGCGCAGAAAGCCTGTTCATCTTACAAAGATCAGTATTACAACAGTCCTTTCCTGTATCTTGTAGTGTCTGCTCCTGTCTGTCATGGGTTGTCCCTCCTATGTACACTCTCTCCCCTCCAAGATTCAGCTCCTGCCTAGAGGACAGAAGCTTGTCGTCTTCCTGTTCTCTTCTTTCAGAAGTATTTTCAGAAGCAGGATGAGAAAACCCAGCAGCACTGTGCTATGGAAAGAATGCTTTGTGAAGTGCCTTTGGACTGTGGTAACATCTTTAAAAGTAGGCTTGGATGTATGCATGTGTTATGTGTTTGAATGTCTGTGGCACATATACACAAATGCCAAATTGGTATAGGACAGTTTATATTTATGGAATATAAAAAATAACTTTGCAAAAAATAAAAGGAAAATTAATTTTATTTTTACATTTTAGAATAAAAATTTATGCTTTTTCCAGGTTTAGAATAATATGAAGTTTACTGGAATTAGTTCTTGCCTTGCCTGTTTGGTACTCCGGCGCATGCTGAGGCCTACACAATCCAAGCAGAAGTGTGCCTTTTTCCTCCCTCATTTCTCCTACTAGGCTCTTTGGCATAAAGAAGGCTGGGGACTAGGTGGAAGAAACAAGCTGAGGTAGAAAACTGGATTTTAGCCGGGCGGTGGTGGCGCACGCCTTTAATCCCAGCACTCGGGAGGCAGAGGCAGGTGGATCTCTGTGAGTTCGAGACCAGTCTGGTCTACAAGAGCTAGTTCCAGGACAGGCTCCAAAACTACAGAGAAACCCTGTCTCAAAAAAAAAAAAAAAAAAAAGAAAAAAGAAAACTGGATTTTGAATCCTGACCACATTATCTCTGAGATCTCCAAACTTGAGCAGCTCTGCCATCCTATGTAACTGTTATTTATAAAGTGCCTCATGGCAGCCTTCCGTATACACAGTACAGTAATATTCCTATTTACAAAAGAGGGAGCCATGACACAAACCAAGTAACTACCCCCATGGATTTGCCAGTAAAGTGTTTGGGGAAGAAAGGGACAGTATCACTGTGTATCTACAACTTGTTCTTTAAATCTTGAAGTATGAAATTCTATAAAATCTTTGTTCTTTTTCCAACACAGAATCACTTTATGTCACCTAAGATGATGCAAGTGTTCCTCCTGCCTCAGCCTCCCGAGAATTTGGGACAACAGGTGTATACCACAGCACTTGGCTGTGTTTGCATTCGTGAGACTGCTGTGCTTCCTACTGTTCTTACTAGGCCTCTTAGTGTTTGCATTTTCATAGCAGGCTCTTCCATATCTAGATGCCCTTCTCAAAGCCTGGATTTCCCCTGGGAAAGCCTAACACAGCCAGGGAAATAGTTTGACGTCGTATCTGGTAGAAAGGGTGTTCCAGGCTTCTGAAGGAAACTCTTCAGGGGGTCTGTGAACCCACACATAAGCATGCCACCAATTCGGAAAGGAGACCAGTGGTAACCATTGTGCGGTCTGTTGATTCTAAGAGTATTAGAGTATTGAAAGATGCTAGTAAGTTTTTTTCATTGATACATACTTACTTTTGAAGATCCAGATCTAAAGAGAAGTTGTGTGTGTGTGGATATGATTAGGTAAATACCCAGTGTTATCTATCAACATATGTCAGTTCTCTTTTGATTTGTGTCTTCAAAGGTAAAGTCATTCCATTATGTTCATGCACTTTATTTCAAAAATTTGGGTCAACGGTATATAATGGCATCTAAATATAAATATGGTAAGAAAACCCAGGGTTATCTGGCTTGATGCTGAGCCCTCTCTGCTTGACACTTCTGCTGTTACCCACAGAAAGCACACTTTTTGCCTTGTCATTCTGTCATTAGACAGTCAACAGCTGGCACAGGAGCACATCTGGATATAAGGCCAAAGCACCTTACTGCTTCATAATTCATTGAATGGATGCATCCTGAATACTCTTTCAGCCCCCTTCCTGCACAGGTGGCAGAAGACATAGAAGTAACGCAAGAGCAGGGAAATCTGCATGTAATGTATTTGTACCTTTTAGGTTCTGAGAGATGTGGCTATAAACAATTCCTGTGATTCCTGTGGGGCCAGGCAGAGTGGTGAGCCTGGTTCTCTAAGCTGCATGGCCACAGGGAAAACATACACCCTGCAAGTGCTCTGCGGCTCAGGTAGGATGGGCTGAGTTTCATCCTCACGGTATTTTTCAGGTGTGGTGGCATTATTGGGTGTGACTGCCCTCAGCTTAGGGATATCTGTATTGGTGGCATCATTTCTTTCCTCAGACACTGTCCTGAGCACTCTCCTTAATCAGATACGTTGAGCAGTCTATTGTTTCAAAAAGCTGGATTTCTCTACTAGATCCCGCTAGATGGACTTACAGGTGACCTAGTCCAGTTACTAACCTGTGGATGGAGCAGTGTAGTGATTGGAAGTGAGAATTAGTGAGGAGGGAAGAGGACAGCTGTGAGCACCGAACTGGCCGAAGGATTCCACAGCCAGGTTACCTCCCTAGGAATCTTGTCTTTATTCCTTTGTCAAGTTATAGGAGCTCCTAGTGTCCCCTTTTCTGCTTCTCTAAAATGGGGTGACAATCTATGCGAACCTCAGGATAGGTTAGGTGTGTTCGCAGGTGAGTGTTTTATCATTTCCTCTGTAGGAACTGGGTTGGCCATGAGACCCCAAACTCTGTCTGATGAGGGTGGAAATAGGGCCTACTTCTGACTGTGACAATTAGATAAAAGTGTGTATGTGAAGGGCCTGCCAAGTAGAAACAGTTCCTAAGTGTTAATAGCTGTGGTTGTTCTGTCTCCGATCCCTCCTCCACACTGATGCTCCCAGCACCACAAAGACCTCAGACTCTTGAATCCTTTTCATGGATCTACAGTACAGTGGAGCAAATCCTTACCAAAATAACCTTATGTGCTTATGTCTCGGCTTAAGAATTTTTACTTTTGGTAGACTTTGATTTCCCTGGAAGTTCTGAGTTATGTTTGTACAAGTTATACTGAGTGGTTCTAGGCATCCATGGGATAGTAAAACATTCCCTACATAAACTGTTGTGGTTTCAAAGTGTACCAACCTTAACTTAGTATTGTTTATGTAGATTTAAGCTTTTGAGATATTAGGTCATGTGATTAGACAGAAGCTCATACATTTCAAGGGTCTGGAGAGCTATATTAAACTATACATAAACAGAAAATAGCTTTTCTCATCCTTCAACCACCAAGTGCTGGAAAAACAGGACACAAGTTGTGCATTGTTTATTGTGAAAGGATTTATAGGGTTCTCATGAAGAATCCAAGAACAAACTCTGAAGTTAGCAAAATGCCATTTCCTCCCCTTTAAGTGCTATGCTCCTCTTTAATAATAGTCTTGGGAATGTTACATTCTCAGATGCTGGAAGCTGCTCAGGAAATCCCGGGACAGGCCATATTTGAGGAACTCTGTAATAACTGAGCGGTTCACTCATAGAGATCGCCTAAATGCTGCACCTGACAATCATTTCCTACTGAAATGACCCTCAGTCCTATAAGATACATGCTAGCCGTTTTCTCCATTGTAGAGTGCACTGGGCTCTTCTGGTCAAACGATTTCCAAACTTGCCCCCCCCCCATTCCCAAGCTCCCTTTTCCCTCACTGGTAACATCCATATTTTGAAAGATTCTGTGTAACAAACATGCTGATTAATAAGTATTAAATAGCTTCTTTTCTACTGTCCATGCTGCGTTATCTAAACTCCCAATTCTTTATTAGTAAATATTTGCTGAGTGTCAGCTGTGCAGGCACAGTCCAGGATCTGAGGACAGAGTAGTAATTATAGAGCTAACATCCGTGGGCTGATGGAGAAGCTGGTAAGCATGTTATGGTAAATTAATCTGAACAGTTGGAAAGGGAGGAAAAGGAAAGTAGTGAGGAGAGAGGCTGAGAGGCCTATCTGAAGTGAGGGGTATGAGGGCAGTCTAATGGGGCCCTCTGTGGAGTAGGAGCCCTTTGACTTTGGAAGTGCGGGCAGACAGATGTGGGCAGAAGGACTGAGGATGGGGTGGGGTGTAAAGGAAAGAGGGTAGTCTGGGCCTGCACGTGCGAACCTGTCTGTCAGGGGATGTCATCACATGGAGTGAAAAGAAGTCCAGTCCCAAGTGAGGATGTGGACACAATGTGGCTTCATTATGGTTAGTGGCTAGTTTCTGCTGGACTTGTGTGCAAACACTAGGCTAGGCAGCTCAGAGGCCGTTACCACATTGAAAGCCACAGAGGGATCTGTGAAAAACCCATTGCTGCTCCAGTTCTCTTTAAATGTAGCTTGCTTTGCCTTTCTTAAAGATCCTATTTTTAAAAAATGTATAAATAAAAATGTTGACTAATTCATTTGACTGATCTAGTACATTTGGCATTTTATTTTAAAGCAAGATTATATATACTCATATTTAAAATAATGCTTGCTTCATAACTCTAAGGACCTATAGATTCCTTCAGTGTTTTTCCTCAGCAGTTTTGTGAAACCCCGCATAGAAATGTGATGGGTGGGAAACAGAAAATAAAATGGACTTGATTGACACCTGGTTCCTTACCACAGGACTGTGGTAGCCCCTGAGCCTGAAGATACTGTTTCCTCATAGCTAGGCTGGTTCCCAATTGAAAGGCAGTTTTAATGAAACTCTGTAACAAAAAGTGATTACTTTCCAAATGTCCATCTTCAGAGGAGATATGGCATAGATGTTTTACTAAGATGGGCGTCACTTCACCGAGAGCATATGACTCTGGTTCTACTTGTCAGCATCTTTGTTCATGTAATTGAGAGGCGACTGTTTGGGTGAAAGAATGCACATACGTAAGGAAATTCGAAATAAAAATTAAAACAGTAGAGGCCTGCATTTGCACCTGTAATTTGGTGTTTTGGTCAACAGGTACCATTCAAATTTTTGTTATTCCAGTAATTTTTGTTTCTCCTGACTAGAAGCTAAGCCTCCTGAAGACATGGCCATGGTTCTACATCTCACCATTGTGTCCCCACTCTACATACCACTGAGTTTATAATGTAAGAATTTCAACAGATATCCATCGAACTGTCTTCATTTTTACATCAACTACCAAGATGACTTCAGCTAGAAGGACCAGATTAGATGACTTCTGATAACAATGAGATATTCTTTTTTCATTTTCATACTTTGCTTAAAATAAAGACTTTTGATACTACAAATTTATGACTGTGAGTTATTTTTATGCTTTCCTTCTTTTTAAAATTCTTTTAAAACAATCTTTTTTATTTTATATTCCAATCCCAGTTCCCTCTCTCTCCCTCCTCTTGATCCCTGCACTTTTCCCCCAACCCCCTTCCCATCCACTCCTCAGAGAGAGTAAGGCCTCCCATAGGGAGACAACGAAGTCTGTCATATCACATTGAGGCAGGACCAAGGCCCTCCTCGCTGTTTCTAGGCTGAGCAAAGTATCCCTCCATAGGGAATGGGTTCCAAAAGCCAGTTTGTGCACCAAGGATAAATCCTGATCTCACTGACAGTGACCCAACAAACTGCCCAAGCCACACAACTGTCACCCATATTTAGAGTGCCCAGTTTGGTCCTGTGCAGGTACTCAACTGTCATTCTGGAGTCAGTGAGCTCCCACTAGCTCAGGTCAGCTGTTTCTGTGGGTCTCCCCATCATGGACTTAACCCTTTTGCTCATGTTATTGCTCCTCCCTCTCTTTGACTGGGCTCTAGGAGCTCATCCCAGTATTTAGCTGTGGATCTCTGCATCTATTTACATCAGTAACTGGATGAAGGCTCTATGGTAACAATTAAGGTAGTTGCCAATCTGATTACGGGGAAGGCCAGTTCAGGGACCCTCTCCACTATTGCTTAGAGTCTTAACTGGGGTCATCCTTGTGCATTCTTAGGAACCTCCCTAGTTCTGGGTTTCTTGCTAATCTCATAATGACTCCTCCATCAAGATATCTCTTTCCTTGTTCTCCCTCTCTGTTCTTCCCCCAACTTGACCTTCTAATCATATCACTTTATACATCTCTGACTCCTCTGTTGCATTGGAAGAACTGAAGTACACATAGAAAAAATGTTGAGAATTGTGACTCATACCTGCAACCCCAGCACTTGGGAGGAAGAGGCAGGAGAGTCAGGAGCTCAAGACCAGCCTGGGATAGAGATGATACTGTCAAGAAAGGAAAAGAGAAAGAAGAGGAGCAGGGAAGAAAAGAGTGGAAAGAGGAGGAGGAAAAAAAAGAAGTATGAAGACTGATTCTTCAGTAAGACAGGGATATTAAAGAATATTTTCCTTAGGTTTTCTTTTTTAAGTTCAATTGTTTGACTGACTTCTTGAGTTGTGGCTATGATCTTACCATTTAGTTTGTTTCAAGGCATTGTAAATTTTCAGATAAGTCATAGTTTGCAGAATGTGATCATTTTGGTATACCAAGTTTATCTTTTCAGCTACTATAGCAAATAGGCACAACCCTGTATAGATTAAAGACTTAGGAAGTTTAATTTTGTTTTCTACAATAGTCTAGGGCAAGCCGTTGGGTTCTTTGCAATCTTTCAAACCTTCAGATTTTATCCATCTTTTTGCTCTGCTTCCTCTGACTGACTTCTCCACTCTAAGAGAAGAAAATAGCTTTCCTGGGGTCTTTTCATGAACCTTCGTGTTCACCTTGCAGGTGGAGTAAGGGTGTAGAGGGGTACATGTATATGACCCAGGTCTGCACTGTTCCACTAGTGGGTGTTAGTCACAGGGCTCCATAAGGTGTGAAAGACCCTAGCTGGGCCTCCTGCTTCTATTGCTTGTGGAAAGGGAGGTGCACATTCTGGTGAGCAGCTAACAAGTTCATGCTTTGTACTAAAAGATGAATTTGTTTTAGAGGGCTTTGCATTTATTAAATACCTAACAATAGTCTAGTAGTTTAAAGGAGTGGTGATGGTTACAATAATAGTTAAGATCAGGAATACTTTACTGAACTGCAGCTATATGCCAATGACTGTTAAACACAGCACAGCATCTTACTTGATCCTCCCAAAAAGGCTTCATGAGACATTCAGTTATTACTTGCATCTTAGAAGTCAAGACACTGAGTCTTGACCACCTCAAGCTAAACAACCAGGTCTTCTTGACTCTAAAGTCTCCACTGTGCCACTTTAAGGTAGAGGAGATGCCTAGGGAGGAAACAGTAGCCATAAACTGCTTCTTTCTTACTTTTGTTTGATAATTTCTTTTGAGAACTTCATATATGAAATCTGTATCTCCTTTACTTTGAATCTCCCTCTACCCTCAGTTTCTCCCATGTCTCTACAAATTAATGATCTTTTCTTCAATTATTGTTCTTTGTATATACATAAGATACACATACATATATGTGTGTGTGTATGAACCTACTAAGCTTTGCTCATATGTACATGTATTCAGGACTGACCACTTGAGACTGGACAACCTGTGTGGGAGTTTGTCCCTGGAGGAGACGGATTCTCCATATCTCAGCAAGCATTGACCTCCTGTAGCTATTTAGGGGAAGCATATGGAATTTCTCCTGCCCGAATTGTCATGTGCACTGGTGTTGTCATTGTGCTGATCTTGCAGGCAACCATATCATATCGTTGAGAGTTCATGGATACAGTTTCTCTGTCATATGTAGAAGATACCATCTCACAGCAGGCCTGACTCTCTGACTCTCTGACTCTTGAAATCTTTCTGCCTTCTCTTCCGTGATTTTCCCTGAGTCGTAGGTATAGGTATTGTATACAATGTATCAACTAGGTTGTTAGATGTAGCAGTTAGGGTTGATTACCTCACAGTTACTTATTGTCTGCATTTTGACTAGTTGTAGACCTCTGTATAATCTCTGTCCATTGCTAAAAAAAATTCTTTGATGAGAAGCGGGAGGCACATTTACTTATGGATATAAGGATAAGTATTTAGAGTGTTGTTAGACATTATGTTGGTTTTTGGACAATGGCAATGGTAGGTTCTCTTCTCAGTCTTGTAGACTTTTCCAGTCACAGGTAGTTAGTTATCTTTTCAGTTCCAGACATGAATTACCTTTTATTGAGTGGGCATTATGTCTAATTGGACAATGATTGATTGCAAAAGTGTCACTATCACACTATTGTAGATATCTCACTGATTGATGGACACTTTGTGTTAGGTTGTATAAGGGCTATTTATGCAAGTAAACCATTTTATTTTTAGTCATACCCTACATATTTTTAAAAAAGTTTTCCTATTTCTCCCCAAGAAGTCTTTATACCACACATGTGCTATAGCTCTGATTATGTACAGTATATTTGTCTACAGTGTCTATGTTATTACTCCCCATACACCCTTGCAACCAAGTTTTCATTACCTGGGAGGAACCATTAACCATCATTCTCTTATGCTTTTTGCTATTTTGAGCAAACTGAACTGATAAAGCAGCTGTGTTTAGGGTATCAAAATCTAACTTAAAGCAACCTGATTACTACCCTGCTTTTGTTTTCATTTACTAACTCCTTTCACATCTGTTTTTTTTTTTAAACATAATGTACATTCCTTGGTATTTGGACATACAGCTATGTGAACTGCTATTCGTTTCTCTGGACCTAGGACAGTGGGTAGAAGCAGACTGTTGATGGAACATAGGGACATTCTGATGTAGGGACAGCCTTGAAAGCTGTAAGTTGAAACAGGAAAGTACTAGGCTTCTCCAGTCCTCATTCTAGAAGTCAGTATATTCAAGACCTGTATGTGTCTGCGTTAGACTTAACAGCAGTCAGTGGCAGACCGTATCTACAGAGGAACTAGCCTAAGGAGACCCTTGGGCTTAAGATTGGCTCCCACAGAACATCTACAAGGTCATCATCATGATCCCGTGAATTGTTCCTTATGTTGTTATACTCTTTCTCTGTTAGAATGTGAGTGTGACCTATACTCATGTGTTACATTGGATGCAGTTTGGTGCCTGTGGGGTCTTGGAATTGTACTGGCTACTGGTGGTTCAGATAAAGATTCTGGGTCTACCTTGCCGCTCTTTCCTGGTGGTCAGGATATATGTATAGACCGAGATTTCTGCTATTCTCTGTCTTTGGTTTATAATTCCTGGCACTTTAGTTAGCATTCTTGAGTCCCTGATTCACAACAAGGGCAAGAAGTAAAGGAGCTCATATAATCTTGTATCAAAATATAATTTGGTGTATTTGGTACATGGGTGTAATTACATGCTAAGCTTCATAAACATGGACTCTAGAATATAGTTCCTTACAGAACAGAGGAGTTTCTCTCTGCTACTAGTGGAAGCAAGTGTGGCTGGGGTGGAGGGAACAGCTCTACTCCACAGTTCTAAGGGCATTTCCTTCTCTTTGTTGCTTCATCATCCTCAAGGATAAAGGTACAAAGGATCACCCATGGGCTAAATTTGACCTGTTTTCTGTCTTAGTATGATCTGCATATTAAGAATGGTTATCGTATTTTTAAAAAGTTGAAAAAAAGTCTTATAGCATGTGAAAGTTACAACTTCCATTTCATGTCCATAAGTAAAGTTCAGTTGCAGCAGGTCACACATTTGCTTTCATACTGTCTCTAGTTGCTTCTGCATTGCTGTGGGAGACTTAAATAGTCAAGACAGTATGGCCTTCCCAGTCAAAAATGTTTGCTGTCTAGCATTTTGCAGATGTTTGCCCACCTCTGCTGTGGGGTACCATCCTGACGCCCTGTGATGTTCATTGAGAGTGGTTCTCACCCTGTCTGCTCTTCAGCTTATGAAAAAGAGTGTTTGTTAGTAAGCACACAGAGCTGAAGGGGGCGGGTACAAACAGTCTTCAGCTGAGCAGCCATTTACCCAGCCCGAACTTCAGCTATTATAAAGGGAAGGCAGTGCTAATGACTGAGGTTCGTAGAGCAGTTCATCATAGAAGTGTGTGTGTGTGTGTGTGTGTGTGTATGTTTACACATTAATGTGCATAGTATAGTCTCTTTCCACTTCAAAACCCATGTGATTGGTTAAAGGAAACTGGGAGCCATCTTGGTTTCTATGTGATATAAAGTGTGATATGAAAAACATAGGGTATGTGACATTGATGGAGGGGGCTTATTTATCTGCTCATTTATTCATTAATTCATTCATTTAACAAATATTGATTGAGAATGTCCTCCCTTTTTGCTTTGATATACTAGGTACTTATCTGAATTTAGCATTCTCAGTAAGGTTCTCCCACAAACAGAATAGTGACACCCTGACCATCACCAGTAGCTTCTGGAACTGGATTTGAGTAACAGGTACTTAGCACCATGTCTTCTTGCCCCAGATTTCCAAACTGAGAAGCTGTTAGGCTGAGGCCCAGAAGCTGATGACTTAACAAGCCCCAGACAATTCTGGTCCACACTTGGGAACCACTGCTATAGATGTAGCATTAATTTATAACCCTGATGAGTGAGTGGGCCTTCCCGTCACTGAAAAACAACTTGTGCTTTCTTCAGGGAAATCAACAAACATTTTCTCCACTTATTTCAAACCCTCTCAATAGTTTCTTGTATTCAGAAAATGTACACAAGTCAAAATAGGCAAACCACATTTTGGCTCCAGATTTATTATAGTAGACAGTGCCAAAATCTGCCAAAGTCATGAAGGGACTCTCCATGAAATTTGCCAGGCAGTCTCCACCACCACACAGAGCCTTCTCAGTCCTTGACTGATCCTTTGTGAAAAAGGGACTCAGCAGCCTTGACCCAGTGACTTAGGCTCCCGAGGAAAGCAGACACTTGCTGCTAATCCAAAACAAACAGAGAAGGAGAAGCTTTCACAAATGAGTCGGTTGATTAAGTACTGATGGTTTAGCCAAATGCTTAGGTAAGTTAGTGTTTAAGTATATAGTTGCATGGCTCTTGGCAAGCATTAAACACCAGTTAGCCACAGTTTAGGTAGAATGAATACGTTGTCCATAAAGAGCATGACTTTATATGTATTTGCCTACATAGCCTCACAGTTACTGCTACCGTGTGAGGTTGGTATCCTTAATGCCAGTTTACAAGTCAGAAATCAGGCATTTATAAGGTGGATTTGTATAGGGCTCCTACCCAGGGAGAGACAGTGTTCAGATTTAAACCCAGATTGTCATTTTGTATTTTCTGAATTTGTACATGTGCATGTGAGCATATGTCACATGCACACACATGTGCGCGTGCGAACACACACACACACACACACCCCAGACTGTTACAGATTAAATGTCACTCTTTTGCTGTGTTTCCTCTGATGGGTATCTCATAGTGTGGTAATTTGGATTTGAGATAGAGTCTGTACCTCCTTCCAGGCACATAGCACCTCTGTGCATAGCACCTCTCCTGATCTCTGCAGGCAGAAGAAAGCATGACTGTGTGGACCTGAGCATTAAGGGTTGCCTGCCATATCACTTTCCTTCCTAGTCTCTCATCTTCAAACACAAATACGCTTTTTGGGGAAAGAATGAGGACCTTGCAGCCCTATGGCAGCACGAGTCAGAAATGAGTGAACTTGGGTCTCCTTCTGAAGAGTGCTGCGGATGCTTCAGAGGCCTGCAGAACGAGGTGCATCCCAAGAGAACTGCTCAGTTTGACTGATGTGTCCAGTAACTGGGGATTTTATTATTGGGTCAGGTTTTACTTTTCTCTCAAAATGAGTTCTCCTTGTATTCTGCCCAACTACATGGAGTAAAATGAGAAGGCACTAAAATAGTTGTGCCAAGAAGTAAAACCTATTTTATCCTAGATGCCAGAAAATATAAGGCATGCTCTTGCTCCAGCCTCCTTTAGGTCCCCCTCCCAATCACGTTATTATTGATTGATAGCATTACAGAGTGGTTTGATGGGAAAAGCAATTGCAACCAAATTTAGTAAACCACAGCTAATTTTATTTTTAGTTGCAGAAAGCAAGGCCAGAGAGAAAGTATACAGAAAAACCATAGTCACTTGCAGGCTTTTCTTTTTGCAAATAATTTTCCTCTTGCTCTTTCTAGTATGTTTTGAGTGTCATTGCTTGAGGGACAAAATATCATTATTATATGCTACAATTGGAATCGCTTTTTTCATTATGTAGGTTTTTTACTAAGAAATTGCATATATCTATAGTTAATGATACCATACAAAATTTAAAGCTGAGAAATTATCATCTTTCATAAATGGCAGATTGAAATAGGGAATCATAATTAATGGCTTAATAATTGGAAAAGCAACTAAAGTTGTTGAGTGAAAGTTTAATTAGATCCAAGAAGATTCTTTTTGAGACAGGGTTTCTCTGTGTAACAGTCCTGGCTGTCCTAGAACTCACTTTGTAGACAAGATTGGCCTCGAACTCACAGAGATCCGCCTGCCTCTCCCTCCTGAGTGTCAAGCAGATTCTTAGAGGAGGCATTTGGGTGGGAAATGTAAATGGATTTAGTTTTCAGAGACACTTAAGAATAAGGTTTGGATTGGCTGACTGTTGAGTGAGTGAAACTTGAATTTACTCTAGGTTGTTAGAACTGGGAATGAGGCTCAGTCTGCCAAGAGGGTCTTGAAGGGCTGTATAGTGCTCATCTTTGTATTGGACACTTCTGTAGGGACCCTGACTATAGCCCTCTTCCATGTTTGAATGTTGTAATGACTCAGGAAAACTGTAGTCTGTTCTGGCCCATCCTATTGTTGGAGAGCTCTGGTTGTGGGGCCAGTTTGTGGGACTGCAACAAAACTTATCTGTACCTACGGGCTCTTCTTTATATGGCCAGCTATTTTCATAATGCATGAATGACAGCCCTAAAACCCTGGAGTTCTACCTTAGGGTCTTTCACTGGTATACTGATTTTACCCCATTTTAGTAGGACCCAGGACTAAGAATTCTTAGCATTTCTAGGGCTCTTCACTTTTTCACAGTGAAGTTTCAGTGGCAACCTCTTTTAGATTCTAATAGTGACTGCTCTGGGGTCAAGGTGAAGACACAGTAGAGGGCAGGGGATAATTCTAGAGTTTGAAAATGAAATCTGTTGGTTCTTCACAGACTCAGTGTTGGGCTCATGTTAGTCTAGGTTTTCAAAAGTCTCTGTAAGAAGCATTTTAGTTTGCTTCTCTATTGGTGCGATTAAAAACATTCTCCACAAGCCAACTGGGAAGGAAAGGGTTTATTTTACTTACGGTCCATAATCCAGGGAAACTAAGGTAGGAACTCAAGTTAGAAACCTTCAACAGAAGCTGGGTGGTGGTGTACACCTTTAATCCCAGCACTCGGGAGACAGAGGCAGACAGATCCCTGTGAGTTCGAGGCCAGCCTGGTCTACAAGAGCTAGTTCCAGGACAGGATCCAAAGCTATGGAGAAACCCTGTCTTGAATAAAGCAAAAACAAAATAAAAAAAACAACAACAACCAAGAAACCTTCAAGAGAAACTCAAGCAGAGACCATGAAGTAATACAACTGCCTCCCCTGACTTGCTCAGCTATCTTTCTTCTACAGTTCAGGCTCCCCTGCCCAGGGAGAGTACTGTCACAGTGCTGGTTCTTCCTGTATCAATTTGCAACCAAGAAAATGCCACCCAGTCATGTCTGCAGGCCAACCCGATGGAAGAACTTTTCTTAATTGCTGTTCTCTCAATAGGTATATCAAGTTGACCACCAGGATTACTAATTACGAGAAGAATGGTGTTCTAGCAATAGGAGTGACCACATGAATGCTGCCTGCTACATATAGGGAGAAAACTTTGGTCAAAGGCTATGGGAAATTAAGGCCCTGGGAAGTTGCAGAGCAGAGGAGAGAAGAAAGTGGCAGAGCTTAGCTTGGTGAG
The DNA here is from genome assembly GCF_950005125.1 of Chionomys nivalis. Taxonomy (NCBI): domain Eukaryota; kingdom Metazoa; phylum Chordata; class Mammalia; order Rodentia; family Cricetidae; genus Chionomys; species Chionomys nivalis. The sequence continues at coordinate 143,501,935 of NC_080086.1, forward strand.
AAAACACAGATCCTGGAGGAAGAGGGAATACATCTTTTGGGTTGGTGTGACTACTGAGGGCAAGACAGGGTCAGAACAGAGACTGTGTCTGCCAGTCTGCTTCTTTTACAGCTCACTAATCTTGTTCTCATCACCCCTCTTTCCCTGCCCTTTCTGTTCTTTATCATAATTGAGGGGAAAGGTTGTTAACAGTGAATATGTCATAATAGTAATATTGATCATTTGTGAAGAAACTCACAGAAAAATATCATACTGTGTGTGTGTGGATGCACAAATGCATGGGTGTACACATGTGAGTGAGTGTATGTGAGTATGTGTTGTGTGTGTGAGGGTATGTGTGTAAAGTGTGTGTGCATATGTATGTGTAATATGTATATGTGTGTTAAATGTGTGCATGCATATCTATGTTTGTGTGTGTAAAATGTGTATTGTGTGCATGTGTGTGTGTGTGTGTGTAAAGTGATTCTTGCACTGCTTGCAAAAGAATCAGATGCTTCTATTTGATTCAGTGTTAAGTGCCCACTTTGTGGATGATGTCATTGGGAGCCGCATGCTGAGTTTATCAAGGGGTCTTTGAAGGGTGCTGGTGGCTCCTTGCTGCTCATAGGACTGAGCAGAGGTGCATGTGAGGACAGGGAACTTGGAAAGAGGTAGAAGACCATACATCAGGTTTGCCTTGGACGAGGCCTACAAGGGAGAATGAGTGGTAGAACAGACATTTCTTCACTGGGAAGGAGATCTAGTATTACACAGGGTGGGCAACCGTCCATTTACTATGTGAGATGCTGGAGTCTGCCATGCCTCCAAGGTGGGTAGTTGTGTTGGAGAGAGACCTTTCTCTGATCAAGTATTTTTTCCAGCTTTGTTTCCAATTAAAGGGGGAGCTGTAATGAATGAACTGGAGATTGGCCTGTGGAAATTGTACATACATAGGTAGCTCAACCTGCCTTTTATATGATTTATACATTTTTCAGATTCTTGCTAGAAACAAAGGAACTGCTTCTAACTGCTCAGTCACCATTGTGAAAAAACAACCTACATTTTAAACAGTTATCACAGTTAGGAGAAACCTGTTTATTCGCCCATCTTTGAATGTGTTTTGTATTTCTTAGCATGCCAGCATTTGTACTTGCTTACCTGTGTATTATTATTGTGCATTTTCACTGTCATTTTTCTCACTGGCTTCCCCTTGCACACCTCCTGCCTTGGTTCCCATGTACCCTTAACCCTTCACCAGTCACTCCACCCTCGCTGGCCACCTTGACTGTGTTAGTGTTACATCTCCTGGACAGGTCTTTCTAAATTTTTACCTTTCTTTTTAAGGAAGGAAATGTGGATTGAGTTAAGATTCACCTACCAGTTTTGTGACCTTTCATTTCCCCTTCCTAGGTGAGAGACTGGAGTAAAGGAAAAGACAGAAGCTGCCGTGGAGGGGTAGCTAGGTGTAAGGGTGTGGTGAGGTTTGGGAAAACTGCAGCAGAGGTCAGCTTACTTATACCAGAAACTAGAGTTTAGTTTTCTGAGTGATGAATCAAGTCACTTATTTTAATTCAAACTTTAAGAACTTTGTAGTATTC